>NW_027361918.1:1424166-2768333 GCF_039654945.1 Dendrobates tinctorius | reverse complement strand
CCTCCTCCGGATACATGGAGATGGATGATGGGAGTCACACAGTCACCTGATGTCTTCTTCTCTATTGTGTAATCCTGTATAAGGAGAGATGCTGATGAATATTACACATAAGGAAACATAAGACAGTTTATGTGTTGTCTCTGCAGCTGCCCATCCATCTCAATAGTTGAGCTCATGTGGCCCCGACTACCTGGTTTACTCCTTGCTGTTTGGGAGGTCCGAGGACCCTGGTAGTTGGAGATCGAGAGTCAACACAAAGTTGCTGCCGGTGGTTTGGTGGTGGTGCTGTCTGGGCAGCTCTGTCAGCAGTGTGCTGGAGACAGCAGTGAGGGTGAAGATAGAAAGATACAGGCAGACGGTGATACCGGAGACTCTTCTATGGAATCCTCCTCGGATATAGAAACCAAGGTGGAATCAGGACCAAAACCTGGTAACTTCTCAGAGAATAACGGGAATCCCCCTGAAAGACATGCTGTTACCTATACTAATAATAAGTGTTCTTTGCCAAAACGTCTAATAATAAAGCCACCACCGGGACATGTGAAATACAGGTTTTCCACATTCATCTACCTACTCAAGGATATTTCTTGAACAATACCTTCCAGACTTAACAAATCGCACCTCCAGAGAAGAGAAATCTCTTTCTAGAAGAGAATACCTACTGAGTGCAACTGTCGTGAAAAAGGCCGATTTGGCTGAAACGCGTTGACTTTCAAAGGTTGCTTTTATGTATTGAACTTTAATAAAAGTAATCTTGTTTGCATTCAAAAGGAGTGTGCAATTGATATTTATTCTACATGATCTACGAGGTATCTCATCAATTCCCTCAATTGGCACCTCCATTAGTGAACACGCAGAGTGCACACCAATATCTAATTTTCATAGTGCACACCTGCGTCATATTACAGTTGGACTGGTTCATATTAGCGGTCACGCCCCGCTCTTCAGTTTAACTGGACATTAATATATTGTGCTGTGTTTTCGTTACCATTGCAGGAAGTGCTCTCTTAATTATGTTTCACGTCTTTACATAATTATTTACATCAGCTTTGGTCTCAGTCTCGTGTTATCCCACGCAATCAGATTCCGTAGTGCCCTTATAATTGTTACAGCCCCTGTCTTGGGGGGGGCGGAGTCAAAAGCAATAATGGATATGGGTCTGGACAATGTATGTGGGACGAGGCCTTCGTCCTGGACGAATACTAACAATACTAAGTTAGTATTGACAGTACGAACTCCACTTTACCACTCCCAGAGTCTGCCAATCTACCACAGGGTTGTGCAGAGTGAACCAAGGAAGTCCAAGAAGCACAGGAGAGGATAGACCCTCTAGCACATAACAGTCAATACCTTCTGAATGCATGGCACCTACCTGTACATGTAACCCTTGAACGGCTTGAGTAAAATACCCATCTCAAGGGTGCAGAGTCGATGGCAATTATGAGTATAGGTCTGGACAGTGAATGCGGTTTGAGGCCCTGGATGAACCTAGTCTGGATGAACCTGTCCCAAAACCCAGAAATAACCACCTTATTATTGCCCAGATGGATATCAGCAGTCAGAAAAAATTGTGCCCTACCCACAGAGAAGATATGCACACCCGGGTTGCTAACCTCCCCGCAAATCAGGTTCCTTAGTTTTCCAGCAGCTGTGTTACCATGAGATTGAAGAACACGTGCCTACGAGATGGTCCTTTCTACCATAGTAAAAACACATCCCCCTTTGCGCAGATCAACATACTGATTTCCAGAACAAGTTGCCCCAGCCAATTGCATGGGTTCCTGAGATGACTCAGACCAGATTTCCCTTGGCCCCGGACCTCCCGCACATAGGGATGTCTCTTTATGTCTCTGGCGAAGACGATGATCCACTCGGACAGCACGATGCATGGCCGCTGCAAGGGAAACTGGAGACTAATACAGGGCTAAGGCATCCTTCACCTTTACTGATAGCCCTTCACAGAACTGGCTATGGAGTGCGGAGTCATTCCACTTAGTGCCAGTGGACCACCTCCGAAACCTGGAGCAATACTCCTCCGACGGACGGTCTCCCTGCTGAAGCGGACGTAGTGTGGACACGTTCGGGGTCGTCATATATATTACTCAGCGCCAGAAAAAAATTCCTACACTGTCTGGAGCAATCGGGAGTCAGACGGGAGAGAGAATGCATAGGCTTGGGGGTCACCCTGACGAAGCAAGATTATAACACCCACCAGTTGCTCCTCAGTTCATGAGGTACAAGGTCGTAACCTGAAGTATAATTTACAGGCCTCCCTGAAAACATCAAACTTGTCATGCCCCCCCCCCCCAAAGAGAACCTGTCAGGCAAAGCGACCTTGGGCTCCACTAAGGGTTGCCTGAGAGTCATGGTCCCCACACCTGAGGTGTTAGGGTGCTGGAAAAGACAGTCCCTAGATCTGCCACCTCCAGGCTGAGCAGTTACATTTGCCCTGTCAGAGCAGTGATAGGATACATAATAGATAAAAAAAAAAACGGTTTTGGTCAGAGCAAATGTCACGACTCTGTTGTTGGGTATCCAGGGACCAGGGGCTCCTTCTCTGTAATGTTTAGCAGGTGCCCTAGCTCACCCTGTTCCCTGGATTACTTCTGATGGTGAAGACTCCGGGGCCACCTACCTTGCCTGAAACCACTCTCAGTCTGTACCGTTCCCCCACCCAAGGAAGAGGGGAGTAGCAGTGTAACGTAATACACCAGACGAACAAGGTAATATGAACAGATATGAACAGGGGTAACAAAAAATACCAAACACACAAATATACACATGCATATAACAGAGGAATGCACCAGGAAGTAGAGGATGGAGTTAAACGAAAAACGAAAGTAGGAGAAGAAAGGGAATTATCACACACTCAAAACCTAGCAACAGTCTCAGATAAATACACCAAACGCCTTCTCCAATAATAACCACCAATATCCTGCAGCCATGCAGCATAAGCTAACTCTGACAATGAGTGCTAGCCAGGATCCAGATTATATAGGAGATGGGAGTGGCTATCAGTGCGCAGCTGAGAGCCTTAATGCAGGAAAGCTTACAGGAGTTCTCAACTGAGCAGATTAACCCCTAAAATGCCCAAAGAAACTTACACCATTTTATAGGAAGATGAAGTGCGTCTAACCAGTGCAGGAGTAGGAAAAATCAGTCGCTGCGGTCCTCTGGCTCCTCTCTGTTGCAGTAAACATGTGACAGAGATCTAGTTTGCTTTCATTTGTCTATAGAATATTCTCCCACAAAGAGTGTGTTTTTTAATACAACGTTTGGCAAATTTCAGTCTTTCTTTATGCAGAGGGGTCTGCCTCAGCTTTCGAGCACAGGATGAGATGTTGTTCTGCGTGCCATGTACTGTACATGTTGAAAACATCACTCCAAATATCTCCAGCTCAGCACCAGGGCTGTGGACTCAAGAGCCCATTTTGGTGGAATTGGTGTCATGGAAATTGAGAAGTCTGAGTTGGAGGTATGGCTTACAGACTCCACAGCGCTGCTCAGCACGAGGTTCTTTGGATGTGGTTTCTTCACCCCAATAGAATTGTGTTTTCATCGGTTTTCCTCCTCCCACCATGTCCGGGTAGGTCCTTACCTGTTCCATCTATGGGGTAATAGATGAAGCAGAGATACCAACATCATTGGCCAAAGTCTTGTACGCCTTATACCAGGGCTCCCCAAACCCTTCTACTGGGCCCAATCAGATAGACCAAGATGATGTCTGGGCCTCACCATCTGTAGTGGACGTCTAGGATAAAATTACAAATCTCTCTATTTTCCTCTTTTGTCTTCCGCACACAAAAAATAATATACAAAAAAAATTCACAAAGAGTAAATTATGAGGCAAAACTGGATATTACTACAGCAATAGAGAGAACGGAGCGCCTGTCCTGGCTTCCATGACATTGGCCTCCCAGCTAAGGAGATGCAACACTCCAGACTGCCTGTGCCAAGTAATAAGAGCATTTCTGATCTGCGGATACGATCTGCCTCATCTTCACCGCTGTGGACACGGAAGAGGGAATTGTTATGATTCCGTAACCGGGGAGGATAGCAGGGGAATAGATTAGGCAACCAGATAACCAGAGAGGTTGGTAACTTAGCGGATTGCAGACCCCTAAACTGACAACACAACTAGAATTAGCCGTGGGACGTACCTACGATGCCTTAGACACCTCGGCACAGCCAAAGAATTAACTAAGTCTAAAGAGAGAAAGGGGAAAGCTAAACTGCCCCGGAGTAGAACCCCAAAGGAATAGATAGCCCCCGAACATATATTGCCGGTGAGACAAGATGAGGCACAAAACACAGGCAGAAAATAGAGTAAGCAAATGATCAGGCCCAAACTGTCTAGATAGAACAGGACAGGAAAGATACTGTCTGCAATCACGCACAAAACCCTTAGAAAAATTCCAACACGTCTGATATGCAAAAATACTGAGGCCACACAACCTCTCCCCCACTAAATCAGAACTCTGGTGTAAACTGGACAAAAAACAAAAGATACTGATATAACAGGGGATTAGAAATACTGAAAAGACTGACATAAGCTGTGGCATATGGAACAGAGTCCAGCACAGGTACCAGCAGGGAACAAGGCTGAACTCACACCAGCAAAACAGAAATAAGAGAAAAGCAAAAAATGGAGCAAATGCAAAAAGATTCAAGCAGACAAATAACTTATCTGAAAGATGCAGGACAAAGCAGGAGGCAAGCAGACTTCCAAAATGCTCAGGAAGAAAACCAAATCACCGGCCACCACTGATGGAAGGTTGCTCACTTAAATCTCTCCAGTCAGTAACACCTGACCTCCAATCATCCTCCTCAGGTGATTGACTTCTGTCAGCCAGACCAGCTCCATTACCAGCAGCAACCACCAGAGGGAGCCCAAACTCAGAAGCCAGATCAAAGGTGTTCACAACAGGGAATACTATGATTCTCAGGCTAATTAAAGTCCTGTGATCACTGACAAGGTGCAGACCGGCGAGTCTAAACACTGACTAATCCCCGGCAGCAGGATCAGGATATAAGTCGGACACTGGGCGCCATTAATAGTGTCCTGGCTTTGGTTCCTATTTTGTCTTCTTGTAGCCTCAATGTCTCGGAGCAGTTTCACTAAACACTTAATTTCAGGAGATATTGAATCATAGAATCATAGAGTTGGAAGGGACCTCCTGGGCCATCTGGTCCAACCCCCTGCTCAAAGCAGGATTCGCTAAATCATCCCAGTCAGATGTCTGTCCAGCCTCTGTTTGAAGACTTCCATTGAAGGAGAACTCACCACTTCTCGTGGCACCTTGTTCCACTCATTGATCACTCTAACTGTCAAAAAGTTTTTTCTAATATCTAATCTATGTCTCCTCCCATTCAGTTTCATCCCATTGCTTCTAGTCTTTCCTTGTGCAAATGAGAATAAAGTTGATCCTTCTACAATATGACAGCCCTTTAGATATTTGTAGACAGCTATTAAGTCTCCTCTCAGTCTTCTCTTTTGCAAGCTAAACATTCCCAAATCCTGCAACCTTTCCTCATAAGACAGGGTTTGCAGACCGGTCACCATTCTGGTCGCTCTTTTCTGAACTTGCTCCAGTTTGTTGATGTCTTTTTTAAAATGTGGTGCCCAAAACTGGACACAATATTCCAGATGAGGTCTGACCAAAGAGGAGTAGAGGGAAATAATGACTTCACGTGATCTAGACTGTATGCTTCTGTTAATACATCCTAGAATTGCATTTTCCTTTTTTGCTGCTGCATCACACTGTTGACTCATATTCAGTCTGTGATCTATTAGTATACCCAAGTCTTTTTCACATGTGCTGTCACTTAGCCCTATTCCTCCCATTCTGTATATGCTTTTTTCATTTTTATTGCCCAGATGTAGTACTTTGCATTTTTCCCTGTTAAAAATCATTCTGTTAGTTGCTGCCCACTTCTCCAGTTTATTTATATCTTTTTGAATCCTCTCTCTCTTCTCTAGTATTAGCTATCCCTCCTAGCTTTGTGTCATCAGCAAATTTAATCAGTTTACCCTCAATTCCTTCATCTAAATCGTTGATAAAGATGTTGAACAATACAGAGCCCAGGACAGAGCCCTGTGGTACCCCACTTGAGACATTCTTCCAACTGGATGTGCAACCATTTACGACCACTCTTTGGGTCCAATCACTAAGCCAGATATGAATCCACCTAACAGTTGCCTTGTCCATTCCATACTTAGTCATTTTTTCAATAAGGATTGTGTGAGATCCTTTGTCAAATGCTTTGCTGAAGTCAAGATATACTATATCTACAGCATTTCCTTGATCCACCCAATCAGAGATTCCGTCATAGAAGGAAATTAAGTTAATCTGACATGAATTATTAGTTACAAACCCATGCTGACTCTGTTTAATCACTTCATTCTTATCCAGGTACTGACATACATGTTGTTTAATAATTTGTTCAAAGATCTTTCCTGGTATAGAAGTCAGACTCACCGGCCTATAGTTGCCTGGGTCCACCTTCTTCCCCTTTTTGAAGATAGGAACAACATTTGCTCTTCTCCAGTCTTCTGGCACTTCTCCTGTTCTCCAAGAATTTTCAAAGATTATGGAGAGGGGTTCAAAAATTTCTTCTGCTATCTCCTTCAGTACTCTGGGGTGTAATTCATCTGGACCTGGAGACTTGAATTCATTTAGGTTAGCTAAGTGTTTCCTCACTATCTTTCTGTTTATACATATTCTGGATTCTTCTATTCCCTTAGGAGGACAGTGAAGAACAGTTGATGTTACATTTCCTTTCTGAGAGAAAACAGATGCAAAATAGGAATTTAAAAGTTCGGCCTTCTCAACATCCTGTCTTACCATTTCATCATTTTCATCCTGTAAAAATCCTATAGCATCTTTGACTTTTCTTTTACTTTTGACATATCCTCAAAATCCTTTATTATTGCTTTTGACATCTCTTGCAAGCCTCAATTCATTGTCAGCTTTAGCTAATCTGATTTGTGCCCTGCAGGTTCTGCAGACAGCATTATATTCTTCTTTAGATATGCCTCCCTCTTTCCATTTTATAAACATTTTTTTCTTCCTTTTTAGCATGTGCTTAAGTTCTGTGTTCATCCATCCAGGTTTCCTTAAATGCTTCCTATTCTTCCCTCTTTTTGGAATTGTTAACATTTGTGCTTTGAGAATTTCATTTTTCAAGATTTCCCATCCTTCCTGGACATTTTTGTCTTTAAGGATATCCAGCCATTGGATCCCTCCAATTCTCTTTCTGAATCCCTTAAAATCTGCCTTTCTGAAATCTAACCTTGACGTCTGAGTCTTCACAGGTCTTCCTCCTCTAGTTATCCAAAATTCTAAAATAGCATGGTCGCTACCTCCTAGGGTCCCAGCCACTCTTACCTCCTCAACCATTTCCTCCCTGTTTATAAGGATTAGATCCAAGGTAGCAGTTCCCCTTGTTTTCTCCCCTACCTTTTGGAAGATAAAGTTGTCAGCAAGAGAGGATAAGAATTTTCTTGACCTGTTAGCTTTGCCTGAGAGAGATTCCCAACAAATGTCTGGATAGTTGAAATCTCCCATGACAACTATGTCATATTTTTTGGAGAACTTGGCCATTTGATGCATAAAGAGTTCATCCATATCTTCAGCTTGCACAGGCGGCCTGTATTAAATGCCTACAATGGTGTCCTTTCCATTGTTCTGTCCTTGTATTCTTACCCAAACAGTTTCCACAGAACTTCCAGTCTCTGAAGCTTCAATCTCTGTGCAGATATACGTGTTTCTAACATACAATGCGACACCCCCTCCTCGTTTATCAAGTCTGTTTCTTGCAAATAAGTTGTATCCTTCTAGTCTTGTATTCCAATCATGTGTATTGTCCCACCAAGTTTCAGTGATTCCAATGACATCATATTTCTTTTCCTGTGTTAGTAGTTCCAATTCTCCTTGTTTGTTGCCCATGCTTTGTGCATTAGTATAGAAACATTTTAGTTTGTGATTGGTTTCTCTTTCTCCAATATTTTTATTAATTAGATTCTTTCGTCTTTGTTCTTCCTTTCCACTTCTAATAGCAGAGTTCTCAATAGCATTTGTCAGGTGTATGGCTTTTTCTAGTCTTTTGCTTCCCTTCCCATGTTGTTCTAGTTTAAAGCTCTCCTTACAAGTGTAGCAAAGCGACTTCCAAATACATGTTTTCCAGTCTTCGTAAGGTGCACCCCATCTCTAGCAAGTAGTCCATCGTATAAGTAATTCACTCCGTGATCCAGAAATCCAAATCGTTGCTGACGGCACCATCGACGTAGCCAGTTGATCACCTGCAGAATCTTATTCCACCTCCTTGTTCCATGGCCATCCACTGGGAGGATGGAAGAGAAGACCACCTGCGCTCCCAGTTCTTTCACTTTCTTGCCTAAGTCTTCAAAGTCTCTGCAGATGGTTTCCAGGTCGTTTCTTGCGGTGTCATTTGTCCCCACATGTAGTAGCAGGAATGGGTAGTCATCTGTAGGTCTGAAGAGTCCTGATCTCCTGTCAGACACATCTTTAATTTTTGCACCTGGAAGACAGCACATTTCTCTTGAAGTTATATCCGGTCTGCAGATAGCGGCCTCTGTTCCTCTCAACAGGGAATCCCCCATGACCACCACTCTCCGTTTCTTCTTCACAACATTTTTCTTTCTCCGTCCAGGAGGACTCTGAAGGCGTACAAGGTTGCTGTTTGTTGGCAAAGTCTTATCCTGATGTATTTCTTCATCGTTTTCCTGCGTGAGAGCCTGGTACTGGTTTCTGAGCAGTATGGGTGCTGACTGCCTCCTGATCCTCCTGCTTCTCTGGGTCACATGTCTCCATTCCTCTGTTTCTTCAGGTGCACTTCGAATTTCTTCTCTTTCTGTAACATGAAGAGATAATTCTGCTCTGTCCAAGAACTCTTCACCTTCCTTAATGATCTTCAACGTAGCTAACCTCTCTTCCTCCAGCAGGGACACGAGCTGCATTTGTGGCATGTGAAGTTTGGCTTTTCCACTGGTAATGTATATGTGCTGCTCTTAATATTTAGGGAAGGGGCGACCATGATGACCTGAACGGTGTCTGGAGAGTGCGGGGACTATCATGAGAAAACTTAATCTACTCCAATAAATGATGAAGGTGAAAGAAGGAAATCTGCATTTCCCCCTAGGTTTCCCCGAAATGAATCTGGGAAGAAAGAATCCGGTGCAGAGTTGTCCGAGAACAGAGGAGCAGTTGGGTAACAGAGACGTCGCCACCAGAGAAAGCTGTAAGACCACCGACATGTCCTCTCTATTCACATGGGAAGCAGAAGGCATCAGTGTAAATCCACGGAATATCATGGGGGACGACTCCCAGGTGCAGGACTCTAGATCCAAGATAATAATCAGGGCAGTTGTCTGACCGGTGTCGGCTCATCTGTAATGTTTGTTAGTCCAGCGATAATCACAATGGAGACTGGCGCTCCGGGTCCTGTTCAGAGTTTACCTCTCCACTCAGCAGATAATAGAAATATAGAAGAGTTTACCTCTCCACTCAGCAGATAATAATAGAAATATAGAAGAGTTTACCTCTCCACTCAGCAGATAATAGAAATATAGAAGAGTTTACCTCTCCGCTCAGCAGATAATAGAAATATAGAAGAGTTTACCTCTCCGCTCAGCAGATAATAGAAATATAGAAGAGTTTACCTCTCCACTCAGCAGATAATAATAGAAATATAGAAGAGTTTACCTCTCCACTCAGCAGATAATAATAGAAATATAGAAGAGTTTACCTCTCCACTCAGCAGATAATGATAGAAATATAGAAGAGTTTACCTCTCCACTCAGCAGATAATAGAAATATAGAAGAGTTTACCTCTCCGCTCAGCAGATAATAGAAATATAGAAGAGTTTACCTCTCCACTCAGCAGATAATGATAGAAATATAGAAGAGTTTACCTCTCCACTCTGCAGATAATAGAAATATAGAAGAGTTTACCTCTCCGCTCAGCAGATAATAATAGAAATATAGAAGAGTTTACCTCTCCACTCAGCAGATAATAGAAATATAGAAGAGTTTACCTCTCCACTCAGCAGATAATGATAGAAATATAGAAGAGTTTACCTCTCCACTCAGCAGATAATAGGAATATAGAAGAGTTTACCTCTCCACTCAGCAGATAATAGAAATATAGAAGAGTTTACCTCTCCACTCAGCAGATAATGATAGAAATATAGAAGAGTTTACCTCTCCACTCAGCAGATAATAGGAATATAGAAGAGTTTACCTCTCCACTCTGCAGATAATAGAAATATAGAAGAGTTTACCTCTCCACTCTGCAGATAATAGAAATATAGAAGAGTTTACCTCTCCACTCAGCAGATAATGATAGAAATATAGAAGAGTTTACCTCTCCACTCAGCAGATAATAGGAATATAGAAGAGTTTACCTCTCCACTCTGCAGATAATAGAAATATAGAAGAGTTTACCTCTCCACTCAGCAGATAATGATAGAAATATAGAAGAGTTTACCTCTCCACTCAGCAGATAATAGAAATATAGAAGAGTTTACCTCTCCGCTCAGCAGATAATAATAGAAATATAGAAGAGTTTACCTCTCCACTCAGCAGATAATGATAGAAATATAGAAGAGTTTACCTCTCCACTCAGCAGATAATAGGAATATAGAAGAGTTTACCTCTCCACTCAGCAGATAATGATAGAAATATAGAAGAGTTTACCTCTCCACTCAGCAGATAATAGGAATATAGAAGAGTTTACCTCTCCACTCAGCAGATAATAGGAATATAGAAGAGTTTACCTCTCCACTCAACAGATAATAGGAATATAGAAGAGTTTACCTCTCCACTCAGCAGATAATAGAAATATAGAAGAGTTTACCTCTCCACTCAGCAGATAATAGAAATATAGAAGAGTTTACCTCTCCACTCAGCAGATAATAGGAATATAGAAGAGTTTACCTCTCCACTCAGCAGATAATAGAAATATAGAAGAGTTTACCTCTCCACTCAGCAGATCATAGAAATATAGAGGAGTTTACCTCTCCACTCAGCAGATAATAGAAATATAGAAGAGTTTACCTCTCCACTCAGCAGATAATAATAGAAATATAGAAGAGTTTACCTCTCCACTCAGCAGATAATAGAAATATAGAAGAGTTTACCTCTCCACTCAGCAGATAATAGAAATATAGAAGAGTTTACCTCTCCCCTCAGCAGATAATAATAGAAATATAGAAGAGTTTACCTCTCCACTCAGCAGATAATGATAGAAATATAGAAGAGTTTACCTCTCCACTCAGCAGATAATAGAAATATAGAAGAGTTTACCTCTCCACTCAGCAGATAATGATAGAAATATAGAAGAGTTTACCTCTCCACTCAGCAGATAATAGAAATATAGAAGAGTTTACCTCTCCGCTCAGCAGATAATAGAAATATAGAAGAGTTTACCTCTCCGCTCAGCAGATAATAATAGAAATATAGAAGAGTTTACCTCTCCACTCAGCAGATAATGATAGAAATATAGAAGAGTTTACCTCTCCACTCAGCAGATAATAGAAATATAGAAGAGTTTACCTCTCCGCTCAGCAGATAATAGAAATATAGAAGAGTTTACCTCTCCACTCAGCAGATAATAATAGAAATATAGAAGAGTTTACCTCTCCGCTCAGCAGATAATAGAAATATAGAAGAGTTTACCTCTCCACTCAGCAGATAGTGATAATATAGAGGAGATTACCTCTCCGCTCAGCAGATAATAATAGAAATATAGAAGAGTTTACCTCTCCGCTCAGCAGATAATAGAAATATAGAAGAGTTTACCTCTCCGCTCAGCAGATAATAATAGAAATATAGAAGAGTTTACCTCTCCACTCAGCAGATAATAGAAATATAGAAGAGTTTACCTCTCCATTCAGCAGATAATAGAAATATAGAAGAGTTTACCTCTCCGCTCAGCAGATAATAGAAATATAGAAGAGTTTACCTCTCCACTCAGCAGATAATAGAAATATAGAAGAGTTTACCTCTCCGCTCAGCAGATAATAGAAATATAGAAGAGTTTACCTCTCCGCTCAGCAGATAATAGAAATATAGAAGAGTTTACCTCTCCACTCAGCAGATAATAGAAATATAGAAGAGTTTACCTCTCCGCTCAGCAGATAATAATAGAAATATAGAAGAGTTTACCTCTCCACTCAGCAGATAGTGATAATATAGAGGAGATTACCTCTCCGCTCAGCAGATAATAATAGAAATATAGAAGAGTTTACCTCTCCGCTCAGCAGATAATAGAAATATAGAAGAGTTTACCTCTCCGCTCAGCAGATAATAATAGAAATATAGAAGAGTTTACCTCTCCACTCAGCAGATAATAGAAATATAGAAGAGTTTACCTCTCCATTCAGCAGATAATAGAAATATAGAAGAGTTTACCTCTCCGCTCAGCAGATAATAGAAATATAGAAGAGTTTACCTCTCCACTCAGCAGATAATAGAAATATAGAAGAGTTTACCTCTCCGCTCAGCAGATAATAGAAATATAGAAGAGTTTACCTCTCCACTCAGCAGATAATAGAAATATAGAAGAGTTTACCTCTCCACTCAGCAGATAATAGAAATATAGAAGAGTTTACCTCTCCGCTCAGCAGATAATAATAGAAATATAGAAGAGTTTACCTCTCCACTCAGCAGATAATAGAAATATAGAAGAGTTTACCTCTCCACTCAGCAGATAATAGAAATATAGAAGAGTTTACCTCTACACTCAGCAGATAATAGAAATATAGAAGAGTTTACCTCTCCACTCAGCAGGGAGATGATCTCTGAGGTGAAGTCTATGATTCTTCTGGAAATGTTGCTCTCGTCTTCGTCCATGTCTTTTTCGTCATTCGGGGAGAAATCTGGGTGGTGTGAAGGGATCGGGGTCTTCGGTGTCTTTATGATAGGAGGCTGTAAATCATACAAGGACATCACCGTCAGTCACATACAGATCTGATCTCATTGCACAGTGACATTTACAGATTATTAATAGGTATTTTACACCTGTCCATCAGGTGAGACTTTCCACCTGTTAGGACCTGGCTTGTGCTTTCCAACATCCTATGAAGACATCTGAAGCCTCGGTTCCTTATGGCCTTCATGAATATCGGAGGTCCGTGTAGAAGTTTAGGGGCCTCTAATATGATGGCACATAGCAGAATCCATACCTGTGTAACTAGTAAAGTCTCTCCCTGTATCAGCTCGGCTTCATCACATCCCTCAGTCTTGGCCTCTAGAGAACCTGTGCACTTGGAGAACGCTATTTCTGCCATTTCATTGGTGATCTGTGGGTGAATAATGTGACGTTGCTGCTCGGTTGTTTTACTGAAAGGAAATGAACCCATTTCCTCCCCGGAGATTTCCAGCCCTCAGTCCCAGGTGCGTGCATGGAGCGGCTTCTCTCACCGCTCACTGTACCGAGCGCTGGCTGGGAACATGCCCGGCACACAGCCGGCTCTATACCGCGTCTGTACTGACACCAGTCACTGAACCTCCAGGGATGATGTGGACGGAGTGAGCGACCTGGTCAGACACGTTGTCCTCCAGCCATTACTGGGGATTGTTGGGGTGACACGGTGTCTCTAGCACCAGAGGCTCAGATGGGATTAGATGCCAGAACATCCTTCCTCCAATCGTTTACATTAGATGCTATGATCTTCATATCAGCTCATTCGATTCCCGGGAAATGTGTAATCTCTCACGTCCCCAATCACCCAGGTGGTGCCAAGGTCTATAGTAAGACACAGGAATATCCATCACACTCTCAAAGTCGATATATTCAAGATACTTTAATGATTGGTTCACATCAAACAAGCATGACCCAGTTGGAAACAGAATAGCGACAAAATAAAGAAGATGCTTCGACCAGTCATGGGACTTAATCACAAGGTTGCAGTATATTATTATTATTTATTATTATAGCGCCATTTATTCCATGGCACTTTACATGTGAGGAGGGGTATACATAATACATACAAGTACAGTAATCTTAAACAATACAAGTCACGACTGGTACAGGATGAGAGAGGACCCTGCCCGCGAGGGCTCACAATCTACAACGGGATGGGTGAGGATACAGTAGGCGAGGGTAGAGCTGGTACTGTATATCTAAATTACTGAAATGTAGAATATGAAGGCATGAGCTTGTTATATAGGGATAAGTTAGAAGATTCCTTCCATCTGGGGAATAGTAGAGGGCAACGCAGGCACATCCCATGCCACTGCATGGACTGTGATTCTCCAGCTCCTACATATACCACCAGTCTATTATTCCCAGCCCCTCTGTCTTCCTCAGATCTGTTATTACCGGCCCCATCTCCTGTCTCCGGTCTGTAATCCCTAGGCCCTCCGCCTGCCACCGGTCTGTGATGTTCGGTCCCTCCGCCTGCCTCTGGTCTGTAATCTTCGGCCCCACCGCGTGCCTCCCGTCTGTGATCTTCGGCCCCTCTGCCTGCCTCCCATCTGTAATCTTCGGCCCCTCCGCATGCTTCCCATCTGTAATCTTCGGCCCCTCCGCATGCTTCCCATCTGTAATCTTCGGCCCCTCCGCATGCCTCCCATCTGTGATCTTCGGCCCCTCTGCCTGCCTCCCATCTGTAATCTTTGGCCCCTCCGCATGCCTCCCATCTGTAATCTTCGGCCCCTCCGCATGCCTTCCATCTGTAATCTTCGGCCCCTCCGCATGCCTCCCATCTGTAATCTTCGGCCCCTCCGCATGCCTCCCATCTGTGATCCTCGGCCCCTCCGCCTGCCTCCCATCCGTGATTTTCGGCCCCTCGGCCTGCGATCTTCGGTCCCTCTGCCTACTTCTGGTCTGTGACCTTTCGCCCCTCCGCCTGCCTCCTGTCACGGTCACGTGTGTCTGGACGCAGCGAGTACCGCAAGGCGAACCCATATGACACACGTGACCCTGGATACACCGCCTACAGTGGGGCGAATTTAAATAATAAGACGTGCAGCTGGATACACTGCCTCCAACTGGCGAATTGATATATTACACCTATATATACAGTAGTCTGGAAACCCCGCCTCCAGTAAGGCGAATTTAAGTAATAAAGGGGAAACCTGGTTAACAATAACAACGGAGGGCCCTGCAATAGGGAATAGGGACGTGGAGACCTCCTGCACGCCCCTGAGCCAGAGTCCCTGCACTCCTAACGTTCCCTATGCCGGTTCCGCACCGGGCGACGCACAGGAACCGTAAAACCCTGACTTGCCCTGACCCTAAACCCTCACTAGGGAATTGGTCGGTGTGGAAACTAATCCCACCACCGCACTAAACACACACAAGGGAAAATGACAATACAGGGGGAACACCACTTAGCTTTGCTCTGTTGCGTACGCTCCTAGCAACAGAGCCCACCACCTGTGTGCATCTTCTCCTCCACCCGGATCCATCACCATAACTGGATCCTTCACCATAGTGCAGCCTTGGAGCAGAGTCCACCACCAGTTGCAGCTTCCCAGTAAACAGAGTCCCAAAGATGAGTCCAGCTTCTGCCAAAATGTCCAGCATGCTTGAGTCCAGTTTTCAGCAACCAAGTCCCGCATGCTGAGTGCAACTCTCACAATCGTCGTCACTCCACCAAGCCATGCAAGCACCTCCTGCTGACACCATAAACTGCGACTCCACCACGCCATGCCAGCCCTCCATGCAGACTCCATAGCTGACTCAACCCCTCTGGCTGGGCTGCCCAGGACTCTCATTCAGCTCCTTCTTTCACCCAGGCTTCCTTGAGAATGACTAACTCACAATATCACCAACGATCATCAAACACACCTGAAACTCTTTTATAGAGCCTCACACCTGATTTGTAATACGTGCACATTAAAACTAAAGTGCACTACCACTCACCACCACTGGGGCAACTTAGAACAAACGACACCACGTGTAATAATTCTAATGGCCACCGGGGGCAATAAACCCACTTTGGCACCAAGCCAATGGAAAAAAAGTTCACTTTGTCCATTTACTTGTCAGATCCACCTTGGATCATGACACCTCCGGTCTGTGATCTTCGGCCCCTCCGCCTGTCTCCGGTCTGGGATCTTCGGCCCCACCACCTGCCACCAGTCTGCGATCTTCGGCCCATCCGCCTGCCTCCGGTCTGTGATCTTCGGCCCCTCCGCCAGCCTCAGGTGTGTGAATGATCGGTCACTGATGAGGGGAGAGGCAGGTTTTCTTCACCAAAGCCATCAATGTAATCAGTATTACAGCGCCATCACAGCCAGGTCTGTACTGTACATTACAATAGGCTGCTGACAGAATCTCTCTAACTTCTATTTCATATGAAAGTCATCCGATCGGCTGGAGTCGGCCAATCACTGTGGGCCTGATGCTTTCACCCAGAGGTGGAATAAATGTGCCGTTTTCCTGAGGATCAGGCCACGTGCTGGACTATCTGTGGTCATGTTTCGTTCAGTATCATGTGGTTTCATGGGAAGGGGCATAGATGTGTTGTCTCATTGCTCCAGTATACAGCACACCTCTGCCTCTCTATGGAGTCTGTAAGGAGACTGGTCTCACCAGTATGTCCACCACTGGCAGATCCGTCCGTGACAGTCCTCTGAGGTGGAGCTGTGGCCGATTCATTGGCACAAATATATCTATATAATGAGGTCCCTGTGCAGAAACACACAGCACTGCGTGCTGCCCAGGGATGGACGCAGGGTCTGTCAGCGTCACTGACGCCAAGGCCTTGAGATGTTGTGCGTCCGGCCTCCAGGTCCACCAGGTCCATTGGTGGAAGTCACTCACCTGGTGCAGTAAGTGACGTGATACTTTCTTTTCTGTAGGTTGTGATTGAGGAGACACGTGGTTTGGATTCATTTTCTAGTCTCTGATCCACTGAGCTGCCGGAGACACGTCTCCAAGGAAGATTTTTGTGAACGATGAAAAGGCGACAGCCGGGAAGAGATAATCAACCCTTGGTGAAGAAATCCGCGCTGTGGCTCCTCTTTAGGCCAGAGTCACACTAGAGGAATACGGACAAGTGCTATGCAAGAAAAAAAATTGCATAGCACTCGGTCCGCTATTAATCTATGGGGCAGCTCCCATCACCGTTTTTTTCCTCTGCCGTACTATATGTGAGTGAAATCACAGCATGCAGCACCATATTACGGCCGAGACTCGCCAATGCAAGTCTATGGGGGCGAGAAAAAAAAAAAAAAAAAAAAAAATCGCACAGCACTCGCACCATCCGTGTGACTTGCGAGAAATACGCAACAGTGTCCTTTGAAAAGCCAGCAATTCATCTGCGGCGTACAGTAAAATCACACTGACAGGTTAGAAAAGAATATATACAGTTGTGGCCAAAAGTATTGACACCCCTGCAATTCTGTCAGATAATACTCAGTTTCTTCCTGAAAATGATTGCAAACACAAATTCTTTGTTATTATTATCTTCATTTCATTTGTCTTAAATGAAAAAACACAAAAAGAATTGTCCTAAAGCCAAATTGGATATAATTCCACACCAAACATAAAAAAGAGGGTGGACAAAAGTATTGGCACTGTTGGAAAAATCATGTGATGCTTCTCTAATTTGTGTAACTAACAGCCCCTGTAACTTACCTGTGGCACCTAACAGGTGTTGGCAATAACTAAATCACACTTGCAGCCAGCTGACATGGATTAAAGTTGACTCAACCTCTGTCCTGTGTCCTTGTGTGTACCACATTGAGCATGGAGAAAAGAAAGAAGACCAAAGAACTGTCTGAGGACTTGAGAAACCAAATTGTGAGGAAGCATGAGCAATCTCAAGGCTACAAGTCCATCTCCAAAGACCTGAATGTTCCTGTGTCTACCGTGCGCAGTGTCATCAAGAAGTGTAAAGCCCATGGCACTGTGGCTAACCTCCCTAGATGTGGACAGAAAAGAAAAATTGACAAGAGATTTCAATGCAAGATTGTGCCGATGTTGGATAAAGAACCTCGACTAACATCCAAACAAGTTCAAGCTGCCCTGCAGTCCGAGGGTACAACAGTGTCAACCCGTACTATCCGTCGGCGTCTGAATGAAAAGGGACTGTAAGGTAGGAGACCCAGGAATACCCCACTTCTTACCCCGAGACATAAAAAAAGCCAGGCTGGAGTTTGCCAAAACTTACCTGAAAAAGCCTAAAACGCATTGGAAGAATGTTCTCTGGTCAGATGAGACAAAAGTAGAGCTTTTAGGGCAAAAGCATCAACATAGAGTTTACAGGAGAAAAAAGAGTCATTCAAAGAAAAGAACATGGTCCCTACAGTCAAACATGGCGGAGGTTCCCTGATGTTTTGGGGTTGCTTTGCTGCCTCTGGCACTGGACTGCTTGACCGTGTGCATGGCGTTATGAAGTCTGAAGACTACCAACAAATTTTGCAGCAATGTAGTGCCCAGTGTGAGAAAGCTGGGTCTCCCTCAGAGGTCATGGGTCTTCCAGCAGGACAATGACCTAAAACATACTTCAAAAAGCACTAGAAAATGGTCTGAGAGAAAGCACTGGAGACTTCTAAGGTGGCCAGTAATGAGTCCAGACCTGAATCCCATAGAACACCTGTGGAGAGATCTAAAAATGGCAGTTTGGAGAAGGCACCCTTCAAATATCAGGGACCTGGAGTAGTTTGCCAAAGAAGAATGGTCTAAAATTCCAGCAGAGCATTGTAAGAAACTCATTGATGGTTACCGGAAGCGGTTGGTCGCAGTTATTTTGGCTAAAGGTTGTGCAACCAAGTATTAGGCTGAGGGTGCCAATACTTTTGTCTGGCCCATTTTTGGAGTTTTGTGTGAAATGATCAATGTTTTGCTTTTTGCTTCATTTTCTTTTGTGTTTTTTCATTTAAGACAAATTAAATGAAGATAATAATACCAAAGAATTTGTGTTTGCAATCATTTTCAGGAAGAAACTGAGTATTATCTGACAGAATTGCAGGGGTGTCAATACTTTTGGCCACAGCTGTATATATATTGCAGAGAGAGATAGAAGAAAAGCCGGTAATACATCGGCTTCTGTAAAAGCCAGGGGGGGCAATAACCATGGTCCCTTCCTAGGCTATTAATATCAGCCCCCAGGCGCTGGCTTTCCCTCTGCTGTATATATACACACACCTATTCTAAGTGTATATCTCTATTCTAACCTATCACTCTGTGATTATACTGTATGCGGCAGATCATTTGCCGGCTTTAATCTATCTATAATTGAAGCTTGAGGAGGACAATTTGCATATTCCAGGTGCCTTCTGGGAAGAGTGAAGAGTCCCCCTCAGCAGGAAGGTCATTATGGTGCGCAAATTTTTGCCTCTAGGACATTATTGCAAGAAAGCTTGGCGGATTGAGTAGATTACACAAGAAGTAAAACACACAGCAGGTCAGCGTGACCTAGGAGCAACATGGCAAATGTGACGACCTACATGGAGAGCTGCAACATGTGCTACATGTTCACAGATGGACCAGAAGAAGAATCCAACTTCATCTGCCAGAAGTGCAGACTACGGGGCCTTTTAGAAGAAAAAGTGCGGGGTCTGGAAGAAAGAATTGCAACTTTGAAACGCATCAAAGAAAATAAAGACTTCCCAGAAAGAACAGAAGCATCTCTACTGGTCACAGAAGGTGAAGAAAGTGTCAGAGAACCTCCAAAAGCAGACGGAAGCATGTGACCAAAAGAAGCAAGATGACCATGGAGACATCACCAACCACACAACTGAGAAACCGATACCAAGGCCTTGCGGAGGATGAAGATGGTACACCTAAGGATGAGGCACAACCAGCAAGCAAAGAAGAAAAGGGCACACAGCAACACCCAGAAGTGACAACAAAAAGTACAGCCAAGAAGCGAAGAAGAGTGGTGGTGGTGGGAGACTCACTACTGAGAGGCACAGAAGAAGCCATCTACAGACCGGATATAACCGCAAGAGAAGTATGCTGCCTCCCAGGTGCGAAGATCAATGATGTGACCGATAGGATACAAAGCTCATCAGTTCCAAGGACATCCACCCATTTCTTCTGATACATGTTGGCACCAATGACACGGCAAGGAAGGACCTACCGACAATCTGCAAGGACTTTGAAGAGATGGGGAAGAAAGTAAAGGACCTGGAAGCACAGGTAGTGTTTTCTTCTATCCTTCCAGTAGACGGGCATGGCACTAGGAGATGGAACAGGATCCTTGATGTGAACAACTGGTTAAGACGATGGTGCAGACAACAAGGATTCGATTGCTGGACCACGGTGTGAATTACCTGTACGACGGACGCCTCGCCAGAGACGGACTACACCTCAACAAACCTGGGAAACAGACATTCGCCAGAAGACTCGCTACACTCATCAGGAGGGCGCTATACTAGAAGAAGAGGGGACGGGAAGAAAAACGTTAGACACAAATATGAAGGGGTGTGTGGCCTAGCAGCATGTGAGGAGGACGTGGATCTGCTGAGCTACCACACACAGCTACTGATTACTGCCGCCATATCCCCACAGCACGGTCAGTAACTAACCTGTGTGCATTCCTGAGACCTGCGGGTGCCGCTGGACAGAGACATTCAGCCTCTAGCCTTACATTATGCAAAAAAAAAGGTCAGAAGAGTGACCAGTGAGCTGGGGCCTGGGTCCCAAGATGGCGCCGCTACCACAACGTGCACTCTGGAGGAAGCAGCTGCTGACAGTGAGGCCAGGAACAGGGAGGTGGCAGCCCGGCAGAGACGCTTTGCCAGAGTGTAGGAGGCAGAGCCCGAGTCCCTCCAGGAGACAGATGAAGAGCTGGAGTCTGTAGGTGGAGGTATGGATCCGGAGGTGGGGGAGAGGGGAGAAGAGGAGGCCATAGGCTCCGGAGATCGGGAGAAGCAGGATGCTGGAGCCAGCTGGGGAGAACTAGTGGAGCAAACCAAAAGCCAGCTCCAAGCACTGCAGCTACAAATGCCAACAGAACCTACTATCAGAGATGCGCTGACGGCAGTTACGCAGTGTGGGTCTGCTATCCCTTCTGTGCTCACTCAGCTGGGTTATTTACAAGAATCCATGCAAAATGTGAGGCATGAACTCCACGCCGTTAAAGACAGAACCGGGCAACTTGAGAAACGAGTCGGAGTTGTGGAGGGTACTGTGTCTAAGGCAGCGCAGCATCATAAAGAACTTAAAAGAGATATGGCTGCTGTGTGGGCCACAACTGATGACCTAGAAAATAGGTCTAGACGGAACAAGGTCCGCACTGTTGGCATGCCTGAACGTTATGAAGGCAAAAATCCTACTGTTTTTATTGAAGCCTGGATTAAGGAGAAAATAGGAACTGATAATCTAACTCAGTGGTCCCCAACTTTTTTTGCACCAGGGACCGGTTTCAAGCAAGACCATTCTTCCATGGCCCAGCAGGGTGGGGATGGAGGTGTGGCAGGGGCGTGGCTTTGGTCATAAGGGGGCGGGGCTATGGACACAGTTGTAGTGTAGCAGTGCATACTTATAATTAAATAACATTTATAATGTGACTCAACTCACCATAGGTTTTGAATGAGTGCTCCATCACCCCCTTCTCCCCATCATTGCCTTCACCCCATCACTCCCTTCTCTCCATCATTGACTTCACCCCATCACTCCCTTCTCCCCATCACTGCTGTCTCTCCATCATTGCCTTCACCCCATCACTCCCTTCTCCCCATCACTCCCCTTCTCCCCATCATTGCCTTCACCCCATCACTCCCTTCTCCCCATCACTGCTGTCTCTCCATCATTGCCTTCACCCCATCACTCCCTTCTCCCCATCACTCCCCTTCTCCCCATCATTGCCTTCTCTCCATCATTGCCTTCACCCCATCACTCCCTTCTCCCCATCACTGCTGTCTCTCCATCATTGCCTTCACCCCATCACTCCCTTCTCCCCATCACTCCCCTTCTCCCCATCACTCCCTTCTCTCCATCATTGCCTTCACCCCATCACTGCTGTCTCTCCATCATTGCCTTCACCCCATCACTGCTGTCTCTCCATCATTGCCTTCACCCCATCACTCCCTTCTCCCCATCACTCCCTTCTCCCCATCACTCCCTTCTCTCCATCATTGCCTTCACCCCATCACTGCTGTCTCTCCATCATTGCCTTCACCCCATCACTGCCGTCTCTCCATCACTCCCATCATGGCCTTCTCCCATTACCCCCTCATGGCCTTCTCTCCCCATCACGGTCTTCTCCTCATGTCCCCATCTCCTCCAGGGCCAGGCTCCACCTACACAAACACAGACAAACACACACACACACAGACATACATGTACACACACAGACAGACATACACACACACACACACACAGACACCACCTCTCTCCTCTCACCTGTCCGCAGCATCGCCCGCGCTTCCTCGCTCTGACACAGCAGCGGCGGCGCTCCTCTCTGTGTCAGTCAGAGACAGGAAGCGCGGGCGGCGGGCAGGAAGCTGGACGGGTCCTTGCAGCTCCGCTCCTGCTATTCCCTCTTGCAGGCAGCGGAGCTGCTTGGATCGCTCCCTGCCCGCCGCTACACATGAGGGCAGTCTAAGAACTGCTGCGCGCCACCCCAGCCCCCGCTACGCCACTGACCGCCTCGGGCTCCCCTTGTGTCCGCGGACCGGCAAGGGCACTACAGCGGCCAGGTGCTGGGCCGCGGACCGGTGGTTGGGGACCCCTGATCTAACTCATTCATATGCTGTGGAACGTGCTCACAGGGTTCCTGCCCGCCCTCCTCCTCCTGGCTACCAACCGAGACCTATCTTGGCTAAAATACAGGGACAGGGATAATATCCTTAGATACTCAAGGGAACATCCTGACCTTTCTATTGATGGCTCCGGAGTTTCTTTTTACCCTGACTTCTCACCAGAAGTCCAAAGAATGAGAGCTAAATTTACATCAAAAAACGTCTAAGGGCCATAGGTATCTGATATTCCATGATATTCCTGGCCAAGCTGCGGGTCGAGGCCCGGAACAAAACTCACTTTTTTCTGGATGCTAAAGATGCTATGGACTGGCTGGACCTGAATGAACAGCAGCTGAGGAAGGATGAGGAAGACCAGGAATGCGGCTGATGATGTATTTGCTACTTTGGTCACTTCTGCGCTGGCTGGTGTCTTGACTTTCGGTTCTGTTGCAGGAAACTGCTCGACATGTTGTCGTTTTGCTATAGATGGTTGCCATGTGCAGTGGGGACTCATCCTGCTATGTGTGGGCAGCAGTTAGGAAGTGAAACGCCCGTTGACTAAATGTGGAAAGGAATAACATCGCCCTTGTTTGAAATACCCTTGGCACTGCCGGGGGACATGTTGGGGAGAGTTCTCTTCTAGGGGTTTGTCGGGTCCTATGTAACTTTTGTGCACAACAATGTAAGTTCTTCTATGACGCGGTGGATATTGGCACCGACTGTACATCGACTAGAGAATGGGTGACATTGAAATACTTAGCTGGAATGTTAAGAGGGCTAAAGTCCCCAGTAAAAAGACAGGCCATAGTTTCCTTTATAATGGATCAGAAGCCAACTGTTCTATGCTTACAAGAGACGCATCTCACTCCTGAGCCACTTGGTATATTAAATAAGAGGTGGGTACAGCATGGGTATCATTCCACGTACTCTCAATACTCCCGGGGAGCATACTGGTCTGTTCAGGTGCCCAGTTTACATGCAATCAGGTGGTGGTGGACACGGAGGGGCAATTCGTCTTTCTATTCTGCAAACTCTTTGCTGAGATAATGATACTCATTTCTCTATACTTCCCCCCGCCATATAGTAGCAAAGTTATATATAAAATTCATACCATGTTGAGGGACTTTCCGGGGGTCCCTTATATGGTGGTGGGGGACTTTAGTAATGTTTTGGACACTCACTGAGCTGGAGGATGCGGAAAAGGCTCTCTCCATGCGGTTCACTCCCGCCACTCAGAGGAGGCTAAAAGAGGCACAGTTGAAGGTGACTAAAATGACGCTAGAAACTGCGAAACGAAAACGTATGTTTCAGTCAGTTCAATATTTTGAAAATGCGGAGTGTGTTGGTCATTTGCTCTCGGTTATAACTTTAGCACAGCGGGGGTCCTCGTTTATAGCCGGCCTTCGGGATGTGGGTGGGCAACTTTTCAATGACACACCGGGTATTTTGAGAATTTTGGAGACTTTTTATTCCGAGTTATACTCCTCACACACCAGGGCCTCGACTGAAGACCTTGAAAACATTTTGGGGCCCGCTAAACTCCCATGTCTAACAGACGAGGCGAGACATATGCTTGATGAGCCGCTGGACTTGGGGGAGCTTGAAGAGGCTTTGGGATCTATGTCCAATGGTAAGGCGCCGGGGGTGGATGGCTTACCGGTTGAGGTGTACAAAAAGTATGAATCTGTACTACTCCCTACCATGATGGCTGTGTTCAATGATAGTCTCAGTTCTGGAGCTCTCCCGTCTTCTATGCGGGAAGCTATTATTACTGTGCTGCCAAAAAAGGACAAAGACCCGACACTCCCGGCGTCATATAGACCCATTTCCCTCCTGACGGTGGACATTAAGCTCCTGGCGAAGGTTTTGGCCACTCGACTTTCAAAGGTGGTGGAATCGTTAGTGTATTTGGATCAGATGGGTTTCATGCCCCGTAAGTCTACGGCCATAAATATTAGGCGACTGTATTTGAACATGTAGGTGAGGGCGGATAATGCGGGGGGGAGGGCGGTCCTGTCTCTGGATGCCGCCAAGGCATTGGACAGTGTAGAGTGGACCTACCTCTGGGCTACACTTCGCTGTATGGGGTTTGGTCCTGGTTTTATTAGCTGGATCAGGCTCCTATATTCCGAACCGAAGGCTCGAATACGAGCAAATGGATCACTGTCTGACCCTTTTCCTCTTTATAGAGGTACGAGGCAGGGCTGCCCTCTGTCCCCGCTACTCTTTGCGTTAGCGATAGAGCCTCTGGCCTCCAGAATAAGATATGAGAAGGGCATCGAGGGGTTCAGATATGGAGGACAGGAGGAGAAGGTAGCACTGTATGCTGATGACTTGCTTATGTTCTTGGCTGCTCCTGAATTCTTTTGGCGCTGTCTCGGGACTAGTTATTAACTGGGAAAAATCTGCGGTTCTCCCTTTAGATCCGATCCCAATTAACGTCACAGGTGCCGGCTGTAACGACTTCTGGGTATTATGATATCTAATAAACTGATGGATTTTGAATATTTGAATCTCTCGCCACTGATGGCCAGGATTAAGGGGAAGGTTACGGCCTGCGCTAAGCTGCATCTTTCTGTGGAGGGGAGAGTGAACTGAAAATGGCGATCATGCCGCAGCTTCTGTATGTTCTTCACAACGCCCCAGTCTGGCTCCCTCAAAATAGGTTTTACAAAATTAATGCGATATTTAGAGAACTCATTTGGTTAAAGAAGGGTGCAAGGATCAAATTGGAACATTTACAAAAATCTAAAGAGGAGGGGGGGCTGGCGCTGCCCAATCCGTGGCTCTACTTTCTCTCCTCTCAATGTCAGCACATGGCGGGGGGAATGGAGGGCTTCCCAGCGGAGATAGCGGGGAGCCTGGTGATTTTCCGGTCTCTTGTGGGTCAGGGGTCGCTGTTATCCAACTTAGAGGCGGGCAGATTTAGACCTTGGGCATCTAGATATCCTACGGTCCTTCTCATGATTAAAGTGTGGGATAAAATTAAACAGTTAAGAGGAATCACGGGTTTCACAAAACACTCCCCTATTTGGGATACCCTACACTTGCCGCAAATGAGGTCGCTTAAAGGTTTTGCGCAATGGAGGCAAATAGGTATCTGGTGGCTGTCGTAATTAGTGGAGGATGGGGTTTGACACACTGAGACGGGATTTCCCGCTCCAACACTCTATGTTCTTCCGGTATCTGCAGTTGCGGCATGCCTACACAGTGCAGGACCAAATGAATAGTCAGCAGGCTCGGGCAGCAGGCATCCACTAGGGGTTGAATCGCGTTTGTGTACTGTGGACTTCTTTCCGTGGTTTTGGTGAAGCATCCGATAGGAGCGCTGGCGAAGTGGGAGCAACAGTTGGGCGCCATTTCAGGGGATCAATGGGAATCTGTTCTGCAGATGGTCCCCAGGCTGTCTCTTAGCGAACCCAATCGTTTGTCCCAACTGTATATTCTTTATAGAGTTTATAGAACCCCTAAATGGTTATTTGATATGGGGATGAGGATGGATTCGCAGTGCCCTGAATGTGCGCTCGAGAATGCTGATATCTTACATATGTTGTGGACGTGCCCCTGCCTGCAGGTATTTTGGATTCTGGTCCCTAATTTGATCCACGTGACTACAGGACAGGATATCCCGCGAGACCCCGTTGTCTGTGTCTTGGGTTATGTGGAGGATGTGGGGGGAGATGAATACCTTCAAACCGCAGTTGCCAGACCACTGGATGTCAGACAAGGTGCCATCTCGGACAGAATATATCAATAAATTACACTATATACTCTACAGGGAAAAAGCCATGTACCTTACGAGGGGACGAACGAATACTTTTGAGCTAATTTGGGCTGGTTGGCTGGACACCCCGGGTCTGCCAGCAGCGAACCTATTCGTCTAATAGCTGATTTTGGTCGCCATTGTTATCCACTGTGTCTATGTGCATGTATTTTATATTTTCATGAGGTTTGTGCTTTTCTGCATCATTTTCTTATTTCTTTTGTGGACCGGGCTGGGGGGCTGGGTGGGGGGATGGTGATACAGTTGTTTTTCATCTGTTTGTTATAATGAAAATGTTAATAAAAACTATCTGATCAAAAAAAAAAAAAAGACACAAAGATGAAGCCGGAAAATATACTGATGAAGGATATGAGGTACGGCAAAGAAGACCCGAGACAACACACTCGGAAGGGAGGAAAGAAAATGTCTATATAGTGACATAGTTAGTAAGGCCGAAAAAAGCCCTGTGTCCATCCAGCTCAGCCTATAAAATTCCATCAGAATAAATCCCCAGATCTACGTCCTTCTAAAGAACCTAATCACTGTAAGATACAATATTGTTCCGCTCCAGGAAGACATCCAGGCCTCTCCTGAACCCCTCGGCTGAGTTCGCCATCACCACCTCCTCAGGCAGGGAACTCCAGATTCTCACTGCCCTAACAGTAAAGAATCCTCTTCTATGTTGGTGGAGAAACCTTCTCTCCTCCAGACGCAGAGAATGCCCCCTATACTTACTAGACGTGTGCCCGATGCTATCGCATCGGGAGGGCAGTAACATCACGATGGGGGCAGCTTTGTGGCGCTGGGGGTGGCGGCCCACCCACCTCCGTGCAGGAAAGACGGTGTTTTGCAGCCTGTGTTGGAGATGGTGTGCGGCATCACCAGAGGGTGGCCGCACTCAATCTCCAGCAAAGGCCTCAAGCCGCGGTCTTTCCTGCCGGCTGTGACTGCACAGAGGTGGGTGGGCAGGCAGCGGCGGGATCCGGCGCTTGTAGTCAGGCAGTGGGTCCTGGTGGGGTTCGGTGGCGGCATCCCGCTCATTACACCCCCTTCATTACACCCCTCTCGTTATACTCCCTTGTTACACCCCTTTCACAGCCTCGTGATCGCAGCGGTGGCCTGGATCCAAGCAGCGTCCAGGATCGCAGTGGAGGCTGGGATTGTAGAGGCGGTCGGGATCCCAGCAGCGGTCGGGATCCCAGCGGTGGCCTGGATCTGAGTGGTAGCTGGGATCCCAGCGGCGGTCGGGATCGCAGCAGTGGCTTGGATTGCAGGCTTCGGGATCGCAGCTCCGTGATGGTCGAGATCGCAGCTGCGTCCTGGATCCAAGCGGCATCACTCGGGTGTACCAAAATGGCGGTCGGCGTGCTTCCGATGCAGCGCAGTGGATTGTGGGATTCGGGGACATCCAGACGGAAGTGGATGACGGACAATTTAAGGCAATTATGTATATAGACACAGGGTTATTAGATCGCCCCTCAGGCGCCTTTTTCCTAATTTTGCTAATCTCTCTGGGTATTGTAGTTCCCCCAGCCCCTTTATTAGTTTTGTTGCCCTCCTTTGTACCCGCTCTAGTTCCATTATATCCTTCCTGAGTCCTCCATGTGCGATGTAACCAGGGACTGTACAGAGGCAGAAGCAAAAACCGGAACTGGAGAAGACTGGAATGAGGAGGATGTAAAAGCCAAACACCAAAGGAAAAACAATGTGTGCATCTCCAGAGGAGACAAGGGGGCGGTCCCTCCATCTCCAGAGGAGGCAAGGGGGCGGTCCCTCCATCCCCAGAGGAGACAAGGGGGCGGTCCCTCCATCTCCAGAGGAGACAAGGGGGCGGTCCCTCCATCTCCAGAGGAGGCAAGGGGGCGGTCCCTCCATCTCCAGAGGAGACAAGGGGGCGGTCCCTCCATCTCCAGAGGAGGCAAGGGGGCGGTCCCTCCATCCCCAGAGGAGACAAGGGGGCGGTCCCTCCATCTCCAGAGGAGGCAAGGGGGCGGTCCCTCCATCTCCAGAGGAGACAAGGGGGCGGTCCCTCCATCTCCAGAGGAGACAAGGGGGCGGTCCCTCCATCTCCAGAGGCAAGGGGGCGGTCCCTCCATCTCCAGAGGAGGCAAGGAGGCGGTCCCTCCATCTCCAGAGGAGGCAAGGAGGCGGTCCCTCCATCTCCAGAGGAGACAAGGGGGCGGTCCCTCCATCTCCAGAGGAGGCAAGGAGGCGGTCCCTCCATCTCCAGAGGAGGCATGGAGGCGGTCCCTCCATCCCAAGAGGCAAGGGGGCGGTCCCTCCATCTCCAGAGGAGGCAAGGAGGCGGTCCCTCCATCTCCAGAGGAGACAAGGGGGCGGTCCCTCCATCTCCAGAGGAGACAAGGGGGCGGTCCCTCCATCTCCAGAGGAGGCAAGGGGGCGGTCCTTCCATCCCCAGAGGAGGCAAGGGGGCGGTCCCTCCATCTCCAGAGGAGACAAGGGGGCGCTCCCTCCATCCCCAGAGGAGACAAGGGGGCGGTCCCTCCATCTCCAGAGGAGACAAGGGGACGGTCCCTCCATCTCCAGAGGAGACAAGGGGACGGTCCCTCCATCCCCAGAGGAGGCAAGGGGGCGGTCCCTCCATCTCCAGAGGAGACAAGGGGGCGGTCCCTCCATCCCCAGAGGAGGCAAGGGGGCGGTCCCTCCATCCCCAGAGGAGGCAAGGGGGCGGTCCCTCCATCCCCAGAGGAGGCAAGGGGGCGGTCCCTCCATCTCCAGAGGAGACAAGGGGGCGGTCCCTCCATCTCCAGAGGAGACAAGGGGGCGGTCCCTCCATCTCCAGAGGAGACAAGGGGGCGGTCCCTCCATCTCCAGAGGAGACAAGGGGGCGGTCCCTCCATCTCCAGAGGAGGCAAGGGGGCGGTCCCTCCATCCCCAGAGGAGGCAAGGGGGCGGTCCCTCCATCTCCAGAGGAGACAAGGGGGCGGTCCCTCCATCCCCAGAGGAGGCAAGGGGGCGGTCCCTCCATCTCCAGAGGAGGCAAGGGGGCGGTCCCTCCATCCCCAGAGGAGGCAAGGGGGCGGTCCCTCCATCCCCAGAGGAGGCAAGGGGGCGGTCCCTCCATCCCCAGAGGAGGCAAGGGGGCGGTCCCTCCATCCCCAGAGGAGACAAGGGGGCGGTCCCTCCATCCCCAGAGGAGACAAGGGGGCGGTCCCTCCATCCCCAGAGGAGACAAGAGGGCGGTCCCTCCATCCCCAGAGGAGACAAGGGGGCGGTCCCCCCATCCCCAGAGGAGACAAGGGGGCGGTCCCCCCATCCCCAGAGGAGACAAGGGGGCGGTCCCCCCATCCCCAGAGGAGGCAAGGGGGCGGTCCCTCCATCCCCAGAGGAGGCAAGAGGGCGGTCCCCCCATCCCCAGAGGAGGCAAGGGGGCGGTCCCCCCATCCCCAGAGGAGACAAGGGGGCGGTCCCCCCATCCCCAGAGGAGGCAAGGGGGCGGTCCCTCCATCCCCAGAGGAGGCAAGGGGGCGGTCCCTCCATCCCCAGAGGAGGCAAGGGGGCGGTCCCTCCATCCCCAGAGGAGGCAAGGGGGCGGTCCCTCCATCCCCAGAGGAGGCAAGGGGGCGGTCCCTCCATCTCCAGAGGAGGCAAGGGGGCGGTCCCTCCATCCCCAGAGGAGGCAAGGGGGCGGTCCCTCCATCCCCAGAGGAGGCAAGGGGGCGGTCCCTCCATCCCCAGAGGAGGCAAGGGGGCGGTCCCTCCATCCCCAGAGGAGGCAAGGGGGCGGTCCCTCCATCCCCAGAGGAGACAAGGGGGCGGTCCCTCCATCCCCAGAGGAGACAAGAGGGCGGTCCCCCCATCCCCAGAGGAGACAAGGGGGCGGTCCCCCCATCCCCAGAGGAGACAAGGGGGCGGTCCCCCCATCCCCAGAGGAGACAAGGGGGCGGTCCCCCCATCCCCAGAGGAAGCAAGGGGGCGGTCCCTCCATCCCCAGAGGAGACAAGAGGGCGGTCCCTCCATCCCCAGAGGAGGCAAGGGGGCGGTCCCCCCATCCCCAGAGGAGACAAGGGGGCGGTCCCCCCATCCCCAGAGGAGACAAGGGGGCGGTCCCCCCATCCCCAGAGGAGACAAGGGGGCGGTCCCTCCATCCCCAGAGGAGGCAAGGGGGCGGTCCCTCCATCCCCAGAGGAGACAAGGGGGCGGTCTCTCCATCCCCAGAGGAGGCAAGGGGGCGGTCCCTCCATCCCCAGAGGAGACAAGGGGGCGGTCCCTCCGTGCTGACAGTGTGCGGCCGCGGGGAGGACACAGAGGCTGCAGGGAGTGAGCAGAACACCGGCAGCTCTGTCACTAGGAGAGAGGCAGCCATGACTGCACAGACTGTGTGAGAGCTGCGCCCGAGTCCTGGCCGCTGTCACCTCACCTGACACCGCAGAGAGCCGCAGCCGGGGGAAGACGTCCTGGGGGCGGACACCGCACTGAGAACTGCAGGACCTCCGGTGACGTCAGCACCACGTGACCGCGGGGCGGGGCTCTGCACGAAAGTGGTGGTGAAGGACCTGCGATGACGTCGGAAACGTGCACCGTGCGATCAAGTGATACGTCACGTTAGTGGGCGGAGCCATATTCAGGCCAATCAGTCAGCAGTGAATGATGTGACCACACCCCCTTTGTCAGCAGGCCCCGCCCCATTGCTCCGGATGAGGGTGGAGTCAGTTTCTTCTGTTTTTCTCGCTTTCACCACAACCAATAATGGTCAGTGATAACAGAGGCGGCAGCGCGGAGCCTGAGGGGGGACAGTGAGGAGCAGCCGAGGAGCGGGAGAGCCGCCACAACATGGCCGTCACTGTGGGAACGTCAGAGACTCTCGGCTGTCCGCCCCCTGTGAGGCCCAGAGCCCATTACTCCAGGCCGGGGGGCTCCGGGGTGTGACGCTCCAGGCCGGGGGGCTCCGGGGTGTGACGCTCCAATGGACCGGGTCCTTCTCCCCAGTAGGATTTACTCTGCTCTAATGGACCGGGTCCTTCTCCCCAGTAGGATTTACTCTCCTCTAATGGACCGGGTCCTTCTCCCCAGTAGGATTTACTCTCCTCTAATGGACCGGGTCCTTCTCCCCACTAGGATTTACTCTGCTCTAATGGACCGGGTCCTTCTCCCCGCAAGGATTTACTCTCTAATGGACCGGGTCCTTCTCCCCAGTAGGATTTACTCTCCTCTAATGGACCGGGTCCTTCTCCCCGCAAGGATTTACTCTCCTCTAATGGACCGGGTCCTTCTCCCCAGTAGGATTTACTCTCCTCTAATGGACCGGGTCCTTCTCCCCACTAGGATTTACTCTGCTCTAATGGACCGGGTCCTTCTCCCCGCAAGGATTTACTCTCTAATGGACCGGGTCCTTCTCCCCAGTAGGATTTACTCTGCTCTAATGGACCGGGTCCTTCTCCCCGCTAGGATTTACTCTGCTCTAATGGACCGGGTCCTTCTCCCCGCAAGGATTTACTCTCTAATGGACCGGGTCCTTCTCCCCAGTAGGATTTACTCTGCTCTAATGGACCGTGTCCTTCTCCCCAGTAGGATTTACTCTCCTCTAATGGACCGGGTCCTTCTCCCCAGTAGGATTTACTCTCTAATGGACCGGGTCCTTCTCCCCAGTAGGATTTACTCTGCTCTAATGGACCGGGTCCTTCTCCCCGCAAGGATTTACTCTCTAATGGACCGGGTCCTTCTCCCCACTAGGATTTACTCTGCTCTAATGGACCGGGTCCTTCTCCCCGCAAGGATTTACTCTCTAATGGACCGGGTCCTTCTCCCCACTAGGATTTACTCTGCTCTAATGGACCGGGTCCTTCTCCCCAGTAGGATTTACTCTCCTCTAATGGACCGGGTCCTTCTCCCCAGTAGGATTTACTCTCTAATGGACCGGGTCCTTCTCCCCAGTAGGATTTACTCTGCTCTAATGGACCGGGTCCTTCTCCCCGCAAGGATTTACTCTCTAATGGACCGGGTCCTTCTCCCCAGTAGGATTTACTCTCCTCTAATGGACCGGGTCCTTCTCCCCGCAAGGATTTACTCTGCTCTAATGGACCGGGTCCTTCTCCCCAGTAGGATTTACTCTCCTCTAATGGACCGGGTCCTTCTCCCCGCTAGGATTTACTCTGCTCTAATGGACCGGGTCCTTCTCCCCACTAGGATTTACTCTCCTCTAATGGACCGGGTCCTTCTCCCCACTAGGATTTACTCTCCTCTAATGGACCGGGTCCTTCTCCCCACTAGGATTTACTCTCCTCTAATGGACCGGGTCCTTCTCCCCAGTAGGATTTACTCTCCTCTAATGGACCGGGTCCTTCTCCCCACTAGGATTTACTCTGCTCTAATGGACCGGGTCCTTCTCCCCGCAAGGATTTACTCTCTAATGGACCGGGTCCTTCTCCCCAGTAGGATTTACTCTCCTCTAATGGACCGGGTCCTTCTCCCCGCTAGGATTTACTCTGCTCTAATGGACCGGGTCCTTCTCCCCACTAGGATTTACTCTCCTCTAATGGACCGGGTCCTTCTCCCCAGTAGGATTTACTCTCCTCTAATGGACCGGGTCCTTCTCCCCAGTAGGATTTACTCTGCTCTAATGGACCGGGTCCTTCTCCCCAGTAGGATTTACTCTGCTCTAATGGACCGGGTCCTTCTCCCCGCTAGGATTTACTCTCCTCTAATGGACCGGGTCCTTCTCCCCAGTAGGATTTACTCTCCTCTAATGGACCGGGTCCTTCTCCCCGCTAGGATTTACTCTGCTCTAATGGACCGGGTCCTTCTCCCCGCTAGGATTTACTCTCCTCTAATGGACCGGGTCCTTCTCCCCGCTAGGATTTACTCTCCTCTAATGGACCGGGTCCTTCCGTCCACTAGGATTTACTCTGCTCTTATCGACTGGGTCCTTCTGTCCACTAGGATTTACTCTGCACTAATGGACCGGGTCCTTCTCCCCACTTGGATTTACTCTGCTCTAATGGACCGGGTCCTTTTCCCCACGAGGATTTACTCTGCTCTAATGGACCGGGTCCTTCTCCCCACTTGGATTTACTCTGCTCTAATGGACCGGGTCCTTCTCCCCACTAGAATTTACTCTGCTCTAATCGACCAGGTGAGTGCACACAGTGCGAATTCACCTGCGGATTTTTCCGCGTGGATTTGCAGGTAAAACTGCAGGTAAAGTGACCTGCGGTTTTCCTGCAGATTGGCCAGCGGTTTTCCCCTGCGGTTTGACACCTGGACAATGGAACAAGTGTCAAACCGCTGCGGAATCTGCAGAAAGAATTGACATGCAGATTTAAAGCCGCGGAAAAATCCGCACCGTGGGCACTGCGGTTTTGAAATCCCATTGGCTAACATGGTACTGTACATTGCTTGCCGATCCGCAGGGCCAAATCCGCTGTGGATCCGCAGCAGAATCCACATCGTGTGCACATACCCTTAGTCTCCTCTAATGGACCGGCTCCTTCTTCCCACTAGGATTAATAAATAAATAAATTAATTATTGGTTAAAAAAAGAAATTGATATTGAAGACATGGCAAGGTTACGCCTGGCTCAAACATGAAAGGAAAACTTAATGCTTAACAAGCTCGTGTGTGACAAACCCACGCTCCTTCTATGTTCCTTGCAACTACCACACTTTAAGGCTGTGTGCCCACGTTGCATTTTTTCAAGCGTTTCCGCAGCGTCTGTGCCGGCTCAGACGCAGAAATGCTTAAAAGAAGCTTCACATTAATTTGCATGCGTTTTTGGCTTTTTGTGCCAATGCATGCGTTTTTAAACGCTTAGGAATCGCTTAGCGGCCAATGTTCCCAGAAAACGCGCGTCTTTTGTGCAAGAAACGCGCGGAAAAAAGACACGCGTTTTCAGGGAAGGGGATCAGTTTCCTGAGCGTTTAAAAAAACGCTAACGTGGGCACATAGCCTAAATCTGGTTGTTAGTGATGATGCATCTGCCTGTGTTGAAGCAGTTTTTATTTTATTTATTTTACTCATTTGTATAGCGCTATTAATTCCACAGCGCTTTACAGACATTATCATCACTGTCCCTGATGGGGCTCACAATCTACGTTCCCTATCAGTATGAAGAACCAGAGGAAACCCACGCAAACATGGGGAGAACATACTCCTTGCAGATGTTGTCCTTGGTGGGATTTGAACCCGGGACCCCAGCGCTGCAAGGCTGCAGTGCTAACCACTGAACCACCGTGCTGCCACAATTCAAAGCCTTTATGTGTTTTTCTCTGCCTCTACTCATCGATGGGCCATTCTTAGACATAAACTTGGTCCTTCACACCAATACGTTTAATTGAAACTATTAAGTACTACCATTAAGCCCGACTAATCCACCTGTCTCCCCGCTATTCCCCACCCTCCCCCCTATGCCAGGCCCTTCACTGGCTTCCTATTGCCCAGAGGCTCTAATTCAAAACCCTAACCATGACATACAAAGCCATCCACAACCTGTATCCTCCGTACATCTGTGACATGGTCTCTAAGTACCTACCCGCACGCAGCCTTCGATCATCTCAAGATCTCCTTCTGTACTCCCCTCTTATCTCCTCATACAAGACTTCTCCCGTGCTTCCCCCATACTCTGGAACTCTCTGCCGTAACACATCAGACTCTCACCATCAACAGAAACCTTCAAGAACCTGAAGACCCACCTGTTCTGACAAGCCTACAGCCTGCAATGATCCTCGGTCTACTGAACCACCGCATGACCTGCTCCACCCCCTCCTACTGTATCCTCTCCCATCCCTGTAGACTGCAAGCCCTCGCAGGCAGGGTCCCCTCTCCTTCTGTACTTGTGTGTCCCTTGTCTTACACATGTTTATTACACTTGTCTATATTTCCCTTTTTCACATATAAAGCGCCGTGGAAAAAATGGCGCTATAGAAATGAATAATAATTAAGCCGAGTAGATACGGTCAAGGCTGTCTGCAACCAGAATTCAAAGATAGATGATGCTCTTAGGCAAGTAAAGAAGGACAGTACTTTAGAAGGAGCTGCTTTTTCAAAAACTATTGCAGAGGTAAGAGGCATCCAGAAAAATATCTGTTAGTTAGTTTTTGTGTGGATTAGTTATGTGGTATGACATCCTATTGAAATTAATATTGCAAGTAAAAACTTCAGACGATTGATTTTGATATCTCTGGAGCAATTCAACAACTCGATAAAAGTAAATTATTCCTGCAAAGTTATCGTTCAGATGAACAACTTGAAAATGTAATAACAAGTGCACAAGGCTTGGCAGAAGAATTGGAAATTGAAGGAAACTTTCCATCTATGCAGGAAGGTAGAATCTGTCACAGAAAGAGAAAATGAATCACAGGACGAACCAAGAAAAGACCCTAAACAACAATTCCGGGTGGAGTTCTTTAATAATGTCCTTGACTGTGCGATACAATCTGTTGGAGACCGCTTCTTGCAGCTGAGAGGACACAGTAACGGGTTTAGAATCCGGTATAATGGAGGGCAAATAAAGGATTTGACCCCAGGAAATTGTCAAAAGCAGCGTAAAGATCGTGACCAGAATCTATCACATAATCACATGCGTGATATGGATGGAACGGATTTGTGTTATGAACTTAAATCACTCTCAAGATCTATTCCTGCAGACACCTACACTCCAAAGAGTGTTCTGGAGGACATATGCCGGAGCAGATTGTGTGCCATCTTTCCAAACACTTGCATTGCTCGCAGAATTCTTCTTTCACTACCAGTGACTGTTGCTAGTGGTGAGCGCAGTTTCTTAAAACATACCTACGCTCAACTGTGACACAGGAACGACTTGTTGGATTAGCAATAGTAATGAGCGAGCTCGCCGCTACTCGTTACTCGCCTGAGTATCACTGTTCTCGGCGAGCACCGAGCATTTCCGAGATTATTCGGCGGGAGCTCGGGTCCCCGCCCTGCATTTTTGGCGGTGTTTAAAGCACCAAGCAACTTGCAGGGATTGTCTGCTAGGCACTATAACGCTGCAGCCATCTTTGTTGTGGTATTACGGTTATTGGCTGGCCACACAGCATCTTCAGGTCTATAAGAGACCGGACACCGCGCTGCTCGTCACAGTCACGTCCAGAATCAAGTGTAGGGAGAGCTGCTGCTGAGATAGGAACAGATTTGTGCTTTTATTAGTGTGGGTTTACCCTCATAGAGTCCACAAATCCAGCTTAACCAACAGTCCTTCTAAGGACTAATTACGGGGTATATAGATTGCAGTGGTAGGTAGGCAGGCAGTGTATGTGTGTATAAACCAGGGGTGGACACTGACAGCTTGGGGCCCCTGTGCAAGAAATGTCTGGGCCCCCGTCCTTTTATAGTGACAAAGCTACATATATATAGCCACACACACGTGTATATATATTACATATTTATTGCCGTCCCCTATTATACAGTGCCCTCTCTTACAGTTGTGGCCAAAAGTATTGACACCCCTGCAATTTTGTCAGATAATACTCAGTTTCTTCCTGAAAATGATTGCAATCACAAATTCTTTGGTATTATTATCTTCATTTAATTTGTCTTAAATGAAAAAACACAAAAGAGAATGAAGCAAAAAGCAAAACATTGATCATTTCACACAAAACTCAAAAAAATGGGCAAGACAAAAGTATTGGCACCATCAGCCTAATACTTGGTTGCACAACCTTTAGCCAAATAACTGCGTCCAACCGCTTCCTGTAACCGTCAATGAGTTTCTTAAAATGCTCTGCTGGAATTTTAGACCAGGGGAAGAGTCTTGAGGAGATCATTTGCATATTCCCAGTGCCTTCTGGGATAAGTGAAGAGTCTCCGCGAGCTCAACGATCACTGGGTTTTGGCCGTTGCAGCTGAAAAGAGGAAATCGGAGAAACCAGGGGAAGAGTCTTGAGATCATTTGCATATTCCCAGTGCCTTCTGGGATAAGTGAAGAGTCTCCGCGAGCTCAACGATCACTGGGTTTTGGCCGTTGCAGCTGAAAAGAGGAAATCGGAGAAACCAGGGGAAGAGTCTTGAGGAGATCATTTGCATATTCCCAGTGCCTTCTGGGATAAGTGAAGAGTCTCCGCGAGCTCAACGATCACTGGGTTTTGGCCGTTGCAGCTGAAAAGAGGAAATCGGAGAAACCAGGGGAAGAGTCTTGAGGAGATCATTTGCATATTCCCAGTGCCTTCTGGGATAAGTGAAGAGTCTCCGCGAGCTCAACGATCACTGGGTTTTGGCCGTTGCAGCTGAAAAGAGGAAATCGAATTTTGGCTCATCTTTCATCTTTTTAAGAAATCTCAAGATGGAAGAGGCCAGGAGCCATTTGGTGAGCTGCATTTCTTGCTACATGTTCACAGATTTACCAGTGGAAAAGCCAAACTTCACATGCCACAAATGCAAGCTTGTGTCCCTGTTGGAGGAAAAGTTGCAAAATCTCGAAGAGAGGTTAGCTACGTTGAAGATCATTAAGGAAGGTGAAGAGTTCTTGGACAGAGCAGAATTATCTCTTCATATTACAGAAAGAGAAGAAATTCGAAGTGCACCTGAAGAAACAGAGGATTGGAGACATGTGACCCAGAGAAGCAGGAGGATCAGGAGGCAGTCAGCACCCATACTGCTCAGAAACCAGTACCAGGCTCTCACGCAGGAAAACGATGAAGAAATACATCAGGATAAGACTTTGCCAACAAACAGCAACCTTGTACGCCTTCAGAGTCCTCCTGGATGGAGAAAGAAAAATGTTGTGAAGAAGAAACGGAGAGTGGTGGTCATGGGGGATTCCCTGTTGAGAGGAACAGAGGCCGCTATCTGCAGACCGGATATAACTTCAAGAGAAATGTGCTGTCTTCCAGGTGCAAAAATTAAAGATGTGTCTGACAGGAGATCAGGACTCTTCAGACCTACAGATGACTACCCATTCCTGCTACTACATGTGGGGACAAATGACACCGCAAGAAACGACCTGGAAACCATCTGCAGAGACTTTGAAGACTTAGGCAAGAAAGTGAAAGAACTGGGAGCGCAGGTGGTCTTCTCTTCCATCCTCCCAGTGGATGGCCATGGAACAAGGAGGTGGAATAAGATTCTGCAGGTGAACAACTGGCTACGTCGATGGTGCCGTCAGCAACAATTTGGATTTCTGGATCACGGAGTGAACTACTTATACGATGGACTACTTGCTAGAGATGGGGTGCACCTTACCAAGACTGGAAAGCAGGTATTTGGAAGTCGCCTTGCTACACTTGTAAGGAGAGCTTTAAACTAGAACAACATGGGAAGGGAAGCAAAAGACCAGAAAAAGCCATACACCTGACAAATGCTACTGAGAACTCTGCTATTAGAAGTGGAAAGGAAGAACAAAGACGAAAAAATCTAATTAAAAAAAATATTGGAGAAAGAGAAACCAATCACAAACTAAAATGTTTCTATACTAATGCACAAAGCATGGGCAACAAACAAGGAGAATTGGAACTACTAACACAGGAAAAGAAATATGATGTCATTGGAATCACTGAAACTTGGTGGGACAATACACATGATTGGAATACAAGACTAGAAGGATACAACTTATTTGCAAGAAACAGACTTGATAAACGAGGAGGAGGTGTCGCATTGTATGTTAGAAACGCGTATATCTGCACAGAGATTGAAGCTTCAGAGACTGGGAGTTCTGTGGAAACTGTTTGGGTAAGAATACAAGGACAGAACAATGGAAAGGACACCATTGTAGGCATTTACTACAGGCCGCCTGTGCAAGCTGAAGATATGGATGAACTCTTTATGCATCAAATGGCCAAGTTCTCCAAAAAATATGACATAGTTGTCATGGGAGATTTCAACTATCCAGACATTTGTTGGGAATCTCTCTCAGGCAAAACTAACAGGTCAAGGAAATTCTTATCCTCTCTTGCTGACAACTTTATCTTCCAAAAGGTAAAGGAGAAAACAAGGGGAACTGCTACCTTGGATCTAATCCTTATAAACAGGGAGGAAATGGTTGAGGAGGTAAAAGTGGCTGGGACCCTAGGAGGTAGCGACCATGCTATTTTAGAATTTTGGATAACTAGAGGCGGAAGACATGTGAAGACTCAGACGTCAAGGTTAGATTTCAGAAAGGCAGATTTTAAGGGATTCAGAAAGAGAATTGGAGGGATCCAATGGCTGGATATCCTTAAAGACAAAAATGTCCAGGAAGGATGGGAAATCTTGAAAAATGAAATTCTCAAAGCACAGTTGTTAACAATTCCGAAAAGAGGGAAGAATAGGAAGCATTTAAGGAAACCAGGATGGATGAACACAGAACTTAAGCACATGCTAAAAAGGAAGCAAAAAATGTTTATAAAATGGAAAGAAGGAGGCATATATAAAGAAGAATATAATGCTGTCTGCAGAACCTGCAAGGCACAAATCAGATTATCTAAAGCTGAAAATGAATTGAGGCTTGCAAGAGATGTCAAAAGCAATAATAAAGGATTTTGGGGATATGTCAAAAGTAAAAGAAAAGTCAAAGATGCTATAGGATTTTTACAGGATGAAAATGATGAAATGGTAAGACAGGATGTTGAGAAGGCTGAACTTTTAAATTCCTATTTTGCATCTGTTTTCTCTCAGAAAGGAAATGTAACATCAACTGTTATTCACTGTCCTATTAAGGGAATAGAAGAATCCAGGATATCTATAAACAGAAAGATAGTGAGGAAACACTTAGCTAACCTAAATGTATTCAAGTCTCCAGGTCCAGATGAATTACACCCCAGAGTACTGAAGGAGATAGCAGAAGAAATTTTTGAACCCCTCTCCATAATCTTTGAAAATTCTTGGAGAACAGGAGAAGTGCCAGAAGACTGGAGAAGAGCAAATGTTGTTCCTATCTTCAAAAAGGGGAAGAAGGTGGACCCAGGCAACTATAGGCCGGTGAGTCTGACGTCTATACCAGGAAAGATCTTTGAACAAATTATTAAACAAGCGTCGGGATACAGCAGTTATTACATGGCACAGAACTAAAATCCATCTTCTCTCTTCATACAGGTAAAAATTCCCTCTGCTTGCTGTCTTCTGCAACATATTCAAATGGTACAACTTCCCACCTCTGATTGCTGTCTCATCTGCTGCAATAGACTCTAATGGTAAAAATTCCCTCTGCTTGCTGTCTTCTGCAACATATTCAAATGGTACAACTTCCCACCTCTGATTGCTGTCTCATCTGCTGCAATAGACTCTAATGGTAAAAATTCCCTCTGCTTGCTGTCTTCTGCAACATATTCAAATGGTACAACTTCCCACCTCTGATTGCTGTCTCATCTGCTGCAATAGACTCTAATGGTAAAAATTCCCTCTGCTTGCTGTCTTCTGCAACATATTCAAATGGTACAACTTCCCACCTCTGATTGCTGTCTCATCTGCTGCAATAGAGACTAATGGTAAAAATTCCCTCTGCTTGCTGTCTTCTGCAACATATTCAAATGGTACAACTTCCCACCTCTGATTGCTGTCTCATCTGCTGCAATAGACTCTAATGGTAAAAATTCCCTCTGCTTGCTGTCTTCTGCAACATATTCAAATGGTACAACTTCCCACCTCTGCTTGCTGTCTCATCTGCTGCAATAGACTCTAATGGTAAAAATTCCCTCTGCTTGCTGTCTTCTGCAACATATTCAAATGGTACAACTTCCCACCTCTGATTGCTGTCTCATCTGCTGCAATAGACTCTAATGGTAAAAATTCCCTCTGCTTGCTGTCTGCTGTGTCATCTGCTGCTTTACCATCTAGAAACATAGTTTAATGTGTCTGCTAATTCTTTGTTATAAATCATTTGGTGCATTGTACTTAAAACTCACTGTTGCATTTCCATGACTGGGATCAGTGTAGATCTTATCTGGTGGAGGTGTTAAAATAGATGTTGCCAGGCTGAATGTCTTTGATCATCCCAAAAAAAAAAAAAAAAAACCCTGGTGTGCTGACCCCAGCTGCCAAATTATCCTCAACCAGTTCCCACAATCCATCTCTTCTGACCCAGCAGTCTGGACTATAAATTTAGAACCATCCATAGGGGTGCACGCATGTGGGGGTGCACGCATCACAGAAGCAAAGCGTCACGAAGATAAGCGTCGGGATACAGCAGTTATTACATGGCAGTGAGTCAGGGCAGGAGTCAGGTAACCCTCACTCTGCTGTCCCTTATAACCATGTGCTTTATTCCTATCCTCCTATGTTCTCTTGCAATCCACTTTCACCGACCAATCCCCCCTCCATCACGACTCATATACATCAGCTCCTCTCTCTTTGCTTCTCCCATGTACAGCTCCCATGCACTTCTCACCTTCTTAAAAAGCCTCAGCCCATCTTGCCCAAACACACTGCACATAAAATCTTCATACAATTCCAAAAACTACTTGCTCTTTATCTTCCTGCTCCTACTGATTTCAGGGGACATCTCCCCCAACCCCGGTCCACCATCCCCCAACCTCAACCCCTACCCTACCTCACATCGAAACCTTAATAATCTTACTAATATCACTTGCACTCCTTCATCTCCTTCTTTCAATTGTGCCCTTTGGAATCCACGGTCTGTATGCAACAAGCTTCCTTTCCTACACAATTACTTTCTGAAAAACTCTCTGAATTTGTTGGCCCTCACGGAAACCTGGATTCAGGATTCTGACACTGTCTCTCCTGCTGCCATTTCCCATGGTGGCTTACAATTCTCCCATTCCCCGAGACCGACAAATAGACCTGGTGGTGGAGTCGGCATACTCCTGTCCCCACAATGCACTTTCCAGGTCATCCCCTCAGTTCCATCACTCTCATTCCCTTCTTTTGAAGTCCACACCATCAGGCTCTTTCGTCCCCTCTCCCTCAGAGTAGCGGTCATATACCGGCCCCCAGGCTCACCCACCCACTTCCTGGACCATTTCTCTGCCTGGCTGCCACACTTCATGTCCTCAGAACTACCAACCCTTATCCTGGGAGACTTCAACATCCCCATTAACAGCCCCACTTCCACATCTGCATCCCAGCTTCTATCACTAACCACTTCTCTAGGCTTCTCTCAGCTCTCAACCTCTGAAACACACAAAGACGGTAACACCCTGGACCTGGTTTTCGCCCAGCTCTGCTCAATCTCCTACCTAGATAACTCACCGCTTCCCCTCTCTGACCACAACATTCTCTCCTTTACACTCACAAATCCTCGCTCACCCCAGCACCCTCCTACCTACCATTCAGTCAGAAATCTACAAGCCATTAACCCTCATACACTTTCAGACTCCCTACACTCATCATTGTCCCCAATCTCTTCTTTGTCCTGTCCTGATCTGGCTGTACATCACTTCAATGACACTCTTAGAAGCACCCTTGACCAAGTAGCTCCCCTCACCCTCAGAACCTCCAAACACAGAGTGAAACAGCCCTGGCTCACATCGCAAACCCGATTTCTCCAGCGATGCTCTAGGTGTGCTGAACGCTTATGGAGGAAAACACACACACCAGAAGACTTCATACACTTCAAATTTATGTTAAGGACATATAACTCTGCCCTTCACCTCGCCAAACAGACCTACTTCACCACCCTGATCTCCTCACTATCCAACAACCCCAAGAAACTTTTTGACACCTTTCACTCCCTCCTCAGGCCAAAAGCACAAGCCCCTATCACAGACATTTGCGCTGATGACCTGGCCTCCCACTTTATAGAGAAAATAGACAATATCCGTCAGGAAATCCGCTCCCAATCACCAAATTCAGTGACTCCCATCCCTCCCTGCATTTCCCCTGGCTCACTCTCCACATTTGCTCCCATCACAGAAGAAGAAGTCTCCAGGCTCCTCTCCTCTTCTCGTCCAACTACATGCACAACCGACCCCATTCCCTCACATCTCCTCCAGTCTCTCTCCCCAGTCGTCACAACTCACCTAACTACAATCTTTAATCTCTCCCTCTCCTCTGGCATTTTCCCCTCCTCCTTCAAACACTCTATCATTACTCCATTACTAAAGAAACCCACCCTTGACCCATCCTGCACAAACAACTACAGACCAGTCTCCAATCTCCCCTTCATCTCTAAACTCTTGGAGCGCCTGATATACTCACGCCTTACCCGTTACCTCTCCACTCACTCCCTCCTAGACCCTTCACAGTCCGGTTTCCGCCCCCTACATTCGACAGAAACTGCACTCATCAAAGTGACCAATGACCTTCTGACAGCAAAACGTAATGGTGACCATTCTCTGCTCATTCTTCTCGACCTTTCTGCAGCTTTCGACACTGTTGACCATCCTCTCCTACTCTCTAGGCTCCAGTCACTAGGCATTAAGGACACTGCTCTTTCCTGGTTCTCCTCCTATCTTTCCGACCGCTCCTTCAGTGTTCTGTTTTCTGGCTCCACTTCATCTCCTCTTCCTCTCACTGTTGGGGTACCTCAGGGCTCAGTCCTTGGCCCCCTTCTCTTCTCTCTCTATACAGCCCCAATTGGACAGACCATCAGCAGATTTGGCTTTCAGTACCATCTTTATGCTGATGACACACAACTGTACACATCATCCCCTGACCTTACCTCCGCTGTACTACAGAACGCCACTGACTGTCTGTCTGCAGTCTCCAACATCATGTCTGCTCTCTATCTGAAACTCAACCTCTCCAAAACTGAACTTCTTCTGCTCCCACCATCTACTAACCTCCCTAAATCTGACATTTCCCTCTCTGTGGGTGGCACCATAATAACACCCCGACAGCAGGTGCGCTGTCTGGGTGTTATGTTCGACTCCGATCTCTCCTTCACCTCCCATATACAATCTCTTGCCCGCTCATGCCGCTTACACCTAAAGAACATCTCTAGAATCCGCCCTTTTCTCACCATGGAAACAACAAAAACTCTCACTGTCGCCCTGATCCACTCCCGCCTAGACTACTGTAATGCTCTATTAATTGGCCTCCCTCTCACTCGACTCTCCCCTCTCCAGTCTATCCTTAATGCAGCAGCCAGGGTTGTCCATCTGGCTAATCGTTTCTCAGACGCGTCCGCTCTTTGCCAGTCGTTACACTGGCTGCCAATTCATTACAGGGTACAATTCAAAGTACTTGTTCTCACCCACAAAGCTCTCCACAGTGCGGCACCCCCTTACATCTCCTCCCTCATTTCTGTCTATCGGCCTAACCGACCGCTGCGCTCTGCAAATGACTTTCGACTAACCTCTGCCCTAATCCGTACCTCCCACTCCCGACTCCAAGACTTCTCCCGTGCTGCGCCAATCCTCTGGAATGCCCTACCCCAAAATATTAGGACCATCCACAATTTGCATAGTTTTAGGCGCTCACTCAAAACACATTTGTTCAGAGCGGCCTATCACATTCAGTAATCAAAGTCATGTTTGTGTGTGTGTAGCCCATTCACTATCTCCATCTAACCCCCACCCCCTGAAGATGGCTGGACCGTCATTGTAAATACATCATTGTAAATACAAACCTGTGCTTTGTATCTCCCCCACCTCATTGTAGATTGTAAGCTCCACGAGCAGGGTCGTCTTATTTCGCTTTAATTATTGTATTGTTAACGTTGTTACTTATGACTGTTGTGTTTGAAACTGTTCAACTGTAAAGCGCTGCGGAATATGTTGGCGCTATATAAATAAAGATTATTATAAATAAAGATTATTATTATTATTATTAAACAACATGTATGTCAATACCTGGATAAGAATGAAGTGATTAAACAGAGTCAGCATGGGTTTGTAACTAATAAGTCATGTCAGACTAACTTAATTTCCTTCTATGATGGTATCACTGATTGGGTGGATCAAGGAAATGCTGTAGATATAGTATATCTTGACTTCAGCAAAGCATTTGACAAAGTCTCTCATACAATCCTTATTGAAAAAATGACTAAGTATGGAATGGACAAGGCAACTGTTAGGTGGATTCATAACTGGCTTAGTGATCGGACCCAAAGAGTGGTCGTAAATGGCTGCACATCCAGTTGGAAGAATGTCTCAAGTGGGGTACCACAGGGCTCGGTCGTGGGCCCTGTATTGTTCAAAATCTTTATCAACGATTTAGATGAAGGAATTGAGGGTAAACTGATTAAATTTGCTGATGACACAAAGCTAGGAGGGATAGCTAATACTAGAGAAGAGAGAGAGAGGATTCAAAAAGATATAAATAAACTGGAGAAGTGGGCAGCAACTAACAGAATGGTTTTTAACAGGGAGAAATGCAAAGTACTACATCTGGGCAATAAAAATGAAAAAAGCATATATAGAATGGGAGGAATAGGGCTAAGTGACAGCACATGTGAAAAAGACTTGGGTATACTAATAGATCACAGACTGAATATGAGTCAACAGTGTGATGCAGCAGCAAAAAAGGCAAATGCAATTCTAGGATGTATTAACAGAAGCATACAGTCTAGATCACGTGAAGTAATTATTTCCCTCTACTCCTCTTTGGTCAGACCTCATCTGGAATATTGTGTCCAATTTTGGGCACCACATTTTAAAAAAGACATCAACAAACTGGAGCAAGTTCAGAAAAGAGCGACCAGAATGGTGACCGGTCTGCTAACCCTGTCTTATGAGGAAAGGTTGCAGGATTTGGGAATGTTTAGTTTGCAAAAGAGAAGACTGAGAGGAGACTTAATAGCTGTCTACAAATATCTAAAGGGCTGTCACATTGTAGAAGGATCAACTTTATTCTCATTTGCACAAGGAAAGACTAGAAGCAATGGGATGAAGCTGAATGGGAGGAGACACAGATTAGATATTAGAAAAAACTTTTTGACAGTTAGAGTGATCAATGAGAGGAACAGGCTGCCACGAGAAGTGGTGAGTTCTCCTTCAATGGAAGTCTTCAAACAGAGGCTGGACAGACATCTAACTGGGATGATTTAGCGAATCCTGCTTTGAGCAGGGGGTTGGACCAGATGGCCCAAGAGGTCCCTTCCAACTCTACGATTCTGTGATTCTGTGATAGACCATTCTTCTTTGGCAAACTGCTCCAGGTCCCTGATATTTGAAGGGCGCCTTCTCCAAACTGGCATTTTTAGATCTCTCCACAGGTGTTCTATGGGATTCAGGTCTGGACTCATTGCTGGCCACCTTAGAAGTCTCCAGTGCTTTCTCTCAAACCATTTTCTAGTGCTTTTTGAAGTGTGTTTTGGGTCATTGTCCTGCTGGAAGACCCATGACCTCTTTCTCACACTGGGCCCTACATTATGCTGCAAAATTTGTTGGTAGTCTTCAGACTTCATAATGCCATGCACACGGTCAAGCAGTCCAGTGCCAGAGGCAGCAAAGCAACCCCAAAACATCAGGGAACCTCCGCCATGTTTGACTGTAGGGACTGTGTTTTTTTCTTTGAATGCCTTTTTTTTCTCCTGTAAACTCTATGTTGATGCCTTTGCCCAAAAAGCTCTACTTTTGTCTCATCTGACCAGAGAACATTCTTCCAAAATGTTTTAGGCTTTTTCAGGTAAGTTTTGGCAAACTCCAGCCTGGCTTTTTTATGTCTCGCGGTAAGAAGTGGGGTCTTCCTGGGTCTCCTACCATACAGACCCTTTTCATTCAGATGCCGACGGATAGTACGGGTTGACACTGTTGTACCCTCGGACTGCAGGGCAGCTTGAACTTGTTTGGATGTTAATCGAGGTTCTTTATCCAACATCCGCACAATCTTGCGTTGAAATCTCTTGTCAATTTTTCTTTTCCGTCCACATCTAGGGAGGTTAGCCACAGTGCCATGGGCTTTACACTTCTTGATGACACTGTGCACGATAGACACAGGAACATTCAGGTCTTTGGAGATGGACTTGTAGCCTTGAGATTGCTCGTGCTTCCTCACAATTTGGTTTCTCAAGTCCTCAGACAGTTCTTTGGTCTTCTTTCTTTTCTCCATGCTCAATGTGGTACACACAAGGACACAGGACAGAGGTTGAGTCAACTTTAATCCATGTCAGCTGGCTGCAAGTGTGATTTAGTTATTGCCAACACCTGTTAGGTGCCACAGGTAAGTTACAGGTGCTGTGAATTACACAAATTAGAGACGCATCACATGATTTTTCCAACAGTGCCAATACTTTTGTCCACCCTCTTTTTTATGTTTGGTGTGGAATTATATCCAATTTGGCTTTAGGACAATTCATTTTGTGTTTTTTCATTTAAGACAAATTAAATGAAGATAATAATAACAAAGAATTTGTGTTTGCAATTATTTTCAGGAAGAAACGGAGCATTATCTGACAGAATTGCAGGGGTGTCAATACTTTTGGCCAAAACTATGTACAGCACCATCCCTTACATATTGGATTATATAGAGCCCTGTCTTTATTACATACTGTCCTCTCTTGTTAGCTGTATAATGCAATGATGGCTGATGGAGCATGGGAAAGCTTCCTTTCTATTGGAGGAGCTGATGGACTGGTCTTCTGGTCACCGGCTCCTCCATCAGCAGTCATTTTATAACTAAAAAGAGAGGGGACTATGTAATAAAAGAGGGCACTGTGAATAACAAAAATAAACTATTTAAGAGACAGCACTATTCATAACAGCAGAGGAAGCTATATAATAAGGGATGGCACCATATATAACTAGAGTGGGTGGTACGTAATAAGGGACGGTGTTATGCATAATAAAAGAGGAAACTATGTAACTAAGGATGGTGTTATTTAGAATTAGTGACTACACTATATACTAAGGGACTGTGTTAGACATAATAAGCGATAATAATGTCTTCCTCCACCTCCCCCTGTTCCTAAGTCCATTATAAGTCACCCTTCCTCCCTTCCCAATCCCCCACCCCCCTCATTGTCGTCCTCCTCCCCCCGCATCCCATTATTGTCCCCCACCCCATCATTGCCCTCTTCACCACCTCCATCATTGCCTTCTCCCCCACCACTATCATTGCTTTCTCCCCTGCCACCTCATCAGTACCCATTCCACCACCTCCATCATTTACTCCTCCCCCACCACCCCCATCATTGTCTCTTCCCCCCACCACTCCCATCATTGCCCATTCCACCAGCTCCATCATTTACTCCTCCCCCACCACCCCCATTATTGCCCTTTCTACCACCACCATCATCATTGCTTTTTCCCCCACCACCCCATCATTGCCCTTTCCACCACCTCCATCATTGCCTTATCCCCTACCACCCCATCATTGCCCTCTCCATCACCCCATCATTGCCATTTCCACCACCTCCATAATTGCCTTCTCCACTACTCCCATCATTGTCTTTTCCACTACCACCATCATTCCTTTCTCCTCATCTACATCACTGCCTTCTCCCCATCACCCCATCATTGCCTTCTCCATTACCCCATCATTGCCTTCTCCATCACCCCCATCATTGCCTTCTCATCACCCCATCATTGCCTTCTCCACCTACACACACAGCACCATTCACCTCTCTGCACATTCCCCCGCAGCACTATGCATGCACGCACACCCACACACCACCACTCATCTCTACACACACACACAACACACGTACATACAAAAAAAACACTGTTATGAATGAGTCACCGTAGGAGGCAAAAACAGAAATACTAGCTAAGTCCAGAAAACCAGAGAAGTTGGCAGCTATCGGATTGCAGACCCCTGAACCTCACAACAATAACTAGCAGTAGCCGTGGGGGGTTCCTACGGTGCCCTAGACCCCTCGATCACAGCCGGAGAACTACATAGCCTAAAGACTGAAAGGGAAATATAAACTGCCCCAGAGCAGACCCCAAAGCAATAGGCAGCCCCCAACATATAATGACGGTGAAGCAAGATAAAAAACACTCACACAGATAGAAAGATAGGCTGAGCAAATGATGGGGCCCAAGCTAACTAAATAGGACAGAATAGAAAAGCTGCTGTCTGCAATCCGCCAAAACCCTCTCAAAAACAAGAGCCAACAGACTGATAGGGAAAAAAGCCCTGAAGACGCTAGGCTTCAAAAAGACTATATCAGTACTCAGGTATTTTCTGAAGACAGAGCAAAAAGGAATTCAGCTCATCCAGCAGGGGAAGGCAGAAATCCAGAAAAACAAGGCAAAACAAAACCAAAACACAAATGCAAAAAAGAGAGCAGAAAACTTAGCTTTTGAGGAGCAGGAATCAGACTGGTCTCCTAGAATTCCTCAGAGAAATCACCCGCAAGGCAGGAGGGTGTCGGCTGCCTTATATCCAGTCAGCAATCCCAGTCACCCAGTCATCATCATTCTGCTCAGGTGCTTTGTAATCAGCCTCACTACCTTCCTTCACCAGAAGAGGGAGTTCATCAGACCTCAATGGTGAAGGGGAGGAGGAGGGGTCACTGAACCCTTATCCACGCCACCAGGGCGATCAGGGTGAGCCCGATGAAAGGCACGCACCAATCTTTTGGCATGAATATCAGAGGCAGAAACCCAGGAATTATCCTCCTGACCATAACCCTTCCACTTCACCAAATACTGGAGTCTCCGTCTAGCCAGACGGGAATCCAGTATCTTCTCTACCTCATATTCCATGTTACCTTCAACTAATACAGGGTCCAGAGGTGCCACCCCAGGAACAACTGGTTCAACAAACCTCTTCAACAAGGACTTATGAAACACATTATGAATTTTAAATGTGACAGGAAGAGCCAAACGAAAAGAGACCGGATTAATAATCTCCAAAATCTTGTAAGGTCCAATAAATCTAGGCTTAAACTTAGGAGAAGCCACCTTCATAGCAATATTTTTTGATGATAACCAAACCATATCACCAACCTTAAACTGGGGACCAATGGTCCTATGTCGGTTGGAAAACCGCTGGGCCTTTTCCTGGGAGAGAGATAACTTATCCACCACTTGGTCCCAGATCTGGTGCATTCTCTCCACCACAGTGTCAACACCTGGGCAGGCAGAAGGCTCTACCTGCCCTGAAGAAAATCGAGGATGAAACCCAAAGTTAAAAAAAAAGGTGACATCAAAGTGGCAGAACTAGCTCTATTATTTAAAGCAAATTCGGCCAAGGGCAAAAATGAAACCCAATCATCCTGATTAGCGGAAATAAAACATCTCAAATACGACTCCAAGGTCTGGTTTGTTCTCTCCGCCTGCCCATTGGTCTGAGGGTGAAAAGCAGAGGAGAAGGACAACTGAATTCCCAGCTTGGAACAGAAAGTTCTCCAAAATCTAGACACAAACTGAACTCCTCTGTCAGATACAATGTTCTCAGGAATCCCGTGCAAGCGAACCACCGGTTGCAAAAACAGGGGCACCAACTCAGAGGAAAATGGCAACTTAGGGAGTGGTACAAGATGAACCATCTTAGAGAACCTATCACAAATCACCCAAATAACAGTCATTCTCTGAGAGACCGGCATATCAGAGATGAAATCCATTGAAATATGGGTCCATGGCCTCCTGGGGACCGGCAAAGGCATCAACAACCCACTAGAGCGAGAACAAGGTTTAGACCGGGAGCAAGTCCCACAGGACTGCACAAAATTCCTGACATCACGAGACAAGGCGGGCCACCAAAAAGACCGACTCACCAGATCTCTAGTACCAAAAATACCTCGATGACCAGCCAATGCAGAGCAATGAACTTCAGACATCACTCTCTTCTTCCACTGGTCAGGAACATACAACTTTCCACTGGGACAACGCTCAGGTTTGTCCTCCTGGAACTCTTCCAGAGCACGTCTCAAATCGGGCGAGATGGCAGAAAGAACTACCCCTTCGCCTAAGATGGTAGCAGGCTTGGTCACCACAGGAGAATCAGCAAAGAAGCTCCTAGAGAGGGCGTCTGCCTTGACATTCTTAGTGCCAGGAAGAAAAGAGACCACAAAATCAAAACGTGTAAAAAACAAGGCCCACCTAGCCTGTCTAGGGTTCAACGTTTGGCCGACTCCAGGTAAATCAAATTCTTGTGGTCAGTGAGGACCACGACTTGATGTTTAGCTCCCTCCAACCAATGTCTCCACTCCTCAAATGCCCATTGCATGGCTAACAGTTCCCGATTCCCCACATCATAGTTACGTTCAGATGGAGAGAACTTTCGGGAAAAGAAAGCACAGGGATTCATTTTAGATGTTACAGGATCCTTTTGGGACAAAACAGCTCCTGCACCAATCTCAGAAGCGTCCACCTCTACCTGGAACGGGAGTGAGACATCAGGTTGCCGCAAAACCGGGGCAGAAGTGAATCTTCGCTTCAGCTCCTGAAAGGAAGAAACAGCCTCCGGAGACCAATTCAACACATCAGCACCCTTCTTAGATCAGTCAATGGCTTGGCAATACTAGAAAATTTTGCTATAAATTTCCGATAAAAATTAGCAAAACCCAAAAACTTCTGGAGGGCCTTCAAAGAAGTGGGCTGAACCCAATCATAAATGGCCTGTACCTTGGCCGGGTCCATTTCAATAGTTGACGGAGACAAAATGAATCCCAAAAATGAAATCCTCTGCACCCCAAAAAGGCATTTCGATCCTTTGACATACAGGGAATTCTCCCTCAAGATCCGGAACACAGTCCGAACATGTTCCACATGAGAATCCCAATCCTTGGAGAGGATCAAAATATCATCCAGATAGATAATCAAAAATTTATCCACAAAGTCTCGGAAAATGTCGTTCATGAAGCACTGGAAGATAGAAGGGGCATTAGTGAGCCCAAAAGGCATCACCAGGTACTCAAAATGTCCCTCCGGAGTATTAAACGCCGTCTTCCATTCATCCCCCTGCTTAATGCGGATAAGATTATACGCCCCCCTGAGGTCAAGCTTGGTAAACCAGCAGGCACCTTTAACTCTGGAGAATAGATCCGAAATCAGGGGTAACGGATACAGATATTTAATAGTAATTTTGTTGAGGGCACGATAATCAATACAAGGCCTTAATGAACCATCCTTTTTGGCCACGAAAAAAAAACCGGCACCTAAGGGTGAAGAGGATGGTCTAATATGACCCTTCTCCAACGCCTCCTTCATATAGGATCGCATAGCCTCGTGCTCGGGTACAGATAAATTGAAGAGCCGACCCTTGGGAAATTTACACCCCGGGCTCAGTTCAATTGCACAGTCATAACTCCTATGAGGAGGCAGAGACGCAGACTCATTCTCACTAAATACATCATAAAAGTCCGCCAAATAGTCAGGATCATCATGCGACTGAGGAGAGGTGGAAAAAACTGGAGCCTTACTAAGGGCACACCGACAACCCCAACTCACCACAGACACATTTCCAATCCAAAACTGGATTATGAATTTGCAACCAGGGAAACCCCAGAACAATGGTATCATGCAAATTATGCAACACCAAAAATCTGCAATTTTCTTGATGGTCTGGGGCGACCCGCATTACCACCTGGGTCCAAAACTGAGGTTTATTTTTCGCCAAAGGAGTAGCATCAATCCCCCTCAAAGGGATAGGCGTCCGCAGAGGTGTCATCGGAAATCCACAACGTTTAGCAAAATCCAAGTCCATTAGGTTCAGGGCTGCTCCCGAATCCACAAAAGCCTTGGCGGAAAATGTGGACAGGGAGCAGATCAGAGTAAATGCCAGAAGAAACTTAGGTTGAACACCACCCACAGAAAACGTATGTGCAAAACGTTTCTCTCGTTTAGGACAGACAGAAATTATATGCGAGGCATCTCCACAAAAAAAACACAGCTTATTACACCTTCTGAACTCCTGACGTTGCTCCCTGGACAAAACTCTATCACATTGCATAGGTTCAGACACTTGTTCAACAGGTGGCAACACCTCTCGTGCAGTCCTGCGTTCACGTAAACGCCGATCAACCTGAATGGCTAATGACATAGAATCGTCAAGACCAGAGGGAACAGGAAATCCCACCATAATATCTTTTACGGCTTCTGACAAACCCTTCCGAAAGAGAGCTGCCAAGGCATTATCATTCCAGGTAGTAAGGACCGCCCACTTTCGGAATTTCTGACAGTACAATTCTGCAGAATCTCGACCCTGGCTCAATGCCAACAGGGTCTTTTCAGCCTGATCAATAGCATTAGGTTCGTCATACAACAACCCCAAGGCCTGAAAAAATGCATTCACATTAGACAGAATAGGATCATCTGGTTTCAAAGAAAACGCCCAATCCTGGGGATCGCCACGCAGCAAAGAGAAGACAATTTTAACCTGCTGCGCGGAGCTCCCTGACGAGTTAGGCTTCAAGGCAAAAAATAATTTACAATTATTTTTGAAATTCAAAAATTTAGACCAATCCCCAAAAAACACATCAGAAGTAGGGATCTTTGGTTCAGCAGCATGTGAATGAGCAAGGTAGGCGGAAATTCCCCGCACTTCCGCAGCGAGCTGCTCCACACGATCAGACAATTACTTTATCTCCATTGAGAGAAAAAAAAAATCCCCCTACGGCCTCAGAGATATAGAGGAAAAAATATACACACATTCTTATTTTTTTTACAATTCATTCCTGCTATTGAGTACCCTAGGATCTGCGGTATGGCGGATGATTCTGTTATGAATGAGTCACCGTAGGAGGCAAAAACAGAAATACTAGCTAAGTCCAGAAAACCAGAGAAGTTGGCAGCTATCGGATTGCAGACCCCTGAACCTAACAACAACAACTAGCAGTAGCCGTGGGGGGTTCCTACGGTGCCCTAGACCCCTCGATCACAGCCGGAGAACTACATAGCCTAAAGACAGAAAGGGAAATCTAAACTGCCCCAGAGCAGACCCCAAAGCAATAGGCAGCCCCCAACATATAATGACGGTGAAGGAAGATGAAAAAACACTCACACAGATAGAAAGATAGGCTGAGCAAATGATGGGGCCCAAGCTAACTAAATAGGACAGAATAGAAAAGCTGCTGTCTGCAATCCGCCAAAAACCCTATCAAAACAAGGGCCAACAGACTGATAGGGAAAAAAGCCCTGAAGACGCTAGGCTTCAAAAAGACTATATCAGTACTCAGGTATTTTCTGAAGACAGAGCAAAAAGGAATTCAGCTCACCCAGCAGGGGAAGGCAGAAATCCAGAAAAACAAGGCAGAACAAACCAAAACACAAATGCAAAAAATGGAGCAGAAAACTTAGCTTTTGAGGAGCAGGAATCAGACTGGTCTCCTAGAATCCCTCAGAGAAATCACCCGCAAGGCAGAAGGGTGTCGGCTGCCTGATATCCAGTCAGCAATCCCAGTCACCCAGTCATCATCATTCTGCTCAGGTGCTTTGTAATCAGCCTCACTGCCTTCCTTCACCAGAAGAGGGAGTTCATCAGACCTCAATGGTGAAGGGGAAAATGAACTCACAACAAAACACACAGCACCTCTCACCTGTCCGCATGCTCTCCTGCAGTGGCAGCACCACCTCCGGCTACTTCCTCTCTGGCACAGCCGGCCGCTGAACAATGACCTCATCCAGCAACGTCATCCATAGAATGGTAGAGTTGGAAGGGACCTCCTGGGCCATCTGGTCCAACCCCCTGCTCAAAGCAGGATTCGCTAAATCATCCCAGTCAGAAGTCTGTCCAGCCTCTGTTTGAAGACTTCCATTGAAGGAGTACTCACCACCTCTCGTGGCAGCTTGTTCCACTCATTGATCACTCTAACTGTCAAAAAGTTTTTTCTAATATCTAATCTGTGTCTCCTCCCATTCAGTTTCCTCCCATTGCTTCTAGTCTTTCCTTGTGCAAATGAGAATAAAGATGATTCTTCTACAATGTGACAGCCCTTTAGATATTTGTAGACAGCTATTAAGTCTCCTCTCAGTCTTCTCTTTTGCAAACTAAACAATCCCAAATCCTGCAACCTTTCCTCATAAGACAGGGTTTACAGACCGGTCATCATTCTGGTCGCTCTTTTCTGAACTTGCTCCAGTTTGTTGATGTCTTTTTTAAAATGTGGTGCCCAAAACTGGACACAATATTCCAGATGAGGTCTGACCAAAGAGGAGTAGAGGGAAATAATGACTTCACGTGATCTAGACTGTATGCTTCTGTTAATACATCCTAGAATTGTATTTGCCTTTTTTGCTGCTGCATCACACTGTTGACTCATATTCAGTCTGTGATCTATTAGTATACCCAAGTCTTTTTCACATGTGCTGTTGCTTAGCCCTATTCCTCCCATTCTGTAAATGCTTTTTTTGCATATACAGAAGCGGCGCTGCTGTCAGAGACATGAAGCGCAGACGCCGGGCAGGAAGCAGGACGGATCCCTACAGCTCTGCTGCTATTTTCTCTTGTAGGCAGCGGAGCTGCTGGGATCCCTCCCTGCCTGCCGCACATGAGGGCAATCTGGCCAGGGGCCCCCCGGAGCCTCGGGCCCAGAGAAACAGGCCAGATTGCCTTCATTATATTAGCTGCCCTGCAGGGGCCCCCTGGGCCGCACAGGTGGTATGTCCGCCCATGGTATAAAGATACAGTATCATTGCATACATCAAGAGTGTCCATTACTGTCTGCTACTGCTGCTGCCTATTACATATATAATAATAATAATCTTTATTTTTATATAGCGCTAACAAATTCTGCAGCGCTTTACAGTTTGCACACATCACCACCATTGTCCCCGATGGGGCTCACAATCTAAATTCCCTATCAGTATGTTTTTGGAATATATATACCTAGCTCCAGGTATAAGTGGCTAGGAATATTTTTTTTTTGCACCTTAATCCTGATTGTTTTATTCCAAAGCAATCCAGAGCCCCTTTTTTTCTCCATTTGCTTGTTGACACTGCAGACTACAGCCAGATCCTTTTTTAATACTACAGCGTGAAAATCCAGCAATATGAAACCGATTTGCCCGTTCCAGGCATCACATCTGAGTGTGCAGAAAATTCTGGCATTTTTTTGTGGTACTGTAGTATTTTTTGGGGTGTCTTATAAAAAAAATTTACACCATATCGGTGACCAAAAATTTTTTATCTGACAAAAAAATATTTATCTACAGTTCATCTATTTGACACTGTGTTTTGTCTGCCACAAGCATCACATATCATTGCGCTAAATATTTTACAATTTCAGTCCTCCAAAGAATTTTTTTGTAGTGTCATAGCCTACTTATTGACACAATTTTAGTGGCCAAAAAAAAATCCAGGCCACATATTTACAGTGTGCTATCTCCGTCACACGCCTGGTCTATTTGTGGCCTACAACGCCTGCATTCTACTATATTTGCTGTCTGTTACCCTAGGTTTATACACTATTTTGGGGTAAAAAATAAATCCCGGCCTCGTATTGAACAGTGTGGTATCTCCGTCACACGCCTGGTCTATCTGCGGGCTACAAATTGTGGCATTTCAGGCCTGCATTCTGCTGTTTTTGCTGTGTCTTACACTAGTTATTGACACCAGTTTGATAACCAAACATAATTTTTTATCTACAGTCCAGATATTTTAATGTGACGTTTTCCCGCACACGGATCACATCTAAGTTCGCTGCCATTCAGCCATCTTTAGTGAACGTGGAAAATATTATAGTCCATTGAAAATGGTCAAGGCGCCCACCCCCATCTCCTGCCACCCACAAAGGGGCCCCCTGCATCTGCAGCCCCTTTATGAAGTGCACAGACAGTGCACAACATTCCTTACAGTGAATAACGCTGTGCATTCTCTGCAGTCCTTGATCGTCTTTCTCAAACCCCTCTACAGCCCCCCTCTCTCTCTCCCTGCAGTGTCAGGTTAAGTTGACACTGGCCAGGAGACACTTTTTTATATAAATCTTTTGCTGTTGTCTTTCAGCATTTCTAAAGCTTTTTTTTTCCTATTCAAATGAATGGGACACAAAAATGAAAGTGAAAAGGCTGTAAAAAAAAGCAGAATATTTCCTGCCAACACTGTAGATCAATCCACAGAAAAAATGGTGGGTGTGAACAGACACTACAGTTTTCTGAGAATGTAAAAGTAATTAGCATGAAATTATTATTCCCCAGCGGCTCCAGCACTGATGCTCCGGGGGCCTCTGCCAGTGTTAGCACTGGGCCGCAGGGGTATGGTGGCTCTGGGGGTCTCTGCCAGTCTCAGCACTGGGCTGCAGTCATCTTGTGGCTCCGGGGGTCTCTGCCAGTCTTAGCACTGGACTGCAGTCATCTTGTGGCTCCGGGGGTCTCTGCCAGTCTTAGCACTGGACTGCAGTCATCTTGTGGCTCCGGGGGTCTCTGCCAGTCTTAGCACTGGACTGCAGTCATCTTGTGGCTCCGGGGGTCTCTGCCAGTCTTAGCACTGGGCTGCAGTCATCTTGTGGCTCCGGCAGTGGCGGATTAAGTGGACTATGGGCCCGGGGCTGTTCATAAAACCTGGGCCCCTGTACCCCACTTCCCAGGAAAACATTTTCTGTCAAAATTTTGTGGCTCTTCTCACAAAAACACTGCATATGCTGATTTTTAGGTATACAAATTGTAACATTTATTAGACCATAAAAACAAAGAAAAATTACTTTTTTCTCACAAGAAATTGTATTGTATGGTCAAACAATATAAATAATATTATATCGGCTGCTCCCGAATTTGGCGCCCCCCCGGGCGGTGAATGGCCTGCTCGGATGCGGGGTCTGGAAAGGAATAAAATGGCCGCGCTTGGGAGGGGGTACCGGCCTGGCCGGCTACTGGTTAGGGATGTTAATGATTAATCACACAGTCACAGACAGACATTCATTTCTGACACACTGCCTGCGACAGTGCTCCCACGCAGCACCGACAGTAATGTGCTCAGCGCCGCCTCCTCTGCCCCTGGCCGCAGTATAAGTTACACATATATATATATAAAACAATACCAAATGGAACAATTCGCAGTGTACCCCAGGCGAGTCACCATTTGTAAAATTATGACTCAAAGGGGATGGATAATGGACACTCCCACATAACACGTTAACACAAAAAAATGGAGTGAAAGTCCAAAATATTTTAGAAACGTAAGAAATTTATTATACATAAAAATCGTACTGACAATTATAAACAACATCTACAATGAAGGAATCGGGTAATATCAGCTGCTAATTGTCCTGTCCATATAATAGTAAGTGAAAAGGAGCCAAGTGCTTCTTGTAATGATGGGCCATAAAACCGGGACACAAAGTGTAGGGAAGAACCCAGGTGCGCACCCTGAGGAACAACCCCGTTATCCCGTGCTAAAGTGCTTACCCATCATGTGCTCCAGGACAAGTGCAGCGCCGCCACGCTGCACTTGCGCTGGTGGCGGCGCTGCACTTGTCCTGGAGCACATGATGGGTAAGCACTTTAGCACGGGATAACGGGGTTGTTCCTCAAATAAATTTCTTACGTTTCTAAAATATTTTGGACTTTCACTCCTTTTTTTTCCGTTAACATATAAGTTACACTTAGGCTGTGTGCACACGCTACGGATTAGGTGCGGATTCATCCTCGCGGATTTTGTAAAATCCGCAGGTCAAAATACCTGCGGTTTTACCTGCGGATTGCTCTGCGGTTTTGCCCTGCGGTTTTTCATCTCCTCAATAGAGGAGATGGCAAACCGCAGGAGAATCCGCAGAAAGAATTGACATGTCAAAAACCGCTGCGGAACCGCAGCAAAATCCGCAGTGTGTGCACACAGCCTTACACAGGCTGCCTGCGAATGCCTGGCTGCTGTGTGTGTGAGTGACTCTGTGTGACACTGAGGAAGGAAGCCGCCCGCAGGGAGAGCTCAGCAGCTGACTGAGCATGGAGGGAGGCTGGGGAGAGGCAGAGCATCCTCCTCCCAAATGGTGAGTGACCTGTGACCCACCTGCGCTAGCCGCTGCCAAAATCTCCTGCTAATACTCAGTCCTCTTCTCTCCTCACTGTGCCTCGGCCGGCCGCCTCCACGCTTCTCTCCCGAGTCCCACAGCACAAAGAGGAGGAATTTCTGCTCCTGCCGTGCTGCGCCGCCCCCACACACGTGCCGCCTGGGGCGGCCCGCCCCCCCGCAACCCCCTTCCTACGCCACTGGGCGGCGGCGGCTCAAACAGATGCCAACTGGATTGGCCCCTGCCCTGGGCCCCCAAAAAACCTTGGGCCCGGGGCGACCGCCCTATCCGCCCCTATTAAGATCCGCCACTGGGCTCCGGGGGTCTCTGCCAGTCTTAGCACTGGGCTGCAGTCATCTTGTGGCTCCGGGGGTCTCTGCCAGTCTTAGCACTGGGCTGCAGTCATCTTGTGGCTCCGGGGGTCTCTGCCAGTCTTAGCACTGGGCTGCAGTCATCTTGTGGCTCCGGGGGTCTCTGCCAGTCTTAGCACTGGGCTGCAGTCATCTTGTGGCTCCGGGGGTCTCTGCCAGTCTTAGCACTGGGCTGCAGTCATCTTGTGACTCCGGTGGTCTCTGCCAGTCTTAGCACTGGGCTGCAGTCATCTTGTGACTCCGGGGGGTCTCTGCCAGTCTTAGCACTGGGCTGCAGTCATCTTGTGACTCCGGGGGTCTCTGCCAGTCTCAGCACTGGGCTGCAGGGGTATGGTGGCTCTGGTGGTCTCTGCCAGTCTCAGCACTTGGCTGCAGTCATCTTGTGGCTCCGGGGGTCTCTGCCAGTCTTAGCACTGGGCTGCAGTCATCTTGTGACTCCGGGGGTCTCTGCCAGTCTCAGCACTGGGCTGCAGTCATCTTGTGACTCCGGGGGTCTCTGCCAGTCTTAGCACTGGGCTGCAGTCATCTTGTGACTCCGGGGGTCTCTGCCAGTCTCAGCACTGGGCTGCAGTCATCTTGTGACTCCGGGGGTCTCTGCCAGTCTCAGCACTGGGCTGCAGTCATCTTGTGACTCCGGGGGTCTCTGCCAGTCTTAGCACTGGGCTGCAGTCATCTAGTGACTCCGGGGGTCTCTGCCAGTCTCAGCACTGGGCTGCAGTCATCTTGTGACTCCGGGGGTCTCTGCCAGTCTTAGCACTGGGCTGCAGTCATCTTGTGACTCTGGGGGTCTCTGCCAGTCTCAGCACTGAGCTGCAGTCATCTTGTGACTCCGGGGGTCTCTGCCAGTCTTAGCACTGGGCTGCAGTCATCTTGTGACTCCGGGGGTCTCTGCCAGTCTTAGCACTGGGCTGCAGTCATCTTGTGACTCCGGGGGTCTCTGCCAGTCTCAGCACTGGGCTGCAGTCATCTTGTGACTCCGGGGGTCTCTGCCAGTCTTAGCACTGGGCTGCAGTCATCTTGTGGCTCCGGGGGTCTCTGCCAGTCTTAGCACTGGGCTGCAGTCATCTTGTGGCTCCGGGGGTCTCTGCCAGTCTTAGCACTGGGCTGCAGTCATCTTGTGGCTCCGGGGGTCTCTGCCAGTCTTAGCACTGGGCTGCAGTCATCTTGTGACTCCGGTGGTCTCTGCCAGTCTTAGCACTGGGCTGCAGTCATCTTGTGACTCCGGGGGGTCTCTGCCAGTCTTAGCACTGGGCTGCAGTCATCTTGTGACTCCGGGGGTCTCTGCCAGTCTCAGCACTGGGCTGCAGGGGTATGGTGGCTCTGGTGGTCTCTGCCAGTCTCAGCACTGGGCTGCAGTCATCTTGTGGCTCCGGGGGTCTCTGCCAGTCTTAGCACTGGGCTGCAGTCATCTTGTGACTCCGGGGGTCTCTGCCAGTCTTAGCACTGGGCTGCAGTCATCTTGTGACTCCGGGGGTCTCTGCCAGTCTTAGCACTGGGCTGCAGTCATCTTGTGACTCCGGGGGTCTCTGCCAGTCTTAGCACTGGGCTGCAGTCATCTTGTGACTCCGGGGGTCTCTGCCAGTCTCAGCACTGGGCTGCAGTCATCTTGTGACTCCGGGGGTCTCTGCCAGTCTTAGCACTGGGCTGCAGTCATCTTGTGACTCCGGGGGTCTCTGCCAGTCTTAGCACTGGGCTGCAGTCATCTTGTGACTCCGGGGGTCTCTGCCAGTCTTAGCACTGGGCTGCAGTCATCTTGTGACTCCGGGGGTCTCTGCCAGTCTTAGCACTGGGCTGCAGTCATCTTGTGACTCCGGGGGTCTCTGCCAGTCTTAGCACTGGGCTGCAGTCATCTTGTGACAGCACCTTATATTATAGCTGCAAAGTGAATAATAACCATCGGCCACAGATCCAGAGGGGAATTAGCAGAGTAGGCTGGAGGACATGTAAGACATTTTGTTATCGCTTTTTATTCTGCCGTTTGTGAGGTAGTATATAGAAAAGGCGGCAATTCTGCTAATGTTTTCTATTATGTGACTATACGGTCTCCTTCACGCGACCACACGTGTCCCCTATTTAACATACGGCGCTGCTCTCATGTCCATGTTTTCCCACCAGCACAGATGACAAAATACAAGTCTATGGGTCTGTGTAAACATGCCGTCCGTGAGCTGTACATGTGCTGGCCATGAGCCATACGTGTGCTGTACGTGTTTCACATGGAAAGTATGTGAGAGGCTTTGTAGTTTCATTTCCAGTATCCATAGCGGAAAAACACGGATGGCGCATGGACAACACACTGATCGAAAACACTGGTGTCACCAATATCGGTGGAACACATACATGATTTATATGAACATGTAAAGGGCCCAACAGTGTTGTTGATGGGGCAAGTGTGATGCGCTGCTTCAGTGGTGCGGCTCGGTGATCCCAGCATATTCCCAACATACTTTGAGCTAATTGTGTCTATTTGCATTACTGAGTAGATGCTAAGAACACGCTGAGATGGCTTGTAGGCAAATTTGATTTCCAATTTTTAAAATTGGCAAAGGTGAAATTCCTATTTTTTTGGGAATTATACATTTTGTTCAGTAAAGTCAGTTTTGTATAAAATTTATTTTTATCCAGTAAATAACTCATTTTTTGCTATAGCACTTTAATGGGTGCTCCCATATTTCCAGAATGTGCCACAACAGTAGATGTGGGTCTCACAAATGGAACAGGCATCTGTTTCGCTGTTAGTGGAGAGATGGCCAGAATTTTTCCTTCCTCACCACTTACATCACTGTGTGACGGGGCCCCGTGCTCAAAACAGATGCAAGTTCCATTTGTGGGATTATACTCTAATCCCTTCCTGACATCAGACGTACTATCCCGTCCATAGGACCCGGGCCCCTATGCCCATGGACGGGATAGTACGTCTCAGCGATAAGCGGCGCCCACTTGGTGAGCGCCACTGATCGCGGCCGGTTGTCAGCTAATTATCACAGCTGACACCTGGCACAATGTGTCAGGGGCAGTCACGGACCGCCCCCGACATGTTAACCCCTTTCACACCGCGATAAATCATGATCGCGGTGTACCGGGGGTTAAAGGGAAGCATCGGCAGGGAGGGGGCTCCCTCTGTGCTTCCCTGAGCCCCCCATGGCAGCGCAATGTGCAGCGCTGCTGCGGGGGGCTCCTTCCCTGCAGGCCCCCAAATCCAAGATGGTGACGGGGGCCTGTAGGGAGCTGGCTTCCTCACTGCCTGCAAAGCGCAGGCACGAGGAAGCCTGCTGCACTGCCTGTGACAGATTGCTGATCGGTCACAGTGATCTGTGATGTGACAGTTCAGCGATCTGTCACAGGACAGTGATGTCCCCCCTGGGACAATGTAATAAAGTTAAAAAAAAAAGTGTTAAAATAATTTTTTTTAAAAATTGCCAAATATATTGGAAAAAAAAATAATTCCCCCAATAAATCCATTTTTTGGAAATAAAAAAAAAAACAATAAAAGAACACATATTAGGTATCGCCGCGTTCGTAACGACCCACCCTATAAAACTGTCCCATTAGTTAACCCCTTTAGCGAACCCCTTAAAAAATAAAAAACAAAGCAAAAATAATGATTTATTATCATACCGCCAAACAAAAAGTGCAATAACGCACAATCAAAAAGACGCATATAAATATCCATGGTACCGCTGAAAACGTCATCTTGTCCCGCAAAAAACGAGCCACCACACAGCATCATCAGCGAAAAAATAAAAAAGTTATAGCTCGCAGAATAAAGCGATGCAAAAATAATTATTTTTTATATAAAATAATTTTCATTGCATAAAACCGACAAAACATAAAAAAACGACCTAAATGAGGTATCGCTGTAACCGTACCGACCCGAAGAATAAAAGTGCTTTATCAATTTTACCGCACGCGGAACGGTGTAAACGCACCCCCCAAAAGAAAGTCATGAAACGCTGGTTCATTCTGAGTCCCAAAAATCAGAATAAAAAGCGATCAAAAAATGTCACGTGCCCGAAAATGGTACCAATAAAAACGTCAACTCGTCCCGCAAAAAATAAGACCTCACATGACTCGGTGGGTCAAAATACGGAAAAATTATAGCTCTCAATATGTGGTGATGCAAAAACTATTTTTACAATAAAAAGCGTCTTTTAGCGTGCGACAGCTGCCAAACATAAAAACCGCCATAAATAGTAAATCAAACCCCCCGTTATCACCCCCTTAGTTAGGGAAAAATAATAAAATTAAAAAAATGTATTTATTTCCATTTTTCCATTAGGGTTAGGGCTAGGGTTAGGGCTAGGGTTTGGGTTAGGGCTAGGGTTAGGGCTGAGATTAGGGTTAGGGGTGTGTTGGGGTTCGGGTTGGAGTTAGAATTGGGGGTTTCCACTGTTTGGGCACATCAGGGGCTCTCCAAATGCAACATGGCGTCTGATCTCAATTCAAGCCAATTCTGAGTTGAAAAAGTCAAATGGTGCTCCTTCCCTTCCAAGCTCTGCCATGCGCCCAAACAGTGTTTTACCCCCACATGTAGGGTATCAGCCTACTCAGGACAAATTGCAAAACAACTTTTGGTGTCCAATTTCTCCTGTTACCCTTAGGAAAATAAAAAATTGGGGGCAAAAATATCATTTTTGTGGAAAAAAATGATTTTTTTATTTTCACGCCTTGGCGTTATAAACTTCTGTGAAGCACTTGGGAGTTCAAAGTGCTCACCACACATCTAGATAAGTTCCGTGGGGGGTCTAGTGTCCAAAATGGGGTCACTTGTGGGGAGTTTCAATAGTTTAGGTACATCAGGGGCTCTCCAAACGCACATGACACCCACAGACCATTCCATCAAAGTCTGCATTCCAAAACGTCACTACTTCCCTTCCGAGACCCGACGTGTGCCCATACAGTAGTTTTCTCCCACATATGGGGTATCATCGTACTCAGGACAAATTGAACAACAACTTTTGGGGTCAAATTTCTCCTGTTACCCTTGGGAAAATGAAAAAAATGGGGACTAAATGATAATGTTTGTGGAAAAAATACAAATTTTTTATTTTCACGCCCGGGCGTTATAAACTTCTGTGAAGCACTTGGGGGTTCAAAGTGCTCACCACACATCTAGATAAGTTCCTTGGGGGGTCTAGTTTCCAAAATGGTGTCATTTGTGGGGGGTTTCCACTGTTTTGGTACATCAGGGGCTTTCCAAACGTGACATGGTGTCAGATCTCAATTCCAGCCAAAAACGTCAAATGGCGCTACTTCCCTTCCAAGCTCTGCCATGCGCCCAAATAGTGGTTTACCCCCACATGTGGGGTATCAACGTACTCAGGACAAATTGTACAATAACTTTTAGGGTCCTGTTACCCTTGGAAAAATAAGAGTTGAGGGTGAAAAGATCATTTTTGTGGAAAAAATATGGTTTTTTAATTGTACGGCTGTATGTTATAAACTTCTGTGAAGCCCTTGGGGGTTCAAAGCTTTCACCACACATCTAGATAAGTTCCTTGGGGGGTCTAGTTTCCAAAATGGTGTCATTTGTGGGGGGTTTCCACTGTTTTGTTACATCAGGGGTTTTCCAATCGCGACATGGTGTCCGATCTCAATTCCAGCCAAAACCATCAAATGGCGCTGCTTCCCTTCCGAGCTCTGCCATGCGCCCAAATAGTGGTTTACCCCACATGTGGTGTATCAGCCTACTCAGGACAAATTGCACAATAACTTTTAGGGTCCTCTTACCCTTGGGAAAATAAAAATTGGGGGTGAAAAGATCATTTTTGTGGAAAAAAATATGATTTTTTTAATTGTACCGCTATACGTTATAAACTTCTGTGAAGTCCTTGTGGGTTCAAAGTTCTCACCACATATCTAGATAAGTTCCTTGGGGGGTCTAGTTTCCAAAATGGGGTCACTTGTGGGGGGTTTGCACTGTTAGGTACTTCAGGGGCTCTTCAAACGTTTCATGGCGTCCTATCTGAATTCCAGCCAATTTTGCATTCAAAAAGTCAAACGGCGCTCCTTCCATTCTGAGCTCTGCCATGCGCCGAAACAGTGGTTCCCCCCCACATATCAGGTAGCGTACTCAGGACAAATTGCACAATAACTTTTGCAGTCCAATTTCTCCTGTTACCCTTGGTAAAATAAAAAAAATTGAACCTGAAGTATTTTTTTTTAAAAAAAAGTTAGATGTTCATGTTTTTTAAAATATTCAAAAAATTCCTGTGACGCACCTAAAGGGTTAATAAACTTCTTGAATGTGGTTTTAAGGACCTTACAGGGTGCAGTTTTTAGAGTGATGTCATTTTTAGGTATTTTCTATCATATAGACCCCTCAAAGTGGCTTCAAATGTGTAGTGGTCCTAAAAATAAAATGGTGTTGTAAAAATGAGAAATCGCTGGTCAATTTTAACCCTTATAACTTCCTAACAAAAAAAAAAATTTGGTTCCAAAATTGTGCTGCTGTAAAGTAAACATGTGGGAAATGTTACTAATTAAGTTTTTTGTGTGCTGTATCGCTGTGATTTAAGGGCATAAAAATTCAAAGTTGGAAAATTGTGAAATTTTCGCCAAATTTCCATTTTTTCACAAATAAACGCAAGTTATTTGAATGAAATTTTACCACTAACATGAAGGACAATATGTCACGAGAAAACAATGTCAGAATCACCGGGATCCATGGAAGCTCCAGAGTTATCACCTCATAAAGGGACAGTGGTCAGAATTGTAAAAATTGGCCCGGTCATGAACGCGCAAACCACCCTTAGGGGTGAAGGGTTAAGGAAATGGACCTTGAAAGTATTTATTGTTGTGTTATACAACTTTCCAACAGGCCCTGAACCAGACATAAGTGTTTCTTTTTTTGCCTGGAGTGTTTCTTTCGATTGTTATTTATACATTAATTTAAATTGGTTATTTACTGGCTAATTATTATTATTCACTATTATAGCGCCATTTATTCCATGGCTCTTTACATGTGAAAGGAATATAATTTAAATTCACTGCACACTCATACGGATTTAATGCTGATTAGTACAAATTTTTATTATATACAAATTTAAGGGAGCAAACAAGAATATATATGCCCGTGAGGGCTCACAGTCTACAGGGGATGGGTGAGATACAGTAGGAGAGGGCAGAGTCGGGCGTGCAGCGGTTCAGTAGACTGAGGATCACTGCAGGTTGTAGGCTTCTCGGAAGAACTGGGTCTTCACGTTCCTTTGGAAGGTTTCTGTGGTAGGCTAATAAGCACTTTGTTTGATATTACCTCATTTTGCAAGACCTCAGGAGTGGACATGGATGTCAGACATATGTACCATCCTCCAAAACTTTGAGGAATCCACCAAGATGGTGAGTGGAGATGACGCCATAATTAACATCACCATCCCACTTCTCTGCATTCTGAAAATATCTCTGCTCACAATGAAAGAGGATGCATTGCAGGCAAAGCACGAGGACATGGAGCAAGGAAGCATACAGGGTAATTACACACATCAGCCTCATGTCATCCCAATGTGGATTGGTTGACAATGAGGTGGAGAAGGAGGAACAGGAGCTACTTTCATGCACTATAGATGGTACTACAAGCACAACTATCATACCGTGTGTTCAGCATGGATGGCCTGAGGACAGGAAGGAGGAGGAAAGCATGGTCAGTCGTCCTGTTGGTGAGGACACGGAAGTCTTGCCTGTTAGCAGTCTGGCACGCATGGCTGACCTTATGTTGCGCTGCCTTTCCCGTGACCCTCGCATTATGAAAATTCACAGTGACGCTCATTACTGGATTGTGACACTTCTAGACCCACGCTTGAAGGAGAACTTTCAGTCTCTTCTTCCAGAGGCAGGCAGGTCTATTAAAATGCTGCCATACCAGAGGGCCCTTGTTGCGGATTTATTAAAAAAATTCTCATCTGAAAATGCTGGCGGCAGACGTCACAGTTCGCTGGACAACCAAGGAGTACAGGCAAGAGAGACGCAACTCCAGCAGAGGCAGGGGAACACTGGCAAAGTTCTGGGAGAGTTTTCTCAGACCCTACCATCGTCCTGGCCCTGAGGCGCGGGGTAATGTCACAAGGAATGGAATGTTTGGGAAGATGCTGAGTGAGTACCTTGCTGACCGTACCAATGGTCTCCGTGATTCCTCTGTGCCTTTTAATTATTGGGTATCCAAGCTGGACATGTGGCATGAACTGGCTCTCTACGCCTTGGAGGTCCTGGCCTGCCCTGCTGCTAGCGTTCTGTCAGCGGATTTTTAGTGCCTCTGGTGGAAAATTATAACAGATAAGCGCATTCGCCTGTCAACGGAAAATGCAAACAGGCTGACTCTTATAAAAATGAACAAGGGCTGGATTGGGCCAGACTTCTCTACACCACCGAATGATGACAGCGAAACATAACCTCCAATACAGTCTTTTTTGGGGAGGTCTATTCCCATGCACCTCCTCACACCCATAGATGGATATACGCTTCCTGATTTTGGCTATTTGGTGTCTTCCTCCTCCTTCTCCTCATCATCCACCAGACCACCAACACTAGAACACGAGGGTGACCGTGTTCCGTGTTGCTACAACCACTCTAGTTTGTTGAAAGGGTGTTTATGATGCCATGATGCCCGTCAAAAATGTGTAAAAAATATGTACCGCACAAGGGGAAATGTTTGACCGAAACCATATTAAGGATAAAAAACCCATAAGAATGGAAATTGATGACATAGGATACATACATAAGTAACCATATATATGAGTTTAACTTGATAGGATCAATAGGGACAATCGCATATAACATATAAATATCCACCAGAAAGAGAAGCGATCAAAAAAAGTCCAAGAGACTCAGTATTGGAAAAGATAATATAAACACTTTATTGAAATGTGAACAGGGACAAGGAAAAAGGGGGAAATTGAGTCAAGCTTGACCATAGCAGCACAGTGACGTCACAGGCGCGTGATGCCGACGACGTCTGTTGCATCTTGGTTGCCAGGACGACGCGCGCGTCATTACATCTAGCTAGGGGAGGAGCCTGTGACGTGGAGCTGGTCATGTGACCGCCGCTATGGCGGCATCATTGTAAGGGGAGGGGGCGCAGGCCATGATTTGATACTGCTGCAGGGGCAATGTAGCGTCCCCCTACACTATCATGGTGCTGCCCATTTGTTACATTCATGGCGGTTTCGCTCATCTGTTTGTTCTGAGTGTCTTGGATGAATGGAGGTCACAGATTGAGTTGTTTGTTGTGTGTGTCACCCTGGTGATGGGAGCCATCTTTGGGAGGTATTTGTGCCAATTATATATCATTGGTCTATTTAATCACATGTATGTGATCTACAATGTGATTCGACGACTCTATCTTAAATATCCTTCACTTCCCCTTTCCCATCACCCCTTGAGAAAGGCCATTTGCCGAAACGTGCGTTGGGGGGTACATACATGGGTGGACCTCTACTTGCTGTCCTAACAGGTAAAGTTTTACCATTGTCTATTTGCATATAATGATAATGTCTATATCAATATAACCTGTTTGGGCATTTTTTACTATTTGGGATTGGCGCAATGTATCATCTAATACTATATTGCAGCAATGCTTCAGTTATGCCTTATCCCTTTTAGCCCCTTTATCCCATGTATGCCCCAGGTGTTTGCCTTTGTGCTGCTACGGTCAATCTTGACTCAATTTCCCCCTTTTTCCTTGTCCCTGTTCACATTTCAATAAAGTGTTCATATTACCTTTTCCATTACCGAGTCTCTTGGACTTTTTTGATCGCTTCTCTTTCTGGTGGATATTTAAGGGGAAATGTTTGTCAGCCCATACACTTAGCTCCTTTATAATCAGAACTTTTTTTATGAGGCCTTCCTCCACGTCTTTTTCAAGGGGGATCGGAGTGCCTCCTAATTTTTGGCAGGCCTTGCATTCAATGCATAGGCCAACAGTATGGCAGTACCAAATGGAAAATAATGGGAACTTTTGTTTCATGTGGCCATCCAGGACGTCTGTTCCAAGGGTTATTGGGGTGCGTGTAACTTAGGGGCAAGGCAAACACTATGGGAGACCCACTTTCTTATAATGGGAACATTTTTTCAGGAGGCCCTCCTGTATGTCTAGTGAAAGGGGTATTGGGGTGCGTCCTAGTTTTTGGCAGCCTAGCCACTCAATGCATAGTCAATATTGTGAGATTGTGCTCCCTGAGTGTGTTGGGGGACACTCGCTTGGCAACAGGATTAAAGGACAGAGGAACAGTTTGTCACAAAAAACAGTCTATTTGGTTTATTAACTCCGCAGAAACTGCATAATGTAATATCCATTTCATTACATCCACAAACATATCATGACCACCAGTCTGTTCATGTAGCAGATAAACCTTGCTGCCGTATATTACAACCCCCCTTGTCTGAGGTTACCTTCCAGGAGCTCCACTCCCCATGCTGACTCCTTGTCAGTCCTGGCCCCAACACAGTTAGCCGTCACAGTCTCTGCAGGTACATGGTCTCACCGTGTGCTATTCAGGAAATCTTTCCACTAGCAGGACCTTCCAACACAGACCATGTGACCACACCACAGTCTTATTATATCGCCCATAACCACACCCACAAGTGAGGTACCTATCACATGCGCTGATCATGTGATCGTGACATCACTGCAAGTCATCCTTAGGGAAAATTCAGGTCAAAACTTATCCTGCTGGGAGAAATATATCTTCTGTCCAGGACTTCCCCTTTCACTGCACCACATACCTCCCCCCTTTAACCCTATAAACCAGGGGCCCCAAGACGGGCACCCATGTCACCTTGCCCTACCAGTCAAGAGGGCTTTCTCAGTCGGTTTTGAGCATCAGTCAACGAAATATAGTCCATCACTGTCACTAAAATTCTGTTTGTGAACAAGGCACTGTCGGACATTGTCACCTCACGTTTCGGAGTCCTAACTTTGTTAGGCCTTCCCGGCCCCAGGGGTCAGTATGCAGGTACAATTCCCTTGCACCTCTAACTACTATCTGGCCTTGGGCTTCAGCCCTTGAGTGATAGTCTGTCCGTGTCACCAGACCCTTTTTAGTCACATCTCTCAAGTATGTTTCTTTACCAGACCTCTCTCTCCATGACCGTCCCCAATGGTTGGTGCAGTCGTGAGACTCCGTTACAGTCGAGCTTACTGTCTGGTCTGAGTCTTACCCATCTAGTACGCTACTGGGTCTCCCACCTAGGTCACTCAGCACTGAGCTAGCAGAGGAGTCACTATTTTTAACTCTTCCATTCTTTAGGGAACCCTTTCGTTTCTCCAGACCTCGGGTGAAAAGTGGTTGCCATCTTCTTTCCATTTCCTGCAGCTGTTTATTAATCTGCAGTCTGTCAAGTCTTAGCTGCTCTATCTCCCTTAGGCATTCCACCCGATATTCAAGGAGCATTCGGATATTCCTAAGGCTTTCCATTGAGCCAACAATGACGAGTGAAACCATCCCATCTTCACCAGCCACCTGGGTCTCATCATCAGCCGGAATCCTCACTCTCGTCACACCAGACTTATTCACAATTTCCTGCATCACTTTTCCAAGTCTCCCAAAGACTTTCCTCACCAGATTTCTGGGCATTTGAATGAGGTCTTCCACAAAGCCCAGCCGACTTTTAGCTTTCCTCGCATGCTCCAGACGTCGAGCGGCTTCCTTATTCCTCAACAGGATCCTCTGTTTCGTGTGGAGGCAGTGTAGGTGCATGTCACTCAGGACAGCCACCCGCTTCATTGTGACTTCCCTAGTCGACAGTATGATCAACTGCTGAGTCTCTGGCACCCAGTGCACACTACACGCTTCTACTGCCTTTGTAAAGGCCTCATGCACAGCCTCACTGGCACACGCTTCTCGCACGTCTTCAGGAACGTCTAATAAGCATTTAAACAGAGAAGTCTCTTTCTCTCCTGATGTCATTAGACAACCATCTTGTTCAGCTCTCAGAGCTATCTTCCTCTGAATGTCACCTGCTTCCACATGCTTGGTCAGGATAGACACCTGTTGCTCCATCTTCTCCCAGGCTACCTTATTCATTGACTGGCTTACTGCCAGGAGACCTCTGAGCTAAGAGACTTCCTTCTCCAGCTCATCCACTCTGCGCTCCGCCGCCTGTCTCAGGACCTTTTCTCGTTCAACATGCTCTTTTACTGTCTCTTTAAGCATCTCTTTTTCGTGATCCTGTTTCCTTTTGGTGGCACGTGTCACACATATCACATATCCATAAGCCATGGTGTATCGACCTGGAGTATGTCAAAAAGAGTCAAATATATGCAAGAAAAGGAGACTTACTATAAACCAGGCATCACCAAACAATACAATTAGCATCAAAAAATTCTTTATTCAAGTTGTCTTAGAAAAATCACACACCAACAAATAATTAAAAACAATTAAAACAGGACAAAAAAAGCCCCCCATGAGATGTTATACACCCCCTGAACACAAACCTATACATAGTAGGTTAGACAGTGATAGGTGAGGAAACACAATGAGAAGGATACTTATACATGCATAGGAAAAAACTAAACCATTTAAATAACAAAGTATCACAATATGAGAGTAGATCCCCCAAAGGCCTAGGGAGGAGAAATTCCTCCAATAGCAGACTTTACATAGAAAACTGAAAAATGGCTAACAAGGCAGCAGTGCTGATTCTGACACCCTGATGTGGTGACCGGCCACTAGGTGGCTACTAGACTCCTGCATACAAGGCAATACATGAAGGATTTTGAGTGTGTGAACCAATACTAAGAGGATAATGGCAGCTGTATCACAATAGATAAGGAAAAAAAAACCCAAGAACAGAGGGAGGAATGATTCCAATAACCCACTTATCAGGAAAATAAATTGCAGTAGCAGGATAAAGGTTCACATACTAATACATTAATAAGAAAAATGGCCACTAGGTGGCTACCATAGATCCAAAACAGCGTCTGTGCCTAAAGAGCCTATTAAAGTGATTGTAAGTAACATATACAGGAGATGGTTAAACCTATGCAAGTAGGTGGAAACATTTCAGAGAACCAAACATGATGAATTGAGCCCCTGATGAAGCCACTGATGTGGCGACACACGTTGGGCTAATGCCCCCTGACCCTCCGGCTTAGTAACATCCTGGTTATGCTCAATCTATCATGTTTGGTTCTCTGAAAAGTGATGTACAGACTGATCATCAGACTCCAACCTAGCGGTTGCTACGGGCGACCTGAATTCATGCACCTTTTTTGTACACTCTGAAAGATAATCCACATTTTGAACAAAAAGCACAGGACACTGCTTTTTCTTCATAAATTCAAAGGATGCAACTTGTTCAACCTCTTTGCGCCCTTTATGTCTCCGCCGAGGGGAGGACTTGCCCTCCTTACTCAGATCTCTGTCGATGCACTGTCTCTTCACTCTCAGAGAGAGACTGTCATGATCCCAGTGCGGGTTTTGACCTGCACACCTGGGGTTAATGTCTGGAGCTCGGTGCAGGTTTTGACCTGCACACCTGGGGTTAATGATTGTGGCCTCTTTCTGGTTCTGGGAGAGCTTCTTAAACCCCTGGGAAGCTCCAATCCCTGCCAGTTATACGTTTGCCTTTGGCCTAGTGTGCTGACCCCTGTGTGCCTGTTTGTTGCTATAGCTTGTTTATATGGTTCTGACCCGATTCTGTTTCCCGTTGTGAGTTTGACTGTTGATTTTGTACTGCGTTATTATCTGTGTATGACTCATTGCCTGTGACCTGACTACTCTCTGCTCGCCCCTCTTGTACCTTCCGGCTATCTCTGTGTATGACTCATTGGCTACGTCCTGACTATCCTCCCTGTCTATGCCCCTTGGTAACTTTGTCTCACAGTTACCCTGCTAGGAGTTCTCTTGCAGCTCCTAGCTCTGTGGAGTTTAGGCCACGCCCCTAGCAGTCACATGCTTCAGGTCCTGCAGCTCTGAAGTACGCATCTACTCGGCTGCTGCCCGCTCCACAGGGTTCTTTGAGCACTGTTTCACTTTACTCAGGACACGCGCACTGGCTCAGTGAGCAAGTTCAGTGCGGTGTCTCTGACATTATAACTGGCCTACAATTTTTTTTTTCTCTCCTCACTTGTGCAGCATGGACCCAATGTGTGCTTTATCTGAGCAGGTGAAATGCTTGACTCAGTAACAGCAGAAGCTTAGTTTGGAACACCAAGCTCTGGCCCAGTCCCAACGGCAGGTGGAGGACTCAGTTCAGGGGGTGCTTTCTGCAGGCTTCCAGCAGGTGGGGAATAGAGATGTCATTTTAGTCCCACCCGAATCCCCGGTTAAATTGCCAGATACGTTTTCTGGTAACAAAGATGAATTCAGAGCATTTAAGGAGGGCTGTAAGCTTTTTTTTTCTTTGAGACCCCGCTCCTCTGGGGATGAGAAACAGAGGGTGGGGGTGGTGATGTCCCTGCTTAGGGGGTCCCCACAAGCTTGGGCATTTTCACTTTCCTCTTCTGCCCCTGAGAGAATGTCTGTGGATGCGTTTTTTGAAGCCTTAGGGCTTATTTATGATGAGCCTGATAGAGTGCGGTTGGCTGAGGACAAGGTGATGAGTGTCTGTCAGGGGGAGCACTCGGCCGAATGGTTCTTTACTGAATTCAGACGTTGGGCAGCCGAGATTTCCTGGAGTGACGCCGCCCTTCAGGGGCTGTTCCACAGAGGCCTGTGTGAACGTCTGAAGGATCCTTTGGCACTTCATCCTCCGCCTGACTCCCTGGAGATGCCATGATCCAAGCGGTCCGCATGGATCGCAGGCTGCGGGCTAGAGGCATTATGCAATGGGAAACACCATTTTTCTTCAGTGGAGATGAGACCCGGACTCTTCTTATGGCTATGGAGGTGAGCGCTGTCACCTGTGAGGGAAAGGAAAGAAGACGCCGCCGGGAAAAGCAGTTTTGCTTCTATTGTGGGAAATCTGGACATTGGAAGAAGGACTGCCCCTCCTGTCCATCATCCTCCAAGATGGCAGGAAACAACTAGGTCTGGGTAGTGGTTAAGGAGGCTACCCAGACCTTCAGGTACAATTTTCCTCATGTGCAAAAATGGTGCTGCAGGTGGAACTGGAACTTGGTTATGGTCCTGTTCAGACTACTGCTTTTATTGACTGCGGTTCTGCTGTGAACCTGATTGATACCAAGGTTATGACTCTTAATAAGATAGGGACAGTCAGGCTTCAGGACCCTGTTAAACTTGTGGCAATTGACTCATCTCCTCTTACCCAAGACGGTATCTGTTGCAGGTCTGAACTTTTTTCTCTAAAAGTGAGTTCCACTCATGTGGAAAAACTAAGTTGTCTTGTGCTAGATAACTTGCCTGCAGGACTGGTACTGGGGATGCCTTGGCTTCAACGCCATAACCCTACCATTGATTGGGTTACAGGGGAAATCACTCAATGGGGATGCAATAATAAATGTGGTAATCTGGGACATCTTGTTAACGCTGTTAAATCCGTGTCTGTGTCGTCTGTCGGTCTGGAAGGTATTCTGGAGTACCTGAAGGATTTCGAAGACGTTTTTTCCGAAAGTGAGGCTGAGGCGCTGCCACCACATAGACCCTATGATTGTGCCACTGATTTAGTACCCGGAGCCAAGTTACCTAAGGCTCGATTGTTCAATTTGTCTGGGCCTGAGCGCCAAGCCATGAAGGAGTACATAGCTGAGAGCCTCCGCAAAGGGCATATCAGGCCTTCTGTGTCACCTGTGGCAGCAGGGTTCTTCTTTGTGAAGAAAAAGATGGTGGTTTGCGGCCGTGCCTCGACTTTCGGGAACTGAACAAGATAACGGTTAGGAACTCTTACCCGCTTCCCCTCATCCCAGACTTATGTAACCAGTTAGCTGGGGCCCAATGGTTCTCCACGTTTGATCTGAGGGGGGCCTACGATCTGATAAGAGTTCGGGAAGGGGATGAGTGGAAAACGGCATTTCTCACATCAGAAGGACTCTTTGAGAACCTGGTAATACCGTTTGGGTTAACTAATGCACCCGCTATTTTCCAAAATTTCATCAATGTTGTGTTTTCTGATCTGATAGGCCGTTTTGTTATTATTTATTTGGATGACATTTTGGTGTATTCCCCAGATAGTCAATCTCACTTGCAACATCTAAAGACAGTTCTCCAGAGACTCAGGGAGAACCAATTGTTCGCTAAATTGGAAAAATGTTCATTTTTTTGTACAGGAGCTGTCTTTTTTGGGGGTTGATTGTGTCCTGTGAGGGGTTTTGTATGGATCCTAAGAAGGTGCTGGCGATCGCTGACTGGGTTCAGCCTCGAGATCTCAAGGGGCTCCAGCGCTTCTTAGGATTTGCGAACTATTACCGTAGATTCATTAAAGGTTTCTCACATATTGGTTAAACCACTCACAGATCTTACCCAGAAGGGCGCTGATGTAAAAAATTGGTCTGTACTCGCTAAGGAATCCTTCTCAGCGATTAAGAAATGTTTCATGTCTGCCCCGGTGTTGGTACAACCTGACCCGTCCAAACCATTCATTGTGGAGGTGGATGCTTCTGAAGTGGGGGTGGGGGCTGTGCTGTCCCAGAATCCGGCCACCCTTACCAATCTCAAACCCTGTGCCTTCTTCTCCAAGAAGTTCTCTTCAGCTGAGAAAAACTATGATGTAGGCAATAGGGAACTTCTTGCGGTCAAGCTGGCGTTTGAGGAATGGAGGCACTTTTTGGAAGGGGCGGCTCACCCTATCATGGTTGTCACGGATCACAAAAATTTGGCATACCTTGAATCTGCTAAGAGGCTTACTACTAGACAATCCCGTTGGTCACTTTTTTTTTTTCACGATTTCAGTTCTCCATTACTTTTCGACCGGGGTCCACAAAAATGTTAAAGCAGATGCCCTGTCCAGAAGTTTTGATCCAGTGTCTCCCCCTGAGCCACCGTCCTCCATTCTTCCCCCAGGGGTGGTAGTGGCGGGGGTCTCAACTGAGTTGGAACAAGAAATTCTAAGGGCTCAGGCCCTAGTTCCGGCAACCAGGCCAGGGGATAAACTGTTTGTTCCAGATTCATTGCGGCCTAGACTTCTGCAGGAGTTTCATGAGTCTAGGCTGAGTGCTCATCCAGGTATCATGGCCACTAGAGAGAGTAGCCAGGGGTTTTTGGTGGCCTTCATTAAGGTCCGATGTCAAGGAATTTGTTTCTGCTTGTGGCATGTGTGCCCGTTCCAAAAGCTCACATAACCGACCGGCTGGGGAACTCATACCTTTACCGGTTCCTGATAGGCCATGGACTCATCTTTCCATGGATTTTATTACTGGCCTTCCACCTTCCAGGGGCAATACCGTGATCTGGGTGGTGGTGGATAGGTTTTCTAAACAGGTCCATTTCATTCCCTTGGCAGCATTACCTTCAGCAGAAACATTGTCAAGGTTGTTTGTGCAGCATGTGGTCCGATTGCATGGGGAACCCCTGAATGTTGTGTCTGACAGAGGTGTGCAGTTTGTGGCCAAATTTTGGAGGGCGTTCTGTATGAAATTGGGCATCTCACTCTCCTTCTTGTCGGCATATCACCCGGAGAGTAATGGTCAGATGGAACGCACCAATCAATCCCTGGAACAAATTCTCAGATGTCTGACCTCTGCCAGATAGGAGGATTGGTGTGATGCATTACCGTTGGCTGAATTCGCTTTTAACAACCGGGTGAGTCAGTCCATCAACATGTCCCCATTCCTGATTAACTATGGGTTTAATCCGCATTTTGGGGAGTTTTCTTGGGTGGATTCCGGTTGTCCAGGGGCAGAGGGGTCCATTCAATGGTTAAAAAACCTCTGGGCTGAAGTCCGGTGTAATATCTCTCGGGCCCAGGGGAGATACAAATATTTTGCGGACAAAAAGAGAGCCTCGGGAGACATGTTTTAGGTGGGAGAGAAGGTTTGGCTCTTCACACGTAACATCAACTTAAAGGTACCATCAGCTAAGTTGGGACCAAAGTTCATTGGTCCGTACGAGATTATGGAGATAGTCAACCCAGTGGCATATAGGTTGCGTCTCCCCGCCTCCTTAAAAATATCCAATGTGTTCCATAAATCTCTGTTGAAACCCGCAGGATCTGTCAAAGAGAACTCTGAGTCTGGTGTTCCTCCAGTGCTGGTGGAGGGTCAATTGGAATATGAGGTCGGACATATTGTGGACTCTCGGCGGGTGCGCCGCTCTTTGCAGTACCTGGTCCACTGGAAGGGATATGGACCAGAGGAGCGCTCATGGGTCCCTGCTTGCTTGGTACATGCAGATCGCCTGGTTCGGGCTTTCCATGTCAAGTACCCGGGAAAGCCTGGGGGTCCAGAGGCCCCCCCGTTGAGAGGGGGTACTGTCATGATCCCATTGCAGGTTTTTGAGCTGCACACCTGGGGTTAATGTCTGGAGCTCGGTGCAGGTTTTGACCTGCACACCTGGGGTTAATGATTGTGGCCTCTTTCTGGTTCTGGGAGAGCTTCTTAAACCCCTGGGAATCTTTAATCCCTGCCAGTTATACTTTTGCCTTTGGCCTAGTGTGCTGACCCCTGTGTGCCTGTTTGTTGCTATAGCTTGTTTATATGGTTCTGACCCGGTTCTGTTTCCTGTTGTGAGTTTGCCTGTTGATTTTGTACTGCATTATTATCTCTGTGTATGACTCATTGCCTGTGACCTGACTACTCTCTGCTCGCCCCTCTTGCACCTTTGCAGCTATCTCTGTGTGTGGCTCATTGGCTACGTCTTGACTATTCTTCCTATGCCCCCTGGTTACTTTGTCTCGCAGTTACCCTGCTAGGAGTTATCTTGCAGCTCCTAGCTCTGTGGAGTTTAGGCCACGCCCCTAGCAGTCACATGCTTCAGGTCCTGCAGCTCTGAAGTACGCATTTACTCGGCTGCTGCCCGCTCCACAGGTATCTTTGAGCACTGTTCGCTTTACTCAGGACACGCGCACTGGCTCAGTGAGCAAGTTCAGTGCGGTGTTCCTGACAGAGACAGCCCATATTGGAGTCGCTGTCACTCAACCTAGTGTCAGACCCCTTCTCTTGAGCTACCCCACTTCTAGCGGTCATACTTTCTTGTATTGTTATTACTGTCCGGTCGCTAAGTTTGGTCCGTCCACCATTTTCCTTGGTCACGCCTAACTTAGGACTGTCAACTATAGGGGGCTCATTCTCCTCATTACTACATCTCATACTCATTAATTCCACAAACACTTCTCCCTTTATCCACCCGTCCCACAGTGCTTCCTAGTCCCGACCTATTACCATAGGATACGGCAAGTCCGGGACTGCACCCACCTTGTGGTACGTGGAAACTTCAGCCGCGACAATGTAGAGGCAGGCTAACCGACGTCCTTTAATGTCCTCACACACGCCACTTACTTTTGTCCCAGGTGACTTAGAGTGTTCTGGAGGGGCTATTAGTAAGGACACTCCACTCCCCAGGTCTATCAGTCCCATCACATGTTCACCAACCAGCCAGAAAGGACACAGTTGTGATGCCTCATTGGCCAAGCAATCCACACGATAACGTAGACCTGCCCCTTTTGCCTTGGGACACTCCTTTTTGGACTCCACCTCCTTTTGGGCGACCAACCCTGGTTGGCACCGACCATTTTGGGCAGCTACCCCCTTTTGGAATACCACCCCTTTTGGGACTCTACCCCTTCTAGGGACACCAACCCTCCTTGGGGTACACCCCGTGGACTCCCCATGGCACTCTCAGGCTTCAGTTCGCACAGTACACTCATATCTCTCTTCTGGGCTTACATTGGCCCTTTAAGAGTTTGTATGACCTGGACTATCAATGTCCTTTTACGGCACCTCACCAGCTCCTGCTGGCACTGCCACAGCTCCTGCTGCAGCCACTGGCTCTCCTGGCACCTCCGGCTGCCGATCACACGCTGCTGCTGCCGCTCCTGTTATGAGTTCATTTTCCCCTTCACCATTGAGGTCTGATGAACTCCCTCTTCTGGTGAAGGAAGGTAGTGAGGCTGATTACCAAGCACCTGAGCTGGGAGAGGATGACTGGGCGACGGGGATCTCTGACTGGATATAAGGCAGCCGACGCCCTTCTGCCTCGCTGGTGATTTCTCTGTGGAATTCTAGGAGACCAGTCTGATTCCTGCTCCTCAAAAGCTAAGTTTTCTGCTTTGCCTTTTTGCATTTGTGTTTTGGTTTTAGTTTGCCTTGCTTTTCTGGATTCTTCCATTCCCTGCTGGGGTGAGCTGAATTCCTTTTTTGTCGGTTTGCTCTGTCTTCAGAAAATACCTGAGTACTGACTTAGTCTTTTTGAAGCCTAGTGTCTTCAGGGCCTTTTTCCCTGTCAGTCTGTTGGCTCTTATTTTGATAGGGTTTTTCGCGGATTGCAGACAGCAGCTTTCCTATCCTGTCCTATCTAGTTAGCTTGGGCCCCATCATTTGCTCAGTCTATCTTTCTATCTGTGTTAGAGTTTTTTCATCTTGCTTCACCGTCATTATATGTTGGGGGCTGCCTATTGCTTTGGGCTCTGCTCTGGGGCAGTTTATATTTCCCTTTCTGTCTTTAGGCTAGGCAGTTCTCTGGCTGTGATCGAGGGGTCTAGGGCATCCTAGGAACCCCCCACGGCTACTGCTGGTTGTTGTTGATAGGTTCAGGGGTCTGCAATCCGATAGCTGCCAACTTCTCTGGTTTTCTGTACTTAGCTAGCATTTCTGTTTTTGCCCCCTACGGTGTCTCATTCATAACACGCTCCGCAAAGCTCTGCCAGGCTCTGTCCAGCTCCACAAGGTTCTGCACTGCTCTGTACGGCGAAGCTCTGCACCATTTTGTCAGGCTCTGCAAGGTGTTGCACCTCTCTGTACAGCTCCGTACTGCTCTGCCAAGCTCTGTACGGCTCCCGACGGCTCTGCGGACTTTGTGGACCTGCCGATCCACAGCAAATCTTCATAATCCCGCCGAGTTACCGCCAGAAGCTTTTAATCTCCGTGGCCCCGCCATGCCACAGAAAGTGGTCTTGAAAAATTTTTCGTGGACCGTAGCCCGCATTCTCCACCATATCTGATATAGCACTCCCTGAGTGTGTTGGGGGACACTCGCTTGGTAACGAGATTAAAGCACACAGGAAGTTTCTCACAAAAAGCAGTCTATTTAGTTTATTAACTCCACAAAAACTGCATAAGGTAAACTCCATTTCATTGTATTCACGAACCTATCATTACCTCCAGTCTGTTCATGTAGCCGATAAACCTCTCTGCCGTATATTACAACCCTTGCTTGGATTACAACTTTTCATGGCTGTGAGGACACCATTATAAGGGTGAGCTGAATCATTTTTTCTATTCAGTTTTCTGCTTTTTCGTCCTCCCCTTATTGCAAATGACTTTAAAATACACAGCCGCCCAATAAATAAGCTGCTTTCTTGGTTACATACTAAGAGGACATTTGTCTATCTAATTTGGGAAGGATGTCGGCATTTCGGTTTTAAACATCATTTTTAAACATTTCTTGTTTGCTCCAGTATATTGTCTTTCCCGACCCCATTTGCCTTCCACATGCAGACATTAATTGATCCTTCTAGAAGATAACGTGCTGCACAAATGTTCAATTCAGTGACCAAAAATGTAGACGACACTTCACCGGACATATTGAATACTATGCTTGCAATTGAAAAACTCTCTCTTAATGAGACACGCATCTGGTGGGACCAAGCCACGCTTGAGAATTATATCTCACAGGACATTACACCTAGAGGATTAAGAATAAAGAAAATCCCAAGTATGGTATATAATGATGCTTTTGTGTCTGATTGGAACACCATATTATCTGAGTGCTCCAGAAAATTGATGCAGCTTATAGTTAAATATGAAAATGAAGAATTGTCTACCATTAAAATCAATTGAAATAAGGATCTGTTGTCTTTAAAATCTTCTGTCACTGTGGAGGAGTATGAAAATTTTCAAAAAGATCTGAAATCTAAGATACGTTCCTTAGAGGAATCTATTATTTCTGTAAAGAAAAAGAAATTTAGCAGGGATGTATTTGATTATACAATCAAGTCTATGAATGGGGTAGATGGGAAAGGCAACCTACTTCACCCAGATCGATATTAAAGAAATGCACTCGCACTTTTTTTCTTCTGCACGTCGAAATCAAGAGACTTTCTCTTCCTCGGATTTGGAATCGGATGTTTCCGTGGAGTCTTCCAATAATCCAGATGTTAATATACACCAAGCAAAACATGATAACAAATCTCAAATGAGTTATTATCACAAACAAAAAAGGTTCAACAATGTGCCAAACAACGCACCAGGAGAAGCGGTAGGAAACACCGCAAACATTCCATCCATATTCAAGAACAGATTGACAAGGCAGTCCGTGAGACGTAATTAATTTATCTTCTATTGCTCTATCAGAAATTGAAACTAAAGTATTATCGTTGGGGTTGAACTTTGCTCCAACAAACACAGACTTGAATATTTTTTCTACTTTAAAAGACATTAATAAATTTGTTAGGGACCGGACAGTGAAAAAACATTTTTTCACAGAAGAGAGAACACAGGTCCCAACATCGACTTGTGTTACTAATGAGTTTGTTGGAAAATGTTTTTTTGGAACAAAATGGATTATTATCCCTGTTGGAGAAGGGATTTCTATGTCTCCTCGGGTATAGCTCAGGAGGAGCTTTTGCCTAGGTACCTAGGATTGGGAGAAATAAAACGAGAGACACAGGTTGCTTGTCTATCAAATAAATCTCATCCTTTATTAAGGTGGGGGCTTGATCTTTTATAGCAAACCAGAAGAGGAAATGAACAAATATGGACAATTCCGTAACATTGTGTAACAATTGACAAAAATGGAGGGGAGCTTACACAATAATTGGCAAGAATGATAGTTATATAACGATATGTCAACTATATCATGAGTTATGAGATATTATTTAATTGGAGGTGACGAGAATATATGTGGGGGTTTTGGCATTTCCCTTATGTCAATTTAACAATTCGTGGATTTGGACACCACTGACATGACCGTAAAAAATAATAACGTGATTTCCACTTTTAAGACTAAAAATCCTTCCTTTTATCCGGTACACACCAGGACCGAATCCATGGAACGTTTCCAGGATAATATTGAACGGGATTTGCGTAGCCTCACATTAGAGACTCCTTCTCGTTCTCATAAATATGATTTGTCAAAAGATGAACGAAATGCTTTAATTAAACTTAAAACAAATACCGACATCATTATCACGATGTTGGATAAAGGTGGATCTGTAGTGGTTCTCAATAAATCTGATTATGCAAATGCCATCCATAATATGCTATCAGACAGCGATAGTTATCATTTTCTTGAATTGGATCCTTCAGTAGAATTTTCAAAAATGTGTAAATGTATAATTGATGAGGGACTCAGTCAGGGTTTTCTCACTGAAAAACAAGCTGAATATTTGCATATATTAAATCCAGTCAGTCCGATCTTGCATGCATTACCAAAAACACGCAAAAACATTTTTCCACCCGCCATGCGTCCCACTGTATCGGGGATAGGATCCTTCAGTGAACATCTAGGAGAATGACTAGACACAATTTTGCAGCCACTAGTTCAGAGAACTCCTGGTTACCTGAAGGATTCTAAGGATGTATTAAGTATGTTCAACGGGGTAACGTGGGACCCTGAGTGGTCATGGTTAACTTGTGATGTAGTTGCCTCATATACGTCCATTCCACATAGGATTGCTTTGCACGCCGTTCAGTTTCATTTACACAAAGATAGTTCATATAATTATGAGTTACAGATGTACATCATTTCAGTTCTTGCTTTTCTTTTATCTCACAATTTTTTCTTGTTTGATAAAAACTTTTTTCTCCAGAAAATCGGAGTTTCAATGGGAGCTAAATTTTCCCCGTCAGTAGCGAATTTGGTCATGGCGTGGTGGGAGGAACAGTACATCTTTTGCACAGATAATCCATTTTTTATTAACATTAAATGGTATTCCAGGTATAATGATGACCTGATACTAGTGTGGCAAGGTGATTTAGTTTCTTTAAAATTATTTCAAGTTTATATTAATAATAATCCTTTCAATTTCAAATTTACCCATACATTTGATAAAGTATTAATTTTCTGGATTTATGCTTGACTGGTACTCCTTTTAATACCATCATTAGTTGTACGTATCGCAAAAAGACCACAGGAAACACCATACTTCACGCATATTTTCCACCCACCACATACGATTCACTCAGTTCCAGTGGGTGAGGTCATTAGAGCAAAAAGAAATTGTAGTGACAATGTAACTTTTGATAGTGAAAAAAGAAATATTGAAAAACGTCTCACAGTTAAGACATTCCTTCCTTCAGTATATACTGGCTATTAAGCAGCTTACTTTTCAATTTGTTTTCAATAAAGACTTTGGATTTTATTTCCTGAGCTGGATACCGTCTTTCTTATCTACAAGTATATTACAACCCCCCCTTGTCTGAGGTCACCATCCAGGAGCTCCGCTCCCCATACTGAATTCCTTGTCAGTCCTGGCCCAAACACAGTTAGCCGTCACAGTCTCTGCAGGTACATGGTCTCACCGTGTGCTATTCAGGAAGTCTTTCCACTAGCAGGACCTTCCAACCTGGCCAATGTGATCACACCACAGTCTCACTATATCACCCATAACCACACCCACAGGTGAGGTACCTAGGTACCTATCACATGGGCTGATCACGTGATCGTAACATCATTTCAGGTCCTTAACCTTAGGGAAAATTCAGGCCAAATCTTTTCCTGCTGGGAGAAATATATCTTCCGTCCAGGACTACCCCTTTCACTGCATCACAATATTGACAGAACAATACATAGGTATACAGTCAAGAGTGTAGGACAAGGATAGGGTATAGATGGGTTGCAATTATCGTGTTATGTAGCATGTGACCACAGGGAGGCACCGATAGATCACAGGTCCAAATCTTAGTTACGTGGTTCCCTTGTCCATGTCAGGTAACGGACCTCCTGCCAGTAGAACTCAGCTCAAGATGAGCTGTCTCTTATCTCCTAGGCTGCTCCCTCCCATTCTGTGCCCACCCCTGGGCTTGTGCAGCCTCTGTACTCCCATCTCTGAGAGTATGATTTTCCAGGCAGAACCGTGAATAGCCCATAACTTTCCGCCCATAGCTCCAAATGGGCCGGCGGCACCACCTCTGGGTTCCGCTGGATTTTATCTGTGCAGGAAGACCAAATATGCCTACCGTATGTAATCCCTGGTAACGCTTCATAACTCCATAACACAGAGTGCTACAGGTGGCTGCCGGGCATGGGCGTGTGGTGGAAGGAATGCCGGGTATGAGAATATGCTCGGCTAAGCTCAGAGATATTGCATTATGCTATTATGGGCCCTTTTCTAGATTCCATATCTCATAGCCTTGCTGTGACCTGTGGTGCTTCAGTTAGGCAAGGGAATGCAGTTTGGCTGTGCCTGCAGGAGAGTTCACACCCCTGTGCTAATTGCTAGTCACCGAGATTCAAAGGGCTTGTTCCTGGAGTTTAAAGGAAAACAATGATCCTGTGGAATCCCAAGGGTGGGGGGCACATTTCAGGAGTGGAGTGAGATGTCCAGAAACTATAATCCAAAATGTCGTCTCCCTCGTCCCTCACAATACCCTGTCAGGGAATTAAGTTAGAGTAAATAGAGGAGGTCCATCTCTTACTGCCAGGTTTCCTCACACATCATGGGCAATCATAAAAGTCATTTTACATGGGCATATTTATCCAGCGGATTTATCCTAAGAAGGATAAATCTGGTGGAGATATGCCCATTTGAAAACTACGAAAGATCAAGGGATCACGTATTTATCTGCTGATCCCTTGATCTTTGCAAGTTGAAAAATGTATCAGCCACTGGATAAACCTTCGCCATGTCAAAGGCAATCTTTCATCCGGCGACGAATAAAGGCAGGAGTGGCGTGGAATCCGGATGCTGAAGCCAGGTAAGAGACGGCGGAGGAGCGTGGAATTTTGACGGACTCAGCTTCTGCTGAGCCCATTTTTTGAGTGGACCCTCTGGGTCGTGGCACCCACGCACCGAGGGCGAGCTGACCTTGAGGTACCACCCTCTATACAGGGAGTGTCAGGGGCAAGACCAAGGGGGTGAGCCACCACGACTGCTGGGACCAGACGGCCGGCTCAGGGGGACACTATGGGAGTGTCTGACGACCAGGGACAAGCAGGAAACAAGACAAGAGGTAAGTGCAAGGTATCACCATTAAGATCTTCAGGATCACATTCAGTGCAAACGTGAAAACAAGCAAAACGTGCAAGATGTGCGCGTGGGCATGCCAAGGTCCATAGCATAGTACATGCCAGGTGGCACGCCTAGGTACAGGTAAAGGCACAATGGCATCGGACTCCGGACCGATGGCAACGATCGACATGATCAAGGCATCAGGCTGCGGACATCAGCTCCGGACATCAGGCCGCAGTCATCCAGCTTACGATCTCTGGCAGCGATCGGCAGGTTCCGGGCATCCGGCAGGCAAACCAGGGTTCAGGCAAGGAGGCACGACAGATATCCAGGCATGGTGCGTGTTAGGGAACACGCCAAGGTCCAAGACTAGGTCCAAGGCAAGGTGCATGTGTAGGGGACACACCGGGGTTCACAAAACGAGACAGGGTGCGTGTCAAGAGACACGCCAAAGCACAAGGTACAAGACAGAGTGCGTGTGTAGCGACACACCAAGGCACAAGACAGAGTGGGTGTATAGAAACACGCCAAGGCACAAGGTAACAAAGCAGAGTCCTATGCGTGCAAAGAGACACGCCAGGGTCAGGGTTCAAGGCAGGGTGCGTGCTAGGAGCCACGCCAGGTTCAGGGCAGGGTGCGTGCTAGGAGACACGCCAGGATCAGGTTCACCAGACGGTGGCCTGCGCGTGCGAGGACATGCCAGGGACAAAGTACGAGAACAGGGTTAGGACCTGTGCGTGCAAGAGAGCACGACAGGATACATGGCGAAACCTGCGCGTACTATTATAGAAGCACGGGGACGTATGCCATGGGCAGGCAAGGGCCTGCGCGTGCTTTAGAGAGCACGGAAAGCACAGTGCGGAAACAGTGTGAAGTGCAAGGAAGCACAGAGAGCACGGCTGGGGCACTGGCTAGCTGATCGGGCTGCGGCACTGACAGATGGGCAAGACTCCAGCGGACCTGGCTGAGGCATGGCAGGCGACACAGCTGTCACTGACCAACGAGCACGGCTGAGGCACAAACAGGAGGCTAGGAAGGCCAGGCGCATGCAAAGAGCACACGAAGCAGCAAGGGAAGACAAGACAAGAGACCAGGCAGAGCTTAGGCAGAGTACGGAACCAGGAACGGAAGCATAGGCAGAAACACGGAACAAGAACAGAGCAAGAACAGAGTTCGCAGCGGAGCGTAGGCCGGAGCCCAGAGCCGGGCCAAGGCAGAGCCTTGGGACTAGTCTGGAAACGTGCAAGAGAGCACAATAGGAAGGAGTCTAGCAGTGGAGCGTAGGCGAATCCCAGAGCCGGGCCAAGGCAGAGCCTTGGGACTAGACATGGAAACCGCACCACAAGTAAGAGAGGAGAAATGGATTCCACGTTCCTACCAAAGATTTATCCAGCTGATAAATCCGTTGCTCAGAGGCAAGTAATGGTAAGGGCAGCACAGGCAGATTTATCATCTGATGAAATTCAGTGGCTAAATCGGCCCATTTAAAAGGACTTTTACCCACTAAGAAAGGCGGACGCTTTATTTTAATGAGTATCAATGGCCCCTTCTAACACAAGTATGGATTGTGTAAAATGGGGAAGCTGTTTAAGAGTGGACGCTAGCGTCTCCAAGACTTGGGATGATGTACAGTTTGCACTTATATGTGCAGCACTGGTTTTTATCAGTGTATTCATTTGTGTCTTTTGTACAGTTTTCCTATTGTCCAAGACCTTGAAGTTCTACCAGGCAAGAGGGTTTGTTGAACTCTTTTCATTGTTAAGGCCCAGAAACTGAAACCATACCGTCAGTAGTATTCTTAAAATCCATTATTTTCTACTACTCATACAGAACTTTAACAAGTGTAAAGATCGATGTTTCAGATATATTCTAGTTTAAAAGTGTATGTATTTTACATGTGCGTCAGGGGTAGGCTAGTAAAGAGGAAACCAGATTTATTTGTACTGATTTTACTACGGGGGGGGGGGGGGGGGGGGGGGTGACAATTTGCAGTTCACCTCAGGCAGCAGAGAGGCTAGCTTCACCCCTGCCTGTTACCCTTCTGAAAATACAAAATTTGGAGCTAAAATAGATTTTTGCGGGAAATGTGTTTTTAATTTTCATGGCTTAACGTTATAAACTTCTGTGAAGCACCTAGGGGTTTAAAGGTGCTCAATACACATGTAGATAAGTTCCCTAAGGGGTCTACTTTCCAAAATGGTGTCACTTGTGGGGGGTTTCCACTGTTTAGGCACATCAGGGGCTCTCCAAACATGACATGGCATCTGCTAATTATTCCAGCAAATTTTACATTCAAAAAGTGAAATGGCGCTCCTTCCCTTCCAAGCCCTGCCATGCGCCCAAACATATGGGGTATCGGCTTAGAAGAAATTACTCAGCAAATTGTATGGTCCATTTTCTCCTGATATCCTTGTGAAAGTAAAAAAAATCATGTCTAAAGGAAAATTTTTGTGAAAGGAATGTATTTTTCGGATTATAAGACGCTCTGGATTATAAGATGCATCCCCAATTTTGAGGAGAAAAACAGGATTTTTTTTAAATAAAATGCTGGTGCTTCTTATAATTCATGCATCTTATTGCTTACCGGGGGTGGTGGCTGCGGTGAAGCGGGGTCGCTGGTGGAGGAGACAGGAGTGGGGTGATGCTGCAGGACGCAGGCTGGGACAAGAGGGTGTTCCGATGTGCAGCGCGCCACTGCAGGGGTGTCCGGCGGTGCTGTAGTGGGTGTCTCCAGTGCTACGGGGGTGTCCGGCGGTGCTGTAGTGGGTGTCTCCAGTGCTACGGGGGTGTCCAGCGCTGCGGGGGTGTCCGCCGGTGGTGCACGATTTTACTGCGGGGGGCTCTGCCAACATTTTGTGAAAGGCCAGAGCCCCACACAGTTCCATGGTTTCCTGTACGGTGGACTCCGGGAACATGGCCTCCGGGGGTGACGCATGCGCAGATGGAAATCTCGGCACCAAGATCTCAGGAGATGAGATCTTAACCCTTATAACTTCGTAACAAAAAAAAAAATTATATTTAAAAAACTGCTGATATAAAGTAGACATGTGGGAAATGATATTTATTACCTATTTTGTGCGATATGACTCTGAATTAAGGGCATCAAAATTAAAAGGTGGAAAATTGCAAAATTTTGGCCAAATTTCCGCTTTTTTCACAAATAACCACAAGTCACATCAATGAAATGTTCCCTCCCACTATTACAAAGTACAATGTCAGGAGAAAACAGTCTCAGAATCACCGGGATCCATGGAAGCTCCAGAGTTATGACCTCATAAAGGGACAGGGGTCAGAATTGTAAACTTGGCCCGGTCAGGAAGGTGAAATCAGACTTCGGGGTGAAGGGGTTAAACACTTGGAATGTGTAGTGATGTTATGTTATAGATTTAGAGCATAAAATGGAGACTGAGAAGACACAATGGAACCTGACTTCCCACAATACACACACGTCTGGTCCAGAAATCTGACCGGTATAATGACCACTACAGGTTTTTCTTCAGTGAGCGTACTCGGATATTGTATTATCCAAACATGCTCCAGTGTTACCCGAGTATCTTGGGCGTGCCCGAGTAATATGGCCGAGTCCTTGCTGCTGAATGATTTGCGTCTGTTTGACAGCTGCAACACATGTGGGAATTTCCTGTTTGTTAGGCAGAACCCGCAGATGTTGCAGCTGTCTATCAGCCACGAATCATGCAGCCGCGAGGACTCGAACATATTAGTCGAGCACGCCCAAGATACTCGGACAACACTTGAGCATGTTTGGATAACACAATATCCGAGCACGCTCGCTCATCACAAGACTCACACCATCGGCTCATCTGGAGAATCTGCCATGTGCACCGGCACACCGGCTCTTCATGGTGCACAGGAACAGCACCGGTACCTATAGAGCGCTCGTCTGAACGAGCCACACAGAAACTAATCACGGAGCCGTCAGGAGGACGGACACTCGGCTTATTACAGAGGAAGAAGACAGATTGCAGCAGACATGGAGAAAGTCTTCAATGCTTTATTCCATAATGATTACAATATTGTTCTAATATCCGCGATGGTGAGTGGGAAGGTTCACCCTGACGCGTTTCTGGCGGACCGCCCTTAGTCACAGAGTGTATCAGGGAATCATGGGATATACCATTTAAAGCAACCAACCACCAATCATGAGAACCGCAGAAAACCACGTGGACATAGAAATTATAAGAATAAATGTAACAAAATGCAATTAATAAAGCGCTATATGGAATACGGACAAACTCCTAATTAGAGAACACTATCAATACTACGGTGGGCAGCGTGGTGGCTCAGTGGTTAGCATTGAAGCCTTGCAGCGCTGGGGTCCTGGGTTCAAATCCCACCAAGGACAACATCTGCAAAGAGTTTGTCTGTTCTCCCCGTGTTTGCGTGGGTTTCCTCCGGGCACTCCGGCTTCCTCCTACATTCCAAAGACATACTGATAGGGACTTTATATTGTGAGCCCCATCGGGGACAGCGATGATAATGTGTGCAAACTGTAAGGTGCTGCGGAATATGTTAGCGCTATATAAAAATAAAGATTATTATTAATACTACAGGTCAGTAATTACACAGTCATTTCTATAAGTCATTCCTATGGGTGCTTCGTGTCCAACCTAATCCCGGACGCCTTCCTCAATAACACTTTTCCCACCAGTCTCCTCCTCTCTCTGGCGAATTAACTCTCTCAATTCCAGATAATAACTGATGAAGACTAGGCAGCAGAAAAGCGTTGTGTTGTTTTTACATTTATCCTAAGTCATATAGCAAACCTTTGTTGGGTTTTTAAAATTAGAAATTTCCATCCACCCATCCCCTCTGGATCCTCGATGCATCTGAGTGGAGGCGCCTTATAGCCTGGTTTCCTCTTTGCTCAATTCCAAAGAATGTGAGACTTTGTCTGTTCCCATTATCTGTCTCCAAAAAATGTCTGGTTACCCCCGAATGTGTCCTGTTGTTACTAGTAATGTTTGTAGATGTTCCAATATTGTTTTCGGCTCGTACATCTCACATATTTAAGGTTACATGAATTGCATTGTACAGTACACAACATAACTGGTGTTACCATTAATAAGGGAATTCAGATTCCAGATGTCATTGATGTTCTGTGTCTTATGTGGAAATTGACCCGTTACATTTAGGGAACGTGCACACGTTACAGATTTATTGTGGATCTGCAGCGGATTTGCTGCTGCGGATCTGCAATAAATCCACAAGTGTGTATCAAAACCATGTTAACGTATGGAAATAAAATTTGCTGTGCACATGCTGCGGATTAGCAGCGTTTTATTTTCTGCAGCATGTCAATTCTCTTTGCGGATCTGCAGCGTTTCTGCACCCATTGACTTCCACTGAGTCAGGTAAATCCGCAGCTGTAAAAGAGATCTGCGATTTTGCTGCAGATGAAACTCTGCAGATCGGGAGGAGGGAAGTGTGTGGGCGGTGACTGTGTGCGTGTACGGATCTGTGTGTGCGCGTGTCTGTGTAAGCAGCCATTGTCTGATGGAACTACTGCTCCCATCCGGCAATGAATGCTCACAATGACAGCATGGGCGTCGCATGGATTTTAGGCGTGCAATAAAAATATGAAAACTGTGTGTTTTAGGAAAAATACAGGGCGCATCCACTGTGTAAAATCCGTATCAAAAAACACATTAACAGAGAAAAAGGAAGGTGCTCACCTATTGGGGTTGTGAGAAAGTCACAACACCCATAAACGCATGAGAAGCAGCAGCAAGTCTGCACAGGGTCCTAGGACAAATTTGCAAAAACGGCGTGAAAGTGCAATGAGGACTGCGCTTGCTTCTGGTGGAGTACAAAGTTCTTTATTCAGCCAACGCGTTTCCTGAGCCTACTGGCTCACTTCGTCAGGGCAGATCTGATGCCCTGATGAAGTGAGCCAGTAGGCTCAGGAAACGCGTTGGCTGAATAAAGAACTTTGTACTCCACCAGAAGCAAGCGCAGTCCTCATTGCACTTTCACGCCGTTTTTGTTTTAGTTAATTAAAATATTTTTATGTGTGTGTGTGTATTTTTAACCCCTTCACACTATAAAATTAATAATGGATAGGTGTCTTATTGACGCCTCTCCATTATTAACCCGGCTTAATGTCACCTTACAATACAAAGGATACATTAACCCAGTATCACCCCATATGCCACTGCTACACGGCAATGGGAAGAGAGGGGTTAAGTGCTGGAATTGGCGCATCTTAGAGATGCGCCTTTTCTGGGGCGGCTGTGGGCTGATATTCATAGCCTAGAAAGGGGCCATGGGTATTACCCTCTTCCCAGGCTATAACCATCGGCTCCCAGTCGCTTGCTTTCACTCTCTGGACGTGAAAATTGCGAAAGAGCCCACACAATTTTTTTTTCATTTTTTTTTAAAATTAAACAGATATTGCGTTTAAAGGCCGGGGTCACACTGTATGAGAAACTAACACGAGTCTCACACCTCAATACCCGGCACTCGGGACCCGAGTGTACGGCTACATGTATTTCTATGCAGCTGAACACTCCGGTCCGTGTGCTGGTGGCAGTGCCGGGTATTGAGGTGTGAGACTTATGCGAGTTTCTCGCAAGTGTGACCCCGGCCTAACGCAGATTTTTTCTATCTATAGATCTATCTATCCCATATCTATCTATAGATAGATATGTTCATTCCAAAAAAAAAGGCAGCACTCCATAGTAACTTTTTTCAAAGTGGTAGGTGAGTTTTATTCAGCCCACATATCAAGGCCTTGAAAAAAGTTACTCTGGAGTGCTGCCTTTTTTTGGAATGAATATTGAAATTGTGGCTGAAAATAGGACTTTCTGCCAGGGGCCGTGCACCCGAAGCTAAGTACTGTGCTCTTTCCTTTTTTATATATATAGATATGGATATAGATATGGGATAGATAGATAGATATGGGATAGATAGATCATAGAGAGAAGGCATGAGAGATCTATCTGTGTGTGTGTAACGGAGTATGGGTTGGACAAATGTAAAAGAGATTAGACAAGAAATTACATCACAAATCTTTTTTTTTTGTAAAATAACATCTTTATTTAGGTTACAAAAACGCATACAAATCCACATGAAAAAACCCCATGAAAATCCGCATCCAAAACGCACAAAAAACGCGTGGATTTTTATATGCATTTTCTGCCAAGAGGTGCAGATTCTCTGCAGAAAATTCCACTGACCAATCTGTAACGTGTGCACACACCCTAAGTGTCTGCAGACTTGAGAAACCTTTGATGGAAAGCCAAGCTGTTCTAAAGTGCTCCCGATACATACCGGGGGACGGCATATTACCGAGGGGACTCCCTCTATTAGACACTCACTAAATCAACAGGAAGAGAGAGCAGCGGCTGGCCGACCACTTCCTGTTATTTACTCATGTCCGAAGGCGGGGACAGTGAAGCCGGCGCTGATTGGGCGCAGAGCTCATGTGACATAACAACCTCACCTGATCACAGGAGAGAGAGCGCAGACACCACTGGAATGGCGCTGACACGGGAGGTGAGAATATAGTGGTGTAAAAAAGTGTTAGCTCCCTTCCTGATATCCTATTCTTTTGCATGTTTGTCACACTTAAATGTTTCAGATTACCAAGCAAAAGTAAATATTAGACAAATATAACACAAAATGCAATTTTTAAAAGATCTTTTTAATAAAGGGAAAAAGAAACCCAAATCTATAGGGCCCTGTGTGAAAAGTGATTTTCCCCTCCCCTTAAAACATAACTGTGGTTTATCACATCTTTAGGATGCGGAGTACACATCCAGGCTCGATTTGTGCTGCCACACAGGTTCTCAATCAAGAAATCATTTAAATAGGACCTGCCTGACAAAGTAAAGTAGACCAAAAGCTCCTCAAAAGCTACACTTCATGCTGTGATCCAAAGAAATTCTGGAACAAATGAGAAACAAAGTAATTGAGATCCATCAGCCTGGAAAAGGTTATAAATAATGATGAACAAGTATACTCGTTGGTCATAGTAACATAGTTAGTAAGGCCGAAAAAAGACATTAGTCCATCCAGTTCAGCCTATAAAATTCTGTCAGAATAAATCCCCAGATCTACGTCCTTCTAAAGAACCTAATCACTGTAAGATACAATATTGTTACACTCCAGGAAGACATCCAGGCCTCTCTTGAACCCCTCTACGGAGTTCGCCATCACCTCCTCCTCAGGCAGGGAATTCCAGATTCTCACAGCCCTAACAGTAAAGAATCCTCTTCTATGTTGGTGGAAAAAACCTGCTCTCCTCCTGATGCAGAGAATGCCCCCTTTGTGACCGTCACCTTCCTTGGTATAAACAGATCCTTGGAGAGATATTTGTATTGTCCCCTTATATACTTATACATGGTTATTAGATCGCCCCTCAGTCGTCTTTTTTCTAGACTAAATAATCCTAATTTTGCTAATCTCTCTGGGTATTGTAGTTCCCCCATCCCCTTTATTAATTTTGTTGCCCTCCTTTGTACCCGCACTAGTTCCATTATATCCTTCCTGAGCACCGGTGCTCAAAACTGTACACAGTCCTCCATGTGCGGTGTAACCAGGGATTTGTGCAGAGGCAGTATAATGCTCTCATCATGTGTATCCAGACCTCTTTTAATGCACCCCATGATCCTGTTTGCCTTGGCAGCCGCTGCCTGGCACTGGCTGCTCCAGGTAAGTTTATCATTATCTAGGATCCCAAAGTCCTTCTCCAGGTCAGATTTACCCAGTGGTTTACCGTTCAGTGTGTAATGGTGATATTGATTCCTTCTTCCCATGTGTATAACCTTACATTTATCAATATTACACCGCATCTGCCACCTTTCGGCCCAAGTTTCCAGCTTATCCAGATCCATCTGTAGCAGAATACTATCTTCTCTTGTATTGACAGCTTTACATAGTTTTATATCATCTGCAAATATCGATATTTTACTGTGTAAACCTTCAACCAGATCGTTAATAAATATGTTGTAGAGAAGAGGTCCCAACACCGACCCCTGCGGTCCCCACTGGTCACAGCGACCCAGTTAGAGAATATACCATTTATAACCCCCCTCTGCTTTCTATCACTCAGCCAGTTACTTACCCATTTACACACATTTTCCCCCAGACCCAGCATTCTCATTCTGTGTACCAACCTCTTGTGTGGCACGGTATCAAACGCTTTGGAAAAATCAAGATATACCATGTCCAATGACTCGCCTTGGTCCAGTCTATAGCTTACCTCTTCATAGAAACTGATTAGATTGGTGTGACAGGAGCGATTCCTCATAACCCCATGCTGATATGGCGTTACACAGTTATTCTCAGTGAGATCATCCAGAATAACATCCCTCAGAAACCCCTCACATATCTCACCAACAATAGAGGTTAGACTTACTGGCCTATAATTTCCAGGTCACTTTTAGAGCCCTTTTTGAATATTGGTACCACATTTGCTATGCGCCAGTCCTGTGGAACAGACCCCGACGCTATAGAGTCCCTAAATATAAGAAATAATGGCTTGTCTATTACATTACTTAGCTCTCTCAGTACTCGTGGGTGTATGCCATCCGGACCCGGAGATTTATCTATTGTAATTTTATGTAGCCGGTTTCACACCTCTTCTTGGGTTAGATTGGTGACCCATAATATCGGGTTTTCTTTGTCTCTCGGCATTTCATTTTCCACAGTGAATACCGTGGAGAAGAAGGTGTGTAATATATTCGCTTTTTCCTCGTCATCTACAACCTTACTTTCCTCACAGTTTTATAAGGGGCCTACACTGTCACTTATGATTCTCTTACTATTGATATAGGTGAAGAACAGCTTGGGATTAGTGTTACTCTCCTTTGTGCTTCTCTGTTTCCTTTTTGGCAGCTGTAATTAGTTTTTTAGATAAAGTATTTTTCCCCCTATAGTTGTTAGATCCTCAGCGGGGCCGTCCTGCTTTAGTAGTGTAAATGTTTTCTTGTTACTGGTAATCACCCCTCTTACTTCTGTGTTTAGCCACATTGGGTTTTTCCTATTTCTGGTCCTTTTATTTCCACAAGGTATAAACCGCTTACAGCGCCTATTAAGGATGTTCTTAAACATTTATTATCTGTATTCTTATTTCTGAGGACATCGTCCCAGTCACCAGATTAAGGGCATCTCTAAGCTGGTCACACTTTACCTTCCTGAAGTTCAGTGTTTCTGTGACTCCCTGACAAGTCCCCCTAGCGAAACACAAGTGACACTGTACAATATTGTGGTCACTATTTCCTAGATGCCGGCGACCTGCAGATCTGTTATTCTGTCCGGTCTGTTAGATAGTATTAGGTGTAAAGTACTGCGCCTCTGGTCGGATTCTGCACCAATTGTGAGAGATAATTATTCTTGGCCATTAGCAGAAACCTGTCGCCTTTATGGGTTTCGCAGGTCTCTGTTTCCCAGTTAATATCCGGGTCGGGTTTTCCCTCCGAATATTTTTGTGTGCTCGGAGATATAGTTTGACGCAGCTGCATGATTTATGGCTGCTGGACAGCCTGAATACATGTGGGGGTTCCCTAACAAACAGGCATTCCTCACATGTATTCAGCCTGTCCAGCAGCCGCAAATCAAGCAGCTGCGTTGACACGCAGTAAATCTCCGAGCACGTCAAAATAATCGAAAAACACCCGAGCAACAAGTATACCTGCTCATCACTAGTTATAAAGCCATTTCTAAATGTTGGGGCCTCCAGTGAACCACAGCTAGCCATTATACACAGATGGCAAAAACATGAATTCATGGTGAACCTTCCCAGGAGTGGCAGGCCGACCAAAATTACCCTAAGAGCGCATCCAAGAGGTCACAAAAGACCCCACAGCAACATCCAAATTACTGCAGGCCTCATTTGCCTCAGTAAAGGTCAGTGCTCATGACTCAACCATAAGGAAGAAAGCAGGCAAAAATGATCCGCATGGCAGAGTTCCAACACGAAAACCTCTGCTGAGTAACAAGAATATAGAGGCTCATCTCAGTTTTGCCAGAAAACATCTTGATGCATCATCTCAGCATAGTCATAGGCCGATAGCTCACGTCCACTAACTTTAGCCACTTTTCAGCCACTTTTGCAATCTTTTCCAACTACAGATGATCTGGTCTCATTTGCAAACAGGAATTCACAAAAGAGCAATCTGATGTGGTTACCCCGACAAAGAGCGTGGACACTATAGAGCAGACTATGACTAATAACTCTGCCACCATCACAGCTCTCCAGGACACAATACAAATCCACTCTATCCATATCATCAATTTCCAGTCTCCGTGGAAGACGAAACAATCTCGCATCAGGGGCCTGCCGGAATCAGTGGTTACTGCAGATTTACCCTCTACTCTTAATGCATATTCAATACAACGGGCTCCCCCTTAATAATAATCATCTTTATTTTTATATAGCGCTAACATATTCCGCAGCGCTTTACAGTTTGCACACGTTATCATCACTGTCCCCGATGGGGCTCACAATCTAAATTCCCTAGCAGTAGGTCTTTGGAATGTGGGAGGAAACCGAAGTACCCGGAGGAAACCCACACAAACACGGGGAGAACAGACAAACTCCTTGCAGATGTTGTCCTTGGTGGGATTCGAACCCAGGACTCCAGCGCTGCAAGGCTGCAGTGCTATCCACACAGCCGACCATGAATTACTGGTATGGAGGTGAACTGTGTCCCCAAGCCTGGCACCCCTACGCACGTTTCGATATAAGTATTAGGGTGTGACTTATTTGTTCTTGCACTAATGAATAAATTTATTTAGTACAGCCTACTAGCACTTCATTTAGTGAATACTGCATGGGGCAGTCATTGATTAATATATAGCACATTATACTAAATGCACTTATTGCCCTTTATGATGGGCATTTTTGGGGGCAGTTTATAATACCATGATTGTGTTACTCTAAATGAGAGACTATGGGATGTAAATTGCTTTTGTAATTAATTGGTTATGTTTGCCTAATTTTTTAGTGACTGGTTCTTATAAACATGGTATGGAATAGTTATTGACTGTGATTAAATCCTCTATATATTAAGTCTGCTTGGTAGTGTGTGCTTCATATTTTTATGTATTTGTATTTAATAAAAATTTACATGTTTTTCCAAGAATACTCATTTGAACCTTGTTTACCTTCCATATGGAATTGGGTATAACATGGTTATTTATGCATGATATGATTGAGTTATTGGACTTATAAATGTCCTTGATTGATAGTTAAAGGAATTTTTGGTATTTAGTCTAAGGATAGCCTAACCATTACTCCTTGAAAGGAGTCAGGTGGGAACCAGGGTCAAACTCAGTTCCTTCTCAACTTAATAGGCAAAGCCATATCCATTGTCCAGGGTAGTCATTCCTTGTGGAAACCTCAATTTGACCCTAGATCCTACATTAGATAATTCAACAAGAAAAGTATCTCTATCATATTCAGCTATCAAAAAATTAAAGAGGGTTTTTCTCCAATTACAGCTCTGTGATATGTGGCACCTCACACACCAGACTGTCAAAGATTATAATAATCTTTATTTTTATACCGCGACAACATATTCCGCAGCGTTTTACATACATTATCATTGCTCTCCCCGATGGGGCTCACAATCTAAATTCTCTATCAGTATGTCTTTGGAATGTGGGAGGCAACTGGGGTACCCAGAGAAACCCACGCAAACACGGGAAGAACATACAAACTCTTTTCAGATGTTGTCCTTGGTAGGATTTGAAGCCAAAACTCCAGCGCTGCAAGGCTGCAGTGCTAACCACTGAGCTGCCTAAAGATTATACCTTTTATCCACCCCCTATGACTCTTACAGCAGAACAGACTATGCCCTGGTTGAACACGGAGCCCTATCTTGGCAGCTGGAGACGGAGATAGGGACTATGCTTTGGTCCGACCATGCTCCCGTATTCTGTTCTTTCATTATTTCCAGTCTACCCAAGCTTTCATGGTCTTGGAAACTAAACGAATCCTTGTTGCTGGACCTGATGTGCACCCAGGATGTGACCAACACAATACCAAACTTTTAGGAAGACCACAAATTTGACAAATCTTCCCCCACAATCAAATGGGAGGCACTGAAATGCATTCTTAGGGGTATATTTATAAAACATGGTTCCCTATTGAAGCGAGATAGGGCACATAACCTCAATCTCGCTCTGAGCAAAATAAAAGCCATTGAGGTAGCCCACAAACATGCCCTCTCCACAGCAACCCTCCGAGACCTATTAACAGCCAGACAAGAAGCCAAAAAACTAATAGACTTGGGATATATCTTCAGGTCTGTAGCAGTGAGTTTTATGAACATAGCAATAAATGTGGATGCATGCTAGCGAGAGCTCTAGAATCCCAACAAGCCCAAAATCACATCCCAAAAATAAAAGATAACTCGGGTCAAATGCTAAATACAACGCAAGATATAACTACTGAATTCCATGATTATTATTCTCAACTATACAATCTCGATGGTATACCAAACATTACATCCCCTGTTAATACTTCCTTGAATGGGAGACACAAGCATAGAATCCTTTAAGGCTAGTTTCACACTAGCATTTAAACGACGCGCGCACGGCGCCGCTAAGCCACGCCCCCTGCCGGCTCCCTGCCCGCCCCTTCCTGTTATCGCCTCCTCCGAGCGCAGAGGCCTGCATGCGTTATGCGCACCCTATCTTTAGCATAGGGTGCGCAGGCCGTGCGCAACTATGAATATAGCGTGCGCTGCGCATTTTTGGAGGTGCGCCGTGCGCGCCGAACGCAGCCCTGGCCCAGACGGATATACAGTTAAATTCTATGAAACATTCCTTCCCCTCCTTTCACCTCTCCTGCTGGGAGGATTTAACCACGCATCCTGCACGAACCCTTTCCTCCTCAAACCACAGAGGCATCTATTAATGTTCTCCCAAAAAAGGGTGGGGACCCACATTTATGTTCTAACTGTAAACCTCTCTCTCTGCTGAACGCGGATCTGAAGATCTACGCGAAAATATATGCGAACAGGCTGCAACCGTCCTTAACCGAAAACATACACTTGGATCAGGTGGGATTTCGCCCTTGGAGAGAAGCTCGGGGAAACACCTTAAAGACAATTAAGATCCAATCAAGAAGCATCCCTCTACTAATACTTTTGTTAGACGCTGAGAAGGCGTTGGATAGCGTATCCTGGCACGCCATATATTACTCTCTTAAAAAGCTTGGGGTAGGGGACCCTTTAAGAGCTAAAATCATGGCCCTGTATTGCAATCCATCAGCCAGGCTGAAGATAAATGGAACAATAACATTACCTTTATTAATAATAATAATAATAATAATAACTTTTATTTATATAGCGCCAACATATTCCGCAGCACTTTACAATTAAGCGGGGACATGTACAGACAATAAATTCAATACAAGTTAAGACAATTTAAATAGTGACATTAGGAGTGAGGTCCCTGCTCGCAAGCTTACAATCTACAAAAATAATCAATGGAACAAGACAGGGATGTCCCCTCTCTGATACATCCTAGTGATGGAGCACCGGCTCTCATCAATCCGAGATAACCCAGATGTCAAGGGGATTAAGGTGGGAGACACAGCGTACAAATGCTTTGCGTTTGCTGATGATGTCCTGCTATATATTACTCAACCACATATATCCATCCCTGCTGTTATGCCTGAAATAGATCACTCTGGCACAAGGTCAAATTTTAAAATCAACGCAGCCAAGTCATAGGCCCTCGGTGTTTCCATCCCCAAATTCACATAGGATTCCATCCAGTCCAATTTTTCTATTGCCTAGTCCTCACAGGGCATTAAATAGGAATTTGTATTCACATAGACCTCTCTTGTTAATTTGATCTTAATTTTGGGCTCTTTATTGAACAACTCCTTAGAGATCTTTTTTCTTGGACGGTGAAAATTTTTTCCTGGTTCAGCACAATATACTAAAAATGAACATCCTACCTAAACTCTTACACCTCTTTCCAACCGTCCCCGTGGCAATTCCCTCCAATTTCTTGGAAAAGGTTGCATAGTAGCTTTTGCAGAATTTTTTTGGCAAGTGGGCACCCACGTATTCGTGGAGAAGTCCTGATCAGACACAAACAAAAGGGGGGCCTTAGTCTCCCGGATTGTAGAAAGGAATACATGGCAGCAGTACACACTAGAGTCCTGGACTTCTTCCATCATTTGGAGGGGAAATTATGGGTCAAACTACAGTAGCTAAATCCATTTGTCCTAAAGCTCTTACCACTCTCCCATAGTGCGCTCATTTAACTGTTCCCTGACCTGGCCTCATGTCATATAGTACTTATGCCACTGTTCTGGCTTTGCGATAAAAAAAGCTTATCCTTAATCGACGCCCTGGGCCCTTTGCTCCAGATTTCAGATAATCCAGGTTTCCCACTAGGCCTATCTGCAAATAGATTTCTCGGTTCAAACAAATTCCATCCGATATTCTTTTCTCATGTCATCTCCAATACTTTGCTGCTCACCCTCAATGACTTACTGCAGGGAAGAGCTGCTTCCCCGAAGGTTAATTTTCAATATAGTCAGTCACAACACTTCTATTTAGCTATGAAGAAGCGCGCACATCTCAATAGAGATCTCACAAAGTTTGAAAAACTGTTCCTATCACTGTCACCCCCTACACATTCCATCTCCCTAATTTATAATCTCCTCATTGCCCAGATAGCTGACAATAGGCCAGCATTTTGCGATGCATGGGAAAGGGTACTGGTGGAAGCCCTTCTCTGACTCACAACACGATAACTAATTCTTCCTAATACATAAAAGCTCAACAGGGTCCAAAGCTCAGGAAACCTCCTTCAAAATTATCTCCAGATGGTACCGGGTACAGGCGGTCCTCCATAGATGGTACCCAGTGGTCTCAGACAGATGTTGGAGGTGTGGGGAGGGGACAATGCCACAAATATGGTGGGGTGCCCTATAACAAATACATTTTGGGCAAAGGTGGTTGCCTTGATTGAGAAAATAACTGATCTGACCATCTCCAATACACCAGAAGCCCTCCTCCTATCAAGGTCACCAATAAGTAAACACATGTATAAAAGGTCGTCAATACAAGCGGCTAAGAATGTCATTCCGTGGCATTGGAAAAGCACTACTCCCCCCACTGTAGAGGAATGGTTTCAGGAGATTTCTCTCCCTAATGGGATGAAGCATCTGATTGCCCTCTCACCGGCTGAAGTTGACATTATATGTGATTTGGAGGGATTGGATGGATTTCCAAAACTCTGACGCCTACCATCTAGACCCCAACTAAGATTGTCTGGAATGTCATCACAACAATGTTCATAATCACATTCTATTTATTGGTGGTCTGCCGTGGTCCGCTCCCTCTCTCTATCTTTCACAAAGAAAAACACATGCTTGATTGGGTTATTGATGGAAAATCCTCCCTATACCCCCAATGTACTGTAGTTATGCATAGATTTATAGTTATGTTTTACCACCTGTACTATTTGTATTATATTTTCTTGTACTTTCTAAATACAAAAATAAAAAACTTGAATTAAAAAAAAAAAAAATGTTTCATATTAAACCCCCTGTGTGACTTCTCTGATGACTATGAAGTTTGTCTTTGCTAATAAAGCTTTTTCCACATTCGGAGCACGAGTACGGCTTCTCTACTGTGTAACTTCTTTGCCGTTTCACCTGAAAGGATTCTTTTAAAGAAACATTTTCCACATTCTGAACATGAATTTTCTTATGTCTGAGAAGACTTGATTCAAATATAAAAGAGATCCCACATTCGCTACATGTAACTGGATTCTCTCCAGTGTGATCTCTTTGATGAGAACTTAGCAGGGCTTCAGTATTAAAACATTTTCTACAATCTGAGCATGAATACAGCTTTTGTTCTCTGTGCGTTTTCACATGAGTCAAAAGATGTGATCTACATATAAAGAATTTTCCACATTCTGAACATGTATACGCATTTTCTGTATGAATTATTTCATGGGCAGTAAGACTTGATTTACATCTAAAAACTTTCTGGCATTTTGAACATGAATAAGGCTTCACTCCTGTGTGAATTCTCTTATGAGCAATAATATCTGATTTTTCTTTAAAACATTTCTCATATTCTGAATACGGCTTCTCTCCTGTGTGGATTCGTTCATGTTTAATAAGACTTGATTTATATTTATAACTTTTCTGACATCCTGAACATGAATACGGCTTCTCTCCTGTGTGAACTCTCTCATGTTTAACAAGATATGATTTTAAAAGAAAACATTTCCCACATTCTGAACATGAATACGGTTTCTCTTTGTGAATTTTCTCATGTTGACCAAGATCTGATTTATCTATAAAACATTTCCCATATTCTGAACATGAATTCGGCATCTCAATTTTGTGTCTTTTCTCATGTAAAACAAGATTTGATTTGGTAATAAAATTTTTCCCACATTCTGAACATGAATATGGCTTCTTTCCTGTATGTATTCTCTGATGTCTAGTAAGATGATATTTGTGTGAAAAGCATTTCTTACATTCTGAACATGAATACGGTTTCTCTTTGTGAATTTTCTCATGTTGACCAAGATTTGATTTATCTATAAAACATTTTCCACATTCTGAACATGAAAATGGCCTGTCTCCTGTGTGCTGAATTCTCTGATGTCTAACAAGAAGAACTTTAAGTGAAAAACATTTTTCACATTCTGAACATGAATACGGCTTCACTCCTGTGTGAATTCTTTCATGTCTAACAAGATCGGATTTACCTATAAAACATTTTCCACATTCTGAACATGAATATGGCTTCTCTCCTGTGTGAATTCTCAAATGTCTAACAAGATCGGATTTACCTATAAAACATTTTCCACATTCTGAACATGAAAACGGCTTTTTTACTTTGTGAATTATCTTATGTTTAAGAAGGTTAGATTTTTTGGAAAAACATTTCCCACATTCTGAACATGAATACGGCATCTCAATTTTGTGTCTTTTTTCATGTAAAACATGATTTGATCTGTTTATAAAACGCTTCCCACATTCTGAACATGAGTACGGCTTCTCTCCTATATGTATTCTCTGATGTCTAGTAAGATGATATTTGCGTGAAAAGCATTTCTTACATTCTGAACAAGAATACGGCTTCACTTTGTGAATTTTCTCATGTTGACCAAGATCTGATTTATCTATAAAGCATTTTCCACATTCTAAACATGAAAATGGCCTTTCTCCTGTATGAATTCTCTGATGTCTAACAAGAAGAACTTTGAAAGAAAAACATTTTCCACATTCTGAACATGAAAACGGCATCTTAATTTTGTGTCTTTTCTCATGTAAAACAAAATTTGATCTGTTTATAAAACACTTCCCACATTCTGAACATAAATACGGCTTCTCTCCTGTATGTATTCTCTGATGTCTAGTAAGATGATATTTGCGTGAAAAGCATTTCTTACATTCTGAACATGAATACGGCTTCTCTCCTGTATGTATTCTCTGATGACAAATAAGATTATATTTATGTGAAAAGCATTTCTTACATTCTGAACATGAATACGGCTTCTCTCTTGTGCGACTTCTCTTACATTTAACAAGATGTTCTCGATGTACATTAAAGGTAATGAGGTTTTCTCCTGAGGACTGACACAGGATATCTTCTTCTTTTACATTACATTCTAGAGATAACACAACATTTTCTCCAGGACGATCACTTGCATTTTCTGTTACAAATAAAAATAGATAATTTTTTTAAATCACAACTTTGAACATAAAGGCCCATCCACGTCCCACCTCTGATCCAGGATGGAGAATATAGAAGAAATGTTAAGGAATTACGGGAAATCCCCCAATCACCGGGAAACAGAAGATGCACAACCTGGGATCCTCCAATGGTTTCAGCTTCTCCAGTAACTGTGTCCTCCATACATTTGTGATCATGTCTCCCAGTACTTACCCACACGCAACCTCCGATCCTCACAAGATCTCCTTCTCTACTCCCCTCTTATCTCTTCCTCCCACAATCCCATACAAGATTTCTCCCGCACATCCCACCTACTCCGGAACTCTCTACCACAACAGACTCTTGTCTACCATGGAAATTTTCAAAAATAACCTGAAGACCTACCTCTTCCGACAAGCCTACAACCTGTAGTAACCACCAATCAACCAAGCCACTGCACGGCCAGCTCTACCCTCTCCTACTGTATCCTTGCCTATCTCTTGTAAATTGTGAGCCCTCGAGTGCACGGTCCTCTCTCCTCCTGTGCCCATCGTGACTTGTATTGCTTAAGATTACTGTACTTGTTTTATTGTAACAGAGGAAAAAACGAACTGTGTCCCAAAGTATGAAGTGTAAAAATACTACGAAACGCGCGTTGGGGCTGGGCGCATCCAGGGGACTCTGGCGGTGTGCAATAAGGTATTTATTTGGAGGCAATAAGTGAGAATTATAATTATTGACCATCTTTATTATTATTCAATTCTTTGGCTACATATGTATTTTGCCTCCACTTGGCTTCTTGCATCTGCACTTTACCTTATATACCATATTAAATGCTCCCGTCACTTTTTTGTCTATATCCTATGCATTTTTCTTAGCGGTATCTCTTTGTACCATTGGGTATTTATTGCATTTAATAATTTTATAGGGTGTTACTAATTTTTACCGCTACCTTATATGTCACATTATCTTGTAAACATTGTCGTCCCCTGTATTGTGCCCCATTCATCTGGTAATTGTTCCTCACCCCATTATCTTGTTGTATATGCTCAATAAAGTAATAATTTTACCCTTCATACTTTGGGACACAGCTCGGTTTCTTCCTCTGTCCATTGTCCTAATTTTCCGATTGTCCTTTGTATTATCCATGAATGCACAAATGGTGGTATTGGTATTTCCTTTTTTATGTCGTTTTATAACCACAAATGTTGCATGTGCACATTGCCTTGAGTTTTTCCAATTGTTTTTATTGTGTACACCCCTCCTCACATGTAAAGCGCCATGGAATAAATGGCGCTATAATAATAACGGTGTTTGAGAAGTTACCAATCATTAGGAGTAGCACAAAGGAGACCCCGGGTCTTCCACATGACGTCCCAAAGCAAACCTGCTCGTCTTTCATGTTCATCAGTGCACATTCAGAACCAGGAAAAATCATGTTACAACCAAATAATAATTAAAATAACTGGTAATTACAGACACGAGTATGTAAAGCCTGGGACAGTAGTGAGGCTGTATTATATCTGCCAGTGCGACCACAGAAACGGCCACAAAGAAATGACTGAGGTCTCCTCTTACCTGGTGACACAAGAAGCCGGTGCTCCTCCACCACAACGTCCTTATACTGATCCCAGTGTCCTCCTACATAATCCCACTCCTCCATGGAGAAATAGAGAGCGACGTCCTGACACCGGAGAGGAACCTGACAACCAACGAGAGAGACATCACCCAGAATCCTCCAGTGTACACTGTATAATCTCCCAGCAGTCTCCTCATCACCCAGAATCCTCCAGTGTATACTGTATAATCTCCCAGCAGTCTCCTCTCCTCACCCAGAATCCTCCAGTGTATACTGTATAATCTCCCAGCAGTCTCCTCTCCTCACCCAGAATCCCCCATTGTATACTGTATAATCTCCCAGCAGTCTCCTCTCATCACCCAGAATCCTCCAGTGTATACTGTATAATCTCCCAGCAGTCTCCTCATCACCCAGAATCCTCCAGTGTATACTGTATAATCTCCCAGCAGTCTCCTCTCATCACCCAGAATCCCCCAGTGTACACTGTATAATCTCCCAGCAGTCTCCTCTCATCACCCAGAATCCTCCAGTGTACACTGTATAATCTCCCAGCAGTCTCCACTCATCACCCAGAATCCTCCAGTGTACACTGTATAATCTCCCAGCAGTCTCCACTCATCACCCAGAATCCTCCAGTGTACACTGTATAATCTCCCAGCATTCTCCTCTCATCACCCAGAATCCTCCAGTGTATACTGTATAATCTCCCAGCAGTCTCCTCTCATCACCCAGAATCCTCCAGTGTATACTGTATAATCTCCCAGCAGTCTCCACTCATCACCCAGAATCCTCCAGTGTATACTGTATAATCTCCCAGCAGTCTCCTCTCATCACCCAGAATCCTCCAGTGTATACTGTATAATCTCCCAGCATTCTCCTCTCATCACCCAGAATCCTCCAGTGTATACTGTATAATCTCCCAGCAGTCTCCTCTCATCACCCAGAATCCTCCAGTGTATACTGTATAATCTCCTAGCAGTCTCCTCTCATCACCCAGAATCCTCCAGTGTATACTGTATAATCTCCCAGCAGTCTCCTCTCATCACCCAGAATCCTCCAGTGTATACTGTATAATCTCCCAGCAGTCTCCTCTCATCACCCAGAATCCTCCAGTGTATACTGTATAATCTCCCAGCAGTCTCCTCTCATCACCCAGAATCCTCCAGTGTATACTGTATAATCTCCCAGCAGTCTCCTCCCATCACCCAGAATCCCCCAGTGTATACTGTATAATCTCCCAGCAGTCTCCTCTCATCACCCAGAATCCCCCAGTGTACACTGTATAATCTCCCAGCAGTCTCCTCTCATCACCCAGAATCCTCCAGTGTACACTGTATAATCTCCCAGCAGTCTCCACTCATCACCCAGAATCCTCCAGTGTATACTGTATAATCTCCCAGCAGTCTCCTCTCATCACCCAGAATCCTCCAGTGTATACTGTATAATCTCCCAGCAGTCTCCTCCCATCACCCAGAATCCTCCAGTGTACACTGTATAATCTCCCAGCAGTCTCCTCCCATCACCCAGAATCCTCCAGTGTATACTGTATAATCTCCCAGCAGTCTCCTCCCATCACCCAGAATCCTCCAGTGTACACTGTATAATCTCCCAGCAGTCTCCTCTCATCACCCAGAATCCTCCAGTGTATACTGTATAATCTCCCAGCAGTCTCCTCTCATCACCCAGAATCCTCCAGTGTATACTGTATAATCTCCGAGCAGTCTCCTCCCATCACCCAGAATCCTCCAGTGTATACTGTATAATCTCCCAGCAGTCTCCTCTCATCACCCAGAATCCCCCAGTGTACACTGTATAATCTCCCAGCAGTCTCCTCTCATCACCCAGAATCCTCCAGTGTACACTGTATAATCTCCCAGCAGTCTCCACTCATCACCCAGAATCCTCCAGTGTATACTGTATAATCTCCCAGCAGTCTCCTCTCATCACCCAGAATCCTCCAGTGTATACTGTATAATCTCCCAGCAGTCTCCTCCCATCACCCAGAATCCTCCAGTGTACACTGTATAATCTCCCAGCAGTCTCCTCCCATCACCCAGAATCCTCCAGTGTATACTGTATAATCTCCCAGCAGTCTCCTCCCATCACCCAGAATCCTCCAGTGTATACTGTATAATCTCCCAGCAGTGTCCTCTCATCACCCAGAATCCTCCAGTGTATACTGTATAATCTCCCAGCAGTCTCCTCTCATCACCCAGAATCCTCCAGTGTATACTGTATAATCTCCCAGCAGTCTCCTCTCATCACCCAGAATCCCCCAGTGTATACTGTATAATCTCCCAGCAGTCTCCTCTCATCACCCAGAATCCTCCAGTGTATACTGTATAATCTCCCAGCAGTCTCCTCCCATCACCCAGAATCCTCCAGTGTATACTGTATAATCTCCCAGCAGTCTCCTCTCATCACCCAGAATCCTCCAGTGTATACTGTATAATCTCCCAGCAGTCTCCTCCCATCACCCAGAATCCTCCAGTGTACACTGTATAATCTCCCAGCAGTCTCCTCCCATCACCCAGAATCCTCCAGTGTATACTGTATAATCTCCCAGCAGTCTCCTCCCATCACCCAGAATCCTCCAGTGTATACTGTATAATCTCCCAGCAGTGTCCTCTCATCACCCAGAATCCTCCAGTGTATACTGTATAATCTCCCAGCAGTCTCCTCTCATCACCCAGAATCCTCCAGTGTATACTGTATAATCTCCCAGCAGTCTCCTCTCATCACCCAGAATCCCCCAGTGTATACTGTATAATCTCCCAGCAGTCTCCTCTCATCACCCAGAATCCTCCAGTGTATACTGTATAATCTCCCAGCAGTCTCCTCCCATCACCCAGAATCCTCCAGTGTATACTGTATAATCTCCCAGCAGTCTCCTCTCATCACCCAGAATCCTCCAGTGTATACTGTATAATCTCCCAGCAGTCTCCTCCCATCACCCAGAATCCTCCAGTGTACACTGTATAATCTCCCAGCAGTCTCCTCTCATCCCCCAGAATCCTCCAGTGTATACTGTATAATCTCCCAGCAGTCTCCTCTCATCACCCAGAATCCTCCAGTGTATACTGTATAATCTCCCAGCAGTCTCCTCCCATCACCCAGAATCCTCCAGTGTATACTGTATAATCTCCCAGCAGTCTCCTCTCATCACCCAGAATCCTCCAGTGTACACTGTATAATCTCCCAGCAGTCTCCTCTCATCCCCCAGAATCCTCCAGTGTATACTGTATAATCTCCCAGCAGTCTCCTCTCATCACCCAGAATCCTCCAGTGTATACTGTATAATCTCCCAGCAGTCTCCTCTCATCACCCAGAATCCTCCAGTGTATACTGTATAATCTCCCAGCAGTCTCCTCATCACCCAGAATCCTCCAGTGTATACTATATAATCTCCCAGCAGTCTCCTCCCATCACCCAGAATCCTCCAGTGTATACTGTATAATCTCCCAGCAGTCTCCTCATCACCCAGAATCCTCCAGTGTATACTGTATAATCTCCCAGCAGTCTCCTCCCATCACCCAGAATCCTCCAGTGTATACTGTATAATCTCACAGCAGTCTCCTCCCATCACCCAGAATCCTCCAGTGTACACTGTATAATCTCCCAGCAGTCTCCTCTCATCCCCCAGAATCCTCCAGTGTATACTGTATAATCTCCCAGCAGTCTCCTCTCATCACCCAGAATCCTCCAGTGTATACTGTATAATCTCCCAGCAGTCTCCTCTCATCACCCAGAATCCTCCAGTGTATACTGTATAATCTCCCAGCAGTCTCCTCATCACCCAGAATCCTCCAGTGTATACTGTATAATCTCCCAGCAGTATCCTCTCCTCTCATCACCCAGAATCCCCCAGTGTATACTGTATAATCTCCCAGCAGTCTCCTCTCATCACCCAGAATCCTCCAGTGTATACTGTATAATCTCCCAGCAGTCTCCTCATCACCCAGAATCCTCCAGTGTATACTGTATAATCTCCCAGCAGTCTCCTCCCATCACCCAGAATCCTCCAGTGTATACTGTATAATCTCCCAGCAGTCTCCTCCCATCACCCAGAATCCTCCAGTGTATACTGTATAATCTCCCAGCAGTCTCCTCTCATCACCCAGAATCCTCCAGTGTATACTGTATAATCTCCCAGCAGTCTCCTCATCACCCAGAATCCTCCAGTGTATACTATATAATCTCCCAGCAGTCTCCTCTCATCACCCAGAATCCTCCAGTGTATACTGTATAATCTCCCAGCAGTCTCCTCCCATCACCCAGAATCCTCCAGTGTATACTGTATAATCTCCCAGAAGTCTCCTCCCATCACCCAGAATCCTCCAGTGTATACTGTATAATCTCACAGCAGTCTCCTCATCACCCAGAATCCTCCAGTGTATACTGTATAATCTCCCAGCAGTCTCCTCCCATCACCCAGAATCCTCCAGTGTATACTGTATAATCTCACAGCAGTCTCCTCCCATCACCCAGAATCCTCCAGTGTACACTGTATAATCTCCCAGCAGTCTCCTCTCATCCCCCAGAATCCTCCAGTGTATACTGTATAATCTCCCAGCAGTCTCCTCTCATCACCCAGAATCCTCCAGTGTACACTGTATAATCTCCCAGCAGTCTCCTCTCATCACCCAGAATCCTCCAGTGTATACTGTATAATCTCCCAGCAGTCTCCTCTCATCACCCAGAATCCTCCAGTGTATACTGTATAATCTCCCAGCAGTCTCCTCATCACCCAGAATCCTCCAGTGTATACTGTATAATCTCCCAGCAGTATCCTCTCCTCTCATCACCCAGAATCCCCCAGTGTATACTGTATAATCTCCCAGCAGTCTCCTCTCATCACCCAGAATCCTCCAGTGTATACTGTATAATCTCCCAGCAGTCTCCTCATCACCCAGAATCCTCCAGTGTATACTGTATAATCTCCCAGCAGTCTCCTCCCATCACCCAGAATCCTCCAGTGTATACTGTATAATCTCCCAGCAGTCTCCTCCCATCACCCAGAATCCTCCAGTGTATACTGTATAATCTCCCAGCAGTCTCCTCTCATCACCCAGAATCCTCCAGTGTATACTGTATAATCTCCCAGCAGTCTCCTCTCATCACCCAGAATCCCCCAGTGTACACTGTATAATCTCCCAGCAGTCTCCTCTCATCTCCCAGAATCCACCAGTGTAGTCTCCCAGCAGTCTCCTCTCCTCTCCCAGAATCCACCAGTGCAGTCTCCCAGCAGTCTCCTCTCCTCTCATCTCCCAGAATCCACCAGTGCAGTCTCCCAGCAGTCTCCTCTCCTCTCATCTCCCAGAATCCCCCAGTGCAGTCTCCCAGCAGTCTCCTCTCCTCTCCCAGAATCCCCCAGTGCAGTCTCCCAGCAGTCACCTCTCCGGTCAGCAGCTCGGTGATCTTGTTGGCCAGTTCTAGGACCTTCTTCTCTGGTGTCGGGCAGTGCAGGGGTTCTGTGATGGGGCTCGGGATCTTGCTCCGCCCTCCGGACATACAGGGGGTCACACGGTCCCCAGACGTCTTCTTCACCACCGTGTGCTCCTGTGTACAGTGACAGACGCCGATCACCACAGATTCTATCCATCTTTTCAGTCCTGTTCTATTAATAGAGATCAGAGTGATCTCATGGGAGACTCTCACCTTTCCCTTTAACAAGTCCATCATCTCCAGGGCGAGGAGTAACACTCTTGCCGTCATGTTGCTTTTGTCCTGGTCGATCCTCGTTGGGTCATTTTTCCTCCTGACGTCCTGGTCCTGATCCTTCTGTCCTTCCATGTACTCCCACTCCTCCATGGAGAAATAGACAGCGGCATCCTGACACCTGACAGGAACCTGACAGACAGACAGTTAGGTGCAGAAATCATTGGCCAGGGACGAGTCCTCGTGATTTCAGCTCTGCAGGCCGCTAGTTTGGATGTAAAATGAAACAACTGAGATGTAACTGAAGAGGAGACTTTAAAGTTTAAATGAAGGGGTTGAACAAAAATCTCCTGTGAAACATTTAGGCCATGTGCACACATTGCGGATTCTGCTGCATTGTACAGTACCATTATATTCAATGGAAATCAAAAAACGCTGTGCACATGCTGCGGATGTTTTTGTGCGGATTTGCTGCGGTTTTAAATGTGCAGGATGTCAATTCTTTGTGCGGAATCTGCAGCGGTTTCACACCAGCTCCATTGTACAGGTGTCAAACTGCAGGGGAAAACCGCAGGCTAATCCGCAAGTCTTTTGACCTGCGGATTTTTCCAAATCCGCGTGGAAAAATCCGCGGCACCATCCACAACGTGTGCACATGGCCTAAGGAATTGCAGCCATTTTTCTTCAAATCATCTTCATTTCAGGGGCTCAAAAGGAATTGGACAAATAAATTTCCCATAAATAAAATGTTCATTTTTGATTCTTTGTAGAGAATCCTTTGCAGCAATGACGGCCTGAAGTCTGGAGGCCATGGACGTCACCATCGCTGGTCTCCTCCTGTGTGAGGCTTTGCCGCCTTTCCTGCAGAGACTTCAGTTGTCGCTTGTTTGTGGCTCTTTCTGCCTTCAGTTTTGTCTTCAGTCTGTGAAATGCGGCTCGATGGGTTGAGATCTGGTGATGACTCGGCTGTTGGAGAATATTCCATCTCTTTGCTTTCGCAGGATGCTTTGGGTCATTGTCCGTCTTTCCTGTGAAGCGTCGTCCAATCGTCCTTGCTACATTTGAATGAATCTCAGCAGAAAGTGTCGCCCTGTACACACAGAATTAATACGGCTGCTTCTGTCTTAATTCACATCATCAATAACCACTAGTGCCCCGGGGCTATCGGAAGCCATGCAAGCCGGCGCCATCACACCACTTCGACCATGTGTTACAGAGAACGTGCTGCGCTTTGGATCAGGAGCCACTCCAAGCCTTCTCCATACTTTCTTATATCCATCATTGTGGTATAGGCTGATGTTAGTTTTATCTGCCCCAAGAATGCTTTTCCCGAACTGGGCAGCTTCTTTAGTTGTTTTTGGCAAAGTCTAATCTGGCCAATTTTCAAGCAGATTAATGGTTTGCACCTTGTGGTGACCCCTCCGGATTTACTCTTATGAAGTCTTTTCTTTATGGTAAACTTAGATACTGATTCACCAACTTTTTTTAGAGAGCACTTTTCACTTGGGTGGTTGTTGTAAAGGATTTTTTCTTCAACATGGGAAGGATTCTGCCATCATCCACCAATGTTGTCTACCGTGGCCATCCAGAACTTCTTGAGTCCTTGGGCTCACCAGTGCGCTCTTTTTTGCAGAATGTACAAGCTGTTGATTTGGACGCTGCTAACATTTCTGCTATCGCTCTGATTTTTTTTTCAGCCTAATGATGGTCTGCTTCACTTCCATTAAGAGCTCTTTTGACCTCATGTTGTGGGTTCACAGCAACAGAATCCAAATGCAAATGCCATACCAGGAATCAGCTCCGGACCTTTTACCTGCTTAACTGATAATGGATTAACGAGGGTAAAATCCCATGCAGCCCATTACAGAGCTACTGAGATAACTGTCCAATTACTTTTAGTCCCTTGAAAAAGAAGGAACTAGATACTAAAGAGCTATAAATCCTAAACCCTTCCTCCAATTAAGATATGAGTCCAATCAAATTAAAGCCGAGATTCAACACTGTAAGCCCAGATTGATTGTATAAATGCATCTTATAAATGTCAAAATTTGTGTCACTGACCAAAATAATTCTGGACCTATCTATATACCATCACCACCCAGAATCTTCCATTGTTTTTCTGCAGAATTTCCCAGCAGTCACCTCTCCAGTCAGCAGCTCTGTGATCTCGGTGGTGAGATCTAGGATCTTCTTCTCAGGCATCGGGGAGTGTGGGGCTTCTGTGATGGGGCTCTCATTGCTGCTCCCTCCTCCGGATACATGGAGATGGATGATGGGAGTCACACAGTCACCTGATGTCTTCTTCTCTATTGTGTAATCCTGTATAAGGAGAGATGATGATGAATATTACACATAAGGAAACATAAGACAGTTTGTGTGTTGTCTCGGCAGCTGGCCATCCATCTCAACAGGTGAGCTCATGTGGCCCCGACTACCTGGTTTCCCAATAATAGGAAAGAGGATGAAGGGGGTTGGTGATGAGGAATCCTTTTTGTAGAAGATCAGGTTTCTTCTCTGCTAAAGGAATTTAGTTTTCTGTAGACAGAGAAAGTGACCAAGATCAATGTACACGACTGAACATTAGCTGTAGAGATCTTCTTGAGGGCCGGGAAGGTCAGGACTATATGATATTTATATCAGGACTGTATGGGAGGAACACATTATCCTTGTCTATATGATTTACCTCAAGGAGTTAGGAGGAGACATTACTTTGTTACTTGTGAGGGGATGGATTCAGGAAAGTGATTGCTGGATAGATTTGTTTTAAATTCAGCTTTAGGCTGAATTTAGGGACATGAAGCAGGTAGTTTGGGATATCAAAGGTTTAAACAAAAACTAAAAACAATGGAAAAATATTTTATAAAAACACAAATGACTACAGAATCTACTGAGGTCGCTCAGATCCTTTGAACTTAGATCCAGAGATGCCAGCTCTGCCAGATGGCTAAAGAGGCAAGGAGCAAAACACAACTTGTCCCTCACACCATGATCGTTAGGTGCTAAAAGGGCTGCGATGGCAACTAGAGCCGAGCAATATCCACTAGGTCTGACATGTACAGAAGCCTGAAGAAGGGTCTAATATGCAGCCAGTGTGTGACAATTCAGAGGAGACATATAACCGATGAAGCTGCACTGAGGCCCAGAGATGGTGTTAAGGACTGGCGGAACGCACCTAATCAAATAAATGTAGAGGCTATAGTAGGTGCGTTCGCAGTCCGGGGTCCACCGTGCAGAGATGTTAACTGCTGCTAGACAATAACGGACAGTGTATAGTAACAAACAGCCGATCTCACGCGGGTTAAAGTCACCCGTGTAAACTGAGGCAAAATCTGTTACCTCACAGAGTGCCCTGAACGGTGTAGGAACCGTAATCTGTTCAGCCTCACAGACTACGGCTAGGAGAATGCAGGTGTGACGTCACACATCGCTGCCCCAAGACACGAGGTCAGCGCCCATCTAGTTGCATTTGCGCACGGAACCGCTACTGCCGTGCCCGGGCTATGCCCTTAAGGTACGCTGTGCCCTGTTAATTGTCACAGGGTGCAGCAGCCAGTTGCTTACTGCACAGAGTATGTACAGCGCCGCACTGGCGGACGCCACTAACCAGCCTCAGCGTAGAGTCGGAAAGCGCACTAACTGCGCATGGCACCGCTCTGACGGACGCTGTGGTAATGCGGTACCGAGGTGCCGTGTGCTGAATGGCGCCCTCGGGTGCTAAAGTGTAGATGGAGCTGAGAGAACTGCGGCGCTAGGCAGTGCCAGTACTCGGTGCTGACTCAAAGACCCTAAGCCCTAACAACATGCGTATCAAAAGGGAGGGGAAATATAATAAGTGATTCACCAGAGTCAGACATCCATCATCAAACACACCACTTAGCTACAAGTCTCTATATTAGCGCAGGGCCGGGCGGCCATGTGAACCTTTTATAGCTGCAGCCTTCCGGGACCTTCCTGATGGCCCAATCGGAGCAGCAATAGGACCTGAGTATGTGACCTCCGACCTCTAATGAGAAGTCGTCCCACGGGCATGCTCAATAGGGGAAAAGCAGAACTTAGTCCCAGGAGCATCTGTTTGCTGCTGACTCATGCATGATATAATAGTAGAGCCAGAAGGAGCAACCAGACATATAGCATTAGCCTGAGCAAGGCGCTGGGACCGATGTCTCTGCTGCGCAGCCTCCTCTCCGGCTGGAGAGGAATGGGAGACCACAGAAGGCAAGGCTCGAGTTCCCTCCTGTGCAGAGGCAGGAACTCGACGTCTAACATTACCCCCCCGGGCCCCCCTCACCCCTGAGCCTCCCTACGTTCAAAGGCCGCAATGAGCAGTGGAGCGTGAATGTTCTCCACCGGCTCCCAGGTCCGATCCTCTGGGCCATGACCCCTCCTTTCCACTAGATAATACTTTTTCCCACGTACCACCCTGTAGCCCACAATGGCGTTCACCTCAAACTTGTCCGAGGACAAGCTTGATGTCCCGGCAGATGACTCAGAGAACCGGGACATGTGGACGGGCTTAAGGACGGAAACTTGGAAGGTATCAATGATACCCAAGCGTGGTTGAAGGGCCAGCTGGTAGACCACAGGGTTGACCTGTTCGAGGACTTTGAAAGGACCAATGTAGCGAGGTGCGAACTTAGTGGACTCAACCCGCAGCCTGATGTTACAGGTGGAGAGCCACACTAAGTCGCCAGGGGAGAAGGTCGGAGCGGGGCGCCAGTGTGCATTGGCGAAGACCCTCATTCTCTCCTTGGAGGCCCGGATGGCATCCTGAGTGCGGTCCCAAATGTCACGTGCCTCTACTGCCCAGTCTGCCACCCTAGAATCGGTGGAAGTCAAGGGCATGGGAACAGGGACGTGAGGAGGAATGGGGTCTGACCAGTGGAATCGGCCACAGCAATGTTCAGCACAAACTCTGCCCATGGTAGCAGGGATGCCCAGTCATCCTGCCTTGCTGAGACAAAGTGACATAGGTATGTGACCAGGGTCTGGCTGGCCCTCCCTGCCAATCCGTTCGTCTCGGGATGATAGGCTGAGAGATTCAGCTCAATGCAGAGCAGACTACAGAGTTCTCTCCAGAACCGAGACGCAAACTGGCGACCCCAGTTACTGACTACCTTGTCTGGCATGCCATGTAGGCGAAAGATGTGTTTAATGAACAGTGCTGCTAGGCCCCGTGCCGAAGGTAACCTCGAGAGAGGCACCAGATGCACCATTTTGGAGAAATGGTCGGTGACAACCCAGAAAACTGTGCTGCCCCTGGACTTGGGCAGACCTACCACAAAGTCAATGCCGACCATCTCCCAGGGCCTGTCCACCACCAGCAGGGGGTAAAGTAGCCCAGCGGCTCTTTGCCGGGTAGACCTGTTCTGGGCGCAGGAGACGCACGCCCAAATGTGGATTCCGACGTCTCGAGCCATATGCAGCCACCAATATGTTCTCGCCAGTAGGTCGGTTGTCCGCCTCATCCCAAAGTGTCCACCCACCCTGGACGCGTGAGCCCAAGAGAGGACCTCTGGTCGCAGACGGGCAGGGACAAAAGTCTTGCCCGGGGGCACCGAATCTAGAGCCACCGGAGCCACGGTCCTCAGGCTCTCGGATGGGACGATTAAACGAGGCTCTGTCTCCTCCTCCGATGACACCACGGAGCGAGAGAGAGCGTCAGCCTGGACTTTTTCTCACCGGACAAAAAGTGCAGCGTAAAGTGGAACCGGGAGAAAAAAAGTGACCATCTGACCTGCGAGAATTTAGCCACTGGGCCATCTGCAAGTAGACCAAGTTTTTGTGGTCAGTGAACACCTGGAACGGAAAACAGGCCCCCTCCAGGAGATGTCTCCACTCAGAGAAGGCCAACTTCATCGCCAGCAACTCCATGTCCCCGATGGAATAGTTCCTCTCCGCCAGTGAGGATTTGGAGAAGAAGAAGCACAGATGCTTCCTACCTTGAGCGTCTTTCTGAAAAAGAACCGCTCCGGCACCGACGGAAGAGGCATCCACCTCCAAGATAAAGGGCTTATCCACATCGGGGCGGTGGAGAATGGGAGCGCCAGCAAAATGAGTCTTGGTGGAGAGGAAGGACTTGGAGACCTGTTCTGACCACAACTTGGGGTTGGCTCCCTTCTTGGTGAGGGCGACCAACAGAGCTACCAAGGTGGAGAAGTGGGGAATGAACTGGCGGTAATAGTTTATGAACCCCAGAAAGCGCTGCACCGCTTTAAGGGAGTGGGGCTCCTGCCAGTCCATTACCGCCTGCAATTTGTCAGGATCCATAGCCAAACCCTGGGCCGAGATGATGTAGCCCAGGAAAGGCAAGGATTCCTGCTCGAACAGGCACTTCTACAACTTAGCATAGAGGGAGTTCGCCCGTAAGCGGTTGAAGACCTTGCAAACCTCTCTCCGGTGGGACTCCATATCTGGAGAGAAGATGAGTATGTCATCCACATAGACCACCAAAGAAGAGGAAAACATATCTCGGAAGATGTCATTTACAAAGCCTTTGTTCAATAAGGAATAAATTCTTGGACTTTAAGTGCGCTGCCAGACAGATTCCATAACCACACAAGGTTAAAAAAGTTAACCCTTTAATCCCTACGCGTTTCGAAGCATAACGCTTCTTCTTCAAGGGTTGACACCCCTGAAGAAGAAGTGTTATGCTTCGAAACGCGTAGGGATTAAAGGGTTAACTTTTTTAACCTTGTGTGGTTATGGAATCTGTCTGGCAGCGCACTTAAAGTCCAAGAATTTATTCCTTATTGAACTGTGGTGCGGTTCCGCTGTGGACCGTTGGACGTGCAGCAGGCTGACATACTATGCAGGCTTTACTTTCTCTTTGAGAAGGTGAGTATAATACTTTTAGTATTTGTACATTTTACCCGGATAAGACCCTATTGCTCTCTTGTTTCAACCTTTTAGTGAATACAATTTACAAAGCCTTGGAAGACGGCCAGGGCATTACAGAGGCCAAAGGGCATGACCAGATACTCATAATGGCCATCCCTGGTATTAAAAGCAGTCTTCCACTCGTCCTCCTCATGGATACGAATCAAGTTGTAAGCCCCCCCGCAGATCGAGTTTGGTAAACACCCTCGCTCACCACAACCTATTGAACAGTTCCGATATCTGAGGCAGTGGGTACTTATATTTAATGGTGATGGCATTAAGACCCCTGTAATCAATGCAAGGTCGCAATTCTCCATTCTTCTTCTGGACAAAGAATCATCCCACCCCTGCTGGTGACACTGACTTCCTAATAAATCCTCTTGCCAGATTCTCCCTGATATACTGTGACATGGCCTCCATCTCTGGGAGAGACAAGGGATACACACAACCCCGGGGAGGCTCAACACCAGGCAAGAGGTCTGTAAGACAGTCATAGGGGCGGTGCGGCGGAAGAGTCTCTGCCGCTCTCTTGGGAGAACACATCTGCGTACTGCCGATAGTGCTTAGGGAGCGAAGAAAGATCTGGGGGGACCTCAGTGGAGGCAACCTGTACGAATTCCCTCAGACATCTACCCTCACAGGACTTGCTCCAACTAAGAATTCTCCCCGAGGACCACTCTTACATTGGGTGAGTGGCAACGACGCAACCAGGGAACTCCCAAGAGAATCTGATCGATAACCTCGGGCATTATGAGGAGGGACACTGTCTCGTGATGGGACGGAGACAGCGAGAGCCTTAGTGGAGCAATCTGATGTGTAATCTGCGAGGGCAGTGTCGAGCCATTCAGTACTCTGATGGTGACAGGTTGAGGTAACAAAACCAAGGGGATTGCGTGCCGTAGAGTGAAGGCTGAGGACATAAAATTGCCCTCCGCTCCAGAATCTACGCAAACCTCCACCGCCAGAGTGACGAAACCGAACTCTAGCATGACCTTGAAGGTTAGCTTGGAGGAGAATGGTGTGGTGTCTAGTAGGCCTCCTCCAATTACCACTAGACGCTGGCATTTCCCGACCGCTGTGGGCACCTGTTAGCCAGGTGACCAGGCTGTCACATTGGAAACAGAACATGGCGGTGCGCACCAAGCGGGACTTGGAGCCCGTGCGAGACACCACCATGGCCTCAGGAGGCTCGGACGCCTGATCAGAGGGGTCCAGAGGTTTAGAGAAGGTTGTGGCCAACCTAAACCTCAGTCTGGACTGGGAGCGCTCCGTGAAGCGGAGGTCTATGCGGGTGGAGATGGTGATAAGCTCCTCCAGAGAAACGGGAACCTCCTTGGTGGCTAGATCGTCCTTGACATGTTCTGCCAAGCCTCTCCAGAACACTGGTATAAGGACCTTGTCCAACCATTCCAGCTCAGAGGCCAGTGTCCGAAACCGGACAGCATAATGACTGACTGTGGAGGGTCCCTGCGCCAGTGCCAACAACTGGAGCGCAGTATCGTGTGTGACCCGTGGCCCCAGAAAGACCTGTTTCAGGGAGACCAGGAACTGGGAGGCACTCTGTACAACAGGGTCACCACGCTCCCACAACGGAGTGGCCCACTCCAGAGCCCTGCCCGACAGGAGGGAGATAATACACCTCACCTTAGCCCGCTCAGAGGGGAGTCGCGTAGCCAGCAGCTCCAGCTGAATAGAGCACTGGCTCACGAAACCCCTGCAGGACGCGCTATTACCCGAGAACTTTTCGGGCAGCGGGAGACGGGACAAAGTAGGGGCAGGGATGGATGTGGAAACGCGGGAGACAGCCTCTGCGGCTGTCTGAACAGCGACTGCAGTAACATCCGCAGCTGAGGTTGACCACTCGAGAGCTGCCAACCTGCCCTCCAGCTGCTGGATATACCTCTGCAGACGCTGATCGTCTGTCATTGCTAGCCAGACCCTGGCGCTATAATAAGTCCGGGGTCCACCGTGCAGAGATGTTAACTGCTGCTAGACAATAACGGACAGAGTATAGTAACAAACAGCCGAACTCATGCGGGTTAAAGTCACCCGGTGTGAACTGAGGCAAACTCTGTTACCTCACAGAGTGCCCTGAACGGTGTAGGAACCGTAATCTGTTCAGCCTCACAGACTACGGCTAGGAGAACGCAGATGTGACATCACAGGACGCTGCCCCAAGACACGGAGTCAGCGCCCCTCTAGACCCACTTGTGCACGGAACTGCTACTGCGGTGCCAGGGCTATACAGGGTGCAGCAGCCAGTTGCTTACTGCATGGAGTAGGTACAGCGCCGCACTGGCGGACGCCACTAACCAGCCTCAGCGTAGAGCTGGAAAGCGCACTAACTGCGCATAGCGCCGCTCTGACGGACGCTGTGGTAATGCGGTACCGAGGTGCTGTGTCCTGAATGGCGCCCTCGGGTGCTAAAGAGTAGATGGAGCTGAGAGCATTGCGGCGGCCATCTGAACCTTTTACAGCTGAAGCCTTCCGGGACCTTCCTGATGGCCCAATCGGAGCAACAATAGGACCTGAGCACGTGACCTCCGACCTCCAATGAGAAGTCGTCCCACGGGCATGCTCAATAGGGGAAAAGCAGGACTTAGTCCCAGGAGCGTCTGTTTGCTGCTGACTTGCGCATGATATAATAGTAGAGCCAGAAGGAGCAACCAGACACATAGCATTAGCCTGAGCAAGACGCTGGGACCGACGTCTCTGCTGAGCAGCCTCCTCTCCGGCTGGAGAGGAATGGGAGACCACAGAAGGCAAGGCTCGAGTTCCCTCCTGTGCAGGGGCAGGAACTCGACGCCTAACAGATAGACCCTTGCAGGAAGGGGCGTACTGCCATAGCAGCAGACCACGGAGTTACTATGAGGGCCCTCAGTCATGTGACCCTGTGACAACACAGCATTTTATCTTAATTATCCAGACGTCTATTTTCAGTAAGCCAGGAGGCATAAACTTATCTATATGTTCACTTTTGAATTTATATGCTTCTTTTTTCAATTGGTCAAGAGTCTGAAATGTTGACTCTTCTTAATGAGCCCTAGTGCAAGCGGTTTCAGACTAGCAGACCAGAGAACCCACTGACCCCCATGCCTATATATAGAACTTTTTATGCATAAGGAACAGTCCCAGCAAATACCACAAGTTGGTGCAAAATTACAGTCTCACCCTTCCGCAGAGTTGCCGAGATAAGAGCAGCTGTGACTTCAGAGATCACAGGTCTGACTACTGCCACCTGTTGTATGCGGAGAGTGGAGGCAACAACAAGACTAGAAAGATTAAGGCTAAGTTCACACGTACCGGAACTCTCGTGGAAATTACAGCGAGAATTCCGGAATTCCATTCCGCGGGAAAATCGCATTTTAATTTGCCGCGATTTTCCCGCGGAAAAACTAGCATTTTGCAAGCGTATTTAGCTTGCAGAATGCTAGCATTTTCCAAGCGATCTATAGCATCACTTGGAGAACTGATTGACAGGTTGGTCACACTCGTCAAATATAATGTTTGACAAGTGTGACCAACTTTTTACTACCGAGGCTGCCTATGAAGCCTCAGTAGTAAAAGATAGAATGCCAAAAAAAAAATAAAAAATGGTGTTATTCTTACCTTCCGACGTCCCGCGCAGCCGTTCCCAGTAATCCTTTGCGAAAATGCCCGCGATGACGTATGTTCTCGCGGGATCGCGACGTCTCGCGGTCATTCGCGATGACGTCGCGCGAATGACCGCGAGACTTCGCGATCCCGCGAGAACGGACGCCATCGCGGGCATTTTCGCAAAGGATTACTGGGAACGAGAGCGTGGAGAGAAGCGGGAAGGTAAGAATAACAATATTTTTTATTTTAAATTCTATTTTTTACAGGGATATGGTACCCAAAGCCCGGAGGACAGTCTCCTCTCCTCCGGACAGTGGGTACCATCCGCAAATGTTCTGCTTACTTTCCTCATGGTGGGCACAGCCACATGCGGGAAGTAAGCGGAACAATGCATTCCTATGGGTGCGGGATCGCCGCGATTCTGCAAAATTAATGAGCATGCTGCGGTTTTTACCGCGAAGCGATTCCGCCGCGGTAAAAACCACAGCATTGCGGAATCCCATAGGAATGCATGGGATGCTTATTTTTCGCGGTTAAAACCGCCGCGGAAACGCGAAAAAAAACAAACGCCAAGTGTGAACTCAGCCTAAAGTGCATTGAGATACAAGGTCAGATGAGTCACAACCTGGCTTCTCCGAACAACTCCATGGAGCCAGGTGACCGGTGGTCCCAATCCTGGCAAATGTATCCATGGGTTCAGTGATGGTCAATGAAGAAGATCTGTATATTTCAGGTTGGGCCATGGTCCCTTAAGCTGGCATCCTGTAGAATGTCAAATCTGTGTGCCTCGTGATGGAGTCATGATGTCTTGGCTGCTTGTAGAGTGTTCCTGACTGTGATTTTGTAAAGAGTCTCTGGTTCACTTGGATATATCTTTCTAAAGAGGCATATCCCCTTTTTATAGTTCACAACTGTTCTTCAAGCCATTCTTCACAGTTCAAGGGGAAAAGGTGAGGAGATTAACATTGATTATTTAGTTTATCCTTCAATGTTTGCAAGACAACAAACTGCATGGTCAGGTATAATGTGTAGTCAACATATCAGCAAACATGTTCAGTGACCCTGCATCCCAGTTTTGCAAAGATAACAGTGCAATAAACTGTAGGAGCTGAAATAAGAGGTAACTAACAACCATTCATCAATTTACAAATACAATTTAACCTACAAGAGTCAACATTTCAGACTCTTGACCAACCAAAGAAACAAAAACAAATTCAAAAGTCAACATATAGATAACAGTCTATTCCTCCAAGCTTACTCAAAATAGATGTCTGAAAAATTAAGATAAAATGTGACGTCACATTGCTTCCCCATCTTAATTAGCCAGACGTGATAGGTTTCCGATAATACTTCCCCACTGTGATGTACAATGTCTGCAAGATATGTTTTCTGTTGCAATGTGCTAACAAACCCTCCATTTTCTTTGAGAAGCTGCCTGCCAGTGTCTCAGTTACATTGCACACTACAGCAGCTTCCCTTCCCCCGAGTGCCATAAACCAATTTCCTGTCACCCCATTTGGCTTCTCATGTGCCTCGGCTGAAAGAGAAGAGAAAAAAAAGTGCGGGAAAAACTTCTTTGTTTGAAACGAATAAAACTATGAGAGACTATACCATAAGAACCAAATACCCTAGAGATATGAAAATCATATTTTTGTAACCTGAGCGGTCCCAGCTTCGAGACCGCGTATGTTTCGAAGTTCTACCCTGTCCAGAACATGAGATAGGATTTGCGCCCAAATGGACGGTCATATCGCATAGATGTTTGATGTTTTCTTGATGGGCTCATTACGCTGGGAAACATGATACCACTGATGAGTCCATACCAGCTTCTCCCATAAAGTTATAGCTAATCTAAGTTTTGTAGCCAAAACATAACTTGGATAAGAGAGGTGGGATCAACCCAGAATGCACCTCTCTGTGATGTCACATAGGAAAGTCTATAAGGCATTTCCTGGGCAAACCAGCTCAGAACAGCTGCAGAGTCCGTGCTGACAAGAACTCAGATGAGCGGAGAAGTGCAGCTCCGCCTCCACCCACCTTAAAGCCACATGGTCTGCCTAAGGAACAATATGGAACTGTGAGTGTAATCTCTTTGTTTTCTCCACTTTTATTTTATACCTGTACTTTACATATTTTATGTCTCAATTTTATAGCAACTTTTATCTGTAATCACTGTCCTCTTTCGGAAAATAAATGAAATTATTTAGATCTGTCTCCATGCTCTAAGAATCGAACTATACGCCTTTGTTAGATAATCGCTACTAATTCGAGGGGTTTGCCACGGACCCTCTTAATTTAACACTGTGAATTAAGTAACCGTGACTGGTGGCAGCGCGTTGTGCACGGCTATTGCGGCTTGCTGGCAGTCTAGAAGGGTCTTATATTGCTGAATAAGGGTCTGCGGCCACAGCATTGATAATTCCCTTACTGCAGAAGCCTAATTGCCGGTTCACAACAGGCAGCCCGTCCGGCGACTAATTATCCTAGGTGCAGTTCCCAGACTGACCTGAGGGTAAGGGGGGCGCCGGAGAGCTGCGAGTTCCAAAGTGGAACTGAGAAAGTGGGATATACATAAATCCCCGCAGTACTTGGAAGATTGATAGCAGTGGTGGGGCATCCAAATTAAACTCCCCCTGCGGCAAATTGTAGAGCGAGATTAGCTTGCTGGATATTTTTGTCACATGGTGCCGGTGGTGGATAACTAAGATAAGCCCCAACGGTGCCTGTGATAGCCGTGTGCCGGCATTGTGTCACGTCCCTCCGTCCGCTGATACACCCGTGTCAGTGGTGGGATTGTGACATAGTGGTGACACAGGGTCCGCTGTCCGTCGCGTTTTGGTGGCAGCGGGACCCCCGTTAGTGTCTCCCGTAAGTAGACGAACGGCGGTGGGCTGTTCGTCACATATTGGTGGCAGAGCGGTGGGATAATCCTAGAGCATTAGTGATTTGGTTTGAGCAATCATTCCTCTCACTAAAAACCTGCACGGTTCCTGCGGGAATCCTGCATCATAGGTTATGGAGAACAGACTCAGTGGTTACTAGTCCTGAGACATTAGTGTGTACTTGCAAGTATCCCCCTCCCGTTTCTTCGTTTTTCTTTTTCTATCTTTTATTTGGCAACCATGGCGGCAAAAGGAGAACCTTGGTACAACCGGCAGACAAAGGAAGTTCTTGCTGCGTTATGCACGTACCAAGGCCTTGACGCCACGAACAAAAACAGAGCTCAAATGATCGCGGCTCTAGTGCAGCTGGACAACGACCAGAATCCAGCGAGCGCAGAAGTTGGCCCAAGTTGCAATGGGGCTGCAGCAGAGGCTCCACTCCTGAGCGAAGGCCCCACATTCAACCAGAAAGGGGTGGACCCCTATCTGCAAATGGCCTTGGACGAACTCCCCGCCGAAGACAGGGATGGGCGGGTGAGGCTGATCCAGCAATATCGGCAGGAGGCCCAAGCCGAACGTGAGCGCCAAGCTGAGGCTGAGAGGGTCGAGCGTCAAGCCCAGGCTGAGAGAGCTGAGCGCCATGCAGAAGCTCAGAGGGCCCATGAGCTGGAGATGCTCCAGCGGGGGTGGAATGCCCCCACAGCCCGAAGCCGTGAGCCCAGCAGCGTCCAGACTCCTAAACCCCGGCCAGAGCATTTTCCCGTGATGGAAAAGGATGGGGACTTGGACACGTTTCTGCGAGCCTTTGAGAAAGCCTGCAGACAGTACCGACTGCCCGAAGACCAATGGGCCAGGTACTTGACCCCAGGGCTAAAGGGCAAAGCTCTGGAGGCGTTTGCTTCTCTTCCGCAAGCGCACGATGATGACTATGACGCCATAAAGCAGGCGCTGATCGCCAAATACCGTCTGACACCTGAGGTATACCGAAAGAAGTTCCGGCACCTCCAACGTGGCCCACACGATAGCTACAGTGATGTGGTGCAAGGACTCAGGACCCACTTTGACCAGTGGATCCATGGACTGTCCGTTGAAACCTTTGAGCAGCTACGGGACCTGATGATCAAAGACCAGTTCCTGCATCTCTGCCCAGCTGAGGTCCGACAGTTCATCCTGGACCCCGAACCAACGAACGCGGACAAAGCGGCGCAGATCGCCGACAACCACGAGGCCAACCGGAAGCCCGAGACGCGGAGGCCAGTCGCCACCAGCTGGAAAGGGGGTAAGCCAGCAACCAACCCCAATGCCCCAGCTAGCCGTCCCTCCGGAGGCCCTGTCCCTGTTGCCAACAACAGGCCGGCTACTGACAGTCGCCTGTGTCACCACTGCCAGCGGCCTGGTCACTTCTTCTAGGACATTGTAAACTGTCAGTAGTAGGAATTCCTTCCCCCCAGGTTTTATCAACCCTGCCACTTCCTCTGGAAGAGCAGGAATGTTAATTAGCTAGACCATCTTCCTCACACCATTTGGCTTCTCTCAGCTGAAAGAGAAAAATGCGGGAAAAAGGTCTTTGTTTGAAATAAAACTTTAAGAGCCTGCCCTGCGAAAACCGTACCAAGTAGAGATATGAAAATCATATTTTTGTAACCTGAGCGGTCCCAGCTTCGAGACCGCGTATGTTTCGAAGTTCTACCCTGTCCAGAACATGAGATAGGATTTGCGCCCAAATGGATGGTCATATCGCATAGATGTTTGATGTTTTCTTGATAGGCTCATTACGCTGGGAAACATGAAACCACTGATGAGTCCATACCAGCTTCTCCCATAAAGTTATAGCTAATCTAAGTTTTGTAGCCAAAACATAACTTGGATAAGAGGGGTGGGATCAACCCAGAATGCACCTCTCTGTGATGTCACATAGGAAAGTCTATAAGGCATTCCCTGGCAGAACCAGCTCAGAACAGCTGCAGAGTCCGTGCTGACAAGAACTCAGATGAGCGGAGAAGTGCAGCTCCGCCTCCACCCACCTTAGCCGCATGGTCTGCCTAAGGAACAATATGGAACTGTGAGTGTAATCTCTTTGTTTTCTCCACTTTTATTTTATACCTGTACTGTACATATTTTATGTCTCAATTTTATAGCAACTTTTATCTGTAATCACTGTCCTCTTTCGGAAAATAAATGAAATAATTATTTAGATCTGTCTCTATGCTCTAAGACTCGAACTATACGCCTTTGATAGATAATCGCTACTAATTCAAGGGGTTTGCCACGGACCCTCTTAATTTAACACTGTGAATTAAGTAACCGTGACTGGTGGCAGCGCGTTGTGTACGGCTATTACGGCTTGCTGGCAGTACAGAAGGGTCTTATATTGCTGAATAAGGGTCTGCGGCCACAGCATTGATAATTCCCTTACTGCAGAAGCCTAACTGCCGGTTCACAACAGGCAGCCCGTCCGGCGACCAATTATCCTAGGTGCAGTTCCCTGACTGACCTGAGGGTAAGGGGGGGCGCCGGAGAGCTGCGAGTTCCAAGGTGGAACTGAGAAAGTGGGATATACACAAATCCCCGCAGTACTTGGAAGATTGATAGCAGTGGTGGGGCATCCAAATTAAACTCCCCCTGCGGCAAATTGTAGAGCGAGATTAGCTTGCTGGATATTTTTGTCACATGGTGCCAGTGGTGGGATAACTAAGATAAGCCCCACTGCGCCTGTGATAGCCGTGTGCCGGCATTGTGTCACGTCCCTCCGTCCGCTGATACACCGGTGTCAGTGGTGGGATTGTGACATAGTGGTGACACAGGGTCCGCTGTCCGTCGCGTTTTGGTGGCAGCGGGACCCCCGTTAGTCGTCGCCCGTAAGTGGACGAACGGCCGTGGGCTGTTCGTCACAGGGGACAGTCTATCAGCATGTCTTTAAGCACAGACAGGAATGTAAGAGTTCTCACCTAAACGACAACAAAACTTTTTATCATCCAGTTTCCTCAGAGCATAGTCCATGTCTTCCTTGCAAACAAACTCCACACGTAATTGACAAGAACCGACTCGTATCCATTGCGTCCACACGTGGCATCCTTCGCACCCTGGAGGTCCTTGATTAAATTAGGCAAGAGTGTCGGTGGCCTGGTATTAAATACATTGACGCTGGCACAGCTCCTGTAGTTGCCGTTTCTTGGTGCGGTTATACATCTATTCTGGTGTTCTTCCTACGGCAGAGTTGGTGGGGATGGACATAGTGGCGTCCAAAATCTGATGTGCCAGCATCATCAATGGTCAGCTGGGTTGGTCCGTATACCTCCCTGGTTGTGCAGCCCCGGAAAGTGTCTGAGAACACAAGTCCCCATCAGCTCTCCCAAGCTGAGTAGTATCACACCACCGCCACCAAAATTTGGAGACAAGGGGGGTCAGCAGGAGCTCTAGCCGGCTAGCCAGAAACCGCATGGACCAGAGCTCATCTCATTGAATGTCCGCTCTCCTTTTACAGTGGGCATATTACTCAGACAATAGAGGGTTAATGGAAAACAGTGTGGCAATAATTTATTGAACCACAAACAAACAATAACATATAGAACATTCCCTGCAAATACACCAGAAGGTGCAAAATTACAAAGTCTTACCCTTCCGCTGACTTGCCGGGATAACAGCAGCTGTGACTTCAGAGCTTCCAGGGATGACTACCCCGCACCTGTGGCATGCACAGAGAAGAGGCAACAATAAGCTTAGGAAGCTGCCAGTCCATAGAGGGAGAAGGCCAGGTGACTGGAGGGTCATAACCTTGCTTGTCTGAATATCTTAATGGAGCCAGGTGACTGGTGGGTCCCAATCCTGGCTTTCCCTAACGTATCCAAGGAGAATGTGGTAACCGGTGGGTCCAAATCCTGGCTACACCAAATATATCCATGGGCTCAGAGATGGTCAATGGAGCAGGTCTGCATTCTTAAAGCAGGGGCCGTGGTCTCCTAAGCTTGCATCGTGTAGAATGTCATATCTGTGTCCTTCTTGATGGAGCCATGATATTGGCTGTGGTCTTGTATAGTGTTCGTGGTTGTGCCTTCGTAAAGAATCTTTGGATCTCTGGATGTATCTTGTTACAGAGGCATATACCCTTTTTTATTGCTCACAACTGGTCTTTAAGCAATTATTCACAGGTCAAGGGGAAGGGATGATGAGATTAACGTACATTGTTTGATTATTTAGCTTATCCTTCAATGTGTGTAAGTCAACAAACTGCTTGGCCTGGTATAATGTGTAATCACCTTATCAGCAAATATCTTTGCTCAGGGACCTTGCATCCCTGTTTTGCAAAGATAACAGTATAATAAACTGTAGGAGCTGATATAAGAGGTAAATAACAACCATTCATCAATTTACAAATATCAATACAACCTACAAGAAGAGTTAACAATGATAAAAGTCTATGACTCCATGCTTACTGAAAATAGAAGTCTGGATAATTAAGATAAAATGATGTGTCGTCACAGGCCTGGTGATGCTTGACACCTGACCGCTCCCACTCCCACCAGTCCAGGCACTGAAAAGGAGGGGGTGTCAATCAGGAAGAGAGGATGCTGGCCAAAGGTAATTTCCTCATCAGACAGATGAGAGCACTCACTGGTTGGTGTTTCTGTCCTCCTGCACGGCACCACAATGGTGAGTGTTCATAAAATTATGAGGACGGCCGCACAGCACACAAGGTACCATAGTGGAGGACGTGCAGAAGAACTTACAGTGTATTTGCTGTGCCACGCACCGTTGCCTTCCCTGCATCACTGTCAAAGAGAAGAGGTCAAAAGGAGGAGAGCGGACAGCATAGGACATCAACGAAGGAGCAAGTGGGTTCTCCAGCCTCTTCCGGCTGATGTCTGACCTATATTCAGGTGAACGTCTGATATATCTGTGTCATGTATGTTTGTTTGTGCCATGTTTTTTGGACCATAAGACGAACCAAGGTTTTAGAAGAGGAGAATAGAAAATAGCTTAGTTACTCACCGATAATGGTGTTTCTCGGAACCCATGACAGCACCACGGAGAGAGGGGGTCCGCCCGTCAAGGACAGGAACCTACAGATAAAAAGGCGGCACATCTCCTCCGCCCCCAGTTGGTTACAGAGCATCAGAGGGTCTCCAGGTTAGTTAACAACAAAAGTATATACATAACATTATAATATCGCATATTATAGAGAAGCCCCGTGTCTAACAAACCACTCTATACATTTTAACTCGTGCTCACCGCACACGTGAATGGGGGGAATAAGCGGGTGCTGTCATGGGTTCCGAGAAACACCGTTATCGGTGAGTAACTAAGCTATTTTCTCTCACCCATGACAGCACCACGGAGAGAATTTCAGAGATTGGTAGCTTAGGGAGGGACCACCACCTGAAGGACCCTTCTCCCGAAGGTCAGGTCAGGTCAGACGTAGAGGCTAGGTCTAAAGGCCCCGTCACACTAAGCAACTTACCAGCGATCCCAACACCGATATCAAGGTGTCAGGATCGCTAGTAAGTCGCTATGTGATCGCTGGTGAGCTGTCACACAGACAGCTTCACCAGCGATCAGCACAGCGATGCCGAGCGTGCGGCATCGCTTGCCATCGCTGTAAAAAATAGAATCAAAATAAAAAATATTGTTATTCTCACCTTCCGACGTCCCATTCAGCCATCCCGCCTCTCTCCACGCTCCGGTCCCAGTGATCCTTTGCACGAATGACCACGAGATGTCATGGTCTCGAGGGATAACAAAGTCTCGCGGTCATTCCTGCAAAGGATCACTGGGACCGGAGCGTAGAGAGAGGCGGGAGACCAGCGACCAAAGAAATGTCCAGAGGTTTCTCCCAGCGATCAGCGATACCGGCAGGGGGGCCGCTCGCTGATCGCTGTCACACACAGCGATCTTGCTGGTGAGATAGCTGTTACGTCACAAAAGTTGTGACTCGCTACCGAGATCGCTTAGTCAGACGGGGCCTTAAGCGATAGTGCCTGAAAAAGGTAGAAGGTGTTGACCCGGTGGCCGCCTTACAGATCTGCTCTATTGATACCTCTGATCTTTCTGCCCATGAGGTCGACATTGCTCTTGTAGAGTGAGCTTTTAAACCCTCCGGGATGGTATTCCCACTGGATGAGTACGCCAGGGCAATCGCATCCCTTATCCACCTTGCTAAGGTGCTCTTGGATGCCTTGAGCCCCTTCCGAGGCCCCTGGAAACACACAAAGAGAGACCCTTCCTTCCTACATTCCTTGGTGGCCTCTAAGTACTGAACTAGGCACCTCTTCACATCTAGGGTGTGAAATTTTTCCTCTCCCTATTCTTAGGGTTTGGGCAGAAGGAAGGACTACTTCTTGTGACCTAAGGAAGTGTGTTGGCACCTTAGGTAGGTATGCTGGGTCAGGTTTTAATATGACTCTATCGTCCAGGATTTTAGTGAACGGGGGTATCGCTGACAAGGCTTGAATATCGCTCACTCTGCGAGCGCGAGCGGATTTTAGGACCACTAAGAGTATAGTCTTTAATGATAAGGTTTTCAGGGGTGCTGACTGGATGGGCTCGAATGGGGGCCCTGCTAGGGCAGACAACACTAGGTTTAGATCCCATGATGGTATCTTCTGGGTGGTTTTTGGTCTAGATCTGGCTGCGGCCCTCATAAACCGTGCTACCCAAGGGTTGCCCGCCACATCCTGGTTATAAAGGGCGCCTAGAGCCGCTACCTGTACCTTCAACGTATTAGTCGCCAGCCCCTGTTCTAACCCCTTTTGCAAGAATTCGAGAATTTTGTCAATTTGTACTCCATCCTGAACCCTTACCCCGGAGCTGGATAGAAATTTCCTCCAAGTTCTACCATAGGCCCTGGTTGTGATCGGTTTCCTACTCTTTTGTAGCGTGGAAACCAGGTTTTCTGAGAACCCCTTCTCCCTCAGCAGTGTCTTTTCAAATTCCATGCTGGTAAATGGAGGTTCACTGCCCGAGGGTGTAACATGGGACCTTGGGACAGAAGGTCGGGGAGATCTGGTAGAACCCAGGGGTCGGTTATTGACAGTATTCTCAGCCAGGAAAACCAAGTTCTTTGTGGCCAAAACGGGGCTATCAATATCATTCGTGTCCTGCCTTCTCTGACTTTCCTTATTACTGCCGGGATGAGAATGGGCGGCGGGAAGGCATACATTAGGCCCTGTGTCCACGGAAGCATAAACGCATCCAGGGTCCGGGGATTCCCCCTGGGGTCTAGGGAACAAAATGCTTCCACTTTTTTGTTTTTGTGGTCGGCAAACAAATCTATGTCCGGGGTCCCCCACATTTTTACGATCTTCCGAAAAATGGACTGTTTTAGAACCCACTCCCCTTGATGTAGCTGGGTGCGACTTAGAAAGTCTGCTGTCTGGTTCTCTGCTCTCCGTATGTGTAGTGCCGATAGGGATAGTAGGTTTTTCTCGGCTAGCGTGAATATTTCGGAGGATGTATTCATTAGTGTTCGGGATCTGGTTCCCCCCTGATGATTTATGTATGCCAACGTCACTCGATTGTCCGAAAATATGCGGACATGATGGCCCCTTAATATCGGTAGAAAGTGTGTTTTGGCAGTAGGCTACGCCCTCAGTTTCTTTTGGTTCGATGAGGCTTTTAGTTCCTGAGCTCCTCATTCCCCCTGAGCCACCCTGTTGCTCATGTGTGCTCCCTATCCCTTGGGACTGGCGTCCGTGGTGGTTATGTGTAGGGTGGGCCCTCTGTATACCGCGCAGTTACGCACAGACAAGATGAGGCAGGTTTCGGGTGCAACAGGTCCAAGTTTATTATCCACCGTCCGACTGACGGTCCTCACAGCACACCGCAATATCTTTCCCACGGCCCTCCGTGTCCAGGGCCGCTTCACACACTGTACTTTACACCAGGGACGTATTTAGACGTACCGCCCCTTTTTGACTCTTCGACGATCCTGCCAGCTCAGTCACTGTGGCCGCCTTAGGCCCGTACACCATCAGCACTTTACTGGTCAGTTTCGTCGCTCCAAATACGGTGTCCTTCACCCCGTGCCTCGTCTATACTGCGGTTCTTCCTGTCAGGACCACCCCCCTGACGTTCTCTCTCCTCAGTCCCCCTAGTTTGGTTCTCCTCACAGTGCACAAACTGTGGTAGTCCTCCTGTCACTGGAGCTCCCCCTGGGGACTGGAACTTTCTGGAACCCTCCTTCAAATTTATATCTTTCCCGATTCCCTGTAACTCCGCCCCCCATGACCAACGGTTTCCTAAGCCCTAAGCTGATGTCAAGTCCTTTGCTCACACTCCTCCCTGCCCTCTAATGGTCAACCCAAGGTACTGCACGTCCACTACACTTTCTCAGCTGTTTCCCCACTGTAGTAACTGACACATATCTAAACTGTGCAACCCTTCCTTCCTCTATTCTGACAAGTCTGTCCGTCCGTCAGGTCACATTCCCCACATATGTGTGTGATATTTATCACCCAGGGAATCCCTTTGAACAGGTTGTCTCTGTTCCCCCACCAAGCTAGGGAACGAATAGTTTTGGAATCTAGTGTAACATAATCTTCCAAGTGACCTCCTAATACCGACTGGTTGGCTAATACATCCCATTGGAGATCTCTCGTATGTAGCTGCGCCCACTGGACCGCTGGCAGGCAGGCGGAGGGACCATAGTAGTGACATTGCTTTTCTTAGCGTCATGGAAGGGTTCTGTGTCGCTCTTGCTACCATCTGAGCGATCCTCTCTTTTTTTGTGGTCTGGTAGGTAACACTCCTGGGTGTTTGAGTCCAGAGTCAGGCCTAGGAACTCCTGGACTTTTCTGAGCTCCAGCCTTGATTTTTTCAGGTTCAGGAGCCAGCTGAGGTTTTGTAGAGTGGCCATCACTCTGTCACTCTTTTCCCTGCATCTTTGGGCCGAGTTGCTCGCTATTAAAAAGTCGTCCAGATATGGAACTATTAGAACATATTGTTCTCTTAGGTGAGTCATCATCTCTGCCACCAATTTCGTGAAGATTCGCGGAGCTATCGAAATCCCGAATGGCAAGGCCCTGTACTGAAACTCCCTTACTTTGCCTCCTATGGAGACCGCCAGTCTGAGGTATTCTCGGGAGTCTTTGTGGATGGGGACGTGATAGTACGCGTCGCTGAGATCTAATACTACCATGAAGCAATGTGGAAAGAGAATTTTGATGGTCGACTTGATCAACTCCATTTTGAATTTCTCGTTTTTGACATAATCGTTTAGCCTCTTTAGATTTATAATGGTCCGGAAGGTACCGTCCGGTTTGGTTACTAAAAAGAGAGACGAGTAGAACCCTCTGCCTTTCTCCTGTGGGGGAACCTCCTGGAGGACCCTTTTGTTCAATAGGCTTAGGACCTCTTTTTCGAGGGCTTCCTGTTCGGACTCTGATGATTTTAGTGGGGTCACTATATATTTTTGAGGTGGGAGAGAGAGAAAAAGTCTATCCTTAACCCTGATCCTATCAGATTTAGTAACCACGGGTTGTTCGATATTTTACTCCAGGCTGGGAGAAAAAAGCTTAGCCTCCCTTCCACCCTGGGCAAAAAGTCACTTGGAGGGCTTTTTGTCCCGGGACGAGTTACCAAAGAAGAACCCCCTGTCTCTCCTTCTGTTGTCCCATTTCTGTTCTCTCAGGGGTCTCCTTTGAAAAAACTTTTTGTTCCGAAAGGACCTTTTAAAACCTGTAGGACCTAAATTTGGGAATCTCTTCTTTTTATCCCCCGCCTTTTGGAGGATATCATCCAATGTCCAATGTCTCTCCGAATGGGAATTTCCCTTCACAAGGGAAGGCACATAGTTTCATCTTAGTTTGTAGGTCCCCAGGCCAACATTTAAGCCACAGTGTTCTTCGGGCTGCCGCTTTAGATGACAGGATCTTCTCCCTGGGTGTACCTTCCCTTAGCTGTTTCTCTAATCGGTCCATCCACACCATGAGGGCTCTGGAGGTACAAGTTGCCGCTATTGCTGGCCTAAGATTTCCTCCTGCTGATTCCCAAGTGCCCTTGAGGAAAGTATCAGTTTTTTTGTCTAATGGGTCCCTTAAAGTACCCATATCCTCGAAGGGGAGTGCAAATTTTTTGGAGGCTTTGACGACCACCACGTCTAACTTCGGGGCTTTGTTCCAAGACGTGGACGCCTCCTCATCGAATGGGTATTTTCTTTTAAGAGAGGGAACCGTGGAGTTCTTCTTATTTGGTCTCTCCCATTCTTTTTTTTTATCAGGCCCTGTACATTTTCATTCAGCGGAAACACTCTTCGCCTCTTTTGGCCTAGTCCCCCGAACATTATGTCCTGGACTGATCTATCTGGCCGAGGGTCTGCTACCCCCATGGTAGACCTTATCGCCTTTACTAGCCTGTCTACCTCGTCCAGAGGAAAGCAATGACGACCTCCTGCTTCCTCATCTGAGGATGACGCGTCGGGGCCTGAGGTATGTGATGCAACTTCCCCTGACGTCGAGGCCTCTGACTGGGAGGCTACTATTGTGTCCCTTTTCCTTCCCCTTCCTTTGTGTTTTAGGGATGAAAGGGCACTTTGAAACTCCGAACGGATTACCGCTCTTAGATCCGAGGCGTAATCCGGGGTTTCATCACAAAGAACTTCCTGTATGCAGGAATCGCAGAGCTTTTTATTCCAAGCTGGTGGTAGCGGTCTGCTACAGGTGGGGCATTTCCTCTTCTTTGTTTTTTCATTCTTCTTTCCCTAAGGGAAAGAAGTCTATTATAATGGGGGACATTCACGTAGATCACTTACCCCGTTGTGCGCGGATGCAGGTACCGGTTCGGGAGGTGGATTCGGATCCCACACGGGCTGATCCACGGAACGTGACTTGCTCCTCGCAGTCGACTTGCTCCGCTGCGTGGAGTGGCTACTGGACCGGTCCTCGCACCTGTCCTTTTCTTTTTGCCGGCGATGGTGGTGTTGCCTGTGCTGCTGCTGCTTATACTGCTACATTGGCTGCTCCTCGTGCTGGTCGCTGTCCTCCATGTTTACAGGACGCTTCCAGCAAGGAGCAGCTCCTGCGTTCTTCTTTTAAATGGCCCGCCATGACGTCACCTTCCTTCTCCCAGCCTGCACCGCTGAGCCCCGGGGAGCGTGCACTGCGCATGCGCCGACCGCGGGGACCTGGAAGTCGTCGTTTCATTTCCGGGGTAGCGCCATCTTGGTACACCTATGTACTGCTGCGCTGCCCCCGCGTGTGCCGGTGTCCCCCAGCCCCATTCTCCTTTCCGCAGCGGCGGCTCGGTCCTCCCCCGCCCGCTCACCCTGTACAGCCCCTCGGCTACAGCGGTGGCGGCTTCAGGCACCGATCTCGCCACTGCAGGGGCCTCCCCGCTGCCAGAATCGCGAACGGGACGGTCCTGGTCCTTTCCTCAGGTAAGCTGCTGCCGCCGCTGCTGCAGCATCCACGGGTCACCCGTCAAGGACAGGAACCCAACTGGGGGTGGAGGAGAGGTGCCGCCTTTTGATCTGTAGGTTCCTGTCCTTGATGGGCGGACCCAGTCTCTCCGAGGTGCTGTCATGGGTGAGAGAGAAAAGTTGAATTTAAAAAAATGTGGTCATGACACACTTATGGGGGGAGGATCAACTGCTGACACTGCTATAGGGGTAATACAAGAGTTTACCTCTCCGCTCAGCAGATAATAGAAATATAGAAGAGTTTACCTCTCCACTCAGCAGATAATAGAAATATAGAAGAGTTTACCTCTCCACTCAGCAGATAATAGAAATATAGAAGAGTTTACCTCTCCACTCAGCAGATGATAGAAATCTAGAAGAGTTTACCTCTCCACTCAGCAGATAATAGAAATATAGAAGAGTTTACCTCTCCGCTCAGCAGATAATAGAAATATAGAAGAGTTTACCTCTCCACTCAGCAGATAATAGAAATATAGAAGAGTTTACCTCTCCACTCAGCAGATGATAGAAATATAGAAGAGTTTACCTCTCCACTCAGCAGATAATAGAAATATAGAAGAGTTTACCTCTCCACTCAGCAGATAATAGAAATATAGAAGAGTTTACCTCTCCGCTCAGCAGATGATAGAAATATAGAAGAGTTTACCTCTCCGCTCAGCAGATAATAGAAATATAGAAGAGTTTACCTCTCCACTCAGCAGATAATAGAAATATAGAAGAGTTTACCTCTCCACTCAGCAGATAATAGAAATATAGAAGAGTTTACCTCTCCACTCAGCAGATAATAGAAATATAGAAGAGTTTACCTCTCCACTCAGCAGATAATAGAAATATAGAAGAGTTTACCTCTCCACTCAGCAGATAATAATAGAAATATAGAAGAGTTTACCTCTCCGCTCAGCAGATAATAGAAATATAGAAGAGTTTACCTCTCCGCTCAGCAGATAATAGAAATATAGAAGAGTTTACCTCTCCGCTCAGCAGATAATAGAAATATAGAAGAGTTTACCTCTCCACTCAGCAGATAATAGAAATATAGAAGAGTTTACCTCTACACTCAGCAGATTATAGAAATATAGAAGAGTTTACCTCTCCACTCAACAGATAATAGAAATATAGAAGAGTTTACCTCTCCACTCAGCAGATAATAGAAATATAGAAGAGTTTACCTCTCCACTCAGCAGATAATAATAGAAATATAGAAGAGTTTACCTCTCCACTCAGCAGATAATGATAGAAATATAGAAGAGTTTACCTCTCCGCTCAGCAGATAATGATAGAAATATAGAAGAGTTTACCTCTCCACTCAGCAGATAATGATAGAAATATAGAAGAGTTTACCTCTCCACTCAGCAGATAATGATAGAAATATAGAAGAGTTTACCTCTCCGCTCAGCAGATAATAGAAATATAGAGGAGTTTACCTCTCCACTCAGCAGATAATGATAGAAATATAGAAGAGTTTACCTCTCCACTCAGCAGATAATAGAAATATAGAAGAGTTTACCTCTCCGCTCAGCAGATAATAGAAATATAGAAGAGTTTACCTCTCCGCTCAGCGGATAATAGAAATATAGAAGAGTTTACCTCTCCGCTCAGCAGATAATGATAGAAATATAGAAGAGTTTACCTCTCCACTCAGCAGATAATAGAAATATAGAAGAGTTTACCTCTCCACTCAGCAGATAATGATAGAAATATAGAAGAGTTTACCTCTCCACTCAGCAGATAATAGAAATATAGAAGAGTTTACCTCTCCACTCAGCAGATAATGATAGAAATATAGAAGAGTTTACCTCTCCACTCAGCAGATAATAGAAATATAGAAGAGTTTACCTCTCCGCTCAGCGGATAATAGAAATATAGAAGAGTTTACCTCTCCGCTCAGCAGATAATGATAGAAATATAAAAGAGTTTACCTCTCCACTCAGCAGATAATAGAAATATAGAAGAGTTTACCTCTCCGCTCAGCAGATCATAGAAATATAGAGGAGTTTACCTCTCCACTCAGCAGATAATGATAGAAATATAGAAGAGTTTACCTCTCCACTCAGCAGATAATAGAAATATAGAAGAGTTTACCTCTCCGCTCAGCGGATAATAGAAATATAGAAGAGTTTACCTCTCCGCTCAGCAGATAATGATAGAAATATAGAAGAGTTTACCTCTCCACTCAGCAGATAATAGAAATATAGAAGAGTTTACCTCTCCGCTCAGCAGATAATGATAGAAATATAGAAGAGTTTACCTCTCCACTCAGCGGATAATAGAAATATAGAAGAGTTTACCTCTCCACTCAGCAGATAATAGGAATATAGAAGAGTTTACCTCTCCGCTCAGCAGATAATGATAGAAATATAGAAGAGTTTACCTCTCCACTCAGCAGATAATAGAAATATAGAAGAGTTTACCTCTCCGCTCAGCGGATAATAGAAATATAGAAGAATTTACCTCTCCACTCAGCAGATAATGATAGAAATATAGAAGAGTTTACATCTCCACTCAGCGGATAATAGAAATATAGAGGAGTTTACCTCTCCACTCAGCAGATAATAGAAATATAGAAGAGTTTACCTCTCCGCTCAGCAGATAATAGAAATATAGAAGAGTTTACCTCTCCGCTCAGCAGATAATAATAGAAATATAGAAGAGTTTACCTCTCCACTCAGCAGATAATAATAGAAATATAGAGGAGTTTACCTCTCCGCTCAGCAGATAATAGAAATATAGAAGAGTTTACCTCTCCACTCAGCAGATAATAGAAATATAGAAGAGTTTACCTCTCCACTCAGCAGATAATAGAAATATAGAAGAGTTTACCTTTCCACTCAGCAGATAATAGAAATATAGAAGAGTTTACCTCTCCGCTCAGCAGATAATAGAAATATAGAAGAGTTTACCTCTCCACTCAGCAGATAATAGAAATATAGAAGAGTTTACCTCTCCACTCAGCAGATAGTGATAATATAGAAGAGTTTACCTCTCCACTCAGCAGATAATAGAAATATAGAAGAGTTTACCTCTCCACTCAGCAGATAATACAAATATAGAAGAGTTTACCTCTCCACTCAGCAGATAGTGATAATATAGAGGAGTTTACCTCTCCACTCAGCAGATAATAGAAATATAGAAGAGTTTACCTCTCCACTCAGCAGATAATAGAAATATAGAAGAGTTTACCTCTCCACTCAGCAGATAATAGAAATATAGAAGAGTTTACCTCTCCGCTCAGCAGATAATAGAAATATAGAAGAGTTTACCTCTCCACTCAGCAGATAATAGAAATATAGAAGAGTTTACCTCTCCACTCAGCAGATAATAGAAATATAGAAGAGTTTACCTCTCCACTCAGCAGATAGTGATAATATAGAGGAGTTTACCTCTCCGCTCAGCAGATAGTGATAATATAGAAGAGTTTACCTCTCCACTCAGCAGGGAGATGATCTCTGAGGTGAAGTCTATGATTCTTCTGGAAATGTTGCTCTCGTCTTCGTCCATGTCTGGTTCGTCATTCGGGGAGAAATCTGGGTGGTGTGAAGGGATCTGGGTCTTCGGGGTCTTTATGATAGGAGGCTGTAAACCATACAAGGACATCACCGTCAGTCACATACAGATCTGATCTCATTGCGCAGTGACATTTACAGATTATTCGAGTCTTTTTGACATCTCACGTAATGATTCGTCCCTGTGCCCGGAGCCTATTTCACCAGGGACAGATTATTACGGCATTGTGGTTGCCCACGCACACGGTCTGTGAACAGGCGATCGCCTCCGGGTGTCAGCTGACACCAAGCACTCAGTGCCAGGATCGGTAACGCACCGCTCCCAGCACTTCAATGCGATTGCAGCATTCCGGGTGTCAGCAGAGGGATGACAGCCCCTCTGCCTTCAGATTGGAGACCCCGTGGCGTGTTGTGGGTTCCCGATCGCTGTCAGTGTGACCCAATGTCATCATGACAACATCCGGCTCACCAGAGCTAGTAAAGTAGATCATGCGCAATGTCTGATCAGCAACTCTATAGGGGGTTTTACACATAGTGATATCGCTATGTGTGATACTTACCTCCGACCGGCTCCCCCTCTGTCCATCACTGATCGCGCGAGAATGTCCGGCTCCATTTCTGTGACGACGAGCGACGTGTGGAGGCGGGCGGGAGGACGTCAGGATCGCTGTGTGTGAAAGGTGAGTATCGTCCGCTGCGTCGCTGTGAGATCTTCCTGTGTGACAGCTCACTAGCGATCATTTAGCGATGCACCAGCGATCCTGACCAGGTCGGATCGCTGCTTGGATCGCTGGTGCATCGCTAAATGTAAAAGGGCCTTATCTGTCAGCGCAGATAAGCGCAGCTTGCATAGTATTGGGATGTTGCTTCATCCTCATGCTGTACAAGTGATCAGCCGGCTGATAGTCCCATAGTGGGACAAAGTAAAAGGTTAAAAAAAAAAGTAATTTTTTTTTTTTTTTAATAACTGTACAAAGATTAAAAAAATACTCCCTCAGGAATGTGTGTGCGATTCCAGCCCCCTCCCTTTCTCCTGCTACACAACTGTAACGAGAGAGTTGTTCTATGACCCCCCAAACTGGTAGAAAGCAGTCTGAGGCACATGGGACGCTCTAAGACTGGGTCATTAAAGATAAAATGAAAACCTGGCACTCAACTTAATGCTTGTTGAGGCAGTTTATTGTAGTACCAGAAAATGTTTCTTTAAGCAGAAGATCGACACGATCAGACAAAACTTTGGCCCGCAGCCCCCAATGCCCCTCTTAGCCGCTCAACCCTGTTCTGCAAAAGCCAGCTTCTCCACCATGACAGAAGATCAGTTCTCCACCCTTCTGTCAAGATCACACCTCACCACTTGTGCCCTCGACCCACTCCCATCTCACCTCATCCCTAACTTGGCCACAGTCTTCATCCCATCTCTAACGCACCTTTTCAACCTTTCACTTACAAATGGTGTTTTTCCCTCAATCACACCCATCCTCAAAAAGCCCTCCCTTGACCCATCCTCTGTGTCTAACTATCGCCCGATATCTCTTCTACCTTACGCCTCAAAACTACTGGAACAGCATGAGAAGTCATGGCCAAAAGTTTTGAGAATGACACAAATATTATATTTTCACATGATCTGCTGGCCTCTGGTTTTTATGTGTGTTTGTCAGATGTTTTTATCACATACAGAAATATAATTGCAATCATATTATGAGTAGCAAAAGGTTATATTGACAGAATGAGTTAATGCAGCAAGTCAATATTTGCAGTGTTGACCCTTCTTCTTCAGGACCTCAGCAATTCTCCCTGGCATGCTCTCAATCAACTTCTGGATCAAATCCTGACTGATAGCAGTCCATTCTTGCAAAATCAATGCTTTTATTTTGTCTGAATTTGAAGGTTTTTGTTTGTCCACCCGTCTCTTGATGATTGACCACAAGTTCTCAATGGGATTAAGATCTGGGGAGTTTCCAGGCCATGGTCCCAAAATCTCTATGTTTTGTTCCCTGAGCCATTTAGTTATCACCTTTGCTTTATGGCAAGGTGCTCCATCATGTTGAAAAAGGCATTGTTGATCGCCAAACTGCTCTTGGATGGTTGGGAGAAGTTGCTCTTGGAGGACATTCTGGTACCATTCTTTATGCATGGCTGTGTTTTTAGGCAAGACTGAGAGAGAGCCCATTCCCTTGGCTGAGAAGCCACCCTACACATGAATGGTTTCAGGATGCTTGACAGTTGGCATGAGACAAGACTGGTGGTAGCGCTCACCTGGTCTTCTCCGAATAAGCCGTTTTCCAGATGTCCCAAACAATCGAAAAGGGAATTCATCAGAGAAAATGACTTTACCCCAGTCCTCAGCAGTCCACTCCCTGTACCTCTTGCAGAATATCAGTCTGTCCATGATGTTTTTCCTGGAGAGAAGTGGCTTCTTTGCTGCCCTCCTTGAGACCAGGCCTTGCTCCAAGAGTCTCCGCCTCACAGTGCGTGCAGATGCACTCACACCTGCCTGCTGCCATTCCTGAGCAAGCTCTGCACTGCTGGTAGCCCAATCCCGCAGCTGAAACACTTTTAAGAGACGGTCCTGGCGCTTGTTGGTCTTTCTTGGGCGCCCTGGAGCCTTTTTGGCAACAAAGGAACCTCTCTCCTTGAAGTTCTTGATGATGCGATAGATTGTTGACTGAGGTGCAATCTTTCTAGCTTCGATAGTCTTCCCTGTTAGGCCATTTTTGTGCAGTGCAATGATGACTGCACGTGTTTCTTTAGAGATAACCATGGTTAACAGAAGAGAAACAATGATGCCAAGCACCAGCCTCCTTTTAAAGTGTCCAGTGGTGTCATTCTTACTTAATCATGACAGAATGATCTCCAGCCCTGTCCTCATCAACACCCACATCTGTGTTAATGGAGCAATCACTGAAACGATGTTAGCTGGTCCTTTTAAGGCAGGGCTGCAATGATGCTGAAATGTGTTTTGGGGGATAAAGTTCATTTTCTAGGCAAATATTGACTTTGCAAGTAATTGCTGTTAAGCTGATCACTCTTTATAACATTCTGGAGTATATGCAAATTGCCATTAGAAAAAATGAAGCAGTAGACTTTGTAAAAATTAATATTTGTGTCATTCTCAAAACTTTTGGCCATGACTGTATATCTTGAACTGTCCTCCCACCTCTCCTCCTGTTCCCTCTTTGACCGGTTACAATCTGGCTTCCGACCGCATCACTCAACTGAAACTGCCCTAACTAAAGTCACTAACGACTTACTAACCGCCAAGAGCAAGCGACACTACTCTGTCCTTCTCCTGGACCTGTCCTCTGCCTTCGACACCGTAGACCATTCCCTCCTGCTACAGACTCTCTCATCTCTTGGCATCACAGACCTGGCCCTATCCTGGATCTCATCATACCCAACAGACCGAACCTTCAGTGTCTCCCTCTCACACACCACCTCCTCACCTCGCCCCCTGTCTGTCGGTATTCCCCAAGGCTCTGTCCTAGGACCCCTACTATTCTCCATCTACTCCTTCGGCTTGGGACAGCTCATAGAATCCCATGGTTTGCAGTATCACCTCTGCCGATGACACGCAGATCTACCTATCTGGAAGTGACCTCGCCTCCTTACTGACTGAAATCCCACAATGTCTGTCTGCTATCTCAGCCTTCTTCTCTGCTCGCTTTCTCAAACTGAACGTGGACAAAACAGAATTCATCATCTTTCCCCTCCATCTCACTCTACCCCTCCACCAGACCTATCCATCATTGTCAACGGCTGCTCTCTTTCCCCAGTCCCGTACGCTCGGAGCCTTGGGGTGATCCTCGACTCTGAGCTCTCTTTCAAACCTCATATCCAAGCCCTTGCCTCCTCCTGCCACCTCAAACTCAAAAATATTTCCCGGATCCGCTCATTCCTCAACCACGAAACCACAAAAACACTAGTGCATGCTCTTATCATCTACAGCCTCGACTACTGCAACCTCCTACGCTCTGGCCTCCGCTCTAGCACTCTGGCTCCGCTGCAGGCTATCCTACACTCTGCAGCCCGACTAATCCACCTGTCTCCCCGCTATTCCCCAGCCTCCCCCCTATGCCAGGACCTTCACTGGCTTCCTATTGCCCAGAGGCTTCAATTCAAAACCCTAACCATGACATACAAAGCCATCCACAACCTGTCTCCTCCATACATCTGTGACATGGTCTCTAGGTACCTACCCGCATGCAACCTTCGATCATCTCAAGGTCTCCTTCCCTACTCCCCCCTTATCTCTTCTTCCCACAACCGCATACAAGACTTCTCCCGTGCTTACCCCATACTCTGGAACTCTCTGCCGCAACACATCAGACTCTCACCATCAACGGAAACCTTCAAGAAGAACCTGAAGACCCACCTGTTCCGACAAGCCTACAGCCTGCAATGATCCTCGGTCTACTGAACCACCGCATGACCTGCTCTACCCTCTCCTACTGTATGCTCACCCATCCCTGTAGACTGTGAGCCCTCGCGGGCAGGGTCCCCTCTCCTTATGTACTTGTGTGTCCCTTGTCTTACACATGTTTACTATACTTGTCTATATTTCCCCTTTTCACATGTAAAGCGCCATGGAATATATGGCACTATATAAATGAATAATAATAATAATAATAATAATAATAATATTATTACTATAGACCTTCATCAGTTACTACAGTGTGAAAATAAATAAATAAACAATAATAAATAAAGTATGTACAAAAATCACATAGAATGCAGTTCGGTCGTGGATATATACAATATTATACAAGAAATACTACAACAGAGACCAAAAAATATATCTTGGGTGCTCAGACTGAAGGAGAAAAGGATAAGACATACCGTGCTAGTATGTTTGAGAGTAGCTTGAAGGAGGGCGCTTTTTACGTTATTCGTTGATCACGCCTAAAAAGAAGTGATTGGCGCTGTTAGTGTATACATAAGGTCAATGAGGTGGTGTTACAGAATGCTACATACCAGTAATCAAACGGCCAGAATGCTGCTGTAACGCAGGATAATCTGTAAGGGAAACGTCATGTAGGATGACATAAGACAGCGGTAAGGTATGCTGTAGATCAAAGTAGTGAAAGTCGCTATAAATGGCGAGGTAGTTACCGTAATAGTGGAAAATCTCAGAGCAGCCTGTTCCTCCTGGACGCGGGTGAACGCCACTTGTCAGTGGAGACAGAGGCGAGCTGAGCTTAAAAGTGGAGGAAGGGCGGGTCTATGGCCTTGACGGACAGGAGGGTAGGGCCAACGGGAGAGAGCTGGGTGGTGACGACAGCTGAGCAAAGATGGCTGCTCGCTCAGAAGCAAGATAGGATGCATTGTCGTGTAATAAAGGCTTATAGAGTCAGGAGGCACTGTTCTTCTGTGTGAAATTCATAGCGGTATGGGGGGGGGGGAGACTATGAGGAATGTGTATAAACTATGTGACACTGTTTTTATCCATATGATGGGTGGCTTCAAGCGACTCTATCCTGTCACCTATTGCCATCTTTCTAGAAAAAATTCTGACTCCATTAATCCGCGAAGCCAAATCTTTCATACTAGATACAGGAGCTTTTTTAAATACTTTAAAGGAATTGGGCACCATCCCTACAGACGCCATTTTGGTTTCACTAGATGTGAAGGACCTATATACTTCTATTCCACATATTGAAGGCATCAACTCCATCCACCGTCTACTATCCAATTCTGACATGGACCCAGACCAAGTCAATCTCTGTATAGAACTTTTAACACTTGTTCTAACCACTAACCATTTTTTATTCCAGGACACCTTTTACTTACAGATCCGTGGCACCACAATGGGCTCGAACATAGCACCCCCGTATGCAAATTGTTACATGGCAGATTTCGAAGAAAACATCATCTACAAAAATGACTTATTCAAATCCAATGCTCTTCTGTGGAAACGCTATATCGATGATGTCTTTTGCATATGGGGGGGCACGTTGGAGTCCCTTCTCTCCTTCTTAGATATACTCAATTCCTCCCAGCCAGGTATTTCTTTTACAATTAGTCACGATTCACACAAGATGAATTTTCTGGACACCATGATCATCAAGGATCCTAACGGCATACTGTCCTCTGACCTATATACTAAATCTACAGACCGTAACAGTTTGTTACATTATCAGAGTCTACACCCTTAAACCACAAAGAATGCGATTCCAAGATCCCAATTTCATAGGGTGTCCAGGATTGTCTCTGATAATACTATCCGTTCAGTACGGCTTAATGAGATGTCTGCATGATTTTCAGAAAGGGGTTATCCCCCTTCAGTACTAGATGAAGCAAGGTCTGAAAGAACCTCCTCCCAAAATAGAACCACCACCCGGATCCCGTTTGTCCATTCCTTTCATCCTTTCTCCTATATCATCCACAAGTCTATCAGGAAAAATTGTCATCTTCTCTCTACCGCCCACCCTGAGATACCAGAATTCCAGCATCCTTTCCTACCCTGCTTTCGGAGAGCACCAAACATCAGAGACAGCCTAGTCAAAGCTGACATAGGCTCTACCATTCACAAAACACAACGTTTTCTACAGAGACCAAAGAAAGGCACTTTCCCCTGTCTGCATTGTACGCAGTGCAGCAACGTGCTTAAAGGCAATAAATTCCATCATCCCCTTACTGGAAAAAGATTCCCTATAAATGGATATTTCTCATGCGACACCTCATTTGTCGTGTACCTTATAAAGTGTCCGTGTGGACGACTATATGTTGGCGAGACTGCCCAGGCCATTCGGGATAGGATCTCGAAACATAAATCCACCATTCGGTGCAAGAACCTTCTGCTTCCCATTCCTTCTCATTTCATCACCTTTGGCCATAACATCTCCCCAGTTACGGTTCCAGGTCATTGAACGCGTCCCTCAACCCAGACGAGGCGGCAATAGGATCACCACTCTAAAACGCCGTGAGGCCTTTTGGATACACACCCTGGAGATACGTGAACCTAAAGGTTTAAACCGAGATTATGATTTATTATCTTTTGTATAATAATTTTGTACCATTGCCTCATAAGAATGTTGACTATGATTACGTTTCAAACATGACTAACTTTTATCTCTTTTTATAGAGTCACTTATACTGATGTGATCTGCACCTCTGGCTCTGTCGGACTGCACCCATCTTATACTAAATGCTTTCCATGGAAATGTCCTCTCTGTTCTTGGATCCATCCTCAGGATCCTTGTTTGGTGCATTTATTTATCCTCTTTCCCACTTGTTTCCATGTGTAATAATGTCTCTCATGTATTCATGGACATAGATTTTCTTCCCCCACATAGTGATACATAAATCACCCATCATATGGATAAAAACAGTGTCACATAGTTTATACACATTCCTCATAGTCTCCCCCCCCCATACCGCTATGAATTTCACACAGAAGAACAGTGCCTCCTGACTCTATAAGCCTTTATTACACTACAATGCATGCTATTTTGCTTCTGAGCGGGCAGCCATCTTAGCTCAGCTGTCGTCACCACCCAGCTGTCTCCCGTTGGCCCTACCCTCCTGTCTGTCAAGGCCATAGACCCGCCCTTCCTCCACTTAAGCTCAGCTCGCCTCTGTCTCCACTGACAAGTGGCGTTCACCCGCGTCCAGGAGGACCAGGCTGCGCTGAGATTTTCCACTATTACGGTAACTACCTCGCCATTTATAGCGACACTCACAACTTTGATCTACAGCATACCTTACCGCTGTCTCATGTCATCCTACATGACGTTTCCCTTACAGATTATCCTGCGTTACAGCAGCATTCTGGCCGTTTGATTACTGGTATGTACCATTCTGTAACACCACCTCATTGACCTTATGTATACACTAACAGCGCCAATCACTTCTTTTTAGGCGTTATCAGTGAATAACATAAAAAGCGCCCTCCTTGCAAACATACTAGCACGGTAGGTCTTATCCTTTTCTCCTTCAATCTGAGCACCCTGATATATTTTTTGGTCTCTGTTGTAGTATTTCTTGTATAATATTGTATATTTCCACGACCGAACTGCATTCTATGTGATTTTTGTACATACTTTATTTATTATTGTTTATTTATTTATTTTTTTCACACTGTAGTAACTGATGAAGGTCTATATTGACCGAAACGTTTTCTGGTACTACAATAAACTGCCGCACCAAGCATTAAGTTGAGTGCCAGGTTTTCATTTTATCATATATGGTTTGGGAACCTAACTTGGCACCACTACAGTAGTGCACACGGTGTTTTCTACTAAATGGGTCATTAAACATGACACATAAGGGCCCCGATTATTGATGTAGGTGTGAATCTCACATTTTCGGCATTCTACATCGGTAAAATCACCACCCAGTGAGTTTTCTAAGCTCCAGCACCAGTAGAATCCGAGAAATTGATTTCTGCCTATTCAGGTCATACGTCCACTTCATGTTTGGACTTAATAGAAAACTAATTCCAGAACAAGAATAATGATAGTCCCGCCGTCGCTCTACGAGGTTTCCCGCCAGAGATATGGAATTTGAGCAGGGGGTTGGACCAGATGGCCCAGGAGGTCCCTTCCAACTCTACGATTCTATGATTCTATGATTCTATGACTAAGAGTTTGGTAACTTCTGAAAACAGGAGTACATTCCATAGCTCCGCTCACTCAGTGAGGTCATGAACAGATGGTATAACATTAGGGAGCCCAGTTAGGAGGGTGTATTTTGCCCGGGGAACTAGTCACGAGAGGCTATGCAAGTTGACCTGAGGAATTGGGACGGTTCCCTCCCTCCTACCAACCATCTACACATGGCTTGCCAGTAACTGAAACATGTAAGCTAATCTTTAATCCATCTTTATTTTGTACATATTGTAATTGTCTCGTTTGTAACATCTTTTATATTTTTTTGTAAACACTGCCTATTTCTTTTTGGAGTAAAAGCTATAATATTTACTAGTTTGATTTTCCTTGCGCTAATAACTTATTGCCACGACCTCCGAACTAAGTCAACGCTACTGATTGGGTTGGCTTCTGACCCATTATTAATCATAAAATCAGGAGCTGGTGGCAGCGAAGTGTTCTGGACTTTGGGGAGACTCTGGCATTGATGGACGGAGATTTATAAGTGTATTTCCCGCCTGAGAGTGGGGATAGTTATATTGCCCTCTTGGCAGCATAACCAATAGACAGTACACAGCAAGGCGGCCCTTCTGGCGACTACTAGTGATGAGCGAGTTTACTTGTTGCTTGGGTTTCCCTGAGCATGCTCGGGTGATCTCCGAGTATTTTGGCGTGCTCGGAAATTTAGTTTCTGTCATCTCAGCTGCATGACTTATGGCTGCTGGACAGCCTGAATACACTTGGGAACTCCCTAACAAACAGGCATTCCACACATGTATTCCGGCTGTCCAGCAGCCACAAATCAGGCAGCTGCATCGACAGAAACTTAATCTCCGAGCACGCCAAAATACAGAGGCCACCAACGAGTATACTCGCTCATCACTAGCGACTACTTATCCTAGGTGTAGTTCCCTGACTGGTCTGAGGATAAGGGGGGCGCCAGATAGATGTAAGTTCCAAACCGGAACTGGAAAGTGGGATATAATAAATCCCCCTGACGAACTGGGAGCAATCAAACAGCCCCTGTTCATGACAGCATCGGAAAAAAAGCGGAATAAAACACGAAAAGAAAAATGGATATAAATAATGTCACGTGGACCCGTCCTATGTGACACGACCCGCAGGCCGGTAACTCAGACAACAAGACACGGCATGTGTAACTGTCCTGTGTGACACGACCCGCAGGCCGGTAACTAAAACGACAAGACACAGGGGAAGGGGAAACAGTTACAACGGTGGGCCCTGCAATAGGGAACAGGGACGTGGAGACCTCCTGCACTCCCCTGAGTCAGTGTCCCTCACACTCCTAACGTTCCCTATACAGGCTCCTCACCTGTCACCCTAGCACACCCTACACCTATCCCTTGCTAGGGAGCTGGGTGGTGCAGGCACTGGCCCCACCGCTGTACTAATAAACACCAGGGAAAAATACAAACAGGGAAACACCACTTAGCTTTGCTCTGCTGCCATTGCTCCCAGCAACAGAGTCCACCACCAGAATGCAGCTTTCCTCAATAGCTGCTACTTCTCCAAGCTTTGTCAGAGCTGCAAGGAAACCTCTCTAATTCCTTCCTTCACCAGACTTTACACCAGAGCTCCCCTGAGCTGCTCTCTGTAGTTCCTTCCTTCACCAGTCTTGGTTGGAAATGAGCAATATCACCAACCCCTTCTCATAGACCATGTGACCCTATATAGGAAAAGGGAATGGTCAAATGATCAGGGGCCAAAAGCTGCTATAACCCCACTGACCACCGGGGGCAAAAGGCAAAGCAAAGAAAACATCAAGTGCAATGACCCCAACGGCCACCGGGGGCAAAACTAGAACTGAAACCACCACAGTGCAATGACCCTAATGGCCACCGGGGACAAACGATCATTAAGCACACAGCTTAACCCCTTCACGACCTTTGACGCCACATAGGCGTCATGAAAAGTCGTGCCAAAACGACCCATGACGCCTATGTAGCATCATGACTTTAAAGCCCCCCTGCGGGTCGGGTGACCTAGGTCACTGAAAGGTCATCCGACCCGCAGATACAGGGGGCTTTGTTCTTCACCACAGGGGGCGTGGCTTCGCCCCCACGTGGCTACGATCGCAATATTTCATCAATGAAAATTGATGAAATATTACAATCCAGCCATGGCCGATGCTGCAGTAGCATCGGACATGGCTGGAGACCGTGATCCGACCCCCCCCATCGACTCACGGGGCCGATCGGCCCCCGATACCGACTGACGGTGGCAATGTGCCGCCGCCGTCATCATCAGCTCCCCTCCCCCTTCTCTGGGCTCCCCTCCCCCATCTCTGGGCTCCCCCAACCTTCCGACACCCCCCCCCGGTACCTCCGACGTCCCGCGGTCCTGCTTCATGGGCGCCACCATCTTAGAAAATGGCGGGCGCGTGCGCAGTGCGCCCGCCGGCTGCAATTTCCCTTCATTCATTTTGATCACTGTGATAAACTCTCACAGTGATCAAAATAGAATGAAAAGTAATTAAACCCACGTTTATCACCCCCAAAGGCAGGATCAACTAATAAAATAAAGAAATTATTTTTATTTTTCCATTAGGGTTAGGGTTGGAAAGAGAGTTAGGGTTGGAAAGAGGGTTAGGGTTGGAAAGAGGGTTAGGGATGTGATTAGGGGTGTTTTGGGGTTAGGGTTGGAGTTAGAATTAAGGGGTTTCCACTGTTTAGGCACATCAGGGGGTCTCCAAACACGACATGGTGCAACCATTGATACCAGCCAATTTTGCGTTCAAAAAGTCAAATGGTGCTCCCTCCTTTCCAAGCCCCGTCGTGTGCCCTAACAGTGGTTTACCCCAACATATGGGGTATCAGCGTACTCGGGAAAAATTGCACAACAACTTTGGTGGTCTAATTTCTCCTGTTACCCTTGGGAAAATAAAATATTGGGGGCTTAAAAAATTTTTGGAAAAAAATGATTTTCTTATTTTCACGTCTCTGCGTTATAAACTTCTGTGAAGCACTTGGGGGTTCAAAGTGCTCACCACACATCTAGATAAGTTCCTTGGAAGGTCTAGTTTCCAAAATGGGGTCACTTGTGGGGGGTTTCTACTGTTTAGGCACATCAGGGGCTCTGCAAACATAACGACGACCGCAGACCTTTCCATCAAAGTCTGCATTTCAAAACGTCACTACTTCCATTCTCAGCCCTTACGTGTGCCCAAACAATGGTTCCCCCCACATATGGGGTACCAGCGTACTCAGGACAAACTGGACAATAACTTTTGGGGTCCAATTTCTCCTGTTACCCTTGGGAAAATAAAAATTTGCGAGCTAAAATAATCATTTTTTGAGGTAAAAATGATTTTTTATTTTCACAGCTTTGCGTTATAAACTTCTGTGAAGCACTTGGGGGTTCAAAGTGCTCACCACACATCTAGATAAGTTCCTTGGGGGGTCCAATTTCCAAAATGGGGTTACTTGTAGGGGGGTTCCACAGTTTAGGTACATCAGGGGCTCTGCAAATGTAACATGACGCCCGCAGACCATTCCATCAAAGTCAGCATTTCAAAATGTCACTACTTCTCTTCCGAGCCCCGACGTGTGCCCAAACAGTGGTTCCCCCCACATATGGGGTACCAGCGTACTCAGGACAAACTGGACAACAACTTTTGGGGTCCAGTTTCTCCTGGTACCCTTGTGAAAATAAAAAATTGCGCACTAAAAAATAATTTTGAGGAAAAAAAAATATTTTTCATTTTCACGGCACTGCGTTATAAACTTTTGTGAAGCACTTGGGGGTTCAAAGTGCTCACTATGCATCTAGAAAAGTTCCTTAGGGGGTCTAGTTTCCAAAATGGGGTTATTTGTGGGGGAGCTCCAATGTTTAGGCACACCGGGGCTCTCCAAACACGACATGGTGTCCGCTAACGATTAGAGGTAATTTTCATTTCAAAAAGTCAAATGGTTCTCCTTCCCTTCTGAGCCCTGCCGTGCGCCCAAACAGTGGTTCCCCCCCACATATGGGGTGTCGGTGTACTCAGAACACATTGCACAACAACTTTTGTGGTCCAATTTCTCCTGTTACCCTTGTGAAAATGAAAAATAGCGGGCTAAAATATCATTTTTGAGGAAAAAAAAAATATTTTTTCTTTTCACTGCTCTGCGTTATAAACTTCTGTGAAGCACCTGGGGGTTCAAAGTGCTCACTACACATCTAGATAAGTTCCTTCGAGGGTCTAGTTTCCAAAATGGGGTCACTTGTGTGGGAGCTCCAATGTTTAGGCACACAGGGGATCTCCAAACGCGACATAGTGTCTGATAACGATTGGAGCTAATTTTCCATTCAAAAAGTCCAATAGCGTTCCTTCCCTTCTGGGCCCCGCCGTGCGCCCAAACAGTGGTTTATGAGCACATATGAGGTATCTGTGCACTCAGGAGAAATTGCCCAACAAATTTTAGGATCCATTTTATCCTGTTGCCCATGTGAAAATGAAAAAAACTGAGGCTAAAAGAAAATTTTTGTGAAAAAAAAGTACTTTTTATTTTTTACCGATCAATTTGTGAAGCACCTGGGGGTTCAAAGTACTCACTATGCATGTAGATAAGATCCTTGGTGGGTCTAGTTTCCAAAATGGGGTCAATTGTGGAGGAGCTCCAATGTTTATGCACACAGGGGCTCTCCAAACGTGACATGGCAACCGCTATTTATTCCAGCATGTTTTCCATTCAAAAAGTCAAATGGCGCTCCTTCCCTTCTGAGCCCTGCCGTGCACCCAAACAGTGGTTTATGACCTCATATGAGGTATCGGTGTACTCAGGAGAAATTGCCCAACAAACTTTAGGATCTATATTATCCTGTTGCTCATGTGAAAATGAAAAAATTGATGCTAAAAGAAAATTTTTGTTGGAAAAATTAAAATGTCCATTTTTTCCTTCCACGTTGCTTTAGTTCCTGTGAAGCACCTGAAGGGTTAATAATCTTCTTGAATGCAGTTTTGAGTAGCTTGATAGGTGCAGTTTTTAGAATGGTGTCACTTTTGTGTATTTTCTGCCATATAGACCCCTCAAAGTGACTTCAAATGTGAGGTGGTCCCTAAAAAAAATGGTTTTGCAAATTTTGTTGTAAAAATGAGAAAATCGCTGGTCAACTCTTAACCCTTATAACTTCCAAAAAAAAAAAAAAATTGTTTCCAAAATGGTGCTGATGTAAAGTAGACATGTGGGAAATGTTATTTAGTAACCACTTTGTGTCACATAACTCTCTGGTTTAACAGAATAAAAATTCAAAATTTGATAATTGCAAAATTTTCTACATTTTTACCAAATTTCTGATTTTTTCACAAATAAACGCAAAAATTATCGACCTAAATTTACAACTAACATGAAGCCCAATATGTCACGAAAAAACAATCTCAGAATCGCTAAGATGCGTTGAAGCGTTCCTGAGTTATTACCTCATAAAGAGACACTGGTCAGAATTGCAAAAAATGGCCAGGTCATTAAGGTCAAAATAGGCTGGGTCATGAAAGGGTTAAGGAAAAAAAAAAGGTTACGCGTGCTTTATATCTGTCATGATCCAGCATGGTTCATGACAGTACCCTCCCCTTAATGAGGGGCCTCTGGACCCTGAAGACCGCTCCTCATCAGGGGACCACCTACAGAGGGGACGCCCAGGTCCAGAGTTCACCCCAGCAACGACCTGCACTTCAGGTTTATGACTAACGAGCACTGCTGGTATTGACAAAGTATGTTCCGGAGGCACCACCCATCTCCAAAGCGCCAATCTGGGGAGCAAGAGGTGTATGGGCAAGTATGTGGGTAACTCCAGCTGGTAAGTCTCCGGGCCCTGGATAGCAGACACCAGATACGGCCCGGTCACCTGAGAATTCCAGACCCCGCAACACACTTCCACTGGATGTTTTTGGTGGCCACCCATACATGCTCGTTCACACACAGGTCCGGACCTGAACATTTATTGCCACACATTCGTTTGTCACAACACGGTGAACTCTCTCTGGAACTGACAACAGAGGCGTCCCCCTGTGTCACCACACTCACACCCCCGCAATTCACCAAGGGAAACACCACCCTCCAACTACTAGGTCTCCTGCAGCACCTCAGCTGCTACCACTGGAGAGGAAGGGGATGTTTGTAGAGAGAAGGCAGAGACAGTAGCCCCTAGGCAGCAGCCCTCACACGACTGCTCCCAGCTGACTACTTCCCTAGTCTGCCAATCTAAGACCGGGTTGTGTTTTTTAGACCAAGGGGGGCCCACAACGATAGGTGTTATGAATGGGCCACTGAGGAGAAAAAAACAAAACAAGCTAAGTCACAGAAAACCAGAGAGGTTGGTAACTATGCAGATTGCAGATCCCTGATCCTAACCGCACAACTAGCAGCAGCCGTGGAGCGTACCTACGATGATCCTAGACACTTCGTCACAGCCGGAGAACTAAATAAGCCTGAAGCAAGAAAAGGGGAAAACTAACTGCCCCAGAGCAGACCCCAAAGGAAAGACAGCCCCCCCATATGTATTGACGGTGAAACAAGATGAAAACACAAACAAAGGCAGGAAAATAGGCTGAGCAAACGATGGGGCCCAAACTAACTAGAAAGGATAGGAAAGGAAAGACACTGTCTGCAACCAGCAAAAAACCCTACAAAAATAATGTCCAACACTTCTGATAGTAAAATTAACCCTGAAGTCACCAGACTTCTCCCACTATATCAGCACTCTGAAATATTCTGAGACATAGCAAAAAAAGGCCAATCTAATAAGGGCCATAAAGCAAATTGGCAAATACAGGTAAATAAGAGTGGAAATTCAGCACAGCCCCAGCCGGGGCTGGCTGACCACACAAAAAACTGAATAGACCAACAAAATCAAGTGTGAACATTAGCAGAAAAACTTAGCTTTAGATGACTGGAACAGAGCTGAAAACCAAGACCTGACAAGCCAGAAGGAATCACCAGCACCAGAATAGGGAGTCGGCTGTCTTAAATCCAGTCTGAGATTCCTGAGGTCCAATCGTCATCCTCATTATCAGGTGGCAGATCTCTACTGATTAAATCAGCCTCACTACCTCCTGTTACCACCAGAGGGAGCCTGGCAGGAGAACTCACAACTGGTGGACCAGAAAATGAACTTACAACAGACAGGTGCTGGATTTCCCTCCAAGACGTAGTATGGCTGGGACACATCCTGATGTCCGCTATGCAGCACAATGTCTTCTATGACTTGGTTTAACCCCCCCCTGGCTCAGTGGGACAGAGTTAATGGCCTGGACGCTTAAGGGTTTGTCCGGCGTCTCACACCTCAGACCATGAGTCTGGACAAACTGAGCATCCACCAGACTGACTTCTGCTCCACTGTCCACAAGCACCGGTATGCCCTCAGGTACCTCGACAATCATCACCTCCGCTGACATAGTACCTTCTGAGGGCGAGGAGGAAATATACACTCCCAGGTCTTCTTCCTCCACATGACCAGGGGGACACGGCTTCTCTGACAGTACAGAAATTTCAGCGTCAGTGCCAAGGACTAAATCATTAGTCTGCTCACTACAGGAACGTACCCCTTCACCTTGGGGAACACCAGGCAGCACCATGGGGACACCGACTCCACCCACCTGCCTGGGTACGTCCGCCTGTATAAGCAAGTCCTTCTCACCAGCAGGGACTCCACGGCACATCCTCGCCAAAGCCGTATATGGACCCTCTAGTTGAGGCAGAGGATAGGCCTCAGACCCATAATTCCACTGCAGGTGCTGCTGAAACACATCATTCAGCTCCTCCCTAACCTCAGTGAGGGCCAGCAACAACTGCTCACCGGTCTGCACTTGGCCCATGGCTAAAACGACAAGACACGGGGGAAGGGGAAACAGTTACAACGGTGGGCCCTGCAATAGGGAACAGGGACGTGGAGACCTCCTGCACTCCCCTGAGTCAGTGTCCCTCACACTCCTAACGTTCCCTATACAGGCTCCTCACCTGTCACCCTAGCACACCCTACACCTATCCCTTGCTAGGGAGCTGGGTGGTGCAGGCACTGGCCCCACCGCTGTACTAATAAACACCAGGGAAAAATACAAACAGGGAAACACCACTTAGCTTTGCTCTGCTGCCATTGCTCCCAGCAACAGAGTCCACCACCAGAAAGCAGCTTTCCTCAAGAATAGCTGCTACTTCTCCAAGCTTTGTCAGAGCTGCAAGGAAACCTCTCTAATTCCTTCCTTCACCAGACTTTACACCAGAGCTCCCCTGAGCTGCTCTCTGTAGTTCCTTCCTTCACCAGTCTTGGTTGGAAATGAGCAATATCACCAACCCCTGCTCATAGACCATGTGACCCTATATAGGAAAAGGGAATGGTCAAATGATCAGGGGCCAAAAGCTGCTATAACCCCACTGACCACCGGGGGCAAAAGGCAAAGCAAAGAATACATCAAGTGCAATGACCCCAACGGCCACCGGGGGGCAAAACTAGAACTGAAACCACCACAGTGCAATGACCCTAATGGCCACCGGGGGCAAACTATCATTAAGCACACAGCTTAAGGAGAAAAAAAAAAAGGTTACTAGTGCTTTTTATCTGTCATGATCAAGCATGGATCATGACAAATAAACATGGTACCGCTGAAAACATCATCTTATCCCGCAAAAAACGAGCCCCATACAGCTCCATCACCGGAAAAATAAAATAGTTATAGCTCTCAGAATAAAGCGATGCAAAAATAATTATTTTTTCTATACAGGAAAGATGTATAGCTTTGTACCGTGTTAGCCAGTAGATAGAAGAATATTCAGGATTGAGAGTCCTCAGTGGTTGATGCCTTTTAATGGCTAACAGAAAAGATGGTAACACTTTGCAGCTTTCGGGACTACTCAGGTCTCTTCATCAGGCAAAGGCTAATTCAACTTCAGATTTTTTATTAGTTTTTGCCTGATGAAGAGACCTGAGTATTCCCGAAAGCTGCAATGTGTCACCATCTTTTCAGTTAGCCATTAAAAGGCATCAACCACTGAGGACTCTCAATCCTGAATATTTTTTCTATAAAATACTTATTGTAGAAAAGCTCCAAAACATAAAAAAGATAAATGAGGTATCTCCGTAATCATACTGACCCAAAGAATAAAGCTGTCTTATCAATCGTAACAGCATAACCCCCCAACCCATCAAAAAAAAAAAACATCCTGAATTGCTGGTTGTTATACATTCTACCTCCCAAAAATCGGAATAGAAAGCGATCAAAAAATGTCACGTGCCCGAAAATGGTACCAATAAAAACGTCAACTCGTCCCGAAATAAACAAGCCCTAACATGACTCTGTCGGCCAAAATATGGAAAAATTATAGCTCCCAAAATGTGGTGATGGAAAAACTAGTATTCACAATAAAAAGCGTCTTTTAGAGTGTGACTGCCGCCAAACAAAAAAACCCGCTATAAATCTCGTATCTCTGTAATCGCACCGACCCGAAGAATAAAGTCGCCTAATCACTTATACCGCATGAGGAATGGCGTAAAAAATAAATAAAACCAATTCTTCACATGCTGCTGATTTTTCCATTCTGCTTCCCAAAGATCGCAGTAAGGCTCGGTGCACATTTATCCTGCGCTCTGCACTGAGCTCTCAACACTGGGGTTTCCGTGTAAATCTCTGAAATATGTGATTCAGACGGAACCTCAGGCGGAAGATTCCCTATAATGAGGCAGATGGAAGCACTGTGCACGCAGACTGACCCGTGATCCGGCGGTATCCGTCTTATTAGTATTGCATAAAACTGCAGTCGGCCACAGTTTTGTGCAATTCTGAAAAGGAGGACACTACTGATAGAGGCCAGATGGAATCCAGAGTAACTCTGCTGCCTTATGATAGTGAATGGATCCCTCGGGGGGTTTCATCTGAATCACGTCAGTCTGAGATTTATTTGGAAACCCAGATGTAAGTGCTCAGAGTAGAGCGATGGATAAATGTGATCATAAACATTATGTAAAATGTTCCCAATAAAAGCTTCAACTCAATCCACAAAAAAGGCAAGTCCCCATTCAGGTCTGTCATCTGTTAATGGAAAGTTAAGGGCTTCCACGTTAGTGGTAGAAAAAAATCTCTGGAAAAGCAAAATGGCTCCTCGCCCCCCAATAGAAATTCAGCAAATTCTGTGCTCACAAATCCAAATGCCCCCTCCCTTCTGAGCCACACAATGTACCTAAACCAAGTGTAACGTACACATGATTGGCATTTCTGTAGTGATGAGAGCCCGCCTGACTTCAGGGTGCATGTCTCCAGAAGCTCGGGTTGGGCATAACGTAATAGTCACTATAATGTACTGGTCACTACAACGTCAGCATGCAATTTTCACTCGGCGACATTCATTGCTGCTTGTTTCTGGAAAATACACACAGAGTCAAATCTACAATACACCTGTAGATAAATTCCCAAAGGGGTATAATTTCAAAAATGGGGTCACCTTAGGGGGGGATTCTGCTCTTCTAGCACTTAGGAGCTCTGTATATGGAGTCCTCGAACTATTCTATGTGCTGTTCCATCTAAGGTTATGATTGAATGCTTATATAATTGTGTTATGTTACCTTTCTTTCTATTCAGTCTTGCATTTGGTCTGCTGCCATCTGCTGTCCTTTTTCTGTATAGCAGACCGCAGCTAAGGCCTGTTTCACACTTTAGTTTTTTCTGTCAGTTAAAGTCCGCCAAAATAGCGGAAAACGGATCCGCCGAAGGGAAAAATTTAAAGGAACCGTGCCGAGAGAGAGATCCGGACACGAAAAAAACGTTACACGCTTCGTCCGGGCCGCTGAACGCCAAAATCTTGGCAGACACGTACAAAAACGGATCAAACGGACGACCATCCGTCAAGATCCGCCGATAATGCACGTCTATGAAGAAAAAAACGGATCCGCCAACAAAAATAGCAGATGCGTTTTTTTTCCAAATCGGCGGATCTTGACTGATGGTCACAAACGGAAGTGTGAAACAGGCCTAAGTAATTCTAATACATGCCTCCCACTTCCAGGTCAGTGACTCCTTCTCCTCCTGCCGGTGGCCAATACTAGCTTCATCTTCACCCGGGAGAGACATGCTTACCAGGCTGTGAAAGGCATCAGTTTTTTGACCACTTCGTTGCACTCACAATTTGCTAAACTTGCTGCACACATCTTGCTGCACCACCTGGGTTGTTACACCTGCATTTCTGGAGAAGTACTGCATTACCAATCATACGCTGTGTGTCCAGATCTCCAATAAACAAGTCTGGACTTCACAATATCTGGTGTGTATCATCTCTCCGGACGCATGAACAGCAAAACAGCAACAATGGTCCTGTCTGCTCTGCATTGAGGAAACGGAAGGTAGGAATCTCTCCCAGCCCCACTCAACTACACCTCAATTCGCCTCATGTGGGGACAGAACAGTCAAAAAACTGCCTTGTAGCCCGCCAAAAAAAAAATCACCCTTATATCCTAACCCGTCTGCCCGCTCACATACTGCAGCCCTGCTCTGCTAACAAACTCTGCAGCGTCACCCCAGACCGCATCGTGCATAGAGACAGTCTGCATATTATACAACATCGCTGCAGATTGTCAGACTGCAAAACCCCACAATTCCCTAAAAACACATTGGGAATCTTATCAACACGTCTTAACTAAGCTGCACCGTGATTTCCAGCCCCCAATTCAAAAGTTCAGTTTCTTAAAGAGACAGTGCACCTTAAATCAAAATGGCCGAAAAAGACCCTGCACAGTCTTCCACTGCTGAAACAGAGCAAATACTAACCGATACGGTCCATTATGAAGAGGGGGAAACAGAGTCAGCTTCAGAAACAGGCCAAGACTCACGACCAAGACGCTCTGTCAAACCAACCATAAAGGTCGTCGAAAACTATCACAGTACAAAGGATGAGTTCAATGGCAACCTGGACGACCTATGGGAACGAGTGATCTCCCTCATGTCAAGCATCAAACGCCACAAAAATGATGCAGCGAGTCTACAGGACACTATAAAACGGCTAGACACGGCCAACAGAAGATACAAGAGACTTTCTGCAAGGTATGTTGCCTTCCTAAGAGACTAATATTGATGATGCCTCATCAGAATTAAGCAAAGTGGATTCCACAGAAAAAGAAATGGACGCTGCTGTGCAAGACGCCAAAGATAAAGCGGAGCTCCGTATCGCTTATCTGCAAGAAGCTGGATCTCACAGGTCAGGCTCATCCAAGCACTCTGCTCGGTCATACAAATCATCCTGCTCAAGAACTTCAGCCCTCAGCGACAGAATCCTAGAGGCCCGTTTAAACGCAGAGCGATCCAAACTAAGACGTTCCTACACAGAAAAGAAAGTGGAGGCCGAAGCCAAGAAAGCTGAAGCGGAGGCCGAAGCCAAGAAAGCTGAAGCGGAGGCCGAAGCCAAGAAAGCTGAAGCGGAGGCAGAAGCCAAGAAAGCTGAAACGCAGGCAGAAGCCAAGAAAGCTGAAGCGCAGGCAGAAGCCAAGAAGGCTGAAGCGCAGGCAGAAGCCAAGAAGGCTGAAGCGCAGGCAGAAGCCAAGAAGGCTGAAGCGCAGGCAGAAGCCAAGAAGGCTGAAGCGCAGGCAGAAGCCAAGAAGGCTGAAGCGCAAGCAGAAGCCAAGAAGGCTGAAGCGCAGGCAGAAGCCAAGAAGGCTGAAGCGCAGGCAGAAGCCAAGAAGGCAGAGGCTAAAGCAAAGATTCTTCAAAACACAAATGGAGGAAGAAATCGCGCTAGCCGAAGTAAAAATACTCGAGCAAGCAATGAATCAAAACCTCGACCCGATTTGCCTATCACCACTGGAAGAAGAGGACCCAGCTGTCCGTACCAGTGATTACGTGCAGAAACAGATCTCTGCAGCACACACCTCCAGCGACGTTCAACCCAACAATGTGGAAACGTCCAAGTCAGCCCACCTTACGATGCCAGTGTTACCCACAGCATCTGCAGAGACCCAAGACCAACGCCATAATGTGTCCCCTCAGGTGCAGCAATCACAAGACGATCACAAGTCGCATTCCAATCCATCTCCACAGTTCAAGCCGCAGTCATCAAAATCTCCAGAGGTTAAACCGCAGCTCAACCCTGCAGCAACATCATTCTACCCAGGAACAATTCACCCTTCCACGCCGCACAGCTTATACGCCCGAGAAGCAACACAAGCTAACAAGAAGTGAAGGATCGGATATGTCCGAGTTAGAGAAGTTTATGGTGAGCAAAGAGCTAATCAGCACCAGCCTCTCAAAGTTTGACGACTGTGCAGAGAACTACAGAGCCTGGAAAGCAACCTTCAAGGCCACCATTGCTGATCTTAACCTATCTGCAGAACAGGAGCTCGACCTCATGGTAAAATGGTTGGGAAATGACTCCACAAACCGTATCAAGAGTCTTCGGACCGTTTATGTGGGGCAAGCTGAAGCAGGTCTCGCTGCTGCCTTGCTGAGACTCGAAAGAACCTATGGCAGCGCTGAAGCCATGGAGAAAAATCCCTATTCAAGAGACTGTAGAACGTTCCAAGGATCAACCTTAAGGAAGCCCACAAGCTTCTGGACTTATGCGACCTGCTTATGGAGCTGGATCTTGCAAAAGGAGACCCTCGTCTGTCTGGATTATGCTACCTGGACATTGCCCATGGGGTGAACCCAATCATCTCAAAGCTGCCGCATAGTCTGCAAGAGAAGTGGGCAGTATGCGTTTCCAGGTACAAAAGATCACATGATGTCACCTTTCCTCCGTTCAATCAGTTCTGCAAGTTTGTCGACGAACAGGCCCAAATGAGGAACAACCCTAGCCTAGACTTCCTGGAGTCTAACACTACAGCTCCAGCAACACCGTCATCAAGGTATGAAAGTGTCTCACATAGACGCAAGGACTTGAGGAGCAGTATAAGTGTCAGAAAGACTAACCTGCCACCACCTGCAGTAACAGCCGATAAACAGTACACTATTCCATCGAGAGATAAATCTTTCAATCATCAGTGTCCCATTCACAAAAAACCACACTCATTGAACAAATGTAGAGGCTTCAGGTCCAAAACCATGCAGGAGCGCAAGAAATTCCTCAGCGAACTTGGGGTATGTTTCAAGTGCTGCACCTCATTAGAACACATGGCCAAGGACTGTAAATCTGCCATTAAGTGTGAAGAGTGTCATAGTGACAAACACCCATCAGCTTTGCATCCAACCTCAGCCACCAGCGATCCAGCAGTCGCAGTTACCTCTAGTCCTACAAACCATGGCGGGGAGCCACAGAATAACACCAAGTCTACCACGGCTGTCTCCTGCTCATGCTCAGAGGTATGTGGGGAGAACCAAAGTGATAAATGCTGTGCCAGGATATGCCTAATCAGAGTTTATCCAGAAGGGCAACCAGAAAAGGCAGTAAAAATGTATGCCATCATTGACGATCAGAGCAATCGATCCCTAGCTGGACCTAAGTTCTTTGAAGCCTTTGGAATCAAGGGACCAGCAACGCCCTATACTCTGAACACTTGCTCAGGCCGCATAGAGACTAGCGGCAGAAGGGCACAAGGTTTCATTGCTTTTCCTGTCAACGGAGGCGTAGAAATACCCCTACCTACGCTAATCGAATGCGATCAAATACCCGACCAAAGGGACGAGATCCCTACCCCAGAAACTGCGTTCCATCAACCACACCTAAGGCACCTAGCCAGTGTTATCCCACCTATGGACTCAGATGCTGAAATCCTACTTCTGCTCGGCAGAGACAATTTAAGGATATATAAGGTCCGCCAACAGTGCAATAGTCCTGACTATGCCCCCTACGCACAGAGACTCGACTTGGGGTGGGTAATCATAGGAAATGTGTGCTTGGACCGAACAAGAGTCGATTCCTTTAAGACTTATGTACGCAGAGATGGAGGAGCTACTTCTGCAAACCATGCCTTCATCACTACGATGTGAAAGAGAAGCCTCCAGATCCCGTACAGGTCAATGGAAGACAAGGAATTTGTCAGGATAATGAACAATGAGTTCATCAAGCACGAGACCAATCACTGGGTTTTTCCCCTACCCTTCCGAGCTACCAGGGTAAGACTGCCGACCAATCGTGAACAAGCCCTGTCCAGATTCAACTCTCTCCAGCGCACACTTAGCAACAAACCAAAGATGAAAGAACACATTGTCACCTTTATGAGCAAGATATTCCGGAATAACCATGCGGAGCCAGCGCCTCCCTTAAAGGAAAACGAGGAGTGCTGGTACCTACCCTCATTCGGAGTATATCACCCACGGAAACCTAAGCAAATTAGAGTCGTCTTTGATTCAAGCGCCAAACATCAAGGTATATCTCTCAACGATGTCCACATCACGGGTTCTAACCTTACAAACAACCTAGTAGGCGTGTTGATGAGGTTCTGGAAAGAGCCCATCGCCATCACCGCCGAAATTGAACAGATGTTCCACTGTTTCATAGTCAGAGACGACCACAGGAATTTCCTCAGGTTCCTATGGTACAAGGACAATGACCCCAGCAAAGAGATGGTGGAGTATCACATGAGGGTGCATGTATTCAGGAACAGCCCTTCCCCAGCAGTGGCAACCTATGGCCTGCGGAGAACCGCACAAGAAGGAGAGACCGAATATGGAACAGACGCCAGAAACTTTGTAGAGCAAGTTGATGTAGATGATGGACTAAAATCTCTACCCACAGAAGAAGAGGCTATCGATCTACTCAAGAGGACCCAAGGTATGCTGTACCAAGTTAAGCTTAGATTGCACAAAATTGCTTCAAACAGCACGGCTGTCATGAGAGCCTTTGATTCAAGTGACCACGCACCAGGATTCAAGGCCAAAGACCTGGGACCAGACTGTCCGCCTGTGCAGAGAAGCTTAGGCTTGAGGTGGAACCTGTCAGTCGACACCTTCAGTTTCCAAATAAACTGTGCAGACAAACCATTCACTAAACGTGGTGTCCTGTCAGTGGTGAATAGCTTATACGACCCACTGGGGTTCGTAGCACCAATTACCATACAAGGTAAATTCCTTCTGAGACTGCTTTCCGAAACCGTCAAGGACTGGGATGCCACACTCCCTCCTGAGAAGGAACCAAAATGGGAAGCCTGGAAGCAGTCTTTGTGTGCCTTTGGATGAGATCCACATACCGAGATGCTACTCCAGAACCTCACTTGTTGCTAGCACTAGGAAGGAACTCCATGTGTTCTCGGATGCATCCACGGAGGACACGGCAGCAGTTGCCTATCTGAAGGTGACGGGACCCGACAATCAAGATCACGTTAAGGTTCGTTTTCAGCAAGGCTAAGTTGGCTCCCAAGCCTGATCACACTATTCCCAGACTTGGACTCTGTGCAACCGTGCTTGCAGTAGAACTTGCAGACTTTATATAGCATGAGCTGGACACCAACATAGGTGACGTGCAATACTACAGTGACAGTAAGGTTGTCTTAGGTTACATCTACAACTAAACAAGGCACTTCTACGTGTACATCAGTAACCGCATCGAGAGAATAAGGAGGTCTTCCAAGCCTGAACAATGGCACTATATCCCATCTGAGCTTAATCCAGCTGACCATGCCACTAGACCTATGTCTATAAGATCCTTTGCTAACTCTTCTTGGCTTTCAGGTCCTAAGTTTGTGTTGGAACAGAAGGGAAGTGAATGTGTCCAGGAAGTCTTCAGCATCCAGGATCCGGATGGCGATCCAGAAGTCTGCTCCGAGGTCAGTGCTTTGGCGACGAACACTATACCAACCTCCAGCCTCAGTTGCCAGCGCTTCAAATACTTCTCCAATGGGATGAAACTTCTTAAGACTGTAGCAAGGTTAGCCCACATTGTGAGATCTTGTCTCAACTCACATGGAGACAAAGACTGGCACGGCTGGCACGTCTGCCACAAACCACTCTCTACCCAGTACGTTCCGGTAGGATGAACCACAAATAGAACACTGCCCTACTATTTCGTCCATTAGATTACGGTTGGGTCAGAGACAGTTTGGCCTAGTGCGGCTTCTCCGATCCGAAGATGGGTACCATTGGATTGTCTCAGGAACTGACTGTCATCTACCTCGTTTTGAAGTTGTGATTATTGCATGCATATTTGTGTTTCCTTTCTAGGTTATTGAGCTTTATTTAAACAAAAACATTAATATAGTGAAATCCCTTATGGAATTTCAGACGGGGAGAGGGCTGTTTCATCTAAGGTTATGATTGTTTGCTTATATAATTGTGTTGTTACCTTTCTTTGTATTCAGTCTGGCATTTGGTCTGCTGCCACCTGCTGTCCTTTTTCTGTATAGCAGACCGCAGTGTTATGATTGAGTCACCGTAGGAGGCAGACACAAAAATAGAAGCTACGTCCAGAAAACCAGAGAAGTTGGCAACTATCAGATTGCAGACCCCTGAACCTATCAACACAACTAGCAGTAGCCGTGGGGGGTTCCTACGATGCCCTAGACCCCTCGATCACAGCCGGTGCGCTAAATAGCCTAAAGACAGAAAAGGAAATCTAAACTGCCCCAGAGCAGACCCCAAAGTAAAAGGCAGCCCCCAACATATAATGACGGTGAAGCAAGATGAAAAAACACTCACACAGATAGAAAGATAGACTGAGCAAACGATGGGGCCCAAGCTAGCTAAACAGAACAGGAAAGGAAGGTTGCTGTCTGCAATCTGCCAAAACCCTATCAAAGACATAAGCCAACAAGCTGATATGAAAAAGACCCTGAAGCAGCTAGGCTTCAAAAACTAAATCAGCACTCAGGTATTTTCAGAAGAAAGAGCTAAAGGAATTCAGCACACCCCAGCAGGGAATGGCAGAAATCCAGAAAAACAAAGCAAAAACAAAGTCAAAGCACAAAAGCAAAAGGCCGAGCAGCAAACTTAGCTTTGGAGGAGCAGGAATTCAGACTGGTCTCCAAGGATCCCACAGAGAAATCACCCGCAGGGCAGAAGGGCGTCGGCAGCCTTATATCCAGTCAGTAACTCCACTCAGCCAGTCATCATAATCAGACTCAGGTGTTTGATAATCAGGCTCACTACCTTTCTTTACCAGAAGAGGGAGTTCCTCGGGCCTCAGTAGTGAAGGGGAAAATGAACTCACAACACCGCAGCTAAGTAATTCTAGCACATGCCTCCCACTTCCAGGTCAGTGACTCCTTCTCCTCCTGCCGGTGGTCAATACTAGCTTCATCTTCACCCGGGAGAGACATGCTTACCAGGCTGTGAAAGGCATCAGTTTTTTGACCACTTCGTTGCACTCACAATTTGCTAAACTTACTGCACACATCTTGCTGCACCACCTGGGTTGTTACAACTGCATTTCTGGAGAAGTACTGCATTACCAATCATACGCTGTATGTCCAGATCTCCAATAAACAAGTCTGGACTTCACAATATCTGGTGTGTATCATCTCTCCGGACGCATGAACAGCAAAACAGCAACAATGGTCCTGTCTGCTCTGCATTGAGGAAACGGAAGGTAGGAATCTCTCCCAGCCCCAATCAACTACACCTCCATTCGCCTCATGTGGGGACAGAACATTCTAGGAAAATCTGCGCTCCAGGAGGCAAATAGCGCTCCGTCCCTCCAGAGTCTCGCCGTATGGCTAAGCAGTACTGTACGGCCACATATGGGGTATTGCCACGTTCAATAGAAATTGTGGGACAAATGTTGGTGCTGTCATGATTCCTCTGCTCAGAGTGTCTGGGACTCCGTGATGGACAGCTCTGTCATCCAATCCTGTGCTGGGGCGTGCTGAGCTATCGGTGCTGTGATTGACAGCTCGGTTGACCTATCTGACTGGGAGGTGCAGAGGTTTCCACAGGTGCTCCCTGTTATTTATAATTGCCCTGCTATTTAGGCGAGCTCTCTGGCCCAGATTACTGCCAGTCAAAAGCTTGTGCTCCCTGGTGTGTTCGCCTGTACTCTGTGCTGTAAGTTCTGATATTCTGCTGCTGACCTTTGGACCGTGTTGTGACTACCCGTTTGTTATTGCCCCTTTGCATCTGATCTTCTGCTGCTGACCTTTGGACGATGTTCTGACTACGCGTTTGTTATTGCCCCCTTGCATCTGATATTCTGCTGCTGACCTTTGGACCATGTTCTGACTACCCGTTTGTTATTGCCCCCTTGCATCTGATATTCTGCTGCTGACCTTTGGACCATGTTCTGACTACCCGTTTGTTATTGCCCATTTGCTTATCCGCTATTTCTCTGACATTCTGACCCTGGCATGTGACCTGATTACGACTTTGTATTTTCCCTTGGTTCACTACTTGCTCTTTTGGTATTGACCCCGGAACATCTGACTTCGCTGACTCATGGCTTGTCTGTGAGTTGTGACTAGCATCACACGTGTCATTTTTACCCACTTCCCTTGTGAAAAGGTAAAATTTGGGGCTAAAACAAAATTTTGGTGGTAAAAATGTAGTTGTTTTTTTCTTCACTGCCCAATGGTATGAAATTCTGTGACACACCCATGTCATAGGGGCTCTACCAATGAGACATGGCACCCTCAGACCATTCCAGCAAAATCTGAACTCCAATATGGCGCCTCTTCCCTTCTGAGCTTTGCACTGTGCCTCAAAAGTAGTATTCCCCCACATATGAGGTATTGGCGTACTCAGGAGAAATTACACAAAAAATTTTGGGGTCTATTTTTTTCCTGTTACCCTTGTCAAAAATAAGAAAAAATTGTATCTGAAGTAAACTTTTTGTGTAAAAAAATAAAAAATTTTTTTTAAAACATTACCAAAATTCCTGTGAAGCGCCTCAAGGGTTCATTTTGTTGTTTTTTTTACAAATAAGCACAAGTCATATCGAAGAAATGTTCCCACTAACATAAAGTACAATATGTCATGAGGGAACAATGTCAGAATCACCGGGATCCATGGAAGCTCCAGAGCTATCACCTCATAAAGGGACAGTGGTCAGAATTGTAAAAATTGGCCCGGTCATTAAAGTGCAAACCACTGGGGGTGAAGGGGTCCTGCTAGGACCTGGCTTGCGCTTTCCAACATCCTATGAAGACATCTGAAGCCTCGGTTCCTTATGGCCTTCATGAATATCGGAGGCCCGTGTAGAAGTTTAGGGGCCTCTAATATGATGGCACACAGCAGAATCCATATCTGTGTAACTAGTAAAGTCTCTCCCTGTATCAGCTCGGCTTCGTCACATCCCTCAGTCTTGGCCTCTAGACAACCTGTCCACTTGGAGAACGCTATTTCTGCCATTTCAGGGGTGAGCTGAGATTCACACTTTCTGCTCCTCATGATTACAGGTATTGTGTTCCCTTTGCTCCTCCATATACGAGTGCAGGACAGAAACACGCGTCAACGACCCAACTATGTGACTCACGAAAGGTCCTTGGAGTATACAGCTTGTGTGTGACCGCTGTCCCTCCAGATGCCCCAGTGCTGACCCTCCCCTTGATGTCTGCTCTCTAACCCCCAGAACGATATCGAACAGAACTACAAGCCCGCCATGTTATGTGCTGCATATCCTAACTTTAAAGTAGTGACGGTGTATCCCCGTGTCTGGGGGGGATCACGTATAGGACATTACAGCAGTGATGGCGGTGTATCCCCGTGTCTAGGAGGATTACGTATAGGACATTACAGTAGTGATGGCGGTGTATCCCCGTGTCTAGGAGGATTACGTATAGGACATTACAGTAGTGATGGCGGTGTATCCCCGTGTCTGGGGGGATTACGTATAGGACATTACAGTAGTGATGGCGGTGTATCCCCGTGTCTGGGGGGGATCACGTATAGGACATTACAGCAGTGATGGCGGTGTATCCCCGTGTCTAGGAGGATTACGTATAGGACATTACAGCAGTGATGGCGGTGTATCCCCGTGTCTGGGGGGATTACGTATAGGACATTACAGTAGTGATGGCGGTGTATCCCCGTGTCTGGGGGGGATCACGTATAGGACATTACAGTAGTGATGGCGGTGTATCCCCGTGTCTAGGAGGATTACGTATAGGACATTACAGTAGTGATGACGGTGTATCCCCGTGTCTAGGAGGATTACGTATAGGACATTACAGTAGTGATGGCGGTGTATCCCCGTGTCTGGGGGGATCACGTATAGGACATTACAGTAGTGATGGCGGTGTATCCCCGTGTCTGGGGGGATTACGTATAGGACATTACAGTAGTGATGGCGGTGTATCCCCGTGTCTGGGGGGATTACGTATAGGACATTACAGTAGTGACGGCGGTGTATCCCCGTGTCTGGGAGGACATTACAGCAGTGATGGCGGTGTATCCCCGTGTCTGGGGGGATTACGTATAGGACATTACAGCAGTGATGGCGGTGTATCCCCGTGTCTGGGGGGGGATTACGTATAGGACATTACAGTAGTGATGGCGGTGTATCCCCGTGTCTGGGAGGATTACGTATAGGACATTACAGTAGTGATGGCGGTGTATCCCCGTGTCTGGGAGGATTACGTATAGGACATTACAGTAGTGATGGCGGTGTATCCCCGTGTCTGGGAGGATTACGTATAGGACATTACAGTAGTGATGGCGGTGTATCCCCGTGTCTGGGGGGGATTACGTATAGGACATTACAGTAGTGATGGCGGTGTATCCCCGTGTCTGGGAGGATTACGTATAGGACATTACAGTAGTGATGGGGGTGTATCCCCGTGTCTGGGGGGGATTACGTATAGGACATTACAGTAGTGATGGCGGTGTATCCCCGTGTCTGGGGGGGATTACGTATAGGACATTACAGTAGTGATGGCGGTGTATCCCCGTGTCTGGGAGGATTACGTATAGGACATTACAGTAGTGATGGCGGTGTATCCCCGTGTCTGGGGGGGATTACGTATAGGACATTACAGTAGTGATGGCGGTGTATCCCCGTGTCTGGGGGGGATTACGTATAGGACATTACAGTAGTGATGGCGGTGTATCCCCGTGTCTGGGAGGATTACGTATAGGACATTACAGTAGTGATGGCGGTGTACCCTCGTGTCTGGGGGGGATTACGTATAGGACATTACAGTAGTGATGGCGGTGTATCCCCGTGTCTGGGGGGGATTACGTATAGGACATTACAGTAGTGATGGCGGTGTATCCCCGTGTCTGGGGGGATTACGTATAGGAGATTACAGTAGTGATGGCGGTGTATCCTCGTGTCTGGGGGATCACGTATAGGACATTACAGTAGTGATGGCGGTGTATCCTCGTGTCTGGGGGGGATCACGTATAGGACATTACAGTAGTGATGGCGGTGTATCCCCGTGTCTGGGGGGATTACGTATAGGACATTACAGTAGTGATGGCGGTGTATCCCCGTGTCTGGGGGGATTACGTATAGGACATTACAGTAGGGATGGCGGTGTATCCCCGTGTCTGGGGGGATTACGTATAGGACATTACAGTAGTGATGGCGGTGTATCCCCGTGTCGGGGGGGATTACGTATAGGACATTACAGTAGTGACGGCGGTGTATCCCCGTGTCTGGGGGGATTACGTATAGGACATTACAGTAGTGATGGCGGTGTATCCCCGTGTCTGGGGGGATCACGTATAGGACATTACAGTAGTGATGGCGGTGTATCCCCGTGTCTGGGGGGATTACGTATAGGACATTACAGTAGTGATGGCGGTGTATCCCCGTGTCTGGGGGGATTACGTATAGGACATTACAGTAGTGATAGCGGTGTATCCCCGTGTCTGGGGGGATTACGTATAGGACATTACAGTAGTGACGGCGGTGTATCCCAGTGTCTGGGAGGACATTACAGTAGTGATGGGGGTGAATCCCCGTGTCTGGGAGGATTACGTATAGGACATTACAGTAGTGATGGCGGTGTATCCCCGTGTCTGGGAGGACATTACAGTAGTGATGGCGGTGTATCCCCGTGTCTGGGAGGATCACGTATAGGACATTACAGCAGTGATGGCGGTGTATCCTCGTGTCTGGGGGGATTACGTATAGGACATTACAGTAGTGATGGCGGTGTATCCCCGTGTCTGGGAGGATTACGTATAGGACATTACAGTAGTGATGGCGGTGTATCCCCGTGTCGGGGGGGGATTACGTATAGGACATTACAGTAGTGATGGCGGTGTATCCCCGTGTCTGGGAGGATTACGTATAGGACATTACAGTAGTGATGGCGGTGTATCCCCGTGTCTGGGAGGATTACGTATAGGACATTACAGCAGTGATGGCGGTGTATCCCCGTGTCTGGGAGGACATTACAGTAGTGATGGCGGTGTATCCCCGTGTCTGGGAGGATCACGTATAGGACATTACAGCAGTGATGGCGGTGTATCCTCGTGTCTGGGGGGATTACGTATAGGACATTACAGTAGTGATGGCGGTGTATCCCCGTGTCTGGGGGGATTACGTATAGGACATTACAGTAGTGATGGCGGTGTATCCCCGTGTCTGGGGGGATTACGTATAGGACATTACAGTAGTGATGGGGGTGTATCCTCGTGTCTGGGGGGATTACGTATAGGACATTACAGTAGTGATGGCGGTGTATCCTCGTGTCTGGGGGGATTACGTATAGGACATTACAGTAGTGATGGGGGTGTATCCTCGTGTCTGGGGGGATTACGTATAGGACATTACAGTAGTGATGGCGGTGTATCCCCGTGTCTGGGAGGATTACGTATAGGACATTACAGTAGTGATGGGGGTGTATCCTCGTGTCTGGGGGGATTACGTATAGGACATTACAGTAGTGATGGCGGTGTATCCTCGTGTCTGGGAGGATTACGTATAGGACATTACAGTAGTGATGGGGGTGTATCCTCGTGTCTGGGGGGATTACGTATAGGACATTACAGTAGTGATGGCGGTGTATCCTCGTGTCTGGGGGGATTACGTATAGGACATTACAGTAGTGATGGGGGTGTATCCTCGTGTCTGGGGGGATTACGTATAGGACATTACAGTAGTGATGGCGGTGTATCCCCGTGTCTGGGAGGATTACGTATAGGACATTACAGTAGTGATGGGGGTGTATCCTCGTGTCTGGGGGGATTACGTATAGGACATTACAGTAGTGATGGCGGTGTATCCTCGTGTCTGGGGGGATTACGTATAGGACATTACAGTAGTGACGGGGGTGTATCCCCGTGTCTGGGAGGATTACGTATAGGACATTACAGTAGTGATGGGGGTGTATCCTCGTGTCTGGGAGGATTACGTATAGGACATTACAGTAGTGATGGGGGTGTATCCCCGTGTCTGGGGGGATTACGTATAGGACATTACAGTAGTGATGGCGGTGTATCCTCGTGTCTGGGGGGATTACGTATAGGACATTACAGTAGTGACGGGGGTGTATCCCCGTGTCTGGGAGGATTACGTATAGGACATTACAGTAGTGATGGCGGTGTATCCCCGTGTCTGGGAGGATTACGTATAGGACATTACAGTAGTGACGGGGGTGATTACGTATAGGACATTACAGTAGTGATGGCGGTGTATCCCCGTGTCTGGGGGGATTACGTATAGGACATTACAGTAGTGACGGGGGTGTATCCCCGTGTCTGGGAGGATTACGTATAGGACATTACAGTAGTGATGGCGGTGTATCCCCGTGTCTGGGGGGATCACGTATAGGACATTACAGTAGTGACGGGGGTGATTACGTATAGGACATTACAGTAGTGATGGCGGTGTATCCCCGTGTCTGGGGGGATTACGTATAGGACATTACAGCAGTGATGGCGGTGTATCCCCGTGTCTGGGGGGATTACGTATAGGACATTACAGTAGTGACGGGGGTGTATCCCCGTGTCTGGGAGGATTACGTATAGGACATTACAGTAGTGATGGCGGTGTATCCCCGTGTCTGGGGGGATTACGTATAGGACATTACAGTAGTGATGGCGGTGTATCCTCGTGTCTGGGGGGATTACGTATAGGACATTACAGTAGTGACGGGGGTGTATCCCCGTGTCTGGGAGGATTACGTATAGGACATTACAGTAGTGATGGCGGTGTATCCCCGTGTCTGGGGGGATTACGTATAGGACATTACAGTAGTGACGGGGGTGTATCCCCGTGTCTGGGAGGATTACGTATAGGACATTACAGTAGTGATGGCGGTGTATCCCCGTGTCTGGGGGGATTACGTATAGGACATTACAGTAGTGATGGCGGTGTATCCCCGTGTCGGGGGGGGATTACGTATAGGACATTACAGTAGTGATGGCGGTGTATCCCCGTGTCTGGGGGGATTACGTATAGGACATTACAGTAGTGATGGCGGTGTATCCCCGTGTCTGGGAGGATTACGTATAGGACATTACAGCAGTGATGGCGGTGTATCCCCGTGTCTGGGAGGACATTACAGTAGTGATGGCGGTGTATCCCCGTGTCTGGGAGGATCACGTATAGGACATTACAGTAGTGATGGCGGTGTATCCCCGTGTCTGGGAGGACATTACAGTAGTGATGGCGGTGTATCCCCGTGTCTGGGAGGACATTACAGTAGTGATGGCGGTGTATCCCCGTGTCTGGGAGGACATTACAGTAGTGATGGCGGTGTATCCCAGTGTCTGGGAGGATTACGTATAGGACATTACAGTAGTGATGGCGGTGTATCCCCGTGTCTGGGAGGACATTACAGTAGTGATGGCGGTGTATCCCCGTGTCTGGGAGGACATTACAGTAGTGATGGCGGTGTATCCCCGTGTCTGGGAGGATCACGTATAGGACATTACAGCAGTGATGGCGGTGTATCCTCGTGTCTGGGGGGATTACGTATAGGACATTACAGTAGTGATGGCGGTGTATCCCCGTGTCTGGGAGGATTACGTATAGGACATTACAGTAGTGATGGCGGTGTATCCCCGTGTCGGGGGGGGATTACGTATAGGACATTACAGTAGTGATGGCGGTGTATCCCCGTGTCTGGGAGGATTACGTATAGGACATTACAGTAGTGATGGCGGTGTATCCCCGTGTCTGGGAGGATTACGTATAGGACATTACAGTAGTGATGGCGGTGTATCCCAGTGTCTGGGAGGATTACGTATAGGACATTACAGTAGTGATGGCGGTGTATCCCCGTGTCTGGGAGGACATTACAGTAGTGATGGCGGTGTATCCCCGTGTCTGGGAGGATCACGTATAGGACATTACAGCAGTGATGGCGGTGTATCCTCGTGTCTGGGGGGATTACGTATAGGACATTACAGTAGTGACGGGGGTGTATCCCCGTGTCTGGGGGGATTACGTATAGGACATTACAGTAGTGATGGCGGTGTATCCCCGTGTCTGGGGGGATTACGTATAGGACATTACAGTAGTGATGGCGGTGTATCCTCGTGTCTGGGGGGATTACGTATAGGACATTACAGTAGTGATGGGGGTGTATCCTCGTGTCTGGGAGGATTACGTATAGGACATTACAGTAGTGATGGGGGTGTATCCCCGTGTCTGGGGGGATTACGTATAGGACATTACAGTAGTGATGGCGGTGTATCCCCGTGTCTGGGGGGATTACGTATAGGACATTACAGCAGTGATGGCGGTGTATCCCCGTGTCTGGGGGGATTACGTATAGGACATTACAGTAGTGATGGCGGTGTATCCTCGTGTCTGGGGGGATTACGTATAGGACATTACAGTAGTGATGGCGGTGTATCCCCGTGTCTGGGGGGATTACGTATAGGACATTACAGTAGTGATGGCGGTGTATCCTCGTGTCTGGGGGGGATTACGTATAGGACATTACAGTAGTGATGGCGGTGTATCCCCGTGTCTGGGAGGATTACGTATAGGACATTACAGTAGTGATGGCGGTGTATCCCCGTGTCTGGGAGGATCACGTATAGGACATTACAGTAGTGATGGCGGTGTATCCCCGTGTCTGGGAGGATCACGTATAGGACATTACAGTAGTGATGGCGGTGTATCCCCGTGTCTGGGAGGATTACGTATAGGACATTACAGCAGTGATGGCGGTGTATCCCCGTGTCTGGGAGGATTACGTATAGGACATTACAGCAGTGATGGCGGTGTATCCCCGTGTCTGGGAGGATGACGCATAGGACATTACAGTAGTGATGGCGGTGTATCCCCGTGTCTGGGGGGATTACGTATAGGACATTACAGTAGTGATGGCGGTGTATCCTCGTGTCTGGGGGGATTACGTATAGGACATTACAGTAGTGATGGCGGTGTATCCCCGTGTCTGGGAGGATCACGTATAGGACATTACAGTAGTGATGGCGGTGTATCCCCGTGTCTGGGGGGATTACGTATAGGACATTACAGTAGTGATGGCGGTGTATCCCCGTGTCTGGGGGGATTACGTATAGGACATTACAGTAGTGATGGCGGTGTATCCTCGTGTCTGGGGGCATTACGTATAGGACATTACAGTAGTGATGGCGGTGTATCCCCGTGTCTGGGGGGATTACGTATAGGACATTACAGTAGTGATGGCGGTGTATCCCCGTGTCTGGGGGGATTACGTATAGGACATTACAGTAGTGATGGCGGTGTATCCTCGTGTCTGGGGGCATTACGTATAGGACATTACAGTAGTGATGGCGGTGTATCCCCGTGTCTGGGAGGATTACGTATAGGACATTACAGTAGTGATGGCGGTGTATCCCCGTGTCTGGGGGGATTACGTATAGGACATTACAGTAGTGATGGCGGTGTATCCTCGTGTCTGGGGGCATTACGTATAGGACATTACAGTAGTGATGGCGGTGTATCACCGTGTCTGGGAGGATTACGTATAGGACATTACAGCAGTGATGGCGGTGTATCCCCGTGTCTGGGGGGATTACGTATAGGACATTACAGTAGTGATGGCGGTGTATCCCCGTGTCTGGGGGCATTACGTATAGGACATTACAGTAGTGATGGCGGTGTATCCCCGTGTCTGGGGGGATTACGTATAGGACATTACAGCAGTGATGGCGGTGTATCCTCGTGTCTGGGGGCATTACGTATAGGACATTACAGTAGTGATGGCGGTGTATCCCCGTGTCTGGGGGGATTACGTATAGGACATTACAGCAGTGATGGCGGTGTATCCCCGTGTCTGGGGGGATTACGTATAGGACATTACAGTAGTGATGGCGGTGTATCCCCGTGTCTGGGGGGGATCACGTATAGGACATTACAGTAGTGATGGCGGTGTATCCCCGTGTCTAGGAGGATTACGTATAGGACATTACAGTAGTGATGACGGTGTATCCCCGTGTCTAGGAGGATTACGTATAGGACATTACAGTAGTGATGGCGGTGTATCCCCGTGTCTGGGGGGATCACGTATAGGACATTACAGTAGTGATGGCGGTGTATCCCCGTGTCTGGGGGGATTACGTATAGGACATTACAGTAGTGATGGCGGTGTATCCCCGTGTCTGGGGGGATTACGTATAGGACATTACAGCAGTGATGGCGGTGTATCATTTCCAGAGGAGACAATGGGGCGGTCCCTCCGATCCCCAGAGGACACAAGGGGGCGGTCCCTCTATCCCCAGAGTTGACAAGGGGGCGGTCCCTCCATCCCCAGAGTTGACAAGGGGGCGGTCCCTCCATCCCCAGAGGAGACAAGGGGGCGGTCCCTCCATCCCCAGAGGAGACAAGGGGGCGGTCCCTCCATCCCCAGAGGAGACAAGGGGGCGGTCCCTCCATCCCCAGAGGAGACAAGGGGGCGGTCCCTCCATCCCCAGAGGAGACAAGGGGGCGGTCCCTCCATCCCCAGAGGAGACAAGGGGGCGGACCCTCCATCCCCAGAGGAGACAAGGGGGCGGTCCCTCCGATCTCCAGAGGAGACAAGGGGGCGGTCCCTCCGATCTCCAGAGGAGACAAGGGGGCGGTCCCTCCGATCTCCAGGAGACAAGGGGGCGGTCCCTCCGATCTCCAGGAGACAAGGGGGCGGTCCCTCCGATCTCCAGAGGAGACAGGGGGGCGGTCCCTCCATCCCCAGAGGAGACAGGGGGGCGGTCCCTCCATCCCCAGAGGAGACAGGGGGGCGGTCCCTCCATCCCCAGAGGAGACAGGGGGGCGGTCCCTCCATCCCCAGAGGAGACAGGGGGGCGGTCCCTCCATCCCCAGAGGAGACAGGGGGGCGGTCCCTCCATCCCCAGAGGAGACAGGGGGGCGGTCCCTCCATCCCCAGAGGAGACAGGGGGGCGGTCCCTCCATCCCCAGAGGAGACAGGGGGGCGGTCCCTCCATCCCCAGAGGAGACAGGGGGGCGGTCCCTCCATCCCCAGAGGAGACAGGGGGGCGGTCCCTCCATCCCCAGAGGAGACAGGGGGGCGGTCCCTCCATCCCCAGAGGAGACAGGGGGGCGGTCCCTCCATCCCCAGAGGAGACAGGGGGGCGGTCCCTCCATCCCCAGAGGAGACAGGGGGGCGGTCCCTCCATCCCCAGAGGAGACAGGGGGGCGGTCCCTCCATCCCCAGAGGAGACAGGGGGGCGGTCCCTCCATCCCCAGAGGAGACAGGGGGGCGGTCCCTCCATCCCCAGAGGAGACAGGGGGGCGGTCCCTCCATCCCCAGAGGAGACAGGGGGGCGGTCCCTCCATCCCCAGAGGAGACAGGGGGGCGGTCCCTCCATCCCCAGAGGAGACAGGGGGGCGGTCCCTCCATCCCCAGAGGAGACAGGGGGGCGGTCCCTCCATCCCCAGAGGAGACAGGGGGGCGGTCCCTCCATCCCCAGAGGAGACAGGGGGGCGGTCCCTCCATCCCCAGAGGAGACAGGGGGGCGGTCCCTCCATCCCCAGAGGAGACAGGGGGGCGGTCCCTCCATCCCCAGAGGAGACAGGGGGGCGGTCCCTCCATCCCCAGAGGAGACAGGGGGGCGGTCCCTCCATCCCCAGAGGAGACAGGGGGGCGGTCCCTCCATCCCCAGAGGAGACAGGGGGGCGGTCCCTCCATCCCCAGAGGAGACAGGGGGGCGGTCCCTCCATCCCCAGAGGAGACAGGGGGGCGGTCCCTCCATCCCCAGAGGAGACAGGGGGGCGGTCCCTCCATCCCCAGAGGAGACAGGGGGGCGGTCCCTCCATCTATAGAGACAAGGGGGCGGTCCCTCCATCCCCAGAGGAGACAAGGGGGCGGTCCCTCCGATCTTCAGAGGAGACAAAGGGGGGGGTCCCTCCATCCCCAGAGGAGACAGGGGGGCGGTCCCTCCGATCTCCAGAGGAGACAGGGGGGCGGTCCCTCCGATCTCCAGAGGAGACAGGGGGGCGGTCCCTCCGATCTCCAGAGGAGACAGGGGGGCGGTCCCTCCATCCCCAGAGGAGACAGGGGGCGGTCCCTCCATATATAGAGACAAGGGGGCGGTTCCTCCATCTCTACAGACAAGGGGGCGGTCCCTCCATCTCTAGACAAGACAAGGGGGCGGTCCATCCATCTCTAGACAAGACAAGGGGGCGGTCCCTCCATCCCCAGAGGAGACAAGGGGGCGGTCCCTCCATCTCCAGAGGAGACAAGTGGGCGGCTCCTCCATCCCCAGAGGAGACAAGTGGGCGGCTCCTCCAGCCCCACAGGAGACAAGTGGGCGGCTCCTCCAGCCCCACAGGAGACAAGGGGGCGGTCCCTCCATCCCCAGAGGAGACAGGGGGGGGCGGTCCCTCCATCTCCACAGACAAGGGGGCGGTCCCTCCATCTCTAGACAAGACAAGGGGGCGGTCCCTCCATCTCTAGACAAGACAAGGGGCGGTCCCTCCATCTCTAGACAAGACAAGGGTGCAGTCCCTCCATCCCCAGAGGAGACAAGGGGGCGGTCCCTCCATCTCCAGAGGAGACAAGGGGGCGGCCCCTCCATCCCCAGAGGAGACAAGGGGGCGGTCCCTCCATCCCCAGAGGAGACAAGGGGGCGGTCCCTCCATCCCCAGAGGAGACAAGGGGGCGGTCCCTCCATCCCCAGAGGAGACAAGGGGGCGGTCCCTCCATCCCCAGAGGAGACAAGGGGGCGGTCCCTCCATCCCCAGAGGAGACAAGGGGGCGGTCCCTCCATCCCCAGAGGAGACAAGGGGGCGGTCCCTCCATCCCCAGAGGAGACAAGGGGGCGGTCCCTCCATCCCCAGAGGAGACAAGGGGGCGGTCCCTCCATCCCCAGAGGAGACAAGGGGGCGTTCCCTCCATCCCCAGAGGAGACAAGGGGGCGTTCCCTCCATCCCCAGAGGAGACAAGGGGGCGTTCCCTCCATCCCCAGAGGAGACAAGGGGGCGTTCCCTCCATCCCCAGAGGAGACAAGGGGGCGTTCCCTCCATCCCCAGAGGAGACAAGGGGGCGGTCCCTCCATCCCCAGAGGAGACAAGGGGGGCGGTCCCTCCATCCCCAGAGGAGACAAGGGGGCGGTCCCTCCATCCCCAGAGGAGACAGGGGGGCGGTCCCTCCATCCCCAGAGGAGACAGGGGGGCGGTCCCTCCATCCCCAGAGGAGACAGGGGGGCGGTCCCTCCATCCCCAGAGGAGACAAGGGGGCGGTCCCTCCATCACCAGAGGAGACAAGGGGGCGGTCCCTCCATCACCAGAGGAGACAAGGGGGCGGTCCCTCCATCCCCAGAGGAGACAAGGGGGCGGTCCCTCCATCCCCAGAGGAGACAAGGGGGCGGTCCCTCCATCCCCAGAGGAGACAAGGGGGCGGTCCCTCCATCCCCAGAGGAGACAAGGGGCGGTCCCTCCATCCCCAGAGACAAGGGGGCGGTCCCTCCATCCCCAGAGGAGACAAGGGGGCGGTCCCTCCATCCCCAGAGGAGACAAGGGGGCGGTCCCTCCATCCCCAGAGGAGACAAGGGGGCGGTCCCTCCATCCCCAGAGGAGACAAGGGGGTTGGTCCCTCCATCCCCAGAGGAGACAAGGGGGCGGTCCCTCCGTGCTGACAGTGTGCGGCCGCGGGGAGGACACAGAGGCTGCAGGGAGTAAGCAGAACACCGGCAGCTCTGTCACTAGGAGAGAGGCAGCCATGACTGCACAGACTGTGTGAGAGCTGCGCCCGAGTCCTGGCCGCTGTCACCTCACCTGACACCGCAGAGAGCCGCAGCCGGGGGAAGACGTCCTGGGGGCGGACACCACACAACATAACATGCAGGACCTGCGGTGACGTCAGCACCACGTGACTTAATGTCCCCTTAGTGGGCGGAGCCTGATTCTGGCCACTCAGCAGTGAAGGATATGACCACACCCCGTGATCAGCAGGTCCCGCCCAATCTCCTGTTGGCTCTGGTGTCTCCGCATCTTCAGCACCAACCCGGCTTCCGTCTACAATACAGGAGGAGGCCCCTCCCTTTCCGGGTAAATCAACCAATCGTGAGGTCACAATGATATGACGTCACCACAGGTCCTTTCCCCCACTTGGATATAGTGTCCACCGTGCATGTTATGGTGCGTGGTGTCAGCCCCGCCCACAGGACGTCTGCACACGGCTGAGAACTGCAGGACCTGCGATGACGTCACATCATGTGATCAGTGCAGACGGGAGCGGCCGCAGTCACCAGATACAGGAGGAGCGAGGGCCCCGATCACCAGATACAGGAGGAGCGAGGGCCCCGATCACCAGATACAGGAGGAGCGAGGGCCCCGATCACCAGATACAGGAGGAGCGAGGGCCCCGATCACCAGATACAGGAGGAGCGAGGGCCCCGATCACCAGATACAGGAGGAGCGAGGGCCCCGATCACCAGATACAGGAGGAGCGAGGGCCCCGATCACCAGATACAGGAGGAGCAGCGAGGGCCCCGATCACCAGATACAGGAGGAGCGAGGGCCCCGATCACCAGATACAGGAGGAGCAGCGAGGGCCCCGATCACCAGATACAGGAGGAGCAGCGAGGGCCCCGATCACCAGATACAGGAGGAGCGAGGGCCCCGATCACCAGATACAGGAGGAGCAGCGAGGGCCCCGATCACCAGATACAGGAGGAGCGAGGGCCCCGATCACCAGATACAGGAGGAGCAGCGAGGGCCCCGATCACCAGATACAGGAGGAGCAGCGAGGGCCCCGATCACCAGATACAGGAGGAGCGAGGGCCCCGATCACCAGATACAGGAGGAGCGAGGGCCCCGATCACCAGATACAGGAGGAGCGAGGGCCCCGATCACCAGATACAGGAGGAGCGAGGGCCCCGATCACCAGATACAGGAGGGGCGAGGGCCCCGATCACCAGATACAGGAGGAGCGAGGGCCCCGATCACCAGATACAGGAGGAGCGAGGGCCCCGATCACCAGATACAGGAGGAGCGAGGGCCCCGATCACCAGATACAGGAGGAGCGAGGGCCCCGATCACCAGATACAGGAGGGGCGAGGGCCCCGATCACCAGATACAGGAGGGGCGAGGGCCCCGATCACCAGATACAGGAGGAGCGAGGGCCCCGATCACCAGATACAGGAGGAGCAGCGAGGGCCCCGATCACCAGATACAGGAGCAGGGAGGAGCAGCGAGGGCCCCGATCACCAGTGTAAAGCAGCGATGTCTACGCTGTGCAGTTATGAACAAGTTCTAAAACAAAAAGGTTTTTAATGTCCAACAAAACTCAGTGCACAGCAAGCTGTATCTTCCGGATCGCAGCCGGGAAGCAGCAAAACAGTCCGTGGCCAGTTGCAGGGAGCGACCACGTTGCCCGGGTATGAAAGGGGTGCCAGACTTTGGCTCATCTTAGTCCTGTGTTGCCTCACACAAGGAGCTCTGCCGACCACTGCTCTCTGTGCAACTCAGAACTGACACATCCAAACCCTTTCTGCAGGGTTTTTTTCCGTTCTATCTGTGGCCATAGGCCGCTTATAAGACCTGGGCTGGAGGAAACGGACCGGACCTCACTACCTTCCTGCAGTCCGTTTCAAAAATAAAAGCCCATACCGGGTTTTCCTGAATAAACTCCTTGGTCCAAATAACTTGACCGGGCTCAAACTCACTTTTATTATGCCCTGTGAGTCACAGGCACACGGCTGCAACGACAGGGCACTCCAGCGGATCTAATACGCTTCTGAGCGCATTTTGGGGGACACATAGTGACCCTCACATATGACTCCGGTCGCTGCCTCACATGACCCCCACCTCTGTTCAATCTTGTGAGGTTGAACATTTGTCACCATACAGGGTGCCCGTGACAGTGCATCAGAATTTCCCTGTGCCTTCCCCGCCCTATGTTCCACTGAGAAACTGAATTTTTGTAGGGACAGGAACTATCTTATAAATAGTAAGAAGCTAAAAAATGATAGTGTTGGTGTAACGGGGTCTTCCGTGCTGTAATACCTCTTACATTACCACCCCGTTTCTCAGGAGGTTCACTCTGCTTTTCCTCACTTCTGAATGAAGGACGCTGGTTCGAAAGGCTTTGTAACATGGGAACATATAAAAGATCACTGCTGCTCCATGTATTTCCAGTGTGACAACATTTTACTCATCGGTCTCAGAATATATATACATACAGAGGGCAGGACAATCTATGTGTGTCGGGCCAGTAGATAACAGGCTCCAATTAAGACACCAGACGTACATTACAATAGCCGTGGGATTTACAAAAGGTGGGGGGGAGGTCAGAAGTGGGATATCTCGTTTACCTCTGCCCAGGGGTCGCAGCCGGTCGGTTGCTGCATAAAGAGCATACATCTCCAGTCTCTTCGGGGTGCTGGGGGGTTCTGTAACGGCTCCCCCTTTTCAGCGACGCGATCGGCATACACAGTCTGATCCTTAACGGATCGGCTTGGGGATGACCAAAGTCTATGGGGTTGGTACAAGTTCCGTTTATCGACTTAGTCCATCGGCATTACCATTTTGTTTGCCAGGTCTGTAGTGGATGGTGAAGTCTAGAGGTTGTAGGGCTAAATTCCACCGCAATAATCTGGCGTCTCCAGAGACCCGATTAAGCCAGACTAGGGGATTATGGTCCGTTAGGAGGGAAAACTGTCGTCCATACAAATATGGCTGTAACTTCTTGAGTGCCCATACTACTGCCAGGCACTCCTTCTCGATGGCCGCATAGCTTACTTCGTGGGGCAATAGTTTCCGACTCAGGTAAGCTACAGGGTGGTCTTTACCGTCCGGCCTGACTTGGCTCAGCACTGCCCCCAATCCAAACAGAAGCGTCTGTGTGAACCAGGAAACGTTTAGTTGGATCGGGTGAGGCCAATAGCTGGCGGAAGGCTTCCTCACACTTGTGGGTCCAGGTTACCTGGCGGGGGAGGTTCTTACGGGTCAGATCAGTGAGGGGGCTTGGCTACACTGCTGTAATTGGGGACAAACTTCCTATAATACCCTGCTGTCCCTAGAAATGCCATGACCTGGGTTTTAGTGCGTGGGGTGGGTCATTTGGCTATGGCCTCAATTTTGGCTGGTTCTGGTCACTGTTTCCCACTTCCCACCCAATGTCCTAAATACTGAACCTCTGCTTTGCCCACGTGACACTTGTTGGGATTCAAGGTGATTCCGGCCTTGTGGATCCTGTCCAATACTGTCTCTAGGTGATTTAGATGCTCATCCCATGTCACGCTGTAGATGGCGATGTCATCCAGGTACGCACAAGGATAGTCCTGGAGACCATCCAGAAGCCGATCAGCCAGCCTCTGGAAGGTCGCAGGGGCTTTCTTCATCCCGAATGGCATAACTCGAAACTGGAATAAGCCGAACGGGGTGACAAATGCAGACTTGGGAATAGCGTCAGGACTTAGGGGGATCTGCCAGTAGCCTTTGCATAGATCGATGGTGGTCAAATAATGTACTTTGCCCCCGCCAGCCGGTCTAACAACTCATCCACACGCGGCATGGGATATGCATCCGTCACCGTTTTCTCATTTAGCTTGCGATAGTCTACACAAAACCGGGTAGTCCCATCCTTCTTGGGCACTAACACTACGGGTGATTCCCAGGGACTGACACTTCAATGACCCCTAAACGCAACATCTCTTATATCTCTTGTCGCATCCCTTCTCGTACAGACTCGGACACGGAAGAGGTGTTGTCTCAGGGGGGTCTGATCCTGGGTCTCAACCTTGTGTTGTGCCAGGCGGGTGTACCCCGGTCTCTCTGAAAACATCCTCTGTCGCTGCCTCAACAACGCCTCCGCCTGCTGTCTCCTGGGGCCCTAGGTTTTCTCCCAAGTGTACCTGGTCCCATGTTTTAGACTGAGTCCTCTCCCCTAAGACATCAGGCAAGGGGAGTCCTGCTAAATCCTCTACTTTGGGTGCACAGATGGCCACTACCTCTTCAGGGCGCTCCCGGTAGGGCTTCAGCATATTCACGTGGAACATGCGGATAACCCTGGGGTCGTCACAATCGGCGACATTGCAGGTGGTGTCGGCTATTTTCCCCACTACCTGGTAAGGCCCCTGCCATGCAGCTTTGAACTTGTTCTAACACCAGGACCTTCTGTCCTATCTCAAAGGTGCGTTCTCTGGCCCTCCTATCGTACCATACGCCCTGGCGCCGTTGGGCCGCCTGCATGTTTCCACGTACAGCCAGAGTCAGCTCCTGTAGGCGGTCCCAGAATTCCAGCACATAGGGCACAATAGGTATCCCTTCTATGGTTCCCTCCCCTCAGTGTTCTCGCACTAAGTATAGTGGTCCCCTTACCCACCTACCGTATAACAGTTCGAATGGGGAGAACCACGTGGATTCTTGGGGCACCTCCCGATAGGCAAACAGGAGGTGTGGAAAGAATTTCTCCCAGTCCCTGTAGGTCCTGGTAAAAGTCCCAATGAGTTGTTTTAATGTTCCGTTAAAACATGCACACAACCCATTGGTTTGCGGGTGGTGCTGTGAAGTACAGTATTCAGATGTACGGGACATCTTGTTCTCCAGGATCTATTTTTTGTGCTTGCGACGCCATTTTGTTGTTTACAAGATAAATTTTGTAATTAGGTGAAAGTTCGCAGCTGTTATTAAACTAGACTGTTCCAGCTTGAACAAGGTATAAGATATGAGACTCTGAAGAATGTGCTATTCTATTTTCTATGTCATGTAACTAGGGACATTCCGATTTTCTTGCAATACTATTGGCTTATAAAGTGAAGTATTACCATGATGCTATTGGTAGTTGAGAATTTTGCACAATTAAGCAAAAGATTATAAAAGATGTGACTAAAATAAAGGGGACTAGTGATCTGCCTTGATCCTCCCGTACAGAGACCCCTGTCTCCGTGTGGTCATTCCCAGTTGCTAGCAACACCCTATGAACTAATTTGGAAATCACTGGATCAACCGTGAAGGGTTAATTTAGCCCTCCCTCAACAGCTTGGCGCCCAACGTGGGGCCCACGAACAGGGACGCCTCTGCCCCCGGAGGACAACAAAACAAAGGACCCTCGGAGCAGACACAGGTGCTGGAAAATTGGGACTGATCATCCCCCACGACATCCACGGTAAGTTGGTAGTTATACTGTTCAGACTGACCGTTGGTGTAGTTTTCCTGTGTCTGTTGCTGCAAAGAGGATCTGAGGTTTGTCCCCGTGGTGGGGTGATTCTTGGGTGGAATCATATAGAGGTGTAGTCCCGTTGGGGGCCCAGTGCTCGAACCGTACCTCATAAGGGATGGACACCCCGGATTAACCAGTGATTGTGGTCTCTTTAGTCAAAATATCCTGAAATCCTAATCCCTGTTAGATCGGGCATGGTGAAGTAATCGAAGACTGGGTAGGATACGTAACTCAGGTATATATATTTCTCCTTTCACTGAGTACCGCGTTGAATTTTGGGCTTCCCAGAGGGGGTTGACCCTGTGGAATAGACTGATACGGCTGCTCCAGATCTGTGCACAACTGAAGCAAGGATATTTAGCTCTAAATGAGAGAATCCGTGGAAGGAAGAGAAGAATTTTGTGGCTTGGCACATGAATTGTGTGACGAAGGTGTTAGGAAGAACAGAGGAAGTGAATTCTGATACTGCTATGTTGAAGAAGAAAAATTGTCTATTATGACAGGGACGGGATGTATTGTGGTTCAAGAAAGTGGCTGTGGTGTGAGAAAGTGATTGATTAAGTAGGAACTGAGACTAATGTGTCAGGCAGACAAATAGTTAAAAGTGGTGATTTGAAAGAAGAGGTCTCCCTGCTAGATGACAATTGTACAATGAGACCGGGAGTAGCAGCCCCCACCTTTGCTGACGGTACCTATTACCTATTATCATCCACCGCCAGCCTCAGTCCCCGCTATGCCTAATATTGCTAGTGATTATGAGTATCCACCCCCTTCCATTTTAGTCACCCGACTAGGAACAAAAAGTTGTCAGAAGACTTTAACCCGCTCTGTTCAGCAGAGAGAGAGGAAAACAAAAACATGCTAGCAGCCCCCTCCCATCGCCCCCACTGCAGCTGTGAACACATAGCTCGTTCACACACAGCAAACCCCAGCTCCCCCTCAAATACCAGCTCCCGCGCTCCAATATCTCTTCCAATCCTATGACTGGGAACCCTGCTAATTCTCGCTGCAATGCTGGCGCTGTGCCCGACTCTGATACTTTCAGAGAAATTGACATACTCCCGCTGTTTTAATCGGAGTAGATGGCAGACCCAATTAATATACTTTTATAAACCCCATCCCTGTGGCACCCTTCCCCGAGGTTACTATTGAGTTTGTAATCTCTCCCACATGTCCAGTAAATTTACTAGGGGCAGATTTATTATCACAGTTCCGCTCCAGAATACAATTCCAAGATGATGGTCAGATGGTTTTTTTGTTATATAATCCCTATGTAGATAAAGACAGTGAGGAAATCTGTATTTTGCATGCCTTTCCCACAGTTATGCCACAAGGGGCCCAAAACAGTCCCAACCTGTTTGCAAAAAAAAAATATGAGCAGGTGTCTTTTGCCAGTGCTGCCACTGTTAGCCTCCTCAAGCATCTGGCAGCAGTGAAATGTCGGGTTTTGGCCTCGAGACTTCAGTTCTGCCTTGGTCAAGTGATATTCTTGGGTCACTGTCTCCTTTAGGGTGCCAGACACCTCTCAGAAAGAAAAATAGCTGTCAGCTCCCTTCCTTTCCCAAAAGATGAAACTTAACTCCAGCGTTTTCTAGGACTATGTACTTATTTTTGTCAGTGGATACCGGATGCATCCCGCATAATGTAACCCCTTTACAATGCCTTGAAAGACGGTATAATGAACTATAAGGAAAGATGGCAGTGATGAGGATTACCTCCAATATGATTGTTCCCAACTTCTGACTGAAGAAACAGCTACTCCATCAAATGTCAGTGAGAATCCACTCCCAAATCCCGATCTGGTGTTATACACGGATGGTTCAAAATATGCTGACGAGTTTGGTAGATTCACACGGGATATGCTTTTACCACAGAGGACACTGTAGTGCACGCAGCTGCGCTCCCGCCCTCACAGTCAGCACAAGAAGCAGAACTCCAGGCTCTGTCTACTGCATGTATTTGGCCAAGAACAGACGGGCTAATATATACACGGACTCACGGTATGCATTTGGTATTGCTCACGATTTTGGGGCTTTATGGGCCAATCGAGGGTTTATTACTACTGCCGGAACCCCAGTAAAAAATGCTGAAGCTGTTAAAATCCTTATGGACTCGATCAAATTACCTACTCAGGTGGCTATTATCAAAATTAAGGCGCATGGTCCTAGGGACAGTCCACAGACTGTTGGCAACGCATTTGCGGATATGCAAGCAAAAGCCGCTGCTCTTTTACCCGTTGAACCAACCATACCAACTACGCTCTCAGCGGAAACAGTTACAAGAAGCATTGACCCTACAAGAACCTGATGATCTACAACAGACTGAAGTTTTCTGTCGGACCCCGCGAGACTGCTTAATGACAATGCAGAGAATGTCTCCAAAGGAAGAGGTGAAGCAATGGAAGACTGATGGGGCACTTATGGATAATGGTCTCTGAAAAAAGGACCTACTCGTGTATCTCCCTAAGCGGATGCACCCTTCTATTGCCACATGGACCTACACATCGAGGAAAGAATCAGGCCCTTGCACTGGTGCAAAAATTCTACTGGGCCCCGGAAATTTCCACAGTTTTGGAAGCGCTCAACCGTTCCTGTAATATCTGTCAGATTTGTAATCCCGGTCAACTTCAACGTCTACCCCCGAAGTATCCTGCTAAGCCCGACTATCCTTTCCAAAGGCTCCAAGTGGACCATATCACATTGCCCAAGTCTGGAAGGTATGAATACTGTTTGGTTGTTGACATGTTCTCCAGTTGGCCGGAAGCATTCCTTGTTACCAACATGACTGCAAAAACCACAGCGAAGAAACTGGTGATGGAAGTCATATGCAGATATGGGGTTCCAGAAGATGTTGAAAGTGATCAAGGCCCGGCCTTTTCTTCTCATGTGTACCAAGAAGTTCTGACAATGCTTGGATCCACTGTAGCCCTCCATACTCCGTACCATCCACAATCCAGTGGGAAAGTTGAGAGGCTGAACGGCACACTGAAGTGACAATTGACCAAAATGATGCAGGAGACTACGGCTCCATGGCCTGAGCTCCTACCCATTGTACTATACCATATCCGTACTACCCCTATTGCAAAACATGGCCTGTCCCCATATGAGATATTGTTTGGTGCTAGGCCCCCAGTTGTAAATTTCCAGCCTCAGCAGTTATCAGAAGAAACTGACTGTGCTGTTCAATATGTTAGCTTAGCAAGATTTTTACTAACACCCATGCTCTAGTTTCCTTTTCTTTTCCAGATTCAGCAGAAACAGACACCTGTTATAACCTGAAGCCTGGTGATTTGGTAGTCGTGAAGAGGCATGTCAGAAAGTACGGACTAGAACCCTTGTTGACGGTCCCTATCAAGTCCTCCTCATCACCCAACAAGCCAATAGCAAATAAAGGGGGCATAATGTTTTGGTTTTTCGCATTTTCCATATTATTATTGGTAGAAGTTTAAAGTTAGAAGATATTCAAAGACTCAGAGATCAATATGATAAAGGCAGTGATCGTAATAAGGACAGTTGGTGGTCAGACACCTCCTTTCTCAATCCAGCCAATTGGTTTAAGGGAATTGGGGGCTGGATAGCTGGGATCTTACAAAGCTTGTTACACATTGTTGCCTGTATCCTTGTTGTATATATGATACTAAAACTTGTTTTTTGGTGTATTTCTGTATGTATTAGGAAATTCTGCACTAAGGCTAGTTTCACACTAGCGCTTTTGAGAGCAGCGACAGCCTGCGCACGGCCGCCGCTAAGCCCCACCCCCTGTGGCGCCTCCGCCGGTAGCTCCACCTACCGGCGCATGACGCTGCATGCGTCCTGCGTCCCCTATCTTTGTCACTGGGGCGCAGGCCGTGCGCAGTATGCGTTTGGTGGCGCATGCGCCTTTTGACGGTGCGCCGAGCGCAACCAAACTGCAGCAGGTTGCGTTTGGCGCAGGTCGGCGCCTGCGCCCCCAGTGATAAAGATAGAGGGCGCATGCAGCGTCATGCGCTGGTAGGCGGAGCTACCGGCAGGGGGCGGGACTTAGCGGCGGCTGTGCGCAGGCGGTCGCTGTGCTCAAAAGCGCTAGTGTGAAACTAGCCTAAGACCGCTAATGATGATACCAAAGGTGTCGTTGCCCCTGCTTTTCTCTGCACCAATCTCAAAAGGCTATTTGAAGATGTTGAAGCCAAGCACATGGCTACCTACAAAAGATCACCACCATTATCAAAAGTTGTTATTCGTGAATTACAGTATACAGGGGGGACGGGTGTGCCGCGATAGTCATGAGTGGTAACACGGCATCAGTCATGTGAATACCAGTACCCCTCGAGCTTATGGCTTGGGATAGCACCATTAATGCTGCATATGTGTTAACAAAATTTAGGGGGGATTGTGAAGTACAGTATTCAGATGTACGGGACATCTTGTTCTCCAGGATCCATTTTTTGTGCTTGCGACACCATTTTGTTGTTTACAAGATCCCTAGTTACATGATGTAGAAAATAGAACTATAGCACATTCTTCAGAGTCTCATCTTATACCTTGTTCAAGCTGGAACAGTCTAGTTTCATAACAGCTGCAAACTTTCACCTAATTACAAAATTTATCTTATATTCCGATATTCTTGCAATACTATTGGCTTATAAAGTGAAGTATTACCGTGATGCTATTGGTAGTTGAGAACTTTGCATAATTAAGCAAAAGATTATAAAAGAAGGGACTAGTGATCTGCCTTGATCCTCCCGTACAGAGACCCCTGTCTCCGTGTTGTCATTCCCAGTTGCTAGCAACGCCCTATGAACTAATTTGGAAATCACTGGATCAACCGTAAAGGGTTAATTTAGCCCTCCCTCAACAGTACGGGATGCTTCTAATGGACTTTACGCCGCACAGCTTCCACAGTTGGTTGGTCACCTCTGCTGTAAACTGGCTACCCTGGTCCGAGATAACCTCCAGGGGAAATCCAACCCGTGAAAAAACATGGAGCAGGGCAGCCGCCACCGTCTCTGCCAGTATGTTAGATAATGCAACCGCCTCTGGATACAGTGTGGCATAATCTACCACTGTCAATATATACAGTACTTTTTCCCTGACGGACTGGGTTTGGCTAACGGCCCTATCAGATCGCCCGCTACTCTGCTAAATGGCTCCTCCACAATGGGGAGGGGTGTAGTTTGGCCTTGCAGTGATCTCCCCTCTTGCCAATGCGCTGGCAACTGTCACAGGTCTGGCAGTACTGACGAACATCATAGTTTACCCCCGGCCAAAAGAAGTTTTGTCAGACGATGCCTGGTGCGACTGATGCCGAGGTGCCCGGCCAAGGGTATGTCATGAGAGATTCGCAGTAGCTCCTGCCTATACTTCTTGGGAACTACCAGCTGTTGTTTTATAATGTGGCTCGTCCCTGTGTGGCGCTGTTCTGTAACCTGGTAGAGGAGTCCCTGATGCCATACAAACTGTTCCCCTTCCAGTACTCCTCTCCCTTCCTGTGCCTTCCCATGATACCGCTGTAATGAGGGTTCCTCAAGTACCTCCCTTTTAAACTCAGCTGGGGTGGCCCAAGAAATGTGTCTGGCTATGGGAATACGTGTAGGGCTGGGGTGTCTTACCTGGGCCTCCTCTGAGTGTGATTCTGCCTCCGCAGCTCGAACTTGTCTCCGGGTTGTCACATGATAGGTCTCAGCCAGAGGGGCGACCGAGAATGCAGACAACATGGGCCCCAAGTCATTTCCCAGCAAGATGTCTGCAGGCTAATCTCAACAAGGCCATCCCCAACTCCCCAGTTCAGGTGAGTTCTGGCAGTGTGCAGTTGATGTATGGCTCCCCCTGCTAAACGGACGGCCACTGTCTGGTCCGTCTTCTCTTGGTCCCGGACGAGATGAGGCTTCACAATGGTCAAAGTTGCTCCGGAATCTCAGTCCCTGCATACATTTCCCATTAACCCACACCGCCTGTCGATGCTGTTGTCAATTATCTGCCCGGGCTGCCTGCACGGGGTCTATTTCATGCAGCACTTCCTCCATCTCTTTCATCCCCGGATTAGTCATAGTCCCCAATGCCAGGTCAGCTTCGCCCTGGTAGTAGTGTACAGCGGCCCGGTTGACGGTACCCGTTCCCGCTTTTGGCCACTGGGTACGCAGGGTCCGGTTGGGACATTGTCTTTGCAGGTGGCCCAGCTGATGGCAGGTGTGGCATCGCACCCCGGGGGACTCTGGTAAGCCGGGGATTTAGCTGGTCCCCCGACAATCTTCTGTGGTTTAGGGGCCTCCAGACCCATGGGAGGGCTCGTAGTGACAGTCTTTGATCCTGACAACTGAGACCTCCTGGCATCATGATGTTCATCGGCCAGACGAGCGGCCTCCTCAAGAGTCATTGGCCATCTGTCCCGAAGCCATTCTTGTGTCTCGGGATTTAGTCCAGTAAAGAATCGCTCTAACAAGAAGAGCTGGAGGATGTCCTCCTTAGTGGTAGCTTGGCTCCCTAGCAGTGAACACCGTAATTTACAGGCCCATTCAGCGTGGGTATCTTACCTGTTTTATAAGTCCGCGGAACTTTTGGCGGCATGCCTCTGGTGTCAGCGCATACCGGGCCAAGATCACTTCTTTGACCTGCTCATAGTCCATACAGTTCTCATCAGGTACTGTGCGATAGGTGTCCGCTGCCTGGCCTGTCAGCTTGCTGGCCAGAACCTGAACCCAATCCTCCCACTTCACTTGATGAAGGGCACACTGCCGCTCAAAGTCCTGCAGGAAGCCATCAATGTCTTCCTCTGCCTCCCCCAACTGTCAGAAGGCATTATACTGGATTTTTTTGTGGCTTACTGCTGATGGTACCTGGGCAGAGGCCAGAGCTCCCCCTGCTCGCTGACTCACCTCTCTCCGCTCTGCCATCTCCATCTTGGCTAGCTCTATCTTGGCTAGCTCTATTTTGGTCTGCTCTGCCATCTTTTCCTTCAGATCAGTACGCACATCAGCCATCACCTCTCGTACGATCTCTACTGCAGGGTTTGGGCCATAGTACACCAGTCTGTTCTTTACCTCCCTCTGGAATTCAGTCTCTTCCACATTCACATTGGGGGGTGCTGCACTGTCGTGTTCCATGATGGCTGCTATCAAATCCGCTTTTGATTTGTTGCTGGTGATTAATCCTCGAGCTTCCACCAGGTCTTTTAATGTATTCCTGTTTAACTTCTGGTAGTTGTTTTCCATTCAGTCCTTTACTCCTATAGACGGGGTATCATATCCCGTTGTCTGCCACCAGTGTAACGGGGTCTTCCGTGCTGTAATACCTTTTTCATTACCACCCTGTTTCTCAGGAGGTTCACTCTGCTTTTCCTCACTTCTGAATGAAGGACGCTGGGACATGCAACATGGGAACATATAAAAGATCACTGCTACTCCATGTATTTCCAGTGTGACAACATTTTACTCATTGGTCTCAGAATATATATACATACAGAGAGCAGGCAATCAATGTGTGTCAGGCCAGTAGATAACAGGCTCCAATTAAGACGCCAGACATACATTACAATAGCTGTGGTATTTACAAAAGGTGGGGGGGGCAGAAGTGGGATATCTCCTTTAACTCTGCCCAGGGGTCGCAGCCGGTCAGTTGCTGCATAAAGAGCATACATCTCCAGTCTCTTTGGGGTGCTGGGGGGTTCTGTAACAGTTGGTCCCCTTAAAAATAGTTTGGGTGAAATGGTGGATGAGGATGAGGAAAAAGCCAATATGCTAAATGACTTTTTTCAACAGTATTTACACAGGAAAATCCCATGATGGATAACATGATCAGGGATAAAAAATTATCCATTAAATGTCACCTGCTTAACCCAGCAGTAAGTACGGCGGCGTCTAAAAATCACTAAAATTGACAAATCCCCGGGCTCGGATGGGATACACCCCCGAGGACTGCAGGAATTAAATACAGTCATAGATAGGCAATTATTTTTAATCTTTAAAGATTCCATAATAACAGGGTCTGTACCACAGGACTGGCGTATGGAAAATGTGCCAATATTCAAAAAGGGGACAAAAACTGAACTTGGAAATTATAGGCCAGTACCTCAACTGTGGGTAAAATCCTGGAGGGTTTTCTAAGAGATACTATACTGGAGTATCTGAAGAAGAATAACCTCATGACCCAATATCAACATGGGTTTACGAGGGACAGTTCCTGTCAGACTAATCTGATAAGCTTTTATGAATAGGTAAGTTCTGGATTGGACCAAGGGAATGCAGTGGACGTGGTGTACATAGACTTTTCAAAAGCTTTTGATACGGTGCCACACAAAAGGTTGATACATAAAATGAGAACAATGGGGATAGGGGAAAATATGTGTAGGTGGGTTAAGAGCTGGCATAGGGATAGGAAACAAAGGGTGGTTATTAATGGAGCACACTCGGACTGGGTCACGATTAGCAGTGGGGTACCACAGGGGTCAGTATTTGTAAAATAATGCTTATCCTGCAAAATACTCAGGACTAGTTACCAGATAAAAATATAGTGGTTTATTTGGATTCTTCCATCAAAGAAAAGATTATTACAGAAAAACATAAAAATAGGTGAAAGAGAGATTGTCCATTAGTTCATATATAAGCTTGTAACCTTCTTTCCTGGAACTCTGAAAAGACATGTGTCCTGTAGTGCGTAGCTTCTCTGGAGGGGGGGTTGGATTAACATACCAGCTGTTCAGCTATGTCCGTGCAGAGATGGCATTTTGCGTCTGTGTCTCATAATGGTGAGGAAAGGATCCAGCCACCTCTACAGTTAGCTATGAATTATATACATCTCTTGAAGCTCGTGATCCAGGTATATATGGAGTTGTCCTGTACCATGAGCCAAGCTTAAAAATAGCCTATGTCGTTGTCAGCTAAAGCAATGTACAGAACTGAGTGTGATAAGAATACAACTCCATAACTAATATATACAGTATATATCCATAACTAATATAAATCCATAACTAATAGAGTTGAGCGAAACGGGTCGAAAAAATTCAAAAGTCGCCGACTTTTGGCAAAGTCGGGTTTCATGAAACGAAACCCGACCCTAGGATAAGGTCGGCCACGAGGTCGGCGACTTACGCGCCAAAGTCGCGTTTCAAAAGTTTGTTTTGCGCTCTTTTTCAGCCAATCAGGATCCACGGACACTGTGGGCAACGTGATGACCTAGGCACGGGTCACCACCATCTTTCAGAAGGGCATGCAAGTGATTGGCTTGCTTTGGTGGGCGTCACAGGGGGTATAAAAGGGCGTGCACGCCGACCGCCATCTTCTGCCGATCTTAGTATAGGGAGAGGTTGCTGCTGATTCTGTAGGGAGAGCGTTAGGCAGGGAAGAAGACAAAAAAACTGCTTCTGCTGCTAGCGATTTGGCCTGCACAACACACAAGTCACTGTGTGTGCAATGCAAGGGGAGGCTATATTGTGGTGTATCAGTGGTGTTGGTTGTTGGGCTGCCTTTTAAGGCTTCCTGACACGCTGGCATTGCTGTTTACCCACTGCTCCGCAAACTGCTTTTTTAAAAGCAATCCAATCTCCCTTATCCTCTAGTCACTTTTGTCACAGCTGTGCCATCGAGCCTGTCACATAGCGCTCAGATATCAGTGGGCCTCACACAATCCACAAGTGTCCAGTGTCCAAAAGTGTGCGCAGAGATTCAAAATCTCCATTATCCTCTCGTCACTTTGGTCACAGGCAGCTGTGCCATCGAGCGTGTCACATAGCGCTCAGATATCAGTGGGCCTCACACAATCCACAAGTGTCCAGTGTCCAAAAGTGTGCGCAGAGATTCAAAATCTCCATTATCCTCTCGTCACTTTGGTCACAGGCAGCTGTGCCATCAAGCGTGTCACATAGCGCTCAGATATCAGTGGGCCTCACACAATCCACAAGTGTCCAGTGTCCAAAAGTGTGCGCAGAGATTCAAAATCTCCATTATCCTCTCGTCACTTTGGTCACAGGCAGCTGTGCCATCGAGCGTGTCACATAGCGCTCAGATATCAGTGGGCCTCACACAATCCACAAGTGTCCAGTGTCCAAAAGTGTGCGCAGAGATTCAAAATCTCCATTATCCTCTCGTCACTTTGGTCACAGGCAGCTGTGCCATCGAGCGTGTCACATAGCGCTCAGATATAAGTGGGCCTCACACAATCCACAAGTGTCCAGTGTCCAAAAGTGTGCGCAGAGATTCAAAATCTCCATTATCCTCTCGTCACTTTGGTCACAGGCAGCTGTGCCATCGAGCGTGTCACATAGCGCTCAGATATCAGTGGGCCTCACACAATCCACAAGTGTCCAGTAGTGATGGGTAGCTCCCGAAGGAGCCGGCTCTAAGAGCCGGCTCTTTATAGTGAATCATATGAGCCGGCTCCTGGCAGGGAGCCAATTGAAATTTAAACGGCTCTTTGCCAGTTCACGTTCCACAGTCAGTCCCCTCTTGCCCCGCCCCTCCCGGCAGTAGTCACTCTGATCTTATCCAGGAGACTGAGAAAGAATGCATGCTCCTCCTGCTGCCGCACATAGCACTGACTCACAGCCCCGCCCCCCTCCAATCTGTGACAAGCATTCCTTGCCCTCTTGTGATTGTTTTTAAGTTAACACACACGCTGTGTTCCTGGCAGCCTGCCTTACCCTGGATGGATGTGTCGTGGACAGATACAGAGTGTAACAAACAGTAGTGCATGGCTGTGCGCCTCCGGGGACCGATCGCACAGCTCCGTGCTGTCACCGCCCGACCCACAACGGCACAAATTCCTTATCTAAATCCGCCTGGATGCAGATGCGACATGTGACACTGCAGTTTTGCTGCAGACTGTTTGCAGCAGACAGCCCACAGCGAAATTGCGAAGTGTGAAGGTAGCTTTAAAATGTGGCACTGATAATTAGGATCTTGTTGCTATTTTGCATGTTCATTTTGTGTTTGTTAAAGTTTTTACAGCAAATAATATAAAATCTGGTTATTCTGGAAACTATTCTGTTTTATGTCATAAATTGGCACATGTGTAGATTTTTACTAAAAGGTATACAATCATGGGTTAACACATACCAGAATTTGGCTTCAAATTTAAAGCCAAAGGTAATAGGAAAGGAAGAGCCATTTTCGGAGCCAAAAGAGCCGGCTCTTTTTGGTGTGCCGATCCAAAAGAGCCGGCTCACCAAAAAAAATCGCATTTTACCCATCACTAGTGTCCAGTGTCCAAAAGTGTGCGCAGAGATTCAAAATCTCCATTATCCTCTCGTCACTTTGGTCACAGCTGTGCCATCGAGCCTGTCACATAGCGCTCAGATATCAGTGGGCCTCACACAATCCACAAGTGTCCAGTGTCCAAAAGTGTGCGCAGAGATTCAAAATCTCCATTATCCTCTCGTCACTTTGGTCACAGGCAGCTGTGCCATCGAGCGTGTCACATAGCGCTCAGATATCAGTGGGCCTCACACAATCCACAAGTGTCCAGTGTCCAAAAGTGCGCGCAGAGATTCAAAATCTCCATTATCCTCTCGTCACTTTGGTCACAGCTGTGCCATCGAGCCTGTCACATAGCGCTCAGATATCAGTGGGCCTCACACAATCCACAAGTGTCCAGTGTCCAAAAGTGTGCGCAGAGATTCAAAATCTCCATTATCCTCTCGTCACTTTTGTCACAGGCAGCTGTGCCATCGAGCCTGTCACATAGCGCTCAGATATCAGTGGGCCTCACACAATCCACAAGTGTCCAGTGTCCAAAAGTGTGCGCAAAGATTCAAAATCTCCATTATCCTCTCGTCACTTTGGTCACAGGCAGCTGTGCCATCGAGCGTGTCACATAGCGCTCAGATATCAGTGGGCCTCACACAATCCACAAGTGTCCAGTGTCCAAAAGTGTGCGCAGAGATTCAAAATCTCCATTATCCTCTCGTCACTTTGGTCACAGCTGTGCCATCGAGCCTGTCACATAGCGCTCAGATATCAGTGGGCCTCACACAATCCAAAAGTGTCCACTGTCCACAAGTGTGTGCAGAAATTCTAAATCTCCCCTGTCCTATAGACACCTTGTACCTTGTTTTACATTACTATATAGTTTGTTGGATTTTGTCTACATTTCTACCAAAAATGAGGAAGGCTGGTGGAAGAGGCCGTGGAATTGGGCGGGGGTTGGCAGCTGGTAATGATGGTGTTGGTGGTGGATCTGATGGTAGTGGCAAGAGCAAAATAGGACCGAATGCAGGAGGTGCTGACCCTGCGTCATCGTCTGGCTACATAAGGCCTCGAACGCTTAGTTTTCTAGGAGTTGGCAAACCGCTTTTAAAGGCAGAGCATCAGGAAAAAGTTTTGTCTTGCATTGCTGACTCAGCCTCCAGCTCTATCGCCTCCTCTTCTTCAGTTGTAAAAAGTAAAAGCACTGAGTCGTCATTGGAGGCTCATGTTCATGAACCACACCTTTCCTTGTGTCCTTCACCCCAACCAAGATTGAAGGATGAAGCAGGCCATACTACTGATTACTCCATGGAGCTGTTTTCACATACCATGCCTGGATTATCAAGTGAAATGGTGAATTACCCAGGCCAAGATGAATCTGACATGTAGTGCACTGATGCACAGCCGCTGATGGATGATTCTGCTGGTACATTCACTCAGAGCACTACATTGTCCTCGCAGTGTACAGAGCCAGATTTTGACCCTGATGAGACTCAGGTGCCCCTTCCCGCACACTATACCACCATACACGGTGACACAGAGAAAGGTGCACATGACATAGAAGAGGAGGTGATGGATGACCCAGTTGTTGACCCAGATTGGCATCCATTGGGGGAAGAGGGTGCTGCTTCCAATAGCTCAGATGAGGAGCATCCACAGCAGACATCGACATCGCAACAGCTGTTATCTGGCAGGCCCGGAGCACTCCAAAGACAGGTTCCAAACATCAAAAGAGTTGCTGGACAGCTTGTCCAGAGGGTCAAAAGATCACAGCGTGCTAGGCCACAAAATGTCTACCAAAGTAGGAAGAGTGCAGTGTGGCACTTTTTTGAACAAAATCCTCATGATCAGGCCAAGGTTATCTGTAAGAAGTGCACAAAGACCTTTAGCCGAGGGAAAAATCTGAAAAATTTGAATACCAGTTGCATGCTTAGACATTTAACCAGCATGCACTTGCAAGCATGGACACAACACCAAACCTCAAGTGCCACATGTGCAACTGATCACAACGAAGGTAGTCAGCAACGCTACATTGTTTCCCCCACTGCAAGCCCACCGGTTAGCACAGCAGCAAATGTTGAGGTGTCGTTGCAAGACCACAGCAGTCAGGGAATCCCACTGTTATATCAACGAAAGACTGATTCTAGGCCATCAGAAAGAACACCAACTCCATCACCATCATCAACCCTCTCTCAGTCCGCCCTGTCCACCGCTACTTCCACCATATGCAGCTCTCAAGTCCAGCTCACCCTCCCAGACACTATGAGTAAGTCAAGAAAGTACTCAGTCTCTCATCCGCGTACACTGGGTTTGAACGCCCACATTGCCAAACTAATCTCGTTTGAGATGATGCCCTTTCGGTTGGTGGAAAGCACAGCTTTCCGCAAACTCATGGCCTATGCAGTACCACGCTATGACCTACCCAGTCGCCACTTCTTCTCTCGCAAAGCCATCCCAGCCCTCCACCATCATGTGAAAGACCGCATTGTCCATGCACTCAAGCAGTCAGTGAGCGGAAAGGTGCACCTCACAACTGATGCATGGTCCAGTCGGCATGGCCAGGGCCGTTACGTGTCCATCACTGCGCACTGGGTTAATGTGGTGGATGCAGGGTCCACAGGGGACAGCGGTGGTGGGACAGTGCTGCCTAGCCCACGGTATAGGAAACAGTTGGCTGTAGGCGTTCGACCCTCCTCCTCCTCCTCCAGAAGCGAAAGCTCGTCCACAGAGCGCAGTCGTACGAGCACTCCATCTGCAGCTGCCACTGTTGCACACGATGTGTCCCCCTATCAAGAAGCTAGTGGAAAGCGTCAGCAGGCTGTGTTGCAGATGATGTGTTTGGGCGACAGACACACCGCCGAGGTGCTGGCCGAGTACTTGAAGCGACAAACTGAGTCATGGCTGGGCAGTGTACATCTTGAGGCAGGCAAGGTAGTTAGTGATAACGGCCGTAATTTTGTGGCAGCCATAGCCCTTTCAAAACTCAGCCACATACCTTGCTTGGCTCACACCTTGAACCTGGTGGTGCAGTGCTTCCTCAAAAATTATCCGGAGTTAACAGCCCTGCTCCAGAAGGTGCGAAGACTGTGCGCGCACATCCGCCGGTCGCCTGTACACTCCGTTCGTATGCAGAAGCTGCAGCGATTGCTCCACCTTCCCAACCACCGCCTCATTATCGACATTGCAACAAGGTGGAACTCCACCCTGCACATGGTGGAGCGGCTGTGCGAGCAGAGGCAGGCCATAATGCATTTGTGGGAGGATACACGGCCAGGCACTTTGAGAGCAGACATGGAGTTGACAGGCGTGCAGTGGTCGAAGCTGAAAGACCTTTGTAAAGTCCTTCAGTGTTTTGAGGAATGCACACGGCTGGTAAGCGCAGACGACGCCATCCTAAGCATGAGCATCCCACTTATGCGTCTGCTCATGCAAACTTTGACGCACCTTAAGGAGCAGGCGTCTGCAGCCAATGTTGATGAGGAGGAAGAGGAGGAGGGAATCCTTGATGACATTCAGCCATTGTCTGCTCAGGGACCTCTCCTGGACGAGGTGGAGGAAGAAGAGGAGGAGGAGGAGGATGATGGGGATGATTACTTAGGGGAGGAGGATGCATCTCGTGGGGCAAGTGAAAATGTTGGCGTGGCAAGGTCTGGTACAGGGTTTGTGCGTGACTGGAGGGATGTGGATTTGCCAGAAAGTGCTCCTCCACCCAGCACTCGCAGTGCATCATTGACACCGGGAACATTGGCCCACATGTCAGATTATGCCTTGCGGATCCTAAAAAGGGACCCCCGCATTGCCAAAATGATGAACGATGACGACTACTGGTTGGCCAGCATCCTGGATCCACGCTATAAAGGCAAATTACAAAACATCATGCCACAGGAGAACCTTGACCTAATATTGGCTAATAAACAAGCAACTCTGGTAAATCGGTTGCTTGAGGCATTCCCAGCACACAGCAGCAGTGATGGTTCTCACACGAGCCGTACGGGCCGGGGGCAGCTTGGCAGAGGTGTTCGTGGTGCACACAGCAGAAGTGGCGTTGGAGACAGGGGTTTCATGACAATGTTGTGGACTGATTTTTCAAATACCGCTCACACAACTGGTAATACTGCATCGATGGAAAGTGACAGGAGACAGCAGTTGTCAACTATGGTTACAAACTACTTTTCCTCCCATATCGATGTTCTCCCACACAGGTCATTCCCCTTTGACTATTGGGCCGCTAAACTGAACACCTGGCCTGAATTGGCCCAATATGCCTTACAGGACCTCGCTTGCCCAGCTGCAAGTGTGCTATCGGAAAGAGTCTTCAGTGCAGCTGGATCAATCCTGACAGAAAAAAGGACCCGTCTGTCAACCCAAAATGTGGATGATCTAACCTTCATTAAAATGAACCACGCATGGGTTTCCAAGGATTTTGTCCCACCTTCCCCTGATGACACATAGGGTGACAGAAAAATGGCTTGCTTTGGTCCACCTCTTCCTGGTACTTCACCTATTTCGCCTTTTGCATCAGCTGAATGTCCAACATCAACATATGCCACTTTCTAAAACTCCCTAACTGTGCTGCCTCCCCCCCCATGGCCGGGGTCACCACCTAGCGCACGACACCGTGCGAGTGCCGTTGCCCTGGACAGGTGGGTAGGCCGACTCTTGGGCGCGGGCACTGGCACAGGGTCCCTCATAGTGCAATCAAGTGTCTCTGACGGTGGTGGTGCACACCCGCCGTCAGACACACCGCTGTACTATGAGGGGCCCAGTGCCAGTACCGACGCCCACGAGTGGGCCCCCCTTGCTTGGGCAGGGCCCCAGCATTTGCAATCTTTACCTCTCCCTGCTCCTCCGCTGTGTAATCTGGGCCGTCAAATCCATACTGTGCCTGACACCGTCTGAGCCTGCCTCCTGAGACATATATTTTGAATGTGTACGCTATCCATACATGTTATCCGGGGATACGGTACCCTTTCTAACCTTTGTGCAATCACGTGCAATCCATACTGGGCCTAACACCGTCTGAGCCTGCCTCCTGAGACATATATTTTGAATGTGTACGCTATCCATACATGTTATCCGGGGATACGGTACCCTTTCTAACCTTTGTGCAATCATGTGCAATCCATACTGTGCCTGACACCGTCTGAGCCTGCCTCCTGAGACATATATTTTGAATGTGTACGCTATCCATACATGTTATCCAGGGATACGGTAACCTTTCTAACGTTTGTGCAATCACGTGCAATCCATACTGGGCCTGACACCGTCTGAGCCTGCCTCCTGAGACATATATTTTGAATGTGTACGCTATCCATACATGTTATCCAGGGATACGGTACCCTTTCTAACCTTTGTGCAATCACGTGCAATCCATACTGGGCGTGAGAACGGCTGGCGAGCTGTTAAGCAAGCTACAGCACCTGTCCAGACAAGTACAGGGATTCCCTAGCGAGGAGACTTATTTGATTGTTTTCAATGTTGGGACAGCAATTTTTGGGGAGCACTATACTCTGGAGAATGATAGATGGGGCCCACCATACACTGGAACATTCCAAAGGTGGACATCAGACACTGGAGCAGCATTTACAGGGCCCATTATACACTAGAGCATTAGAAATGGGGCCCATTATGTTTGGAGCATTATTTGGGCCCATAAGACAGTGGAGCTTCATCCATGGGGACCAACATATACTGTAGCATTATGTGGAGCTCATCATATACTGTTTCAAACATTATATGGGACCAATGATTCTGTATGGAGAAATAGATGGGCCTCGTCATGAGATGTAAAAAGTGAGGTATTTTTCATTGTACTATACCACTATTTATCTGCCGTATCGGAGCATGATGAGTTGTGGTATGTGTTAAAGGGGCGCTCTTTCGCCCAGGGCACATGAAAACCTGCAGCCAGCCCTCCCCCCCACAGTTTGTAGCCAAATAACCCCCATTTTTCAGTGCGTAACTTGTATTATGAAGTTAATTAAGGTTGACAAGCTTAAGTAAGAAGAATTGATGCTTTTGGCATTCAAATGGGCACTGTAGGTGTGTTTCCTGTCCTCCTCTCACTGCCGACTTTTATTCCCCATTGACTTACATTGGGTTTTGTGTTTCGGGACGACCCCGACTTTTCCCTATAATCGGACGATCTTGCTCGACCCGACTTTTGGAAAAGTCGGGTTTCACGAAACGAAACGCGACCCTAAAAAAACAAAAGTCGCTCAACTCTAATAACTAATAATATTTAACAATTCCCCCTTTTGAGGGAGACAGACATTAATTGGAACCCTCAAAATATAACAAGATCTTTCTTCTTTTCTTCTTCTTTGACAAAATAATTTAATATCAATAATAATAATAATAATAATATCAGATTACCGTTATAAGTACTCAATGACATAATTGATGTGAATTCATGTTATGGTAAACCGTGAACAATATTCATATAAAATATGTATAATTCTACTTCCCTAAGTCTAAATTGAAGCATCTCAGGTCCAGTCATCATCATCTGATGTCATCTGGTCTTCATTTTGATGTCTTGTCTTCTTCTTGGTTCATTTAAAAACACAGTTTTTCTCTAGCATATAGATGTTGTAGAAATCGTGTTGTGTATCAAATCAAAGTTCATAAATTCAAATGTTGATAAGAAACAAAGTCTATGGATGAAATGCAGCTTTAATATCTGTGCGGTGTCACCTTTAAAAGCCTGGGCTACATTGGCTCGCCTTGGATATTCTGGAATCCTCCATCCGCACTGGTCTTTGAACAGGTGTGACGTATTTGGTCAGCAAAGCAAGGGTTAAAATGACTCTTCCTTGCTAAACATAGCACCATAACCAGTCCTTGTCCTAATGCACAGGACACATGTCAGGGTTGTAGCTTCATGACAATTACCTTAATGTTCACCAGCCTTCATTGAAGCTTTACAGGTGATTGAAAACCTCTGGAACTTGATAAGAGCGTGATAACACCGTTCATCTCAGCATCATAGGAGCATCGTCCTCTGGTTGTCAGGTTAGACACTTTAATTGTGACTGTCAGTGGTGGATACTGCACTTGTGACTGTCAGTGGTGGATACTGCACTTGTGGCTGTCAGTGGTGGATACTGCACTTGTGACTGTCAGTGGTGGATACTGCACTTGTGGCTGTCAGTGGTGGATACTGCACTTGTGACTGTCAGTGGTGGATACTGCACTTGTGACTGTCAGTGGTGGATACTGCACTTGTGACTGTCAGTGGTGGATACTGCACTTGTGGCTGTCAGTGGTGGATACTGCACTTGTGACTGTCAGTGGTGGATACTGCACTTGTGACTGTCAGTGGTGGATACTGCACTTGTGACTGTCAGTGGTGGATACTGCACTTGTGGCTGTCAGTGGTGGATACCGCACTTGTGACTGTCAGTGGTGGATACCGCACTTGTGACTGTCAGTGGTGGATACCGCACTTGTGACTGTCAGTGGTGGATACCGCACTTGTGACTGTCAGTGGTGGATACTGCACTTGTGACTGTCAGTGGTGGATACTGCACTTGTGACTGTCAGTGGTGGATACTGCACTTGTGACTGTCAGTGGTGGATACTGCACTTGTGACTGTCAGTGGTGGATACTGCACTTGTGACTGTCAGTGGTGGATACTGCACTTGTGACTGTCAGTGGTGGATACTGCACTTGTGGCTGTCAGTCTATTACTCAGTAATCATAGCTTTGTTACCTTCTGGGACTTCTGGATAGCGGCATTCTTCTTCTTGCAACTGGTAAGAATCAATAAAGTTTAGAAATATGAAAAGTCTTTATTAACGTAATTTCAATATCTTGCTTGAAGTCTTCATTTCCTATTCTATACCAAATCTGGTAATTTTCCTATCCTATAATATCACAGCATACCATAGCAATCAGTAATATCCATATAATTATTATCAGAATTTGTACCATATATGGATTTCAATGTTTGAAATAATAAACCAATAATAAGTGATAATACATTATTATCCATATTCTTCATGTGATAGAACATTTTTTATGTCATAGATGTAATTACCTTTTTCAACCCATAGGTGTCACTGTTTTATGTAACCAGTGTTTTCATCTTTATTAATAAGGAATATATTAATTATACTAATAATATGTAGGAATGTATAGCCATGAACCAAAATAAGAATATATGAGTAAGCGAATCAGAAGTGAAACATTTTCCTTTGTAATAGAACCATATCATCATGATGAAAGAAAAAATAAAATTTAAGAATAAAAATAAAAATAGATTAAAAAATTGAAAATTAAAAATAAAAATAAGAATAAGGCCTTTATGTTGATGCAGAGTAGTTATGTCTTCAGTAACATATACCCTTAATGTTTCCATGATCCGGATTATTTCATAATTGTCATAAACTTGTTTTACCAAAATATTCAAATTATGCAACTTTGCATATAATATTCCTCTTAGTGTAAAGAAATGACTCTTTATAATACTTGTTATTATACCCAATACTTATACCATTGTACCTTATTTATATTTGTTCTTTATTAAAATGTGTGAAGAAGAGGTATTAATCAAATGTGATGATGTAGTTAGGATCAAAAACATATTTTCCCCCTTAATACCAAAAAATATTGTTTCATAAAATAATTCATTTATCAAAACCAAAATGAAAAATAATTAATTTATAAATTATGTGAATTTATACTTGCTTATACCATTATTTGTCTGAAGAGGTGTAACCATCTATGTAACCATTAAAACTAATTTGAATATCATAAAATTATCCTTTGGAAAATTAATTTAAATGTAGATTTTCTTCATAAACCATTTTGATGTGCGATTGCACTTATCACAATGAACTAAGTCAAGAAATAATAATTACTATAGAAATATAGAAATATATGTTGTATAGATAATATTTCATTATATATCCTAATAATTTAACTGATCTGCATATTTCTCCTAAAGATAAGGCTTTTGGGTTTTTTGTTTTTTTTCTCTCTTGCATTCAGAATCCTGAGGCCTCTTACACAACAAACGTATCACATCACTCGCTCAGCAGCTGCTCCTACACTCAGTCACTGTCACTCAGACTGTGTCACATATTTAAGTTTAAACCAAATTACCCCACATACGAAGGTGTGATGAATACACGTATTTTAACCCAAATTATCAATGCATTGTAAACTATTTAAATTTAGTCTTAATATTTCTTTGAATATTCCCCAAATACACATGACATAAATATATGTTGTATAGCTATACTTGACATTTAGGCCTGAAAAAAAATTCCATTGCTTTGCAAAAGTTGAGACCCCCTTAAAATTCTTTCCCTAAGGAACAGGGACGTAGTATAACTGATATACCTATTATTAGAACAAGGTTCAAATTCCACATGCTGTGGTTGTCATTCATGCCATGCAGTAAAGGCACACACAGAACACATTTTAAAATGCAGTTAGTTATTTCCTTTTAAGTGTTAAATATAAAATCATGCAATTATTGCAACTTCCTGTGTAAATAAAGGCATAAATCCTTGTAAGAGAATTTTTCCGATTAAGACCTGCTTTGAAATGAAAATTCTAAGGAAAAATAAAAGAGAAGGTTAATATATTCATAATTCTAAATATTATTACTGATGTAAATTTTAATTTTCATTAAAAAATACAGTTCTACTATTTCTACTTCTACAAACACTCTATATATACTGTATGAATATGTATATATCCACAAACCATATAATTCTTTTACACAATATATAATTACTTTTTCTAGCCAATTCCTACACCCATACTTATTTCTCTGCAAAAAATATCCTGAAAGGTTCTTGCCATTTTGAAGCTGATAGATTCTTGGAGCAGAGTATTCAGTTTACAGGCCATGATGTCACTCACCACCTGCTTCTGTCTGTCAAATTCGGCCATCTTTGTTACAGAAAGAAGATCAGAACTCATCATTTTTCTTAACTCAATTTGTGTCTTTTCGGTGATCCTTTGCATCATTCCATAAGGCTTATAACAAACATGTGATTTTCTTCGTTCTTCATAGATTTGATTTTGGGGAAAACTCATTTTAGAAGGCTTTGCTAATACAGGCTTCTGATAAGATTTTACTCTGCCTGTCTTCACAAAATTAGCACAATTTACTGTCCTCTCACCATTCTCGTGTTTTCTGGCAAAATCAAGGGATTGCGCACATTCCAATAAAGAATCTTTTTGTGACGCAATAACACGAGATGCAGGATTTAAAAACAAAAATTTGCTTACAAAACTCCTTATGAGGGACGGTGTTTTGACATTCTCAATCAGCATTTTGTACAGACGTTCATATATGGACATAAACGTAAAAGTACATTCCTTCCGACCAATCCTTAATTTTTGAAGAATATCAATATCTGGATGATTTTCATTTGATGAACAAAAAATAAGAATTTGTAATCTGTCCTTATCAGTTAAATTCTCATGTGTTTCACCAGATAACTTTAAAGTCAATCTCCTAGCAAAATTTACAGGGATCCACATTTTGAACAACTGATTCTTCTCCTCGTTAGATAAATCAAATTTATCAACACAGCTTTCAAAAACCTCAGAGTTTCTACAAACATGGATTTTGTTATCATATGCAGGAATAATTTTGCATATTTTTATCAAATTCTTCCTTACGTTACTTCGGATTTGAGCCTGTGAGTCGTCTATTTTTAGTGGTACGTCTTTCCCTTGTACGTCCTCTATGTCAGTTCTGAAGTCTCCTCCTACTTCTCCATTTTGTTCCACGTCTGCAAGGTCACCTTCAATAGCTGCTGCTACTTGTAACTGTTTCTCCACATTACAGTGAATCTCGGGAATATCACTACCCTCTACACAATCATTTTTGGATTTCTCTGACACAGATCTATGAAATATATCTACCATCTGTAGAATATTTTTTAATCTCTCTCTTTCTCTATTGAAAAACTTAGAATTATACTTCTGATTCGCCATTTCGCTTATAATCTAAGCCATAATACTTCTGGATTAGACTCATCTACAGACTTAAATTTCAATTTACTCTGCTTAGCAAGAGAATTAATGACATCCATTTCTCTTACCTTGAAATGTCTCAGCTCGTTCCTTTGATGGACGACGCTGGGCTCCTGTCTTCACACGTCTGGCTTCAGCACGTCTGGCACTTTGGCACTTGTAGTACTTCTCAATCCATCTGGCAATTCTTAGTCCTCACTTCTAGATTCTGTCTGATTCTTGTGAATAGTGGAATTCCTGATAACTTGCACATATAACTGACGTTAGCAAAGTTCAATCCCCCTTTTGGGCAAGTTGAGGGAAATCCGCAAAAAAAAGTACAAAAATTCAGATCTGGCTGGCTCTCCAATGTAAAATAATGCTTATCCTGTAAAATACTCAGGACTAGTTACCAGATAAAAATATAGTGGTTTATTTGTATTCTTCCATCAAAGAAAAGATTATTACAGAAAAACATAAAAATAGGTGAAAGAGAGATTGTCCATTAGTTCATATATAAGCTTGTAACCTTCTTTCCTGGAACTCTGAAAAGACATGTGTCCTGTAGTGCGTAGCTTCTCTGGAGGGGGGGTTGGATTAACATACCAGCTGTTCAGCTATGTCCGTGCAGAGATGGCATTTTGCGTCTGTGTCTCATGATGGTGAGGAAAGGATCCAGCCACCTCTACAGTTAGCTATGAATTATATACATCTCTTGAAGCTCGTGATCCAGGTATATATGGAGTTGTCCTGTACCATGAGCCAAGCTTAAAAATAGCCTATGTCGTTGTCAGCTAAAGCAATGTACAGAACTGAGTGTGATAAGAATACAACTCCATAACTAATATATATATATCCATAACTAATAATATTTAACAGTATTGGGCCCGCTTCTTTTTAACATATTTATTAATGACCTTGTAGGAGGCATACAGAGTAGAATTTCAATATTTGCAGATGACACTAAACTCTGCAGGGTAATCAATACAGAGGAGGACAATTTTATATTACAGGAGGATTTATGTAAGCTAGAAACTGTCACGTCGGCGGCGGTAGCCGCCGCCGTCCCAGCAACAGCGGGGCCCGCCGCTGCCTTTACTTACCTGCTCTCGCCGCGCCGCTCTGTGCCCGCCTCCTCTTCCTTCTCCTCCGTCCGGCGTGTGTCGGCTTCCTGCGGGCGCCTTAGGCCGTGGGCGCGCGCTCTGCAGATCCTTTAACTCTGCAGCGCCCGCCCAGCAGTCTGAGCGCCCAATCAGCCGACTTCTACAGGGTATATCAGGCGTCTCCAACATGGTGGAGACACCTGATTATCGTGTGGACTTCTCGTACGGTATCCTGGCCTGGGTGTTTAGGGGTTTCTCCCCTTCTCACTCCTTAAACTCCTCTGCCCAGTCCTGTACGCCTGTTATAACTTTATATACTCTGTAATGGAGGTCAGTGACGTGGATCAGAAAAGAAGCCTGAGCTCATAGGTTTTCAGTTCTGTAGTGTTTATCAGAATCAAGCAGGTTTACAGATAAGACACAGCAGGGTAAAAGCAGATGAAGATAATAACGCAGTGAGCAAACGTACAGACCGTGGAGACGTATGAAGTCCAAGTTGCCAGATCCAGAGACCCGGGGAGCAGGCCAGGCCTGCTAGCAGGAAACAGTCCTTGAAGTGGAGGTGGGTGCAGAGCTGATCCTGAAGAAACAAGTCTTTACAATGAGACCAGGATTCACAGGCAGGCGGGGTATCCCGAGGTAACGAAGAGACGAGCTAGGTAGCAGTCCTTCCAGCTTGATAACAAGTCCAAGAACAAGTATACTCAAGCAATGAGTAATCATACAGAGCATCCTTATATACAGAGCAGACAGGAACAAGAAAGATCAACACAGGAAATAAGATGGCCCCCGTTGAGGCACGTGACTCCATCTTGGATGAGGGCAAAAATGAACTAAACTAAGGGCAAAGTAGAAACTGAGCGACAGACATAAGGCAAGGATTTCAGAGAAACGGATATGCAGGCCAAGTCCTTACATTACTCTCCCCTTAAAAGACGTCCTCTGGACGATCTTAAGTCCGGCTTATTGGGATATCTGCTGTGGAACAGTCTGATTAAGTGAGGAGCATGGACGTTCTCCACTGGTTCCCAGGAATTCTCTTCAGCCGAATATCCTTGCCATTTTACCAAGTATTGGAGACGTCTCCTATGAACCCGTGAATCCAAGATCCTTTCCACGATGAATTCCTCTTGCCCGTCAATGAGAACTGGGTTAGGAGGAGCAGAGGTGCGTCCGGGAAAAGGGTTAGGCACCGCCGGCTTTAACAAAGAGACATGAAAGACAGGATGAATTTTCAATGAGTTAGGCAACTTGAGTCGACAGGCAACAGAATTCACTATACTGCTGATCTTATATGGGCCGACATATTTTTGCCCCAGTTTAGGCGTTGGGATCCTGAGCTTCAAGTTCTTAGTTGAGAGCCAAACCATGTCTCCTACCTTGTACATTGGAGCTGGCTTACGGAATTTGTCTGCTGCCTTCTTGTATCTTTCCTGTGCTGAACCTAAAGTGTCTTTAAGAACTTCCAAATTGCGTTGCAAGGATGAAATGCGGTCAGCTACCGCAGGCACAGACATGTCTATTGGAAGTCGAGGAAGAATACTGGGGTGGTATCCCTTGTTGGCAAAGAATGGAGACAACTTGGTGGAAGCATTCTGAGAATTATTATATGTGAATTCAGCCAACGGAAGCAAACTCACCCAATCGTCCTGTAGGTGGCACACATAGCAAACGCAGATATTGTTCCAAAGTCTGATTGGTCCATTCAGTTTGGCCGTTAGACTGTGGATGAAAAGCAGATGACAATTTTACTTTGATGTCCAGAGCAGCACAGAAGCTTTGCCAAAACCGTGAGGTAAATTGAACCCCACGATCCGATATTACTTCATCCGGAGCTCCGTGCAAATGAAATACATTTTGTACAACAAGATCTGCTGTTTGTTTAGCCGTTGGTACACCAGCACAGGGAATGAAATGAGCAGCTTTAGTCAGCCGGTCAACTACTACTAGAATTGTGTTTTTCCCTTGTGACAGAGGCAACTCAACAATAAAGTCCATTGAAATAGACCCCCAAGGACGAGATGGAACAGGAAGAGGTTGCAAAAGTCCTGTCAGTGAGGAGCGAGGAACTTTTGACCTGGCACATACCTCACATGACACATACTGAAGCACATCTTTCCGAAAGGTTGGCCACCAAAAAAAAGAGACAGAAATTCCTGAGTCTTCTGAACTCCCCTATGGCCGGCAAACTTTGAGTCATGCATTAGTTTTAAGACACTCAGTTTTACTGTTTCTGGAACATACAAACGCTGTCCTTGAAACCAAAGTCCATTCTTGAAAGTTAGATTTACCTGGGTGGGGGGTAACCCCAAAAGCGAATCTGCAGCATAAGCCTCCTTAATCTCCATTAAAAGATCTTGATTATGTAGGACACTTACAAAGTTCTTCTCAGATAGAATGGTCCTTGGAGGCGAAGCCGGAGTTGCTTCATCTGAATGAATCCTGGACAGTGCATCAGCCTTTCCATTGCGAGAGCCCGGCCTATAGGAGATGACAAAATCAAACTGGTTAAGGAAAAGATTCCACCGAGCCTGTCTGGGTTTTAGACATCTTGCCGACCTCATAAATTCGAGATTCTGGTGATCCGTGAGTATAACAATCTGTTGGGATGCTCCTTGTAACAGATGTCTCCATTCTTTAAATGCGGTTATAATGGCTAACAGTTCTTTGTTGCCAACGTCGTAATTCCTTTCGGCAGGTGATAACTTTTGAGAGAGAAAGGCACATGGATGCAAGAGATCTTTCTCACCTGTCCTTTGCGAGAGTATGGCCCCTACCGCACAGTCCGAGGCGTCCACTTCCACTATGAAGGCCTTTTCTGGGTCAGGATGTACGAGAACGGGAGCTGTCGTAAATTTAGACTTTTATGTGGAAAATGCTGTTTGAGCTTGAGGTGACCAGACAAATGGTGTCTTCTTCCGGGTTAAATGAGTGATGGGTGCAACGATTGCTGAAAAATTTTTAATGAATCGTCTGTAGAAATTAGCGAATCCGATGAATCGCTGTACCTCCTTCACTGATTTGGGAGTTGGCCACTCCTGAATGGCTTGCGTCTTGCTTACATCCATGCTGAGACCCTGGGGAGAAATAACATATCCCAAAAATTGAATTTCTGTTTTGTGAAACTCACATTTCTCCAGTTTAATGTATAAATGATTTTGCCGTAGACGATCCAAAACCATTTTCACGTGTCGCTGATGATCCTCGGTATTGCTGGAAAAATTAAAATGTCATCCAAGTAAATCACAACAAAAATATCAAGTATGTCTCTGAAAACATCATTTGCCAAGTGCTGGAACGTAGCTGGTGCATTACGGAGGCCAAAAGACATAACTAAGTACTCAAAATGTCCATAACGTGATCGAAATGCCGTTTTCCACTCGTCACCAGGACGAATCCGTACTAAATTGTATGCTCCACGAAGATCTAATTTAGTGAAGATTTTGGCATGTCGAACTCTCTCAAGTAACTCGGGAATTAGTGGAAGTGGGTAAGAGTTCCTGATTGTGATTTTGTTGAGCTCCCGGTAGTCAATGCATGGACGAAGTGAACCATCTTTCTTTTTGACAAAGAAGATTGGGGCACCCGCTGGGGAGGAAGATGGTCGTATAAAACCTTTAGCTAAATTTTCGTCAATATACTCTTTAAGAGCTTTTAATTCCGGACCAGACAGTGGATAAATACTCCCGAATGGAATTGCAGCACCAGGCAATAATTCCACAGGGCAATCATATGGCCGATGTGGCGGTAATTTATCCGCATTTTTCTTGTCACACACATCACTAAAATCCCGATACTCTACCGGTAGTGTCGAGTCGACCGCGGCTGCTGTTTTCACTGGAGCCAGCTCTCTGGACGCTGCTGATTCATTTGGAAATTTTAACTCCTTTGTTGTCCAATTGATCGTAGGATTACGCAGCCGTAACCAAGGCAGACCTAAAATAATAGGAAAATTAGGAGAGGAAATCAGTAAAAAAGACATTTTTTCTGAATGATCTGCCCCCATATGGGTCTTTAGTGGGACTGTTTCGAGTTTCACAGGCCCAGATATCAATGGAGACCCGTCCACGGTCTCCATAAACACCAGAGAGTCCCTCTTTCGTGAAAGAATGCCATGTTTCTCAGCAAAGGAAGTGTCGATGAGATTGCTGCAAGCTCCAGAGTCTATCATGGCGGAGCACGTGATCCAGCGGGAATGTACCCAGATCTTGATAGAAATGCAGCAGAGCGAATCTCTCGTGGCTGTGGTAGAACTTGCAGAAAGTAAGGCGATATCCACAGGTGATGAGGCCTCCGATGAATCATCAGGGAAATCAAAATTTGCAGCCGTTATTTCCTGACTGTGTGAATGAGAACCTACCGAAGAAATATCTGAAATGTCAAGTTCGGTCACTGCAGCTGCGGACTTGCGATTTTTCCCAGGGCACTCCGAAATATAATGACCCGACTTTCCACAATAGAAACACAAGTTCTCCTTGAAACGATGTTCCTTACGTGTATCAATGACTTTTCTCCGTACTGCGTCGACCTGCATAGGTTCAGACTCTGTCTGGGATAAAGTCTTGCTCGACGCCTCCCTGGTGGAGGAAGGGAAAGACATGAGGTTATTACGATTAGCCTCAGCCCATTTTTCCTGTCGACGTTCAGTGAGACGAATGTCAATCCGAATACAATGATGTATAAAGTCAGCTAGATTAGTAGGTGATTCTCCTCGAGCCAGTTCGTCCTTAATTGAAGCAGACAAACCTCTCCTGAACACTGCATACTTTGAAGAATCGCACCATGTCGTATCCAGCACCCACCTCCGGAACTCCATTGCATATTCCACCACCGGACGCTTACCTTGATGAAGTGTCAGTAATGCGGTTTTTGCTGTTAAACTTCGGTTGGGGTCATCAAACATTTGAGACATTGCGGCAGAAAAGTCATTCAAAGAATTCAGGCATACATCATTAGTCTCAATTAATGGATTAGCCCAGGCTAACGCTTTGTTTGTTAGCAACATAATCATAGTCAATACTTTATCTCGATCAGTTAAAAACTGGGCCGCACGTGCAGAGAAATACAGCTGACATTCATTCAAAAATCCCCGAAATTTCTCTCTTTCACCACCAAACCTGAATGGTGGGAGTTTAAGAAAACCCGGACCCGGAGCTGGAATTGGAGCCGGGGCAGCAACCACAGCTGTAGTCTCTACATTTGAAAGTCGAGACGCTAAGGCCTTAATAGACGTATCAGCCACATTCGCGTTATGATTGGTTTGCGATTCTAAGGTCCCCAGCTTTGTTTTAATAGCCTACAGCTCCCCATGAAGTCCAGAAACAAATGAGCAAAGTTTCTTCATTCGTACCTCCATAGAATCTGACCCAGAGATCTCCATATTTGATGGCTTGAGTATTCTGTTATAACTTTATATACTCTGTAATGGAGGTCAGTGACGTGGATCAGAAAAGAAGCCTGAGCTCATAGGTTTTCAGTTCTGTAGTGTTTATCAGAATCAAGCAGGTTTACAGATAAGACACAGCAGGGTAAAAGCAGATGAAGATAATAACGCAGTGAGCAAACGTACAGACCGTGGAGACGTATGAAGTCCAAGTTGCCAGATCCAGAGACCTGGGGAGCAGGCCAGGCCTGCTAGCAGGAAACAGTCCTTGAAGTGGAGGTGGGTGCAGAGCTGATCCTGAAGAAACAAGTCTTTACAATGAGACCAGGATTCACAGGCAGGCGGGGTATCCCGAGGTAACGAAGAGACGAGCTAGGTAGCAGTCCTTCCAGCTTGATAACAAGTCCAAGAACAAGTATACTCAAGCAATGAGTAATCATACAGAGCATCCTTATATACAGAGCAAACAGGAACAAGAGAGATCAACACAGGAAATAAGATGGCCCCCGTTGAGGCTCGTGACTCCATCTTGGATGAGGGCAAAAATGAACTAAACTAAGGGCAAAGTAGAAACTGAGCGACAGACATAAGGCAAGGATTTCAGAGAAACGGATATGCAGGCCAAGTCCTTACAACGCCGTGTCTCCCTCCTGTACTCCGTGCCTCCGTCCTGTGCTCCAGTGCCCAGTCCTACACTCCTCTGCCAAGTCCTCTACGCCTTGTCTCTCTCCTGTACTCCGTGCCTCCGTCCTGTGCTCCAGTGCCCAGTCCTACACTCCTCTGCCCAGTCCTGTACTCCGTGTCTCCCTCCTGTACTCCGTGCCTCCGTCCTGTGCTCCAGTGCCCAGTCCTACACTCCTCTGCCCAGTCCTGTACGCCGTGTCTCTCTCCTGTACTCCGTGCCTCCGTCCTGTGCTCCAGTGCCCAGTCCTACACTCCTCTGCCCAGTCCTGTACTCCGTGTCTCCCTCCTGTATTCCGTGCCTCCGTCCTGTGCTCCAGTGCCCAGTCCTACACTCCACTGCCCAGTCCTGTGCTTCGTGTCTCCGTCCTGCACTCCGTGTCTCTGTCCTGTACTCCAGTGCCCAGTCCTATACTCCAGTTCTCAGTCCGGCACCCTCCACTCAGTCCTTCGAGCCGCCCCTCTTGGTTCTAGCAGTCGCGGCATCTGTCTCCCTAGGGTCTGCCCCTAACGGCCCCTGTATAGGGGTCGGCACCATCTGGCGCGCTCACCGCTGGGAGCTCCAGTGCCGTAATCCAGAGGGTCCACTCTCGGACGTAACCTATTTGTTATCACAGCATACGTCACAGAAACTAGGGCTGATAAATGACAAATGAGCTTTAATGGGGATAAATGTAAGGTCATGCACTTGGGTAGAACGAATAAGCTGTATAATTATGTGCTTAATTGTAAAACACTGGGCAAAACTGTCACTGAAAAAGACCTGGGTGTATGGGTGGACGACAAACTCACATTTAGTGGCCAGTGTCAGGCAGCTGCTGCAAAGGCAAATAAAATAATGGGATGCATTAAAGGAGGCATAGATGCTCATGAGGAGAACATAATGTTACCTCTATATAAGTCACTAGTGCGACCACACTTAGAATATTGTGTACAGTTCTGGTCTCCGGTGTATAAGAAAGACATAGCTGAACTGGAGCGGGTGCAGAGAAGAGCGACCAAGGTTATTCGGGAACTGGGGGGTCTGCAATACCAAGACAGGTTACTACACTTGGGGTTATTTAGTTTGGAAAATCGAAGGCTTAGGGGTGATCTTATTACAATGTATAAATATATGCGGGGACAGTACAAAGACCTTTCTAATGATCTTTTTACTCTTAGACCTGTGACGGGGACAAGGGGGCATCCTCTACGTCTGGAGGAAAGAAGGTTTAAGCATACTCACAGACGCGGATTCTTTACTGTAAGAGCAGTGAGACTATGGAACTCTCTGCCATATGATGTTGTAATGAGTGATTCCCTACTAAAATCTAAGAAGGGACTGGATGCCTTTCTTGGAAAGTATAATATTACAGGGTATATACACTAGTTTCCTTAATATTGCATTGATCCAGGGAGCTAGTCTGATTGCCGTATGTGGAGTCGGGAAGGAATTTTTTTCCCCAATGTGAAGCCTACTGTTTGCCACATGGGGTTTTTTGCCTTCCTCTGGATCAACATGTTAGGGCAAGTTAGGATAGGATATGGGGTGAACTAGATGGACTTAAAGTCTCCCTTCAACCTTAATAACTATGTTACTATCTGGTGACTCGGGCATTCCTCTCTTTTGCGTTTCTCATCCAGACGAAAGGTGAATGGTCCGTTACTAGAGTTGAGCGATACCGTCCGATACTTCAAAGTATCGTATCGGATGGTATCGGCCGATCTTTAAAAAAAGTATCGGTATCGCCGATTCCGATACCGGAAGTCCCATTCAAGTCTATGGGACTTCCGGTATCGGAATAAGAAAAACCCTTTCCTGCCCTTGTACAGCCTCTCTGGGGTCTGTACGGGCATTTCGGGGGGCTGTGCCGGCCTGCCAGGGGGTCTGTGCAGGCTCCGGTGGTCTGTGCCGGCCTGCCGGTGGTCTGTGCAGGCTCCGGGGGGCTGTGCCGGCCTGCCGGGGGGCTGTGCCGGCCTGCCGGGGGGCTGTGCCGGCCTGCCGGGGGGCTGTGCCGGCTCCGGGGGTCTGTGCAGGCATCGTCCGATGGGACTACAAGTCATAGAATCGTAGAGTTGGAAGGGACCTCCTGGGCCATCTGGTCCAACCCCCTGCTCAAAGCAGGATTCGCTAAATCATCCCAGTCAGATGTCTGTCCAGCCTCTGTTTGAAGACTTCCATTGAAGGAGAACTCACCACTTCTCGTGGCAGCCTGTTCCACTCATTGATCACTCTAACTGTCAAAAAGTTTTTTCTAATATCTAATCTGTGTCTCTTCCCATTCAGTTTCATCCCATTGCTTCTAGTCTTTCCTTGTGCAAATGAGAATAAAGTTGATCCTTCTACAATGTGACAGCCCTTTAGATATTTGTAGACAGCTATTAAGTCTCCTCTCAGTCTTCTCTTTTGCAAACTAAACATTCCCAAATCCTGCAACCTTTCCTCATAAGACAGGGTTTGCAGACCGGTCACCATTCTGGTCGCTCTTTTCTGAACTTGCTCCAGTTTGTTGATGTCTTTTTTAAAATGTGGTGCCCAAAACTGGACACAATATTCCAGATGAGGTCTGACCAAAGAGGAGTAGAGGGAAATAATGACTTCACGTGATCTAGACTGTATGCTTCTGTTAATACATCCTAGAATTGCATTTGCCTTTTTTGCTGCTGCATCACACTGTTGACTCATATTCAGTCTGTGATCTATTAGTATACCCAAGTCTTTTTCACATGTGCTGTCACTTAGCCCTATTCCTCCCATTCTATATATGCTTTTTTCATTTTTATTGCCCAGATGTAGTACTTTGCATTTCTCCCTGTTAAAAACCATTCTGTTAGTTGCTGCCCACTTCTCCAGTTTATTTAAATCTTTTTGAATCCTCTCTCTCTCTTCTCTAGTATTAGCTATCCCTCCTAGCTTTGTGTCATCAGCAAATTTAATCAGTTTACCCTCAATTCCTTCATCTAAATCGTTGATAAAGATGTTGAACAATACAGGGCCCAGGACAGAGCCCTGTGGTACCCCACTTGAGACATTCTTCCAACTGGATGTACAGCCATTTACGACCACTCTTTGGGTCCGATCACTAAGCCAGTTATGAATCCACCTAACAGTTGCCTTGTCCATTCCATACTTAGTCATTTTTTCAATAAGGATTGTATGAGAGACTTTGTCAAATGCTTTGCTGAAGTCAAGATATACTATATCTACAGCATTTCCTTGATCCACCCAATCAGTGATACCGTCATAGAAGGAAATTAAGTTAGTCTGACATGACTTATTAGTTAGAAACCCATGCTGACTCTGTTTAATCACTTCATTCTTATCCAGGTATTGACATACATGTTGTTTAATAATTTGTTCAAAGATCTTTCCTGGTATAGAAGTCAGACTCACCGGCCTATAGTTGCCTGGGTCCACCTTCTTCCCCTTTTTGAAGATAGGAACAACATTTGCTCTTCTCCAGTCTTCTGGCACTTCTCCTGTTCTTCAAGAATTTTCAAAGATTATGGAGAGGGGTTCAAAAATTTCTTCTGCTATCTCCTTCAGTACTCTGGGGTGTAATTCATCTGGACCTGGAGACTTGAATTCATTTAGGTTAGCTAAGTGTTTCCTCACTATCTTTCTGTTTATAGATATCCTGGATTCTTCTATTCCCTTAATAGGACAGTGAATAACAGTTGATGTTGCATTTCCTTTCTGAGAGAAAACAGATGCAAAATAGGAATTTAAAAGTTCAGCCTTCTCAACATCCTGTCTTACCATTTCATCATTTTCATCCTGTAAAAATCCTATAGCATCTTTGACTTTTCTTTTACTTTTGACATATCCCCAAAATCCTTTATTATTGCTTTTGACATCTCTTGCAAGCCTCAGTTCATTTTCAGCTTTAGCTAATCTGATTTGTGCCCTGCAGGTTCTGCAGACAGCATTATATTCTTCTTTAGATATGCCTCCCTCTTTCCATTTTATAAACATTTTTTTCTTCCTTTTTAGCATGTGCTTAAGTTCTGTGTTCATCCATCCTGGTTTCCTTAAATGCTTCCTATTCTTCCCTCTTTTCGGAATTGTTAACAACTGTGCTTTGAGAATTTCATTTTTCAAGATTTCCCATCCTTCCTGGACATTTTTGTCTTTAAGGATATCCAGCCATTGGATCCCTCCAATTCTCTTTCTGAATCCCTTAAAATCTGCCTTTCTGAAATCTAACCTTGACGTCTGAGTCTTCACAGGTCTTCCACCTCTAGTAATCCAAAATTCTAAAATAGCATGGTCGCTACCTCCTAGGGTCCCAGCCAGTTTTACCTCCTCAACCATTTCCTCCCTGTTTATAAGGATTAGATCCAAGGTAGCAGTTCCCCTTGTTTTCTCCCTTACCTTTTGGAAGATAAAGTTGTCAGCAAGAGAGGATAAGAATTTCCTTGACCTGTTAGTTTTGCCTGAGAGAGATTCCCAACAAATGTCTGGATAGTTGAAATCTCCCATGACAACTATGTCATATTTTTTGGAGAACTTGGCCATCTGATGCATAAAGAGTTCATCTATATATTCGGCTTGCACAGGCGGCCTGTAGTAAATGCCTACAATGGTGTCCTTTCCATTGTTCTGTCCTTGTATTCTTACCCAAACAGTTTCCACAGAACTCCCAGTCTCTGAAGCTTCAATCTCTGTGCAGATATACGCATTTCGAACATACAATGCGACACCCCCTCCTCGTTTATCAAGTCTGTTTCTTGCAAATAAGTTGTATCCTTCTAGTCTTGTATTCCAATCATGTGTATTGTCCCACCAAGTTTCAGTGATTCCAATTACATCATATTTCTGTTCCTGTGTTAGTAGTTCCAATTCTCCTTGTTTGTTGCCCATGCTTTGTGCATTAGTATAGAAACATTTTAGTTTGTGATTGGTTTCTCTTTCTCCAATATTTTTATTAATTAGATTCTTTTGTCTTTGTTCTTCCTTTCCACTTCTAATAGCAGAGTTCTCAATAGCATTTGTCAGGTGTATGGCTTTTTCTGGTCTTTTGCTTCCCTTCCCATGTTGTTCTAGTTTAAAGCTCTCCTTACAAGTGTAGCAAGGCGACTTCCAAATACATGCTTTCCAGTCTTCGTAAGGTGCACCCATCTCTAGCAAGTAGTCCATCGTATAAGTAGTTCACTCCGTGATCCAGAAATCCAAATCCTTGCTGACGGCACCATCGACGTAGCCAGTTGTTCACCTGCAGAATCTTATTCCACCTCCTTGTTCCATGGCCATCCACTGGGAGGATGGAAGAGAAGACCACCTGCGCTCCCAGTTCTTTCACTTTCTTGCCTAAGTCTTCAAAGTCTCTGCAGATGGTTTCCAGGTCGTTTCTTGCGGTGTCATTTGTCCCCACATGTAGTAGCAGGAATGGGTAGTCATCTGTAGGTCTGAAGAGTCCTGATATCCTGTCAGACACATCTTTAATTTTTGCACCTGGAAGACAGCACATTTCTCTTGTAGTTATATCCGGTCTGCAGATAGCGGCCTCTGTTCCTCTCAGCAGGGAATCCCCCATGACCACCACTCTCCGTTTCTTCTTCACAACATTTTTCTTTCTCCATCCAGGAGGACTCTGAAGGCGTACAAGGTTGCTGTTTGTTGGCAAAGTCTTATCCTGATGTATTTCTTCATCGTTTTCCTGCGTGAGAGCCTGGTACTGGTTTCTGAGCAGTATGGGTGCTGACTGCCTCCTGATCCTCCTGCTTCTCTGGGTCACATGTCTCCATTCCTCTGTTTCTTCAGGTGCACTTCGAATTTCTTCTCTTTCTGTAATATGAAGAGATAATTCTGCTCTGTCCAAGAACTCTTCACCTTCCTTAATGATCTTCAACGTAGCTAACCTCTCTTCGAGATTTTGCAACTTTTCCTCCAACAGGGACACAAGCTTGCATTTGTGGCATGTGAAGTTTGGCTTTTCCACTGGTAAATCTGTGAACATGTAGCAAGAAATGCAGCTCACCAAATGGCTCCTGGCCTCTTCCATCTTGAGATTTCTTAAAAACGATGAAAGATGAGCCAAATTTCGCGCGCCGATAGGCGAGCGGTTTTTCCGATTTCCTCTTTTCAGCTGCAACCGCCAAAACCCAGTGATCGTTGAGCTCGCGGAGACTCTTCACTTATCCCAGAAGGCACTGGGAATATGCAAATGATCTCCTCAAGACTCTTCCCCTGGTTTTCCGATTTCCTCTTTTCAGCTGCAACCGCCAAAACCCAGTGATCGTTGAGCTCGCGGAGACTCTTCACTTATCCCAGAAGGCACTGGGAATATGCAAATGATCTCCTCAAGACTCTTCCCCTGGTTTTCCGATTTCCTCTTTTCAGCTGCAACCGCCAAAACCCAGTGATCGTTGAGCTCGCGGAGACTCTTCACTTATCCCAGAAGGCACTGGGAATATGCAAATGATCTCCTCAAGACTCTTCCCCTGGTTTTCCGATTTCCTCTTTTCAGCTGCAACCGCCAAAACCCAGTGATCGTTGAGCTCGCGGAGACTCTTCACTTATCCCAGAAGGCACTGGGAATATGCAAATGATCTCCTCAAGACTCTTCCCCTGGTTTTCCGATTTCCTCTTTTCAGCTGCAATCGCCAAAACCCAGTGATCGTTGAGCTCGCGGAGACTCTTCACTTATCCCAGAAGGCACTGGGAATATGCAAATGATCTCCTCAAGACTCTTCCCCTGGTTTTCCGATTTCCTCTTTTCAGCTGCAACCGCCAAAACCCAGTGATCGTTGAGCTCGCGGAGACTCTTCACTTATCCCAGAAGGCACTGGGAATATGCAAATGATCTCCTCAAGACTCTTCCCCTGGTTTTCCGATTTCCTCTTTTCAGCTGCAACCGCCAAAACCCAGTGATCGTTGAGCTCGCGGAGACTCTTCACTTATCCCAGAAGGCACTGGGAATATGCAAATGATCTCCTCAAGACTCTTCCCCTGGTTTTCCGATTTCCTCTTTTCAGCTGCAACCGCCAAAACCCAGTGATCGTTGAGCTCGCGGAGACTCTTCACTTATCCGAGAAGGCACTGGGAATATGCAAATGATCTCCTCAAGACTCTTCCCCTGGTCCCATCGGGCGATGCCTGCTACCATGACAGTGATTGACACATTAGCCAATGATGGGACAGTAGTAGTCCCATCATCCGGCTAATGTGTTAAATGTAAAAAAAAAAAAAAAATTACATGCTACATACATACAACATACTACATACATGCTACATTCATACTACATACTACATACATGCTACATTCATACTACATAAATACTACATGCAACATACATACTACATATATACTACATGCATGCTACATACATACTGCATGCTACATACATACCACATATATACTACATACATACTACATGCATGCTACATGCATGCTACATGCTACATACATAACACATATATACTACATGCATGCTACATGCTACATACTACATATATACTACATGCATGCTACATACATACTACATGCTACATACTACATATATACTACATGCATGCTACATACATACTACATGCTACATACATACTACATATATACTACATGCATGCTACATACATACTACATGCTACATACATACTACATATATACTACATACATACTACATACATACTACATGCATGCTACATGCATGCTACATACATACCACATACATAACACATATATACTACATGCATGCTACATACATACTACATGCTACATACATACCATATACATACTACATGCATGCTACATACATACTACATGCATGCGACATACATACTACATGCTACATACATACTACATATATACTACATGCATGCTACATACATACTACATGCTACATACATACTACATGCTACATACATACTACATATATACTACATGCATGCTACATACTACATGCTACATACATACTACATATATACTACATGCATGCTACATACATACTACATGCATGCTACATACATACTACATGCTACATACATACCACATACATACTACATATATACTACATGCATGCTACATACATACTGCATGCTACATGCATGCTACATACATACTACATGCTACATACATACCACATACATACTACATATATACTACATGCATGCTACATACATACTGCATGCTACATACATACTACATACATACTACATACATACTACATATATACTACATGCATGCTACATACATACTACATGCTACATGCATGCTACATACATACTACATACATACACCATGCTACATACATACCACATATATACTACATACATACAATACATTCATACAATACATACATAGACATACAGTACATATAACATAGAGTAACATACTTACCAATACTTGTCACATTGTTCCCCGAAGCCATTGTCTTTTCCGGAATAAATATTAACATAACAAACCACAAAAATACTCACCCACGATCCGAAGCAGTCCACGAGTGTGTCCCACGACGATCTTGGGTAGAGAACTGCAGCATCAGCTGTTGCTGCTGTTCTCTACGGGCTGCAGGAATCCAATGACGGAAGGTAGGTATCCTTCCGCACTGTATTCCTCCGCCACTTAAAAAAAAAAAGTCCCTAGTCTCACTTTATGCCATTGCTGTGTGGGAATTTTTTTTTTTTTTTTTTTAACATTTAACACATTAGCCGGATGATGGGACTACTACTGTCCCATCATTGGCTAATGTGTCAATCACTGTCATGGTAGCAGGCATCGCCCGATGGGACTTGTAGTCCCATCGGACAATGCTTGCACAGACCCCCGGACATCAGCACAGCCCCCCGGCAGGCCGGCACAGCCCCCCGGCAGGCCGGTACAGACCCCCACAGGGTGCACAGACCACCGGCAGGCCGGCACAGCCCCCCGGCAGGCCGGTACAGACCCCCACAGGGTGCACAGACCACCGGCAGGCCGGCACAGCCCCCCGGCAGGCCGGTACAGACCCCCACAGGGTGCACAGCCCACCGGCAGGCCGGCACAGCCCCCCGGCAGGCCGGTACAGACCCCGGGCAGTCCACACAGCCCCCGGCAGGCCGGCAGAGACCCCCGGAAGGCCCGAAATGACGGCGCATCATGATGCGCACACACCGCGCATCATGATGACGTCAGGCCGTCAATCAACTGAACTTCCGATTCCGATGCCGAATTCCGATATTGAAAAAATATCGGAAGTCGGTATCGGAATTCCGATACAGCAAGTATCGGCCGATACCCGATACTTGCGGTATCGGAATGCTCAACACTATCCGTTACCAAACAAAACTGATGCCAGAGCCAATAATAGCGTAGGGACTCCAAGGCCCATTTAGTCGCCAAACACTCCTTCTCCACTACGCTATAATTTTTCTCTGCCGGGGTCAGTTTCCTGCTCAAGTAGGTGACTGGATGCTCATCCACGTTCACCTCTTGCGACAGCACCCCTCCTAGACCTACCTCCGAGGCATCGGTTTGTACAATAAAGGTCTTCTTTTTTTTTTTGAACAATACATTTTTTTTTTATTGAAAGTTTACATTTTACAAATAAGGTGATAGCAAATCTCAATACAAAGCTGTATTTGCAATATGCATAAGAGAGCATGTAAACGGTTGACAAACAGACAAACTAACAACAGGTAAAGCAATGAGGGTAATATACTAATACTTAATGATGGAATAATAATAAAGAAGATCCACAACCCCTCTAGAAGTATGGATGGCAGACCATCCGGTGAAAGAACCTAATACCACAGAGTATGGTGGAAGATGATGCCGACAGGGTATCAGATGAAAATAATATATGCAGAACACGTTAAAATAGATAAAAACACCTTTATTAAAACATAAATGGGTGTACACTTAGAATAAATAAAATAACTAAAAAGGCATCCCAAATACATGCATAATGTTGAATTATAGTAAACTTCAACAAGGGGTTAAATAAATACCCGTATCAAACAGGCTCAATAATAGACAGAAAAAATAATAAAAAAACTAAATACTTCTTAAAGCCCCCAAATAATAGTGTATACAATGTGCAATAACACCAAATTGTGCAAAAAAGAAAAAAGAATACAATAAAAAATAATAATAAAAATAAATAACAACAAATATATAATGACCACTACTGTGCATACAAGGTGTAATAAAACAGAATGGTGCAATACAAAAATAAATAATAAATGGATAATGTGCGCAAATGAAGGATGACACAGCTGCGGTGCCACCAAATGTGAAAAAAAGGGAGGAAGTGGGAGCTAAGAATGGACAAGGAAATACCTAATGAGCCGATAATGAGTGCCTGGGAATGCCTGAGAATGCGCCCCGAGGCGCGTTTCGGAATAGAGCGTCCTTCGTCAGGGGGTGAGTATATGGCTGGTCAGTGTATCCTTATATACTGAACTGATTAGCGGGCAGGTCACAAAACGGCGCATGCGCCGCCACCGCGACCCGGAAGACACATCGCGCGCGGCGTCACATGACCAAGCATCGCCGGGTGAACCCGGCGTGTCGGGCCATGGAGAGACGCCGTCGCCATGTGAACAACCAGCGCCGAGGCAGAGCATGCGCACCAGTGCCCGTCCACAAGAAATTAAGAGGCTGTGTGAGTGCAGTAGTTGCTGTAGAAAGCCTCATAACTGGACACATCACTGCAATAAATATATGACTGGTAGGGACAAGAAACATATATATATAACAATGAATGGGACATAAAGAATAATAACAATGAATAAATGTGCAAAAATGACAATGAATATGATTACATACCATAAAGAAAAATTACATAAAGTGCACAATCACATAAGAGATGAAAATAATAAGCAGTGTATAATAGAAAAATAAATAAAAATAATTAAATGAATAATAAATATAATAACATGCCAAAATTATAAAGTGTGAAATACTATTTCAACAATCAAATCCCATAATATAATGTGTATATACAATATATATGCACGCAAGTCTTGTCGCTTTTTCTTGTTAATCAATATGGATGATCAACTATAACACAGATGCCGACCGGACCATCTAAAATAAATATACAGAATATATAAAATGTTAAAAAGTGTACAGAAAATAATATCATAGAAACGGAATAAAAGAAAGACTCTCATTTAAGCCCAGTGGAGACACGGTGTTCAGTGTCCAAATCCACTGGGTTTCTAACTGAGCAAGGCGTTTACTAACATTGCCTCCCCTAATCCCCCTACAGATCATGTCAATACCGGACACCTTTAATAAAGTAGGATCACAGTTGTGATATGTTTTAAAATGTTTCGGCAAGGTTTTTAGGGAGGCAATGTCTTCAACCTCCCCAGCTGCCTTTATGCCCAAAACATGCTCGCGAACCCTCACCTTGAGCTGGCGAGTGGTGAGGCCAACGTAGATGAGGGAACACGGGCATGTAGCATAGTAAATCACAGCTGTTGATGAACAAGTGATGGATTGTTTAATGTGATAGACATGCAATCCATCAGAACTGGTGAAAGTATGAGCTCTAACAATATTGCAACAGGCGACACAAGAGCCGCAGGGTTTGCACCCCGCGGGTCGTGTATATCGAGTCATGAAATTATTTGCCGGTGAAGGAATATAATGACTTTTAACCAGCCGGTCGCCAAGATTTGATGATCTGCGAAAAGAGATGTTTGGGTAGTCACCAATATACTTGGAGAGAATCGGATCATTTAGTAAAATAGGCCAAAATTTCTTTAAATAAAATCTCATCTGTTCGTTTTGACCATTAAAAGTGGTTAGGAACCTAACCAACTCCTTGGATTCAGATCTATTAGTGTCCATATAAAGTGCATTATGACGTGACGTATGCATGGCCCTGTTGAAGGCTCTCTTTAATGATCGCCTGCTATACCCACGTTCAAGGAATCTCTCTTTTAATAGATCAGCCTGTTTTAAGAAATCAGTGCCCGTAGAACAAATCCGTCTCAGACGTAAGAATTGTCCGATGGGAATTGAATTTATAAGATTACGAGGGTGGGAGGATGAAGCGTGGAGAAGTGCATTAACGGAGGTGTGTTTTCTAAATAAATCTGTCTGAAGACAATTGTCCGAATCCCTCCTCACTAGGACATCAAGGAACTCGATGGTTTTCAAATCGCTATGATATGTAAGATGTACATTGATATTATTAGAATTTAATACATCAATGAAATCAGGTAACACACCGATGGGATCCTGCCAAATGAAAAAAATATCGTCAATGTAGCGTGTCCAAAAAGGAACATGCTCCATTTGTTCAACATTACCAGATAAAAAAGGTCCCTTTTCCACAGACCCAGGAACAGGTTGGCATATGATGGGGCAAAGGAGGCACCCATGGCTGTTCCCTGGGTCTGTAGGAAAAAGGATTCCTTAAAAATAAAAAAATTGTGTGACAGCGCAAACTCTAATAAATTGGTAAAAAATATGATGAAAGCTCGTGAAAAGGAAGAATGTTGTAAGAAATAAGACACAGCCGCTATCCCATCGGTGTGTTTGATGTTTGTGTATAAAGATTCAACATCACATGTGACAAAAGAGGAATCTTCATCGATATGCAAACCATCGACTTTCCTAAGAAAATCATTGGTATCCCTAGTATATGATGAGAGGGCAATGACAAATGGTTGTAAAATATGATCGATATATTTATTTACATTTTCTAAAAAATTGCCCCTCCCCGATATAATGGGCCTGCCAGGTGGTATCTCTTTATTTTTATGTATTTTAGGTAGCAGATATAGGGTGGGAATAGTGGGTTCATGAACTTGTAAGGCCAGATAGAGGTCATTAGAGATAATATCATCTTCTTTAGCATCATTTAATAATTTTTTCAATTCAGCCTGGAATTTCAGAAGAGGATTAAACGTAAGTCTCTTATAGCAATCCAAATTATTTAGCTGACGAAATGCCTCATTTTCGTACATAGCTTTGGGCCATACTACCACATTCCCACCCTTATCCGCTGGTTTAAAGATTACATCCTGCATTTAATTATTTTTATTTATTTTTCTATTATACACTGCTTATTATTTTCATCTCTTATGTGATTGTGCACTTTATGTAATTTTTCTTTATGGTATGTAATCATATTCATTGTCATTTTTGCACACATTTATTCATTGTTATTATTCTTTATGTCCCATTCATTGTTATATATATATGTTTCTTGTCCCTACCAGTCATATATTTATTGCAGTGATGTGTCCAGTTTACTATAATTCAACATTATGCATGTATTTGGGATGCCTTTTTAGTTATTTTATTTATTCTAAGTGTACACCCATTTATGTTTTAATAAAGTTGTTTTTATCTATTTTAACGTGTTCTGCATATATTATTTTCATCTGATACCCTGTCGGCATCATCTTCCACCATACTCTGTGGTAATAGAAACTAACAACAGGGTAGGAGGTAAAGGAGGGGAGGTGGGAAGCCCGAGGAGGGGGGTATGTTGTGTCCAATTATCGTTAATGATTCAATCAGAATGTATCTGGTGATCGGGGCCCTCACTGCTCCTGTATCTGGTGATCGGGGCCCTCACTGCTCCTGTATCTGGTGATCGGGGCCCTCGCTGCTCCTGTATCTGGTGATCGGGGTCCTCGCTGCTCCTGTATCTGGTGATCGGGGCCCTCACTGCTCCTGTATCTGGTGATTGGGGCCCTCGCTGCTCCTGTATCTGGTGATCGGGGCCCTCGCTCCTCCTGTATCTGGTGATCGGGGCCCTCGCCCCTCCTGTATCTGGTGATCGGGGCCCTCGCTCCTCCTGTATCTGGTGATCGGGGCCCTCACTGCTCCTGTATCTGGTGATCGGGGCCCTCGCTCCTCCTGTATCTGGTGATCGGGGCCCTCGATCCTCCTGTATCTGGTGATCGGGGCCCTCGCTCCTCCTGTATCTGGTGATCGGGGCCCTCACTGCTCCTGTATCTGGTGATCGGGGCCCTCGCTCCTCCTGTATCTGGTGATCGGGGCCCTCGATCCTCCTGTATCTGGTGATCGGGGCCCTCGCTCCTCCTGTATCTGGTGATCGGGGCCCTCGCTCCTCCTGTATCTGGTGATCGGGGCCCTCACTGCTCCTGTATCTGGTGATCGGGGCCCTCACTGCTCCTGTATCTGGTGATCGGGGCCCTCGCTGCTCCTGTATCTGGTGATCGGGGCCCTCGCCGCTCCTGTATCTGGTGATCGGGGCCCTCGCTGCTCCTGTATCTGGTGATCGGGGTCCTCGCTCCTCCTGTATCTGGTGATCGGGGCCCTCGCTGCTCCTGTATCTGGTGATCGGGCCCTCGCTCCTCCTGTATCTGGTCTGAGGCAGCGACCGGAGTCATATGTGAGGGTCGCTATGTGTCCCCCAGAATGCGCTCAGAAGCGTATTAGATCCGTTGGAGTGCCCTGTCGTTGCAGCCGTGTGCCTGTGACTCAAAAGGCTTAATAAAAGTGAGTTTGAGCCTGGTCAAGTTACTTGGACCAAGGAGTTTATTCAGGAAAACCCGGTATGGGCTTTTATTTTTGAAACGGACTGCAGGAAGATAGTGGGGTCCGGTGCCAAGGTCTGGCACCCCTTTCATACCCAGGCAACGTGGTCGCTCCCTGCTTCCCGGCTGCGATCTGGAAGATACAGCTTGCTGTGCACTGAGTCAGTTTTGTTGGACATTAAAAACCTTTTTGTTTTTGAACTTGCTCATAACTGCACAGCGTAGACATCGCTGCTTTACATATGGCTGGAGAATGCGGGCAGTGTGAATTAAAGCATACCCAAAGCATGCAGCATGTCGCATATTAGGCCTGCAAAGCTGCAGCTTAAGTTGACTGATAAGATGGAGGAAATACTGAGACAGTTGGCCACCTCCCAAATGCGACAGCAGAAGCTGCAAGAGGAACAGCAGCAAACCAACAATTTAATTCTGCAGCAGATTGCGGCTCTGCAAGAGGCAGGATTGGTCTCCGGAGGCTGTTTCTTCCTTTCAGGAGCTGAAGCAAAGATTTACCTCCGCCCCGGTTTTGCGGCAACCTGATGTCTCACTCCCGTTCCAGGTAGAGGTGGACGCTTCTGAGATTGGTGCAGGAGCTGTTTTGTCCCAAAAGGATCCTGTAACATCTAAAATGAATCCCTGTGCTTTCTTTTCCCGAAAGTTCTCTCCATCTGAACGTAACTATGATGTGGGGAATCGGGAACTGTTAGCCATGAAATGGGCATTTGAGGAGTGGAGACATTGGTTGGAGGGAGCTAAACATCAAGTCGTGGTCCTCACTGACCACAAGAATTTGATTTACCTGGAGTCGGCCAAACGCTTGAACCCTAGACAGGCTAGGTGGGCCTTGTTTTTTACACGTTTTGATTTTGTGGTCTCTTTTCTTCCTGGCACTAAGAATGTCAAGGCTGACGCTCTCTCTAGGAGCTTCTTTGCTGATTCTCCTGTGGTGACCAAGCCTGCTACCATCTTAGGCGAAGGGGTAGTTCTTTCTGCCATCTCGCCCGATTTGAGACGTGCTCTGGAAGAGTTCCAGGAGGACAAACCTGAGCGTTGTCCCAGTGGGAAGTTGTATGTTCCTGACCAGTGGAAGAAGAGAGTGATGTCTGAAGTTCATTGCTCTGCATTGGCTGGTCATCCAGGTATTTTTGGTACTAGAGATCCGGTGAGTCGGTCTTTTTGGTGGCCCGCCTTGTCTCGTGATGTCAGGAATTTTGTGCAGTCCTGTGGGACTTGCTCCCGGTCTAAACCTTGTTCTCGCTCTAGTGGGTTGTTGATGCCTTTGCCGGTCCCCAGGAGGCCATGGACCCATATTTCAATGGATATCATCTCTGATATGCCTGTCTCTCAGAGAATGACTGTTATTTGGGTGATTTGTGATAGGTTCTCTAAGATGGTTCATCTTGTACCACTCCCTAAGTTGCCATCTTCCTCTGAGTTGGTGCCCCTGTTTTTGCAACAGGTGGTTCGCTTGCACGGGATTCCTGAGAACATTGTATCTGACAGAGGAGTTCAGTTTGTGTCTAGATTTTGGAGGACTTTCTGTTCCAATCTGGGAATTCAGTTGTCCTTCTCCTCTGCTTTTCACCCTCAGACCAATGGGCAGACGGAGAGAACAAACCTGACCTTGGAGTTGCATTTGAGATGTTTTATTTCCGCTGATCAGGATGATTGGGTTTCATTTTTGCCCTTGGCCGAATTTGCTTTAAATAATAGAGCTAGTTCTGCCACTTTGATGTCACCTTTTTTTTGTAACTTTGGGTTTCATCCTCGATTCTCTTCAGGGCAGGTGGAGTCTTCTGCCTGCCCAGGTGTTGACACTGTGGTGGAGAGAATGCACCAGATCTGGGACCAAGTGGTGGATAAGTTATCTCTCTCCCAGGAAAAGGCCCAGCGGTTTTCCAACCGACATAGGACCATTGGTCCCCAGTTTAAGTCTGCCAAGACGTCAGTCTGCCCAATGCACGATATAAGTGCATCATAGAAGTGTAAAGCTATGAATTAATCCAGAACTTAACCAGGTAGTAGGTACTAGGTAATCCCTGCACCTAGTAATGAACTGCATCATCTCTCCCTCCATCCATCTCACCTTTTCACCCACTGCCACCCTCTGTTATCCTCCCTTCTTTTGAGGTGCAGTCTGTGTGCATCTACTCCAATTAGCTGACATTTGCTTCCCCTCCAGGGCCAGCCACCACCTTCTTTGACCACTTCACTATCTGGCTAATTTCCTCCGCTGACATCCCCACTCTTATCATGGGTGACTTCACCATCCTCACTGACACTTCACTCTCAGCTGTCTCTAAGCTTCTCTCACTTCCTCCTTTGGCCTCACTCAATGTTCTTCTGCAGCCACTCACAGAGATGGCCACACATTGGACCTCATCTTCACCCTTCTCTGCTCCCTATCTAACTCACCGATCCCTCTTTCTGGTCACAACCTACTTACATTCTCTTCCCTCTCCTCGCCAGGTCCGCAATCCCTGCCACAAAAACTTGCACACCCTTGCAGAAATCTTCAACACCTTGACCTACACTCTCTCTTAATCCCTCCTCCCTCTTACAGACATAAGTTCCTTACACAATGCAGACACTGCTGTCGCTTTATATAACACAATAGCTGCAGCTCTGGAATCGGTGGCCCCTCTCACACACCAAAGCTAGGAAAATCAACAGACAACCCTGGCACACCAGACTGAGCAAAGAACTGAAGCAGGCTTCTAGGGTTCCTGAGCAGAGATGGAAAAGATCTCACTCCAACGAGCACTTCATCACATTCAAACAGTCCCTCACTACTTTCAAGGCCACACTCACTGCAGCAAAACAAACCTACTTCTCATCTCTCACATCCTCCTTGTTGTTTATTATGATGTGTAACTAACAATTGCTGAATGAAATGGGATGAAGTGCCGAGCAGAATATTTCAGGAGTGGAAGGATTGTTTTATGTTGTCCTTGTTGTGTATATGACTGTCATGGCTGGAACGATATTGCTGTAAACTACGAGGATCGTGGATGATATTTGAGTGGCCAATCAGGGCCGTGTGCCAGCAGTGTGGATTGTGTGACTGATGGATTGTGAGCTAGTTCTGATGAATCATCGTGTGGATTGTGTGACTGATGGATTGTGAGCTAGTTCTGATGAATCATCGTTCTTTGTGTCTGTGCTTTGTGAATTCAAGGCAGGAAATCTCATGATAGGAGCAGTAGTCTTTGTTGAGCCAGGGGAGACATAAAACAGATGTACACCATGTTCCAAATTATTATGCAGATGACATTTTTCTCTGGTTTTCCTAAGTGGTCGGTGCCAATGACAGTCGGTCTAATAAAAGTCATCACCCGTGTACATGGGATTTTATTGCAGAAGCCTCCCAATGATAACAGTATAATCTCCAACATGAATCAAACTCACAATGCTCCAAATTATTAGGCCTGGGAGAATTTCTAAACATTTGCTCTGTTGTAAAGAAGTGGAAATGCTCATTGGTGGAATGTGCAGCATTAGGTGGTCACATTCACTGAACAAAAAAGCTATTTAACTCCAAAACCTCCTAATAGGCCAAGTTCCATGGTAACAGAGGAACCCTTCTGTGATGTCACCTTCACAATTCTGGCCTCCATTGAGCGTGTGAGTTTCTGGAGAGTTTCTGCTTGGATTTCTTCGCCTCCCAGAGCTGCTGCTCTGATGTGAACGGCCGCCCACCCTCCCTGCAGGATGCTGACGGGAACGTCTTGATTAAGTGATTGAACCCTGCCATTATGCTCCGATCTAGGTAATCCTCCTCTTTGTGCTAGAGGTAATCCGTCTGAGTCAGTGGAGGGGGATAAAGGTTTTGCAGAAAAATAACTTATTCTCCCAGTGGAAATATCTACAGTAACTACTGGTAGTAGTTTTTGGATTGTTATTGGGTTGTGTGACAAAGTGGCACGGGTACAAAGGGCTGGTTACCTGATGTTGATATTTCCTAAAAATTAGTCTCTTGCGAGAACACGTCACTGGTTCTGGGAGTTGAAATCCTTCTCTTGCGAGCAATTGCGAATGCTGGGAGAAGGCTGGAGTCTTCCGCGGTGAAGACTCTATGAGCCCATTCAGTTCTTTGGATAACTGCGGGCATTGAAGCTGCAGTCATGAGGACGGGCAACTGCAAGGAAATACGTAACCTGAGAGGTCCCACCCTTGTCCCTGCACGTGATGGAGTGGAAAGAATTAGAAGGAATGGGAGAAATGTATCTGTAACTGGGAAGGATTACTGGAGGATAGGTAAGAGCAGACTGGAGCCGGCTAGGGTGTGGTTAGAAGGAGTCAGAGCGTCTGTCAATGAGTGAAGGTAAATCAGAGGAAATAGACCTAGAATTGTGGATGTAATCTATGGTGGTATGGGAACGCAGAGAGACCCCTGTAGTCTCTGCACTTGATGTAACACTTGTATCCTTTCCGACACCCCTGCCTCATGCAGGAATGAATCCTCCGTGGGGTTAATTACTGTGTCCTGTGGGTCCCCATGCCATGGACGACGAAGGTGCCTCTACTCCCCATGAGGACTTGGAGTCTTCCACACTTTCTACCTCTTGGGATAGAGAATAACCTATTGGTACATGATCAACTACGAAAGGCATAGCCAGTATCATAACATTGGCCCTGACCCCCAGTGGGCTCATCACTCTTGCTACCCAGGGCCCGGACCCCTAACATTTAGAATGCGTCTCCAGGGTGTGGTGAGAGCAGGATTTATATTTTATCTATCCTGACTTCTATTAGTTTCCTTCTACATGTATTTCTTTCCTTCCAAGATGGAGTCCATGATCAGATAAGGGGGCTCAGGAATGCCTTTGTGTAACAGACTTAGGGTCCCGTTACACTTAGCGATGATCCCGACAATCATACGACCTGGTAAGGATCGCTGGAGCGTCGCTACATGGTCGCTAGTAAGCTGTTAAACAGGCAGATCTGCTCAACGACGCAGCAACGATCCAGTGATCCGTGTAACGACCTCGGCGGTCGTTGGGACCTTGTCACACAGCAGCTATTCTGACGACTCACGCCTGCGTCCCTGAGTTCTGCGTCACCAGTGAGTTCGCTTGTCGGCATCAAACACAGCCATGCGAGCTGGCCAGCGGGACGCCGACGATCAAAAAATGGCCTAGGACATTTGAGCACGATCAGCGACATCCAGCGGGGAGCGGTCGCCGCTATGGGTCACACGTGGTGAGGTCGCTGGCGAGGTCGCTGTTGCATCACAAAATCTGTGACTTTTCAGCGATCTCGCTAACGATCTCGCTATGTGAGACGGGGCCTTTAGAAGCAGCATAGGAAAGCCAGAGAAATGAAATGTAGAGGCGAGTACAACCCCCTGGACCACATGCTGGGTGTTCACAGTATTAACTAGAAGTATGTACACTAATGCCAGCAGGAGATAAGATGAGCCAATTATATTGTTACAATGCATGAATACTGATAACCATTAACCCTCCCCCGACCAAGGGGTGTTATAGAGAGATCTGCTTTGATTCCTAGTGAATTAGAGGGGCTCTTCCATGCACAGATCTGAATTATAACAATGTAATTTGGAGCAGACACAACGTCCCAGAATGTCCCACATTATGTGGCGATGGCAGTGATGAGGAGACATACCGGGCCAGATGGGATGATCTAGTCTCAGTCTTTTTGTAGTGACCCCTTACTGTTGCTGCAATGTTTCATGAATGGTTTTAGATCTACAGTCCAGACTGCAGTATGGATTAGTTGCCCGGAGTGGCATAATATGCAATGGGTTGATTTGAAGAAAGTAGCCCATGGTGCTGAACTGGAAAGCCAGTCAAAGAAAGAGTTAATTAGGACCCATTGAGTGCCGTCCAAAATGCGGTGACACATGATAATGTCCGAGAGCTCCAGACAGGAGTCTTATGGTTCCTATCATTTTCCCATTTCATAGCCCCCATATAACTATCAAACACTGTAATGTTCTAAATCCAGCTACACTAGAATCAGCGGATTTAGAAAAGGGAGGAGAATATCAGGATGGGGGTAGGAGGGACTGAGAGCCAAACACCTGCCCCTGTTTTTCAAACTAGCGGATGAGGAACCGGAGTTTGACATTGACACACGAACATGACTGTCAGGCACTGATAGAGGCAAAAACATAACTCTTCTTAGATATCAGTGATGTCCCTTTGCTAACCCCTCTGTCGAGTATTTTGTAGATGATTCCAGAGCTTGGATCAATGATCAAGGACCATTCATCACCGGTATACAGTAGTCCACAATGGTAAGGCAGTAATACAAGGACCATTCATCACTGGTATACAGTAGTGCACAATGGTAAGGCAGTAATACAAGAACCATTCATCACCGGTATACAGTAGTCCACAATGGTAAGGCAGTAATACAAGAACCATTCATCACCGGTATACAGTAGTCCACAATGGTAAGGCAGTAATACAAGAACCATTCATCACCGGTATACAGTAGTCCACAATGGTAAGGCAGTAATACAAGAACCATTCATCACCGGTATACAGTAGTCCACAATGGTAAGGCAGTAATACAAGAACCATTCATCACCGGTATACAGTAGTCCACAATGGTAAGGCAGTAATACAAGAACCATTCATCACCGGTATACAGTAGTCCACAATGGTAAGGCAGTAATACAAGAACCATTCATCACCGGTATACAGTAGTCCACAATGGTAAGGCAGTAATACAAGAACCATTCATCACCGGTATACAGTAGTCCACAATGGTAAGGCAGTAATACAAGAACCACTCTCCTCCAGCTGCTCTGCGCCAGAGGCTGAGCGGAAGGCACTCGCTGCAGCGTGCAATCTGGGAAAAGGTAATGAGATTCATGTATTTTTGGACTCGAGATATGTTTTAAAGCAGTGTTTCTCAACTCCAGTCCTCAAGACCCACCAACAGGTCATGTTTTCAGGATTTCCTTAGTATTGCACAGGCACAGAATTAATGCTTGAGCAGGTGTTGAAATCACCTGTGCAATGCTAAGGATATCCTGAAAACTTGACCTGTTGGTGGGTCTTGAGGACTGGAGTTGAGAAACACTGTTTTAAAGGGTTGCACATGACTTTGGCACCATTTGGCGGAGCCGTAATTTTCTGGCCTCTGCTGGCAAACCTATGAGGCGGTAGAGCATCTACTCACAGCACTCACCTTCAGGGCTCATACTCACTTACAAGAGACTCGCATGATTCTCGTGCGAGTCTCTTGCATGAAAACCTGGCACTGCCGCCGGCACTGGGACCAGAGCGTGCAGCTGCATAGAAATACATGTAGCCACACGCTCCGGTCCGAGTGCTGGCGGCAGTGCCAGGTTTTCATGAGAGAGACTCGCTGGAGAATCGTGCAAGTCTCTCACAAGTGAGTATGAGCCCTTACCTGAAGGGCAGCTATCGGTGCACACACGGGAACAAACTCCCCTTGCAGTAGGGATTGCCGTGGCTAAGGAAGCAGCACGACTACCATTGACTGGAATACTGGCCATAGCAGACACGGCCCCACTAGGATTTCTTAAGCCGCAATCATCTAAAACAAGGGGAATGGTCCCTAAAAACTTCCATCTTCAACCTGTGCAAATGTGGGGTCAACCAGAGGTGGATCTCTTCGCCACCAGGGAGAACAGGAAAGTGAGGCAATTTTGCTCACTAAATCCCAGAGAGGACCCTCTGGCGGTAGACATGTTTCTGATAAAGTGGGATTTTAGGCTAGCATATGCCTTCCCTCCCCTGTCTCTACTACCCCTGATGATGAGAAGAATCAGAAAAGACAGGGTGAGGATTATAGTGATCGCTCCATTCTGGCCCAGGAGGGCATGGTTCTCATGCCTTAGGACCATGTCGGTGTCCGACCCGTGGGTCCTACCAGACATCCCAGATCTCCTATCCCAGGGCCCAGTTTACCATCCTCAGGTGGCTGGCCTGCATCTGATGGCACTGCTAAAAGATAAAGGTTTCTACCCAGACTTGGTTAATACCCTACTTAGAAGCAGAAAACGGATTACAACCAAAATTTACCTTAGAATCTGGAAAAGATTCCTACAGGACTCAGTGGTGGTAGCTGGACAATCAGCTCCGATAATTCAAATCCTAGAATTCCCACAAAGAGGTCTGGACATGGGGCTTTCCACCAGTACCCTTAAAGTGCAAGTGTCAGCCTTGGGGGCCCTTTTTAGCTGCAACATTGCCGGTAATTACTGGGTCAGTAGGTTTAAGGCGGCAAGTAGATCCAGACCAGTAGTGAAAGATAGGTTCATGTTGTGGGACTTGAACCTAGTCCTCATGGCTATGACAGAGGCCCCTTTTGAACCTATTTCATCAGCCTCTATAAAAAAACCTGTCCCTCAAAGTAGCCTTCCTGGCAGCACTGACGTCAGCTCGTAGAGTAAGTGAAATCCATGCGTTATCTAGGCTTCCTCCTTATATACAATTCAGGGACGATAGGGTAATACTCAGGCCTGATCCGGCATTCTTACCCAAGGTAGTTTCCAGTTTTCATAGAACGCAGGAAATAGTCCTTCCATCCTTCCTCCCTAATCCAGTTAACCAGAAGAAAAAGAAACTACACACCCTAGATGTTAGGAGATATCTCCTAGAATACCTGGCAGTTACTGATTCGTGGAAAAAGGATAAAGGTACTGTCACACTTAGCGATGTACCAGCGATCCCGACCAGCGATATGACGCGGTCAGGATCGCTGGTGCATCGCTAAGTGGTCGCTAGTGAGCTGCCACACAGGCAGATCTCACCAGCGACATCGCAGGGGTCGGGGGTCGCTACTTACCTGTCACACTAGGCGATCCTGCGTCCTCCCGCCCACGTCCACGCTCGTCTCTCCACAGGAAGCGCCGCAGGAAGCTGATGACGAAACAGTCCTGGACGTTCTCACGCGATCAGCGATAACCAGCGGGGGAGCGGTCGTTGGTAAGTAGCAGACACAGCGATGTCGCTAGCAATATCGCTATAACGTCACAAGTTATTGCGATATTGCTAGCGATATCGCTTAGTGTGACAGTACCTTAATGCCCTGTTTGTCTACTATCAGGGCGCTAGGAAGGGCTTTAGGGCACCAAAAAACACACTAGCCAGGTGGATTAGAGAGGCTATTTCGCTAGCATACACGTCAAAGGGCAGATCGGCACCTGGGAAGCTGAGGGTGCATTCCACCAGAGCCATGGCGACTTCGTGGACCGAAAGATCGGAAGTCTCCATTGACCAAATATGTAAGGCAGCTACTTGGTCCTCTCCGAGAACCTTTTATATTCATTTTATGCTAGACCTGGGTGCTTCCTCAGACTTCTCCTTTGGTGTAAGGGTGCTGCAGGCTGTAGTCCCTCCCTAAGTAATTATTAGGCTGTGTGCCCACGATGCGATTTTTAAGCGTTTTTGCCTTGATTTTCGGCACGAAAACGCTGCGAAAACGTTTATAAATCGTGTACAGAACGCCCCCCATGCTTTCCTATGGCATTCCGCACATGCTGTGCTAATGCTGCGCTTTTTTCCGCGGCGGAATCGCATCGCGGAAAAAATCGCAGCAGGATCATTCTTTTGTGCGGAATCGCAAAGAATTGCCGTGATTCCGCACCCATAGGAATGCATGAGAATCGCTTACTTCCCGCATGTGGCTATGCCCACCATGCGGGAAGTTAAGCATCTCATGTGCGGTTGGTACCCACGGTGTGGAGGAGAGGAGACTGTCCTCCAGGCCCTGGGTACCATACCCCTGTAAAAAAAAGAATAAAAAATAAAAAATCGGGGTATATTTACCTTCCGACGTCCAGCGCTGCATTCCCGGCCTCAGCGTTCCCAGTAATGCCTTGCGGCAAGGTCCTGTTATGACGTGTCTCGCGTGACTCTAGCGGTCTCACGAGATCGCTATAGTAACGCGAGACCAACGTCATCACAGGTCTCGCAAGGCATCGCTGGGAACGCTGAGGCCGGGATGGCAGCGCGGGACGTCGAAAGGTAAATATACCCCGATTTTTTATTTTTTTACCATTTTTAACATTCTATCTTTTACTATTGATGCCGCATAGGCGGCCTCAATAGTAAAAAGCTGCTCACACTTGTCAAACACTATGTTTGACGAGTGTGACCAACCTGTCAATCACTTTCCAAGTGATGCTTCAAATCGCTTGGAAAGTGCTTGAGAAAATCGCGGCAAAATCGTGAACAGAATCGCTGTGAAATCGCGCGGAAAAAAACGCGCGATTTCTGGGAAGGAGTCCGGTTTTCACTGTGCGTTTTAAAACGCTACATGGGCCCATAGCCTTACTCTCTGTAATTCTCTCAGGTGGTGCTGTCATGGGCGATCGAATAAAGTCTAGCTACTTACCGGTTAACGGTATTTTTCGGAGTCCATGACAGCACCCTTAGATTTCCTCCCTTTTCTTTAGTTTTGGGTATGCACTTCTTCCTCTTATATGTACACAGGTGATAAATAGTAGTAATAGTATTGTACATCAATCATGCCACTAACCTTGGTGGTCTTCTTGTGCTCTGTAATCCAACTGATGTGTGGGAGAGGTGCCGCCCTTTTGTATCTGTAGGGTTCCTGTTCCTGAAGGGCGGATCCCCTCTCTCAGGTGGTGCTGTCATGGACTCCGAAAAATACAGTTAACCGGTAAGTAACTAGACTTTCATCCTTCTCTGCTTCTTCTCCACTAGATTTCTAATACTTAATATGGACAAAACAGAATTCATCATCTTCCCCCATCTCACTCAACCCCCCTCAGTGGACCTATCCATTAAAGTAAATGGCTGCTCACTCTCCCCAGTCCAACAAACTCGCTGCCTCGGGGTAATTCTTGACTTTGCTATCTACTTCAAACCACATATTTAAGCCCTTTCCACTTCCTGCCGACTTCAACTCAAAAATATTTCCTGGATCAGTTTATTCCTCAATCAAGAATCAGCAAAAACTAGTCCATGCTCTCATCATTTCCCGCCTCAACTACTGCAACCTTAATTGTCGGCCTTATGTTTTCTCTCTCTGCTTTACTGTTTTGTCTGTTTGCATACATGATTAACTCAGACAGCCTGAAAAAGATATGGAGACATACTAAGCAAATTCACTGTCAGTCTAGTTCCGGTCCTGTTTTCGGCTTGGCCGATGGTTCGCAGAAGTCTGACCTCTATATCTCTCCCAGTGGGAGTAAGGGCTCGATTACTCTGAGTAATTTTCTAATCTCTAAGTGGTTGGTGATTTTCTTGTGGGTCCCCACCGGAAATCACCTAGCTTAAGGTACTGTCACACTTAGCGATGCACCAGCGATATGACCCGGTCAGGATCGCTGGTACATCGCTAAGTGGTTGCTAGTGAGCTGCCACACAGGCAGATCTCACCAGCGACATATCAGCGGTCGGGGGTCGTTACTTACCTGTCAGACGAGGCGATCCTGACGTCCTCCCGCCCGCCTCCACGCATCGCTCGTCGGCGCCACAGGAAGCCCAGCAGGAAGCTGACGACGAGAAGCGGCCCAGGCCGTTCTCGCACGATCAGCGATAACCAGCGGGGGAGCCGGTCGGAGGTAAGTATCAGACTTGGCGATATCGCTAGCAATATCGCTTAGTGTGACAGGCCCTTAAGGTGATGGTGTTCTAGCTGCAGCGTAAGTTCATAGGTTTTATTCTATACGGGTGGAAGGGTAATTAGAATTACAGTATTGATGTGACTGATTGCTGTCTCCCTGCCTACTTAAAGAGTGTTTGGCCCAGGTGTAGACTTTTCATCTCTACAAATCAGGCTGGCATATAGACTGTGAGGTGAATAGTATTGCACAGTCTGGTATCAGCGTCATCAAAAGCGGTTTTCTGCCTGTATCTATTTGTATTGTGTAGGATGTGCCGGCAGGAGGCGTACTAGCCCTAGTGCTACTATATGCCTTGTGAGATTAGAGAATTAGTTATAAACCGGTTTTGGTTTTGCATACTCTAGAATTGTAAAGTTGGATGTTATAAGTATTCATGTAGAGAGAGAATCGCTCATATAGTAGTTTTTTTCCCTTGTACATCGCTGATAGTGTGAGACTTGTCAGCTGCTGTGGTTAATAATCACTGACGAGGCTGCAATTTCTGTGTGACATTTACAAGATGATGTTGTGAAAGCAGATATTCTAGCAATTTATCTGGTGTTTTTAGATTGCGTAGTTTCTGGGTGCACAGAGCTTTTAAATGCCCTGATGGTGGAACAGACTAATTGCTGGCTAACCTCCTGTCCCTGTGTTCAAGATTAGAATTGAGCGAAACGGGTCGAAAAAATTGAAAAGTCGCCGACTTTCGCCAAAGTTGGGTTTCATGAAACGAAACCCGACCTTAGCGTGAGGTCGGCCACGAGGCAGGCGACTTTAGCGCCAAAGTCACGTTTCAAGAGATGCTTGAGCGCCCTTTTTGCAGCCAATCAGGAAGAACAGACACTGTGGGCAATGTGATGACATAGGCAGCGGTCACCACCATCTTGGAGAAGGGCATGCAAGTGATTGGCTTGCTTTGTGGGGCGTCACAGGGGGTATAAAAGGGCGTGCACGCCGACCGCCTTGTTACTCATGCTGATCTCAGAATAGGGAGAGCTGCTGCTGCTGATTCTGTAGGGAGAGTGTTAGGCAGGGAAGAAGATACCAAAAACTGATTCTGCTGCTAGCGATTTTGCCTGTACAACACACCAGTCACTGTGCAGTGCAAGGGGAGGCTATATTTTGGTACATCAGCTCTGTTGGTTATTAGCCTGCCTTTTAAGGCTACCTGGTAGCTGCATTGCTGTGCGCCCACTGCTGAGCAAACTGCTTTTTTCAAAGCAATCCAGATTTTATTGTTTTGTCCTTGTGAGTTACTGAGCGTTCATTTTTCACACAACGTACAGCGGTGTACGCTCCTCACACAGTACCGTGTAACGGCTGTTATCACGGCCACAGTGAAGCTATCTGTGTGTGACTCTGTAAGGATAAGTCGAGGAGTTGTTCCATTCTTACAGACCTCCACCTTATAGTTTTGTCTGGTTTTCAAACAGTTTAGTATATTTGATGTTTGATTACATTCAAAACTATAGAGAGACAGCGTGTAACAGTCCGTATACTAAAACACGGAGCTCGACAATTTTACATACACTGGACAGCGGTGTACGTGCACGCTCCTCTCTCAGTACCGTGTAACGGCTGTTATCACGGCCACAGTGAAGCTGTGTGTGACTCTGTAAGGATAAGTCGAGGAGTTGTTCCGTTCTTACAGACCTACACTGTAGGGAGATTCCAGTTCTGCCCAATTCTATATACACCTTATAGTTTGTCATACACTAGGCGATTTCTGCCAGTCACATTGCAGTGTTAAATAAACAGGGCCTGACTGAATCCCACAGTGTCCTGAAGTGTAGAGACATTCCAATTCTAAATAGTCCTCTATACACCCTTCTAACAGCATAGAGAATCTGCCTGTCATATTGCGGTGTTAAATAAACAGGGCCTGACTGAATCCCACAGTGTCCTGAAGTGTAGAGATATTCCAATTCTCCACAGTCCTCTATACACCCTTCTAACAGCATAGAGAATCTGCCTGTCATATTGCGGTGTTAAATAAACAGGGCCTGACTGAATCCCACAGTGTCCTGAAGTGTAGAGACATTCCAATTCTCCACAGTCCTCTATACACCCTTCTAACAGCATAGAGAATCTGCCTGTCATATTGCGGTGTTAAATAAACAGGGCCTGACTGAATCCCACAGTGTCCTGAAGTGTAGAGACATTCCAATTCTCCACAGTCCTCTATACACCCTTCTAACAGCATAGAGAATCTGCCTGTCATATTTGCGGTGTTAAATAAACAGGGCCTGACTGAATCCCACAGTGTCCTGAAGTGTAGAGACATTCCAATTCTACACAGTCCTCTATACACCCTTCTAACAGCATAGAGAATCTGCCTGTCATATTGCGGTGTTAAATAGACAGGGCCTGACTGAATCCCACAGTGTCCTGAAGTGTAGAGACATTCCAATTCTCCACAGTCCTCTATACACCCTTCTAACGGCATAGAGAATCTGCCTGTCATATTGCGGTGTTAAATAAACAGGGCCTGACTGAATCCCACAGTGTCCTGAAGTGTAGAGACATTCAAATTCTACACAGTACTATATACACCTTGTACCTTGTTTTACAGTACCAGAGAGTTGGTGTAAATTTGGGTAAATTTTTCCAAAAAATGAGGAAGTGTGGTGGAAGAGTCTGTGGAAGTGGGCGGGGGTTGGCAGCTGGTAATGATGGTGTTGGATCTGCTGGTAGTGGCAAAAGCAAAATAGCACCTAATACTGGAGATGTTGAGGCTGCATCATCGTCTGACTCCACAAGGCCTCGTAGGATCCCTTTTCTGGGAGTAGGTAAACCGCTTCTAAAGCCGGAACTTCAAGTACAAGTTGTGGCTTACATTGCTGACTCAGCCTCCAGCTCTATCGCCTCCTCTTCTGAAGTTTTAAAAAATAAAAGCACTGAGTCGTCATTGGAGGCTCATGGTCATGAACCACACCTTTCCTTGTGTCCTTCACCCCTACCAAAATTGAAGGATGCGGTAGGCCACACTACAGATTACTCCATGGAGCTGTTTTCACATACCATGCCTGGGTTATCAAGTCAAATCGTGAATTACCCAGGCCAAGATGAATCTGACATGAAGTGCACTGATGCACAGCCGCTGATGGATGATTCTGCTGGTACATTCACTCAGAGCACTACATTGTCCTCGCAGTGTACTGAGCCAGAATCTGACCCTGATGAAACTCAGTTACCCCCTCCCACATACTATACCACCATACACGGTGACAGAGGAAGGTGCACATGACATTGAAGAGGAGGTGATGGATGACCCAGTTGTTGACCCAGATTGGCATCCATTGGGGGTAGAGTGTGCCACTGCCAATAGCTCAGAAGAGGAGGAGGAGCATCCGCAGCAGGCATCGACATCGCAACAGTTGTTATCTGGCAGGCCCGGAGCAGTCCAAAAATGGGTTACAAAAACCAAAAAAATTGCAGGACAGCTTGGCCAGACGGTCAAAAAAGCACAGCATGCAAGGCCTCAAACTGTCTTCCCTAGTAGGAAGAGTGCAGTGTGGCACTTTTTTTAACAAAATCCTAATGATCAGGCAAAGGTAATCTGTAAGAAGTGCGCAAAGACCTTTAGCCGAGGGAAAAATCTGAGAAGTTTGAATACCAGTTGCATGCTAAGACATTTAACCACCATGCACTTGCAAGCGTGGATGGACTACCAAAACTCACATACCACATGTGCTACTGCTCCCAAAGAAGGTAGTCAGCAACGCTACATTGTTTCACCCACTGTAAGTCCACCGGTTAGCACACCACCAGCAGCAAATGTTGAGTTGTCGTCGCAAGGGCAAATCATTCAGGGAATCACACTGTTATTGCAACGAAAGACTGAATCTAGGCCATCAGAAAGAACACCAACTCCATCACCATCATCAACCCTCTCTCAGTCCGCCATGTCCACCGCTACTTTCACCATATCCAGCTCTCAAGTCCAGCTCACCCTACCAGAGACTATGAGTAGGAAAAGAAAGTACTCATCCTCTCATCCGTGTACACTGGCTTTTAACACCCACATTGCCAAACTAATCTCGTTAGAGATGATGCCCTATCGGTTGGTTGAAAGCGCCGCTTTCCGCGAACTAATGGCCTCCGCAGTTCCACGCTATGAACTACCCAGTCGCCACTTCTTTTCTCGCAAAGCCATCCCAGCCCTCCACCTTCATGTGAAAGACCGCATTGTCCATGCACTCAAGCTGTCAGTGAGTGGAAAGGTGCACCTCACAACTGATGCATGGTCCAGTAGGCATGGCCAGGGCCGTTACGTGTCCATCACTGCGCACTGGGTTAATGTGGTGGATGCAGTGTCCACAGGGGACAGCGGTGGTGGCACAGTGCTGCCTAGCCCACGGTATAGGAAACAGTTGGCTGTAGGCGTTCAACCCTCCTCCTCCTCCAGAAGCGAAAGCTGGTCCACAGAGCGCAGTCACACGAGCACTGCATCCACAGTTGACAGTGTTGCAAACGAGGTGTCCCCCTATCGATCAGCTAGTGGAAAGCATCAGCAGGCTGTGTTGCAGATGATGTGTTTGGGCAACAGACACACCACAGAGGTACTGGCCGACTACTTTCAGCAACAAACTGAGTCATGGCTGGGTAGTCTACATCTTGAGGCAGGCAAGGTAGTTAGTGATAACGGCCGGAATTTTGTGGCAGCCATAGCCCTTTCAAAACTCAGACACATACCTTGCTTGGCTCACACCTTGAACCTGGTGGTGCACTGCTTCCTCACTAATTATCCAGATTTAACAGGCCTGCTCCTAAAGGTTCGAAGACTGTGCTCGCACCTCCGCCGGTACACTCCAGTCGTATGCAGAAGCTGCAGCGATTGTTCCACCTTCCCAAGCACCGCCTAATTATCGACGTTGCAACAAGGTGGAACTCCACCCTGCACATGGTTGAGCGGCTGTGCGAACAATGGCAGGCGGTAATGCATTTGTGGGAGGATACACGGGCAGGCACTTTGAGGGCAGACATAGAGTTGACAGGTGTGCAGTGGTCGAAGCTGAAAGACCTCTGTAAAGTCCTTCAGAGTTTTGAGGAATGCACACGGCTGGTAAGCGCTGACAACGCCATAAGCATGAGCATCCCACTTATGCGTCTGCTCATGCAAACTTTGATGCACATTAAGGAGCAGGCGTCTGCAGCCGAGGTTGATGAGGAGGAAGAGGAGGAGGGAAACCTTGATGACAGTCAGCCATTGTCTGGTCAGGGAACTGTCGTGGACGAGGTGGAGGAAGAAGAGGAAGAGGAAGAGAAGGAGGATGATGATGGGGATGATTATTTAGGGGAGGAGGATGCTTCTCGTGGGGGCAAGAGAAAATGTTGGCTTTGCAAGGTCTGGTACAGGGTTTGTGTGTGACTGGAGGGATGTGGATTTGCCAGAAAGTGCTCCTCCACCCAGCACTCGCAGTGCATCATTGACATTGGGAACATTGGCCCACATGTCAGATTATGCCTTGCAGATCCTAAAAAGAGACCCCCGCATTGCCAAAATGATGAACGATGATGACTACTGGTTGGCCAGCATCCTGGATCCACGCTATAAAGGGAAATTCCAAAACATCATGCCACAGGAGAACTTTGACCTAATATTGGCTAACAAACAAGCTACTCTGGTAAACCGGTTGGTTGAGGCATTCCCAGCACACAGCAGCGGTGATGGTTCTCACACGAGCCGTAGGGGCCGGGGGCAACTTGGAAGCGGTGTTGGTGGTGGACACATCAGAAGTTGCGTTGGAGACAGGGGTTTCATGACCATGTTGTGGACTGATTCTTCAAGTCCCGCTCACACGACTGGTAATACTGCATCGATTGAAAGTGACAGGAGACAGCACTTGTCAAGTATGGTTACAAACTACTTTTCCTCCCATATCGATGTTCTCCCTCATAGGTCTTTCCCATTTGACTATTGGGCAGCTAAACTGGACACCTGGCCTGAATTGGCACAATATGCCTTAAAGGAGCTCGCATGCTCAGCTGCAAGTGTGCTATCGGACAGAGTCTTCAGTGCTGCTGGATCAATACTGACAGAAAAAAGGACCCGTCTGTCGACCCAAAATGTGGATGATCTAACCTTCATTAAAATGAACCATGCATGGGTTTCCAAGGATTTTGTCCCACCTTACCCTGATGACACATAGGTTGCCAGAAAAATTGTTTTCTTTGGTCCGCCTGTTCCTGGGACTTGACCAATTTCGCCTTTAGCAGCAGGTGAATGTCCCACATCAACATATGCCATTTTGTAAACCTCCCTAACTGGGCAGCCTCCTCCCCCCAATGGCCGGGGTCACCACCGAGCGCACACAACCATGCAAGTGCCATTGCCCTGGACAGGTGGGTGGGCCAACTCGTGGGCACGGGCACTGGCACAAGGTCCCTCATAGTGCAATCAAGTGTCTCTGACGGTGGTGGTGCACACCCGCCGTCAGACAAACCGCCGTACTATGAGGGGCCCAGTGCCAGTGCCGATGCCCACGAGTGGGCCCCCCTTGCTTGGGCAGGGCCCCAGCATTTGCAATGTTTACCTCTCCCTGCTCCTCCGCTGTGTAGTCTGGGCTGTCAAATCCATCACTGGGACTGGCACTTCAAATTTGGTGAACTGATAGAAGATGATGGTTAAGACATAGCTATGCCCTGTCCCGCTGGCCGGGATCCAGCTTCAGATGATCAATGGCTTCCATTTCTTATGGACGTCGACTCACAATGAGATGCAGTGGTGGTTTCTCATCAGCTTTAACAGTTTTCCTACCCACAGACGTGTGACATTCCAGCGCACATTTTTAAATGTGCCCTCCCTCTCATGCCAATCCAATTGAATCGCCTACGGCCTGTGGCTTCTGTGTTTTGCACTCCAAAATTATGTGACAGATCATGATAGGCAGTGAGCACCATGTTTACATCTCTCCCTGTGATCAAAATTGGATGGATATGAGTAACGGCGAAGGGATCAACGGTACTGAGATACAGCAACACTTTCTTCACAAAGAAAGGTTTTCGCTGTCTCCACACACTAATTAATTGAGGGTCAGCATCACCTCTGAGAATTGTGACGGAAGTTGTTCCCATGAATAGTAACTCGCAGATTTCTGCAATCACTAGACTTTAGGTAAATAATTGTATGCATCTAATTTCCTATTGCAGAGAGTCTGGGCTGTCTTACTGAGACAGAAATATATATGAAGATTTAAAAATACCACCAAAAGTGTATACTGGTGTACGCTTGAAATATATTTCCTTTTTTCTAGTTTTTAGATTGTTGTGTAATCCCTACTGTGAACACGGAATGTTTAAACTATGCTATATATACCTGCTATCCAGTGATATGTACCCTTTCTCAACTTTGTACAATCTGGTCTAATCCATACTGGGCCTGAGACCGTCTGAGCCTGCCTCCTGATCGATACACATAGGTTTTTAATGTGTAAACTATGCAACATATATACGTGTTATCCGGTGAAACTGTACCCTTTATCAACTTTCTTGAATCTTGTAGAATCCATACTGGGCCTGAGAACGGCTGCAGAGCTGTTAAGCAAGCTACAGCACCTGTGGCTTGGACACGTAATGTTTTGCATTTTTTCTTGGAATGGCGGTTAGGCCGAAATCAGGAATTGCTGTTGACCTGCACTTACTGGGAAATCATCATTCACGGTGAATTATTGGAATCGCAGATCCCCATCACTAACGGTGTTCAGCGGGTTATCTGCACCTGTAAGCGACAAAAGCTGGTCCTTTCAGTGTAGCGCGCATGTAGCCCCGGACATGGAAGGCCATGATAGCCCTGTTATTGCTCGATCACGCGTGCCAGAGCCTCGCGTATCCCTCTAGTAAGCTTTACGCGTACCGCGGGGGCATGCCGGAGTCTCGTTCGTTAATGGAATAAAGCTGACAAATCGCTAGCACAACTACAAACGGACATACCACACCACACAAACACAATCGACAAAGCTTTCAATGTGTGCATCTTTTTTTGAGGTGGCATGGTTGTGGTTTCCCGGGTGGAGTCCAATTAAGCTGCAGGCTCCACTCCTGGTGGTGCCCTTTTGGACATTCCTTTAAGGTTCAGCGTTGCAATCATACTGCCCCTGGAAAGCAAACACTTTGGCTTCATGGACGCTGTTTGGAGGTTCATGGGAATAACGCCGCCCGATCGCCAGTTGCCATAATTTATTGGTGGGAAGTCGGTATATGATCGTGTTCGTTTTCAGATTTTGTTTTTTTGGGTTTGGTTTTTACATTTTTAGTCCAGACTTTCTTGACTTCATAAGGGCATGACAAGCCTTGATCTGTGTCTCCTCCACCTCCTCCTTTTACTCCTCCACCTCTTTTGTAAATGTAGTTGCCCTTTTCCATATGTTATTTTTGGCTTCTGAGCATTTTGTCGGCTTTGGGACACCTTTTAAGGTGTCTTGTAATTGTTTTGTATGTGTTAGTATGTGTTTTCCTGCCATTGTTTTCAGTGTGGTTCGACGAACATTCGACGAACTTGCCTCCTGTGCGACGAACCAAAACACTAGCGGGGTGGCTCAACACTACTCATGATATATAGACGTACATTGTTAATGTTTAAACTATGCTATATATACCTGCTATCTGATGATACTGTACACTTTGTCTACTTTATAAAATTCTTGTCTAATCCATACTGAGCCTGTGAGCGTCTCTGTGTGACTGATGGAATATATATGGAGATTGGCAATTATCCTTTGACTGAATAGAGCTGTACGCTTCTGATACAGTGCCATATATCTGATGTTATTTTGTGTCTATTTTGTGCTAAATTTGGAAATTTGGTGGAAGAGGCCGCGGACGTGGGGGGGCCAGCTGGTGCGGATGGTGGTGGTGCATCTGCTGGTAGTGGCAAAAGCACGATAGCAGCTACGGCAGGAGGTGTTGAGCCTGTGTCATGGTCTGTCTATGGAACGCCTGGAAGGCTACCTCTTCTTGGAGTAGGTTAACCGTTTTTAAAGCCAGAGCATGAGGAACTGGTTTGGGCTTACATTGCCGAAACAGACTCCAGCAAAAATGCCCTCCTCTTCTGGAAGTTTAAAAAAATGCAAGCACTGAGTGGTCAAGTGCTGGCTCCTGGTCAGGAAGAACCCCTTTCCTTGTCTCCTGCACCCCCACCCAAAGTGAATGATGCAGCAGGCCACACTTCACATTAGTCCATGTAGCTCTTTCTATCATACCATGCATGGGTTATCAAGTCAAATCGTGAATTCCCCAGTCCAAGATGAATCTGACATGGAGTGTGGGTGGCCAGGCAGGGCAGTGGGGTTAATCGGTACCGGGACAGTGTCTCCCTGGGATGTGTCACAGTGGTGGTGACCCGTTCCGTGGCCCTGGGCGTCCATGCAAAGGGGTGAATTACGTTTATAGGTGAATGATACGTGGCGCCACCTGTGGTTTCTGAGTAGATTGACCAGCGCTGCAGTGGCGCTTCTCTGGGACAAAAGTTGTGGTGCAGCTAAGATGTAGAAGCCCTGCACAAGTATGGCCATTGTCGCAGGGCACATGACAGAGTTGGTAGATGGTGTGCAGTGCAGGATGTAGCAGAGCCGTGCGCCAGGCGCAGGAGAAAAAGAGGACAGACACAGTCGTGCAGTTCCTTTACCTGTACTTGGTAAGTGCCGTCCAGGACCCAGAGTACAGATGGAGAAGGAGTTGGTCAGCCTGGAAGCCAATTTGGAATTCTCTCTCTGCAGATAGGTAGTGTGGCCTCCTTTCTAGTGCTTATCTGAGGTACTCGCAGTGCTGAGTTCAATGAAGTTCCCCCTGTTGACTCTCTCTTGGAACTTTCTCGTATGGCAGGCAGCCGTAGCCTTTTCCTTCTGGCTCCCACACGTCGCTGGTGGGGCCTCTGAGCCTTAGTTGGGTACAGAGCATTTACAGCTGCTACTTCCTCCGGTTTCTGCTGCAGGAACGTCAGTGTCCCTACAAACTCGGAGACCAGAATCCGGACCATGCGCTCAAGCTAGGAGTGAGCCTTAACTCTGCTCATCCTCCAGCTCCCCTTCTCACGTCCACATACTTCCCCTTCCCTTCACAGACTGGCCTAACTTACCTCCTCCCGACCACAGAGAGCAGCTCCTCAGCAGTCAGGTTCAGAGGTCTCCCTGCTGGCCTGGAGTGGGAACTGTGTTGTGTGTTGGTTTAACTGCTAGAGACATCCTTCGTTGCTCCCAAGCATGACATCACACTCCCTAGGAGGAAGGTAATGCCACTGTGGTGACCGTACTCCTGGGGGCGCCACAAGTGCACTGAGGCCCAGCCACTGCTAAATGATTCTGCTGGTACATTGACCCAGACCACTACATTCCCCTCACACTCTACACAGCCAGAATGTGACCCAGATGAAACTCAGGTTACCCTTCCCATATGCTGTACCACCTTTCACGGTGACAAAAGGGAAGGTGCAGCTGAAATTGCAGGTTCGGCCCACCCGCCGTCAGACACACCGCCGTACTATGAGGGGCCCTGTGCCAGTGCCGTCGCCAACGAGTGGGCCCCCCCCGCTTGCTCAGGATCACAGCACTTGCAAAGTTGAAATACTTACCTCTCCCTGCTCCACCGCCATGACGTCTTCCGCATTTCCTGACAGTGATATTCTGATCAGAGAGCGCAATGACATCACGTCTGTACGCCCAGACTAGTACAGGGATTCCCTAGCGTGGAGACTTATTTGAGGAGACTTATTTAATTGTTTTCAAAGTTGGGACAGCAATTTTTGGGGAGCACTATACTCTGGAGAATGATATATGGGGCCCACCATACACTGGAGCATTCCAAAGGTGGACATCAGACACTGGAGCAGCATTAACAGGGCCCATTATACACTAGAGCATTAGAAATGGGGCCCATTATATATGGAACATTATTTGGGACCATAAGACAGTGCAGCGTCATCCATGGGGACCAACATACAGTGGGGAAAAAAAGTATTTAGTCAGTCAGCAATAGTGCAAGTTCCACCACTTAAAAAGATGAGAGGCGTCTGTAATTTACATCATAGGTAGACCTCAACTATGGGAGACAAACTGAGAAAAAAAAATCCAGAAAATCACATTGTCCGTTTTTTTTCCATTTTATTTGCATATTATGGTGGAAAATAAGTATTTGGTCAGAAACAAGCAATCAAGATTTCTGGCTCTCACAGACCTGTAACTTCTTCTTTAAGAGTCTCCTCTTTCCTCCACTCATTACCTGTAGTAATGGCACCTGTTTAAACTTGTTATCAGTATAAAAAGACACCTGTGCACACCCTCAAACAGTCTGACTCCAAACTCCACTATGGTGAAGACCAAAGAGCTGTCAAAGGACACCAGAAACAAAATTGTAGCCCTGCACCAGGCTAGGAAGACTGAATCTGCAATAGCCAACCAGCTTGGAGTGAAGAAATCAACTGTGGGAGCAATAATTAGAAAATGGAAGACATACAAGACCACTGATAATCTCCCTCGATCTGGTGCTCCACGCAAAATCCCACCCCGTGGGGTCAGAATGATCACAAGAACGGTGAGCAAAAATCCCAGAACCACGCGGGGGGACCTAGTGAATGAACTGCAGAGAGCTGGGACCAATGTAACAAGGCCTACCATAAGTAACACACTACGCCACCATGGACTCAGATCCTGCAGTGCCAGACGTGTCCCACTGCTTAAGCCTGTACATGTCCGGGCCCGTCTGAAGTTTGCTAGAGAGCATTTGGATGATCCAGAGGAGTTTTGGGAGAATGTCCTATGGTCTGATGAAACCAAACTGGAACTGTTTGGTAGAAACACAACTTGTCGTGTTTGGAGGAAAAAGAATACTGAGTTGCATCCATCAAACACCATACCTACTGTAAAGCATGGTGGTGGAAACATCATGCTTTGGGGCTGTTTCTCTGCAAAGGGGCCAGGACGACTGATCCGGGTACATGAAAGAATGAATGGGGCCATGTATCATGAGATTTTGAGTGCAAACCTCCTTCCATCAGCAAGGGCATTGAATATGAAACATGGCTGGGTCTTTCAACATGACAATGATCCAAAGCACACCGCCAGGGCAACGAAGGAGTGGCTTCGTAAGAAGCATTTCAAGGTCCTGGAGTGGCCTAGCCAGTCTCCAGATCTCAACCCTATAGAAAACCTTTGGAGGGAGTTGAAAGTCCGTGTTGCCAAGCGAAAAGCCAAAAACATCACTGCTCTAGAGGAGATCTGCATGGAGGAATGGGCCAACATACCAACAACAGTGTGTGGCAACCTTGTGAAGACTTACAGAAAACGTTTGACCTCTGTCATTGCCAACAAAGGATATATCACAAAGTATTGAGATGAAATTTTGTTTCTGACCAAATACTTATTTTCCACCATAATATGCAAATAAAATGAAAAAAAAACAGACAATGTGATTTTCTGGATTTTTTTTTTCTCAGTTTGTCTCCCATAGTTGAGGTCTACCTATGATGTAAATTACAGACGCCTCTCATCTTTTTAAGTGGTGGAACTTGCACTATTGCTGACTGACTAAATACTTTTTTTCCCCACTGTATACTGTAGCATTATGTGGAGCTCATCATATACTGTTTCAAACATTATATGGGACCAATGATTCTGTATGGTGAAATATATGGGCCTCATTACTCTGTATGGCGCATGTAACGGGGTCTACCAAGCTGGGGTACCTCTTTCAGTACCACCCCGTATTTTCGGAGGTCTGCTCTGCGTTGGCTGGAGTCTGAATCAAGGACGCTGGCTGGAATCCCTGGGTTACATGGGCGCATATAAAAGATCACTGCTTCTCCATGTATTTCCAGTCTGACAACACTTTACTCACAGGACACAGAATATATCACACAGATACAGTGGGCAGGCCAGACATGCATTACAAAAGCCGCAGGTGGCCGGAGCCTGCCGATGTTTACTGTGGAAATTACAAAGGTGGGGGGAGGGCGGACACTGCTGATACATTAGGGACATGCATCTCTCATAGAACCTATTATCCATACATATAACTGCACAACATATTCTGGGTGCTGAGTGGTTCTGTAGCACATAACACGGCTCCCCCTTTTCAGCGACGCGATCGGCATACACAGTCTGATCCTCAACGGATCAGTTTGGGGATGACCGAAGTTTATGGGGTTGGTACAAGTTCTGTTTGTCGACTTAGTCCATTGGCATTACCGTTTTGTTTGCCGGGTCTGTGGTGAATGGTGAAGTCCAGAGGTTGTAGGGCTAAACTCCACCGCAGCAATCTGGCGTTGTCTCCGGAGACCCGACTAAGCCAGACTAGGGGATTATGGTCCGTTAGGAGGGAAAACTGTCGTTCATACAAATTTGGTTGCAACTTCTTGAGTGCCCATACTACCGCCAGGCACTCCTTCTCGATAGCCGCATAGCTTACTTCACGGGGCAGTAGTTTCCGACTCAAGTAAGCTACCGGGTGTTCTTGGCCGTCCGGCCCGACTTGGCTCAGTACTGCCCCCAATCCAAACATAGAAGCGTCTGTGTGAACCAGGAAACATTTAGTTGGATCGGGTGCGGCCAATACAGGGGTATTGGTGAGGGCGTCCTTTAGTTGGCGGAAGGCTTCTTCACACTCTGGGGTCCAGGTTACCTGGCGGGGTTGGTTCTTACAGGTCAAATCAGTGAGGGGCTTGGCTACGCTGCTGTAATTGGGAACAAATTTCCTGTAATACCCCGCTGTCCCTAGAAACGCCATGACCTGGGTTTTAGTGCGTGGGATGGGCCATTTGGCTATAGCCTCAATCCACGTGACACTTGTTTGGGTTGAGGGTGATTCCGGCCTGGTGGATCCTGTCCAATACTGTCTCTAGGTGATTTAGATGCTCTTCCCATGTCGCACTGTAGATGGCGATGTCGTCCAGGTAGGCACAAGCATAGTCCTGGAGACCATCCAGAAGCCGGTCAGCCAGCCTTTGGAAGGTCGCCGGGGCATTCTTCATCCGGAATGGCATAGCTCGAAACTGGAATAAGCCGAACGGGGTGACAAATGCCGACTTGGGAATAGCGTCAGGACTAAGGGGAATCTGCCAGTAGCCTTTGCATAGATCGATGGTGGTCAAATACTTTGCCCCCGCCAGCCGGTCTAACAACTCATCCACACGTGGCATGGGGTATGCATCCGTCACTGTTTTCTCATTGAGTTTACGATAGTCTACACAAAACCGTGTAGTCCCATCCTTCTTGGGCACTAACACTACGGGGGATGCCCAGGGACTGACTCTTCAATGACCCCTAAACGCAACATCTCTTGTATCTCTTGTCGAATCCCCTCTCGTACAGACTCAGGGACGCGGAAGGGGTTTTGTCGCAGGGGGTCTGATCCTGGGTCTCAACCTTGTGTTGTGCCAGGCGAGTGTACCCCGGTCTCTCTGAAAACATCCTCTGTCGCAGCCTCAACAACGCCTCCGCCTGCTGTCTCGGGGTTTAGTCCATTAAAGAATCGTTCTAACAGGAAGAGCTGGAGGACGTCCTCCTTAGTGGACTAGTACAGGGATTCCCTAGTGAGGAGACTTATTTAATTGTTTTCAATAGAGCATTATTTGGGCCCATAAGACAGTGCAGCTTCATCCATGGGGACCAACATATACTGTAGCATTATGTGGAGCTCATCATATACTGTTTCAAACATTATATGGGACCAATGATTCTGTATGGTGAAATATATGGGCCTCATTACTCTGTATGGCGCACTATGCGGTGGCCATAATACTGTATGGAGTAAGATACTGTCCGTTTTTGGAGCTATTGGAGAATTTAAAATGGATATCAGTCATGAGATGTAAAAAGTGAAGTATTTTTCATTGTACTATACCGCTATTTCTCTGCCGTATCGGAGCATCATGAGTTGTGGTTTGTGTTAAAGGGGCGCTCTTTGGCCCAGGGCACAAGAAAACCTGGAGCCAGCCCTACCCCCCCACAAATTTAGCCAAATAACCCCCAGTTTTCAGTGCCTAACTAGTATTGTGAAGTAAATTAAGGTTGAAAAGCTTCCGTAATAAGATTTGATGTTTTTGGCATTCAAAAGGGCACTGTAGGTGTGTTTTCTGGCCTCCACTCCCTGCCGACTTTGCCTCCCCATTGACTTGCATTGGGTTTCGTGTTTTAGTCGGCCTTCGACTTTTCACAAAAATCGGCCGATTTCGTTCGACCCGACTTTTGCGAAAGTCGGGTTTCATGAAACCTGACTCGACCCAAAAAAAGGCAAAGTCGCTCAACTCTATTCAAGATAGCTAAATGTCATGCTATCACTGAGACCCCATTCCCTGGACATAAAAGAGTACATATAGCTTTCCCAGTCACAGGCCCAGAATTTGGAAAGCATTTAGATTAACCCCTTCCTGCCATCCGACGTACTATCCCGTCCATGGGACCTGGGCCCCTATGCCCATGGACGGGATAGTACGTCTACCGCGATCAGCGGCGCCCACGTGGTGAGCGCCGCTGATCGCGGCCGGGTGTCAGCTGATTATCACAGCTGACACCCGGCACAATGTGTCAGGGGCGGTCACGGACCGCCCCCGACACGTTAACCCCTTGCACACCGCGATCAAACATGATCGCGGTGTACCGGGGGTTAAAGTGAAGCATCGGCAGGGAGGGGGCTCCCTCCGTGCTTCCCTGAGCCCCCCACGGCAGCGCAATGTGCAGCGCTGCTGCGGGGGGCTCCTTTCCTGCAGGCCCCCGAATCCAAGATGGCGACGGGGGCCTGGAGGAAGCTGGCTTCCTCAGTGCCTGCAAAGCGCAGGCATGAGGAAGCCTTCTGCACTGCCTGTGACAGATCGCTGATCTGTCACAGTGATCTGTGATGTGACAGATCAGTGATCTGTCACAGGACAGTGATGTCCCACCTGGGACTATTTAATAAAGTAAAAAAAAAAAAAAAAAAAAATTTTTTAAATAATTAAAAAAAATCGCCAAATAAATTAGAAAAAAAAAAAAAATATTCCCCCAATAAATCCATTTTTTGGAAATAAAAAAAAAAAACAATAAAAGTACACATATTAGGTATCACCGCGTCCGTAACGACCCGCCCTATAAAACTGTCCCATTAGTTAACCCCTTTAGCGAACCCCTTAAAAAATAAAAAACAAAGCAAAAAATAATGATTTATTATCATACTGCCAAACAAAAAGTGTAATAACGCGCGATCAAAAGACGCATATAAATAACCATGGTACCGCTGAAAACGTCATCTTGTCCCGCAAAAAGCGAGCCGCCACACAGCATCATCAGCGAAAAAATAAAAAAGTTATAGCTCGCAGAATAAAGCGATGCAAAAATAATTATTTTTTATATAAAATAGTTTTCATTGCATAAAACCGACAAAACATAAAAAACGACCTAAATGAGGTATCGCTGTAACCGTACTGACCCGAAGAATAAAACCGCTTTATCAATTTTACCGCACGCGGAACGGTGTAAACGCACCCCCCCAAAAGAAATTCATGAAACGCTGGTTTTTGTTCATTCTGCGTCCCAAAAATAGGAATAAAAAGCGATCAAAAAATGTCACGTGCCCGAAAATGGTACCAATAAAAACGTCAACTCGTCCCGCAAAAAATAAGACCTCACATGACTCGGTGGGTCAAAATACGGAAAAATTATAGCTCTCAATATGTGGTGATGCAAAAACTATTTTTACAATAAAAAGCGTCTTTTAGCGTGCGACAGCTGCCAAACATAAAAACCGCCATAAATAGTAAATCAAACCCCCCGTTATCACCCCCTTAGTTAGGGAAAAATAATAAAATAAAAAAATGTATTTATTTCCATTTTTCCGTTAGGGTTAGGGCTAGGGGTGTGTTGGGGTAGGGTTAGGGTAGGGTTAGGGCTAGGGTTAGGGCTAGGGTTAGGGCTAGGGCTAGGGTTAGGGTTAGGGCTGAGATTAGGGTTAGAGGTGTGTTGGGGTTCGGGTTGGAGTTAGAATTGGGGGTTTCCACTGTTTGGGCACATCAGGGGCTCTCCAAATGCAACATTGGCGTCTGATCTCAATTCCAGCCAATTCTGAGTTGAAAAAGTCATATGGTGCTCCTTCCCTTCCAAGCTCTGCCATGCACCCAAACAGTGTTTTACCCCCACATGTAGGGTATCAGCCTACTCAGGACAAATTGCAAATCAATTTTTGGGGTCCAATTTCTCCTGTTACCCTTAGGAAAATGAAAAATTGGGGGCAAAAATATCATTTTTGTGGAAAAAAATGATTTTTTTATTTTCACGTCCGAGTGTTATAAACTTCTGTGAAGCACTTGGGGGTTCAAAGTGCTCACCACACATCTAGATAAGTTCCGTGGGGGGTCTAGTGTCCAAAATGGGGTCATTTGTGGGGAGTTTCCACTGTTTAGGTACATCAGGGGCTCTCCAAACGCACATGACACCCGCAGACCATTCCATCAAAGTCTGCATTCCAAAACGTCACTGCTTCCCTTCCGATCCCCGACGTGTGTCCATATAGTAGTTTTCTCCCACATATGGGGTGTCAGCGTACTCAGGACAAATTGGACAACAACTTTTGGGGTCCAATTTCTCCTGTTACCCTTGGGAAAATAAAAAAATGGTGACTAAAAGATCATGTTTGTGGAAAAAATACGAATTTTTTATTTTCACGCCTGGGCGTTATAAACTTCTGTGAAGCACTGGGGGGTTCAAAGTACTCACCACACATCTAGATAAGTTCCTTGGGGGGTCTAGTTTACAAAATGGTGTCATTTGTGGGGGGTTTCCACTGTTTAGGTACATCAGGGGTTTTCCAATCGCGACATGGTGTCCGATCTCAATTCCAGCCAAAAACGTCAAATGGCGCTGCTTCCCTTCCGAGCTCTGGCATGCGCCCAAATAGTGGTTTACCCCCACATGTGGGGTATCAGCGTACTCAGGACAAATTACACAATAACTTTTAGGGTCCTGTTACCCTTGGAAAAATAAGAATTGAGGGTGAAAAGATCATTTTTGTGGAAAAAATATGATTTTTTAATTGTATGGCTTTATGTTATAAACATCTGTGAAGCCCATGGGGGTTCAAAGTTCTCACCACACATCTAGATAAGTTCCTTAGGGGGTCTAGTTTCCAAAATGGTGTCATTTGTGGGGGGTTTCCACTGTTTTGGTACATCAGGGGTTTTCCAATCGCGACATGGTGTCCGATCTCAATTCCAGACAAAAACGTCAAATGGCACTGCTTCCCTTCCGAGCTCTGCCATGCGCCCAAATAGTGGTTTACCCCCACATGTGGGGTATCAGCGTACTCAGGAGAAATTGCACAATAACTTTTAGGGTCCGGTTACCCTTGGGAAAATAAAAATTGGGGTGAAAAGATCATTTTTGTGGAAAAAATATGATTTTTTAATTGTACCGCTGTACGTTATAAACTTCTGTAAAGCCCTTGTGGGTTCAAAGTTCTCACCACATATCTAGATAAGTTCCTTGGGGGGTCTAGTTTCCAAAATGGGGTCACTTGTAGGGGGTTTCCACTGATTAGGTACATCAGGGACTCTCCAAACGTGACATGGCGTCCAATCTGAATTCCAGCCAATTTTGCATTGAAAAAGTCAAACGGCGCTCCTTCCATTCTGAGCTCTGCCATGCGCCGAAACAGTCGTTCCCCCCCACATATCAGGTATCAGCGTACTCAGGACAAATTGCACAATAACTTTTGCAGTCCAATTTCTCCTGTTACCCTTGGTAAAATAAAAAAAATTGAACCTGAAGTATTTTTTTTATGAAAAAAAGTTAGATGTTCATTTTTTTTAAATATTCAAAAAAATTCCTGTGAAGCACCTAAAGGGTTAATAAACTTCTTGAATGTGGTTTTGAGCACCTTAAGGGGTGCAGTTTTTAGAATGGTGTCACTTTTGGGTATTTTCTATCATATAGACCCCTCAAAGTGGCTTCAAATGTGATGTGGTCCTAAAAATAAAATGGTGTTGTAAAAATGAGAAATCGCTGGTCAACTTTTAACACTTATAACTTCCTAACAAAAAAAAAATTTTGGTTCCAAAATTGTGCTGATGTAAAGTAAACATGTGGAAAATGTTAGTTATCAAGTTTTTTGTGTGCCGTATCTCTGTGATTTAAGGGCATAAAAATTCAAAGTTGGAAAATTGTGAAATTTTCAAAATTTTCGCCAAATTTCCGTTTTTCTCACAAATAAACGCAAGTTATATGAATGAAATTTTACCACTAACATGAAGTACAATATGTCACGAGAAAACAATGTCAGAATCACCGGGATCCATGGAAGCGTTCCAGAGTTATGACCTCATAAAGGTACAGTGGTCAGAATTGTAAAAATTGGCCCGGTCATGAACGTGCAAACCACCCTTGGGGGTGAAGGGGTTAAGTATACCTACCACATTTACTATTCAAAACCCGGTGGGAACTTTGTCTTAAGAAATAGACGCAGATGTCTCTTAGATGATCGAATGGGGGTGGATAACATGAAGCTGGTGGAGCGGGGAAGGAAAACGCATGTGAGGAAAAACCCTCCAATCCGAAGAGGAGGATTAGAGAAGAAGAAATGGAAGAATGTGTTAATGGGCAGAGAGCAGCGTCCCAGCCTCAGGTATCTTCAATAAGAAATCCAGCTCACCAGACAGGGCATCTTTAGGCATCGGAGCACGGACCCGCCGTGTCAAAGCGCTTGTATTGTAGCATAATAAAGGAGAGATTGTCCAGCTCCACGATGCAGTGAAAAAATAGTCTTTCCTTTATTCACTCCAATCCATACAAAATACGAGGTGCAGCACAGAGAGTGGGGATGCGTGCGCTATCGGCGCGTTCCTGGTGACGTCGCACCCTTCGTCATGATGAGAAGCCTTGTTACACACAGGTCTTTTATGCTGCGTCCGGTCGGCACACCGGTAACATGATTTAACAATTAACCTAATGACGCCCGATTGCTCCCTGGATCTTTTTTAAATGTACGCGTCGTAGTCCCCACATATTTAAGCTGACAGGTTGTGCACTCCATGTCATAGACAACGTTCTTTGTGTTACAATTTATGAAGTCCATAATTTCAAAAAACATCCACGACAGAGAACGTAAATTTAGATAGAAACACCTCTCAAATATCCAAACATTTCATTGTGGTACACAAAAATAAATTGGATTCATTAATAGTCTAAGGTATAGAAAAAATTCCCACGCCCATCAGAGGAGGTGACACGGAAATCAGACTAAGAAGCAGCGAAGCTTGGTGGATTTTTAAGTTGAATACCAGGATACCATGAGGGTAAAATAAAAGCAAAGACATTATGCTTTCTTATTGATTATCAAGAAAACCTTTAATAGGGTGTAAAAAAAATTCAGAAAAACTGATAAAAATATTGAATCTAGATAACTGATAAAAAATCATTTACTATTCACCTGTCTAAGGCGTCGAAGATTAAATAAATGGTTATATGTCATGAAATCGATCCCCCCCCTATTTTTCTGTCATTTATAACTATAATTGATAATGGCAAAAAATAGCTAAATAAAAATTATGAAATTATTTTTCTTTACAGGAAAATTAAAATAAAACAAATATGTGCTGACATATACCATTGAAAACAAAAGAAAAAAGGTTGAAAGAAAAAAACCACTGCAAAATCCGTTTTTTGTGCCTCTAGTCATCGAACGACCCTGTGAAGTTGTAAAAAAGAATACTATCTAACTTGTGATTGTAATCCTTTTTCTCCTTCCATTCAAGTAAAGAAATCGTTTGGCTCATGGAGATGTAGGCATACATGTATCAATTAACAGAAAGAAAGATTCTCTGAGAAAATGTTGTGGTTTGCATCATTTGGCTTTAGTACATACTGCGTCATGCAGAAACTCAGGTTTTTTCCTTTTGTGAGTTTAATCCTGTCACATGGTGTAATTATATTGCTAAATCACGTCACCGGAGTGCCGACCGGACGCAGCATAAAAGACCTGTGTGTAACAAGGCTTCTCATCATGACGAAGGGTGCGACGTCACCAGGAACGCGCCGATAGCGCACGCATCCCCACTCTCTGTGCTGCACCTCGCAGTTTGTATGGATTGAAGTGAATAAAGGAAAGACTATTTTTCCACTACATCGTGGAGCTGGACAATCTCTCCTTTATTACGAGGTCTTACAGGACCCTGAAGCATTTTAGAAGATGGTAAAGAAAGTGAGAAGACAGATATGGAGAAGGGAATATGACAATGTTACTGACGGTTATGCCGACCGGGCGCCTAAGGAAAGTGTGTTAGTGGCAGCAGCTGCATTACAGCCATTGCTACCTGCTATATACATTCCCAACGACTGGACAAGTGCCAGCTTTCAGACGCAGAATATCGTGAGACTGTCAGATTACCAACCCAAATAGTCCTACCGTATTCCCGGTTATTTATGCAGATGGCACTCCCTATGCCACCTCCCGTCCAGCATCCACTATAGCTCCACTAATTAATGCAGTCTATAAAAAAGAATAATGAAGAAAAAGATGAGGATGACGAGAACAGGGAAGACAGGAACCAACAGCTCAGACTGGTAATCTACAGCTCCCCATGGACAAGGACCAGCATCCACCACTATTTGGTGGGGAGACATCATCCTCATCTGTATCCCGCCCATGTAAACCCCAAAGGTTACCCGCTCACACACAACCTGTTCCCCACAAGGACACCGACACTCTAGTGAGCAGCTTGCCAGACCCAGTAAAACGTTCCATGCCATTCTACAAGAGAATGCTTCAAATACAGAAGGCGCTTTCTGCCTCATGGACAGATTTAGAGAGGCTCACTCAAATTACAGCAGGCTATTCCTTCTGGCCAAGGATTGCGACTAGCCCTTGAACCCGACAACCTGCATGTAGAATGGCTGGAATCACATGTATCCGGAGAATATTTCCTCCGTAAGCTTTACGTCTGGGCTAAGAACCGCCTACCAGCCCAGACCCCCACTCTCCAGGATGTCATGCAGGGAAAAGGAGAATCTGTGGAGGCTCTCTTCCACGATTTAATCAAAAGTTTCAGGATCTCAGATTTAAAATCCAAGTTAGTCCCCGATTAGAAGAAGGTTTGACACCAGTATCGGCCACTCCCACGACCACCGAGCTCCAGACCCTAATAGGATATTGGCACGCTGAATCCACAACCCACAAAAGAATGTATGCTCTTACTGTCCACCAGAATACCCGAGAAAAACAACACCTACCACCTACATTTCCGACCCGGATTGTCACATTGAAGTAGTGCCTTGTGTAGAGGTGGATGTTAAAACATGTACACTCCAATGACCAGACCCCTACACATAGTGTCATGCCCGCCATGCCTGTTATGCCGCATGATCCCTGGAGCAGTGTGCACGTGCACCAAACTATCATGTCCGCCATGTCTGGTATGCAGCATGACTCCTGGAGCAGTGTGCACATGTACTGAATTCTCATGCCCGTTATGTCTCATGCTGCAGGATCCCTGGAAGCAGTGTGCACACGTACCTCGTGACTGTTGTGCTGCAAGATGCCTGGAGCAGTGTGCACGCGCGCCTTACCTCATGGCTGCACGCTGTTGCTAGGTAACCATCCGTCTCTGCTCTGATTCTGCAATCCTCTCTGTATTCTGAGGTACCTTTACAATGGACTACTTGCTAGAGATGGGGTGCACCTTACGAAGACTGGAAAACATGTATTTGGAAGTCGCCTTGCTACACTTGTAAGGAGAGCTTTAAACTAGAACAACATGGGAAGGGAAGCAAAAGACTAGAAAAAGCCAAACACCTGACAAATGCTATTGAGAACTCTGCTATTAGAAGTGGAAAGGAAGAACAAAGACGAAAGAATCTAATTAATAAAAATATTGGAGAAAGAGAAACCAATCACAAACTAAAATGTTTCTATACTAATGCACAAAGCATGGGCAACAAACAAGGAGAATTGGAACTACTAACACAGGAAAAGAAATATGATGTCATTGGAATCACTGAAACTTGGTGGGACAATACACATGATTGGAATACAAGACTAGAAGGATACAACTTATTTGCAAGAAACAGACTTGATAAACGAGGAGGAGGTGTCGCATTGTATGTTAGAAACGCGTATATCTGCACAGAGATCCAAGCTTCAGAGACTGGGAGTTCTGTGGAAACTGTTTGGGTAAGAATACAAGGACAGAACAATGGAAAGGACACCATTGTAGGCATTTACTACAGGCCACCTGTGCAAGCTGAAGATGTGGATGAACTCTTTATGCATCAAATGGCCAAGTTCTCCCAAAAATATGACATAGTTGTCATGGGAGATTTCAACTATCCAGACATTTGTTGGGAATCTCTCTCAGGCAAAACTAACAGGTCAAGGAAATTCTTATCCTCTCTTGCTGACAACTTTATCTTCCAAAAGGTAGGGGAGAAAACAAGGGGAACTGCTACCTTGGATCTAATCCTTATAAACAGGGAGGAAATGGTTGAGGAGGTAAGAGTGGCTGGGGCCCTAGAAGGTAGCGACCATGCTATTTTAGAATTTTGGATAACTAGAGGAGGAAGACCTGTGAACACTCAGACGTCAAGGTTAGATTTCAGAAAGGCAGATTTTAAGGGATTCAGAAAGAGAATTGGAGGGATCCAATGGCTGGATATCCTTAAAGACAAAAATGTCCAGGAAGGATGGGAAATCTTGAAAAATGAAATTCTCAAAGCACAATTGTTAACAATTCCGAAAAGAGGGAAGAATAGGAAGCATTTAAGGACACCAGGATGGATGAACACAGAACTTAAGCACATGCTAAAAAGGAAGAAAAAAATGTTTATAAAATGGAAAGAGGGAGGCATATCTAAAGAAGAATATAATGCTGTCTGCAGAACCTGCAGGGCACAAATCAGATTATCTAAAGCTGACAATGAATTGAGGCTTGCAAGAGATGTCAAAAGCAATAATAAAGGATTTTGGGGATATGTCAAAAGTAAAAGAAAAGTCAAAGATGCTATAGGATTTTTACAGGATGAAAATGATGAACTGGTAAGACAGGATGTTGAGAAGGCCGAACTTTTAAATTCCTATTTTGCATCTGTTTTCTCTCAGAAAGGAAATGTGACATCAACTGTTCTTCACTGTCCTATTAAGGGAATAGAAGAATCCAGGATATCTATAAACAGAAAGATAGTGAGGAAACACTTAGCTAACCTAAATGAATTCAAGTCTCCAGGTCCAGATGAATTACACCCCAGAGTACTGAAGGAGATAGCAGAAGAAATTTTTGAACCCCTCTCCATAATATTTGAAAATTCTTGGAGAACAGGAGAAGTCCCAGAAGACTGGAGAAGAGCAAATGTTGTTCCTATCTTCAAAAAGGGGAAGAAGGTGGACCCAGGCAACTATAGGCCGGTGAGTCTGACTTCTATACCAGGAAAGATCTTTGAACAAATTATTAAACAACATGTATGTCAGTACGTGGATAAGAATGAAGTGATTAAACAGAGTCAGCATGGGTTTGTAACTAATAAGTCATGTCAGACTAACTTAATTTCCTTCTATGACGGAATCACTGATTGGGTGGATCAAGGAAATGCTGTAGATATACACTCACTGGCCACTTTATTAGGTACACCATGCTAGTAAGGGGTTGGACCCCCTTTTGCCTTCAGAACTGCCTCAATTCTTCGTGGCAGAGATTCAACAAGGTGCTGGAAGCATTCCTCAGAGATTTTGGACCATATTGACATGATGGCATCACACAGTTGGCGCAGATTTGTCGGCTGCACATCCCTGATGCGAATCTCCCGTTCCACCACATCCCAAAGATGCTCTATTGGATTGAGATCTGGTGACTGAGGAGGCCATTTGAGTACAGTGAACTCATTGTCATGTTCAAGAAACCAATCTGAGATGATTCGAGCTTTATGACATGGCGCATTATCCTGCTGAAAGTAGCCATCAGATGTTGGGTACATTGTGGTCATAAAGGGATGGACATGGTCAGCAACAATACTCAGGTAGGCTGTGGCGTTGCAACGATGCTCAATTGGTACCAAGGGGCCCAAAGAGTGCCAAGAAAAAATTCCCCACACCATGACACCACCACCACCAGCCTGAACCGTTGATACAAGGCAGGATGGAACCATGCTTTCATGTTGTTTACGCCAAATTCTGACCCTACCATCCGAATGTCGCAGCAGAAATCGAGACTCATCAGACCAGGCAACGTTTTTCCAATCTTCTACTGTCCAATTTCGATGAGCTTGTGCAAATTGTAGCCTCAGTTTCCTGTTCTTAGCTGAGAGGAGTGGTACCCAGTGTGGTCTTCTGCTGCTGTAGCCCATCTGCCTCAAAGTTCGACGCACTGTGCGTTCAGAGATGCTCTTCTGCCTACCTTGGTTGTAACGGGTGGCAATTTGAGTCACTGTTGCCTTTCTATCAGCTCGAACCAGTCTGCCCATTCTCCTCTGACCTCTGGCATCAACAAGGCATTTCCGGCCACAGAACTGCCGCTCACTGGATTTTTTTTCTTTTTCGGACCATTCTCTGTAAACCCTAGAGATGGTTGTGCGTGAAAATCCCAGTAGATCAGCAGTTTCTGAAATACTCAGACCAGCCCTTCTGGCACCAACAATCATGCCACGTTCAAAGGCACTCAAATCACCTTTCTTCCCCATACTGATGCTCGGTTTGAACTGCAGGAGATTGTCTTGACCATGTCTACATGCCTAAATGCACTGAGTTGCCGCCATGTGATTGGCTGATTAGAAATTAAGTCTTAACACACAGTTGGACAGGTGTACCTAATAAAGTGGCCAGTGAGTGTAGTATATCTTGACTTCAGCAAAGCATTTGACAAAGTATCTCATACGATCCTTATTGAAAAAATGACTAAGTATGGAATGGACAAGGCAACTGTTAGGTGGATTCATAACTGGCTTAGTGATCGGACCCAAAGAGTGGTCGTAAATAGCTGCACATCCAGTTGGAAGAATGTCTCAAGTGGGGTACCACAGGGCTCTGTCCTGGGCCCTGTATTGTTCAACATCTTTATCAACGATTTAGATGAAGGAATTGAGGGTAAACTGATTAAATTTGCTGATGACACAAAGCTAGGAGGGATAGCTAATACTAGAGAAGAGAGAGAGGATTCAAAAAGATATAAATAAACTGGAGAAGTGGGCAGCAACTAACAGAATGGTTTTTAACAGGGAAAAATGCAAAGTACTACATCTGGGCAATAAAAATGAAAAAAGCATATACAGAATGGGAGGAATAGGCCTAAGCAACAGCACATGTGAAAAAGACTTGGGTATACTAATAGATCACAAACTGAATATGAGTCAACAGTGTGATGCAGCAGCAAAAAAAGCAAATGCAATTCTAGGATGTATTAACAGAAGCATACAGTCTAGATCACGTGAAGTCATTATTTCCCTCTACTCCTCTTTGGTCAGACCTCATCTGGAAAATTGTGTCCAGTTTTGTGCACCACATTTTAAAAAAGACATCAACAAACTGGAGCAAGTTCAGAAAAGAGCAACCAGAATGGTGACCGGTCTGCAAACCCTGTCTTATGAGGAAAGGTTGCAGGATTTGGGATTGTTTAGTTTGCAAAAGAGAAGACTGAGAGGAGACTTAATAGCTGTCTACAAATATCTAAAGGGCTGTCACATTGTAGAAGGATCAACTTTATTCTCATTTGCACAAGGAAAGACTAGAAGCAATGGGATGAAACTGAATGGGAGGAAACACAGATTAGATATTAGAAAAAACTTTTTGACAGAGTGATCAATGAGTGGAACAGGCTGCCACGAGAAGTGGTGAGTTCTCCTTCAATGGAAGTCTTCAAACAGAGGCTGGACAGACATCTGACTGGGATGATTTAGCGAATCCTGGTTTGAGCAGGGGGTTGGACCAGATGGCCCAGGAGGTCCCTTCCAACTCTACGATTCTATGATTCTATTCCTGGAACCCCTGATCATGTGACCTTCTCTATGGTCCAGCCCAGTCTGATCTAGCAATGCTCTCTATGATCCTGGAGGATCTGAACCGGAAGTCTTTCCCTGGTTCTGACCCAGAAGTGCAGGTGCTATGGTGCTATATCAGACTGCCCCTTCCTATGGTCGGGGCCGGAGTATCGTGTTTCTTCCCTGCATGGCTGCTTGGTCTGCTCAGTCGCTCCCTGTATTCTGCGCCCCTGCACTCTGCCCTGTAGTGCGTCTCTGCACATGCTCTGTGCTTGTACTATGCCTCTTGTCTCGTGCCTAGTCTTGTGTTTTGTTTAGTCCTTGTCATGCTTGGACTTGTAGTCCTTACGGTGTTCTCTGCCTTGCCTGCTTTGCCATGTCTTGCCTTTGCTATGCTTTGCCTTGTGGTCCTTCCTATGTACTCTGTCTTTGCTTGTTCTTCCTTGCTCTTACCTATGGTGCTCTGTAGTGCCTCCTGGCACTACACGCAGCATTCCTCCTCTCTTATCTTTGGTGCTCTCTTGCACATTTCCAGGCTAGTCTCAAGGCTCTGCCTTGACCCGGCTCTGGGCTTCGGCCTACGCTCCGCTGCTAGCTCTGTTCTCGCTCTGACCTGACTCTCTGTTTCTGCCTACGTTCTGCTCCTGGTTCTGTACCCTGTATAGCTTAGCCTTGTTTCTTGCTTTGCCTTGCCTTGCTTCTTCGCGTGCCTTTTGCATGCGCCTGGCCTTCCTAGCCTCCTGCTTGTGCCTCAGCCGTGCCCGCCCTAGCCGTGCCCGCCTGCTTGTGCCTCAGCCGCGCTTGTCGGTCAGTGACAGCTGTGTCGCCTGCTATGCCCCAGCCGGGTTCGCTGGAGTCTTACCCGCCTGTTTGTGCTGCAGCCCGTCCAGCTAGCCAGTGCCCCAGCCGTGCTCTCTGTGCTTCCTTGCACCCACGCTGTCTCTGCACTGTGCTTTGCGTGCTCCTCTTAGCACGCGCAGGCCCTCGCCTGCCCCGTGGCATACCTCCCCGTGATTCTGTAAAAGTTCGCTCAGGTTTTGCCATATACCCTGTCGTGCCCTCTTGCACGCACAGGTCCCAGCCTATACCCTAGCGTGCCCCTCTGCACGCTCAGGACTCTGCTTTGAACCCTGACCCTGGTGTGCCCTCTGCACGTGCAGGACTCTGCCTTGAACCCTGACCCTGGTGTGACCTCTGCACGCGCAGGACTCTGCCTTGAACCTTGATCCTAGCGTGCCCCTCTGCATGTGCAGGACTCTGCCTTTAACCTTGACCCTGGCGTGTCTCTCGGCAGGCGCAGGACTCTGCCTTGAACCCTGACCCTAGCGTGCCCTCTGCACATGCAGGTCTCTGCCTTGAAACTGACCCTGTGCTCTGCAAAGGAATACGTGGATTTCGTCCGCGCTGCCCAAATGATGAAATTCCAGAAGGTTAATAAAGTTTGACAGTGGTTTATTCTACGTGTTTCAAGGTTTTTTGCAACCTCTTCTTCAGGAAATACCTCCTGAAGAAGAGGTTGCAAAAAATCTTGAAACGCATAGAATAAACCACTGTCAAACTTTATTTACCTTCTGGAATGTCATCATTTGGGCAGCGCGGACGAAATCCACGTATTCCTTTGCAGAGCTCTGTTTCAGATAGTCGGTGACCGACTTGTGGATCTGCAGCAGCCCTTATCTATACATGCTTTGAATACCTACCACCAGGTGAGCAGTTTTTTGTCAAACCACTTACTTTACTTGTGGGATAAGACCCTATATTGCGCTTGTGTCTCCCTCTTTCCTCACAATACTTGAACCTGACCCTGGCGTGCCCCTTGGCACGCGCAGGACCCTGTCTTGTATGTTGAACTTTGAAGTGTCCCCTACACACGCACCGTACTTTGCACGTTTGAACGTGGTGTGTCCCCTACACACTCACCTTGCCTTGCACCTTGCCCTGGACCCTGGTGTGCGCTAGCACGCACCCCGCCTGGAATCTTGCCCTGGACCTCGTCGTGTTCCCTAACACGCACCATGCCTGGACATCTGTCGTGCTTCCTGCCTGTGCCCTGGTTTGCCTGCTGGATTCCTGGAACCTGCCATCACTGCCAGAGATCGTAAGCATGAAGACTACAGCCTGATGCCTGATCCTTGCCAGCTGTCCGGAGTCCGATGCAATCGTGTCCTTGCCGGTAACCGGGCTTGCCTTCTAGCACGTACTATTCCATGGACCTTGGCGTGCTATGTGCTGTGTTTTGCCTGTTATCACGTTTTGCACCTAGTGTTATCCTGAATTTGCCTTGATGAAGATGCCTTGAACTTATGTCTTGTCTTGTTTCCTGCTCGTCCCTGGTCGTCAGACACTCACATTGTGTCTTCCTTGGGCCGGCTGCCCTGGTGCCTGCAGTCGTGGTGGCTCACCCCCTTGGTCTTGCCCCTAACACTCCCTGTATAGGGGGTGGTTCCTCACAAGGTCAGCTCGCCCTAGGTGGGTTGGTGCCACGACCCAGAGGGTCCAATCTAAAGAAATCGACTCAGCGTAAGCTGACTCTGTCACACATAGGCCTACAGCCCTACACAGAGTATGTTGTCTCAACTAGTAGTCTCATCAGACATGCTGTCAAAACTCCAAGCCAACACAGCTACAGTCCTTTCTTGGACTTACGTTATACTGCTGTCCCTGGATCCTGGATGCCTCTCTACACATGTAACCCCTGTATGACTGCCTCAAGGACACTCCCTTCAGTCTAACCAAGGGAACCATAGAAAGATTCTACATACTAAAATCTGCAATCACATCCTCTCCCGCTCTAGGACTACCAGACTACAACAAACTGTTCTGCCTGTTTGTCACAGAGAAGCAAGGCCATGCAGCTGGAGTCCTGACACAGCTTCATGGAGGAAGACTACACCAGGGCCAGACTGGCTATCTGGCAAATGCCAGAAGGGTCTGTCTGGTCGTGGGCTGCCTTGTCTGCTATGTAGTTAATAGAATAGGTGTTCTCAGGACACCCATACTGTTAAGAGTTGTGATGGAGCATAAAGTTGCTGACTCCATCACTTACCCCAGCAGGCCATGGGTAATATATCCCATCTGGTGCTCGGGGACGGGGACAGCATGGGCCTATGTGATTTCAAATTCCAGGGCTGAATTTCAACCCTAGTCCAAACCTGGACAACACCCTCTGCCAGACTTGACCCAGTTGCCCGCGAAGCATCAACCAAGACCCATGACGTCATTCTGGCCCACATCTATCTGTCACCTATGCCTACAATACCCTATTCTGCCAGACAACGTCACCATCTCCAGATATGCTGTCCTTAACCGAACTACTCTCCTACCTCTGCCAAGGGGGGAGAGAGGATGAAGATCACATCTCTGACACACAAGTGGAAGAGGGAGTCGACTCTGAAATGGCTGAACGATTATCTCGCTCTCATGAGGTAAGAAACCTCCGGATTTGACTCAGCCACCGATGTACCTTTGGAAGATCCTGACCTGACGCTCTTTGTGGATGGATCAAGGTATGCAGACCAGAAGGGGGTTCACACACTGGTATAGGAGTAGTGACCAAAGATACTGTGCTGCTAGCAAAACCAGTGCCTCCATCCGGAGACAGGACTGCGGGCCTTGACAGAAGCATGCAAGAGGTCCACTTGACACAAAGCTACAACCAATATGGAGGACAAGAGACTTTATCATGGCTAATGGAACACCTGTCAGACATCACAAACCCATAAAAGAACTGATGGAGTCCTTATTGATGTCAGAAAGAGTTGCGGTGGTAAAGGTGAAGGTGCACACTGGAGAAACCTCAAGGGAAGCAGTGGGCTGCAGACTGGCTGAAGCAACAGCAAAAGAGACAGCAATGATACCACTTGACACAGGAAAATCTCATCTACACTCCCTAATGGATCCGGAGACAGAGAAAAAGGGACAACACTGGAAAAAGATGTTCTGACACTCTAGAAGAAAGCATCCAAAGAAGAAAAGAAGAAATGGACCCAAGATGGAGCCACACAGGATAAAATACACCTAAGGATGAACAAAGAAAACTTAAGGCCTCAGAACAAAAAAACCCCTACTTACTTAATGCCACACAGGAAACTGGGAAGCTATAGCATAAGAGTTTTAGTCTTCCCCTTGGATCTCGCAAAGACAGACACACACTAGCAGGTCCAACAAAATTTAGCCCCTATAAGATCCTATTTGTAAATACTCACAGTTTAGGATTATATTTCCTCCCTATAGTTGTCCACATGCAGACTAAGTTTGTTGTTAACTAAAACATGTGACTAAAATATGTTCTAAAGTTTCATCCATCCCAGATCCTGAGGACCTAGAAGGAGCCCACCAGATCCTGCCCGGTGACTGGGTCCTCACCACCAAGAGGTTCAACAGATGTACCCGCGAGCATAGAGCTGTCAGCCCGTTCCAAGTCCTGCCTACTACCACAGCAGTCAATGGATCCACGCTTCCCACTGCAAGTAGATGCCAGATCCAGAGGCCAGTGGCGGCTGCCACTGTTCATCCATCTAACCCTTATCCTTTATCTAGTCGAAGGTGTAGCCAGTCACCATGGGGCAGTCACTCATGAGGGTATAGTGACATTCTGGTATAATGTCTCCACTCCAAGAGTAACATATTAATTTGACTACTGCCTAATAGTAGAATGCCCAGGCCCCATGGCACAGTTTGACATCTGGTTAGGCACACAATTCATCTGTGTCACCACTGCTGAAACAGAGATAGGTTCAATCTGTGAGGATTGATCACTTGTTGGGTGGCACATTGGTAAAAGTGACGGGGAACATCAACCAGTCCAGGACCTGCAACGCAGAGACAAATGCTGAATCAGTCTATTAACCTACATAACCTTGACCAAAGCTCTTTAAGTGCCAGAGGGGCCTTCCAGGTTCAATACTCCCCATCCCTGCCACTTATTGCCCCAAGGAAGGTTGCATAGATCTGTGCCCCACCATTGCCTCAGAGAATGACCAAGGGTTATATGTACTAGGCTCAAGTACTAAACTTGGGAGAGAGGGGAATGGTGACAAAATGGGTAAATTTTGGTTAAGAAATACACTGTGTGCAGAATTATTAAGCAAATGAGTATTTTGATCACATCATCCTTTTTATGCATGTTGTCCTACTCCAAGCTGTATAGGCTTGAAAGCCAACTGCCAATTATGTAAATCAGGTGATTTGCATCTCTGTAATGAGGAGGGGTGTGGTCTAATGACATCAACACCCTATATAAGGTGTGCTTAATTATTAGGTAACTTCCTTTCCTTTAGCAAAATGGGTTCGAAGAAAGATTTGACGAACTCTGAAAAGTCATAAATTGTGCGATGTTTTGCAGAGGGATGCAGCAGTCTTGAAATTGCCAAACTTTTGATACGTGATTACCGAACAATCAAGCGTTTCATGGCAAATATCCAACAGGGTCGCAAGAAGCGTGTTGATAAAAAAAGGCGCAAAATAACTGCCCATGAATTGAGGAAAATCAAGAGTGAAGCTGTCAAGATGCCATTTGCCACCAGTTTTGCCATATTTCAGAGCTGCAACGTTACTGGAGTATCAAAAAGCACAAGGTGTGCCATACTCAGGGACATGGCCAAGGTAAAGAAGGCTGAAAAACGACCACCTTTCAACAAGAAACATAAGATAAAACGTCAAGACTGGGCCAAGAAATATCTTGAGACTGATTTTTCTAAGGTTTTATGGACTGATGAAATGAGAGCAACTCTTGATTGGCCAGATGGATGGGCCTGAGGCTGGATCAGTAAAGGCCAGAGAGCTCCACTCCGACTCAGATGCCAGCAAGGTGGAGGTGGGGTATTGGTATGGGCTGTTATCATCAAAGATGAACTTGTGGGACCTTATCGGGTTGAGGATGGAGTGAAGCTCAACTCCCAGACCTACTGGCAGTTTCTGGAAGACACCTTCTTCAAGCAGTGGTACAGGAAGAAGTCGGTATCGTTCAAGAAAAACATAATTTTCTTGCAGGACAATGCTCCATCACATGCATCCAAATACTCCACAGCGTGGCTGCCCAGTAAAGGTCTAAAAGAAGAAAAAATAATGACATGGCCACCTTGTTCACCTGATCTGAACCCCATAGAGAACCTGTGGTCCCTCATAAAATGTGAGATCTACAGGGAGTGAAAACAGTACACCTCTCCGAACAGTGTCAGGGAGGCTGTGGTGGCTGCGGCACGCAATGTTAATCATAAACAGATCACGCAACTGACAATCTATGGATGGAAGGCTTTTGAGTGTAATCGTAAAGAAAGGTGGCTATGTTGGTCCCTTTTTTGGGGTTTTGAATGTCAGAAATGTTTATTTCTACATTTTATGTTGTTATATTGGTTTACCTGGTGAAAATAAACAAGTGAGATGGGTATATATATTTGTTTTTTTATTAAGTTGCCTAATAATTCTGCACTGTAATAGTTACCTGCACAAACAGATATCCTCCTAAGATAGCCAAGTCTAAAAAAAAACCACTCCAACTTCCAAAAATATTAAGCTTTGATATCTATGAGTCTTTTGCGTTGATTGAGAACATAGTTGTTTTTCAATAATAAAAAGACTCCTATCAAATACAACTTGCCTAATAATTCAGCACACGGTGTATAGATGCCATCGGGGTCCCACAGGGAGTATCTGATGAATTCAAAGCCAGAAATGAGGCAGCAGCTGGATTTGAATCAATCTTTCCCCTGATTGGGGTAAATAAAAATGTAAAATGGATAAACTACCTATACTATAATCAACAAAGGTTTGCTAATTTCACTAGAGATGCTACGTATAAGGGAACTTACTGAGCAACTAGGCACCATATCCATCAAGACTTTCCAAAACAGGATGGCCCTAGATATGATCCTGGCAGAGAAAGGTAGAGTCTGCAAAATGATAGGTGTTCTGCCCTCTGAATATAAGGCGAATATGTTTGCATTATGTGCTGGGTCAGTTATAGCACCATCTAGTGGTGGCTGAATTTATAGTCTGTAATAGCATTTACAGTCTGTGTCTTTAACAGAAGTGTTGCACTATGGTATTGAAGTAATGCATTGTGGGAATGAAGCAGTGTATTCTGGGATAAAGAAGATTCCATTTTCTTCTGTGTATTTCATAAGGGCACACGTGTTTATCTGTCCTCCTGTTAACTCCCCTACAGTACTTGAGTTCGTTATCCGGGTAAAGCATATCTGGTAAGATTAATATCTTTCTTGCAATGCACTTTTGTTCAGAGATGTTATTAACTGTATGGCAGCCAGCGCACAGCAGATGTAATTACACACCTGTGTTTTTCTATGTAAAGTTTGCATCACACCGTTATACTTCCAGTAATTGTGTTAGCTGTGTGATCATCTGTCCAATACTTACCCATGTCGTTTGTGTTCTTTATAGTTTTACCACATGTTCTATACTCTTCACCAATAAACAAGTTAGACTACAGAGAACGGTCTGCTTATTTTGGAAGATAGAAGGTGGTTTATGCTGTATGCTAGAGTGCACACCGTGTCAACGTGTATGAAAGCAAAACAGTAAAACAGATGCTAGACGCCTGCGATAGATAGTGAATGCGACTTGAGCCACTTGTACCCACACCGCACTGCTTGTGGATACTGCAGCGGCCGCCATACAGTCACAAGTACCGAGAGTGCAGCCCGCCATCAAGCGCTTCATCTTGCCCGCCACGCATAGACTCTGTTTCCCACTAGTATACTCAGCAATACGCAGCTAAGCGCACAATGTCTCGAAACATCACATCCTCACTCAAAACGAGGTCATGAGCAAGTTGTGGCAGGTCGTCAATAGCAGAGCTCACTGTGTTGCTCGTGCTGAGGCCGAAGCGGCCAAAGCAAGATCCTTCGCCGAACGAGAGATGCACCTAAAGCTGAGACAAGCAGATCAAGATATGGAAACTGCATGCCTGCAAACGGAAACCGCATGCTTGCAAGCCGAAACTGCACGTCTGCAGGCAAAGCTAGAATGACTTGCGGCAGACAAAGAGACAGCAGTTGCTAAGGCTGAGTGTTTGGAAGCTATGAAGAATCCCGAATCTGAGAGATGCAGCAGCATTCTCGGACCAGATCTAGGGCAAGATCCAGCGCAGCGTGTCGCAGAGTATGTTCGTCAACATTCCGGGGTGGATGACAGCCCTGAAGTTTCATATCGATCAACCCATGCCAATTACCAGCGATCCAACCCCGAGCTTCACTACCATAGGCGAGGAGACGTCCAGCACAGAGATGTTGACCTCAGCTACCGTTTCACTGAAAAGAAAGTACAGCTCCCATCCCGCCTTAAAGAGACACCTTCTTCACCGATAAGGTACCACACAGACTATCCGGAGTCAGAATTGTCTTACAGGTATGGTGATGCACCACACACTAGACATGACTATAACACACCGGCTCATGCAGGCACTGACCGAGCCACCATGGACTTTGCAAAGTTCTTTGTCCGCTGAGAACTGGACTTGTAAAGTTCACTGACAAACCCGAGAACTATCGGTCATGGCGAGCCTCGTTCTGGAATGCCATTCATAGTCTGGACCTCTGCTGTAGTGAGGAGTTAGATCTCCTAGTAAAGTGGCTCGAAAGTGAGTCAGTCGAACATGCCAAAAGACTGAGAGACATTAATGTAAAGCATCCTCGCACAGCCCTACATAAGGTGTGGGAAAGACTCGATGAATGCTATGGGGCAGTAGAAGTCATAGAGAATGCTTTATATAAAAGAATTGATGATTTTCCTAAGATAGGACCTAAAGGTTATCCAACGCTTAGAGAACTGAGAGATTTGTTGATTGAGTTAGGGTACCGTTACACCTAGCGATGCATCAGCGATCCCGACTAGCGATATGACGTGGTCAGGATCGCTGGTGCATCGCTAGGTGGTCGCTAGTGAGCTGCCACACAGGCAGATCTCACCAGTGACATCGCTGGGGTCGGGGATCGCTACTTACCTGTCAGACGCGGCGATCCTGCGTCCTCCCGCCCGGCTCCACGCGTCGCTCGTCGACTCCACAGGAAGCCCAGCAGGAAGTGGCCGACGAGGAATGGTCCAGGAGCTTCTTGCGCGATCAGCGATAACCAGCGGGGGAGCCGGTCGAAGGTAAGTATCACATGCAGCGATATCGCTAGCAATATCGCTGCAACGTCACAAAATCGGTGTCTTTACAGCGATATTGCTAGCGATATCGCAGTGTGTAACGGGGGCTTTACAGGTTGCCCAAGAAGAAGGAGACTTGCCCGGATTGGCATTCTTAGACACGGCTAAGGGTGTCAATCCGATAGTACAGAAACTTCTTTACAACCTACAAGAAAAGTGGATTACATGTGGTTCAGAGTATAAACACAATCATAATGTATCATTCCCTCCTTTCACTGTATTTGTTGATTTTGTCACAAAACAATCTAGGATTAGAAATTATATTCACAAAGGGTTAATTAAGGGTGGGGGTTCATAATTAAGGGTCTATAAGGGGCAGCTGGTTGGGGCTCAACTCCTTTTGGAAGTGCATTGAGTAGCAGGGTGGTTTGCTGGTTAAAGGGAAGATTAAAAAAAAATCTCTTTAAATCTTCTGCCTGAGCAAGTGTCAACGAGCTGAGTGTGACCTGAGCGTAAGTGCGAACTGTGGTGTGTGACTTGTGATTCAGTGACTTTGGACTCAGGGAGTTTCCAAGGGACGTATTACTGAATTGTTATATTTTATTAATACTTATTTATTTTTACTTATCTTTTTCTGTCTGGTGCAATCCCCATTAGGAATGTGCTCCACTATTGCCAATGCCATCCAGTGCACGTCTTGCCGCATGTATGAAATCCTTGAACAGCCGGTCGAGGGTGCATACTGCGGTGTGAGATGTGAGCACATTGTGCATTTGGAAGCCCAGATACTGGATCTAAATGTGCAGCTGGCAACACTGAGATCCATAGACAATATGGAAAGGCGTCTTCTGCTCACTGATCAGACGCTCAATGGGATAGATGACGGGGGGATGCTAGGTCAGAGCTGCAGGACAATGAAGCATCTAGCTGGGTGACAGTTAGAAGGCGGGGTAGAGGGAATAGCGCCAGGGGGGCTAGTCCTGATCTGGCACACCCCAATAAGTTTTACTAAGTTGGCAGATGAGGGAGTGTTAGTGCAGGAGTAGCACTGCTGCAGCAAGGCATGTCCTCTGAAAGCCGGAGGAGTGTCTGCTCCAGTAAGGGGGGAAATAGGAGAGCAGGGCAGGCCAGACAGGTGCTGGTAGTGGGGGACTCAGTTATTAGGGGAACAGATAGGGCAATCTGTCACAAAGACAGGGATCATTGAACAGTGTGCTGCCTACCTGGCGCTCGACTCCGACACATCGCTGATCGGGCTGACAGATTACTGGGAGGGGCTGGTGAGGTCCCAGCGGTCATGGTGCACATTGGCACAAATGACAAAGTTAGAGGTAGGTAGAAGGTCCTTAAAGATGATTTCAGGGAATTAGGCTGCAAGCTTAAAGCAAGGACCTCTGTTTTGAGTTCATTTTCCCCTTCACCATTGAGGTCTGATGAACTCCCTCTTCTGGTGAAGGAAGGTAGTGAGGCTGATTACCAAGCACCTGGGCAGGATGATGATGACTGGGTGATGGGAATTACTGACTGGATATAAGGCAGCCGACGCCCTTCTGCCTTGCTGGTGATCTCTCTGAGGGATTCTAGGAGACCAGTCTGATTCCTGCTCCTCAAAAGCTAAGTTTTCTGTTCTACTTTTTGCATTTGTTTTGGCTTTGTTTTGCATTGTTTTCCTTGATTTCTGCCATTCCCTGCTGGGGTGAGCTGAATTCCTTTTTGCTCTGTCTTCAGAAAATACCTGAGTACTGATTTAGTCTTTTTGAAGCCTAGCATCTTCAGGGCTTTTTTCCCTATCAGCTGTTGGCTCTTGTTTTGATAGGGTTTTGGCGGATTACAGACAGCAGCTTTTCTATCCTGTCCTATCTAGTTAGCTTGGGCCCCATCATTTGCTCTGCCTATCTTTCTGTGTGAGTGTTTTTTCATCTTGCTTCACCGTCATTATATGTTGGGGGCTGCCTATTGCTTTGGGGTCTGCTCTGGGGCAGTTTAGATTTCCCTTTCTGTCTTTAGGCTATGTAGTTCTCCGGCTGTGATCGAGGGGTCTAGGGCACTGTAGGAACCCCCCACGGCTACTGCTAGTTGTTGTTGATAGGTTCAGGGGTCTGCAATCCGATAGCTGCCAACTTCTCTGGTTTTCTGGACTTAGCTAGTATTTCTGTTTTTGCCTCCTACGGTGACTCATTCATAACAGACCTCCAAGGTGGTATTCCCTGACATACTTCCTGTACCACGTGCCATGCCAGAGAGGCAACGGGAGATTAATAAGTGGCTCAGGAATTGGTGTAAGAAAGAGGGGTTTGGGTTCCTGGAGAACTGGGCCGACTTCTCAGTTGGCTACAGGTTCTACGCTAGGGATGGGCTGCACCTCAATGGGGAGGTAGCAGGCGTGCTGGGGAGAAAATGGCTATAAGGTTGTAGGAGTGTTTAAACTAGGGACTGGGGGGAGGATATTCCTTTTATAGGAGGGGAACAGTGCAGATAGAGACCTGGGCACAAATAATGACATTGGGGTGGGGTTAGAACAGTTAATAATTTCAGAAAGAATAGAGGTACAGAGAGATAATAATAATAATAATAATCTTTATTTATATAGCGCCAACATATTCCGCAGCGCTTTACAGTTGAACAGTTTCAAACACAACAGTCATAAGTAACAACGTTAACAATACAATAATTAAAGCGAAATAAGACGACCCTGCTCGTGGAGCTTACAATCTACAATGAGGTGGGGGGGATACAAAGCACAGGTTTGTATTTACAATGTATTTACAATTTACAATTTACAATTGTATTTACAATGACGGTCCAGCCATCTTCAGGGGGTGGGGGTTAGATGGAGATAGTGAATGGGCTACACACACACAAACATGACTTTGATTACTGAATGTGATAGGCCGCTCTGAACAAATGTGTTTTGAGCGAGCGCCTAAAACTATGCAAATTGTGGATGGTCCTAATATTTTGGGGTAGGGCATTCCAGAGGATTGGCGCAGCACGGGAGAAGTCTTGGAGTCGGGAGTGGGAGGTACGGATTAGGGAAGAGGTTAGTCGAAAGTCATTTGCAGAGCGCAGCGGTCGGTTAGGCCGATAGACAGAAATGAGGGAGGAGATGTAAGGGGGTGCCGCACTGTGGAGAGCTTTGTGGGTGAGAACAAGTACTTTGAATTGTACCCTGTAATGAATTGGCAGCCAGTGTAACGACTGGCGAAGAGCGGACGCGTCTGAGAAACGATTAGCCAGATGGACAACCCTGGCTGCTGCATTAAGGAGAGATACATAAAGTGCATGTATACTAAATGCCAGAAGCCTCGCCAACAAAATGGAGGAATTGGAGTTAATGTTGTTGGAGCATGATTCTAACATGGTGGGGATATCTGAAACATGGCTGGACGAGAGCCGTGACCGGGCGGATAATTTACAGGGCTATAGTCTGTTCAGAAATGACCATACAAATAAGCGAGGGGGAGGTGTGTTTATATGTAAAATCATCCTTACAACCCATCCTGCGTGATAATATATATGAATCTAATGAGAATGTAGAGTCCCTATGGGTAGAGATAAGGGGAGGGGGGGAAATAATAAATTACTAATAGGGGTTTGTTATAAGTCTCCAAAAATAATGGATGCAACAGAGAATATCCTCATAAAGCAAATAGATGAAGCTGCGACTCAAGAAGTCATTATTATGGGGGACTTCACCTACCCCAAAAAACATTGGGGAACTGGAACCTGCAGTTCCGGCAAAGGTGAATGGTGTCTGACCACTATGAGAGACAATTGCCTTTCACCACAGGTTCTCCCGAGGCTCCCAGGATCTCTCCTCAGGACCGAAACCCTTCCAATCAACCAGAAAAAAGGTCCTCCCACGTTGTTTTTTCATAGCAAGAATGTCTTTAATCTCGAACTCATCATCAGCGGAAACAGGCGGAGGCGCCTGAGTAGTGGAGGCATGGAAATAATTGAGGACGACCGGTTTTAGAAGGGAAACATGGAATGAGTTCGGGATGCGGAGAGAGACGGGAAGCCGTAGTTTATAGGAGACATCGTTAATACGAGACAAGACTTCAAAGGGTCCAATGTAGCGGGGTCCCAGTTTACGTGAAGGGATTTTTAGACGAATGAATTTGGAAGATAGCCATACCCTATCCCCCGGATGATATGGCGGGGTATCAAAGCGCCTTTTGTCAGCGTGTCTCTTTACCTTGTCACATGTCAACTCGAGAGCGGCCTTCGTCTCCTGCCAGATCCTGGAGAAATCAGCCGCCGGTACACCCGAGGCAGGAGGAACCGGTACCGGTACTCCCGGGTGTTGCCCGTGGACGACAAAAAAAGGAGACTTGCCAGATGATTCGCTGATGTGATTATTGTTAGGCTAGTTTCACACTAGCGTTTATGAGCGCAGCGACGGCCTGCGCACGGCCGCCGCTAAGCCCCGCCCCCTGCCACACCCCACCGGTAGCTCCGCCCACCGGCGCATGACGCTGCATGCGCCCTGCGTCCCTTATCTTTTTCACAGGGGGCGCAGGCCGTGTGCAGTATGCGTTTGGCGGCGCATGCGCCTTTTTGACGGTGCGCCGACGCAACCAAACTGCAGCAGGTTGCGTTTGGCGCAGGTCGGCGCACCGTCAAAAGGACGCATGCGCCGCCAAACGCATACTGCGCACGGCCTTAGCCCCCTGTGATAAAGATAGGGGACGCAGGGCGCATGCAGCGTCATGCGCCGGTGGGCGGAGCTACCGGCGGGGGCGGGGCTTAGCGGCGGCCGTGCGCAGGCCATCGCTGCGCTCATAAACGCTAGTGTGAAACTAGCCTACGCGAACTCGGCCCAAGGGAGTAAGTCAGACCAGTCGGTCTGGTGGGCATTAGAAAAGTGCCGAAGGTAGTTTACTAAACTCTGGTTAGTCCGCTCTGCTTGACCGTTGGATTGTGGATGGTAAGATGAGGAGAAGTCGAGTTTGACGTCCATAAGTTGGCAAAGGGCTCTCCAAAATCGAGAGGTGAATTGGACTCCTCTGTCAGAAACAATGTGTTGGGGCAAGCCGTGAAGACGGAAGACGTGGTGAACGAAAATTTTCACCAGCTTCGGTGCAGAAGGCAACCCTGGGAGAGAGATAAAATGTGCCATCTTAGAAAATCTGTCTACTACCACAAGGATGACGGTACACTCTGCAGACGAGGGTAGATCGGTAATAAAATCCATGGCGATGTGTTGCCAAGGAGCCGAGGGAACTGGAAGCGGATGGAGGAGACCGGAAGGCAGCTGCCTAGGTATCTTGTTTCTGGCACAGGACGGACAGGAAGCAACGAAATCTCGGATATCCCGGAGGAGAGTCGGCCACCAGTAGTAACGGGATACAAGGGCAAGTGTCTTCTTAAGTCCGACATGACCAGCGAGTTTGGAAGCATGCCCCCAGCGCAAGACCCGTATTAGATCCCTCTCGGGCACCAAAGTCTTACCAGGAGGTGGCGATTCTAAGGAGAGCGGTGCCACAGTGATGAGCCTGGATGGGTCCAAGATGTGCATGGGTTCTTCCTCCATATCTGCCGAGAGAAAGGATCTGGACAGAGCGTCGGCTTTAAGATTTTTGTTGCCGGGACGAAAGTGTAGATCGAAGTCGAATTGGCCGAAGAACAGGGACCAGCGGGCCTGCCGAGGGTTGAGTCTCTGCGCTGATCGAATGTAAGCCAGGTTCTTATGGTCCATGTAAATTGTGAATGGATGCACAGCTCCTTCCAATAAATACCTCCATTCCTACAGAGCCAACTTGATGGTGAGCAGTTCCCTATCTCCAATGGAATAGTTCCGCTCTGAAGTGAAGGTTTTGGAAAAGAACCCGCACGTAACGAGCCTACCGGAGGGAGATTTCTGAGATAGGACTGCGCCGGCCCCAGTCGCGGAAGCATCGACGATAAAGGGTTTGTTGGTCTCAGGACGGTGGAGCACGGGAGCTGAGGCGAAGGCTTGTTTCAGGGACAAGAAGGCGTTCTCGGCTTCGGAGGACCAGACATGAGGATTGGCACCCTTACAGAGCAAGGATGAAATAGGACCAGTCAAGGAGGAAAAATAAGGAATGAACTGCCGGTAGTAATTTGCGAAACCGAGAAATCGCTGAATGGCTTTCATGCCCTGGGGTCGTGGCCAGTTGAGCACGGCAGCTAGTTTCTCCGGATGCATGCGCAAGCCAGAGTCGGAGATGATGTAGCCTAGGAACGGAAGGGATGACTGCTCGAAGGCGCATTTTTCCAACTTAGCATAGTCGGTTCTCTCTCAGGCGCAACAGTACTTGTTGGACATTCCTCCTGTGAGTAGACAGGTCAGGAGAGAAGACGAGGATATCGTCCAAATATACTACCACGCAGGAGTACAACAGGTCTAGGAAAATGTCGTTTACAAATTCCTGGAATACTGCAGGAGCATTGCACAAACCGAAGGGCATGATGAGGTACTCGTAGTGCCCATCCCTGGTGTTGAAAGAGGTCTTCCATTCATCTCCGGAGCGAATACGGACGAGGTTGTAGGCTCCACGGAGATCCAGTTTGGTAAAGATTCGTGCTCCCCGCAGCCGATCAAACAACTCAGGGATGAGAGGGAGTGGGTACTTGTTTTTGATAGTAATTTCATCAAGCCCCCTATAGTCGATACAGAGACGAAGAGACCCATCTTTCTTCTTGACAAAAAAGAAACCTGCTCCAGCGGGTGAGGAAGACTTCCGGATAAAGCCTCTAGCCAAGTTCTCCCGAATGTACTCTGCCATGGCTTGGGCTTCGAGGGGATTCAGCGGATAGATTCGCCCCTGTGGCGGAGTTGAACCCGGGACAAGATTGATTGGGCAATCATATGGCCAGTGCGGTGGAAGAGTCTCTGCCTCCTTTTTGCTGAAGACATCGGTGAAAGCCCCGTAGGCCGAGGGCAAGCCCGCGAGGGCCGAGGCGGACGGTTTAGTCTTGAGAGGCTGAACTGGAAGAAGGCACTTAGTCTGGCAAACCGGGCCCCAGCGAAGAATGTCTCCGGATAGCCAATCCAGGGTAGGCTCGTGTATTCTTAACCAAGGAAGGCCGAGAAGCAAGGTGTGTGAAAGCGAAGGCAATACATAGAAGGCAATCTTCTCTCGGTGCAAGATCCCGACCTGTAACTCCACCTCCTCGGTGACCAAAGTAACGGTCTCGCGCAGGGGAATACAGTCGACTGAAGCTAACTGCAGGGGAGACTCCAAGGACCTGACAGGTATCTGCAATCTTTTCACCGCCTCGAGTTGGATAAAATTCCCGGCAGCGCCAGAGTCAATGTAGGCTACCTCAGAAACACGTTTAGAACCCAGAACAAACAAAACAGAAAGGGTCAAGGGTAGAGAGGTATCACTGACACCTAGGGAGGCGTCTCTTACCTGTCCTAGGCGGAGGCGTTTCCCGGCCTCACCGGACATGAGCGCAGGAGATGGGAGGCGCTGCCACAATAAAGACAAAAGACCATGCGTAAATCTCTCCTGGCGACGCAGTTCTGCCGGTCTGAGTCGGTCCACCTGCACTGGCTCCGGAGCAGACGCCGCGGCGGAAGGTCGCGGACGAGGAGGTCTGTGTGTAGGAGAGAAGCGAGGTCTTCTCTCGCAGGCGGCTTCACGGGAACACTCCTGAAAACGCAGATCGATTCGCGTTGCCAGGGAGATGAGGTCATCCAAAGACGTGGGTGTATCTCGCCCAGCCAACTCGTCTTTAATTCGGGCCGATAAACCACGCCAAAACGCCCCTACCAGGGCCTCGTTGTTCCAACCAAGCTCGGATGACAACGTGCGGAACTGGATGGCGTACTGTCCCACCGAGAGAGTACCCTGGCGGAGGTTGAACAGGGACTCGGTGGTTGAGACCAGGCGGCCAGGCTAATCGAAGACCTTGCGAAAAGTCTCCAGGAAGAGCGCGAGTTGGGAGACAACAGGATCGTCACATTCCCACAAGGGGTTTACCCAGGCCAGTGCTTCACCCTCCAAATGGGATATCGCGAAGGCTACCTTGGCCCGGTCGGTGGGATACTGCAGGGGCGACAATTCAAAATGCAGCTGGCATTGGTTAAGGAACCCCCGACACAGCCTGGGATCACCACTATAACGCGGAGGTTTGGCCAACCGAGGAGACGGATGCGAAACCGCCACCGGGACTGGGGCTGCCGCTGCGGTCTGAAGGCGGTTATCCACTGAGGCCATATAATTCAAAATGTGGGCCTGGGTGTCGCACTGCTGGGCAAGTTCCTGCTGAAGGCCGGTGATCTGAGAGGCAGTCCCCGGATCGGAGGGCTGCAAAGCGGATAAGCGGGACTCCATGGATTTGAGGAATGACATTATCCTCGCCTGGTTTTTTTGGAGGAACAAAAGTACCTTTTGGGTCGGGGTCTGGGCACCAGCGGGATCCATGGCCTGATGATTCTGTGAGTAAGTAGTACTCTTGGAGTGGACCCGCTGGACCGTGGCAACGAACCTCCCACTGGCGAGCTGACCAGGTGGACCACCCCCTATACAGGGAGTGTTTGGGGCAGGCCCACGGGTAACTATCACCACGGCAGCTGGTACCCAAGGAAGGGGCCGAGGGGACCCTACAGAACACAGGAGAGACTGGAAGGAGGACTCCTTAGGACAGGACCTCAGGAGGCGGACAGATCAGGAACACGGATGGTAACGCAGGCGGCAGACACGGACTGGATTCACCACCAGGAGACCAGAACAGCACGGATCAGGACCTCGGGAATCCGGGTCCTAGGGGAGAGAAAAGCGTAGAGACTCTATTAGGTGAGAACGGGTAGGAAGGAGGAGCGCGCACAGAGGGCCCGGATCCAAAGCAGGGCTCAAAAGATCATCAGGCACTGTGTGGAGGAAGAGGCGGCCTGATATAGGGCAACTGCTCAGGAGCTTCCGGGTCATGACCCTAGCTGAGCAGGCGGAGGAGAGCACGCACCCTCAGAGGGAATGGAGAGCGCACACGCCCCTGACTATAGTATGAGCGCGCGCCCGGCGAGGTGCAGGAAGCCAGGGGAAAGCGTGGGTCCGTGGACGCTGAGGCCGAGCGGGAGCGAACACCCGGTAAGCCGGACGGGAAGATCGCGGTGAGGGCCGGGGCAGGCGAGACCGCGGCGTGGGAGCCACCAGGGACCGCGGCGGGGATAGTGACCGCGGGGGGAGCCACAGCTGCGGCGTGACAATGGGTTTACGAGGGACCGTTCCTGTCAGACTAATCTGATAAGCTTCTATGAAGAGGTAAGTTCCGGACTGGACCAAGGAAATGCAGTGGACGTGGTGTACATGGACTTTTCAAAAGCTTTTGATATGGTGCCACACAAAAGGTTGATGCATAACATGAGAACAATGGGGATAGGGGAAAATATGTGTAGGTGGGTTGAGCTGGCTCAGGGATAGGAAACAAAGGGTGGATATTAATGGAGCACACTCGGACTGGGTCACGGTTAGCAGTGGGGTACCACAGGGGTCAGTATTGGGTACCTCAGGGGTTGGTATTAGGTACCGCAGGGGTCAGTATTGGGTACCACAGGGGTCAGTTTTGGGCCCGCTTCTTGTTAACATATTTATTAATGACCTTGTAGGGGGCATACAGAGTAGAATTTCAATATTTGCAGATGACACTAAACTCTGAAGGGTAATCAATACAGAGGAGGACAATTTATATTACAGGAGGATTTATGTAAACTAGAAGCTTGGGCTGATAAATGGCAAATGAGCTTTAATGGGGATAAATGTAAGGTCATGCACTTGGGTAGAACAAACAAGATGTATAATTATGTGCTTAATTGTAATTGCATGCAACGTTTTTTCCAGACGTCGGACCGGCTATCTTCTCCGGATCCGGAAAAAAACGGACGCACCGCATTGCCATCCGGCGCAATGCGGCAGCAATGAAACAGCACGGGGAAAAAGCCGGATCTGGTCGTGACAGGCGCCGGATCCGGCAGTCCGGTTTTTTGCCGCACCATGCCGGATACCGAAAGCCTGAAGTGTGAAAGTGGCCTTAGCATCAAAAACGTACTGTGGGTGCATCCGGCCCAGTAGAATCGATGTGCAAGGCTGGATTAGAGGTGTTGTGCTGAATGAGCTCGGAGACTTAAGAGACTGCAAACACAAGGTCTAGGAAGAGATTCTGCTTTAACCCCTTTCTGACATCAGGGGTAATAGTACGCCGATGTCGGACTCCCTCCCTTTGCTGTGGGCTCCGGCGGTGAGCCCACGTTTCCCGGGACTTGTCAGCTGGTTTGAACAGACGTGTGCCTGCAATATCAAAATGGCTTTTCGGTCAGGGACCCATCCGATCCATGAGATCACCGTGACGGTGGTGGATGGGCTCACACTTTTTGGCCAAATTTTATACCAAGCATCTCACGTGTTTTTCCTAAATTTCAAAAGCCATTACGCTATTCACACTTCGTGTATTTCACACTGACACGCCTGACTGCAACGGAGTGCAGCCATCTCCTCATTCTGATATGTAAGCTGCTGTTTGGTATGCACGTGTTTAGACTAGTTCTTGATGTGCCGTCAGTTTTCTGTTATATTTATGAGCCTGCAATAGCCACGGGTGGAATCGCGATCTACGCGCGGCTATTAACTAGTTAAATGTCACTGTCAAATGCTGATAGAGGCATTTAAATGGCGCTTCCAGCCATCAGGGCAGAAACGCACACATCGGTGACCCGCGTCACGAGACCTCTATGGTTGTCAGTGCCGGATTGCTGTGAGCGCCACCCAGTGGTCGGCGCTCATAGCAAGTCAATAATTCAGCTACTATTCGCCTCTATGTAGCAGTGCCGATCGAGTTGTGGCAGCTTCAAGTCTCCCATGGAGACTATTGCAGCATACCAAAAGTTAAAGAAAAAGGTTTTTAAAAATATGAAAAAAATAAAAAAAAATTAAATTCAGAATCACCCACCTTTCGCCCCATTCAAAATAAAATAAAAATAAAACTTACACATATTAGGTATCATCGCGTTCAGAATCGCCCGATCAATAAAAAAAGGATTAACCTGATCGCTAAAATGCGCAGCAAGAAAAAAAATCAAAACGCAAGAATTAGTGTGGGGTTGCACTTTTTTTGCAATTTCACCGCAATTGGAATGTTTTTCCCGTTTTTGAGTACACGATATGGTAAAACCAATGGTGTCATTCAAATGTACAGGTCCCGCAAAAAATAAGCCCTCACACGGCCATATTGAGGGAAAAATAAAAAAGTTATGGCTCTGGGAAGAAGGGGAGCGAAAACCGAAAAAAGCTCCGGCCATGAAGGGGTTAAAGGGAACCTGTCACCAATTTTGGCCATTATGAGCTGCGGCCGCTGCCTTTCAGGGTTGATATACACCATTCTATAATGCTGTAGATAAGCCCCCGATCCGACCTGCAGGATAAGAAAAATACGTTTTATTATACTCACCCGGGGGCGGTCCGGTCCGATGGGTGTCGTGGGTCCTGGTCCGGCGCCCCTCATCTTCTTATGATTGCCGCCCTCCTGTTGCTTCACAGGGTCCCTGGCATTGCGCTCCTGCGCAGGCGCACTTATCTGCCTTGTTGAGGGCAGAGCAAAGTACTGCAGTGCCAAGGCCCTGGGAAAGGTCAGAGAGACCCAGAGCCTGCGCACTGCAGGAATCTGCTCTGCCCTCATCAGGGAAGAGAAGCAAGCCTGCGCAGGAGCGCGATGCCGGCAGTGATGAAGAAGCAGGAGGGCGGCATCGCAAGAAAGTGGGAGGCGCGAGACCCATGACACCCATCGGACCGCCCCCAGGCGAGTATAATAACTCTTTTTTCTTATGTTTCAGGTTGGATCGGGGGCTTATCTACAGCATTACAGAATGCTTAGAACATATAGAGAAAAAATGCACCAAAAGAACCAGAAATCACTAAAATATAACACTTTATTGAAAACACACTTAAAAGAGGAATATACAAATTAACCTTTACCAGGGGGATTAGACAGTAACAACTACCAATACAGGTGGACCCGCAGGTAAAAATAAAGGTTCACAATGTCCATAAAAAATAGCATATGCAGGTGGAATTACAGGGAAGTACCATAATGTTGAGAAACCACAAACTACAGGTGAAAATCACCAGGAAGTGATGGACAAGCAAAGGGGCAAAAAGACCATAATACAGAAATACCTCCAAAGTCAGTGGTGCTGCAACCACCACAACCGCACCGCAGGCTTTTGAGGTAATTATGTTTTTACGGTATTTTTGCCCCTTTGCTTGTCCATCACTTCCTGGTGATTTTCACCTGTAGTTTGTGGTTTCTCAACATTATGGTACTTACCTGTAATACCACATGATTTCTGGTTCTTTTGGTGCACTTTTTTCTCTATATGTTCTATACATTCTTTATGCATTGAACCTTATTTATTTTCAATCCCCCCGCTGTGGGCACTGGTGGCGATTACGTATTCACACGGTGTATTGTCATCTATATCTGTTGGAAGCATTATAGAATGCTGTAGATCAGCCCTGAAAGGCATCTAACAACCTGAGGACAGGCTCGCATTAACGAAATGTGGGTGGGAGTTATTGACACCCCGGAACAGAGAAGGCTTTATTCCAAAAACCAAGCAACTGTTTCCTGGGGTTTACACGTAGAGGTGTTTAGGTGTGTGGCCCTGATTCAGTTTCTCAGGCACTTGGAATGTGTAGGGGGATCTGTGTAGAGATGTTATGTGATAGATTTAGAGCATAAAATGGAGACAGACGACACAATGAATCCGATTTTCCACAATACATACACGTCTGGTCCAGAAATGTGACCGGTATAACACCCGCTACAATGTTTATGACTCACACCGTCGGTTCATGTGGAGAATCTGCCATGTGCACCGGCACACCGGCTCTTCATGGTGCACAGGAACAGCACCGGTACCTATAGAGCGCTCGTCTGAACGAGCCACACGGAAACTAATCACGGAGCCGTCAGGAGGACGGACACTCGGCTTATTACAGAGGAAGACAGATTGCAGCAGACATGGAGAAAGTCTTCAATGCTTTATTCCATAATGATTACAATATTGTTCTAATATCCGCGATGGTGAGTGGGAAGGTTCACCCTGACGCGTTTCTGGCGGACCGCCCTTAGGCTGTGTGCACACGCTGCGGATTTTGCTGCGGTTCCGCAGCGGTTTTGGCCGCTGCGGACCCGCAGCAGTTTCTTCTGCGGTGTACAGTACAATGATTCCCTATGGGAATCAAAAACCGCAGTGCAGACGGTGCGGAATTTTCCGCGCGGATTATCTGCGGTTTTCAATCCGCAGAAAGAATTGACATGTCAATTCTTTCTGCGGATTCTCCTGCGGTTTGCCATCTCCTCCATTGAGGAGATGAAAAACCGCAGGGCAAAACCGCAGAGCAATCCGCAGGTAAAACCGCAGGTCTTTTGACCTGCGGTTTCACCTGCGGATTGTACAAAATCCGCGCGGATGAATCCGCACCTTTTCCGCAGCGTGTGCACACAGCCTAAGTCACAGAGTGTATCAGGGAATCATGGGATATACCATTTAAAGCAACCAACCACCAATCATGAGAACCGCAGAAAACCACGTGGACATAGAAATTATAAGAATAAATGTAACAAAATGCAATTAATACAGAGCTATATGGAACACGGACAAACTCCTAATTAGAGAACACTATCAATACTACAGGTCAGTAATTACACAGTCATTTCTATAAGTCATTCCTATGGGTGCTTCGTGTCCAACCTAATCCCGGACGCCTTCCTCAATAACAGGTTTCCCACCAGTCTCCTCCTCTATCTGGACGATTAACTCTCTCAATTCCAAAGAATGTGACACTTTGGATATTCCCATTATCTGTCTCCAAAAAATGTCTGGTTACCCCCGAATGTGTCCTGTTGTTACTGGTAATGTTTGTAGATGTTCCAATACTCTGTTTTCGGCTCGTACATCCCACATATTTAAGGTTACATGAATTGCATTGTACAGTACACAACATAACTGGTGTTACCATTAATAAGGGAATTCAGATTCCAGATGTCATTGATGTTCTGTGTCTTATGTGGAAATTGACCCGTTACATTTAGTGCCTGCAGACTTGAGAAACCTTTGATGGAAAGCCAAGCTGTTCTAAAGTGCTCCCGATACATACTGGGGGACGGCATATTACCGAGGGGACGCCCTCTATTAGACACTCACTAAATCAACAGGAAGGGAGAGCAGCGGCTGGCCGACCACTTCCTGTTATTTACTAATGTCCGAAGGCGGGGACAGTGAAGCTGGCGCTGATTGGGCGCAGAGCTCTTGTGACATAACCTCACCTGATCACAGGAGAGCGCACACACCACTGGAATGGCGCCGATGCAGGACGTGGAAAACTCCTTTAATGTCTACGCAAAACAATGTTAACTAACAAAACAAAAAATATATATATTCTTTGTAAAACTGGAAAAAAATGTTGTAAATATCTGTAATAATGTTTCATATTAAACAGTTCCCCCCTGTGTGTGACTTCTCTGATGACTATGAAGTTTGTCTTTGCTAATAAAGCTTTTTCCACATTCGGAGCATGAGTACGGCTTCTCTACTGTGTAACTTCTCTGCTGTTTCACCTGAAAGGATCTGTTTAAAGAAACATTGTGCACATCATGAATTTTCTTATGTCTGTGAAGACTTGATTCATATATAAAACAGATCCCACATTCACTACATGTAACTGGATTCTCTCCAGTGTGATCTCTTTGATGAGAACTTAGCAGAGCTTCAGTTTTAAAGCATTTTCCACATTCGGAGCATGAGTACGGCTTCTCTACTGTGTAACTTCTCTGGTGTTTAACCTGAAATGATTCGTTTAAAGAGACATTTTCCACGCTCTGAACATGAATTTTCTTATGTCTGAGAAGACTTGATTCATATATAAAAGAGATCCCACATTCGCTACATGTAACTGGATTCTCTCCAGTGTGATCTTTTTGATGAGAATTTAGCAGAGCTTCAGTATTAAAACATTTCCCACATTCTGAGCATGAATACGGCTTTTCTTCTGTGTGTGTTTTCACATGAGTAATAAGACTTGATCTATGCATAAAATTTTTTCCACATTCTGAACATGAATACGGCTTCTCTCCTGTGTGACCTCTCTCATGTACAGTAAGACTTGATTTATTTATAAAACCTTTCTGACATACAGAACATGTATAAGGCCTCTCTCCTGTGTGAATTCTCTCATGTACAGTAAGACTTGATTTAGCTGCAAAACATTTTCCACATTCTGAACATGAATACGGCTTCTCTCCTGTGTGAGTTATCTTATGAGCTAAAACATTTGATTTTGTATTATACCATTTCCCACATTCTGAACATGAATACAGCTTCTCTCCTGTGTGAACACTTTTATGCTTATTAAGAGCTGATTTCCTTCGAAAACATTTCCCACATTCTGAACAAGCATACGGCTTTACTCCTGTGTGAATTTTCTCATGTATATTAAGATGTGATTTATGTGCAAAATGTTTTTGGCATACCGAACATGAATACGGCTTCTCTCCAGTGTGAATTCTCTGATGTGCAACAAGATAAGATTTTAAAATAAAACATTTCCCACATTCTGAACATGAAAACATCATTTTTCCTTTGTGAATTCTCTCATGTTTATGAAGACATGATTTATATTTAAAACATTTTCCACATTCTGAACATGAAAACGGCGTCTCTACAGTGTGAATTCTCTTATGTTTAGTAAGAAGATTTTTGCCTGAAAAACATTTTCCACATTCAGAACATAAATACGGCTTCTCTCCTGTGTGAATTCGTTCATGGTTAACAAGATCTGATTTACCATTAAAACCTTTTCCACATTCTGAACATGAAAAAGGCTTCACTCCTGTGTGAATTCTCTCATGATTAATAAGAATAACTTTGAGTGAAAAACATTTTCCACATTCTGAACATGAGTACGGCTTCTCTCCTGTGTGAATTCTCTCATGTCTAACAAGATCGGATTTACTTATAAAATATTTTCCACATTCTGAACACGAAAACGGCCTTTTTCCTTTGTGAATTCTCTCATGATTAACAAGGTTGGATTTTTGTGAAAAACATTTACCACATTCTGAACATGAATACGGCTTCTCTCTTGTGTGACTTCTCTTATGTTTAACAAGATGTTCTCGATGTACATTAAGGGTAATGAGGTTTTCTCCTGAGGACTGACACATGATATCTTCATCTTTAACATTATATTCTAGAGATAACATCACATTTTCTCCAGAACGACCACTTGTATTTTCTGTTAGAAATAAAAATAGATTTCATTATTTTTTCAAATCCCAACTTTAAATGTAAATGTCCATCCATATCCCACCTCTGATCCAGGGGCAAGGCTCTAGAAGAAATGCTATGGACCCCAATGAACATTAGGGGCAAATACCCCAAACACCAGAGGAACAAAAGATGCAGAATTTGGGATTCTCCAATGGTTCTAGCTTCCCCAGTAATTGTGCCTGAGATGTTCTCATCAATCACGAGAGGCAGCACAAAGAAGAGCGCTTGACTTGCAGACCACATCCCAAAGAAAACCGCCTGTTTCCGTGATCATCAGTGTACACTCAGACACCGGCGAATTCATGTTCCAACCTAATAATTACTATACTAACTGGCAACTGCAGACACGAGTATGTACGGCCTGGGACAGTAGTGAGGTTATATTATATCTGCCAGTGGCAAACACAGAAATAACTGAGGTCTCCTCTTACCTGGTGATACAAGAGGCCGGAGCTCCTCCTCCACAACGTTCTTATACTGATCCCAGTGTCCTTCTACATAATCCCACTCCTCCACGGAGAAATAGAGAGCGACGTCCTGACACCGGAGAGGAACCTGACAACCAACGAGAGAGACATCACCCAGAATCCTCCAGTGTACACTGTATAATCTCCCAGCAGTCTCCTCTCCTCACCCAGAATCCTCCAGTGTATACTGTATAATCTCCCAGCAGTCTCCTCTCCTCACCCAGAATCCTCCAGTGTATACTGTATAATCTCCCAGCAGTCTCCTCTCATCACCCAGAATCCTCCAGTGTACACTGTATAATCTCCCAGCAGTCTCCTCTCATCACCCAGAATCCCCCAGTGTATACTGTATAATCTCCCAGCAGTCTCCTCTCATCACCCAGAATCCTCCAGTGTACACTGTATAATCTCCCAGCAGTCTCCTCTCCTCACCCAGAATCCTCCAGTGTATACAGTATTATCTCCCAGCAGTCTCCTCTCCTCACCCAGAATCCTCCAGTGTATACAGTATTATCTCCCAGCTGTCTCCTCTCCTCACCCAGAATCCTCCAGTGTATACAGTATTATCTCCCAGCAGTCTCCTCTCATCACCCAGAATCCTCCAGTGTACACTGTATAATCTCCCAGCAGTCTCCTCTCATCACCCAGAATCCCCCAGTGTATACTGTATAATCTCCCAGCAGTCTCCTCTCATCACCCAGAATCCTCCAGTGTACACTGTATAATCTCCCAGCAGTCTCCTCTCCTCACCCAGAATCCTCCAGTGTACACTGTATAATCTCCCAGCAGTCTCCTCTCATCACCCAGAATCCTCCAGAGTATACTGTATAATCTCCCAGCAGTCTCCTCTCATCTCCCAGAATCCTCCAGTGTATACTGTATAATCTCCCAGCAGTCTCCTCTCATCACCCAGAATCCTCCAGAGTATACTGTATAATCTCCCAGCAGTCTCCTCTCATCTCCCAGAATCCTCCAGTGTATACTGTATAATCTCCCAGCAGTCTCCTCTCCTCACCCAGAATCCTCCAGTGTACACTGTATAATCTCCCAGCAGTCTCCTCTCATCACCCAGAATCCTCCAGAGTATACTATATAATCTCCCAGCAGTCTCCTCTCATCACCCAGAATCCTCCAGTGTACACTGTATAATCTCCCAGCAGTCTCCTCTCATCACCCAGAATCCCCCAGTGTACACAGTATAATCTCCCAGCAGTCTCCTCTCATCACCCAGAATCCTCCAGAGTATACTGTATAATCTCCCAGCAGTCTCCTCTCATCACCCAGAATCCTCCAGAGTATACTGTATAATCTCCCAGCAGTCTCCTCTCATCTCCCAGAATCCTCCAGTGTATACTGTATAATCTCCCAGCAGTCTCCTCTCCTCACCCAGAATCCTCCAGTGTACACTGTATAATCTCCCAGCAGTCTCCTCTCATCACCCAGAATCCTCCAGAGTATACTGTATAATCTCCCAGCAGTCTCCTCTCATCTCCCAGAATCCTCCAGTGTACACTGTATAATCTCCCAGCAGTCTCCTCTCATCACCCAGAATCCTCCAGTGTACACTGTATAATCTCCCAGCAGTCTCCTCTCCTCACCCAGAATCCTCCAGTGTATACTGTATAATCTCCCAGCAGTCTCCTCTCATCACCCAGAATCCTCCAGTGTACACTGTATAATCTCCCAGCAGTCTCCTCTCCTCACCCAGAATCCTCCAGTGTATACTGTATAATCTCCCAGCAGTCTCCTCTCATCACCCAGAATCCTCCAGAGTATACTGTATAATCTCCCAGCAGTCTCCTCTCATCTCCCAGAATCCTCCAGTGTACACTGTATAATCTCCCAGCAGTCTCCTCTCCTCACCCAGAATCCCCCAGTGTATACTGTATAATCTCCCAGCAGTCTCCTCTCATCACCCAGAATCCTCCAGAGTATACTGTATAATCTCCCAGCAGTCTCCTCTCATCTCCCAGAATCCCCCAGTGTAGTCTCCCAGCAGTCTCCTCTCCTCTCATCTCCCAGAATCCCCCAGTGTAGTCTCCCAGCAGTCTCCTCTCCTCTCATCTCCCAGAATCCCCCAGTGCAGTCTCCCAGCAGTCACCTCTCATCTCCCAGAATCCCCCAGTGCAGTCTCCCAGCAGTCTCCTCTCATCACCCAGAATCCCCCAGTGCAGTCTCCCAGCAGTCACCTCTCCGGTCAGCAGCTCGGTGATCTTGTTGGCCAGGTCTAGGACCTTCTTCTCTGGTGTCGGGCAGTGCAGGGGTTCTGTGATGGGGCTCTGGATCTTGCTCCGTCCTCCGGACACACAGGGGGTCACACGGTCCCCGGACGTCTTCTTCACCACCGTGTGCTCCTGTGTACAGTGACAGACGCCGATCACCACAGATTCTATCCATCTTTTCAGTCCTGTTCTATTAATAGAGATCAGAGTGATCTCATGGGAGACTCTCACCTTTCCCTTTAACAAGTCGATTATCTCCAGGGCGAGGAGTAATACTCTTGCCGTCATGTTGCTTTTGTCCTGGTCGATCCTCGTTGGGTCATTTTTCCTCCTGACGTCCTGGTCCTGATCCTTCTGTCCTTCCATGTACTCCCACTCCTCCATGGAGAAATAGACAGCGGCATCCTGACACCTGACAGGAACCTGACAGACAGACAGTTAGGTGCAGAAATCATTGGCCAGGGACGAGTCCTCGTGATTTCAGCTCTGCAGGCCGCTAGTTTGGATGTAAAATGAAACAACTGAGATGAAACTGAAGAAGCGGAGATTGTCAGGGTTAATTACAGGGGAGGAACACAAATCTCCCGTGAAACGTTTGGGGATTGCAGCCATCTTTCTACAAATCCTCCTCATTTCAGGGGCTCAAAAGTAACTGGACAAATCAACTTTATTATAAAAGAAAAAGTTCTTCTTGACTACACTGCTGAAAAAAATAAAGCAAACCCTTAACACAATGTAACTCCAAGTCAATCACACTTCCGTGGAATCAACCTGTCCAGGAAAGAAGCAGCACAGACTGTGAATCCATTTCTCCTGCTGTTGCATAAGCCCCGGTCCACCAGGTTCTCCCTTTCTCCACCATTTGTACATATTGTCAGTAATTATCTATAACCCACAGTGTTCTGTGTATGGCGGAATCATCCGGTCCTTGTATAAGAGCAGTTATAGTGTCGACCATTACTACCTCTTGTGGTCGGCTGCTCTAACTGTAAAGAACCCTTTCCTATTAAGCTGCCGGAATCGCCTTTCTTCCCCCCGTCATGATTGCCCCCTGGTCCTTAGTATGGTCTATGGATGGAATAAGTCATGTGCCGTCCTCTGTACTGACCACACATATACTATACATGTAAATGAGATCTCCTCTGAGAGGTCTCTTTTCTAAGCTAAACAAGCCCAAGTTTTCCTACCTCTCCTCATATGAGAGGCCTCCGTCCCATGTAATAGAGAGGCCTCCATCCTGTGTAATATAGGAGAGGCCTCCATCCCGTGTAATATAGGAGAGGCCTCCATCCCGTGTAATATAGGAGAAGCCTCCATCCTGTGTAATATCGGAGAGGTCTCCATCCTGTGTAATATAGGAGAGGCCTCCATCCCGTGTAATATAGGAGAGGCCTCCATCCCGTGTAATATAGGAGAAGCCTCTATCCTGTGTAATATAGGAGAGGCCTCTATCCTGTGTAATATAGAAGAGGCCTCCATCCTGTGTAATATAGAAGAGGCCTCCATCCTGTGTAACATAGAAGAGGCCTCCATCCTGTGTAATACAGGAGAGGCCTCTATCCTGTGTAATATAGGAGAGGCCTCCATCCCGTGTAATATAGGAGAGGCCTCCATCCTGTGTAATATAGGAGAAGCCTCCATCCCGTGTAATATAGGAGAGGCCTCTATCCCGTGTAATATAGGAGAGGCCTCCATCCCGTGTAATATAGGAGAAGCCTCTATCCCATGTAATATAGGATAGGCCTCCATCCTGTGTAATATAGGAGAGGTCTCTATCCTGTGTAATATAGGAGAGGCCTCCATCCCGTGTAATATAGGAGAGGCCTCTATCCTGTGTAATATAGGAGAGGTCTCTATCCTGTGTAATATAGGAGAGGCCGCCATCCTGTGTAATATAGGAGAGGTCTCTATCCTGTGTAATATAGGAGAGGCCGCCATCCTGTGTAATATAGGAGAGTCCTCCATTCTGTGTAATATAGGAGAGGCCGCCGTCCAGTGTAATATAGGAGAGGCCTCCGTCCTGTGTAATAAAGTAGAGGCCTCCAACCCGTGTAATTTAGGAGAGGCCTCCATCCTGTGTAATATAGGAGAGGCCTCCATCCTGTTTAATATGGGAGAGGCCTCCATCCTGTTTAATATAGGAGGCCTCCATCCCATGTAATAGAGAGGCCTCCATCCTGTGTAAATAAAGGAGAAGCCTCCATCCCATGTAAAATAGCAGAGGCCTCTATCCTGTGTAATATAGGAGAGGTCTCCATTCTGCGTAATATAGGAGAGGCCTCCATCCTGTGTAATATAGGAGAGGCCTCCATCCTGTGTAATATAGGAGAGGCCTCCATCCTGTGTAATAAAGGAGAGGCCTCCATCCCATGTAAAATAGCAGAGGCCTTTATCCTGTGTAATATAGGAGAGGCCTCCATCCTGTGTAATATAGGAGAGGCCTCCGTCCTGTGTAATAAAGGAGAGGCCTCCAACCCGTGTAATATAGGAGAGGCCTTTATCCTGTGTAATATAGGAGAGGCCTCCATCCCGTGTAATATAGGAGAGGCCTCCATCCTGTGTAATATAGGAGAAGCCTCCATCCCGTGTAATATAGGAGAGGCCTCTATCCCGTGTAATATAGGAGAGGCCTCCATCCCGTGTAATATAGGAGAAGCCTCTATCCCGTGTAATATAGGAGAGGCCTCCATCCCGTGTAATATAGGAGAAGCCTCTATCCTGTGTAATATAGGAGAGGCCTCCGTCCTGTGTAATATAGGAGAGGCCTCCATCCTGTGTAATATAGGAGAGGCCTCTATCCTGTGTAATATAGGAGAGGCCTCTATCCTGGGTAATATAGGAGAGGCCTCTATCCTGTGTAATATAGGAGAGGCCTCCATCCTGTGTAATATAGGAGAGGCCTCCATCCTGTGTAATATAGGAGAGGCCTCTGTCCCGTGTAATATAGGAGAGGCCTCCATCCTGTGTAATATAGGAGAGGCCTCTATCCTGTGTAATATAGGAGAGGCCTCCATCCTGTGTAATATAGGAGAGGCCTCCATCCTGTGTAATATAGGAGAGGCCTCTATCCTGTGTAATATAGGAGAGGCCTCTATCCTGTGTAATATAGGAGAGGCCTCTATCCTGTGTAATATAGGAAAGGCCTCTCCATCCTGTGTAATATAGGAGAGGCCTCTCCATCCTGTGTAATATAGGTGTCACATCGCCATCGGATACAGGGACTGCTGTTCCTGCTTTGGCCACTAGGAGGCACCAGACTGGCACGTCGCCGTCAGACCCGAGCTCAGCTATTCCGGTCTTGGCCTCAGGGAGGCGTTGGACTGTCATGTCACGGTCAAACTCAGGGATGGCTGTTCCTGCCTCGGCCACTGGGAGGCGCCGTGGTCCGCCCGTGGGTACTGCTAACAGGGAGGAGGGTCCTCCGCAGGCATCTGGCAGCCGCAGGCTGCACTCCTCTGTCGGTCATGAAGGGGTTGGTGCATCACCATCTGGCCTGGTCCTGGGGGCGGTCCTAATGACGTCATCAGACCGCGAACCTGTGAGGGATGATCTTATCCCTCAAATACCTTGGGTCTGGTCTTGCAGGCCGCCAGATATAGTCTTGGTTTCCCCAGTGTGCTAGTTGTTATTTGCTATCTTTGATTCTGACCTTTGCCTGGATTTCTGACTCTGCTCCTGCCTGACAATTTTGTACCTCTGCCTCCCTCCCGGTTTATGACTCTGACCTTGGCCTGGATTTGACTCTTCTACTGTTTGCCGTTTTTGTACCTCTGCTGCCTGCCTGGTTTAGACTTGGATTCCTGACTACGCTTTTGGTCCCGTTTTTTAACCCCTTTCTGGCGACTGTCCTGCTCTGGTCCACTGCTCTTATCCAGACAGCTACCTCCTGGGCTCTGCTGTAAATCCAGATCCCTGTATAGGGGTAAAGGGTATCGGGGTTGCTCGGTGTGCTGTCTTACTGCAGCCCAGACTCGCAGACGGATGTCACAATAGGAGAGGCCTCCATCCTGTGTAATATAGGAGAGGCCTCCGTCCTGTGTAATATAGGAGAGGCCTCCATCCTGTGTAATATAGGAGAGGCCTCCGTCCTGTGTAATATAGGAGAGGCCTCCATCCTGTGTAATATAGGAGAGGCCTCCGTCCTGTGTAATATAGGAGAGGCCTCCGTCCTGTGTAATATAGGAGAGGCCTCCGTCCTGTGTAATATAGGAGAGGCCTCCGTCCTGTGTAATATAGGAGAGGCCTCCATCCTGTGTAATATAGGAGAGGCCTCCATCCCGTGTAATATAGGAGAGGCCTCCGTCCCGTGTAATATAGGAGAGGCCTCCGTCCTGTGTAATATAGGAGAGGCCTCCGTCCTGTGTAATATAGGAGAGGTCTCCATCCTGTGTAATATAGGAGAGGCCTCCGTCCTGTGTAATATAGGAGAGGCCTCCATCCTGTGTAATATAGGAGAGGTCTCCATCCTGTGTAATATAGGAGAGGCCTCCATCCCGTGTAATATAGGAGAGGCCTCCGTCCTGTGCAATATAGGAGAGGTCTCCATCCTGTGTAATATAGGAGAGGCCTCCGTCCTGTGTAATATAGGAAAGGTCTCCATCCTGTGTAATATAGGAGAGGTCTCCATCCTGTGTAATATAGGAGAGGCCTCCATCCCGTGTAATATAGGAGAGGTCTCCATCCCGTGTAATATAGGAGAGGTCTCCATCCCGTGTAATATAGGAGAGGTCTCCATCCCGTGTAATATAGGAGAGGTCTCCATCCCGTGTAATATAGGAGAGGCCTCCATCCCGTGTAATATAGGAGAGGCCTCTGTCCTGTGTAATATAGGAGAGGCCTCCGTCCTGTGTAATATAGGAGAGGCCTCCATCCTGTGTAATATAGGAGAGGCCTCCATCCTGTGTAATGTAGGAGAGGCCTTTATCCTGTGTAATAATAGAATAGGCCTCCATCCTGTGTAATATAGGAGGCCTCCAACCCGTGTAATATAGGAGAAACCTCACATGTAATCGAAGTACATGTATCAAAGTACGAGGCAGTTATAACATGAATGAATGTGACACGCATCTCTATTCTCTTCATACAGGTAACCAGCTCTTTCAATCTCTGCTCTGAATCAACCTGTGTTTCTCCACTCCATTCAATGTCAGCAAGCAGTTAATCCTGAATGCTATATATGTGTTTTCAACTATGCAAGCTTATATCTGGTATACAGTTTTTTCAACTTACTCTGCTTGTCCCCTTATGTTGTGAGGTCAAGAAACTTTTCAAAGTGCTTTATGATCCATGTAGTGCTGGACATCTGTTTATCTGACCACAACATTTTATTGGGCCCTGCTGTCTCAATTTAGTTTGATTGATTAACGAGAAGAGAGAGAGCACAAAAAAAAATCTTAGCCTTACCTCCTATATATTCAGACATAGCTAGGGGGACCATTTATGCACATGTAACCGAAGTACATGTATCAAAGTACTGGCAGTTATAACATGGCAGTTAGACAGGGCAGGAGACAGGTAAGACATTTATATACATCTACTCCCTGTACAATAGGAGTACAACAAATATATACCATATGCATTTGTGTAATTTATATCCTGGCCGCTGCATTCACACACATCCACCGCCCTGGCATTAACTCTATACACTCCATCCATATCGGCCCCTCGCTCCTTTCCTATGTATAGCACTCACGCTCTTTTCACATTGTTGCATTGCACAGATCCAGTCAGTCCCACCATTCAACATAAGAGACGCTCTCACAAATCACTTAACCATCTGCTCACTATTTCTATCCTCCTTCTCCTAGTCGCAGGAGACATTGCTCCCAACCCTGGTCCCCCATGTTATAGAAAGTCAAACCCCCCAACTGCTACACTCAGAAACCCCTCTAATGTTATTAATATTCCCTGCATGTCATCTGTCTCTCTTAATTGTGCACTTTGGAATTCTCTCTCAGTGTGTAGCAAGCTCTCCTTCACTCATGACTTTTTCCTTTCTAATTCTCTTAACCTCCTGGCTCTTACTGAAACCTGGATCCAGCAGTCAGACACTACCGCTGCTGGTGCTCTTTCATACGGGGGACTACACTGCTCTCATACCCCAAGATCAGACAAAAGAGCAGGTGGAGGCGTTGGTCTGCTCCTATCACCAAAATGTACCTTTCAGGTTATCCGTCAACTACCCTCACTAGTCTTCCCTTCTTTTGAGGTCCATGCCGTCAGACTCTACACCCCTTTCTCCATGCGAGTGGCGGTGGTGTATCGTCCTCCCGGACCCTCCCATCAGTTCCTGGATCATTTTGCCACATGGCTTCCACATTTTCTCTCCTGTGACATCCCTACCCTCATCATGGGAGATTTCAAGAACCCCATTGCTCTTCCTCTCTCCCCATCTGCTACTCACCTTTTATCTCTAACCTCCCCGTTTGGCCTTTTGCAGCTTACTAATTCTCCAACGCATGAAGACGGAAACTCCCTCGACTTGGTCTTCTCTCGGCTTTGTGCAGTGGATGATTTTGCAAACTCCCCTCTCCCACTTTCTGACCACAACCTTCTTTCATTCTCTATCAAGAACTGCCAGGCTGCTCAGGTCACCCCCACTGTCCATACTTATAGAAACATACAGGCCATTAACACCCAGAAACTTATGAAGAACTTGCAGTCTGCATTGGCCCCTATCTTCTCCCTCTCATGTCCTGATTCTGCATTGAAGCATTACAATGAAACACTTCAAAGTGCCCTGGATGAATTTGCACCCCCTATAAATAGAACACCACAACACAGACGGCGACAACCCTGGCACACCCTGCAAACACGTTTCCTGCAGCGGTGCTCCAAGTGCGCCGAACGTCTGTGGAGAAAATCCAATCTACACGAAGATTTCATCCATTATAAGTTTATGCTTAGAACATACAACACTGCCCTTCACCTCTCCAAACAAACCTATTTCAACACCCTCATCACCTCACTGTCCAATAACCCGAAACGTCTCTTTGACACTTTTCATTCTCTACTCAACCCAAGAGTACAGGCCCCAACCTCGGAGCTCCGAGCTGACGATCTGGCCAATTACTTCAAAGAAAAAATTGACCTGATTCGACAGGAAATTATCTCCCAATCACCTCATACCATGCACTGTCCTCCCTCCCCCACTGTATCTAGCTCACTCTCTGATTTTGAACTAGTCACAGAAGAAGAAGTAAGCAGGCTCCTTGCATCTTCTTGCCCAACCAGTTGCACCAGTGACTCATTTCCGTCACATCTGCTCCAGTCCCTTTCCCCTGCTGTCACCCCTCACCTAACTAAAATATTTAACCTCTCTCTCTCTTCTGGTATCTTTCCCTCCTCATTTAAGCATGCCATCATACATCCACTACTTGAAAAACCATCTCTCGACCAAAACTGTGCCGCTAACTATAGACTTGTCTCTAATCTTTCCTTCATCTCTAAACTCCTGAAACGCCTGGTCCACTCCCGTCTTATCCGCTATCTCTTTGATAACTCTCTTCTCGACCCTCTCCAATTCGGTTTCCGCTCTTTACACTCTACTGAAACTGCCCTCACTAAAGTCTCTAATGATCTGCTAACAGCTAAATCTAATGGTCATTACTCCATGCTAATTCTCTTGGATCTCTCTGCAGCATTCGACACTGTGGATCATCAGCTCCTCCTCACTATGCTCCGCTCCATTGGCCTCAAGGATACCGTTCTCTCCTGGTTCACCTCCTATCTCTCTGACTGCTCCTTTACTGTATCTTTTGCCGGTTCCTCCTCCTCTCACCTTCCCCTTACTGTTGGGGTTCCTCAAGGATCGGTTCTAGGCCCCCTCCTCTTCTCTTTGTATACTGCCCCTATTGGTCAAACAATCAGTAGATTTGGTTTCCAGTACCATCTCTATGCTGATGACACCCAATTATACGCTTCTTCTCCTGACATCACGCCAGCCTTTCTAGAAAACACCGGCGATTGTCTAAACGCTGTGTCTAATATCATGTCCTCACTATATCTGAAACTGAACCTGTCAAAGACTGAACTCCTTGTGTGTCCTCCCGCTACTAATGTACCTATACCCGACATTGCCATTTCTGTGTGTGGTTCCACTATTACTCCCCAGCAACATGCCCGCTGTCTTGGGGTCATACTTGAGTCCGAGTTTTCCTTCGCCCCCCACATCCGATCACTGGCTCGCTCTTGTCATCTGCACCTCAAAAACATTTCTAGAATTCGACCTTTTCTTACTTTTGACTCTGCAAAAACTTTTACTGTTTCTCTTATTCATTCTCGTCTCGACTATTGTAACTCTCTTCTAATCGGTCTCCCTCTTACAAAACTCTCCCCCCTCCAATCTGTCTTGAATGCTGCAGCCAGGATCATATTCCTCACCAGTCATTACACCGATGCCTCTACCTTGTGCCAGTCATTACACTGGCTACCCATCCACTCCAGAATCCAGTACAAACTTATTACCCTCACCGATAAAGCCCTCCATGGCTCAGCACCACCCTACATCTCCTCCCTTGTTTCAGTATACCACCCTACCCGCGGGCCCGTTCTACTGATGACCTGAGGTTAGCATCCTCAATAATCAGAACCTCCCACTCCTGTCTCCAAGACTTTACACGTGCTGTGCAAATTCTTTGGAATGCACTTCCCAGGTCAATACAATTAGTCCCCAATCCCCACAATTTTAAGCGTGTCCTGAAAACGCATTTATTCAGACTGGCCTATCGCCTCAACACATTCACCTAATCTACCCCTGTATGGCACAGCCAAAAGTTTTACCATAACCAGGTTCCCCGCATCATGTTCCCACATGCTTTATGCATCCATTAGCCTTCTGTGTCTGTACTGTTACACACTTAACATTATGGCTGGTCCATACAATCAGGGCAACTGTTACCACCCACCTTTCGTGTCTCCCTCTTTCCTCATAGATTGTAAGCTTGCGAGCAGGGCCCTCACTCCTCTTGGTAATTGTTATAATCTATGTGATTATTGTTATGCTGTAATGTCTATTGTCTGTACAAGTCCCCTCTGAAATGTAAAGTGCTGCGGAATATGTCGGCGCTATAGAAATAAAATTTATTATTGTTATTATTATTATTATTAAGCCTCCATCCCATGTAATATAGGAGAGGCCTTCATCCCGTGTAATATAGGAGAGGCCCCCATCCCGTGTAATATAGGAGAGGCCCCCATCCCGTGTAATATAGGAGAGGCCTCCATCCTATGTAATATAGGAGAGGCCTCCATCCTATGTAATATAGGAGAGGCCTCCATCCTATGTAATATAGGAGAGGCCTCCAACCCGTGTAATATAGGAGAGGCCTCCATCCTATGTAATATAGGAGAGGCCTCCATCCCGTGTAATATAGGAGAGGCCCCCATCCCGTGTAATATAGGAGAGGCCTCTATCCCGTGTAATATAGGAGAGGCCTCCATCCTGTGTAATATAGGAGAGGCCTCCATCCCGTGTAATATAGGAGAGGCCTCCATCCTATGTAATATAGGAGAGGCCTCCATCCCGTGTAATATAGGAGAGGCCCCCATCCCGTGTAATATAGGAGAGGCCTCTATCCCGTGTAATATAGGAGAGGCCTCCATCCTATGTAATATAGGAGAGGCCTCCATCCCGTGTAATATAGGAGAGGCCTCCATCCTATGTAATATAGGAGAGGCCTCCATCCCGTGTAATATAGGAGAGGCCCCCATCCCGTGTAATATAGGAGAGGCCTCTATCCCGTGTAATATAGGAGAGGCCTCCATCCCGTGTAATATAGGAGAGGCCTCCATCCCGTGTAATATAGGAGAGGCCTCCATCCCGTGTAATATAGGAGAGGCCTCCATCCCGTGTAATATAGGAGAGGCCTCCATCCCGTGTAATATAGGAGAGGCCTCCATCCTGTGTAATATAGGAGAGGCCTCCATCCTGTGTAATATAGGAGAGGCCTCCATCCTGTGTAATATGTAATATTCACAGCTCCCTCTGTCCCGTCCTCTTCACAGCCCCCCGTGTCCCGTCCTCTTCACAGTGCCCTCTGTCCCGTCCTCTTCATAGCCCCCCCTGTCTCTTCCTCTTCACAGCCCCCTCTGTCTCTTCCTCTTCACAGCCCCCTCTGTCTCTTCCTCTTCACAGCCCCCTCTTTCTCTTCCTCTTCACAGCCCCCTCTGTCTCTTCCTCTTCACAGCCCCCTCTGTCTCTTCCTCTTCACAGCCCCCTCTGTCTCTTCCTCTTCACAGCCCCCTCTGTCTCTTCCTCTTCACAGCCCCCTCTGTCTCTTCCTCTTCACAGCCCCCTCTGTCCCATCCTCTTCACAGCCCCCTCTGTCTCTTCCTCTTCACAGCCCCCTCTGTCTCTTCCTCTTCACAGCCCCCTCTGTCTCTTCCTCTTCACAGCCTCCTGTCTCTTCCTCTTCACAGCCCCCTCTGTCCCATCCTCTTCACAGCCCCCTCTGTCCCATCCTCTTCACAGCCCCCTCTGTCCCGTCCTCTTCACAGCCCCCTCTGTCTCTTCCTCTTCACAGCCCCGTGTCTTCCTCTTCACAGCCCCCTCTGTCTCTTCCTCTTCACAGCCCCCTCTGTCCCTTCCTCTTCACAGCTCCCTCTGTCCCGTCCTCTTCACAGCCCCCGTGTCCCGTCCTCTTCACAGCCCCCTCTGTCTCTTCCTCTTCACAGGATGGGCGGTTATTAATGTATGTATGCTTTTAGGTAAGTGGGTGGGAAATATAATTAGGTTATTGCGAGGCTAATTGTACATTAGTATGTTGTGCTATTATTGTACTCTGTATTATTGTATCTGCCGGGTGTGAGTCCTATTCATGACTGGATGTATTACAAGCTGGAGTATCTGATACAGCACCGTACACTACAGACTTAGGGCTGCTTTGATTATTACTTTATATCTACTTTAATCAGGGTACCTTGCATGTGGTTAATTAGCGGCCCTAACTGTTATTTTTTGAGGGTCACCCAATATGGGCTATACAGCTATTACACTGTTCTGCTGTATCCTTGTGCTACTGCTACATTATTCAATACAATGTGGGGAAATCTGTTTTAGAATTGCTTATATTGTACATGGTTGGTTTGGTCTTCAATAAAAGTATACATTTTTATACCGCAGGCCCTGATGGCATTCACCCTCGGGTACTAAGGGAGTTAAGTAATGTGATAGACAGGCCTCTATTCCTTATATGTAAAGACTCTATAGAAGCAGGGTCTGTTCCTTTTGATTGGCGGCAAGCAAATGTGGTACCAATAATCAAATAGGGGTGTAAAAGGGAACCTGGAAACTATCGGCCGGTAAGCTTAACATCTGTTGTGGGTAAAATTTTTGAAGGGTTTCTAAGGGATACCATTATGGAATATCTCAATGTTAATAAATGTTTAACTCCATATCAACATGGATTTATGAAGGATCGCTCCTGTCAGACTAACCTGATCAGCTTCTATGAGGATGTGAGCTCTCAAATGGACCAAGGAGAATCATTGGATGTCATTTATCTCGACTTCTCTAAAGCATTTGACACTGTCCCACATAAAAGATTGGTAAGTAAGAGGAGAAAGCTTGGGCTAGGGGAAAGTGTGTGTAGATGGGTAGGTAGCTGGCTGAGTGATAGAAAACAAAGAGTGGTTATTAATGGGGCATCCTCAGATTGGGCCAGGGTTACTAGTGGGGGACCACAGGGGTCTGTATTGGGCCCCCTACTATTTAATATATTTATTAATGATCTAGTGGATGGCTTACACAGTAAAATATCAGTATTTGCAGATGATACAAAACTATGTAAGGTAGTTACCACAAAGGAGGAGAGTTTGCAACTACAGACAGATTTGAGTAAATTGGAGAATTGGGCTGAAAAATGGCAAATGAGGTTTAGCACAGATAAGTGTAAGGTTATGCACATGGGAAGGAGAAACAGATGCTACAATTACTGACTAAATGGGAAACTGCTGGGGAAATCAGACATGGAAAAAGACTTAGGCATCTTAGTCAATAAGAAGCTAAATTGGAGTGCCCAGTGTCAGGCAGCTGCCACCAAAGCAAATGGGGTCATGGGATGCATTAGAAGAGGTCTGGGGACACGAAATGAAAACATAATTCTCCCTCTGTACAAATCACTCGTCAGACCACACTTGGAGGATTGTGTGCAATTTTGGACGCCGGTGCTCAAGAAAGACATTACTGAACTTGAAAGGGTTCAAAGGCGGCTACTAAATTGATAAATGGAGTTGGTTCACTACAATACCCAGAAAGGTTATCAAAATTAGGTCTATTTACTCTAGAAAAGAGAAGACTTAGGGGAGACTTAATATATATGTACAAGTATATCAGAGGGCAATACAGAGATCTCTCCAATGAACTGTTTGTACCAAGGACTGTGACAAGAACAAGGGGGCATTCTCTTCGTTTGGAGGAAAGACAATTTCTGCACCAGCATAGAAGAGGGTTCTTCACGGTAAGAGCAGTGAGGCTCTGGAATTCTCTTCCTGAGGAAGTGGTGATGGCCAACTTACTGAATGAATGTAAGAAAGGAATGGAGGCTTTTCTTGTGAGTAACAGTATAGAAGGTTACGAATAACAGAATATTATAGGTAGATGGCTGACCCAGCTTAGCGGAAGGAACTTTTTTCCCTATGGAGAAAATTGGCTTCTACTCTGTGGGTTTTTTGCCTTCCCCAGGATCAACAATGCAGAACAGCTGCACTAAAAATAGGCTGAACTAGATGGACATAAGGTCTTCCTTCAGCCTTCAAAACTAAGTTACTATGTTAGGTGTGCTTATCACTAGGTAATGTCTGTCTTGTTGTTAAGCAAGAGAAATGCGGCTCGATGGGGCTGAGATCTGGTGATGACTCGGCCATTGTAGAACACCCCACTTCTTTATCGCAGGATGTCTTAGGTCATTGTCCATCTGTCCAGTGAAGCGTCGTCCAATCAACCTTTGGTTGGATCTGAGCAGAAAGCATTGCCCTGTACACACACAATCTATCCGGCTGCTTCTTTCTTCAGTCACATCATCAATAACCACTAGTGACTCGGTGCCATTAGAAGCCATGCATGCCGGCGCCATCACACCGCCTCCACCATGTGTTACAGAGGATGTGCCGAGGATCAGGAGCCACTCCAAGACTTCTCCAGACTTTCTTATTCCTATCATTCTGGGACAGGTTGCTCTTTGTTTTGCTTTTCCAGAACTGGGCGGCTTCTTTAGGCTTTGCAAAAAAAAAAAAAATATATATATCTAATTTAGTCTTCCTATATTTAAGTCTGATTAATGGTCGGCACCCTGTGGTGAACCCTCTGTATTCACTCTCATTAAAGCCCCCGTTACACACTGCGATATCGCTAGCAATATCGCTGTAAAGTCACCGATTTTGAGACGTTGCAGCGATATTGCTAGCGATATCGCTACATGTGATACTTACCTACGACCGGCTCCCCCGCTGCTCATCGTTGGTCGCACGAGAAGGTCCTGGATCATTTCTCGTCGGGCGCTTCCTGCTGGGCTTCCTGTGCCGCTGACGAGCGAGGCGTGGAGCGTGGATCGCCGGGTCTGACAGGTAAGTAGCGACCCCCGTCCCCAGCGATGTCGCTGGTGAGATCTGCCTGTGTGGCAGCTCACTAGCGACCACTTAGCGATGCACCAGCGATCCATATCGTTGTCGGGATCGCTGGTGCATCACTACGTGTAACGATACCCTAAGGCTACTTTCAGCATGTCACATGCGATAATGGTGTGCTGTTAGTAGAATGTGATACATGGGGCGGGCGTTGCCTGGGTGACGGTCTAGCGCCGGCCGCCCCCACGTGACGCCCGCTCATTGCGACCCACATACCGGTGGCTCTGCCGTTGCCTGGGTAGTGGTCTGATGCTGGCCGCCCCCAGATGACGTTAGCACACCAGGAAGCAGCACTACCAGCACTGCGCATGTGCACGGTTCCTCCCTCTGATAGGCACATAGTAGTCAGGTGACCACTTTCAGCCAGACATTTAACTGGGACGCTCACAGCCATAGCCACGCCCCCGAGGAAGCGGTCTTGTATACCGCGAAACGCGCGTAGGGGTACACAAGCCGGCGCCTGCCACACACAAGGACATGATGGGTATGTTTACTCAGCTTATTTAAGATAATTTTTTTATCCTCCACGGACTCTGTGCAATACACCCTTAGATTCAGTCTAAATGTTATACCACAACCAATGCTGTGAATGGAGGCTGATTTCCCCGTCCTATTACATATAGTGCACAAGGACAATTGTGTCAACTATCAGATTATTTTCTGACAAACGGGGGTTACATAATCCACTGCAACACTGGTTGTTTTTCACCTAGCCCATTATTAATTGGCATTGCCATATATTATTATCTGGGCTATGTGCAATTTATAATACTGTGCAGCAGAAGTTCTCTAAGCATCACTAGTACTCTCTCTGCATAATTTTTCCTTGGAGGATTTGCTTTCGGCACTCATGCTTGTCATCGGGCTGCTGACTTGCTTTTTCTGGTTCCGGGTTATTAATGGGATCACCCATTTTATGTTTTTTTTCACTACCCTGTATCTCTGATATGTGTCTTTCTATTGATAAATAAATATGTATATGCTTGAAATGGATTTGGACTCTATGTTCTCCAATTTTTTCTTACTTTCAGACTTGCGTTAGGAGGCGCAGTGTAGGGCCGCCGCTAAGCTCCACCCCCGGATGCGCCTCCTCCGGTCAGCTCCTCCTCTGGGCGCATGACGCTGCATGCGACCAGCGTACCCTATATTTAGTGTTGGGTACGCTGGCCATGCGCTGGTATGGCTTTGCCGGTGCATGAGCCCTTTTTGCGCTGCACCGACGTGCACCAAATGCACCAGGTTGCATTTTTGTGTGCCCGGCGCAGCGTAGATGGGTCGCGTGTGCCGGCAAAAGGATACCAGGGCACGACCAGCGTACCCAACGCTAAATATAGGGTACGCTGGTCGCATGCAGCGTCATGCGCCCAGAGGAGGAGCTGACCAGAGGGGGCGTGGCCATGGGCGGAGCTTAGTGGCAGCCCTGCACTGCGCCTCCTAACGCAAGTCTGAAAGTAGCCTAAGTCTTCTCTTTATGGTGTACTTAGATACTGAGACACCAACTTCTTGGAGCGTGATCTTCACTTAGGTGGGTGTTAAGTAGAGGTTTTTCTTCACTGTGGGAAGGAGTCTGTGAAAATCCACCAATGTTGTTTTCCATGAATAATCAGCCCTTTTTGAGTTCCTAAACTCCTCAGTGCTCTCTTTTTTCCAGAAATTACCCAACTGCTGATTTGGCCGCTCCTAAAATTTCTGCTCTCTGTTTGGATTTCTTTTTTTTCAACCTATTGATAGTCTGTTTCTCTCCCATTGAGAGCTCCTTTGACCGCATGTAGTGAGTTCACAGCAACAACTTCCAAATACAAATATCACACCTGGAATCAGCTCCAATTTACCTGCTTAATTGATGATGGACTAATGGGGAAAAGCATATGCAGCCCATTGAAAAGATTTCAAGATAACTGTACAGTTACTTTTGGTCCCTTGAAAAAGAGGGAACTACATATTAAAGAACGAGAGTCGGCACTGTTATGCCACATTGATTACCAAAAGACATTCAAGATAGTTATATAAACAGCAAAAATGCCAAAACTTGTGTCGGTGTCCAAATAATTGTGGACCTAACTGTATACTATCACCACCCAGAATCCTCCAGTGTACACTGTATAATCTCCCAGCAGTCTCCTCTCACCCAGAATCCTCCAGTGTATACTGTATAATCTCCCAGCAGTCTCCTCTCACCCAGAATCCTCCAGTGTATACCGTATAATCTCCCAGCAGTCTCCTCTCATCACCCAGAATCCTCCAGTGTATACTGTATAATCTCCCAGCAGTCTCCTCTCATCACCCAGAATCCTCCAGTGTACACTGTATAATCTCCCAGCAGTCTCCTCTCATCACCCAGAATCCCCCAGTGTACACTGTATAATCTCCCAGCAGTCACCTCTCCAGTCAGCAGCTCTGTGATCTCGGTGGTGAGATCTAGGATCTTCTTCTCAGGCATCGGGGAGTGTGGGGCTTCTGTGATGGGGCTCTCATTACTGCTCCCTCCTCCGGATACATGGAGATGGATGATGGGAGTCACACAGTCACCTGATGTCTTCTTCTCTATTGTGTAATCCTGTATAAGGAGAGATGATGATGAATATTACACATAAGGAAACATAAGACAGTTTGTGTTGTCTCTGCAGCTGCCCATCCATCTCAATAGTTGAGCTCATGTGGCCCCGACTACCTGGTTTACTCCTCGCTGTTTGGGAGGTCCGAGGACCCTGGTAGTTGGAGATCGAGAGTCAACACAAAGTTACTACCAGTGGTTTGGTGGTGGTGCTGTCTGGAACGCTCTATAAGCAGTGTGGAACACAAGGACAAGATAGAAAGATACAGGCAGACGGTGATACCGGAGACTCTTCTATGGAATCCAACTTGGATATAGAAGCCAAGGTAGAATGAAATACAAAATGTGGTAACTTCCAAGAGAATAACCGGAATCTCTCTAAAAGATACCCAATTATATATATACTATACTAACAGTGGGTGTCGTTTCCCATAAAATCTTCTCCAGGTTCATCACTGGGGGTCTATCAATAAGATCTATTAATAATAGTAAAGAGCATGAAGGTGGTTGAGGAGGAATCTCTTATGTAGAAGACCAGGTTTCTTCTCTGCTAAAGGAATTTAGTTTTCAGTAGACTGACAAAGTGACCGATTTGTAAGATCAATGTACAACTGAACATTAGATGTACTGTTCAGCTTAAGGGCCCGGAAGGTCAGGACTATATGATATTTATCAAAAATTATAAGTTAAACTGCACCTCATATAGCCAGAGTCCTACAGGACACTAAGTGAGACGTACGTCACATCCAGGGAGTTCATCCCGGAAAAAAGTCCATACCAAATAGTAGAAAAGACAGCGCCTCAAACCTTGGTGAAAAAGAATTCACATTTTATTCTGCCTCCTGTGGCAACGTTTCGATCCAAAGATCTTTCTCAAGCGAGAAAGATTATCACTGATGATAATTGGGATTGATCTTTTATCAGACCCTGAGTCCCACCCACACACCCCTCTGTGATGACCTCAGAAGGGCCCGGACTCAGCCCTTCATAATTTTAGGAAATCCCAGTTTATATAATAACTCCTCATAGAGCGATCACAGAAGGTCGAGACTGATGTCATCTTTTCTATCGGTATTTTAGCTACGCTTGGATATGGCCTAGCTACTGGTGGTTTTATGGCCCCTATGGAATTGGGGCTTTTTGGTGGGGTTATAATTATGAGAATACATGTGTATTTTTGGCCTAGTTATCCCGGTGCCAACAATGTACGTCTCATGATTATTGGATGTATAGAAAATCCAATATTCCCTATTTTCTCCCGGAGCCATACTGTCTGCCTCTCTCATTGTACTGTCACCGTGGCTAGTTGTAAAGGGGGCCATATCGTCTTTGATCCACTTCAGACCCTTCTAAGGCTTTTCCTGTCTCTCTCTCTCAATAGACATCCTCTGCAGTCATCTGGACATAAGAGGAATCCTCGCCTTTTATTTAATCTGCTTCACATATCTGTGTCACTGCCATTTTACATGAAGACAGGTGTGATTGCTAGCTCCCAGCTCATCAGGACAAATGGTTGATGAAAGAAAAAAGGGAGGGGGGACACGAGAGACCTCAAGGACTTTTAATATTTTCTATGACAGTTATGATCATTTTCTAACTGTGAGGACATTGGCGGTATTACGGAGAGCGCGGGAACACTCGGACAAACTTTCAAAAGCATAGTCATATGGAGGTGTTCTATCCCTTTCCAGCAGACCTGGTGACTAGTGATGAGCGAGCGTGCTCGGATAAGGTGTTATTCTAGCACGCTCTTGTCCTAATAGAGTATTTTCGGTGTGATTGAACACTATGCTCAAGTTGCCGAGGCGACATGTTCGGCAGCCACAACACATTCAGGGATTGACTATCAAACAGGCCTCCCCTGCATGTGTTGCGGCTGTCGAGCATGCAGCCTCGACGACTTGAGTATAGTATTCGATCACATCGAAGATACTCTTATTAGGACAAGGGCGTACTCGAATAACACCTTATCAGAGCACGCTCTCTCATCACTACTGGTGACATCTTGGTCTGCTCCACCGGTGGTTGACACTCCGGTATTCTGGCTCCTTTAGTTATCTCTCCGGTAATTAATCCTTTGTATTGCTTTTTTTGACCTGATCCCAAACTGTGTAGCCATTTATCAGGTACATACTTTTCAGCACGTGACTTGAGGTACGACTGCAAGGGTTAATCTCTCCTTCCACTCAATCTTACACTTGGCTGTAGACTGCAAAGTCATCATCGATCCCACCGCAAAACAGTCCACACGCCTCAGGTGCTCAACACGCTGCCGCCACTCATCAAACGGGGTGACGAGTCCCCAAAATACACACTGCTGTCCGACAGTCGATAGGCCTCACACTCTCCGAAAGGCTATGGATTCTTAGAGCAGAGAAGGACCAAACTTACTAAAGGTTTAAGCTTTATTATAAAAAGTACAGGGCATATAAGAAAAGGCATAAAAGGAGAAAATAGGGTGACACACAAATAATCAAAACCGTTATAAAATAGAAAGGAGGATTAACAGAAATAACAGAACTATTCTGTCTAAGATTCTTCTGTTTCCTTGAGGTTAGGGAAGGTTTATGGATCACACTCGGCTTGGCTGACCCCCACATGTGAAGATCTTTCCACTGTTAAGCTATATTTTTATATGCCTGGTCCTGGGCTCAAGCTTCCAGGATGGTCTAGATTGTAACCTTGACATCACTGGTCTGTAGCTGGAGCGAGGGCTAATAACGAGGCAAGTACATTGCATATTACCCAGCTTGTTTTCTTCAACCCCACTTCATAGCTAGATTTCTGGCTACAAAGGACCATCTGCCAACCTTTGAAGCTCCACTCTCTAGGCCGAGGTGTCAGGAATGACATTGTTACATCCCCTCTCGCTCCGGAGATCCTGTTAGCCTCCTAACCTGTAATAAGAGTTCACAGATGTTATGGCCCTGTTGTGCAGTTTTAATTATGTGAATGGCACATGGAGGTCTGTGTGGGGCCCATAATTCTCTGTGGAGGACTGTGTGGGGCCCATAATCCTCTATGGAGGACTGTGTGGGGCCCATAATCCTCTATGGAGGACTGTGTGGGGCCCACGATCCTCTATGGAGGACTATACTGGCCGGTCCATATTGATAAGTCGGCAGTCACTCTGTGCTGTGAGGATTCGGCCGGTTTCTGACCTATTGTAGACTTTACAATAGATATCACTCATGTAATGTAAGAAGTGAAATCTTTGGATTGTACTATATATTTCTTATCTGTGCATCATGAATCGTGGTATGTGATAAAGGGGCCACTGAGACACTTTTGCCCAGGGTCCAAGATAACCTGGAGCTGGACCTGCCTTTTGATTTCCCAAACTACCTGCTTCATTCCCCTAAATTCAGCCTAAAATAAGCAAAACCCTCCAGTGATCACTTTCCTGAATCCATCCCCTATCCGGAGAGCTCAACCGGCAGAATCCAACTCCACCACAAGTAACAACGTAATGTCTCCTCCTCACTCCTTCATGTAATTCATATGGACAAGGATAATGTGTTCCTCCCATACAGTCCTGATATAAATATCATATACCAAATAGAAAAGACAGCGCCTCAAACCTTGGTGAAAAAGAATTCACATTTTATTCTGCCCCTTCAGGGGGGCCGGTCGCTGATCGCTGTCACACACAGCTAGCGAGATCGCTATGTGTGACGGGGCCCTAAGTGTGCGTGTGTAGCCCATTCACTATCTCCATCCATCCCTCACTCCCTCAAGATGGCCGGACCATCACTGTAGATACACCATTGTATATACACCCCTGTCCTCTGTATCTCCCCCACCTCATTGTAGAGTGTAAGCTCTCACCAGCAGGGGCGGCTTATTGTGCTTTAATTATTGTATTGTTAGCGTTGTTACTTTTGACTTGTGTTTTGAAACTATTAAACTGTAAAGCGCTGCGCTATATAAATAAGATCATTATTATTATTAGTGCAGTCACTCTTTTTGTGGGTGGGGTGTTTGGGAGAGTCTGTGAAAATTTGCAACCAATTACTGTGGGCAACACTATTACTGGTGGGCTTAAGGACACTGGCGCAGAACGAACTCTCGTGCTCCCTGAGTTTGTGTTACCAGAGGAACTCATTCCTGGGAAGACCCTGACTGTCACCGGTGTTTGCCGTCTCTTACCGATGGCCCAGGTTTTTCTGGATTGGGGTGCGGCGAGGGGGATAAGGGAAGTGGGGGCGTCAGAGAATCCCCCACAAATGTTTTACTGGGAACTGATCTGGGACAGTTGGTTGCCCGATACATCCCTGACAACCCTCCCAGATCTGACATGTCATGTAATGCAAGTGTCCATAATGTGAATGTGATGCATAATAAAAATGTGTGCTTTGGTAGAGGAGGACTCAGCCACATCACACTGCGGAGGGCAGCAGAGAGCTGGGCGCTCCAAAGATCACAGCGGGTGGTACTCATGACCTTCCCGGCCTGTCATATCAGGGATTTGTGGGATTAAGAAAGTCCTGACAAATACTGTATCCCTGACAATAACCATCCCCCATATATTAATCTCCACGTCAGTTACGTCTGTGACCCTTTGATTTCCCCATTATTTGTATTTAATTTGACTCATTAATAAAGATATACCGATATATATATATATATATTTGTCTGGCATGGGGGCGTGGCATGACCGGCGAGGAGTGAGGACACGTCCTGAAGAGCTCCCGCTCCTATACCGAGAACCGACCCAACCAGAGACTCACCCAGATGTCTAATACCCCGATGTCCACCAGGAGAAGCCGAGGGAGTGCGCCCACAGGCCCCACGGCACCCGAAAAGGTTCCCCACAGCATCTCCAGCTACTTCACGGGGGCAGGAAAGAAGAAGGTTGCAGGCGCCATGATGAATGCGGCGCGCAGGGGACAACCAGCTCCGCTGCCAGCGGGGAACAAGGTACCGGAGGTGGGGAGCAACATGGGAGGAGAGGAGACGATGGGGGGACTTCCCCGGAATCTATTGTGGTGACCCCGGCGGCCATAAAAGGAACGGGGCAATCTCCTCATGGCGGTAATGGCTCCGCTGAGCCCCTGGAAACATGCGCTTCACAGGGAGACCCCGTGGCCAGGCCAGAGAGGCCTCACACTGATACGGCTTGTGCAGACCTAGGAAAATCCTCCCTGAAGCACCCTGCGCCATACTCCCGGGGAGATCATCATATTATTCCCCCTGAGGGCAACTTTGCCTTCACAGGTGACGATATAATGCAAGAAGGAGCGGATCCCACAATGAGAGGGCAGCTTAACCATTCCATGACACCTGCTCATCAAAATGACCTGCAATCAGTCTTACCTCCCCCACCTACCCTTCAACTAGCAGCATCCCTAACATCACAGTGTGGACTGTTGTGAGTTCATTTTCCCCTTCACCGTCGATGTCTGATGAACTCCCTCTTCTGGTGAAGGAAGGTAGTGAGGCTGATTACCAAACACCTGATCTAGTAGATGATGACTGGGTAACAGGAAATTCTGACTGGATATAAGGCAGCCGACGCCCTTCTGAGTCGCTGGTGATTTCTCTGCTGGATTCTTGGATACCAGTCTGATTCCTGCTTCCCAAAGATAAGTTTTTGCTCTGCTATTGAACTTATTAGTTTTGTTTTGTTTACCTTGTTTTTAGGAGTTCAGCCATCCCCGGTCGGGGGTGTGCTGAGTTCCATTTTTGTCTCTGATCAGTTTGTCTCTTTGCTCTGTCTTCAGAATTTACCTGAGTGCTGATATAGTCTTTTTGAAGTCCTAGCGACTTCAGGGCCTGTTTTTCCTATCAGACGGTTGGGACATTTTTTGGTAGGGTTTTTTACGGATTGCAGACAGCAGCTTTTCTATCCTGTCTTTTTTAGTTAGCTTGGGCCCCATCGTTTGCTCAACCTATCTTTCTATCTGTGTTAGTGTTTTCATCTTGCTTCACCGTCATTATATGTTGGGGGCTGCCTTTTGCTTTGGGGTCTGCTCTGGGGCAGTTTAGATTTCCCCTTTCTTTCTTTAGGCCTATTTAGTTCTCCGGCTGTGATCGAGGGGTCTAGGGCATCGTAGGAACCCCCCACGGCTACTGTTAGTTGTTGTGGATAGGATCAGGGGTCTGCAATCTGATAGCTACCAACCTCTCCGGTTTTCTGGACTTAGCTAGTATTTTTGTTTTTTCCTCCGGTGACTCATTCATAACAGTGGACCTTCGGCCCTTCTTCCTGCGGGACAACCTGCAACACCCATAGGAGTCGATTTCACATTACTGTATGATAAGATTAGAGACATACCGACGAAACAAGACATGGATCAATATATTGTTCGCCTGGAATCTTCTTACAAAGCTGAGCTTTCCATACTTAAGGACGATATCCAACAATGTGAAGAGAAGGTTGAATCTCATGATCAGCTTCTAGCTTCCCTGAATGAAAGAGTAGAGGCTCAGGAGACTGCCGTGGCTACCCAGGCTAGACAGCTGTAGCTCCTAGCAGAGATGCTAGACGATTCTGAAAACAGGGGACGCAGGAATAACATAAGAGTACGGGGATTACCTGAATCTATACCCCCTCAGGAGTTAAATAGCACTTTGAGAGGCATTTTCAACTTGGTTTTAGACAGGCCCCAAGATACTCCACTGGAGTTAGATCGTGCTCACAGGGCTCTAGGCCCGCGTCCTAGTGAACAGGACCCACCGAGAGATGTGATTTGCCGGGTCCATAAGTATCAACTCAAAGATGCAGTCATGGGAGCAGCCAGGAAGGCAGGACCCATTAAGCACTTGGATACCCACATACAGCTCCTACCGGACCTATCCAGATGGACCCTGAAGAGGCGCAGAGCCCTTCGCCCACTCTTAGATGAGCTACGACAACATGATCTTCCTTATACCTGGGGGTTTCCATTTTGCCTCCAGGTTCAGAAGAGGGGCTGAGTGCATCGCTTGAGCCATCCTAGCAGAATCCCGGCATTCTCGGCCGCCCTGGATGCACCTGAGGTGGACGTCCTCGATTGGCCACCCTTACCGTCCCTTTACAGAATGAATGACCCTCGCAGGGGACGAGTTCCTTAACGACAGCGCCGACCCGGAAGACGGCCCAATGGACTTGGGCATGCACATCCAGGAGAAAGAGAGAATGACTGATCGAGAAGTTCTGTGATTCGGGGAGGGTTTTTTCATAATGGATGGGGGGTTAGGGATGGAGGACCAGTTTTATTAGCAATGCAGAATTGTAGGTTGAATCAGTTGTCATTATCAGTCGATTTTCTTTCTCGACGCTGGACTCAACAGCGGTGAGATCTTACCTCTCTCTTCGCCAATTGACCTCTCTGAAAAGAGACCTTCATGACCTACATCTCACTGATGTTTGGAGGCTCCTTAACCCCAACACGAAGGATTATACGTTCGTCTCCACGCCACATAACTCATATGGCAGAATAGATTTCTTTCTTCTCAGTCATTGTGCGTTGGCCTGGGACCCGAAACCGTCCATTGGGAATTTCCTGTGGTCGGATCATGCTCCAGTTTTTCTGGACATTAGCCCTCCTGATTCGGGGACGCGACAGTGGACGTGGAGATTGAACGATAATCTTTTAAAAGACCCTACATGTGTGGCTGACGTTAAAACTACTATAGCGACTTTTTTACAAGATCACGAACACGACGCTACTGCCATGCCTATCAAATGGGAAACTCTTAAATGCGTCCTTAGAGGGGTTCTTATTAAACATGGCTCCCGCTTAAAGCAAATGAAAAATAAAGAAATTAGGGATCTCACGGAAAAAATATTAATTTTGGAGATGACTCATAAGAATGACTTAAAGGCGGCGACGCAGTCTGACCTGATCAAATGTAGAGACGATCTGAAGTCTCTGCTAAACGAGAAGTCCCGTATTCATAGAAATCGTTTTAAAAGTATATTATACGGCCAAGCTAATAAATGTGGACGTATGCTGGCCAGATTTTTACACCCACACTGTCAGACCACATACATTCCATCCCTTCAGAAGCATCGAGGTCAGGCGACATCGAATCCAACCGAAATTCTAGACATAATGCGACGCTACTACCATACATTGTACAATATTAAGGGAAATGACCCCCCACAGCCGACCCTGGACCCCCAACCACGAATAGAATCTTATATTCATGATACCGCCCTCCCGACATTGACTACAGATTTGACGGAACCATTAGAAGCAGATTTTACAACTGAGAAGATTGACGAGGTCATTTGAAGCACCCCGGCTGGTAAGAGTCTGGGTCCGAATGGCTTTTCCCCTCATTTTTACAAGGTGTTTCGAGAGCAACTTAATCCCATTATGACACAGGTCTTTAACTCCATCGTGGGCGACGCCCCGCTTGTCCCACAATCCTTAGAGGCCTTCATTACAGTAATACCGAAGCCGGGAAGGGATCCTACGGTGGTGACCAACTACCGCCCAATATCACTTATTAACGTAGACGTGAAACTTTACGCAAAAATTTTAGCTAACCGACTAGCTCCCCTTCTACCTTTGATTGTGCATTCGGACCAGGTGGGGTTTGTGCGGGGGGAGGGAGGCAAGGGACGGGATAGGCAAAACCCTCATTTTGACTGCACATGCTAAATCAAAACATAAACCGATGGCTCTGTTATCGATTGACGCGGAAATAGCCTTTGACCATGTGCACTGGGGATTCATGTTCTCGGCCTTACGACAGATAGGCCTGGGGAGTCGTTTCCTACATAGGATTGCGGCTCTATATTCCAGCCCTACGGCGAGAGTTAGGGTCAATGGCGCACTGTCAGATCCTATAGCCATTGGGAATGCCCACCTACGCCCCTTCTATACAGGGTAGTTATGGAACATTTAGCGGTAGCGATTAGAGGGAACCCCAGTGTGCACGGTCTATGGGTGGACCGCATTCATTACAAGGTCTCTCTTTATGCAGATGATCTTCTACTGTATGTATCTCAGCCGCACATTTCCCTTCCGTCATTGATGGTGGAGTTTCAAAAATATGGTGCAGTCAGTAATTTTAAAATTAATTTTCAGAAGACCGAAGCCCTTAATATATCCCTGGGACAAGCAGAACTCACGAGAATAATGGAGAATTTCCCTTTTCGTTGGAAAAAAGAAGCTATTCAATACTTGGGCGTTCAGGTTCCAACCGATATGACTGACCTTTACAAACTTAATTACTTACCCCTCCTGGAGTCAACCCTGAAACGTTTGAAAGAGTACGGACAAAGGAACATCTCGTTGTTTGGCAGGATGAACTCCTTTAAAATGGATGTTCTTATCAGATTTTTATATTTGTTTCAGGCAGTCCCGATTATGCCGCCAAAGGCATTCTTCCAAACCATCAGATCTGCATTGACCCGATTAGTCTGGCAGGCTTCTAAGCCCCGTTTAAAGTATACCAGTCTGACTACTCCAAAGTCCAGGGGCGGTGCGGGTCTCCCTGATTTAGAACTTTACCATAGAGCCTCCCTGCTAACACGTCTATTCGACTGGCAATTTGGCCACCATTCTAAACAATGGGTTCAATTGGAACAGACATCCTTTGACATCCCCTTACGACACCATCCCTGGATTCGATGTTATGACCTTACTCCAAACGACGCTGAGGGATCAACGGGCATTTTGGCGCGAGAGACATTACGACTCTGGAATCGCATAAAAATTAAGAAGAAGTTGATCAGCGCCCTGAATCCGCTGACGCCAATTTTTGGCAACCCAGATTTTCCCCCTGGTCATTTCAGGGAATGTTTTTTAGGTTGGTTTGTGGGCTCGGACTTGCGCCTGGGACAGGTACTGGTGGGAGGAGAGATTCCACCTCTGGAGACCCTACAGGAACAATTTCCCACTGGGGGGCTCTCCTGGATGGAATATAAGCAGTTGAAGTCGTTTATCCAGGGACACATAGCTGACCGCAATTCCTGCCCCCCCATGACAAGAATGGAAAATTTATTACAGCAGCAGGACCCCCCTTCTCATCTGATTTCTCTCTTATATAAGAAGCTCCATGTTGAGGATTCGGAGGTGATCCCGAGTTATATTCGGGCATGGGAAGAGGAGATGGGGTGTAAATTCTCAGTTGAGGACCTTAACAAAGCTTACCTATTCACACACAAAATGTCCCCGGCTGGGGGCGCACAGGAGAAAAATTTCAAGATATTGACCAGATGGTATCTGTCCCCCGCTAGACTAAAGACTATTTTTCCATCAGTAGAGGACACCTGTTGGCGCTGTGGAACTGAGAGAGGCACACTATTTCACAAATGGTGGCAGTGTTCCGCAATGCAATCTTTTTGGAAGAAGGTGTTTCTGGCTTATCATAAAATTTCCAGAGATTATGTTCCCCCTTCCCCGCAAATTGCCATCCTTTCGATCCTTCCGGGCCCCATATCAGCTCAGAAGCGGAGTCTTCTCAAATTTTGTGTCACAGCACCACGCATGGTTATTCCACGCCATTGGCGAGAAGTAATACTGCCAACAAAGGCGGAATGGGTGTCCGAATTTGCAGAAATCTTCCGGATGGAGGAACTGATGGCGGAAATGGAAGGGGACAACTCCCGCTTGATTCGTACTTGGCATCCCTGGATCATATTCAAAGAAACGGCCGGGTTATCCCAACTGGTCGAGGAGGCTTCTTAGGGGCTGGCTCGGAGGTTTAGTGCCTGTCTCTTCCCTTTCATCCCCCTCTCTCCCTTCCTTCTACTCCTGAATGTTCCATCCTAAATTCTTTCAGGCTCTTTCCCTCTTCTTTCTAATATTTTCCCTTTTTCTTTTCTGTAATACACCCTTGTTGATAAATGTTAAAGTACACTATGAATGCTCGCGACTATTATATTAATGCATCTCCCCATTTATGTTACCAATATACCAAAGATAGTGGGAGAGAAAGGTTTGCTCTTCAGTCTATTTTATTGCATATCAGTCAAATGTTAATGTATGCTATATAGCTGGGTTAACCAACCTACAATGCCAGTCACTTGTTTTGAGTCTGGTCCATGATGGGGTACTTGTGCTTTCTCAATATATACCCTATTGTGAAGTTACAAGTTCATATTTCAGAAGATATGTAAGCTTTAAATGAGATTGTTTATACTATGATCTTGTACAGATGGGTGTATAACTTTTGTTATCTTGTATGCTTCCCTTGTCTACTTGTTTTTTCTGTTTTTTCAATAAAAATAGATTCAACATATTTGTGTGGCATACCTTTATCCTTTTCTATTTCTCTATCATTATCATGCCTTCAGACACATTACTTGACTGATTTTTGCCCTGTAGGTTTTTAAGAAGTTAGAAGGGTTAAACGTTTATCAGCGATTTCTCATTTTTCAAAATAAAATTACAAAACCATTTTTTTTTTTTAGGGACCACATCACATATGACGTGACAGAGGGGTCAATATGAAAGAAAATACCCCAAAGTGACAACATTCAAGAAGTGTATTAATTCTTCAGTTGCTAAACAGGAATTAAAGAAATGTGGAAGGCAAAAATGAAAATTTTAATAATTTTCCACTTGCTTCAGCCTCAAATTTTACATTTTCACAAGGGTAACAGGAGAAAATGCTCAGTACAATTTCTTGTGCAATTTCTCCTTAGTACGCAGATACCCCATATGTGGGGGAAAACTACTCTTTGGGCGCACGGCAGGGCTGGGACCGGAAAGAGCTCTACTTGACTTTTGGAACGGCAAATTGAATGGAACAGACTGCAGGCGCCATGTTGTGTTTGCAGAGCCCCATATGTTCGTAAACAGTGAAAACATTTTAGACACATTTATCCTGCTCTCCTAAGCTGAGCACTTATGTGAAGGAGAAAATGGCTAATGAAATCAATTATTAACCCCTTTACCCCCGGTGGTTTGCACGTTAATGACCAGGTCAATTTTTAAAATTCTGACCACTGTCCCTTAATGAGGTAATAACTCTGGAGCTTCCATGGATCCCGGTGATTCTGACGATATTTTCTCGTGACATATTGTACTTCATGATAGTGGTAACATTTCTTTGATATGACTTATATTTATTTGTGAAAAAAACGTAAGTTTGGCGAAAATTTTGAAATTTTCCAACTTTGAATTTTCATGCCCTTAAATCACAAATATGTGTCGCACAAAATACTTAATTAGTAACATTTCCCACATGTTTACGTTACATCAGCACAATTTTTGGAACCGAAATATTTTTTTGTTAGGAAGTTATAAGGGTTAAAAATTAAACAGCGATTTCTAATTTTTACAACTTTATACAGAACCATTTTTTATTTAGGGACCACCTCACATTTGAAGTCACTTTGAGGGGTCTATATGATAGAAAATACCCAAAAGTGACACCATTCTAAAAACTGCACCCCTCAAGGTACTCAAAACTACATTCAAGAAGTTTATTAACCTTTCAGGTGCGTCACAGGAATTTTTGAAATGTTTAAAATAAAATGTTCAGAACTGAGAGTCCTCAGTGGTTGATACCTTTTAATGGCTAACTGAAAAGATGGTAACACATTGCAAGCTTTCGAGACTACTCAGGTCTCTTCATCCAGACTCCTTATCTATGAACTGTTCCAATATTTATGTTTCTCCCTATCCCATAATGATAATTCTGCTTCACGTCGCTTGTCTTATCTATTGCGCTATTTCTGTGCTGTGTTGTGTATAAATATGTGACTCTTCAGATTTTGTATTAGTCAATGCCTGATGAAGAGACCTGAGTAGTCTCGAAAGCTGCAAAGTGTTACCATCTTTTCAGTTAGCCATTAAAAGGTATCAAACACTGAAGACTCTCAATTCTGAATATTTTTCTATTGTGGTGTAGTGACCACTGTGTCCGCTAGGGGGCGCTGTGTGGATGTCCCAGGAGAGAGGATGAGTGGCAGAATACCGAATGACCTTTATGTATCTTAAGGTAGGTGGCCTTGGGATGGAGACTTGTGTGTATGTTGATCAGCAGTGACACTGCTGAGGTGCTGTTTCAATGTGTTTGGGAAGTCTCTAGGCAGCTGGTGAGATGGGCAGGACCAGTTACCTACAAACCCACCCAGGCGTGTGGTTAAGAACGCTATGTAAAGTGTGTATGAGTGGTTGAAAGACCTGTGATGAGGTCATAGCCATGTGACCTGATGGGCGTGGCTACGGACCATATAAAGTGGCCAGGGTAGGTCACATGGAGTGAATGCTTGGACCTGGTTGGTCCGTTTTTGGAAGGTCCCGTCTGAGAGAGATGGGGCTGTCTTCCTGACAGCAAGTGAACGCTGTGTTTAATGGCTGCACGTGCCTGATAGTTCCCTGGAGGGAATGGACGTCTGCAGTGAGCTGAAGCAGCCATGAGGGAACCCTGACCGGCTGAGATAACTGTGAGGCTGAAGAGCCTGTGTATGGAACATTGCATAACCTGTGTGACCACAGGCTGGACAGACTGAAGCTCTGTCATGGATGCTATGCTGTTTTCTATTGCTTTGATGGTTTATGATGCATGAATAAACCGCATGGACTGAGATTGTTGTATGGAAAACCCGTGCCGGATCTGATTATTTGGCTGCCAAGCGAGTGTCCCCTATCTGAATGACAGTGCTACCTTACACTATCTACTGGCTAACACTGTACAAAGATATACATCTTTCCTGTATTAAAATAAAATGAACATATCTTTTTTTCACAGAAATTTTTTTACTTCAGATCTAATTTTCTTTATTTTATGAAGGGTAACAGGAGAAATTGGACAACAAAATTTATTGTGCAGTTTGTCCTGAGTATGCTGATACCCCATATGTGGGGGTAAACCACTGTTTGGGCGCATGGCAGAGCTCGGAAGGGAAGAATCGCCGTTTGACTTTTTCAAAGCAAAATTAAATGGAATGGAGATCGGACGCCATGTCACGTTTGGAGAGCCCCTGATGTGCCTAAACAGTGGAAACTCCCCCACAAGTGACATCATTCTGGGAACTAGACCCCCTAAGGAAATTATCTAAATGTGTGGTGAGAACTTTGAACCCCCAAGTGTTTCACTAAAGTTTATAATGCTCGGCTGTGAAAAAAAAAATGTATTTCACAAAAATGATTTTTACCCCCAATTTTTTTTTATTTTCCCAAGGGTAACAGGAGAAATTGGACCCCAAAAGTTGTTGTCCAATTTATCCTCAGTATGCTGCTACCCCATATGTGGGAGAAATCTACTGTTTGGGCGCATGACAGAGATCGGAAGGGAAGTAGTGATGTTGTGTAAGGCAGACTTTGATGGAATGGTAAGTGGGCGTCATGTCACGTTTGAAGAGCCCCTGATGTGCCCAAACAGTGGAAAACCCCACAAATGACCACAATTTGGAAACCAGACTCCCCAACGGGCAAAAGCTTAGAACAAGGATGAATGCTCATCGTCACACAATAAGAGAAAAAAGAATGGATCTACCTGTGGCAAAACATTTCTGTATCCCTGATCACAGCAGCGTGGATATGAAATTACTGGTATTGAAAGGTAACTTCACATCTCAGAGAGAGAGAGACGAGTTTGGGAGTACAAATTTATGATGAACTTTGACACTCTCAGTGCTGGAATGAATGTGTCGCATGGATTTATGTCTTTTTACATCAATTAAGGAATTTCCTTTTAAAACCTTGCGGGGCAACACAGAACTAGACCCCAATCAGAGGACCATAAAACATCCAGACTCCTTATCTATGAACTGGTCCAATGTTTATATTTATGTTTCTCCCTCTCCCATATTGATAGTTCTGCTTCACGTCACTTGTCTTATCTATTGCATTTTTTCTAGGCTGTATTGTGCATAAATATGTGACTTCAGATTTTGTATTAGTCTAGCCTGATGAAGAGACCTGAGTAGTCCCGAAAGCTGCAATGTGTTACCATCTTTTCGGTTAGCCATTAAAAGGTATCAACTACTGAGGACTCTCAATCCTGAATATTTTTAGACTCCCCAAGGAACTTATCTAGATGTGCCTTAGGTCTGTTTCAGACTTCAGTTTTTTTGTGTCAGTTAAAATACGCCAAAATGGCGGAAAGCGGATCAGTTGCTAACTGGTGTGAACGGATGCCACCGGACCATTTTTTTGACGGATCCGATGAATGAAGAATTTTAAAGGAACCGCAGCCCGAGAGAGAGAGAGAGAGAGAGAGAATTTTTTCTGTTCGCCAGAAATGATTTCAGGGTTAAATTTCCGGCTGACTTCATTCCTCCGGGCAAGCGCACTATAAAATGCGGATCCTGCAGAAAAAAAAAACGCTGCATGGTCCGTCCAGGCATGTCAACGGACGCAAAAAATTGACGGATGTGCAAAAAACGGATCCAACGGATGGCCATCCGTCAAGATCCGCTGGTAATGCAAATCAATGGGGGAAGAAACGGATCCACCAAAAAAAAAAGGCGGATCCGTTTTTTTTTTGCAAAACGGCGGATTTTGACTGATGGTCAAAAACGGAAGTGTGAAACAGGCCTTAACAGTGGCAATGCCCCACAAGTGACCCCTTTTTGGAACTAATCTACTGTTTTCTGGTATGTGAATTTTAAAAGTGAGCCTGGATTTCACTGCAGCTCAGCTTGGCTGGGAACAGAGCCCAGGGACCGGATCTAACTGCGGTGACTTCAGTGAGATCCCCGCTAGCACCATGAGCCCTCACAGTGCTAGCGGTGATCTCACCGCAGCTCAACCCAGCGGGGAACGGAGCCCAGTGACCGGAGGTAACCTCTATGACGTCATCCCCAATTACTGATGCTGCGTTCCCAGCAGCTCATTCACCAGTGGTTCTCAGCGTGGACGGTCGCATCTTGGCACACAGTGGGACAGTTCTATAGGTCAGGTCATTGCAGACGTGGCGAAACTAAATATGTGTGCTTTCGTTTTTTTTCATTCAAATATATATTTAGAGATAGAATATACAAGGTGGACCACTTATATGGATAGGCCTAAATAAAATGGGAATGGTTGGTGATAACAACTTCCTGTTTGTGGCACATTAGTATATGGGAGGGGGAAACTTTTCAAGATGGGAGGTGACCATGGCGGCCATTTAGAAGTCGGCCATTTTGGATCCAACTTTATTTTTTCCAATGGAAAGAGGGTCATGTGGCACATCAAACTTATTGAGAATTTCACAAAAAAACAATGGTGTGCTTGGTTTTAATGTAACTTTATTCTTTTATGAGTTTTTATAAGTTTATGACCACTTGTAAAATGTGTTCAAAGAGCTGGCCATTGTGCTGGATTGTCAATGCAACCCTCTTCTCCCACTCTTGACACAGTGATTTTTTTTACAATTATCTAAAAAAAATGTTTTCACTTTTTCCTAACTTTTTTACTTAGTCCCACTATGAGACAATCATTTTTTGCAGGCTGATCGCTTCCATAGCATGCAGATGAAGCAGGATCTGCACGCCATATAAGCAGTCAGCGCTGCACTGACACAGGGAGAACTTGCGCATGATCAGCAAGTTTACTTAGCTCTGGTGACCCAGATGTCGTCTAGTTCTGGTGACCCGGATGTCATCATGATGACATCTGGCTCATCATGGCAATGATCGGGACCCCGCATCATGCCGCAGGGTTTCCGATCCAAAGGCAGACGGGCTGTCTGCCCTGTGCCAGCTACCGAATGCTATGATCTTGTTAGATCATAGTATTTTGGGGCTTATAGTGCCGGGAGCGATCTGTGACCGCTCCTGCACCTAGTGCCGGTTGTTAGCTGTCAGAATCAGCTGACACCCGGCCACGATCGGCCGCGCTTCCCCCGTGAGCGCGGTCGATCATGATGACATACTATACCGTCCATGGTCAAATTGTGCCGGGTCACATGGACGGTATAGTACGTTGCATGTCAGAAAGGGGTTAAACCTTATATAAGCTAGTTCAGATATGATGTGACAAGATGGCGTCTGTGTCGTGGAGCAACACCCTGGAAGGAATCTTTGGAATGTAAAGCAAATACTGAACATTGAATATATTGAGTGGAGTTGGCAAGGACCAATCATAGGCTGACACTGGCTGTTCAGAACTTGTGCCACACCCATTTCCTGTCTGTTACAAGATTCTTTGCTTTAAGAATAAAGTTCAGTTGTGTGCCAACTTTGGCTGAGAGAGGGACACGTATCTGACTGTGTATCCAATACATTCTTTCTTCTAAGCGCGCACTCGGCTCATATTTAGGTCAGGAACAGGCAATCACTAAGATCTGGTCTTAAGAGATCACCCCCACACTTACATCGGGGTTTCCATCTAAATATCTGAAATACGTGATTCAAATGAAACCCCTGACAGACTGACTCACTATAATGAGACAGCAGAGTTACTCTGGACTCCGTCTGGCCTCTGTCCTGCGGTGTCCTTTTCAGAAGTGCACAAAGCTGTGGCGGACCGCGTTATTATGCGCACCTAAAAAGACAGACACTGCTGGATCACAGGCCACACAACATCCACGGTGCCTTTATTCTTCGGGTCGGTGCAATTACAGCGATCCCAGATTTATACCGGATTTTAGGTTTGGCTGCGGTCACACACTGAAAGACGCTTTTGGCATTGCCATACTCTGGGAGCTATCATTTTTCCATATTTCAACCCACAAAGTCATGTGAGGGCTTGCATTTCCCGAGAGGAGTTGACATTTTTTATTGATACCATTTTTGGGCACACAACCTTTTTGATCACTTTCTATTCCGGTTTTTGGAGGCAGAATGAACAAAAACCAGCAATTCAAATTACAATACTTTATAACACCGGCTTGAAAAATGATTTTAAAATCTAAAATGTTGTCCTACTGAGATGTACGATCAGTAAATGCACTCAATACTTGGTCAGGCTCATTCTGCATCAAGTACTGCATCAATGTGACATGGCATGGAGGCGATCAGCCTGTGGCACTGCTGAGGGGTTATGGAAGCCCAGGTTGCTTTGATAGCAGCCTTCAGCTCGTCTGCATTGTTGGGTCTGGTGTCTCATCTTCTTCTTGACAATACTCCAGAGATTCTCTATGGGGTTAAGGTCAGGCGAGTTTGCTGCCAATCAAGCACAGTGATACTGTTGTTTTTACACCAGGTATTGGTACTTTAGGCAGTGTGGAAAGGGGCCAAGTCCTGCTGGAGAATGAAATGTCCATCTCCAAAAAGCTTGTCGGCAGAGGGAAGCATAAAGTCCTAAAAAGTTTCCTGGTAGACACTTGGATACAGCACTCTGTGAACAGCAAGCTTCTTTAGCAATGACCTTTCTGTGGTTCCCCCTCCTTGTGGAGTGTGTCAGTGACTGCCTTCTGGACATCTGTCAGGTCAGCAGTCTTCCCCATGATTGTGAAGCTAGTGAAACAGGCTAAGGGACCTTTATAAAGCTTATGAGCCTTTACAGGTGTTTATTGTTAACTATTCTAATTTACTGAGATAATGATTTTGGGTTTTCATTGGCTGTAAGCCATAATCATCAACATTAACAAAAAAAAACCCGTGACATAGATCACTCTGTGTGTAATGACTCTATAATATAGGAGAGTCACTTTTTGTATTGAAGAACTGAAACAAATTCACTTTTTGATGATAATCTAATTTTGTGAGAAGCAGTTGTAGAAGAGTTTACCTCTCCACTCAGCAGATAATAATAGAAATATAGAAGAGTTTACCTCTCCACTCAGCAGATAATAGAAATATAGAAGAGTTTACCTCTCCACTCAGCAGATAATAATAGAAATATAGAAGAGTTTACCTCTCCACTCAGCAGATAACAGAAATATAGAAGAGTTTACCTCTCCACTCAGCAGATAATAATAGAAATATAGAAGAGTTTACCTCTCCACTCAGCAGATAATAGAAATATAGAAGAGTTTACCTCTCCACTCAGCAGATAATAATAGAAATATAGAAGAGTTTACCTCTCCACTCAGCAGATAATAGAAATATAGAAGAGTTTACCTCTCCACTCAGCAGATAATAATAGGAATATAGAAGAGTTTACCTCTCCACTCAGCAGATAACAATAGAAATATAGAAGAGTTTACCTCTCCACTCAGCAGATAATAGAAATATAGAAGAGTTTACCTCTCCGCTCAGCAGATAATGATAGAAATATAGAAGAGTTTACCTCTCCACTCAGCAGATAATAATAGAAATATAGAAGAGTTTACCTCTCCACTCAGCAGATAATAATAGAAATATAGAAGAGTTTACCTCTCCACTCAGCAGATAATAATAGAAATATAGAAGAGTTTACCTCTCCACTCAGCAGATAATATTAGAAATATAGAGGAGTTTACCTCTCCACTCAGCAGATAATAATAGGAATATAGAAGAGTTTACCTCTCCACTCAGCAGATAATATTAGAAATATAGAGGAGTTTACCTCTCCACTCAGCAGATAATAATAGAAATATAGAAGAGTTTACCTCTCCACTCAGCAGATAATAGAAATATAGAAGAGTTTACCTCTCCACTCAGCAGATAATAGAAATATAGAAGAGTTTACCTCTCCACTCAGCAGATAATAATAGGAATATAGAAGAGTTTACCTCTCCACTCAGCAGATAAAAGAAATATAGAAGAGTTTACCTCTCCGCTCAGCAGATAATAATAGAAATATAGAAGAGTTTACCTCTCCACTCAGCAGATAATAGAAATATAGAAGAGTTTACCTCTCCACTCAGCAGATAATAATAGAAATATAGAAGAGTTTACCTCTCCACTCAGCAGATAATAGAAATATAGAAGAGCTTACCTCTCCACTCAGCAGATAATAGAAATATAGAAGAGTTTACCTCTCCACTCAGCAGATAATGATAGAAATATAGAAGAGTTTACCTCTCCACTCAGCAGATAATAATAGGAATATAGAAGAGTTTACCTCTCCACTCAGCAGATAATAGAAATATAGAAGAGTTTACCTCTCCACTCAGCAGATAATAATAGAAATATAGAAGAGTTTACCTCTCCACTCAGCAGATAATAATAGGAATATAGAAGAGTTTACCTCTCCACTCAGCAGATAATAATAGAAATATAGAAGAGTTTACCTCTCCACTCAGCAGATAATAATAGAAATATAGAAGAGTTTACCTCTCCACTCAGCAGATAATAGAAATATAGAAGAGATTACCTCTCCACTCAGCAGATAATAGAAATATAGAAGAGTTTACCTCTCCACTCAGCAGATAATAATAGGAATATAGAAGAGTTTACCTCTCCACTCAGCAGATAATAATAGGAATATAGAAGAGTTTACCTCTCCACTCAGCAGATAATAATAGGAATATAGAAGAGTTTACCTCTCCACTCAGCAGATAATAATATAAATATAGAAGAGTTTACCTCTCCACTCAGCAGATAATAGAAATATAGAAGAGTTTACCTCTCCACTCAGCAGATAATAATAGAAATATAGAAGAGTTTACCTCTCCGCTCAGCAGATAATAGAAATATAGAAGAGTTTACCTCTCCACTCAGCAGATAATAGAAATATAGAAGAGTTTACCTCTCCACTCAGCAGATAATGATAGAAATATAGAAGAGTTTACCTCTCCACTCAGCAGATAATAATAGGAATATAGAAGAGTTTACCTCTCCACTCAGCAGATAATAGAAATATAGAAGAGTTTACCTCTCCACTCAGCAGATAACAATAGAAATATAGAAGAGTTTACCTCTCCACTCAGCAGATAATAGAAATATAGAAGAGTTTACCTCTCCACTCAGCAGATAATAATAGAAATATAGAAGAGTTTACCTCTCCACTCAGCAGATAATAATAGGAATATAGAAGAGTTTACCTCTCCACTCAGCAGATAATAATAGAAATATAGAAGAGTTTACCTCTCCACTCAGCAGATAATAGAAATATAGAAGAGTTTACCTCTCCACTCAGCAGATAATATTAGAAATATAGAGGAGTTTACCTCTCCACTCAGCAGATAATAGAAATATAGAAGAGTTTACCTCTCCGCTCAGCAGATAATAGAAATATAGAAGAGTTTACCTCTCCACTCAGCAGATAATAATAGAAATATAGAAGAGTTTACCTCTCCGCTCAGCAGATAATAGAAATATAGAAGAGTTTACCTCTCCACTCAGCAGATAATAATAGGAATATAGAAGAGTTTACCTCTCCACTCAGCAGATAATAGAAATATAGAAGAGTTTACCTCTCCACTCAGCAGATAATAATAGGAATATAGAAGAGTTTACCTCTCCACTCAGCAGATAATAATAGAAATATAGAAGAGTTTACCTCTCCACTCAGCAGATAATAGAAATATAGAAGAGTTTACCTCTCCACTCAGCAGATAATAATAGAAATATAGAAGAGTTTACCTCTCCGCTCAGCAGATAATAGAAATATAGAAGAGTTTACCTCTCCACTCAGCAGATAATAGAAATATAGAAGAGTTTACCTCTCCACTCAGCAGATAATAATAGGAATATAGAAGAGTTTACCTCTCCACTCAGCAGATAACAATAGAAATATAGAAGAGTTTACCTCTCCACTCAGCAGATAACAATAGAAATATAGAAGAGTTTACCTCTCCGCTCAGCAGATAATAGAAATATAGAAGAGTTTACCTCTCCACTCAGCAGATAATAATAGAAATATAGAAGAGTTTACCTCTCCGCTCAGCAGATAATAGAAATATAGAAGAGTTTACCTCTCCACTCAGCAGATAATAGAAATATAGAAGAGTTTACCTCTCCACTCAGCAGATAATAGAAATATAGAAGAGTTTACCTCTCCACTCAGCAGATAATAATAGGAATATAGAAGAGTTTACCTCTCCACTCAGCAGATAATAATAGAAATATAGAAGAGTTTACCTCTCCACTCAGCAGATAATAGAAATATAGAAGAGTTTACCTCTCCACTCAGCAGATAATAATAGAAATATAGAAGAGTTTACCTCTCCGCTCAGCAGATAATAGAAATATAGAAGAGTTTACCTCTCCACTCAGCAGATAATAGAAATATAGAAGAGTTTACCTCTCCACTCAGCAGATAATAATAGGAATATAGAAGAGTTTACCTCTCCACTCAGCAGATAACAATAGAAATATAGAAGAGTTTACCTCTCCACTCAGCAGATAACAATAGAAATATAGAAGAGTTTACCTCTCCACTCAGCAGATAATAGAAATATAGAAGAGTTTACCTCTCCACTCAGCAGATAATAATAGGAATATAGAAGAGTTTACCTCTCCACTCAGCAGATAACAATAGAAATATAGAAGAGTTTACCTCTCCACTCAGCAGATAATAGAAATATAGAAGAGTTTACCTCTCCACTCAGCAGATAATAGAAATATAGAAGAGTTTACCTCTCCACTCAGCAGATAATAATAGGAATATAGAAGAGTTTACCTCTCCACTCAGCAGATAATAATAGGAATATAGAAGAGTTTACCTCTCCACTCAGCAGATAATAATAGAAATATAGAAGAGTTTACCTCTCCGCTCAGCAGATAATAATAGAAATATAGAAGAGTTTACCTCTCCACTCAGCAGATAATAGAAATATAGAAGAGTTTACCTCTCCGCTCAGCAGATAATAATAGAAATATAGAAGAGTTTACCTCTCCACTCAGCAGATAATAGAAATATAGAAGACTTTACCTCTCCACTCAGCAGATAATAATAGAAATATAGAAGAGTTTACCTCTCCACTCAGCAGATAATAGAAATATAGAAGAGTTTACCTCTCCGCTCAGCAGATAATGATAGAAATATAGAAGAGTTTACCTCTCCACTCAGCAGATAATAGAAATATAGAAGAGTTTACCTCTCCGCTCAGCAGATAATAATAGAAATATAGAAGAGTTTACCTCTCCACTCAGCAGATAATAGAAATATAGAAGAGTTTACCTCTCCGCTCAGCAGATAATGATAGAAATATAGAAGAGTTTACCTCTCCACTCAGCAGATAATAGAAATATAGAAGAGTTTACCTCTCCACTCAGCAGATAATAGAAATATAGAAGAGTTTACCTCTCCACTCAGCAGATAATAATAGGAATATAGAAGAGTTTACCTCTCCACTCAGCAGATAATAATAGGAATATAGAAGAGTTTACCTCTCCACTCAGCAGATAATAGAAATATAGAAGAGTTTACCTCTCCACTCAGCAGATAATAATAGGAATATAGAAGAGTTTACCTCTCCGCTCAGCAAATAATAATAGAAATATAGAAGCGTTTACCTCTCCACTCAGCAGATAATAGAAATATAGAAGAGTTTACCTCTCCGCTCAGCAGATAATAATAGAAATATAGAAGAGTTTACCTCTCCACTCAGCAGATAATAGAAATATAGAAGAGTTTACCTCTCCACTCAGCAGATAATAATAGAAATATAGAAGAGTTTACCTCTCCACTCAGCAGATAATAGAAATATAGAAGAGTTTACCTCTCCACTCAGCAGATAATAGAAATATAGAAGAGTTTACCTCTCCACTCAGCAGATAATAATAGGAATATAGAAGAGTTTACCTCTCCACTCAGCAGATAATAATAGAAATATAGAAGAGTTTACCTCTCCACTCAGCAGATAATAGAAATATAGAAGAGTTTACCTCTCCACTCAGCAGATAATAGAAATATAGAAGAGTTTACCTGTCCACTCAGCAGATAATAATAGAAATATAGAAGAGTTTACCTCTCCGCTCAGCAGATAATAGAAATATAGAAGAGTTTACCTCTCCACTCAGCAGATAATAGAAATATAGAAGAGTTTACCTCTCCACTCAGCAGATAATAATAGGAATATAGAAGAGTTTACCTCTCCACTCAGCAGATAACAATAGAAATATAGAAGAGTTTACCTCTCCACTCAGCAGATAACAATAGAAATATAGAAGAGTTTACCTCTCCACTCAGCAGATAATAGAAATATAGAAGAGTTTACCTCTCCACTAAGCAGATAATAATAGAAATATAGAAGAGTTTACCTCTCCACTCAGCAGATAATAGAAATATAGAAGAGTTTACCTCTCCACTCAGCAGATAATAATAGGAATATAGAAGAGTTTACCTCTCCACTCAGCAGATAATAGAAATATAGAAGAGTTTACCTCTCCACTCAGCAGATAATAGAAATATAGAAGAGTTTACCTCTCCACTCAGCAGATAATAATAGGAATATAGAAGAGTTTACCTCTCCACTCAGCAGATAATAATAGGAATATAGAAGAGTTTACCTCTCCACTCAGCAGATAATAATAGAAATATAGAAGAGTTTACCTCTCCACTCAGCAGATAATAATAGAAATATAGAAGAGTTTACCTCTCCACTCAGCAGATAATAATAGGAATATAGAAGAGTTTACCTCTCCACTCAGCAGATAACAATAGGAATATAGAAGAGTTTACCTCTCCACTCAGCAGATAATAATAGAAATATAGAAGAGTTTACCTCTCCGCTCAGCAGATAATAATAGGAATATAGAAGAGTTTACCTCTCCCCTCAGCAGATAATAATAGAAATATAGAAGAGTTTACCTCTCCACTCAGCAGATAATAGAAATATAGAAGAGTTTACCTCTCCACTCAGCAGATAATAGATATATAGAAGAGTTTACCTCTCCGCTCAGCAGATAATAATAGGAATATAGAAGAGTTTACCTCTCCACTCAGCAGATAACAATAGAAATATAGAAGAGTTTACCTCTCCACTCAGCAGATAATAGATATATAGAAGAGTTTACCTCTCCACTCAGCAGATAATAATAGAAATATAGAAGAGTTTACCTCTCCACTCAGCAGATAATAGAAATATAGAAGAGTTTACCTCTCCACTCAGCAGATAATAATAGAAATATAGAAGAGTTTACCTCTCCACTCAGCAGATAATAGAAATATAGAGGAGTTTACCTCTCCACTCAGCAGATAATAATAGGAATATAGAAGAGTTTACCTCTCCCCTCAGCAGATAATAATAGAAATATAGAAGAGTTTACCTCTCCACTCAGCAGATAATAGAAATATAGAAGAGTTTACCTCTCCACTCAGCAGATAATAATAGAAATATAGAAGAGTTTACCTCTCCACTCAGCAGATAATAATAGAAATATAGAAGAGTTTACCTCTCCACTCAGCAGATAATAATAGAAATATAGAAGAGTTTACCTCTCCACTCAGCAGATAATAGAAATATAGAGGAGTTTACCTCTCCACTCAGCAGATAATAATAGGAATATAGAAGAGTTTACCTCTCCCCTCAGCAGATAATAATAGAAATATAGAAGAGTTTACCTCTCCACTCAGCAGATAATAGAAATATAGAAGAGTTTACCTCTCCACTCAGCAGATAATAATAGAAATATAGAAGAGTTTACCTCTCCACTCAGCAGATAATAATAGAAATATAGAAGAGTTTACCTCTCCACTCAGCAGATAATAATAGGAATATAGAAGAGTTTACCTCTCCACTCAGCAGATAATAATAGAAATATAGAAGAGTTTACCTCTCCACTCAGCAGATAACAATAGGAATATAGAAGAGATTACCTCTCCACTCAGCAGATAACAATAGGAATATAGAAGAGTTTACCTCTCCACTCAGCAGATAATAGAAATATAGAAGAGTTTACCTCTCCACTCAGCAGATAATAGAAATATAGAGGAGTTTACCTCTCCACTCAGCAGATAATAATAGAAATATAGAAGAGTTTACCTCTCCACTCAGCAGATAATAGAAATATAGAAGAGTTTACCTCTCCCCTCAGCAGATAATAATAGGAATATAGAAGAGTTTACCTCTCCCCTCAGCAGATAATAATAGAAATATAGAAGAGTTTACCTCTCCACTCAGCAGATAATAGAAATATAGAAGAGTTTACCTCTCCACTCAGCAGATAATAGATATATAGAAGAGTTTACCTCTCCACTCAGCAGATAATAGAAATATAGAAGAGTTTACCTCTCCGCTCAGCAGATAATACTAGGAATATAGAAGAGTTTACCTCTCCACTCAGCAGATAATAGAAATATAGAAGAGTTTACCTCTCCGCTCAGCAGATAATAGAAATATAGAAGAGTTTACCTCTCCACTCAGCAGATAATAATAGAAATATAGAAGAGTTTACCTCTCCACTCAGCAGATAATGATAGAAATATAGAAGAGTTTACCTCTCCACTCAGCAGATAATAATAGAAATATAGAAGAGTTTACCTCTCCACTCAGCAGATAATAATAGAAATATAGAAGAGTTTACCTCTCCACTCAGCAGATAATGATAGAAATATAGAAGAGTTTACCTCTCCACTCAGCAGATAATAGAAATATAGAAGAGTTTACCTCTCCACTCAGCAGATAATAATAGAAATATAGAAGAGTTTACCTCTCCACTCAGCAGATAATGATAGAAATATAGAAGAGTTTACCTCTCCACTCAGCAGATAATGATAGAAATATAGAAGAGTTTACCTCTCCACTCAGCAGATAATAGAAATATAGAAGAGTTTACCTCTCCACTCAGCAGATAATAATAGAAATATAGAAGAGTTTACCTCTCCACTCAGCAGATAATGATAGAAATATAGAAGAGTTTACCTCTCCACTCAGCAGATAATAATAGAAATATAGAAGAGTTTACCTCTCCGCTCAGCAGATAATAATAGAAATATAGAAGAGTTTACCTCTCCGCTCAGCAGATAATAGAAATATAGAAGAGTTTACCTCTCCACTCAGCAGATAATAATAGAAATATAGAAGAGTTTACCTCTCCACTCAGCAGATAATAATAGAAATATAGAAGAGTTTACCTCTCCACTCAGCAGATAATAATAGAAATATAGAAGAGTTTACCTCTCCACTCAGCAGATAATAATAGAAATATAGAAGAGTTTACCTCTCCACTCAGCAGATAATAATAGAAATATAGAAGAGTTTACCTCTCCACTCAGCAGATAATAATAGAAATATAGAAGAGTTTACCTCTCCACTCAGCAGATAATAGAAATATAGAAGAGTTTACCTCTCCACTCAGCAGATAATAGAAATATAGAAGAGTTTACCTCTCCACTCAGCAGATAATAATAGGAATATAGAAGAGTTTACCTCTCCCCTCAGCAGATAATAATAGGAATATAGAAGAGTTTACCTCTCCGCTCAGCAGATAATAGAAATATAGAAGAGTTTACCTCTCCACTCAGCAGATAATAATAGAAATATAGAAGAGTTTACCTCTCCACTCAGCAGATAATAATAGAAATATAGAAGAGTTTACCTCTCCACTCAGCAGATAATAGAAATATAGAAGAGTTTACCTCTCCACTCAGCAGATAATAATAGAAATATAGAAGAGTTTACCTCTCCACTCAGCAGATAATAGAAATATAGAAGAGTTTACCTCTCCACTCAGCAGATAATAATAGGAATATAGAAGAGTTTACCTCTCCACTCAGCAGATAATAATAGGAATATAGAAGAGTTTACCTCTCCACTCAGCAGATAATAATAGAAATATAGAAGAGTTTACCTCTCCACTCAGCAGATAATAATAGAAATATAGAAGAGTTTACCTCTCCACTCAGCAGATAATAATAGAAATATAGAAGAGTTTACCTCTCCACTCAGCAGATAATAATAGAAATATAGAAGAGTTTACCTCTCCGCTCAGCAGATAATAGAAATATAGAAGAGTTTACCTCTCCACTCAGCAGATAATAATAGAAATATAGAAGAGTTTACCTCTCCACTCAGCAGATAATAGAAATATAGAAGAGTTTACCTCTCCACTCAGCAGATAATAGAAATATAGAAGAGTTTACCTCTCCACTCAGCAGATAATAATAGAAATATAGAAGAGTTTACCTCTCCACTCAGCAGATAATAGAAATATAGAAGAGTTAACCTCTCCACTCAGCAGATAATAGAAATATAGAAGAGTTAACCTCTCCACTCAGCAGATAATAGAAATATAGAAGAGTTTACCTCTCCACTCAGCAGATAATAATAGAAATATAGAAGAGTTTACCTCTCCACTCAGCAGATAATAGAAATATAGAAGAGTTAACCTCTCCACTCAGCAGATAATAGGAATATAGAAGAGTTTACCTCTCCGCTCAGCAGATAATAATAGAAATATAGAAGAGTTTACCTCTCCACTCAGCAGATAATAGAAATCTAGAAGAGTTTACCTCTCCACTCAGCAGATAATAGAAATCTAGAAGAGTTTACCTCTCCGCTCAGCAGATTGTTGTGAGTTCATTTTCCCCTTCATTACTGAGGCCCGAGGAACTCCCTCTTCTGGTAAAGAAAGGTAGTGAGCCTGATTGTCAAACACCTGAGTCTGATTATGATGACTGGCTGAGTGGAGTTACGGACTGGATATAATGCTGCCGACGCCCTTCTGCCCTGCGGGTGATTTCTCTGTGGGATCCTTGGAGACCAGTCTGAATTCCTGCTCCTCCAAAGCTAAGTTTGCTGCTCGGCCTTTTGCTTTTGTGCTTTGACTTTGTTTTGCTTTGTTTTTCTGGATTTCTGCCATTCCCTGCTGGGGTGTGCTGAATTCATTTAGCTCTGTCTTCTGAAAATACCTGAGTGCTGATTGAGTTTTTGAAGCCTAGCTGCTTCAGGGCCTTTTTCATATCAGCTGGTTGGCTTATGTCTTTGATAGGGTTTTGGCAGATTGCAGACAGCAGCCTTCCTGTCCTTTCCTATCTAGGTAGTTTTGGGTCCCCGTCTTTGCTCAGTCTATCTTTCTGTCTGTGTTAGTATTTTCATCTTGCTTCACCGTCATTATATGTTGGGGGCTGCCTATTGCTTTGGGGTCTGCTCTGGGGCAGTTTAGATTTCCCCTTTCTTTCTTTAGGCCTATGTATTTCTCCGGCTGTGATCGAGGGGTCTAGGGCATCATAGGAACCCCCCACGGCTACTGCTAGTTGTGTTGATAGGTTCAGGGGTCTGCAATCTGATAGTTGCCAACTTCTCTGGTTTTCTGGACTTAGCTTGTATTTCTGCTTTTGCCTCCTACGGTGACTCATTCATAACACAGATAATGATGGAAATATAGAAGAGTTTACCTCTCCGCTCAGCAGATAATAGAAATATAGAAGAGTTTACCTCTCCACTCAGCAGATAATAATAGAAATATAGAAGAGTTTACCTCTCCGCTCAGCAGATAATAATAGGAATATAGAAGAGTTTACCTCTCCCCTCAGCAGATAATAATAGAAATATAGAAGAGTTTACCTCTCCACTCAGCAGATAATAGAAATATAGAAGAGTTTACCTCTCCACTCAGCAGATAATAGATATATAGAAGAGTTTACCTCTCCACTCAGCAGATAATAGAAATATAGAAGAGTTTACCTCTCCGCTCAGCAGATAATAATAGGAATATAGAAGAGTTTACCTCTCCACTCAGCAGATAATAGAAATATAGAAGAGTTTACCTCTCCGCTCAGCAGATAATAGAAATATAGAAGAGTTTACCTCTCCACTCAGCAGATAATAATAGAAATATAGAAGAGTTTACCTCTCCACTCAGCAGATAATGATAGAAATATAGAAGAGTTTACCTCTCCACTCAGCAGATAATAGAAATATAGAAGAGTTTACCTCTCCACTCCGCAGATAATAATAGAAATATAGAAGAGTTTACCTCTCCACTCAGCAGATAATGATAGAAATATAGAAGAGTTTACCTCTCCATTCAGCAGATAATAATAGAAATATAGAAGAGTTTACCTCTCCACTCAGCAGATAATAATAGAAATATAGAAGAGTTTACCTCTCCACTCAGCAGATAATGATAGAAATATAGAAGAGTTTACCTCTCCACTCAGCAGATAATAATAGAAATATAGAAGAGTTTACCTCTCCACTCAGCAGATAATAATAGAAATATAGAAGAGTTTACCTCTCCACTCAGCAGATAATGATAGAAATATAGAAGAGTTTACCTCTCCACTCAGCAGATAATAATAGAAATATAGAAGAGTTTACCTCTCCGCTCAGCAGATAATAATAGAAATATAGAAGAGTTTACCTCTCCACTCAGCAGATAATAGAAATATAGAAGAGTTTACCTCTCCACTCAGCAGATAATAATAGAAATATAGAAGAGTTTACCTCTCCACTCAGCAGATAATAATAGAAATATAGATGAGTTTACCTCTCCCCTCAGCAGATAATAATAGAAATATAGAAGAGTTTACCTCTCCACTCAGCAGATAATAGAAATATAGAAGAGTTTACCTCTCCCCTCAGCAGATAATAATAGGAATATAGAAGAGTTTACCTCTCCCCTCAGCAGATAATAATAGAAATATAGAAGAGTTTACCTCTCCACTCAGCAGATAATAGATATATAGAAGAGTTTACCTCTCCACTCAGCAGATAATAGAAATATAGAAGAGTTTACCTCTCCGCTCAGCAGATAATAATAGGAATATAGAAGAGTTTACCTCTCCACTCAGCAGATAATAGAAATATAGAAGAGTTTACCTCTCCGCTCAGCAGATAATAGAAATATAGAAGAGTTTACCTCTCCACTCAGCAGATAATAATAGAAATATAGAAGAGTTTACCTCTCCACTCAGCAGATAATGATAGAAATATAGAAGAGTTTACCTCTCCACTCAGCAGATAATAGAAATATAGAAGAGTTTACCTCTCCACTCAGCAGATAATAATAGAAATATAGAAGAGTTTACCTCTCCACTCAGCAGATAATGATAGAAATATAGAAGAGTTTACCTCTCCACTCAGCAGATAATAATAGAAATATAGAAGAGTTTACCTCTCCACTCAGCAGATAATGATAGAAATATAGAAGATTTTACCTCTCCACTCAGCAGATAATGATAGAAATATAGAAGAGTTTACCTCTCCACTCAGCAGATAATAGAAATATAGAAGAGTTTACCTCTCCACTCAGCAGATAATAATAGAAATATAGAAGAGTTTACCTCTCCACTCAGCAGATAATGATAGAAATATAGAAGAGTTTACCTCTCCACTCAGCAGATAATAGAAATATAGAAGAGTTTACCTCTCCACTCAGCAGATAATAATAGAAATATAGAAGAGTTTACCTCTCCACTCAGCAGATAATAATAGAAATATAGAAGAGTTTACCTCTCCACTCAGCAGATAATAGAAATATAGAAGAGTTTACCTCTCCACTCAGCAGATAATAATAGGAATATAGAAGAGTTTACCTCTCCACTCAGCAGATAATAATAGAAATATAGAAGAGTTTACCTCTCCACTCAGCAGATAATAATAGGAATATAGAAGAGTTTACCTCTCCACTCAGCAGATAATAATAGAAATATAGAAGAGTTTACCTCTCCACTCAGCAGATAATAATAGAAATATAGAAGAGTTTACCTCTCCACTCAGCAGATAATAATAGAAATATAGAAGAGTTTACCTCTCCACTCAGCAGATAATAATAGAAATATAGAAGAGTTTACCTCTCCGCTCAGCAGATAATAGAAATATAGAAGAGTTTACCTCTCCAATCAGCAGATAATAATAGAAATATAGAAGAGTTTACCTCTCCACTCAGCAGATAATAGAAATATAGAAGAGTTTACCTCTCCACTCAGCAGATAATAGAAATATAGAAGAGTTTACCTCTCCACTCAGCAGATAATAATAGAAATATAGAAGAGTTTACCTCTCCACTCAGCAGATAATAGAAATATAGAAGAGTTAACCTCTCCACTCAGCAGATAATAGAAATATAGAAGAGTTTACCTCTCCACTCAGCAGATAATAATAGAAATATAGAAGAGTTTACCTCTCCACTCAGCAGATAATAGAAATATAGAAGAGTTAACCTCTCCACTCAGCAGATAATAGGAATATAGAAGAGTTTACCTCTCCGCTCAGCAGATAATAATAGAAATATAGAAGAGTTTACCTCTCCGCTCAGGAGATAATAGAAATATAGAGGAGTTTACCTCTCCGCTCAGCAGATTGTTGTGAGTTCATTTTCCCCTTCATTACTGAGGCCCGAGGAACTCCCTCTTCTGGTAAAGAAAGGTAGTGAGCCTGATTGTCAAACACCTGAGTCTGATTATGATGACTGGCTGAGTGGAGTTACGGACTGGATATAATGCTGCCGACGCCCTTCTGCCCTGCGGGTGATTTCTCTGTGGGATCCTTGGAGACCAGTCTGAATTCCTGCTCCTCCAAAGCTAAGTTTGCTGCTCGGCCTTTTGCTTTTGTGCTTTGACTTTGTTTTGCTTTGTTTTTCTGGATTTCTGCCATTCCCTGCTGGGGTGTGCTGAATTCATTTAGCTCTGTCTTCTGAAAATACCTGAGTGCTGATTGAGTTTTTGAAGCCTAGCTGCTTCAGGGCCTTTTTCATATCAGCTGGTTGGCTTATGTCTTTGATAGGGTTTTGGCAGATTGCAGACAGCAGCCTTCCTGTCCTTTCCTATCTAGGTAGTTTTGGGGCCCCGTCTTTGCTCAGTCTATCTTTCTGTCTGTGTTAGTATTTTCATCTTGCTTCACCGTCATTATATGTTGGGGGCTGCCTATTGCTTTGGGGTCTGCTCTGGGGCAGTTTAGATTTCCCCTTTCTTTCTTTAGGCCTATGTATTTCTCCGGCTGTGATCGAGGGGTCTAGGGCATCATAGGAACCCCCCACGGCTACTGCTAGTTGTGTTGATAGGTTCAGGGGTCTGCAATCTGATAGTTGCCAACTTCTCTGGTTTTCTGGACTTAGCTTGTATTTCTGCTTTTGCCTCCTACGGTGACTCATTCATAACACAGATAATGATGGAAATATAGAAGAGTTTACCTCTCAGCTCAGCAGATAATAGAAATATAGAAGAGTTTACCTCTCCACTCAGCAGATAATAATAGGAATATAGAAGAGTTTACCTCTCCGCTCAGCAGATAATAGAAATATAGAAGAGTTTACCTCTCCACTCCGCAGATAATAGAAATATAGAAGAGTTTACCTCTCCACTCAGCAGATAATAATAGGAATATAGAAGAGTTTACCTCTCCGCTCAGCAGATAATAATAGGAATATAGAAGAGTTTACCTCTTCGCTCAGCAGATAATAATAGAAATATAGAAGAGTTTACCTCTCCACTCAGCAGATAATAGAAATATAGAAGAGTTTACCTCTCCACTCAGCAGATAATAATAGAAATATAGAAGAGTTTACCTCTCCACTCAGCAGATAATAGAAATATAGAGTTTACCTCTCCACTCAGCAGATAATAATAGAAATATAGAAGAGTTTACCTCTCCACTCCGCAGATAATAATAGAAATATAGAAGAGTTTACCTCTCCACTCCGCAGATAATAATAGAAATATAGAAGAGTTTACCTCTCCACTCAGCAGATAATAATAGAAATATTGAAGAGTTTACCTCTCCACTCAGCAGATAATAGAAATATAGAAGAGTTTACCTCTCCACTCAGCAGATAATAGAAATATAGAAGAGTTTACCTCTCCACTCAGCAGATAATAATAGAAATATAGAAGAGTTTACCTCTCCACTCTGCAGATAATAATAGAAATATAGAGTTTACCTCTCCACTCAGCAGATAATAGAAATATAGAAGAGTTTACCTCTCCACTCAACAGATAATAATAGAAATATAGAAGAGTTTACCTCTCCACTCTGCAGATAATAATAGAAATATAGAAGAGTTTACCTCTCCACTCAGCAGATAATAATAGAAATATAGAAGAGTTTACCTCTCCACTCTGCAGATAATAATAGAAATATAGAAGAGTTTACCTCTCCACTCCGCAGATAATAATAGAAATATAGAAGAGTTTACCTCTCCACTCAGCAGATAATAGAAATATAGAAGAGTTTACCTCTCCACTCAGCAGATAATAATAGAAATATAGAAGAGTTTACCTCTCCACTCAGCAGATAATAGAAATATAGAGTTTACCTCTCCACTCAGCAGATAATAATAGAAATATAGAAGAGTTTACCTCTCCACTCCGCAGATAATAATAGAAATATAGAAGAGTTTACCTCTCCACTCCGCAGATAATAATAGAAATATTGAAGAGTTTACCTCTCCACTCAGCAGATAATAGAAATATAGAAGAGTTTACCTCTCCACTCAGCAGATAATAGAAATATAGAAGAGTTTACCTCTCCACTCAGCAGATAATAATAGAAATATAGAAGAGTTTACCTCTCCACTCTGCAGATAATAATAGAAATATAGAGTTTACCTCTCCACTCAGCAGATAATAGAAATATAGAAGAGTTTACCTCTCCACTCAGCAGATAATAGAAATATAGAAGAGTTTACCTCTCCACTCAGCAGATAATGATAGAAATATAGAAGAGTTTACCTCTCCACTCAGCAGATAATAGAAATATAGAAGAGTTTACCTCTCCACTCAGCAGATAATAATAGAAATATAGAAGAGTTTACCTCTCCACTCTGCAGATAATAATAGAAATATAGAAGAGTTTACCTCTCCACTCAGCAGATAATAATAGAAATATAGAAGAGTTTACCTCTCCACTCTGCAGATAATAATAGAAATATAGAAGAGTTTACCTCTCCACTCCGCAGATAATAATAGAAATATAGAAGAGTTTACCTCTCCACTCCGCAGATAATGATAGAAATATAGAAGAGTTTACCTCTCCACTCAGCAGATAATAATAGAAATATAGAGGAGATTACCTCTCCACTCAGTAGATAATAGAAATATAGAAGAGTTTACCTCTCCACTCAGCAGATAATAGAAATATAGAAGAGTTTACCTCTCCGCTCAGCAGATAATAGAAATATAGAAGAGTTTACCTCTCCACTCAGCAGATAATGATAGAAATATAGAAGAGTTTACCTCTCCACTCAGCAGATAATAATAGAAATATAGAAGAGTTTACCTCTCCACTCCGCAGATAATAATAGAAATATAGAAGAGTTTACCTCTCCACTCCGCAGATAATGATAGAAATATAGAAGAGTTTACCTCTCCACTCAGCAGATAATAATAGAAATATAGAGGAGATTACCTCTCCACTCAGTAGATAATAGAAATATAGAAGAGTTTACCTCTCCACTCAGCAGATAATAGAAATATAGAAGAGTTTACCTCTCCACTCAGCAGATAATAGAAATATAGAAGAGTTTACCTCTCCACTCAGCAGATAATAATAGAAATATAGAGGAGATTACCTCTCCACTCAGTAGATAATAGAAATATAGAGGAGATTACCTCTCCACTCAGCAGATAGTGATAATATAGAGGAGTTTACCTCTCCACTCAGTAGATAATAGAAATATAGAAGAGTTTACCTCTCCACTCAGCAGATAATAGAAATATAGAAGAGTTTACCTCTCCACTCAGCAGATAATAGAAATATAGAAGAGTTTACCTCTCCACTCAGCAGATAATAATAGAAATATAGAGGAGATTACCTCTCCACTCAGTAGATAATAGAAATATAGAGGAGATTACCTCTCCACTCAGCAGATAGTGATAATATAGAGGAGATTACCTCTCCACTCAGTAGATAATAGAAATATAGAAGAGTTTACCTCTCCACTCAGCAGATAATAATAGAAATATAGAGGAGATTACCTCTCCACTCAGTAGATAATAGAAATATAGAGGAGATTACCTCTCCACTCAGCAGATAGTGATAATATAGAGGAGATTACCTCTCCACTCAGTAGATAATAGAAATATAGAAGAGTTTACCTCTCCACTCAGCAGATAATAATAGAAATATAGAGGAGATTACCTCTCCACTCAGTAGATAATAGAAATATAGAGGAGATTACCTCTCCACTCAGTAGATAATAGAAATATAGAAGAGTTTACCTCTCCACTCAGCAGATAATAGAAATATAGAAGAGTTTACCTCTCCACTCAGCAGATAATAGAAATATAGAAGAGTTTACCTCTCCACTCAGTAGATAATAGAAATATAGAGGAGATTACCTCTCCACTCAGTAGATAATAGAAATATAGAGGAGATTACCTCTCCACTCAGCAGATAGTGATAATATAGAAGAGTTTACCTCTCCACTCAGTAGATAATAGAAATATAGAAGAGTTTACCTCTCCACTCAGCAGATAATAGAAATATAGAAGAGTTTACCTCTCCACTCAGCAGATAATAATAGAAATATAGAGGAGATTACCTCTCCACTCAGTAGATAATAGAAATATAGAGGAGTTTACCTCTCCGCTCAGCAGATAATAGAAATATAGAAGAGTTTACCTCTCCACTCAGCAGATAATAGAAATATAGAGGAGTTTACCTCTCCGCTCAGCAGATAATAGAAATATAGAGGAGTTTACCTCTCCACTCAGCAGATAATAGAAATATAGAAGAGTTTACCTCTCCGCTCAGCAGATAATAAAAATATAGACGAGTTTACCTCTCCACTCAGCAGATAATAATAGAAATATAGAAGACAATGCAAGAAAGCGGGCGGCACCGCTGTTACCGTGCTAAGGTCCGTGGCTGGCAGCAGGCGGAGAGCTCACGTCCAGGACTCCCGGGTGCTTGACCTCGTAGCAAGACGAATGTAGTTTCCAAGAGAAAAAGGTCGCACTCTGCGGGATAATGATGAATGTTTATTGACACTGAATTACATGTCACGTCGGAGATGTGAAGGAGAGTGTGTCAAATGGCTGACTACGGCCGTTTCACGCTACTCGAGCGTTTCCACGGGTCAAAGTGCAGGAGGAAATGACGGATACTTATGCACACCAGTCACTCCTCCTGCCAGCCACTACAAAACTAACAAGTGAAACAGACAAGTGTAACGTGCAGACATATAAAAACATACAATTTACCGCCTCAGCGGGAACAATACCTTTACATGTAAAATTACAAAAATTACAAGGAACAATAAATCATTATCAGTATTACTGGTTAACCCCTATAATTAAGTTAACTCTTCTGGATAATCTATTCCGGACCAAATATGTGCTCCCATTAAATATAATATAATTGTGATATATTGCAACTATGCCGTAGCTCCTGTCACCAGGATAAAAATCACTGACACCTATCTTATTGCCATTTATATTATCATAATGTCCTAGAAAAACTATTTTCTCACGATCAAAACGGATTAAGACAAATGTAACTATGTAGTACAAAATTAAGCGAATAATAAACTGCCCCAATTTTATATAAATGTTTTATCAAGCAAAATACCACGCCGAATGTCATAAATTTATATACCTCCCAGACATGATTCTTGTGTTATAATCTCATAATATTAAGCAAAATACATTTATATGAATCAGTTATCATAAAAAAATGGCCATGCAATATATCACAATTATATTATATTTAATGGGAGCACATATTTGGTCCGGAATAGATTATCCAGAAGAGTTAACTTAATTATAGGGGTTAACCAGTAATACTGATAATGATTTATTGTTCCTTGTAATTTTTGTAATTTTACATGTAAAGGTATTGTTCCCGCTGACGTGGTAAATTGTATGTTTTTATATGTCTGCACGTACACTTGTCTGTTTCACTTGTTAGTTTTGTAGTGGCTGGCAGGAGGAGTGATTGGTATGCATAAGTATCCGTCATTTCCTACTGCACTTTGACCCGTGGAAGCGCTCGAGTAGCGTGAAACAGCCGTAGTCAGCCATTTGACACACTCTCCTTCACATCTCCGACGTGACATGTAATTCAGTGTCAATAAACATTCATCATTATCCCGCAGAGTGCGACCTTTTTCTCTTGGAAACTACAGAAATATAGAAGAGTTTACCTCTCCTCTCAGCAGATAATAGAAATATAGAAGAGTTTACCTCTCCACTCAGCAGATAATAGAAATATAGAAGAGTTTACCTCTCCGCTCAGCAGATAATAATAGAAATATAGAAGAGTTTACCTCTCCGCTCAGCAGATAATAGAAATATAGAAGAGTTTACCTCTCCACTCAGCAGATAATAGAAATATAGAAGAGTTTACCTCTCCACTCAGCAGATAATAGAAATATAGAAGAGTTTACCTCTCCGCTCAGGAGATAATAGAAATATAGAGGAGTTTACCTCTCCGCTCAGCAGATTGTTGTGAGTTCATTTTCCCCTTCATTACTGAGGCCCGAGGAACTCCCTCTTCTGGTAAAGAAAGGTAGTGAGCCTGATTGTCAAACACCTGAGTCTGATTATGATGACTGGCTGAGTGGAGTTACGGACTGGATATAAGGCTGCCGACGCCCTTCTGCCCTGCGGGTGATTTCTCTGTGGGATCCTTGGAGACCAGTCTGAATTCCTGCTCCTCCAAAGCTAAGTTTGCTGCTCGGCCTTTTGCTTTTGTGCTTTGACTTTGTTTTGCTTTGTTTTTCTGGATTTCTGCCATTCCCTGCTGGGGTGTGCTGAATTCATTTAGCTCTGTCTTCTGAAAATACCTGAGTGCTGATTGAGTTTTTGAAGCCTAGCTGCTTCAGGGCCTTTTTCATATCAGCTGGTTGGCTTATGTCTTTGATAGGGTTTTGGCAGATTGCAGACAGCAGCCTTCCTGTCCTTTCCTATCTAGGTAGTTTTGGGGCCCCGTCTTTGCTCAGTCTATCTTTCTGTCTGTGTTAGTATTTTCATCTTGCTTCACCGTCATTATATGTTGGGGGCTGCCTATTGCTTTGGGGTCTGCTCTGAGGCAGTTTAGATTTCCCCTTTCTTTCTTTAGGCCTATGTATTTCTCCGGCTGTGATCGAGGGGTCTAGGGCATCATAGGAACCCCCCACGGCTACTGCTAGTTGTGTTGATAGGTTCAGGGGTCTGCAATCTGATAGTTGCCAACTTCTCTGGTTTTCTGGACTTAGCTTGTATTTCTGCTTTTGCCTCCTACGGTGACTCATTCATAACACAGATAATGATGGAAATATAGAAGAGTTTACCTCTCAGCTCAGCAGATAATAGAAATATAGAAGAGTTTACCTCTCCACTCAGCAGATAATAATAGGAATATAGAAGAGTTTACCTCTCCGCTCAGCAGATAATAGAAATATAGAAGAGTTTACCTCTCCACTCAGCAGATAATAGAAATATAGAAGAGTTTACCTCTCCACTCAGCAGATAATAATAGGAATATAGAAGAGTTTACCTCTCCGCTCAGCAGATAATAATAGGAATATAGAAGAGTTTACCTCTCCACTCAGCAGATAATAATAGAAATATAGAAGAGTTTACCTCTCCACTCAGCAGATAATAGAAATATAGAAGAGTTTACCTCTCCACTCAGCAGATAATAGAAATATAGAAGAGTTTACCTCTCCACTCAGCAGATAATAGAAATATAGAAGAGTTTACCTCTCCACTCAGCAGATAATAGAAATATAGAAGAGTTTACCTCTCCACTCAGCAGATAATAGAAATATAGAAGAGTTTACCTCTCCACTCCGCAGATAATAATAGAAATATAGAAGAGTTTACCTCTCCACTCCGCAGATAATAATAGAAATATAGAAGAGTTTACCTCTCCACTCCGCAGATAATAGACATATAGAAGAGTTTACCTCTCCGCTCAGCAGATAATAGAAATATAGAAGAGTTTACCTCTCCGCTCAGCAGATAATAGAAATATAGAAGAGTTTACCTCTCCACTCAGCAGATAATAATAGAAATATAGAAGAGTTTACCTCTCCACTCAGCAGATAATAGACATATAGAAGAGTTTACCTCTCCGCTCAGCAGATAATAGAAATATAGAAGAGTTTACCTCTCCACTCAGCAGATAATAGAAATATAGAAGAGTTTACCTCTCTACTCAGCAGATAATAGAAATATAGAAGAGTTTACCTCTCCGCTCAGCAGATAATAAAAATATAGACGAGTTTACCTCTTCACGCAGCAGATAATAATAGAAATATAGAAGAGTTTACCTCTCCACTCAGCAGATAATAATAGAAATATAGAAGACAATGCAAGAAAGCGGGCGGCACCGCTGTTACCGTGCTAAGGTCCGTGGCTGGCAGCAGGCGGAGAGCTCACGTCCAGGACTCCCGGGTGCTTGACCTCGTAGCAAGACGAATGTAGTTTCCAAGAGAAAAAGGTCGCACTCTGCGGGATAATGATGAATGTTTATTGACACTGAATTACATGTCACGTCGGAGATGTGAAGGAGAGTGTGTCAAATGGCTGACTACGGCCGTTTCACGCTACTCGAGCGCTTCCACGGGTCAAAGTGCAGGAGGAAATGACGGATACTTATGCACACCAGTCACTCCTCCTGCCAGCCACTACAAAACTAACAAGTGAAACAGACAAGTGTAACGTGCAGACATATAAAAACATACAATTTACCGCCTCAGCGGGAACAATACCTTTACATGTAAAATTACAAAAATTACAAGGAACAATAAATCATTATCAGTATTACTGGTTAACCCCTATAATTAAGTTAACTCTTCTGGATAATCTATTCCGGACCAAATATGTGCTCCCATTAAATATAATATAATTGTGATATATTGCAACTATGCCGTAGCTCCTGTCACCAGGATAAAAATCACTGACACCTATCTTATTGCCATTTATATTATCATAATGTCCTAGAAAAACTATTTTCTCACGATCAAAACAAATTTAACTATGTAGTACAAAATTAAGCGAATAATAAACTGCCCCAATTTTATATAAATGTTTTATCAAGCAAAATACCACGCCGAATGTCATAAATTTATATACCTCCCAAACATGATTCTTGTGTTATAATCTCATAATATTAAGCAAAATACATTTATATGAATCAGTTATCATAAAAAAATGGCCATGCAATATATCACAATTATATTATATTTAATGGGAGCACATATTTGGTCCGGAATAGATTATCCAGAAGAGTTAACTTAATTATAGGGGTTAACCAGTAATACTGATAATGATTTATTGTTCCTTGTAATTTTTGTAATTTTACATGTAAAGGTATTGTTCCCGCTGAGGCGGTAAATTGTATGTTTTTATATGTCTGCACGTACACTTGTCTGTTTCACTTGTTAGTTTTGTAGTGGCTGGCAGGAGGAGTGATTGGTATGCATAAGTATCCGTCATTTCCTACTGCACTTTGACCCGTGGAAGCGCTCGAGTAGTGTGAAACGGCCGTAGTCAGCCATTTGACACACTCTCCTTCACATCTCCGACGTGACATGTAATTCAGTGTCAATAAACATTCATCATTATCCCGCAGAGTGCGACCTTTTTCTCTTGGAAACTACAGAAATATAGAAGAGTTTACCTCTCCTCTCAGCAGATAATAGAAATATAGAAGAGTTTACCTCTCCACTCAGCAGATAATAGAAATATAGAAGAGTTTACCTCTCCGCTCAGCAGATAATAATAGAAATATAGAAGAGTTTACCTCTCCACTCAGCAGATAATAATAGAAATATAGAAGAGTTTACCTCTCCACTCAGCAGATAATAGAAATATAGAAGAGTTTACCTCTCCGCTCAGCAGATAATAGAAATATAGAAGAGTTTACCTCTCCGCTCAGCAGATAATAGAAATATAGAAGAGTTTACCTCTCCACTCAGCAGATAATAGAAATATAGAAGAGTTTACCTCTCCACTCAGCAGATAATAGAAATATAGAAGAGTTTACCTCTCCGCTCAGCAGATAATAGAAATATAGAAGAGTTTACCTCTCCACTCAGCAGGGAGATGATCTCTGAGGTGAAGTCTATGATTCTTCTGGAAATGTTGCTCTCGTCTTCGTCCATTTCTGATTCGTCATTCGGGGAGAAATCTGGGTGGTGTGAAGGGATCTGGGTCTTCGGGGTCTTTATGATAGGAGGCTGTAAATCATACAAGGACATCACCGTCAGTCACATACAGATCTAATCTCATTGCACAGTGACATTTACAGATTATTAATAAGTATTTTACACCTGAGATTTGGAAATTGATGACTGGTTGTTATGTACCTCTTATATAAACTCCTAGTTTATTGTACTGTTATCTCTGCAAAACAGGGATGCAGGGTAACTTAACAATGATGTTTGCTGATATGTTGATTATACATTAAACCAGGCCAGGAATTATGTTGACTTGCAAAACAGAGGAAGAAAAACTATGCAAATAAATTAATAAACAGTTCGTATTAATCTCATCACCCCTTCACCTTCACCTCTGAATGATGGTTTGAAGAACAGTTGTGAACTATAAAAAGGAGATATGCCTCTGTTACAAGATACATCCAAAACATCCAGATATCCAAAGAACCAGACACTATTTACAAAACCACTGCCAGTAACAGTCTACAGGACAGTAGCCAGATCATGGCTCCATGACGAGGAGCACAGATGTCATTCTACAGGATGCCAGCTAAGGACACCACAGCCCCGGCTGGAAGAATACAAATCTGCTCCATGGACCATCACTGCACCCATAGACACGTTTGGTGTAGTCAGGATTGGGACCCACTGGTCACCTGAGTTCCATGGATACGCTTGAGCAAGATTGGGACCCACCGGTCACCTGACTCCATGGAGATGTTCGGAGGTCCCAGGTTGTGACCTGTCGGTCAACTGGCCTTGTATTTGAATGGACTGTCATCTTCCATTGCTTGTCGTCACTTTCTCTCTCTGCATGCCACAGGTGGGATAGTCAGGCCTGGTGTCACGGTCCTGTTAAGGTCGGCGTGCAGCCACCGCTGAGCAAGGACTCACCCACACTGCAGAGGGGCCCGGGGTCAGACACGGCCGGATAGTTCAAGCAAACAGGACCTGGAGAAACTAAAGTCAGTGAGTAGTGAAGGACCTACGGTCATGTGACCACAAGGGGGCGGGGCTTAGCGTCCTGCTATCAGAGATAGGCAGAACACTAATACATCAATTCTCAAAGTCAGACAAACCGGGTCATACACAGAGATAACAGTAAAGTACCAGGGATGAGACAGAACGGAGAGTCGGGGCCAAGCAGAGATCAAAATCAAACAGACATAGAAGGTACCAAGCAGAATCCAACAAGCAGTATCCAGAGAACAGACCGAGTCATACACAGAATATCAGATAAACAAGAACACAGCACAAACACCCTCAAGGGTCACCACACTATGCCAAGGGCAAAAGTATAACTGACGGGGATGGGAGCGTCCTGAGGCTATAAGAAGCTATTCCAGAACCAGGGAGAGGCCACAATCATAAGCCCCAGGTGTGCAGGTAAGCCTGCACTGGGATCACAACCTTTAACCCCAGAAATGCCAGTCATCAGCACTGGTTCCAGACATTAACCCCACGTGTGCGAGTCAAACCCGCACTGAGATCATGACTACCCCCCTCTCAACGGGGGGCCTCTGGACCCCCAGGCATTCCCGGGTACTTAGTATGGAAAGCCTGCACCAGGCGATCAGCATGCATCAACCGGGCCGGTACCCAGGACCTGTCTTCCAGTCCATACCCCTTCCAATGAACCAGGTACTGTACCGACTGCCGTACCAACCAGGAATCTACGATATGACCAACCTCGTTCTCCACCTGCCCCTCGACCAAAACAGGAGGAGCAGCGGACTCTGAGTCTCCCCGGACTGCTTCAAAAGGTTTCAGTAGAGATTTGTGGAAGACATTAGGGATCTTGAAAGAGGGTGGAAGGCACAGCCTATACGCCACTGGATTGATTTTTTCCACAATCTTGCATGGGCCAATGAATTTGGGCCCCAACTTGGCTGAAGGAACCTTCAACTTAATGTTTCGCGTGGAGAGCCAAACCTTGTCTCCAACCTGAAACGTGGGCCCTGGTGTTCGTTTCCTGTCCGCGAAAAACTTATACCTGCCCTGAGACCTAGATATACTCCGCTGAACTTCTGCCCACGTATTCTGTAATCGCTGAACAGAGCCCTCAGCCCCGGGACACCCGAGTCCAGACGAGAAAACACCAAAATGAGGACTGAACCCATAATTGATCAAAAAAGGAGTCATACCCATGGAATGACTCACCCGACTATTGAAGGCAAATTCCGCCAACGGCAGTGCATCGCACCATTCATTCTGTCTAGCAGAGGTTAGACGCCTGAGGATCTGTTCCAGGGACTGGTTAGTGCGCTCCGTCTGACCATTGCTCTCAGGATGGTATGCAGACAAAAAGGACAGAGACATCCCTAATTTTTTGCAGAAAGCACGCCAAAACTTAGCCACAAACTGCACACCACGATCAGACACCACATTCAGGGGTACCCCATGCAACCAGATCACATGCAGCACAAACAAACTGGACAACGTCTCAGCTGACGATAGTGCGGACAGGGGTACAAAATGAGCCTGCTTAGAAAACCTGTCCACCACTACCCATACCACTGTATTACCCTTAGATGGAGGGAGATTGGTAACAAAATCCATGGATAAGTGAGTCCATGGTCTTTCGGGCACTGCCAAAGGCATCAGCTCCCCTGCCGGCTGGCTATGAGAGCTTTTAGAACGAGCGCAGACCCCACAACCAGCAATGAATTTCTTTATGTCCGAACCAAGGGTAGGCCACCAAAAGATCCTAGCCACCGCCAGTCACGTGGCTGAAATACCAGGGTGAGCACTCAGCTTGGATTCATGGAACTCCTGCAAGAGTTTCAGGCGAAGTTGCTCTGGGACAAACAACTTCCCCTCCGGCTTAACCGCCGGGGCCCGCGACTGGGCCCCCTTAATCTCCCGTTCCAATTCAGACGAGACCTCTGCTATCACAACCCCTGGGTGAAGAATGGAGGACGGTGGCTCAGGGGGAGACACCGGCTGAAAACTGCGTGATAAGGCGTCAGCCTTGACATTCTTAGACCCTGGACGAAATGTAATTGTAAACTGAAAACGGGAAAAAAAAAGTGACCAACGGGCCTGTTTGGGCGTTAGTCTTTTAGCAGACTCAATGTATGACAAATTTTTGTGATCCGTAATCACCGTAACCGGGTGACTGGCCCCCTCCAAAAAGTGCCTCCATTCGTCAAACGCCAATTTGACCGCAAGAAGCTCTCTATTGCCGTCGTAATTTCTTTCCGCAGCAGAGAACTTCTTGGAAAAGAAAGCACATGGCCTGAGGCTGGTTAGAGTGGCAGGCCCTTGGGACAATACCGCCCCCACCCTCACCTCAGAGGCATGCACTTCCACAACGAATGGTTTGGACGGATCTGGCTGTACTAACACGGGAGCAGACATAAAGCTTCTTTTCAGGGTCGCAAAGGCCTCTTTTGCGAGCGAGGACCAGTTTCTCACATCCGCACCTTTACATGTAAGATCTTTGAGTGGTTTGACCACCTGTGAAAACCCCCGAATAAATTTGCGGTAATAATTAGAATCATAGAATCATAGAATCGTAGAGTTGGAAGGGACCTCCTGGGCCATCTGGTCCAACCCCCTGCTCAAAGCAGGATTTGCTAAATCATCCCAGTCAGATGTCTGTCCAGCCTCTGTTTGAAGACTTCCATTGAAGGAGAACTCACCACTTCTCGTGGCAGCCTGTTCCACTCATTGATCACTCTGTCAAAAAGTTTTTTCTAATATCTAATCTGTGTCTCCTCCCATTCAGTTTCATCCCATTGCTTCTAGTCTTTCCTTGTGCAAATGAGAATAAAGTTGATCCTTCTACAATGTGACAGCCCTTTAGATATTTGTAGACAGCTATTAAGTCTCCTCTCAGTCTTCTCTTTTGCAAACTAAACATTCCCAAATCCTGCAACCTTTCCTCATAAGACAGGGTTTGCAGACCGGTCACCATTCTGGTCGCTCTTTTCTGAACTTGCTCCAGTTTGTTGATGTCTTTTTTAAAATGTGGTGCCCAAAACTGGACACAATATTCCAGATGAGGTCTGACCAAAGAGGAGTAGAGGGAAATAATGACTTCACGTGATCTAGACTGTATGCTTCTGTTAATACATCCTAGAATTGCATTTGCCTTTTTTGCTGCTGCATCACACTGTTGACTCATATTCAGTCTGTGATCTATTAGTATACCCAAGTCTTTTTCACATGTGCTGTTGCTTAGGCCTATTCCTCCCATTCTGTATATGCTTTTTTCATTTTTATTGCCCAGATGTAGTACTTTGCATTTCTCCCTGTTAAAAACCATTCTGTTAGTTGCTGCCCACTTCTCCAGTTTATTTAAATCTTTTTGAATCCTCTCTCTCTCTTCTCTAATATTAGCTATCCCTCCTAGCTTTGTGTCATCAGCAAATTTAATCAGTTTACCCTCAATTCCTTCATCTAAATCGTTGATAAAGATGTTGAACAATACAGGGCCCAGGACAGAGCCCTGTGGTACCCCACTTGAGACATTCTTCCAACTGGATGTGCAGCTATTTACGACCACTCTTTGGGTCCGATCACTAAGCCAGTTATGAATCCACCTAACAGTTGCCTTGTCCATTCCATACTTAGTCATTTTTTCAATAAGGATTGTATGAGATACTTTGTCAAATGCTTTGCTGCAGTCAAGATATACTATATCTACAGCATTTCCTTGATCCACCCAATCAGTGATTCCGTCATAGAAGGAAATTAAGTTAGTCTGACATGACTTATTAGTTACAAACCCATGCTGACTCTGTTTAATCACTTCATTCTTATCCAGGTATTGACATACATGTTGTTTAATAATTTGTTCAAAGATCTTTCCTGGTATAGAAGTCAGACTCACCGGCCTATAGTTGCCTGGGTCCACCTTCTTCCCCTTTTTGAAGAACCCCAAGAAGCACTGAAGACTCTTAAGGTCTCGGGGTTGTACCCAATCCGCAACGGCCTGCACCTTCTTGGGGTCCATGCGAAAACCCTCACAGGACACAATTAATCCCAAAAAAGACAATTCTTGAACAAAAAACACACATTTCTCCAATTTGGCATACAGATGATTTTTCCCTCAGTCTTTGGAGAACGGTTCGTACATGAATCAGATGAGATTGACTGTCGGAAGAGTATATGAGAATATCGTCTAAGTAAATGACAACAAAACGACCAATGAGATCCGAGAATACCACGTTGATGAAATTCTGAAATATGGCTGGGGCATTGGTAAGACCAAACGGCATGACTAAATTTTCAAACAGTCCCTCGGTCGTGAGGAATGCGGTTTTCCATTCATCCCCCTCCCGAACCCTTATCAAATTATATGCCCCCCGAAGATCCATTTTGGAGAACCTTTTTGCCCCTGAAAGTTGGTTACACAAATCAGGAATCAACGGAAGGGGGTACGTATTTCATACAGTAATCTTGTTGAGCTCACGAAAATCGAGGCAGGGACGTAAACCGACATCTTTTTTCTTTACAGAAAAAACCCTGCCGCCACAGGTGAGACTGAGGGACGTATGTATCCTTTGCGAAGACTCTCAGCAATGTAATCTTTCATGGCCAAGCGCTCAGGGCCAGACAAATTAAACAGACGGGCTTTAGGCAATTTAGTCTCCGGGACTAACTCGATAGCGCAGTCAAAGGGTCTATGTGGAGGCAACGTCTCGGCCTCGCTTTCAGAGAAGACATCTTCGAATTCTTTCAGGTACTCCAGAATACCTTCCAGCTCGACAGATGACACAGATACAGATTTAACAGGTTCAACCAATAGTGCAGACTTATCACATAACATCGAATCATTAAACCCCCACTGAACAATCTCCCCCGTTTTCCAGTTAATGACTGGGTTATGGCGTTGTAACCAGGGCATGCCCAACACCAATCCTGCAGGTAGATTGTCCAGAACCAAACAACTTAAGTTTTCCACATGAGTAGCGCCCACTTTGAGCAAAAACAAGTCAGACATAAAGAGAATTCCCTCCTTAGTGAGGGGAGAGGAGTCAATGCCACCACCTTGATCCGAACCTTGAGCCTAACTGTCCCTATCTTGCAGTGTGTGAACAATTGGGAGTCAATGAGATTAATCGATGATCCGCAGTCCACGAAGGCTGTAGAGGGAAAAGAACTACCATCCACAAACAGTTCCACATGAAGTAACACTTTAGAAAATGAGGAAAAGGGTACCCGAGTGTCTGAGTAGTCTCCCCGTTGACTACCCAGACCTAGTCGTTTCCCGCTGACTGGGTCGAAGACGGGCAATCAGGACACTCCCTTTTCCAATGTCCCCTTTTACCGCAGTAAAAGCATAACTGCTTGTCCTTCCGGCGTTTCCTCTTCGTATCCTTTAAGGAGAGGGCGCCTACATCTGTGAGCTCAGGGGCAGTCTCTTTTCCACTGGGGAACAATGGAGTCTCCACCTGCATCACCCCTCTGGCCCGCAGCGTGCGGTGCATCCGGACGGCCTGGGTCATGGCGTCCTCGAGAGAGTTAGGTGGGGGATGTAACGCCAAGGCATCCTGCAGCCGCTCGGACAAGCCTCTGCGAAAGAGTCCTCAGAGTGCGTCGTCGTCCCAAGAGACCTCTGCGGTCCAGCGGCGGAATTCTGTACAAAACCACTCAGCCGAGTGTTTCCCCTGACAGACGCTCATCACCATGTCCTCTGCCAATCGCACTCGGTCAGGCTCATCATAAATGTGCCCGAGGGCCTCAAAGAATGCATTCACAGACAGTCTCTCAGGGACAGTGGGAGGAAGGGAGAAAGTCCAAACTTGTGGGGACCCTCTTAATAAAGACATAATGACCCCAACCTTCTGACTTTCGTCGCCAGAGGAACGTGGCCTCAAACTAAAGAAGAGTTTGCAACCCTCCATGAAGACCCTGAATTCCCAGAAATCAGGCAGTTTAACAGGTGGTTCTGGGGACACCAAAACAACATCACTCGCCCCAGCCCCCAGAGACCCAGCAGCTAAAGCCCCTCGCACTGTCTCAGAAACCTGCTGCTGAGAACGAGCCAGAGCTTGCTGCTCCAGAGATAAACCCTGAAACATCTGACTAAGATTTTTTATTTGTTCAGCCAGAGAGTGTATGGGATCCATATTTCTCAGCAGAGAAAAAAGAAAAAAAAAAAAAAAAAACCAAAAACTTAACGGTCAATTATAATGTCACGGTCCTGTTAAGGACGGCGTGCAGCCACCGCTGAGCAAGGACTCACCCACACTGCAGAGGGGCCCTGGGTCAGACACGGCCGGATAGTTCAAGCAAACAGGACCTGGAGAAACTAAAGTCAGTGAGCAGTGAAGGACCTACGGTCATGTGACCACAAGGGGGCGGGGCTTAGCATCCTGCTATCAGAGATAGGCAGATCACTAATACAGGAATTCTCAAAGCCAGACAAACCGGGTCATACTCAGAGATAACAGTAAAGTACCAGGGATGAGACAGAACGGAGAGTCGGGGCCAAGCAGAGATCAAAATCAAACAGACATAGAAGGTACCAAGCAGAATCCAACAAGCAGTATCCAGAGAACAGACCGAGTCATACACAGAGTATCAGATAAACAAGAACACAGCACAAACACCGTCAAGGGTCACCACACTATGCCAAGGGCGAAAGTATAACTGACGGGGATGGGAGCGTCCTGAGGCTATAAGAAGCTATCCCAGAACCAGAACTCTGCTATTAGAAGTGGAAAGGAAGAAAAAAGACAAAAGAATCTAATTAATAAAAATATTGGAGAAAGAGAAACCAATCACAAACTAAAATGTTTCTACACTAATGCACAAAGCATGGGCAACAAACAAGGAGAACTGGAACTACTAACACAGGAACAGAAATATGATGTCATTGGAATCACTGAAACTTGGTGGGACAATACACATGATTGGAATACAAGACTAGAAGGATACAACTTATTTGCAAGAAACAGACTTGATAAACGAGGAGGAGGTGTCGCATTGTATGTTAGAAACGCGTATATCTGCACAGAGATTGAAGCTTCAGAGCCTGGGAGTTCTGTGGAAACTGTTTGGGTAAGAATACAAGGACAGAACAATGGAAAGGACACCATTGTAGGCATTTACTACAGGCCGCCTGTGCAAGCTGAAGATATGGATGAACTCTTTATGCATCAAATGGCCAAGTTCTCCAAAAAATATGACATAGTTGTCATGGGAGATTTCAACTATCCAGACATTTGTAGGGAATCTCTCTCGGGCAAAACTAACAGGTCAAGGAAATTCTTATCCTCTCTTGCTGACAACTTTATCTTCCAAAAGGTAGGGGAGAAAACAAGGGGAACTGCTACCTTGGATCTAATCCTTATAAACAGGGAGGAAATGGTTGAGGAGGTAAAAGTGGCTGGGACCCTAGGAGGTAGCGACTGTTATGAATGAGTCACCGTAGGAGGCAAAAGCAGAAATACAAGCTAAGTCCAGAAAACCAGAGAAGTTGGCAACTATCAGATTGCAGACCCCTGAACCTATCAACACAACTAGCAGTAGCCGTGGGGGGTTCCTACGATGCCCTAGACCCCTCGATCACAGCCGGAGAAATACATAGGCCTAAAGAAAGAAAGGGGAAATCTAAACTGCCCCAGAGCAGACCCCAAAGCAATAGGCAGCCCCCAACATATAATGACGGTGAAGCAAGATGAAAATACTAACACAGACAGAAAGATAGACTGAGCAAAGACGGGGCCCCAAAACTACCTAAATAGGAAAGGACAGGAAGGCTGCTGTCTGCAATCTGCCAAAACCCTATCAAAGACATAAGCCAACCAGCTGATATGAAAAAGGCCCTGAAGCAGCTAGGCTTCAAAAACTGAATCAGCACTCAGGTATTTTCAGAAGACAGAGCTAAATGAATTCAGCACACCCCAGCAGGGAATGGCAGAAATCCAGAAAAACAAAGCAAAAACAAAGTCAAAGCACAAAAGCAAAAGGCCAAGCAGCAAACTTAGCTTTGGAGGAGCAGGAATTCAGACTGGTCTCCAAGGATCCCACAGAGAAATCACCCGCAGGGCAGAAGGGCGTCGGCAGCCTTATATCCAGTCCGTAACTCCACTCAGCCAGTCATCATCATCAGCCTCAGGTGTTTGACAATCAGGCTCACTACCTTTCTCTACCAGAAGAGGGAGTTCCTCGTGCCTCAGTAATGAAGGGGAAAATGAACTCACAACAGTACCTCCCCCTTGAGGAGGGGTCACCAAACCTTCAACTACGCCACCAGGGCGATCAGGGTGAGCCCGATGAAAGGCACGCACCAATCTTTTGGCATGAATATCAGAGGCAGAGACCCAGGAATTATCCTCCTGACCATAACCCTTCCACTTAACCAAATACTGGAGTCTCCGTCTAGCCAGACGGGAATCCAGTACTTTCTCTACCTCATACTCCATGTTACCTTCAACCAATACAGGGTCTGGAGGTGCCACCCCCAGAACAACAGGTTCAACAAACCTCTTCAACAAAGATTTATGGAACACATTATGGATTTTAAATGTGACAGGAAGAGCCAAACGAAAAGAGACCGGATTAATAATCTCCACAATCTTGCAAGGTCCAATAAATCTAGGCTTAAACTCAGGAGAAGCCACCTTCATAGCAATATTTTTTGATGATAACCACACCATATCACCAACCTTAAACTGGGGACCAATGGTCCTATGTCGGTTGGAAAACCGCTGGGCCTTCTCCTGGGAGAGAGATAACTTATCCACCACTTGGTCCCAGATCTGGTGCATTCTCTCCACCACAGTGTCAACACCTGGGCAGGCAGAGGGCTCCACCTGCCCTGAAGAAAATCGAGGATGAAACCCAAAGTTACAAAAAAAAGGTGACATCAAAGTGGCAGAACTAGCTCTATTATTCAAAGCAAATTCGGCCAAGGGCAAAAATGAAACCCAATCATCCTGATCAGCAGAAATAAAACATCTCAAATATGACTCCAAGGTCTGGTTTGTTCTCTCTGTCTGCCAATTGGTCTGAGGGTGAAAAGCAGAGGAGAAGGACAACTGAATTCCCAGCCTGGAACAGAAAGTTCTCCAAAATCTAGACACAAACTGGACTCCTCTGTCAGATACAATGTTCTCAGGAATCCCGTGCAAGCGAACCACCTGTTGTAAAAACAGGGGCACCAACTCAGAGGAAGACGGCAACTTAGGGAGTGGTACAAGATGAACCATCTTAGAGAACCTATCACAAATCACCCAAATAACAGTCATCCTCTGAGAGACAGGCATATCAGAGATGAAATCCATTGAAATATGGGTCCATGGCCTCTTGGGGACAGGCAAAGGCATCAACAACCCACTAGAGTGAGAACACGATTTAGACCGGAAGCACGTCCCACAGGACTGCACAAAATTCCTGACATCACGAGACAAGGAGGGCCACCAAAAAGAGCGACTCACCAGATCTCTAGTACCAAAAATACCTGGATGACCAGCCAAAGCAGAGCAATGTACTTCAGACATCACTCTCTTCTTCCACTGGTCAGGAACATACAACTTTCCACTGGGACAACGCTCAGGTTTGTCCTCCTTGAACTCTTCCAGAGCACGTCTCAAATCGGGCGAGATGGCAGAAAGAACTACCCCTTCGCCTAAGATGGTAGCAGGCTTGGTCACCACAGGAGAATCAGCAAGGAAGCTCCTAGAGAGGGCGTCTGCCTTGAAATTCTTTGTTCCAGGAAGAAAAGAAACCACAAAATCAAAACGTGTAAAAAACAAGGCCCACCTAGCCTGTCTAGGGTTCAAGCGCTTAGCCGACTATAGGTAAATCAAATTCTTGTGGTCAGTGAGGACGACGACTTGATGCTTAGCTCCCTCCAACCAATGTCTCCACTCCTCAAATGCCCATTTCATGGCCAACAGTTCCCTATTCCCCACATCATAGTTACGTTCAGATGGAGAGAACTTTCGGGAAAAGAAAGCACAGGGATTCATTTTAGATGTTACAGGATCCTTTTGGGACAAAACAGCTCCTGCACCAATCTCTGAAGCATCCACCTCTACATGGAATGGAAGTGAGACATCAGGTTGCTGCAAAACCGGGGCGGAGGTGAATCTTCGCTTCAGCTCCTGAAAGGAAGAAACAGCCTCCGGAGACCAATTTAACACATCAGCACCCTTTTTAGTCAAATCAGTCAATGGCTTGGCAATACTAGAAAATTTTGCTATAAATTTCCGATAAAAATTAGCAAAACCCAAAAACTTCTGGAGGGCCTTCAAAGAAGTGGGCTGAACCCAATCATAAATGGCCTGTACCTTGGCCGGGTCCATTTCAATAGTTGACGGGGACAAAATAAATCCCAAAAAAGAAATCCTCTGTACTCCAAAAAGGCATTTAGATCCCTTGACATACAGGGAATTCTCCCTCAAGATCCGGAACACAGTCCGAATATGTTCCACATGAGAATCCCAATCCTTGGAGAAGATCAAAATATCATCCAGATAGATAATCAAAAATGTATCGACAAAATCTCGGAAAATATCGTTCATGAAGCACTGGAAGACAGAAGGGGCATTAGTGAGCCCAAAAGGCATCACCAGGTACTCAAAATGTCCCTCCGGAGTATTAAACGCCGTCTTCCATTCATCCCCCTGCTTAATGCGGATAAGATTATATGCCCCCCTGAGGTCAAGCTTGGTAAACCAGCAAGCACCTTTAATTCTGGAGAATAGATCAGAAATCAGGGGTAACGGATACTGATATTTAACAGTAATTTTGTTGAGGGCACGATAATCAATACAAGGTCTTAATGATCCATCCTTTTTGGCTACAAAAAATAAAACCGGCACCTAAGGGTGAAGAGGATGGTCTAATATGACCCTTCTCCAACGCCTCCTTAATATAGGATCGCATAGCCTCGTGCTCGGGTACAGATAAATTGAAGAGCCGACCCTTGGGAAATTTACACCCCGGGCTCAGTTCAATTGCACAGTCATAACTCCTATGAGGAGGCAGAGACGCAGACTCATTCTCACTAAATACATCATAAAAGTCCGCCAAATAATCAGGAACATCATGCGACTGAGGAGAGGTGGAAAACACCGGAGCCTCGCTAAAGGCACACCGACAACCCCAACTCACCACAGACACAGATTTCCAATCCAAAACTGGATTATGAATCTGTAACCAGGGAAACCCCAGAACAATAGTATCATGCAGATTATGTAACACCAGAAATCTGCAATTTTCTTGATGGTCTGGGGCGACCCGCATTACCACCTGGGTCCAAAACTGGGGTTTATTTTTAGCCAAAGAAGTAGCATCAATTCCCCTCAAAGGGATAGGCGTCTGCAGAGGTGTCATCGGAAATCCACAACGTTTAGCAAAATCCAAGTCCATTAGGTTTAGGGCTGCTCCCGAATCCACAAAAGCCTTGGCGGAAAATGTGGACAGGGAGCAGATCAGAGTAATAGCCAAAAGAAACTTAGGTTGAACACCCCCAACAGAAAACGTGTGTGCAAAACGTTTCTCTCGTTTGGGACAGACATAAATAATATGCGAGGCATCTCCACAGAAAAAACACAACTTATTACGCCTTCTGAACTCCTGACGCTGCTCTCTGGAAAAAACTCTATCACATTGCATAGGTTCAGACATTTGTTCAACAGGTGGCAACACCTCTCGTGCAGCTTTGCGTTCGCGCAAACGCCGATCAACCTGAATGGCTAATGACATAGAATCGTCAAGACCAGAGGGAACAGGAAATCCCACCATAGTATCTTTTACGGCTTCTGACAACCCCTTCCGAAAGAGAGCAGCCAAGGCACCATCATTCCAGGTAGTAAGTACTGCCCACTTTCGGAATTTTTGACAGTACAATTCTGCAGAATCACGACCCTGGCTCAATGCCAGCAGGGTCTTTTCAGCCTGATCAATAGCATTAGGTTCGTCATACAACAACATCAAAGCTTGAAAGAATGCGTTCACATTAGTCAGAATAGGATCATCTGGTTTGAAAGAAAACGCCCAATCCTGGGGATCGCCACGCAGCAAAGAGATGACAATTTTAACCTGCTGCGCGGGGCTCCCTGACGAGTTAGGCTTCAAGGCAAAAAATAATTTACAATTATTTTTGAAATTCAAAAATTTAGACCGATCCCCAAAAAATACATCAGGTGTAGGAATCTTTGGTTCAGCAGCATGTGAATGAGCAAGGTAGGCGGAAATTCCCCGCACTTCCGCAGCGAGCTGCTCCACACGATCAGACAATTGCTTTATCTCCATTGAGAGAAAAAAAAAATTCCCCCTACGGCCTCAGAGATATAGAGGAAAAAATATACACCTTTTTTTTTTTTTTTTACAATTCTTTCCTGCTATTGAGTACCCTAGAATCTGGGGTGAGGCGGGTGATTCTGTTATGATTGAGTCACCGTAGGAGGCAAAAGCAGAAATACAAGCTAAGTCCAGAAAACCAGAGAAGTTGGCAACTATCAGATTGCAGACCCCTGAACCTATCAACACAACTAGCAGTAGCCGTGGGGGGTTCCTACGATGCCCTAGACCCCTCGATCACAGCCGGAGAAATACATAGGCCTAAAGAAAGAAAGGGGAAATCTAAACTGCCCCAGAGCAGACCCCAAAGCAATAGGCAGCCACCAACATATAATGATGGTGAAGCAAGATGAAAATACTAACACAGACAGAAAGCTAGACTGAGCAAAGACGGGGCCCCAAAACTACCTAGATAGGAAAGGACAGGAAGGCTGCTGTCTGCAATCTGCCAAAACCCTATCAAAGACATAAGCCAACCAGCTGATATGAAAAAGGCCCTGAAGCAGCTAGGCTTCAAAAACTGAATCAGCACTCAGGTATTTTCAGAAGACAGAGCTAAATGAATTCAGCACACCCCAGCAGGGAATGGCAGAAATCCAGAAAAACAAAGCAAAAACAAAGTCAAAGCACAAAAGCAAAAGGCCGAGCAGCAAACTTAGCTTTGGAGGAGCAGGAATTCAGACTGGTCTCCAAGGATCCCACAGAGAAATCACCCGCAGGGCAGAAGGGCGTCGACAGCCTTATATCCAGTCCGTAACTCCACTCAGCCAGTCATCATCATCAGCCTCAGGTGTTTGACAATCAGGCTCACTACCTTTCTTTACCAGAAGAGGGAGTTCCTCGGGCCTCAGTAATGAAGGGGAAAATGAACTCACAACAAGCGACCATGCTATTTTAGAGTTTTGGATAAATAGAGGAGGAAGACCTGTGAAGACTCAGACATCAAGGTTAGATTTCAGAAAAGCAGATTTTAAGGGATTCAGAAAGAGAATTGGAGGGATCCAATGGCTGGATATCCTTAAAGACAAAAATGTCCAGGAAGGATGGGAAATCTTGAAAAATGAAATTCTCAAAGCACAATTGTTAACAATTCCGAAAAGAGGGAAGAATAGGAAGCATTTATGGAAGCCAGGATGGATGAACACAGAACTTAAACACATGCTAAAAAGGAAGAAAAATAATGTTTATAAAATGGAAAGGGGGAGGCATATCTAAAGAAGAATATAATGCTGTCTGCAGAACCTGCAGGGCACAAATCAGATTATCTAAAGCTGACAATGAATTGGATTTTGGGGATATGCCAACAGTAAAAGAAAAGTCAAAGATGCTATAGGATTTTTACAGGATGAAAATGATGAAATGGTAAGACAGGATGTTGAGAAGGCTGAACTTTTAAATTCCTATTTTGCATCTGTTTTCTCTCAGAAAGGAAATGTAACATCAACTGTTATTCACTGTCCTATTAAGGGAATAGAAGAATCCAGGATATCTATAAACAGAAAGATAGTGAGGAAACACTTAGCTAACCTAAATGAATTCAAGTCTCCAGGTCCAGATGAATTACACCCCAGAGTACTGAAGGAGATAGCAGAAGAAATTTTTGAACCCCTCTCCATAATCTTTGAAAATTCTTGGAGAACAGGAGAAGTGCCAGAAGACTGGAGAAGAGAAAATGTTGTTCCTATCTTCAAAAAGGGGAAGAAGGTGGACCCAGGCAACTATAGGCCGGTGAGTCTGACTTCTATACTAGAAAAGATGTTTGAACAAATTATTAAAAAACATGTATGTCAATACCTGGATAAGAATGAAGTGATTAAACAGAGTCAGCATGGGTTTGTAACTAATAAGTCATGTCAGACTAACTTAATTTCCTTCTATGACGGAATCACTGATTGGGTGGATCAGGGAAATGCTGTAGATATAGTATATCTTGACTTCAGCAAAGCATTTGACAAAGTATCTCATACAATCCTTATTGAAAAAATGACTAAGTATGGAATGGACAAGGCAACTGTTAGGTGGATTCATAACTGGCTTAGTGATCGGACCCAAAGAGTGGTCGTAAATGGCTGCACATCCAGTTGGAAGAATGTCTCAAGTGGGGTACCACAGGGCTCTGTCCTGGGCCCTGTATTGTTCAACATCTTTATCAACGATTTAGATGAAGGAATTGAGGGTAAACTGATTAAATTTGCTGATGACACAAAGCTAGGAGGGATAGCTAATACTAGAGAAGAGAGAGAGAGGATTCAAAAAGATATAAATAAACTGGAGAAGTGGGCAGCAACTAACAGAATGGTTTTTAACAGGGAGAAATGCAAAGTACTACATCTGGGCAATAAAAATGAAAAAAGCATATACAGAATGGGAGGAATAGGGCTAAGCAACAGCACATGTGAAAAAGACTTGGGTATACTAATAGATCACAGACTGAATATGAGTCAACAGTGTGATGCAGCAGCAAAAAAGGCAAATGCAATTCTAGGATGTATTAACAGAAGCATACAGTCTAGATCACGTGAAGTCATTATTTCCCTCTACTCCTCTTTGGTCAGACCTCATCTGGAATATTGTGTCCAGTTTTGGGCACCACATTTTAAAAAAGACATCAACAAACTGGAGCAAGTTCAGAAAAGAGCAACCAGAATGGTGACCGGTCTGCAAACCCTGTCTTATGAGGAAAGGTTGCAGGATTTGGGACTGTTTAGCTTGCAGAAGAGAAGACTGAGAGGAGACTTAATAGCTGTCTTCAAATATCTCAAGGGAAGGGCTGTCACATTGTAGAAGGATCAACTTTATTCTCATTTGCACAAGGAAAGACTAGAAGCAATGGGATGAAACTGAATGGGAGGAGACACAGATTAGATATTAGAAAAAACTTTTTGACAGTTAGAGTGATCAATGAGTGGAACAGGCTGCCACGAGAAGTGGTGAGTTCTCCTTCAATGGAAGTCTTCAAACAGAGGCTGGACAGACATCTGACTGGGATGATTTAGCGAATCCTGCTTTGAGCAGGGGGTTGGACCAGATGGCCCAGGAGGTCCCTTCCAACTCTACGATTCTATGATTCTAACTAGGAGAGTCACTGTTGGGGAAGGTTCTGGGTGTAATAATATGTGGCCCCATATGCTCTAGGGGGTATAACTAGGAGGGTCACTGGTGGGGAAGGGTCTGGGTGTAATAATATGTGGCCCCATATGCTCCGGGGGGTATAACTAGGAGAGTCACTGGGGAGGAAGGGTCTGGGTGTAATAATATGTGGCCCCATATGCTCTAGGGGGTATAACTAGGAGGGTCACTGGTGGGGAAGGGTCTGGGTGTAATAATATGTGGCCCCATATGCTCTAGAGGGTATAACTAGGAGGGTCACTGGTGGAGAAGGGTCTGGGTATAATAATATGTGGCCCCATATGCTCTAGGGGGTATAACTAGGAGGCTCACTGGTGGGGAAGGGTCTGGGTGTAATAATATGTGGCACCATATGCTCTAGGGGGTATAACTAGGAGGGTCACTGGTGTTGAAGGGTCTGGGTGTAATAATATGTGACTTCATATGCTCTAGGGGGTATAACTAGGAGGGTCACTGGTGGGGAAGGGTCTGGGTGTAATAATATGTGGCCCCATATGCTCTAGGGGGTATAACTAGGAGGGTCACTGGTGGGGAAGGGTCTGGGTGTAATAATATGTGGCCCCATATGCTCTAGGGGGTATAACTAGGAGGGTCACTGGTGGGGAAGGGTCTGGGTGTAATAATATGTGGCCCCATATGCTCTAGGGGGTATAACTAGGGAAGCCACTGGAGGGGAAGGGTCTGGGTGTAATTATATGTGACCCCATATGCTCTAGGGTGTATAACTAGGAGGGTCACTGGTGGAGAAGGGTCTGGGTGTAATATTATGTGACCCCATATGCTCTAGGGGGTATAACTAGGAGGGTCACTGGTGGGGAAGGGTCTGGGTGTAATAATATGTGGCCCCATATGCTCTAGGGGGTATAACTAGGAGGGTCACTGGTGGGGAAGGGTCTGGATGTAATAATATGTGGCCCCATATGCTCTAGGGGGTATAACTAGGGGAGTCACTGGAGGGGAAGGGTCTGGGTGTAATTATATGTGACCCCATATGCTCTAGGGCAGGGTTTCCCAACTCCAGTCCTCAAGGCACACCAACAGATCATGTTTTCAGGATTTCCTTAGTATTGTTCAGGTGATAATTGCTTCACCTGTGCAATACAAAGGAAATCCTGAAAACATGATCTGTTGGTGTGCCTTGAGGACTGGAGTTGGGAAACCCTGCTCTAGGGTGTATAACTAGGAGGGTCACTGGTGGAGAAGGGTCTGGGTGTAATAATATGTGACCCCATATGCTCTAGAGGGTATAACTAGGAGGGTCACTGGTGGGGAAGGGTCTGGGTGTAATAATATGTGGCTCCATATGCTCTAGTGGGTATAACTAGGAGGGTCACTGGTGGGGAAGGGTCTGGGTGTAATAATATGTGACCTCATATGCTCTAGGGGGTATAACTAGGTGGGTCACCGGTGGGGAAGGGTCTGGGTGTAATAATATGTGGCCCCATATGCTCTAGGGGGTATAACTAGGAGAGTCACTGGTGGGGAAGGGTCTGGGTGTAATAATATGTGGCCCCATATGCTCTAGGGGGTATAACTAGGAGGGTCACTGGTGGGGAAGGGTCTGGGTGTAATAATATGTGGCCCCATATGCTCTAGGGGGTATAACTAGGAGGGTCACTGGTGGGGAAGGGTCTGGGTGTAATAATATGTGACGCCATATGCTCGGGGGGGTATAACTAGGAGGGTCACTGGTGGGGAAGGGTCTGGGTGTAATAATATGTGCCCCCATATGCTCTAGGGGGTATAACTAGGGGAGTCACTGGAGGGGAAGGGTCTGGGTGTAATAATATGTGGCCCCATATGCTCTAGGGGGTATAACTAGGGGAGTCACTGGTGGGGAAGGGTCTGGGTGTAATAATATGTGGCCCCATATGCTCTAGGGGGTATAACTAGGAGGGTCACTGGTGGGGAAGGGTCTGGGTGTAATAATATGTGGCCCCATATGCTCTAGGGGGTATAACTAGGAGAGTCACTGGTGGGGAAGGGTCTGGGTGTAATAATATGTGACCCCATATGCTCTAGGGGGTATAACTAGGAGAGTCACTGGTGGGGAAGGGTCTGGGTGTAATAATATGTGGCCCCATATGCTCTAGGGGGTATAACTAGGAGAGTCACTGGAGGGGAAGGGTCTGGGTGTAATAATATGTGGCCCCATATGCTCTAGGGGGTATAACTAGGAGAGTCACTGGTGGGGAAGGGTCTGGGTGTAATAATATGTGACCCCATATGCTCTAGGGGGTATAACTAGGAGAGTCACTGGTGGGGAAAGGTCTGGGTGTGATAATATGTGACCACACATGCTCTAGGGGGTATAACTAGGAGGGTCACTGTTGGGGAAGGGTCTGGGTGTAAATCACTGACCACATAACATGCAAATTGCCTCTTCAGAAAGAAAGAGGACTTTTACTCTACAGCGCCACCTATTGGTAGTAGCCATCCTACAAGTCACAATCAACCCTTTAACGAGTCTTGTAGTATGACTTAGGATACAAGCCAAATCAGAATCTCAATTTGCAGACACGGTGTTTCGAGCTGTTGGCTCTCGTCAGTGCAAAGTATGAGATCTGATTTGGCTAGGTGAGAGGCTCTGGAGTAGGGTCTAAGAAGTAAGGTTTCTCCTTGCGGAGAGTGACATGCCAGCCATGGCTTGTCAAGGTAAGGAGACTTATTCGCCGTGCAGTGCTCCTCTGGGAAAATAATATGACCACATAACAGCACTCAGTGTCAGTCAGCTGCTGATAAAGCAGACAGAATATTGTCATGTACCAGGAGAGGTCTGGACCCGCGGGGAGAGACGTGACACGACCACTGCACACAGCGTTAGAGCGCCCTCATCTGGAGCCTGCAGGTCAGTTGTGGGCAGCAGCTTATAGGAAGGAGGCGCTGGAGCCAGAAGAGGAGCAGAGGAAAGCCCCAAACTGATGAGGGGCCGCGAGGAGCTGACGGAGGCGGAAAGGGGGGAGAACTCCATGGATTCAGGGAGAGACGACGAAGGGGCGAGATGAGCGACCTGTGCGAGGACAGAAATGGCCCAAAACACATGGCGAGGGGCGGCATCATAGAAACGCCCCACAAAGGACAAGGGGGCGGTCCCTCCATCCCCAGAGGAGACAAGGGGGCGGTCCCTCCATCCCCAGAGGAGACAAGGGGCGGTCCCTCCATCTCCAGAGGAGACAAGGGGGCGGTCCCTCCATCCCCAGAGGAGACAAGGGGGCGGTCCCTCCATCCCCAGAGGAGACAAGGGGGCGGTCCCTCCATCCCCAGAGGAGACAAGGGGGCGGTCCCTCCATCCCCAGAGGAGACAAGGGGGCGGCCCCTCCATCCCCAGAGGAGACAAGGGGGCGGTCCCTCCATCCCCAGAGGAGACAAGGGGGCGGTCCCTCCATCCCCAGAGGAGACAAGGGGGCGGTCCCTCCATCCCCAGAGGAGACAAGGGGGCGGTCCCTCCATCCCCAGAGGAGACAAGGGGGCGGTCCCCCCATCTCCAGACGAGACAAGGGGGCGGTCCCTCCATGTCCAGAGGAGACAAGGGGGCGGTCCCTCCATGCCCAGAGGAGACAAGGGGGCGGTCCCTCCATGCCTAGAGGAGACAAGGGGGCGGTCCCTCCATGTCCAGAGGAGACAAGGGGGCGGTCCCTCCATCCCCAGAGGAGACAAGGGGGCGGTCCCTCCATCCCCAGAGGAGACAAGGGGGCGGCCCCTCCATCCCCAGAGGAGACAAGGGGGCGGTCCCTCCATGCCTAGAGGAGACAAGGGGGCGGTCCCTCCATGTCCAGAGGAGACAAGGGGGCGGTCCCTCCATGTCCAGAGGAGACAAGGGGGCGGTCCCTCCATCCCCAGAGGAGAAAAGGGGGCGGTCCCTCCATCCCCAGAGGAGACAAGGGGGCGGTCCCTCCATGCCCAGAGGAGACAAGGGGGCGGTCCCTCCATGCCTAGAGGAGACAAGGGGGCGGTCCCTCCATGTCCAGAGGAGACAAGGGGGCGGTCCCTCCATGTCCAGAGGAGACAAGGGGGCGGTCCCTCCATCCCCAGAGGAGAAAAGGGGGCGGTCCCTCCATCCCCAGAGGAGACAAGGGGGCGGTCCCTCCATCCCCAGAGGAGACAAGGGGGCGGTCCCTCCATCCCCAGAGGAGACAAGGGGGCGGTCCCTCCGTGCTGACAGTGTGCGGCCGTGGGGAGGACACAGAGGCTGCAGGGAGTGAGCAGAACACCGGCAGCTCTGTCACTAGGAGAGAGGCAGCCATGACTGCACAGACTGTGTGAGAGCTGCGCCCGAGTCCTGGCCGCTGTCACCTCACCTGACACCGCAGAGAGCCGCAGCCGGGGGAAGACGTCCTGGGGGCGGACACCACAGTAAGGGCCAAATTCAAGTCGGCGAAAGGACCTGCGGTGACGTCAGCACCACGTGACCGCGGGGCGGGGCTCTGCAAGAAAGTGGTGGTGAAGGACCTGCGATGACGTCACGTTAGTGGGCGGAGCCTGATTCTGGCCAATCATCATTGAGTGATGTGACCACACCCCAGTTGTCAGCAGGCCCCGCCCCATTGCTCCGGATGAGGGTGGAGTCAGTTTCTTCTGTTTTTCTCGCTTTCACCACAACCAATAATGGTCAGTGATAACAGAGGCGGCAGCGCGGAGCCTGAGGGGGGACAGTGAGGAGCAGCCGAGGAGCGGGAGAGCCGCCACAACATGGCCGTCACTGTGGGAACGTCAGAGACTCTCGGCTGTCCGCCCCCTGTGAGGCCCAGAGCCCATTACTCCAGGCCGGGGGGCTCCGGGGTGTGACGCTCCAGGCCGGGGGGCTCCGGGGTGTGACGCTCCAGGCCGGGGGGCTCCGGGGTGTGACGCTCCAGGCCGGGGGGCTCCGGGGTGTGACGCTACTGGCCGGGGGGCTCCGGGGTGTGACGCTCCAGGCCGGGGGGCTCCGGGGTGTGACGCTACTGGCCGGGGGGCTCCGGGGTGTGACGCTCCAGGCCGGGGGGCTCCGGGGTGTGACGCTCCAGGCCGGGGGGCTCCGGGGTGTGACGCTCCAGGCCGGGGGGCTCCGGGGTGTGATGTGCGGCTCCCTGTTCTATATCTGCAGTGTGAGATCAGCGGCCCAGTCATTAACCCTTTCATTAACGCTCCTTGATGCCCATTTTGTGGCAGTTTTATGATTTTTTAACAATAAATCCCGGCCTCGCATTGAGCAGTGCGGTGTCTCCGGCAGCCACTTCTATCTGTGGGCTACAACTTGCGGCATTTCAGGCTCCATTCCACTGTTGTTGCTGTGTGTTACCCTGGTTATTGACACCAGTTTGCTGAAAACAAAAAATTGTTACCTCCAGTCCAGATAGTTTACACTGTGGTTTTCCCGCACACGGATCACGCAGAAGTTAGCTCCCAATTCAGCCATTTGTAGTGAACGTGGAAAATATTGTCCTCCATTTAAAATGGGCAAGGCGCGTGGCAAGGGACAGGGAAGAGGACGAGATGGTGCATGCAGAGGCCGAAGCCAAGCTGAAATTGTGCCACAACAAACACCCACATCTCACCCGACCTTCATGACCCAATTACTAGGGTACTGCAGCAGCACACCACTACTGAACCCAGAGCAGTGTCTAAAGGTTGTTGGTTGGATGGCGGATAATGCTTCCAGTCACTTTGCAACCAGCACTACCCTGTCTTCCACATGATCAAGTCTGAGTAGCCGTGACCGCATATTCCTCACCCTGATTCTCCTTCCTCCCACCATGCCGAGTACTGATCCCACACTCGGACACTCAGAAGAGCTGTTCATTTTTCTATTTATAGATTTGGGCCTCTCACCTGGTCCACTTGAAGCGGGGCAAGAGGAGATCGCATGTAGAGATGCCCAAATATTTGACCAACCACGTTCACACGAAGGCAACAGTAGGAACGTGTCACGAGGTGGACGATGAGACACAATTGCCAGAAAGTCAGGAGGAGGACCAGGGTGCGGAAGTGGAAGATGAGTGTTACACCGCCATCTGCCCCCAGCCCCAGGATACTTATCTCGTTCCTCATCGTGCCGGGGGTTGGCAGGCGCAACGAGGGTCCCATTCGTCGGGCACACGCACCCAGCTGCTTAGGCCACGGCCGCGTGCCTCCTCTGCTTCTTATGCAGCCTGACCCAGAAGTACCCTCCTCTGGGCGGCTGGGACAGGTAGATCAGGCCGCTTCCTGTTTTAGGAAGTGCCTGATTATTACCTTTGCATCTTTGCTGGACCAATCTTGGTTCCAGCACAGGTGCTCCTCTGTATTCAGGTCCCAGCGTGCTTCCTAGTGCGCTCTGCTCTCCTATATCCAGCGTGCTTCCCAGTGCGCGCTCTGCGCTCTCCTGTATCCAGCGTGCTCAGTGTGCACCCTGTACCCGGCGTGCTTCCTAATTCATGCTCCACGCTCTCCCGTACGTACTCTCCACGCTCCTGTGCTTTGCTTGCTTTCTCCAGAACCCAGTGTGCTTCTCTGTACTCACCCTGCTAACTTCGGTTTCTTGCGTGCCTTTTGCCCTAGCCTCCTTGGAGCCGGCCTCCTGCTACCAGTAGTCATGGTACTTTACCCCCTTGGGTCTGCCCCTGACACTCCCTGTACAGGGGATGGACCTCATTAGGTCAGCTCACCCAGGGTGGGATGGTATCACAGCCCAGAGGGTCCTCTCCAGTAGACGTAACAACGAGGTGGTGGATGATATAGTAACTGACCCAACCTGTCAGGAGAACATGCAGAGCAAGGACAGCAGCACACAGTGGGAGGGAGGCATAGCACCCCAACAGGCAGGAAGAAGCAGTGTGGTGGCCGCAGTCATAAGGTGGGCAACCATTCCTCGTAACGCCAACAAGATGGAAGTTGGCAGTACAACTGTTGGGTTTTCTCAAGTCTGGTTGTTTTTTAAAGACTCTGCCGATAACCCCAAATAAAAGGGGGAGACAGGGAGCTTCCAATGCGTAGGTCTGTATGGAAAGTAGATGAGTGCACAGCAAGTGTTAGGCTCACCTGATAGGGTTGTGAGAGTCACAACACCTATAATCGCATAAAACAGCTGCAGCAGTCTGCACGAGGTCCAAGGACTTGGTACAAAGAGAAGGCTGGTAGTGCAATAAGAGACTGCGCTGCTGTGGTAGAATTCAAGATATCTTTATTGCCAACGCGTTTCCTGAGCCAGTCCCAGCTCACTTCATCAGGGCAAACGCGTTGGCAATAAAGATACCTTGAATTCTACCACAGCAGCGCAGTCTCTTATTGCACTACCAGCCTTCTCTTGATAACCCCAAATAGGCCATCTGCACCACCGGCCATGCCCGCATCAGCAGGGATAGCAAAACTACCAGCCTGACCACCACCAGCATGATCAGGGTCCAGGAACACTGCGGGTGACACTACAGCTTCTGCTTTTGTGCGTGGAAGCCAATCCCCTGTCCACGGTGCATGAAAAGATGCCTCCTGCCCTGCAGTTGAACACACTCAACTACCACCATCATCAAACATCCTTGTCCCAGCGCAAACTTCAGTTGTCCATACCCCAGTCATTGGAACACAAGCAGAAATACGCAGCCAACGCCCCATAGGAAACAGTACTAAATTCAAACATTTCTGCTTGCCCTCGAAATGTTGCCTTTTAGGCTCGCTGAGACAGAAGCTTTCCGCAACCTGATGGCGGCGGCCGTCCCCAGGTACCTGGTCCCCAGCTGCCACTATTTCTCCCGGTGTGCCGTCCCGGCATTACACAAGCACGTGTCCTACATTACCCGTGACCTCAACAATGCTGTTACTGGGAAAGTCCACCTAACTACAGACACGTGGACAAGTGCTTGTCGGCAGGGACGGTACATCTCGCTGACGGCACACTGCATTAACAGTGGAAGCCGGGACCCAGTCGGACCTTGGAATGGAACATGTTCTCACGACACCGAGGATTGCAGGCCCTATGTCAATCAGGGTTGCCCCCACAGTGTATAGCTCCTGTATCACCTTCTCTTCAGCCTCCATCTCTGAAATGAGCACATTATTCACAAGCTGGAAGCACTGCAGCCCTCCCTCAGCCAAGTGGCAACAGGCTGTACTGAAGCTAATATGCTTAGGTGACAAACTGCACAATGCTGAAGAGTTGTGGACAGCTGTAAAAGAGCAGGCAGATGTGTGGCTGACACCCCTTAACCTACAGGCAGGCATGGTCGTGTGTGACAATGGCCGGAACCTGCTGGTGGCTCTGAGGCGAGGCGAGCTCACGCATGTACCAGGCCTGGCCCATGTTCTTAACCTCGTGGTTCAGCGGTTTCTCAAAACCTACCCAGAGCTGCCAGATCTGCTTGTGAAAGTACGCCGCCTGTGTGCCCATTTTAGAAAGGCCCATTTCCCGTTCTTCAGCAGCATCTGCAGCTTCCGGCTCACCGACTGGTGTGTGATGTCCCAATGCATTGGAACTCTACACTGCAGATGTTAAAAGGGATTTGTGAGCAGGAGAGGACAGTTGTTGACTACCAGCATCAACAAGGTCATCGTTATTCAGTTCAGACGCCACAAATAAGACTTCAGGAGTGGACATGGATGTCAGACATACAGTATGTACCATCCTACAAAACTTTTAGTACTCTACCATGATGGTGAGCGGAGATGATGCCATAATTAGTGTCACCATCCCACTTCTCTGCTCACAATAAAAGATGATGCATTGCAGGAGGAGCATGAAGACATGGAGCAAGGAACCATACAGGGTGATTACACACAGACCAGCCTCATGTCATCCTAACGTGGATTGGTTGACGAGGAGGAGGAGGAAGAACAGGAGCTACTTTTATGCGTTATAGACGGTACTACAAGCACAACTGTCATACCGTTTGTTCAGCGTGGATGGCCTGAGGACAGGGAGGAGGAGAGCATGGTCAGTCGTCCTGTTGGTGAGGACACAGAAGTCTTGCCCGTTAGCAGTCTGGCATGCATGGCTAACTTTGTGTTGTACTGCCTTTACCGCGACACTCACATTATCAATTTTCGGTGACACTCATTACTGGTTGGTTACACTTCTAGACCCACGCTAAAAGGAAAACTTTCAATCTCTTCCAGAAGCAGATAGGTGTACTAAAATGTTGCAGTACCAGAGGGCCATTGTTGCATAATTATTAAAAAAAAAAATCCCATCTGAAAACGCTGGCGGCAGACGTCACAGTTCGTTGGACATCCAAGGAGTACAGGAGAGAGAGACACAACACCAATCCAGCAGAGGCAGGGGAACACTGGCAAAGTTCTGGGAGAATTTTCTCATACCTTCCCATCGCAGTGACCCTGAGGCGTGGGGTAACATAGTTTTGAAGCCTGAAGGAAGACCTTATGTCCATCTAGTTCAGCCTATTTTTAGTGCAGCTGTTCTGCATTGTTGATCCTGGGGAAGGCAAAAAACCCACAGAGTAGAAGCCAATTTTCTCCATAGGGAAAAAAATTCCTTCCCCTATTCTGGGTCAGCCATCTACCTATAATATTCTGTTATTCGTAACCTTCTATACTGTTACTCACAAGAAAAGCCTCCATTCCTTTCTTACATTCATTCAGTGAGTTGGCCATCACCACTTCCTCAGGAAGAGAATTCCACAGCCTCACTGCTCTTACCGTGAAGAACCCTCTTCTATGCTGGTGCAGAAATTGTCTTTCCTCCAAACAAAGAGAATGCCCCATTGTTCTTGTCACAGTCCTTGGTACAAACAGCTCATTGGAGAGATCTCTGTATTGCCCTCTGATATACTTGTACATGTATATTAGGTCTCCCCTAAGTCTTCTCTTTTCTAGAGTAAATAGACCTAATTTTGATAACCTTTCTGGGTATTGTAGTGAACCAACTCCATTTATCATTTTAGTAGCCGCCTTTGAACTCTTTCAAGTTCAGTAATGTCTTTCTTGAGCACCGGCGTCCAAGATTGCACACAATCCTCCAAGTGTGGTCTGATGAGTGATTTGTACAGAGGGAGAATTGTGTTTTCATCTCGTGTCCCCAGACCTCTTCTAATGCATCCCATGACCCTATTTGCTTTGGTGGCAGCTGCCTGACACTGGGCACTCCAATTTAGCTTCTTATTGACTAAGATGCCTAAGTCTTTTTCCATGTCTGATTTCCCCAGCAGTTTCCCATTTAGTAAGTAATTGTAGCATCTGTTTCTCCTTCCCATGTGCATAACCTTACACTTATCTGTGTTAAACCTCATTTGCCATTTTTCAGCCCAATTCTCCAATTTACTCAAATCTGTCTGTAGTTGCAAACTGTCCTCCTTTGTGTTAACGACCTTACATAGTTTTGTATCATCTGCAAATACTGATATTTTACTGTGTAAGCCATCCACTAGAGCATTAATAAATATATTAAATAGTAGGGGGCCCAATACAGACCCCTGTGGTCCCCCACTAGTAACCCTGGCCCAATCTGAGGATGCCCCATTAATAACCACTCTTTGTTTTCTATCACTAAGCCAGCTACCTACCCATCTACACACATTTTCCCCTAGCCCAAGCTTTCTCATCTTACTGACCAATCTTTTATGTGGGACAGTGTTACATGCTTTAGAGAAGTCGAGATAAATGACATCCAATGATTCTCCTGGGTCCATTTGAGAGCTTACATCCTCATAGAAGCTGATCAGGTTAGTCTGACAGGAGCGATCCTTCATAAATCCATGTTGATATGGAGTTAAACATTTATTAACATTGAGATATTCCATAATGGTGTCCCTTAGAAACCCTTCAAACATTTTACCCACAACAGATGTTAAGCTTACCGGCCTATAGTTTCCAGGTTCCCTTTTACACCCTTTTTGAATATTGGTACCACATTTCCTTGCCGCCAATCAAAAGGAACAGACCCTGTTTCTATAGAGTCTTTAAATATAAGGAATAGAGGCCTGTCTATCATATTACTTAACTCCCTTAATACCCGAGGGTGAATGCCATCAGGGCCTGGTGATTTGTCAGTTTTCATCTTACTAAGGCGGTTCTGCACTTCTTCCTGGGTCAGGCAGGTAATACTTAATGGGGAGTTTACATGATCACTCTGCATTTCCCCTGGCAAATCCTTTTCCTGTGTGAACACTGCTGAGAAAAAAGTATTTAAAACATTTGCTTTTCCCACATCGCTCTCTATGATTTCACCCTCATTGTTCTTTAAAGGGCCGACATCATCAATTTTAATCATTTTACTGTTTATATAATTAAAGAATAGTTTGGGGTTTGTTTTACTTTCCTTAGCAATGAGTCAGTTTCCACTTTTGCTAAATGTATTTGTTTTTTACACATTTTATTTTTTTCTCTATAACTTTTTAATGCTTCTTCATTGCCTTCTTGTTTTAGCTTCCTAAATGCCTTGTTCTTGTTATTTATTGCCCTTTTTACATCCTTATTCAGCCACATTGGTGTTCTCCTGCTCCTAGCCCTTTTATTTCTGTACGGTATGGCTAGCTCGCAGTGGGGGTGTAAAACTGATTTAAATATTTCCCATTTATTTTCTGTGCTCCTATTTTTGAGGACATTGTCCCAATCAATTCGGCGAAGGTCCTCTCTAAGCTGATCAAACTTTGCTTTCCCGAAATTTAGCGTTTTTGTAACCTCCTTCCAGGGCGCCTTACTGAAGGACAAGTGGAATTGTATTATATTGTGGTCACTGTTCCCTCGGTGCCATCGACTCGGACTTCTGTTATTCTATCTGGCCTGTGGCTTAACATTAAGTCCAGAAGGGCCGTCCCTCTAGTTGGGTCCTGCACAAGTGGTGACAGATAATCATCCTTGGTCACTGACAGACATTGGTTTCCTTTCTGAGATCCGCAGGTTTTGGTTTCCCAGTCTATGTCGGGGTAGTTGAAGTCCCCCATAATAATCACCTCATTGGGATTTGCTGCTTTGTCTCTTTGTCTCAATAATACATTCTCAGTGGTTTCTGTTATATTTGGTGGCTTATAACAAACCCCTAAGTATTTTATTACTTTTCCCTCCTTGTATCTCCACCCATAGAGACTCCACCTCTTCATTTCCCTCTTGTATATCTTCTCCTAGTGTGGGCTTTATATATAGACAGACTCCACCCCCTTTCCTTTTTTTACGATTCCTCCTAAACAAATCATATCCTTGCAAGTTAGCCGCCCAGTCATAGCTGTCGTCTAACCATCTCTCAGTTATTCCTACTATGTCATATTTTTCCTCATACATTACCAACTCCAGATCTTCAATCTTATTGGTCAGGCTTCTTGCGCTGGTCAGCATGCAGGAAAGAAGTTTTGCTTCCTTTTTCTTAGCTTCCTTCTGAGTACCCTGTCTTGGGTCCTCTTTACCACATCTAGTATCCTTGATTAGTTTGTCCTTCTGCTGCATGTTCTTGTCTGCTGTTTTTCCTCCCTTCCCCTCTTCTAGTTTAAAGCCCTCCTGATGAGTGTGGCAAGTCTTCTGGCGAAAGTGTGTTTCCCAAGTTTTGTGAGGTGTATCCAATCTCTTGCGAGAAGTCCATCGTAGAGTTAATTCACGCCATGGTCCAAGAATCCAAATCTTTGCTGCCTGCACCACCGTCGTAGCCAGTTGTTCACGTCTAGTATCCTATTCCATCTTCTCATGCCATGACCATCGACTGGGAGGATTGATGAGAAAACAACCTGTACGTTCCGTTCCTTTATTTTCTTCCCCAGAATTTCAAAGTCTTCGCAGATAGTTGGTAGGTCATTTCTTGCCGTGTCGTTTTCGCCTACATGTATCAGTAGGAAAGGGTAGTCGTCCTTGGATTTGAGGGTAATGTCACAAGGAGTGCAAGCAAAGTTTTGGAAGATGCTGAGGGAGTACCTTGCTGACCGTACCAACGTCCTCTGTGATTCCTCTGTGCCTTTTAATTATTGGGTATCCAAACTGGACAAATGCATGAACTGGCTCTCTACACCATTTTGGTTTCGTTTTTGTTTGTTTTAGTGTGCGCCTGTAAAAGTGGCATAAGACTCTGACAACATTGTTCACAGCTGTGACCTGGGAGTCAGAAATGCTTCCAGGGGTATTCCCCATGATGTACCCGTGTCATTTGAGCACTGTTCCCATCGATTTGAGATGTTTTTAGTCTCTAAAAAGACCCTCGGGGGGGGGGGGGGATCGTGGCAAAAATTCTCGGTTTTCCCATAAACTTACATTGGGCTCGTTGCGTGGGTCGAGCACCCAAGCAATCCAATTTGTTCGACCCGAGCAATGAGCGCCTGAGCATTTTAGTGCTTGTCCATCATTAAACTTAAATCAGTTGGAAACCTCAGAGATAAATGCAATCAGCGAAACAGTCTGTGAAGTCTATATTTGAGAATGCTGGAAACAAGCCCGTGTCAAGTCCATGCATGGATAAGCAAGTCCAAACAAGGTGTTAGATTATCCAGGAAGGCCTGGGTAGAAGTCTCAGATTAAGCAGAGCAGTCCTGAGCTTTGCAGCTAATTAAACGTAGGCAGAACCTGAGCAGATACCAGCTTACGTGTTTAGCAATTGCAGATGAAGGTCAGCGGCACCAAGGAAGCAGCACGAGTAGTGAGGAGCAGGAGGTACAGTGGCACAGATGAATACAGCAGGACCCCAGAGAGCGAGGAGCAGGATATTCACACAAGTTTGCAGGAGCTGCCAGGAATCATCTGGAACAGAGCGCAGGCAGAATACTCTAGCACAAACTAGAGTATGGGGTGGCGTCAGGGACAGTTTTAGACAAAGTGGGACCCTAGGCAAAAAATTAAAATAAGGTCCCCAATGCTCACATATTGCACCATGACACTCAAACATTTTGATTGTATTTACCTGCGCTGAAATCATCCCCGCCGGTCAGAGAGCCACAGTTCCCACGTTGTCAAATGACAGCATGAGTGCTCAGCTGTGATTGGAGATATAAAGTTTACCTCCGGTCACTGGTGTCAGCTGATGGGACTGGTGAGCTGATGGTTGGCAAGTGGGGTTCATATTTGTGGGGTTGATGTCACCTTTGTATTGTCAGGTGTTGACCTCATCGATCTGATCCGAGAGCGTGAGCCACTGTGGAATATGGGGGACCGCAGCCACGCCGATCTCAATGTGACCTGTCTGCTCTGGGAGCAAGTCTTCCAGCAACTTGTTACCAAATGGGAGGGCCTCGAGGTTCGGGTCCAGCATAAAGCGCATAAGTGTACACAGTTCAGTCATGTTGCTGGATGTAAAAGTGTTGTATACTAACCAATTTGTGCTTTCACTTTTCAGGCGAGAGATTTGTCAAGCGGTGGCGGTCAATCAGAGATCGCTTCAAGAAGGAGTTAAACAATGAGATGAGGGTCCCGAGTGGATCTGGAGGACGCAGGAGCAAATACAAATACTCAAGAGCCCTGTCACTCCTCCGGTCAACAGTGGTGAGCAGAAGGTAAATATTGCCCACCCCATTTAATAAAAAAAAAAATGTTTACATGTCCTAACCCTTTTTTTTTTTTTTTTTTTGCTTTTCTCCAGGGCCATGCAATATCAATATATTATCTTTTTTTCCTCTTTATTTCACAGCACCATCTGCAGCACTCGGGAGTCTGCACCCTTGAACACTTCTTCGGCAGTCCCGAACCATCTGCACCTTCCCAACCTTCCCTCACATCTGATCCCTCGGTCCCACCCCCTTGTGCTGGAGTGTCGTGGCCACCTGCATTGCATGAATCTGCTGGTGAGGATATAGCTTTTCCTTTACCCCACCCCTCTGATGCTGCCACCTCTAGTACACCTGTGGGTTCTGGGCGTTAGCGCCAGAGAGGTCAGGAAAAGAGCTATGTGTTCTTACATCTGAATGCATCCTTCCAGAACTGTCTGAAACTGTTGTCTGAGCAAATGACCACAGGATTTAATATGCTCAACAACAGTATTCTTGAGTTGCGCACACTTCTGGTTAGAATGCAGTCAGATGCAAGTAAAGCTCCAAACCACACATTTTTCCAGTCTGTACTCAAGCACATGGATAAGCTATCTCCTGACCAGCAGATGCATGTAATGCAATCGTGCCAGTCTGTTCTAGCGCAAGTTAGCTCCCAACCCCCTCCACCCACCCCGGTACTTCCTCCAGCCACTGTCCCTCCTCCCCTCCTATGTAATACCAACAGCCTGCCCCGTACCAACATACCGCCCCGTACCAGTTCCCAACCACATCACCCGTGCCTCCACTCCCTGCCCACTACTACCATTCTCCTTCAACACCCATCATGCCCCAAACACAACCCTCTTCTCCACTCTCCATCTCTTCTGCCTCCCAAACCTTCGACTCCACCCCTCAAACCTTCCAAATTCCCAATACAACTCCCGGTTTCATGTCCACCTTTTCCATTTCTTTCTCCACCCCTTCACCTGTTCCTATTAATCCTTCACCACCTTCACTTTCCTCTCTCCACACTCCCATTGTCGAAGTGTCCCAATCTGATAGCCCCTCCAGCATTATTTCCAACCTCCACTATGTAGATTTGTAATTTTTTCTTTTTAATAATTTGTTAATAAAAAAACAGTTTGTTTAAAAATTTGCAAGTTGCCTCTACAGAGAAAATAAAAATTTGGTCTTTTATTTGGTTATAAGGGCTAAGTTAAAAAAGGTTTTGAAAACAAGGTTAAATACTGTGGTTAAAGAAGTTAAAATACAATGGGTAAAACACAACCAGGTACACAACTTGGGTAAAGAAGGTAAAATCCTTTGGGTAAGACACAACTTGGGTAAAGAAGGTAAAATACTTTGGATAAAGAAGGTCAAGGACTTTTGGTTACAAGGTACAAGACAAATTTTTCAAACTCTCTCATCCTGCCAGTCTACTCTTGAGGTGAAATAAAGCATTCAGCAAATTTGTCCCTCATTCTTGAAACTGACACAGAACTTCTATACGTAATGTGATAAATCATGCAAGGTGGTTTCTTCAGGGTGGTCATCAATGCAAATCTGTTCCTAGCATATAACAAAATTGTGCAGAACCACACAAGCTTTCACCACCTCATCCACAGTTTGTCTTCAGGTTGATAGCGGTCAATAGAACTTGCCATTTCACTGTCAGAATCCCAAAAGCTCACTCCACCATTCTTCTTGTTCGTGTGAGGCGGTAGTTAAAAATTCTTTTAGTTGGCGTCAATCCACTACTGGAGTATGGTTTCAGCAGTTGTTCCGAGAGTTGGAAGGCTTCATCCCCAACACACACAAATGGCATCGGTGGCCCAGAGGTTTCAGGCAGCAGTCTTGGGGGTGGAAATTGGAAGGTGTTTCCATAGAGATTACGCCCCATTGCAGACAATTTGAAAACTTGGGAATCATTGGAGCGGCCACAGGCCCCAATATCAACCGCTATAAACTTGTATTCAGTGTCAGCGATGGCCATGAGCACAATAAAGAAATATTTTATAGTTAAAATATCTGCAATTTCCAGCCAACTCCTCTCCATTGTGGGATGTGATATAAACTCGTCATGTAAAGAGTCCTACAATGCACAGCATGTGTGCTTCACAATTCCGGAGATGGTGGAAATCTCAAGTCTGAACTGGAAATGGAGTGATGAAAGAGATTCTCCAGTTGCAAAGAATCTGTGACAAAAAAAGGAAAAATGAGTTCATAATAAAAAATAACATTACACTTATGAGTCAGCTTAAGAGTTGGAGATACAATAAAAACAATTAAAGACTACCAGCAACAACATTAGTTAGAAGTGTGCTTTACAGGGAGGAGATACAATAAAAATGCCTTACTGAAGAGTCACCATCAGATGCTCCGCTGGTGAAATGGAGAAGCGGCAAAATGTGCCAATTCTTCTGATGAGGTGTCCAATTCGTTCCACCAAAAAATCAAAGTTCTCCATTTGTATCCGAACATATGAGAAAAAGTTCTCCAAGTTTCCTCGTAGCTCCATGTATAGTGTAGAATACACCCCACGCGTCATTCTCTTGGCTGTGATGGGGTGGATCCACGTCGTCGGCGCAGACACATGATGCACTGCTGTCTCTCTTGCTCCTTCTCCAGAACAATCACTTTCAAACGATTCACCTCAATAGTAGGGCAGCACGGTGGCTCAGTGGTTAGCGCTGGGGTCCTGGGCTTAAATCCCACCAAGGACAACATCTCCCCGTGTTTGCGTGGGTTTCCTCCGGGTTCTCCGGTTTCCTCCCATACTCCAAAAACATACTGATAGGGAAACTAGATTGTGAGCCCATCGGGGACAGTGATGATAACATGTGCAAACTGTAAAGTGCTGTGGATTATGTTGGTGCTATATAAAAATAAAGATTATTATTTATTATTAACAGTAAAATCCACAGTAATCTTCAGAATGATTGCTATCACGCCTTCCATCTTCACCAGCCACTTGCTCTCCTCTCCAACCTGCACTTGCTCCTCTACAACCTGTCAAATATGGCCTGTCGGAGCACTGTATATATAGGTTTTCAGTAGCCAATCACGTTTGGGAGCCTCCCATGGGCTTTTTTAAAAACCGGATCCGTCGGATAAAAAAAAAACGGAAGAAACCCTGATGAAACGGATCAGGTTTTTTGCCGCATCTGGTAGACTGTGGAAAACCGGATCCGTTTCTTCAGGTTTTCAAAAAAGCTGTCGGAAAAAAACTGATGTGTGAAAGTAGCCTAAAGAGACTTTTGTGCTTTAATTTTGTAGGTCACTGCCTCCTCACTGCGTACGGTGCTACCGCTGCCTTACAACACATACATGGCACACACTTATACACACACATACCTTGCAGACACTTATACACGCATATACACTACCGTGCAAAAGTTTGGTGTCACCCAGACAATTGTGTTTTCCATGAAAACTCATACTTTTATTAATCAGATGAGCTGCCAAATGAATGTAAAATCTCGTCCAGACATTGACAAGGTTCGAAAAAACATTTTTATTTGAAACTAGCTGAAGAGCCCGGCGCTGCCCGGGCATAGTAACTAACTGTGGTTAGTTATAACAAATTATAATTATCCTCCATCCCATAGTCCCGTGCCCATATACCCATCATACATATCCTCCATCCCATAGTCCAGTGCCCATATACCCATCATACATATCCTCCATCCCATAGTCCAGTGCCCATATACCCATCACACATCATCCCATAGTCCCGTGCCCATATACCCATCATACATATCCTCCATCCCATAGTCCAGTGCCCATATACCCATCACACATATTCTCCATCCCATAGTCCAGTGCCCATATACCCATCACACATCATCCCATAGTCCCGTGCCCATATACCCATCATACATATCCTTCATCCCATAGTCCAGTGCCCATATACCCATCACACATTCTCCATCCCATAGTCCCAGGCCCATATACTCATCATACATATCCTCCATCCCATAGTCCCGTGCCTATATACCCATCATACATATCCTCCATCCCATAGTCCCGTGCCTATATACCCATCATACATATCCTCCATCCCATAGTCCAGTGCCCATATACCCATCATACATATCCTCCATCCCATAGGCCCGTGCCCATATACCCATCATACATATCCTCCATCCCATAGTCCAGTGCCCATATACCCATCACACATCCTCCATCCCATAGGCCCGTGCCCATATACCCATCACATATCCTCCATCCCATAGGCCCGTGCCCATATACCCGTCATACGTATCCTCCATCCCATAGTCCAGTGCCCATATACCCATCACATATCCTCCATCCCATAGGCCCGTGCCCATATACCCATCACATATCCTCCATCCCATAGGCCCGTGCCCATATACCCATCATACATATCCTCCATCCCATAGTCCAGTGCCCATATACCCATCACACATCCTCCATCCCATAGTCCAGTGCCCATATACCCATCATACATATCCTCCATCCCATAGGCCCGTGCCCATATACCCATCATACATATCCTCCATCCCATAGTCCCGTGCCCATATACCCATCATACATATCCTCCATCCCATAGTCCCGTGCCCATATACCCATCATACATATCCTCCATCCCATAGGCCCGTGCCCATATACCCATCATACATATCCTCCATCCCATAGTCCAGTGCCCATATACCCATCATACATATCCTCCATCCCATAGTCCCGTGCCCATATACCCATCATACATATCCTCCATCCCATAGTCCCGTGCCCATATACCCATCATACATATCCTCCATCCCATAGTCCCGTGCCCATATACCCATCATACATATCCTCCATCCCATAGGCCCGTGCCCATATACCCATCATACATATCCTCCATCCCATAGTCCAGTGCCCATATACCCATCATACATATCCTCCATCCCATAGTCCCGTGCCCATATACCCGTCATACGTATCCTCCATCCCATAGTCCAGTGCCCATATACCCATCACATATCCTCCATCCCATAGTCCAGTGCCCATATACCCATCACATATCCTCCATCCCATAGGCCCGTGCCCATATACCCGTCATACATATCCTCCATCCCATAGTCCCGTGCCCATATACCCATCATACATATCCTCCATCCCATAGTCCCGTGCCCATATACCCATCATACATATCCTCCATCCCATAGTCCCGTGCCCATATACCCGTCATACATATCCTCCATCCCATAGTCCCGTGCCCATATACCCGTCATACGTATCCTCCATCCCATAGTCCAGTGCCCATATACCCATCACACATCCTCCATCCCATAGGCCCGTGCCCATATACCCATCACACATCCTCCATCCCATAGTCCCGTGCCCATATACACGTCATACATATCCTCCATCCCATAGTCCCGTGCCCATATACCCATCATACATATCCTCCATCCCATAGTCCCGTGCCCATATACCCATCATACATATCCTCCATCCCATAGGCCCGTGCCCATATACCCATCATACATATCCTCCATCCCATAGTCCAGTGCCCATATACCCATCATACATATCCTCCATCCCATAGTCCCGTGCCCATATACCCGTCATACGTATCCTCCATCCCATAGTCCAGTGCCCATATACCCATCACATATCCTCCATCCCATAGTCCAGTGCCCATATACCCATCACATATCCTCCATCCCATAGGCCCGTGCCCATATACCCGTCATACATATCCTCCATCCCATAGTCCCGTGCCCATATACCCATCATACATATCCTCCATCCCATAGTCCCGTGCCCATATACCCGTCATACATATCCTCCATCCCATAGTCCCGTGCCCATATACCCGTCATACGTATCCTCCATCCCATAGTCCAGTGCCCATATACCCATCATACATCCGCCATCCCATAGTCCCGTGCCCATATACCCATCACACATCCTCCATCCCATAGTCCCGTGCCCATATACCCATCACACATCCTCCATCCCATAGTCCAGTGCCCATATACCCATCACACATCCTCCATCCCATAGTCCAGTGCCCATATACCCATCACACATCCTCCATCCCATAGTCCAGTGCCCATATACCCATCACACATCCTCCATCCCATAGTCCCGTGCCCATATACCCATCATACATCCTCCATCCCATAGTCCAGTGCCCATATACCCATCACACATCCTCCATCCCATAGTCCAGTGCCCATATACCCATCACACATCCTCCATCCCATAGTCCCGTGCCCATATACCCATCATACATATCCTCCATCCCATAGTCCCGTGCCCATATACCCGTCATACATATCCTCCATCCCATAGTCCCGTGCCCATATACCCGTCATACATATCCTCCATCCCATAGTCCCGTGCCCATATACCCATCATACATATTCTCCATCCCATAGTCCCGTGCCCATATACCCATCACACATCCTCCATCCCATAGTCCCGTGCCCATATACCCATCATACATATTCTCCATCCCATAGTCCCGTGCCCATATACCCATCACACATCCTCCATCCCATAGTCCCGTGCCCATATACCCATCATACACATCCTCCATCCCATAATCCCGTGCCCATATACCCATCATACATATCCTCCATCCCATAGTCCCGTGCCCATATACCCATCACACATCCTCCATCCCATAGTCCTGTGCCCATATACCCATCATACATATCCTCCATCCCATAGTCCCGTGCCCATATACCCATCATACATATCCTCCATCCCATAGGCCCGTGCCCATATACCCATCGTACATATCCACCATCCCATAGGCCCGTGCCCATATACCCATCACACATCCTCCATCCCATAGTCCCGTGCCCATATACCCGTCATACATATCCTCCATCCCATAGTCCAGTGCCCATATACCCATCACACATCCTCCATCCCATAGTCAACCATTATGACATCATAATAAGCGGCAGGGCTTGCAACCTATGATGACCTCAGCGTCGCCATGGCAACCATTGTGACATCATAATGGGGGACGGGGCTTGATACACACTTTTTCCCCATTATGTAGATAGGGGCAAAATTGTTTGGTGAATTGGAACGCGCGGGGTTAAAATTTCGCCTCACAACATAGCCTAGGACGCTCTCGGGGTCCAGACGTGTGACTGTGCCAAATTTTATGGCTGTAGCTGCGACAGTGCGGATGCCAATCCCGGACATACACAGATACACACACACATTGAGCTTTATATATTAGATAATAATTTTCTCCTTCAGACTTTGCGTTCGGCACAGAATGCTTCTTTGCAGCAATTCCAGCATTGCAGACCTTTGGCATTCTAGCAGTTAATTTGCTGAGGTAATCTGGAGAAATTTCCCCCCTGTGCTTCCAGAAGCCCCTCCCACAAGTTGGTTTGGCTTGGTGGCACTTTTTTCGTACCATACGGTCAAACTGCTCCCACAACAGCTCAATGGGGTTGAGATCTGGTGACGGCGCTGGTCACTCCATCACAGATCGAATACCAGCTGCCGGCTTCTTCCCTAAATAGTTCTTCCATAATTTGGAGGTGGGCTTTGGGTCATGTCCTGTTGTAGGATGAAATTGGCTCAAATCAAGCGCTGTCCACAGGGTATGGCATTGCAAAATGGAGTGATAGCCTTCCTTATTTAACATCCCTTTTACCTTGTACAAATCTCCCACTTTACCAGCACCAAAGCAACTTCAGACCATCACATTACCTCCACCATGCTTGACAGATGGCGTCAGGCACTCTTCCAGCATCTTTTCAGTTCTGCGTCTCACAAATGTTCTTCTGTGTGATCCAGACACCTCAAGCTTCGATTCGTCTGTCCATAACACTTTTTTCCAATCTTCCTTTGTCCAATGTCTGTGTTCTTTTGCCCATATTAATCTTTTCCTTTTATTAGCAAGTCTCAGATATAGCATTTTCTTTGCCACTTTAACCTGAAGGCCAGCATCCCGGAGTCACCTCTTCACTGTAGACATTATTGACACTGGCGTTTTGCGTGTACTATTTAATGAAGCTGCCAGTTGAGGACCTGTGAGGCGTCGATTTCTCAAACTACAGACTCTAATGTACTTGTCTTGTTGCTCAGTTGTGCAGCGGGGCCTCCCACTTCTCTTTCTACTCTGGTTAGAGCCTGTTTGTGCTCTCCTCTGAAGGGAGTAGTACACACCGTTGTAAGAAATCTAAATTTTCTTGTCAATTTCTCGCATGGAATAGCCTTCATTTCTAAGAACAAGAATAGACTGTGGAGTTTCACATGAAAGTTCTTTTTTTCTGGCTGTTTTTAGAGTTTAATGGAACCAACAAATGTAATGCTCCAGATTCTCAACTAGCTCAAAGGAAGGTCAGGTTTATAGCTTCTCTAATCAGCCAAACTGTTTTCATCTGTCCTAGCATAGTTGCACAAGGGTTTTCAAGGGTATTCTAACCATCCATTAGCCTTCTTACACAGTTGGCAAACACAAAGTACCATAAGAACACTGGAGTGATGGTTGTTGGAAATGGGCCTCTACACACTGCAACGTTCCACACTGTCTGTGGACGGGGGTTACTCACTTTGCAGGTCTTGGAGGTAAACACTGACACGCAGGGTTAAAACGAGTCCATTCGGTTTATTTTCTCCATAAAACATTGAAGCATGAACAAAAGGCAAACAGCCTTACAGCAACACAAAAACAGTCCTTAGCTGGGCTTGGCTCCCTCAGTTCCCTTGCACACACAGGCCAGGGCAATCTCCATAGCAGAGCTCTATCTGCAGCCGCAGACACAGGAAGGCTTCTTCTTTAGAACACAGACCACTCTGTAGTGTCCCACCTGGACACATGGAAGTCTGTCCACACTCTGACAGACTCCCGCACACTCTCTCACATGTGCTAAACACCTCCATTACATAGCCCTGTAACCACACCCATAGGTGAGGTATGGATCACATGAGCTGGTCACATGGTCAGGGCCTCACCACAGGTCCTGAACATACACATATCTTCAGGCAAAATGGGGTACAGTCCGCACCCTCACCGAAAGGTGATGCAATATGGGTAGCCAGACCCTCTCATCTCTCATATCTACCCCCAACCCGGACCCAGTGCACTAAACGCCATATTAGTGCTCATGTACACTAACAACAAAATACTCGGGGTTGCATCGTAGGGAGCATCCATCCGTGGTTTACAGCCGGGGTGGAAGCATTAGCACCGCTCCCGGTTGTAAACTATTTAACCCCTTGAGATGAATTGCGGCATGGGACTTGACTGTACGGCAGATAGGTATGGGATATTGTTGCTTTTTTATTTTGGATATTTTAGAGGAGAACGAGGGCTTTGATTGGATTGGTAGTTAAAGATGGAAAAAATGTGTTTATTTCATTAAAAGTCTTTATTCTTAAAGTGTGTTTTATAACCCCTTTCTGACTAGTGGATTAATAATGGGTAGGTTTCTTATTGACACCTCTCCATTATTAACTGGGCTTAATGTCACCTTACAATAGCAAGGTGACATTAACCCCTTATTACCCCATATGCCACCCACTACAGGGCAGTGGGAAGAGAGAGGGCAAGTGCCAGAATTGATGCTTCTTACAGATGCACATTTTCTGGGGTGGATGGGGCAGATTTTTTTTTAGCCAGGGGGGCCCAAAAAACAATGGTGCCTCTCTAGGCTATTAATTTCTGCCCTCAGTCACTGGCTTGTCCTCTCTGGTGGAGAAAATTTAGCGGAAGCCCACGCCAGTTTTTTCCGTGAATCCTTTAATTTAACACCTACAGCTCCAAAATTTTACACACACACACAACTAACATTATTAGTGAGGGACATATATAAATTTAACGGATATGCAATGGTTTACTGTATGTAACCCATGTCTCATACGGTGCAGCATGCTGTGATTTCACCCGCACGTATAATACGGCCGAGAAAAAAAGTTGGATGATGGGAGCTGCCCCATAGATTAACATTGTTCCGAGTGCTGTGTGATTTTTTTTCTCGCATAGCACTTGTCCGTGTTTCTCACTAGTGTGACTCCGGCCTAGCTCTTCATCTCCTGGCTCCTCATTATATACTTATGATTGATACTGATTTCTCCGCTCTGCGCCTCAAGCCATGGTTTGCATTTCTCTCTTGTCTGTCTCTTTTCTCATGAGGTGTTCACTTATTTGATTTATGTTTTGAGGTATCTACCCATTGCATTCATTGGGGGCAGCCAGGAACGTGACCCCAGTAGTGTCAGGTATATTTTGAATGTATTTTGCACTCTATTGCAGTTTTTTGCTCTCTGCACTTTATCTCTGTGGATGATTATTGCTGCTTTATAAGTTCACCTTGTACCAGAGACTCGTAGTCATGTGACCAGGAGGCAGAGCTGATAAATGGTGAAGGACCTGTGATAATGATGCCATCACCACAGGTCCTTCAGCTCTTCCTTTCTAACAGTTCAGGTGTCGTCTGCTGTGCTGATGTGTGAGATGCAGGCCCGCAGCGCACAGTACTTGGGGCCCGATGACATACAGCTCTTGGGGCCCGATGATAAGCATAGGAGCGGGGTCCTGGACCTGCCGGCCCCCTTCTGTGCTGCAGCTGACCGAGCCCCATACAGCAGTAAGGGCAGTAATGCCCTGATGGCAGCCCTGGTTCAAGGTGCGCAATACACATCTAGATAAGTTCCCTACAGGGTCTACTTTCCAAAATGGTGTCTCTTGTGGGGGGTTTCCATTGTTTAGGCACATCAGGGGCTCTCCAAACATGACATGGCATCTGCTAATTATTTCAGCAAACTTTACATTCAAAAAGTACATTCAAACAGTAGATGTCCCCCACATATGGGGTATCAGCTCAGGAGAAATTATACAAAAAATATTATATGGTCAATTTTCTCCTGATACCCTTGCGAAAGTAAAAAAATTTTTTAGAGGAAAGAAAAGTGCCGTATTTTTCGGATTATAAGACACTCCAGATCATAAGACGCACACCCCCCCCATTTTGAGGAGAAAAATAGGATATTATTTTTTTAAGAAAATGCTGGTGCTTCTTATCATCTAATCTGTATAGTCTTATTGCTTACCGGGGGTGGTGGCTGCGGTGAAGTGGGGTCCCAGGGTCGCTGCTAGAGAAGGCAGGAGTGGGGTGCTGCTGCAGGCTGAGATGAGGGGATGTTCCGATGTGCAGCGTGCTGCTATGGGTGTCAGGAGCTGCGGGTTTGTCCGCGGTGCTGCCCAATGCTGCTGCAGATGTCTCCGGTGCTAAGGGGGTGTCTGGCGTTGCTGCGCTCTGGTGCTGCGGGGGGCTCTGCCGACATTTTGTGAAAGGCCAGAGCCCCCCGCTGTTCCATGGTTTCCTGTGCGGTGGACTCCGGGAAAATGGCAGCCGGAGGTGGCGCATGCGCAGATGGAGATCTCGGCACCAAGATCTCAGGAGATGAGATCTGAACCCTTACAACTTCCTAACAAAAAAAATATGTTTCAAAAACTGCTGATATAAAGTAGACATGTGGGAAATGTTATTTATTAACTATTTTGTGCGATATGACTCTCTGAATTAAGGGCATAAAAATTAAAAGTTTGCAAATTGCTAAATTTTCGCCAAATTTCCATTTTTTCACAAATAAACACAAGTTATATCAAATAAATGTTACCACTAACATGAAGTACAATATGTCAGGAGAAAACATTTGCTTGTGAGCAAGAAAGGAAAAGAGAAAGACGGATAAAACGTCTTCGTCACTTTTGCCAACACCCCATTGTTGAAGTCCAAAAGAGCTGTGGAGCCTACCACTCCTTATTCAGTGAGCACCGTTCAAACCCAGATAAATATTTTGAGTACACAAGGATGTCTCAACAGAGCTTCACGGATTTGCTGATTCGTGTACAAGGAGCCATCAGCAGGCAGGACACACAGCTGCATAGAGCGATTCCTGCTGAGGAACGTCTGCTGGTGACACTAAGGTACGTAATATTTCAAAAGAAGCGCCTGTCATAAATATTATTGTTCTAAAAGCCATGTACTTTGTTTTTTTCCGTTCTCTCTTCGGCAGATTCCTGGCTACTGGAGAGAGCTTAACATCGCTCCATTTCCAGTTCCGGATTGGAATTTCAACTTTCTGGGATTGTTGTAGACACCTGCCGGGCTTTGTGGGTGTTCTGCGTGAGAAATTTCTCCCTCGACCCACCACTGAAATCTGGCAGGAAAATGCAGAAAAATTCTGGAAATTTGTAATTTCCCAAACTGTTTGGGAGCTGTGGACGGAAAACAAATTAGAATTACTGGCTGGAACTGGATCCGAGGACTTTAATTATAAAAAATACTTCTCTATAGTGCTCATGGTGATTGCAGCTGCGGACTGTAGATTTGTCGCCGTGCACATTTGATCTTTTGGAAGAGGTAATGACTCGCAGACATTTAAAAACTCGGACAAGGACCAACAGTTGTATGGGAATAATTTTAATTTCCCCCTGCCACGACCTCTTCCCAACATTGAAGGACCGCCAATGCTATTTGTTTTGGTTGGTGATGAGGCCTTTCAGATGTGTGTAAACCTCCTTAAACCTTACTCCAGTCGGGACTTGAACCACACAAAAAGAATTTTTACCTACGGACTGACAAGGGCACGAAGAACTGTTGAGTGTGCCTTTGGTTTGCTGGTATCGAAATGGTGCATTTTGGGAACAGGTACTAATCTCAAAATTGATACAATCGACGAAGTTGTCAAAGCGTGTGTGGTTCTGCACAACTACATCATGGCAAAAGAGCCACCCAAAGTAGAACTTGATGAACCTGTTTCTAACCCATTGCCAGACTACCATCATCACCCTCTAAGGACAACAAGGGAAGTTGCCCAAATGAGGCATACATTTGCTGCCTACTTTGTTTCTGATATTGGATGTGTGGCATGGCAGGATGAAATGGTTTAGTAAAATATTCCTGTATTGCTATGTACCTGAATTGTTAAAATGTACCTTTAATGTTTGCTGACAATAAAACACACTGTCAGCACCGCTCCTTGTTCCACGGCTGGCCCCGCTGCCGCTTTTGTACTCACCGCCTCCGGCCCGGGTTCCTCCACTCTCACTGCTCCGGCACGCGCCTCCGGTACTCTTGCTTTCCAGCAGGCGGCTTCCTGGCGCGCTCCTCCTCTCCCGTCAGAAGCGCGCACTGTACCTCTGCGCATGCGCCGGAGAGCCAGACCACGCGTCCCCGCTGTACTGCCGTCTGCCAGTGTGACCTGACCCAGACGCTCCTGACCAGTCGGAAGCTACCACCAGGTATTTCACGCCGCCCTCCCTTAGTGGAGGCGCCTGACAATCGAGTTAATTTCTCGCTGTGTCTAGGCCCTGCTCGCTTCCGCTAGCCACGCTTGCTTCAGCGCGTTCCTGTGGTTTCTCTGTCTGTGCCGCTGCTAACCCTCTGTGTCTCCTTTCCTTTTCCAGTCCGCCTTCACCCCTGTCTCCTCCAGACTCCCGCTGTCCTCCACTGTCCCGCTTCCAACTCTCTCCTCCCCCGGACTCTGGTTATCACGGACACCTCGCCGGATTCCCCACCGCTCCACATCATCTGCTCATCCTCTGGAGCCGACCTCTGGTCCTGGCTGCCGTGGCGCTTGAACTCCCTGAGCCTGCTCCCTAACGGTCCCTGTATAGGGGTCGGTCCACTTGTTGCGCTTGCTCAGGGAGGGTTCGGCATCACGGTCCAGTGGGTCCACTCTTGCTCCCGTCACCAGCAGTGTAACAGAATAGTCAGGCCATGGACCCCGCCGGGGCCGCCGCCCAAAAAGAGTTAATGTTCCTACGGGAGAACCAGACCCGTATGTCTTTTATGAAGACTATGGACTCCCATCTGTCGGCCTTGCAGGCCACTGATCCTGGCAACGCCTCCCAATTGGCCAGCCTTCAGCAGGAGCTGGTTCAACAACGTGACACTCAGGCCCATATTCTCTCTTATATGGCTTCGGTCAAAGATCGGCTGCTTTCCCTTTAGTCGTCTTCCTCACGAGACCCGTCACACAGTCCAGACCCTGTATCTGCCCCGTCCCCTAGGCTTGGTAAACCGCCTCGGTATGGCGGTGACCCAAAGTTGTGCAGGGGTTTCCTGAATCAGTGCAGGCTGCATTTCGAACTCCTACCCCAACAGTATCCCACTGACCGGGCTAAGGTAGCCTTCATTGTGTCCCACTTGGAAGGAGAGGCACTCTCCTGGGTGAACCCCCTGTGGGAGCAGGACGATCCCATTGTCTCTAGTGTCCAGACCTTCACGGACACTTTCCGCAAAGCTTTTGTTGAGCCCGGACGGTTGGCTTCCGCAACGGAGTCCCTTTACTGCCTCACTCAGGGTACTCTTATGGTCGGACAATACGCCATCCGGTTCCGTACCTTGGCCTCTGAGTTGGGGTGGAATAATGAGGCTTTGGTTGGGGCCATCTGGCGTGGTCTCTCTAGCAAAATTAAGGGCGAAATACCCCGACCAACTTGGAGGATCTTATTTCTCTGGCAACACGAATCGACCTCCGGTTCCAAGAACGCGCCCGTGAGGCTGCTAGAGAGAGGATACCGCTTAGACCATCTTCTTCTCTTCACAGGCCATCCAGTCCACATCCTCTTTGGTCGTCCTCCAGTCCAGCGCCAGAACCGATGCAGGTGGATCGGGTCAAGTTGGCGGAACAGCGCCGGAGGGAGAGATTGATGGAGGGTTTGTGCCTGTATTGTGGCAGCGCGTCCCACTTCCTGCGTTCCTGCCCTGAGAGGCCGGGAAACTCCTCCACCTAGGCCAGGTAAGAGAGGCCGTCCTAAGTGTGTCTCACTCCTCTCATCCTCTTAACCTTTCTGTTCAGCTGGTTTTTGGTCAGAGATGTGGCTCGGAGGTGGCCTATGTGGACTCGGGCGCGGCAGGGAACTTCATTAGGTTGAAGGAGGTGAAGTACCGGATTCCCGTGATTACTCTGAAGACTCCACGCATTATCGCCTCTGTAGATGGGAGACCTCTACAAGAATCCGTGTCCTTGGTTACGGAAGAGGTGCGTCTGCAAATCGGGGCCTTGCACCAGGAGTGGATCGCATTCTACGTTCTACCCAACCTATCCCATGCTCTGCTTGGTCTCCCCTGGCTTAGGACGCATGAACCCGTCCTGGATTGGCGTTCCAGTGAAGTTCTCCGCTGGAGGCATCCTTGCCAAGAGAGGTGCCTGGGGCCTGTCTGTCCTGCCACTTCCCCTCCAGTTTCCTTGGGTCCTGTGGGCTTACCTGCCGCATACTGGTTGCTTTCTGAAGTGTTTGATAAGGAGGCAGAGACACTACCCCCGCATCGCCCATACGATTGTCCTATTGATCTGCGACCCGGGACCACTCCGCCCAGGGGGCGAATTTATCCCTTGTCACCAGCTGAGACTACAGCCATGTCCGAGTACATTCATGAGAATTTAGCCAGAGGTTTCATACGAAAGTCTTCTTCTCCTGCCGGTGCCGGGTTCTTCTTCGTGAAAAAGAAAGACGGTTCGCTCCGCCCTTGCATTGGCTTCCGGGGACTGAACGACATTACTGTAAAGAATAAGTATCCCTTGCCTTTCATCCCTGAAGTCTTCGACTGGCTACGTGGAGCCCGCGTCTTCTTGAAGTTGGACCTATGCGGCGCCTACAGTATAATCTCGTCCTCATTCGCCTTGGTGACGAATGGAAAACTGCCTTTAACACCAGGGACGGGCATTATGAATATCTTGTTATGCCCTTCGGCCTCTGCAGCGCTCCTCCGGTGTTTCAGGAGTTCATCAATGATATCTTCCGAGACCTGCTGTACTCCTGCATGGTAGTGTATCTAGACGACATCCTTATTTTTTCCCCGGATCTGGCGTCCCACAGGAAGAGTGTTCGTCTGGTACTGCAGCGCCTGCTGGAGAATCGCCTCTATGCGAAGCTTGAAAAGTGTCTCTTTGAGCAGTCTTCCTTGCCCTTCTTGGGCTACATTGTTTCGGATTCTGGGCTAAAAATGGATCCTGAAAATCTGTTGGCAATTCTTCAATGGCCCCGCCCGGTGGGGGTCAAGGCAATTCAACGGTTCCTCGGCTTCACCAATTACTATCGTCAATTTGTGCCACATTTTTCATCAGTCATCAAACCCATTTCCAGCCTCACTCGCAAGGGCGTCAACTCCTCGTTCTGGCCTCCGGAGGCTGAGGAGGCCTTTTCCTGTTTGAAACAAGCCTTTGCGACGGCACCTGTTTTACACCGGCCCGAGGCTAACAAACCATTCATTCTGGAGGTTGATGCCTCTTCCACAGGAGCTGATGCAGTGCTCTCTCAGAGGTCCCCGTCCGGCCGACTGGTTACCTGCAGGTTCTTTTCAAAGGCCTTCTCTCCTGCAGAGTGTAATTACTCCATCGGGGATCGCGAGTTGCTGGCCATAAAGTTGGCACTGGGGGAGTGGCGCTATCTTCTTGAGGGGTCGGTCCACCCGTTTACCATCTTTACCGACCATAAAAACCTGGCATACCTCCAGACAGCCCAGAGACTTAACCCTCGGCAAGCCAGATGGTCTCTCTTCTTTGGCCAGTTCGATTTTGAGCTGCGTTTCCGTCCCGAGCCTAAAAACATCAAGGCAGATGCATTGTCCCGGTCTCTGCAGTCTCCTGATTTGGTGGAGGAACCGACTCACATTATCGATCCAGCCAAAATCATCACAGTGACCCCTGTGAGACTGATTACTCCTCCTCCAGGCAAGACCTACATTCCTGAGTCAGACAGAAAAGAGGTGCTGCACTGGGGACATTCCTCTAAAGTTTCAGGACATGTCGGAGTCAAAAAGACACTGGATCTCATTGCTCGTTTTTAGTGGTGGACATCACTTCGCCAGGATGTGACTGACTTCACAGCTTCTTGTCCCTCTTGTGCCAAGGTCAAGGTTCCTAGACGGCCACCCTCTGGACTTCTGCTTTCTCTGCCGATCCCCTCGATTCCATGGCAACATATAGCTTTGGATTTCATCACGGATTTGCCTAACTTGTCCGGATGTACAACTATCCTGGTAGCGGTCGATCGCTTCTCCAAGATGGCCCATTTTATTCCTCTTCCAGCACTGCCCTCCACTCCAGAGTTGGCGAAGATTTTTATCCAGCATGTCTTCCGCCTTCACGGCTTCCCGCAGCATATTGTCTCTGATCGTGGAGTACAATTCACCTCTCGATTTTGGAGAGCCTTATGTAGACTTCCAGAGATGAGATTGGACTTTTCCTCCGCGTACCACCCTCAGTCCAGTGGTCAAGTGGAACGCGTTAATCAGGTGCTAGCATCATATTTACGGCTGTTCTCTAATGCTCATCAAGATAACTGGGTCCATCTCCTTCCCTGGGCAGAATTCTCCTACAATAATCATTCCAGCGAGTCCTCAGCCAAGTCTCCATTTTTTGTGGTGTTTGGGATGCATCCTGGTATTCCTCTACCTATATCCGCTACCTCCGGTGTGCCTGCAGCAGACTCCCTGACGATAGAATTCTCCAAGATCTGGTCTGAGACTAAAGAAGCTCTCAAAAAGTCTGGGGAGTGCATGAAGAGACACGCCGACAAAAGACGCTTGGATTCTCCGACTTATCTCCCGGGCCAACAAGTTTGGCATTTGGCCAAGTATATTAAGGTACTGTCACACTAAGCGATATCGCTAGCAATATCGCTATAACTTGTGACGTTATAGCGATATTGCTAGCGACATCGCTGTGTCTGATACTTACCTACGACCCGCTCCCCCTCTGGTTATAGCTGATCACGCGAGAACGTTCAGGACCGCTTCTCGTCATCAGCTTCCTGCGGCGCTTCCTGTGGAGAGACGAGCGTGGAGCTGGGCGGGAGGACGCAGGATCGCCTAGTGTGACAGGTAAGTAACGACCTCCGACCCCTGCGTTGTCGCTGATGAGATCTGCCTGTGCGGCAGCTTACTAGCGACCACTTAGTGATGTACCAGCGATCCTGACCGCGTCATATCGCTGGTCGGGATCGCTGGTACATCGCTAAGTGTGACAGTACCTTTAGGTTGAAACTCCCCTCCTACAAACTGGGACCTCGCAACAACGTGTCCTACAAGTTGGAGTTGCCCGCCTTGCTCCGAGTTCCCAACACCTTCCACGTCTCTCTTTAAGCCAGTTGTCTGGAATCGATTCCATCCTGCCCCGAACTCTTCTCCTCTGTCAGTTCTAATGGTATCTTTGAGGTGAGAGACATTTTGGCCTCGAAAAGGGTTAAGGGTAAAATGTTTTTTCTAACCGATTGGAAGGGTTTCGGTCCTGAGGAGAGATATTGGGAGCCACAGGAGAACATCAATGCCCCACGCATTCTTAAGAGGTTTTTATCCAGACACAGTAGGGGGGTGTAAGAGAGGGGGTACTGTCAGCACCGCTCCTTGTTCCACGGTTGGCCCGGCCCTGTACTCACCACCTCCGGCCCGGGTTCCTCCACTCTCACTGCTCAGTCACACGCCTCCGGTCCTCTTGCTTTCCGGCAGGCGGCTTCCCGGCGCACTCCTCTCCCGTCGGCAGCGCGCACTGTACCTCTGCGCATGCGCCGGAGAGCCAGACCGCGCGTCCCCGCTGTACTGCCGCCTGCCAGCGTGACCTGACCCGGACACTCCTCCTGACCAATCGGGGGCTACCACCAGGTATTTCAGGCCGCCCTCCCTTAGTGGAGGCGCCTGACTATCGAGTTAGTTTCTCGCTGTGTCTAGGCCCTGCTCGCTTCCGCTAGCCACGCTTGCTTCAGCTTGCTCCCCTGGTTCCTCTGTCGCCGCTGCTAACCCTCTGTCTCTCCTTTCCTTTTGCAGTTCCGCCTTCACCCCTGTCTCCGCCAGGCTCCCGCTGTCCTCCACCGTCCCACTTCCAACTCTCTCCTCCCTTGGACTCTGATTATCCCGGACACCTCGCCGGATTCCCCACCGCTCCTCATTATCTGCTCATCCTCTTGAACTGACCCCTGGCCCTGGAACTCCCTGAGCCTGCTCCCTAACGGTCCCTGTATAGGGGTCGGTCCACTTGGTGCGCTCGTTCGGGGAGGGTTTGGCGTCACGGTCCAGTGGGTCCACGCTTGCTCCTGTCATCAGCATTGTAACACATCTCAAGTGAAACATCTGTTCCAAGTGCCAATACTTAGTTTTATAAGGTGATCACCGGGTCACAACTACAGTCTTTATTCCACTCCCTGTCTCATGCAGATTGGGTTGTGTCACCCATGGTTACACCTCTTTTCGCTGTCAGTGCTATGGTAGGTGACGTCGGATTAGCTTCATCGTCTCTTCAGTCTACATTTCTATAGTCCAATAGATTAATGCTGACTGAAGAGATAATGGAGCTAATCCACCTCATATCTTTACTCACCTGCCCGTGTGTCAGAACTAGTGCACTCAGGATGCAGAAAACCCATGTAGTAAAGATGGCGGCAACACAGGTGCAAAAGACTGATGACACGACCGCTCATAGTCTGCCTATTCATGGAGGTGTGATTGCTCAGTGTCTCTCAGCAGTGGTCTCATCAGTGTTTTTCAAAAATGTTTAATTCATGGGTTTGCTGTATCCTGAGTGCACTAGTGCCGACACCTGGGCAGGTGAGCATTGCTGACCCCTGACCCTTTGTGCTGTATTGTTTTTTTGGAAGATTTCAGTCCTCTTTGTGTTTTTGCCACCTCATAGCTCCATGACAGACACAAGAAGAAAAGCTGCAGTGTACAGCAAAGAAAGAAAAGGAGGAGCAGATTGTGTCTGTCATGGAGCTATGAGGTGGCAAAAACACACAGCTTTACACTGCAGCTTTGCTTCTTGAATGAATGCTTCTATATCGGTGTGTGTTGACAGCGACGGCAACGAAAGAGACAAAGAACAAGCAGTGATAGAGAAAAAAGCACAAATTTATTTTACAACATAATTAACTTTTATGAAAGGGCGAAATGTTATGGACCTTGGGGGTTTGGAGCTGGGAGGATTGGCTAGGTGTGGATGATGAAGGGGTTCCAAGGGAAGGGCCTACTAAATGTGTGAGGTCTGGGAGGTCAGGGATGGAAGTAGACACATTAGGAGTGGAAGCATGAGACAGCAGAAACACATTGGAAGGGAGAGACAGAGTGGAGAACAGAGACACAGGACGTGAGGGTGGAGGAAGTTGGACAGTTCTGGTCCCACGACTCTTCTTTTTGGATTTCTGTCAAGTTGTAGGCGGCTGCCTTCTTTTTTTTGTGTCTCTAGGAGGGTGGGAGTGGTGGGTTCAGCATGTCATGCAGTTCCAGGACTCTGCTTCTTGGATGTGCAGGACCTGGACCCGGCCTGGTGGTGGCGGTGGGCAGGCGTTCAGCAGGACCCGGCCTAATGATGGCGGTATAGTGGTGTGCAGCAGTATCGGGCCTGGTGGTGGCGGTACAGTGGTACGCAGCAAAACTCAGTAAAGAACTGAAGCGGCACAGGCAGAAATGCCACGTGTGGCTCCTGGAAGTACTAAGTCTGCTGCATAGCCTGAACGTAAGCAGCATTGCAGGCCTGCATCACATTCAGCTGGAGTTCTGGTGTAAGGTATCGCTCTATCGCAGTAAAAAAATGTTGTGCCGGTCTCTGAAGGTCGGCTTCCAGGTGGTCTAGGCGTCGGTCGACATCCTGGAAAAGTGAGTTTATATGGGCGAAGCCACTTTCCAGTCTATCTCCGACCGCCTTCAGACCATTCTGGAAGACCAAGCTCAAGTGAACAAACTCGGGCATGAGTGTCCTGTCAAAGGCCTTCCGCCGCTGGCAGAAAGACCTAAAAAAAGGAGTGGCAGAGGCCTAGGACAGGGGAACACCTGAAGGACCAGCTGTCTGTTCTCCAGATTGTGAAGCCTGCCCACTTGCTGCATCGCTGGTGGATGGCTGGGACTGTTCTGTGGCTGTTCGATGAGGGGCCGCTCCAGAGGAAGATCCAGGTTTGAGGGTGCTGAGCCACGTTCTGTGTGGAAAAGAAATGAAAAACATTACTACCAAAAAATTACAATTGTCAAAGCGCCAACATATCCTGCGGAATAGAAAAATCAGATTAGGGAATACAACACAAAAATACTCACGTTCGCTGAGCAAGGACAGGCCTCAGGAAAGACAGCATCCTGTAGTACTTGCATTTCCTGATCCCTGCAGCAGCATCACTGCAAACTTGGATCTCCTGTCTCAGGTTCTTATTGAAGCGATCCTTCATCGAACGCCAACGGGTTCTGACATTGTGCACTGTGAAGGGGAAAAAAAAAGAAACTGTTACACAATGCACTTTAGGCCAGGATCACACAACCGTGTATGATGCGAGAAACAGTTGTGTGATCCTGGCCCTACAGGTTCACTGCCGCGTCAGACCACACTGCAATACTTCTAGACTTGTGGCGTGGCATAGAAGTTGTTGATGCTAAGGGTGGCCTCACCAGTTATTAGGTTTAGGAGATAAACACTTTTCACACCACTGTAACTGTATTTTTTTAATGGGGCAAGCACTCAGATTGAGAAGGGGTTGTCTTAGGGGTCAACCAATGTAATGTCTACACATTTTTTACTAGAAAATAAAATTAAATTATATAGTCTTTGTAAAACTGGAAATAAAATGTTATAAATATATGTAAAGGGGGCGCGGCCTGGATCCCTAGGATGCCAGTTGCATGAGCTGAGTGCTCCTTCCCCGAGACCCTGCAAAGCGACAATTTCAGCACCTTTCCTACATATTAAATCAACCCACCCGGCTGCTTGAATCCTCACTGATCACTGGCAAGATGACAAGGGGTTAGAGAAATCTCAAAAACCAAAGCAAATTGGAGATTTTCTTCAACAGGGATACCAGGCAAGATGGCCCCTCAGTAAGCTGAGTCTCCTGCTCCTCGGGAGAGTCCCCCGCTCCACAGCTCCTGAGCCCAGAAAAGACCACCGCTGCGGTGCAGGATGAGGCAGCACCCACTTCACGTTATCTCAGGGGTCCGGGTCCATCACCGGGATCTACATTTTCCCCACTTGCGGAGGGACACGAGGGAAATGTAGTTCCAGCCAGCTGGCGGATGGATATGCACACCTCCCCTACACTCCCAGAATAACGAGAGATGTTGCAGAGAAAGGGGATTCTGGAGGGGACAATTGTACATCTCTTGCAGTATTACAGCAACTTCCTACAACAGATCTCCCTGCTTCAGGAACTTTAATTAAAGATATGCTGATGGCTTTTAGCATCACAATGTAAAACCTGTTACATCTCACATTCAGGAGGTGGAGGAGAGAGGGTCCCATGTGGAGGACAAAATGGGAGAACTTGCATCATCCCATAACAACCTTATTGACTCTCACAATGACATGGCAGAAGACATAGAAGCCATATATAATAAACTTGTGGACTTGGAGGATCGTAAACACAGGAACAACCTGAAATTAAGGGGGTTACCAGAAACCACCACACCCTCTGAGCAGAGGGGTTAATTCCAGCGGTGGTCCCCTCCTGCTCACCATATGAGCTAAATATTGATCGAGCGCACAGAGTATCTCGCCCAAACCACTTGCCAGACACTGTTCCGAGGGATATCGCTGCACGCATTAATTGCTATCATATTAAAGAGGAACTTCTGTCTTATTCCAGAAAGAAAGGATCTCCACCTTCACCTTTCCACCAAATCACAATGTATGCTGATCTCTCCGCAGAGACACTGCACTTCCGCAGACTAATGAATCCCATCCCTGCAGCCCTCAGAGAATCTCAGGTGGCGTACAGGTGGGGGACCCCAAGAAATGGCAGAGGATCATGGCATACTGTCTCTTCATATGAAAGAGATTTGCTTTGTACCTGGGATATACAAGTGCAGGAGCAACCTCCGAAACAAAGACAGCCACCTGTAAGGGCAGAGGAGACATGGCAGGAAGTCCTCCCAAAAAGAAACAGGCGCTGAAGATATAGTCATTATCTATTTTTTACTATCTTTTACACAAGGGTGGCATCCTGACTGGTTGTTGTGGACAGTGATATACCCCCCCCCCCCCGCGGATTTCCTACTCCCGCGTTTTGTGGACAGAAGTGCAGTCCTCGGTCTGTTTCGTGACTTTGCTTCTGATTTTATTAGTTTGCATTGTGTTTGGTTTTTTCTATCCTTTTGCATTCCTGTGGTTTATTCAGGTCTAGCATTTTCCCATTTTGCAGGGAATTCTGACAGGTGTAATGGGCAACCCCTTAGTCATACTAGCATCCGTATGTTTACAACATGGTTACTACAATATGCTCACTTAACACCTTAAGCCCCAAGGGTGGTTTGCACGTTCATGACCGGGCCAATTTTTACAATTCTGACCACTGTCCCTTTATGAGGTGATAACTCTGGAGCTTCCATGGATCCCGGTGATTCTGACATTGTTTTCTTGTGACATATTGTTCTTCATGTTAGTGGTAAAATTTCATTCATATAATTCGCGTTTATTTGTGAAAAAAATGGAAATTTGGCGAAAATTTTGAAAATTTAACAATTTTCCAACTTTGAATTTTTATGCCCTTAAATCACAGAGATACGGCACACAAAAAACTTAAGTAACATTTCCCACATGTTTACTTTACATCAGCACAATTTTGGAACCCAAATTTTTTTTCTTAAGAAGTTATAAGGGTTAAAAGTTGACCAGCGGTTTCTCATTTTTGCAACACCATTTTATTTTTACGGACCACATCACATTTGAAGCCACTTTGAGGGGTCTATATGATAGAAAATACCCAAAAGTGACCCAAAAGTGACACCATTCTAAAAACTGCACCCCTTAAGGTACTCAAAACTACATTCAAGAAGTTTATTAACCCTTCAGGTGCTTCACAGGAATTTTTTGAATATTTAAAAAAAAAATGAACATTTAACTTTTTTTCACAAAAAAAATACTTCAGGTTCAATTTTTTTTTATTTTACCAAGGGTAACAGGAGAAATTGGACTGCAAAATTTATTGTCCAATTTGTCCTGAGTACGCTGACACCCCATATGTGGGAGAAAACTACTATATGGACACACGTCAGGGCTCGGAAGGGAAGTAGTGACGTTTTGGAATGCAGACTTTGATGGAATGGTCTGCGGGTGTCATGTTGCCTTTGGAGAGCCCCTAATGTGCCTAAACAGTGGAAACCTCCCACAAATGACCCCATTTTGGAAACTAAACCCCCTAAGGAACTTATCTAGATGTGTGGTGAGCACTTTGAACCCCCAAGGGCTTCACAGAAGTTTATAATGCCGGGGCGTGAAAATACAAAAATCATTTTTTTTTCACAAAAATGATATTTTTGCCCCCAATTTTTTATTTTCCTAAGGGTAACAGGAGAAATTGGACCCCAAAAGTTGTTTTGCAATTTGTCCTGAGTAGGCTGATACCCCATATGTGGGGGTAAAACACTGTTTGGGCGCATGGCATAGCTTGGAAGGGAAGGACCACCATTTGACTTTTTCAACTCAGAATTGCCTGGAATTGAGATCAGACGCCATGTTGCATTTGGAGAGCCCCTGATGTGCCCAAACAGTGGAAACCCCCAGTTCTAACTCCAACCCGAACCCCAACACACCCCTAACCCTAATCTCAGCCCTAACCCCAACACACCCCTAACCCTAATCTCAGCCCTAACCCTAATGGGAAAATGTAAAACTTTTTTTTATATTATTTTTCCCTAACTAAGGGGGTGATAATGGGTTTGATTTACTATTTATGGCGGTTTTTATATTTGGCAGCTGTCACACGCTAAAAGACGCTTTTTATTGTAAAAAGTTTTTGCATCACCACATATTGAGAGCTATAATTTTTCCATATTTTGACCCACCGAGTCATGTGAGGTCTTATTTTTTGCGGGACGAGTTGACGTTTTTATTGGTACCATTTTTGGGCACGTGATAATTTTTGATCGCTTTTTATTCCGATTTTTGGGACGCAGAATGAACAAAAACCAGCGTTTCAGTAATTTCTTTTGGGGGAGTGCGTTTACACCGTTCCGCGTGCGGTAAAATTGATAAAGCGGTTTTATTCTTCGGGTCAGTACGGTTACAGCGATACCTCATTTAGGTCTTTTTTTATGTTTTGTCGGTTTTAAGCAATGAAAACTATTTTTTATAAAAAATAATTATTTTTGCATCGCTTTATTCTGCGAGCTATAACTTTTTTATTTTTTCGCTGATGATGCTGTGTGGCGGCTCGTTTTTTGCGGGACAAGATGACGTTTTCAGAGGTACCATGGATATTTATATGCGTCTTTTTGATCGCGCGTTATTGCACTTTTTGTTCGGCGGTATGATAAATCATTTTTTGCTTCGATTTTTATTTTTTAAGGGGTTCGCTAAAGGGGTTAACTAATGGGAAAGTTTTATAGGGCGGGTCGTTACGGACACGGCGATACCAAATATGTGTACTATTGTTTGTTTTTTTATTTCCAAAAAATGAATTTATTGGGGGAATATTTTTTTTTTCTAATTTATTTAGTGATTTAAAAAAAAAATTATTTTAACACTTTTTTTTTCTTAACTTTATTACATAGTCCCAGGGGGGGACATCACTGTCCTGTGACAGATCGCTGATCTGTCACATCACAGATCACTGTGACCGATCAGCGATCTGTCACAGGCAGTGCAGCAGGCTTCCTCGTGCCTGCGCTTTGCAGGCAGTGAGGAAGTCAGCTCCCTACAGGCCCCCGTCGCCATCTTGGATTTGGGGGCCTGCAGGGAAGGAGCCCCCCGCAGCAGTGCTGCACTTTGCACTGCTGTGGGGGGCTCAGGGAAGCACAGAGGGAGCCCCCTCCCTGCCGATGCTTCCCTTTAACCCCCGGTACGCCGCAATCGTGTTTGATCGCGGTGTGCAAGGGGTTAACGTGCCGGGGGCGGTCCGTGACCGCCCCTGACACATTGTGCCGGGTGTCAGCCGTGATAATCAGCTGACACCCGGCCACGATCACCACGTGGGCGCCGCTGATTGCTATGACGTACTATCCCGTCCCTGGGAGTTAAGCCCCAGGGCACATGGATGGGATAGTACGTCATATGGGATTAAGGTGTTAATGTTAGAGGCCTAAACAGCCCTCATAAAAGATCTTATATTTGGAAAGAGGCGGTCGCAGCTAAATGTGAGGTGTTTTGTGCCCAGAAGACGCACTTATTGGAGAAAGACTCCCACAGACTCTCTCATCGGCTCTTTCCATATGTGATCCAATCTAATTTCTTGAAAACAAGAGAGGGGTGATGCTAGCTATCAAGGGGTCTGTTGTTTTCTCCTCGACTTATCTAGAACTTGACCCTGTAGGTCGATACCTCATACAAGTGGGCACCATAATGCTTTATATACTATAGCCGTCACTTATGCTCCAAACCAAGCGCAGACTAGATTTATCAAAAAATTATTAACTAGTATCAATGAGGTTAAACAGGGCCACGTAATCCTATGTGGGGATTTTAATTGTGTGTTTGATAATTCTCTGGACTCTTTCACCCCAACCTCCAGGGGGTCGCCTGTTCTCCCCACCTTAGCCTTTTGGGAGGACCTATATGACATATGGAGGGTTCTTCATGCATGTGAGGACTATACCTACTTTTCACAGGTACATCACTCCTACTCCCGGATAGCAGGTCTCTCCTTAATATTGTCAACTCATCAGAAATAGGTTTAATAACTTGGTCGGATCAGACCCCCATAAAGATGTCTATTCGGGAAGAATCTGAGTGCCCCCTTTACTTCCTGTGGAAGATGAACCCCTTTAATCTAAAATCCCCCCATCTAGTGGCAAAAACAAAAGTAGCTCTTAAAGAATACTTTGAGCTCAATACGGACTCGGTCACTAATTACTTCCATGTATGGAATGCCCATAAAGTGTTTATCAGGGGCCACTTTGATAAAATAGGCCATATCCTTAAAAAGCAAAGAGAAAAATGCTTATCAGACCTTACAGCATCGATCAGTTCACTGGAATACATGAATAAAAGAGCCCCATCCTCTGCCCAAATGTGTAAAGTACGTGATCTTAGACTGGAATTGCGGGAATTACTCTTACACAATTATGAAAAAAATCTTATGATCGCCAGAGCGCATTACTATTCCCAAAATAATAAAGCGGGTAAACTGCTAGCATCCAGAGTGAAAATGAAAACTTCTAAAACTAAGATCCCCTTTTTGAGGAACTTATCTCCTGATTCTAAGATATACACTCCTCGGGAAATTGCCAATAAATTTAAGGATTACTATGCTTCCTTGTATAACTTAAGGGCCCGTTACACATAGCGATATTGCTATAACGTCACCGATTTTGTGACGCAGCAGCAATATCGCTAGCCATATCGCTATGTGTGATATAATTTCATACGACCGGCTCCCCCGCTGTCTGTCGCTGATCGCGTGAGATCGTGCAGCTCCATTTCTCGTCGGGCGCTTCCTGCTGGCGCTGACGAGCAACGCGTGGACGCGGGCGGGAGGACGTCAGGATCGCCGTGTCTGAAAGATAACGACTGCTGCTGCGCCGCTGTGAGATCTGCCTGTGTGGCAGCTCACTAGCAACCATTTAGCGAAGCACCAGCGATCCTGACCGGGTCGTATCGTTTTCAGGATCGCTGGTGGATCGCTAAATGTAAAGGGGCCTTTAGATCCAAGAGCAGACCTCTATGGCCCAACAGCCCGATACGAATCTGTTTTTGTCAAGCATTAATCTCCCAACTCTTGCACCGGACCAGTTAGAAATCTTAAATGCACCTTTGACGGAGACTGAATTGACCAAAGTGATTAACTCTCTCCCTGAGGTGAAGGCCCCAGGCCTGGACGGTCTTACAAACTTGTACTATAAAGCTTTCCAGGAGACCTTAGTCCCATACTTATGCAAAACCCTACAATTAGCAGCAAATGAAGGGAGCTTTCCAAAAGAAATGCTGACAGCTACTGTGATCACACTCCCAAAACAGGGAAAGCCACCGGAGGTACCCCAATACTTCCGCCCGATTTCATTGTTAAACACTGAGATTGGCGCCTATCATTCCTTCCCTTATTAACCCAGACCAAGCTGGTTTTGTGCAAGGGTGGACTGCAGCTGACAACACCAGGAAAGCAATTGATTTGATAGATGTAATAAATAGAAGGGGAACGCCAGCGGTGGTAGTGGCCTTAGATGCCGAGAAGGCATTCGACCGAGTGAGATGGTCGTTTGTCTTCTCGGTTCTGGAGCGTATGGGGTTTGGGTGCTGACTGCTATTAAAGCTCTGTATTCTGCTCCGCCGGCCAGGGTTTTTGTGAATGATACCATGTCGGAGGCATTTCCCATTGCAAATGGCACTAGGCAGGGGTGTTCTCTCTCCCCCTAGTGTTCATTTTAGCTTTAGAATCACTTGCCCAAGCAATCAGACTGGGGCATAGAGGTGGGGAAACAATCTCATTGCATCACGTTGTATGCTGATGTGATATTGACGTTAGCACGCCCCCTGGAGTCTTTGCCGGCAGCTCTAGAGAATATTGAAAAATTTGGCCTCCTATCTTACTACAAAATTAATATAATAATAAATCTCAAATTCTAGCCCCTAAACATACCATTACCGCCGTTGAAACGCCTTAAGGCCATTATGAAGATGGACTGGCAGATGGAGCAAATTTCATACCTGGGAACGTTGGTAGCATCATCCTCCACTAATATGTACAAAGCCAATTACCTTCCACTACTAGCAGATATTGAGAATGAGATGAGCAGACTCCAGAAATTTGAAGTCTCCTGGGTGGGTCGTATTGCACTAAGATGTTATTACAGCCCAAAATGTTATATTTATTTTGCACGGTGCCGATATCACCTCCGAAGGTGTTTTTTCAACGTTCTCATAAGCTTCTGAACGCCTTCATCTGGGGAGGAAAGCAGCCTGGGTTGTCAAGACATTTGTTGCAACGCGCAAAGCCAGTGGTGGTGGGGGGTGGGGCTCCCTAATGTGAACGATTACCATATAGCAACTCAACTCAGCCGGTTGAAGAACTGGTGGAATCGCGACCCCCAAGTAGGTGGTTCAAAATAGAGGCACATTTTGCACCCTCACACGATCTCAAGGCGGTGCTATGGGCAGCTCTGGTTGACCCACGGAAGCTGGGGGCCCTCCTCCCACTAAGCCTCCCTGTCTCATTGGCTTCAGGTTCACTCCTCCACTCAGACACACATCCCTTTGTTGCCTCTGGAGGCACCTTTAGGACTTCTTGGAGGTGTTATCAGAGGACCTTGACCTGTACCATTGGAAGATAGGCGGGATCACGGTATTAGGTGATATAGTTAAAGATCACACTCTTTTACCCTTTGCCCAGTTGCAAAATAGGTTTGCCTTGACCTTTAAAGATCATTTCTCATATCTCCGGGTACAATACATTTTAAAGAAATATCTAAACTTCCCATATAGGGTTAATAGTGATATTAGGACCCTCTCATCTTCCTCATACCTAGATATGGGCTTGAGACCCCTTTATGATTCCTTGGGACATAAGAGCAGATTCGTAAAATCTATACCGTTCATATCTTGGGAAAAAGACCTCGGTAAAGCCATACCTGAAAAGGACTGGTTAAGAGCAATTAAATTGGCAGGACGGACATTTAGATGTGCGGCCCACTTTGAATCACACTTGAAGCTGATACTCCGCTGGTATTTTACTCCCGTGAAGCTCCATTCCATGTTTCCCAATACCTCACACCTATGTTGGCAAAATTATAATCAGGTGGGGTCCTTATATCATATATTTTTAGATTATCTACTTATAACCTCTTTGTGGGATCACGCCTTTAGACTTATTTCACTTGTAGTGGGACATACCGTCCAGCCGACTCCCGAGGTGGCGCTCCTCCTCTTAAACATACATGCATTCCCCCCGTGCTCTAGAGTGGTAACGGCTCATATTGTGTTAATGACAAGACTCCTATTAACTAAACAGTGGAAAACAGATGTTATTCTTAAGAAAAAAGCCATAGCTCAAGCGGTTAATACGTTTATTTTTAAAAAAATGCTAGCCCACAAAAATAACGCCTTACAGAAGTTCACCAGGGATTGGCAGGCTTTGGGAAGCCAAACAGTTAGCGAGTCACAGTTGAATCAAGACCGGAGCTCTTTGTTTATACTGCAATGGTTACATAATTACACATTTATGTTACTTTGACCTGTGTTGTACATTTGTGCTAATGTTGTATTACAGTATTTTCAATAAAAACAAAGTAAGAAAAATAAAATAAATGCGTCAGGGTCCTGTCAGCACCGGCGTGCAGCCTCCGCTGAGCAGGGACTCACCCGCACTGTAGGGGGGCCCGGGGTCAGGTACAGCCAGAAAGTGCAAACAGGACCTGGGGACGCTGAAGTTTAGCAAGCAGTGAAGGACCTACGGTCATGTGACTGCAAGGGGCGGGGCTTAGCATCCTGCTTCCAGAGATGACAGGACACTAAACAGAAATACTCAGTCAGGCAAAACGGAGGTCATACACAGAGACAGCAGTAAAGTACCAGGGATGAGACAGAATGGATAGTCGGGGCCAAGCAGGGGACAAAACCAAACAGACATAGAAGGTACCAAGCAGAATCCAACAAGCAGTATCCAGAGGACAGGCCGAGTCATACACAGAGTATCCAGCAACCAGAACACAGCACAAACACACTCAGGGGTCACCACACTATGCCAAGGGCGAAAGTATAACTGACGGGGGATGGGAGCTTCCTGAGGCTATAAGCTTTCCCAGAATCAATGAGAGGCCACCATAATAAGTCCCAGGTGTGCAGGTAAGAGTCTGCACTGACATCAAAACATTAACCCCAGAAGTGCAGGTCCACCAGCACTGGTATCATGACAGTGCCCACCTCTCAATGGGGGGCTTCTGGCCCCCCAGGCTTGCCCGGGTACCTAGCATGGAAAGCCCAAACCAGGCGATCCACATGCATCAACCGGGCCGGCACCCAGGACCTGTCCTCCGGCCCACACCCCTTCCAATGAACTAGGTACTGTACTGACCGCCGCACGAACCTGGAATCTACGATGTGACCAATCTCATACTCCACGTCCCTCAACCGAAGGAGCAGCGAACTGGGATTCTCCCCAGACTGCTTCAAAAGATTTCAGTAGAGATCTATGGAAGACGTTAGGGATCTTGAAAGAGGGTGGAAGGCACAGCCTGTACGCCACTGGATTGATTTTTTCCATAATCTTGTACGGGCCAATGAATCTGGGGCCCAACTTGGCTGACGGAATCTTTAACTTAATGTTTCACGTGGAGAGCCAAACTTTCTCTTCAACCTAAAACATGGGACCAGGTGTTTGTTTCCTGTCCGCAAAAAACTTATACCTGCCTTGAGACCTAGATATACGCCGCTGGACCTCTGCCCATGTATCTTTTAACTGCTGAACAGAGTCCTCGGCCCCGGGACACCCCGAATCTAGACAAGAAAACTCACCAAAATGAGGACTGAAGCCATAGTTCATCAAGAAAAGGGACATACCAGTGGATTGACTCACCCGACTATTGAAGGCAAATTCAGCCAACGGCAGTATATCACACCAGTCATTCTTTCTAGCAGAAGTCAGACATCTGAGGATCTGTTCCAGAGACTGATGAGTGCGTTCCATCTGACCATTACTCTCGGGATGGTATGCAGACGAAAAGGACAGATATATCCCTAATTTTTTGCAGAAAGCACGCCAAAACTTAGCCACAAACTGCACACCACGATCAGACACCACATTCAGGGGTACCCCATGCAAGCAGACCACATGCTGCACAAACAATCTGGATAAGGTCTCAGCAGAAGGTAATGCAGACAGGGGTACAAAATGAGCCTGCTTTGAAAATCTGTCCACGGCTATGAGAGCTTTTAGAACGAGCGCAGACCCCACAACCAGAAATGAATTTCTTTATATCAGAACCCAGAGTAGGCCACCAGAAGATCCTAGTCACCGCCAGTCGCGTGGCTGATATACCAGGGTGAGCACACAGCTTGGATTCATGGAACTCTTGCAAGAGTTTAAGGCAAAGTTGTTCTGGGACAAACAACTTGCCACCTGGCTGGGCCGCAGGAGCCAGCGACTGGGCCCCCTTAATTTCCCATTCCAATTCAGACGAGATCCCTCCTAACACTACTCCAGGGTGCAGAATGGAGGACGGTGGCTCAGGGGCAGACACAGGATGAAAACTGCGAGATAAGGCGTCAGCCTTGACATTCTTTGACCCTGGACGGAATGTAATAGTAAACTGGAAACGAGAAAAAAAAGCGACCAATGGGCCTGTCTGAGCGTTAGTCTTTTAGCAGACTCAATGTATGACAAATTTTTGTGATCAGTGATCACAGTAACCGGGTGAGTGGCCCCCTCCAAAAAGTGCCTCCACTCCTCAAACGCCAACTTGACCGCAAGACGCTCTATATTGCCTACATCATCATTTCTTTCAGCAGCAGAGAACTTCCTGGAAAATAAAGCACATGGCATGAGGTTGGTAAGAGTGGCAGGCCCTTGGGACAACACTGCCCCCACCCTCACCTCGGAGGCATCCACCTCCACCACAAATGGTTTGGACGGATCTGGCTGTACCAACACGGGAGCAGACATAAAGCTTCTTTTCAGGGTCGCAAAGGCCTCTTTTGCGAGCGAGGACCAATTTCTCACATCCGCACCTTTGCATGTTAGATCCGTGAGTGGTTTGACCACGTGCGAAAACCCACGGATAAATTTGCGGTAATAATTCGCGAACCCCAAGAAGCGCTGAAGGCCCTTAAGATCTCGGGATTGCACCCAATCCACAATGGCCTGCACCTTCTTGGGGTCCATGCGAAAACCCTCACAGGATACAATTAATCCCAAAAAAGACAATTCTTGCACACAAAATACACATTTCTCCAATTTGGCAAACAGATGATTTTCCCTGTCTTTGGAGAACAGTTCGTACATGTTCCACATGAGAATGTCTGTCGGAGTATATCAAAATATCATCTAAGAAGATAACAACAAAACGACCAATGAGATCCGAGAATACCACGTTGATGAAATTCTGAAATATGGCGGGGGCATTGGTAAGACCAAACGGCATGACTAAATTTTCAAACAGTCCCTCGGACGTGAGGAAGGCAGTTTTCCATTCATCCCCCTCTCGGACCCTTATCAAATTATATGCCCCCGAAGATCCAGTTTAGAGAACCATTTTGCCCGATAGTCGGTTACATAAATCGGGAATCAACGGAAGGGGGTACGTATTCTGTACAGTAATCTGATTAAGCGCCCGAAAATCGAGACAGGGACGTAACCCGCCATCTTTTTTCTTTACAAAAAAGAAACCTGCTGCCACAGGTGAGACTGAAGGACATATGTGTCCCTTGCGTAGACTTTCAGCAATGTACTCCTTCATAGCCAAGCGCTCAGGGCCGGATAAATTAAACAGATGGGCTTTAAGTAATTTAGCCCCCGGACCAGCTCGATAGCGCAGTCAAAGGGTCTATGTGGCGATAACGTCTCGGCCTCGCTTTCGGAGAATACATCTTCGAAGTCCTTCAGGCATTCCGGAATACCTTCCAGCTCGACAGATGATACAGACACAGATTTAACAGGCTCAACCAGCAGTGCAGATTTATCACACAACTTAAAATCATTAAACCCCCATTGAACAATCTCCCCCGTTTTCCAGTTAATAACTGGGTTATGGTGTTGTAACCAGGGCATTCCCAACACCAACCCTGCAGGTAGATTGTCCAGAACCAAACAACTTAGGTTTTCCACATGAGTAGCGCCCACTCTGAGCGAAAAGAAGTCAGACATAAAGAGAATTCCCTCCTTAGTGAGGGGAGAGGAGTCAATGGCCACCACCTTGATCGGAACCTTGAGCCTAACTGTCCCTATCTTGCAGCGTGTGACCAACTGGGAGTCAATGAGATTAATCGATGATCCGCAGTCCACGAAGGCTGTAGAGGGAAAAGTACTACCGTCCATAAACAGTTCCACATGAAGTAAAACCTTAGAAAACGAGGAAAAGGGTGCCTGAGGGTCTGAGTAGTCTCCCCGCTGAATACCCAGACCTAGTCCGTTTCCCGCCGACCGGGTCGAAGATGGGCAATCAGGACACTCCCTTTTCCAATGTCCCGTTTTACCGCAGTAAAAGCATAACTGCTTGTCCTTCCGGCGTTTCCTCTCCATATCCTTCAGGGAGAGGGCGCCTACATCCATGAGCTCAGGGGCAGTCTCTTTTCCACTGGGCAACAATGGAGCCTCTACCTGCATCACCCCTCTGCCCCCCCTGCTGCGGTGCATCCGGACGGCCTGGGTCATGGCGTCCTCGAGTCAGGTGGGGGATGTAACGCCAAGGCATCCTGCAGCCGCTCGGACAAGTCTCTGCGAAAGAGACCTCGAAGCGCAGCGTCGCCCCAAGAGATCTCTGCAGCCCAGCGGCGGAATTCACTACAAAACCACTCAGCCAAGTGTTTCCCCTGACAGACGCTCATCACCATGTCCTCTGCCAATTGCACTCGGTCAGGCTCATCATAAATGTGCCCGAGGGCCTCAAAGAATGCATTCACAGACACTCTCCCGGGGGCAGTGGGAGGAAGGGAGAAATCCCAAGCTTGTGGGGACCCTCTTAATAAGGACATAATGACCCCTACCTTCTGGTTTTCGTCCCCAGAGGAACGTGGTCTCAAACTAAAAAAAAGTTTGCAACCCTCCATGAAGATCCTGAACTCCTTTTTGTTCCCAGAAAAGTCAGGCAGTTTAACAGGTAGTTCCGGGGACACCAGAACATCCCTCGCCCCAGCCCCCAGAGACCCAGCAGATAAAGCCCCTCGCACTGTCTCAGAAACCTGCTGCTGAGAACGAGCCAGAGCTTGCTGCTCCAGGGATAAACCCTGAAACATCTCAGATTTTTCATCTGGTCAGCCAGAGACTGTATGAGATGCATAATTCTCTGCACAAAAAAACCCCAAAAACTTAATGGTCAATTATGTCAGGGTCCTGTCAGCGCAGGCGTGCAGCCTCCGCTGAGTAGGGACTCACACTGTAGGGGGGCCCGGGGTCAGGTACAGCCGGAAAGTGCAAACAGGACCTGAGGACGCTTAAGTTTAGCAAGCAGTGAAGGACCTACGGTCATGTGACTGCAAGGAGCGGGGCTTAGCATCCTGCTTCCAGAGATGACAGGACACTAAACAGAAATACTCAGAGTCATGCAAAACGGAGGTCATACACAGAGATAGCAGTAAAGTACCAGGGATGAGACAGAACGGATAGTCGGGGCCAAGCAGGAGTCAAAACCAAACAGACATAGAAGGTACCAAGCAGAATCCAAAAAGCAATATCCAGAGAGCAGACTGAGTCGTACACAGAGTATCCAGCAACCAGAACACAGCACAAACACACTCAGGGGTCATCACACTATGCCAAGGGCGAAAGTATAACTGACGGGGGATGGGAGCTTCCTGAGGCTATAAGCTTTCCCAGAACCAATGAGAGGCCACCATAATAAGTCCGAGGTGTGCAGGTAAGAGTCTGCACTGACATCAAAACATTAACCCCAGAAGTGCAGGTCCACCAGCACTGGTATCATGACAAAATGTATGTAAAAATGTTTCATATTAAACAGCTCCCCCCTTGTGTGTGACTTCTCTGATGACTATGAAGTTTGTCTTTGCTAATAAAGCTTTTTCCACATTCGGAGCATGAGTACGGCTTCTCTACTGTGTAACTTCTCTGCTGTTTCACCTGAAAGGATTTGTTTAAAGAAACATTGTCCACATTCTGAACATGAATTTTTTTATGTCTGAGAAGACTTGATTCATATATAAAAGAGATCCCACATTCGCTACATGTAACTGGATTCTCTCCAGTGTGATCTCTTTGATGATCACTTAGCAGGGCTTCAGTATTAAAACATTTCCCACATTCTGAGCATGAATACATTTTTTTTTCTGTGTGAACTCTCTTATGCTTATTAAAAGCTAATTCATATAGAAAACATTTCCCACATTCTGAACAGGAATATGGCTTTACACCTGTGTGAATTCTCTGATGTGAAGTAAGATTTGACTTATGTGTAAAACTTTTCTGGCATTCCGAACATGAATACGGCTTCTCTCCTGTGTGAACTCGCTCATGTTTAACAAGATATGATTTAACAATAAAACATTTCCCACATTCTGAACATGAATACGGCTTCTCTTTGTGATTTTTCTCATGTTTACAAAGATCTGATTTATCTCTAAAACATTTTCCACATTCTGAACATGAAAATGGCCTTTCTCCTGTATGAATTCTCTGATGTCTAAGAAGAAAAACTTTGAAAGAAAAACATTTTCCACATTCTGAACATGAATACGGCCTTTTTCCATTGTGAATACTCTCATGTTTAAGAAGGTAATATTTTTTGGAAAAACATTTCCCACATTCTGAACATGAATACGGCTTCTCTCCTGTATGTATTCTCTGATGTATAGTAAGAACATATTTAGTTGCAAAGCATTTCTTACATTCTGAACATGAATACGGCTTCTCTCCTGTATGTATTCTCTGATGCATAGTAAGATGAGATTTGCCTATAAAGCATTTTCCACATTCTGAACATGAATACGGCTTCTCTCCTGTATGTATTTTCTGATGTATATTAAGATGAGATTTGCTTGAAAAGCATTTCTTACATTCTGAACATGAGTACGGCTTCTCTCCTGTATGTATTCTCTGATGTATAGTAAGATGAGATTTCTGTGAAAAGCATTTCTCACATTCTGAACATGAATACGGCTTCTCTATTGTGTAACTTCTCTTATATTTAACAAGCTGTTCTCGATGTACATTAAGGGTAATGAGGTTTTCTTTTGAGGACTGACTCAGGATATCTTCTTCTTTTACATTATATTCTAGAGATAATGCGACATTTCCTCCAGAACGATCACTTGCATTTTCTGTTAGGAATAAAAATAGATGTCATTATTTTTTAAATCACAATTTTAAACAAAGGTCCATCCATGTCCCACCTCTGATTCAGGATGGAGAATATAGAAGAAATGTTAACCCCTTAACCCCCAAGGGTGGTTTGCACATTAATGACCGGGCCAATTTTTACAATTCTGACCACTGTCCCTTTATGAGGTAATAACTCTGGAGCTTCCATGGATCCTGGTGATTCTGACATTGTTTTCTCGTAACATATTGTTTTTGTTCTTCATGTTAGTGGTAAAATTTCATTCAAATAACTTGCATTTATTTGTGAAAAAAATGGAAATTTGGCGAAAATTTTGCAATTTTCCAACTTTGAATTTTTATGCCCTTAAATCATAGCGATACGGCACACAAAAAACTTAATAAGTAACATTTCCCACATGTTTACTTTACATCAGCACAATTTAGGAACCAAAATTTTTTTTTGTTAGGAAGTTATAAGGGTTAAAAGTTGACCAGCGATTTCTCATTTTTACAACACCATTTTATTTTTAGGGACCACCTCACATTTGAAGTCACTTTGAGGGGTCTATATGATAGAAAATACCCAAAAGTGACACCATTGTAAAAACTGCTCCCCTCAAGGTGCTCAGCACCACATTCAAGAAGTTTATTAACCCTTCAGGTGCTTCACAGGAATTTTTTGAATGTTTAAAAAAAATGAACATTTAACTTTTTTTCACAAAAAAATTACTTCAGGTCCAATTTTTTTTATTTTACCAAGGGTAACAGGAGAAATTGGACTGCAAAAGTTATTGTGCAATTTGTCCTGATTACGCTGATACCTGATACGTGGGGGGAACCACTGTTTCGGCGCATGGCAGAGCTCAGAAGGGAAGGTGCACCGTTTGACTTTTTCAATGCAAAATTGGCTGGAATTGAGATCGGATGCCATGTCACGTTTGGAAAGCCCCTGATGTACCAAAACAGTGGAAACCCCCCACAAATGACACCTTTTTGGAAACTAGACCCCCCAAGGAACTTATCTAGATGTGTGGTGAGTACTTTGAACCCCCAAGGGCTTCACAGAAGTTTATAACGTACAGACGTACAATTAAAAAATCATTTTTTCCACAAAAATGATATTTTCACCCTCAATTTTTAATTTCCAAGGGTAACAGGACCCCAAAAGTTATTGTGCAATTTGTCCTGAGTACGATGATACTCCATATGTGGGGGTAAACCACTATTTGGGCGCATGGCAGAGCTTGGAAGGGAAGCAGTGCCATTTGACTTTTTTGGCTGGAATTGGGATTGGAGGCCATGCCGCGTTTGGAAAGCCCCTGATGTGCCTAAACAGTGGAAACCCCCCACAATTGACATTATTTTGGAAACTAGACCCCCCAAGGAACTTATCTAGATGTGTTGTGAGCACTTTGAACCCCCAAGAGCTTCACAGAAGTTTATAATTCCCGGGCGTGAAAATAAAAAAAAATCATATTTTTTCCACAAACATGATCTTTTAGTCCAATTTTTTTATTTTCCCAATGGTAACAGGAGAAATTGGACCCCAAAATTGTTGTCCAATTTGTCTTGAGTACGCCGATACCCCATATGTGGGAGAAAACTCCTGTATGGGCACACGTCGGGGCTCGGAAGGGAAGTAGTGACGTTTTAAAATGCAGACTTTGATGGAATGGTCTGCGGGTGTCATGTCGCGTTTGGAGAGCCCCTGATGTACCTAAACTGTTGAAACTCCTCACAAGTGACCCTATTTTGGACACTAGACCCCCCACGGAACTTATCTAGATGTGTGGTGAGCACTTTGAACCCCCAAGTGCTTCACAGAAGTTTATAACGCCCGGGCGTGAAAATAAAAAAAATCATTTTTTTTCCACAAAAATGATATATTTTTGTCCCCAATTTTTTATTTTCCTAAGGGTAACAGGAGACATTGGACCTCAAAAGTTGTTTTTCAATTTTCCTGAGTAGGCTGATACCCTACATGTGGGGGTAAAACACTGTTTGGGCACATGGCAGAGCTTGGAAGGGAAGGAGCACCATTTGACTTTTTCAACGCATTGGCTGGAATTGAGATCAGACGCCATGTTGCGTTTGGAGAGCCCCTGATGTGCCCAAACAGTGGAAACCCCCAATTCTAACTCCAACCCGAACCCCAACACACCCCTAACCCTAATCTCAGCCCTAACCCTAGCCCTAACCCTAATGGGAAAATGGCAATAAATGCGTTTTTTTAATTTTATTATTTTTCCCTAACTAAGGGGGTGATAACGGGGGGTTTGATTTACTATTTTATGGCGGTTTTTATGTTTGGCAGCTGTCGCACGCTAAAAGACGCTTTTTATTGTAAAAATAGTTTCTGCATCACATATTGAGAGCTATAATTTTTCCATATTTTGACCCACCGAGTTATGTGAGGTCTTATTTCTTGTGGGACGAGTTGACGTTTTTATTGGTACCATTTTCGGACACGTGACATTTTTTGATCGCTTTTTATTCCGATTTTTGGGACGCAGAATGAACAAAAACCAGCGTTTCATGAATTTCTTTTGAGGGGTGCATTTACACCGTTCCGCGAGCGGTAAAATTGATAAAGCGGTTTTATTCTTCGGGTCAGTACGGTTACAGCGATACCTCATTTAGGTCGTTTTTTATGGTTTTAATTATTTTTGCATCGCTTTATTCTGCGAGCTATAACTTTTTTTATTTTTTCGCTTATGACGCTGTGTGGCGGCTCATGTTTTGTGGGACAAAATGACGTTTTCAGCGGTACCATGGATATTTATATGCATCTTTTTGATCGCGCGTTATTGCACTTTTTTTCCGGCGGTATGATACTAAAGCATTATTTTTTGCTTTGATTTTTATTTTTTTTAAGGGGTTCGCTAAGGGGGATAACTAGGGCGGGTCGTTACGGATGCGGCGATACCAAATATGTGTACTTTTATTTGTTTTTTGTTTTTTTCCAAAAAATGAATTTATTAGGGAATTTTTTTTTTCAATTTAGCAATTTTTTTTTAAAAATTATTTTTACACTTTTTTTTTTATAACTTTATTACATTGTCCCAGGGGGGACATCACTGTCATGTGACAGATCGCTGATCTGTCACAGGCACTGCTGGAGGCTTCCTCATGCCTGCGCTTTGCAGGCACTGAGGAAGCTGGCTCCCTGCAGGCCCCCGCCGCCATTTTGGATACGGGGACCTGCAGGGAAGGAGGGCCCCGGAGCAGCGCTGCACATCGCGCTGCTCTGGGGATCTCGGGAAAGCACGGAGGGAGTCCCCTCCCTGCCGATGCTTCCCTAAACCCCTGGTACACTGCGATCATGTTTGATCGCAGTGTGCCAGGGGTTAACGTGTCGGGGGTGGTCCGTGACCGCCCCTGACACATAGTGCCGGGTGTCAGCTGTGATAATCAGCTGACACCTGGCCGCGATCAGCGGCGCTCACCACGTGAGCGCCGCTGATCGCCATGACGTACTATGCCGTCCCTGGGAATGAAGTCCCAGGGCACATGGACGGGATAGTACGTCATATGTCAGAAAGGGGTTAAGGAATTCAATGCACATTCCGAGAAATCCCCTGATCACCGGGAAATAGAAGATGCAGAATATGGGATCCTCCAATGGCTTCAGCTTCTCCAGTAACTGTGTTTCAGACATTCTCAGTCATCAGGGGTAGCACAAAGGAGACCCCGGGACGTCCACACCACATCCCAGAGTAAACCTGCTCCTCTTTCATGATCATCAGCGCACATTCAGACACAGGCGAAATTATTAGAGATGGGTGAACCCGAACAGTAACGATCGGCGTCCATACCAAACACCTGCTGTTTGGGCACGGACACCGAACATGGATTTTGCTAGAAAGTCCGTGTTACTGGTCGGTTTTGGCTGCCGGAACACCGGGTGTTGGTCACGCTGTTATGTGCCTGATAGTGCAGCAAACACCAATTCTGATCAGCGGAGAAATAATCCCTGACAGTCAGAGACCTGCGGTTCCCACGCTGTCAAAAGACAGCGTGAGCCCGCAGCTGTGAATGGAGGTAAGAAGTTTACCTCCGGTGACTGGTGTCAGCTGATTGGACTACTGATCCCATCATCTGACACCTGCTGCCGCTAATTACAGTGAGAGCAGGCGCGGCGACGGGTGTATTCATCAGCGGCTCTTGCGCTGTAAATAATAATAAAAAAAAGGTGTGCATTCCCCAGTATGTTTACTAACCAGCCAGGCAAAACTCATAGCTTGGGGCTGCAACCCGAAGCTGTCAGCTTCAGCAAGGCTAGTTATCAAGAATAAAGGGGTCCCGACGATGTTTTTTTAATTATTTAAATAATAAAAAAAACGCTTTGACAATCAGCCTTGCTAAAGCAGACAGCTGGGGGATGGTATTCTCAGGCTGGTTACGGGGCCATGAATATTGCCCCCCCAACCTAAAAATAGCAGCCCATCATTGCCCAGAAAAGGCACATCTATTAGAAGCACTAATTCTGGCGCTTTGCACGGCTCTTCCCACTTGACCTGTAGCGGTGGCAAGTGGGGTGATAGTTGGAGGGGTTTTTGTCACCTTTGTAATGTCAGGTGACATCAAGCCCTGAGGTTAGTAATAGACAGGCGTCAATAAGACACCCCCATTACTAACCCCATAGTCACATTCTAAGAAAACACAGACACCCAGAAAAAAAAAGTCCTTTATTTGAAAGAATGACACATTGTTGTTTTTTTATTTTAGTTTTATTACAGGAGATTGAGGGCTTCGCTGGAATTATGTGAGGTCATAAGTATGGTTTAATTAAGATTATTAAAGGAGTCTGTGTCATTCTTTCAATTAGAACTTTATTCTGGGTGTCTGCTTTCTTACAATGTGACTAGAGGATTATTAATGGATAGGTGTCTTGTAGACGCCTCTCCAAACCTAAGCCATGAGATTCATGTCACCTGACAATACAAAGGTGACATCATCCTCCCCCAACTATCACCCCACTTACCACCGCTACAGAGAAAGAGGGAAGAGCTGGGCAAAGCACCAAAATACAAGTGCCTTTTCTGGGCAGCTGCGGGCTGCTATATTTAGGCTGGTGGGGGTTAATATCCATGGCACCTTACCAGCCTGAGAATACCAATCCCCAGCTCTCTGCTTTAGCAAGGCTGGTTGTCAAAAATGGGGGGGACCTAACACCATTACTTATTTAAAAAATGTAAAAACCAAGTGGGGACCCCTTTATTCTTGATAACTAGCCTTGGTGAAGCTGACAGCTGAGCGTTGCAGCCCACAGCTGTGAGTCTGTGAGTTTTGTCTGCCTGGATAGTAAAAATACAGGGGGACCCACACCGGTTTTTAATTATTTATTTACAGTGCAGGAGCGGCTGATGAATACTCCCATCCGCAGCTCTTGCTGTAAATAGCGGCAGCAGGGGTCGGATGATGGGATCAGTAGTCCCATCAGCTGACACCAGTGACTGGAGGTAAACTTAGAATCATAGAATCGTAGAGTTGGAAGGGACCTCCTGGGCCATCTGGTCCAACCCCCTGCTCAAAGCAGGATTCGCTAAATCATCCCAGTTAGATGTCTGTCCAGCCTCTGTTTGAAGACTTCTATTGAAGAACTCCCCACCTCTCGTGGCAGCCTGTTCCACTCATTGATCACTCTGTCAAAAAGTTTTTTCTAATATCTAACCTGTGTCTCCTCCCATTGCTTTGTTTTTCCTTGTGCAAATGAGAATAAAGATGGTCCTTCTACATTGTGACAGCCCTTCCCTTGAGATATTTGAAGACAGCTATTAAGTCTCCTCTCAGTCTTCTCTTCTGCAAGCTAAACATTCCCAAATCCTGTAACCTTTCCTCATAAGACAGGGTTTGCAGACCGGTCACCATTCTGGTTGCTCTTTTCTGAACTTGCTCCAGTTTGTTGATGTCTTTTTTAAAATGTGGCGCCCAAAACTGGACACAATATTCCAGATGAGGTCTGACCAAAGAGGAGTAGAGGGCAATAATGACTTCACGTGATCTAGACTGTATGCTTCTGTTAATACATCCTAGAATTGCATTTGCTTTTTTTGCTGCTGCATCACCCTGTTGACTCATATTCAGTCTTTGATCTATTAGTATACCCAAGTCTTTTTCACATGTGCTGTTGCTTAGCCCTATTCCTCCCATTCTATATATGCTTTTTTCATTTTTATTGCCCAGATGTAGTACTTTGCATTTTTCCCTGTTAAAAACCATTCTGTTAGTTGCTGCCCACTGCTCCAGTTTATTTATATCTTTTTGAATCCTCTCTCTCTCTTCTCTAGTATTAGCTATCCCTCCTAGCTTTGCGTCCTCAACAAATTTAATCAGTTTACCCTCAATTCCTTCATCTAAATCGTTGATAAAGATGTTGAACAATACAGGGCCCAGGACAGAGCCCTGTGGTACCCCACTTGAGACATTCTTCCAACTGGATGTGCAGCCATTTACGACCACTCTTTGGGTCCGATCACTAAGCCAGTTATGAATCCACCTAACAGTTGCCTTGTCCATTCCATATCAAGTCATTTTTTCAATAAGGATAGTGGGAAATACTTTGCCAAATGCTTTGCTGAAGTCAAGATATACTATATCTACAGCATTTCCTGATCCACCCAATCAGTGATTCTGTCATAGTAGGAAATTAAGTTAGTCTGACATGACTTTACATGTGCCGCGCCAATTCTTTGGAATGCACTTCCCAGGTCAATACGATTAGTCCCCAATCCCCACAATTTTAAGCGTCCCCTGAAAACACATTTATTCAGACTGGCCTATCACCTCAGCACATTAACCTAATCTATCCCGGTGTGGCACAGCCAAAAGTTTTACCATAACCAGGTTCCCCGCATCATGTTCCCACATGCTTTATGCATCCATTAGCCCTCAGTATCTGTACTGTTACACACTTAACATTATGGCTGGTCCATACAATCAGGGCAACTGTTACCACCCACCTTTCGTGTCTCCCTCTTTCCTCATAGACTGTAAGCTTGCGAGCAGGGCCCTCACTCCTCTTGGTATCTGTTATGATCTATGTGATTATTGTTATGCTGTAATGTCTATTGTCTGTACAAATCCCGTCTGAAATGTAAAGTGCTGCGGAATATGTCGGCGCTATAGAAATAACTATTATTATTATTATTATTATTATTATTATTAGTTACAAACCCATGCTGACTCTGTTTAATCACTTCATTCTTATCCAGGTATTGACATACATGTTGTTTAATAATTTGTTCAAAGTTCTTTCCTGGTATAGAAGTCAGACTCACCGGCCTATAGTTGCCTGGGTCCAACTTCTTCCCCTTTACCTCCGTTCACAGCTGGGGGCTCATGCTGTCTTTTGACAGCGTGGGAACCGCAGCTCTGACAGGGGGGCATGATTTCACTGTCGATCAGAAGCGGTCCTTGCCACTGTCATGCACATGAAAAAGTGGAAAACACTGGATGTTCGCACCCCCCTTTCAAGTGAATGGGGTCCGGGTTCGGGTACTGTTCTGGTACCTGAACTTTTTGTTACTGTTCGGCCGAACCCAAACATCCAGGTGTCTGCCCATCTATAAAAATCATGTTACAACTAAATAATAATTATTCTAACTGGTAATTACAGACACGAGTATGTACGGCCTGGGACAGTAGTGAGGCTGTATTATATCTGACAGTGCGACCACAGAAAAGGCCACAAAGAAATGACCGAGGTCTCCTCTTACCTGGTGACACAAGAGGCCGGTGCTCCTCCACCACAACGTTCTTATACTGATCCCAGTGTCCTTCTACATAATCCCACTCCTCCATGGAGAAATAGAGAGCGACGTCCTGACACCGGAGAGGAACCTGACAACCAAGGAGACCGACATCACCCAGAATCCTCCAGTGTATACTGTATAATCTCCCAGCAGTCTCCTCATCACCCAGAATCCTCCAGTGTATACTGTATAATCTCCCAGCAGTCTCTTATCCGCTCATCACCCAGAATCCCCCAGTGTACACTGTATAATCTCCCAGCAGTCTCCTCTCATCACCCAGAATCCTCCAGTGTATACTGTATAATCTCCCAGCAGTCTCCTCTCATCACCCAGAATCCCCCAGTGTATACTGTATAATCTCCCAGCAGTCTCCTCTCATCACCCAGAATCCTCCAGTGTACACTGCATAATCTCCCAGCAGTCTCCTCTCATCACCCAGAATCCTCCAGTGTATACTGTATAATCTCCCAGCAGTCTCCTCTCATCACCCAGAATCCTCCAGTGTACACTGTATAATCTCCCAGCAGTCTCCTCTCATCACCCAGAATCCTCCAGTGTATACTGTATAATCTCCCAGCAGTCTCCTCTCATCACCCAGAATCCTCCAGTGTATACTGTATAATCTCCCAGCAGTCTCCTCTCATCACCCAGAATCATCCAGTGTATACTGTATAATCTCCCAGCAGTCTCCTCTCATCACCCAGAATCCTCCAGTGTATACTGTATAATCTCCCAGCAGTCTCCTCCCATCACCCAGAATCCCCCAGTGTATACTGTATAATCTCCCAGCAGTCTCCTCTCATCACCCAGAATCCTCCAGTGTACACTGTATAATCTCCCAGCAGTCTCCTCTCATCACCCAGAATCCTCCAGTGTATACTGTATAATCTCCCAGCAGTCTCCTCTCATCACCCAGAATCCTCCAGTGTATACTGTATAATCTCCCAGCAGTCTCCTCTCATCACCCAGAATCCTCCAGTGTACACTGTATAATCTCACAGCAGTCTCCTCTCATCACCCAGAATCCTCCAGTGTATACTGTATAATTTCCCAGCAGTCTCCTCCCATCACCCAGAATCCTCCAGTGTATACTGTATAATCTCCCAGCAGTCTCCTCTCATCCCCCAGAATCCTCCAGTGTATACTGTATAATCTCCCAGCAGTCTCCTCTCATCACCCAGAATCCTCCAGTGTATACTGTATAATCTCCCAGCAGTCTCCTCTCATCACCCAGAATCCTCCAGTGTATACTGTATAATCTCCCAGCAGTCTCCTCTCATCACTCAGAATCCTCCAGTGTATACTGTATAATCTCCCAGCAGTGTCCTCTCATCACCCAGAATCCTCCAGTGTATACTGTATAATCTCCCAGCAGTCTCCTCTCATCACTCAGAATCCTCCAGTGTATACTGTATAATCTCCCAGCAGTCTCCTCTCATCACCCAGAATCCTCCAGTGTATACTGTATAATCTCCCAGCAGTCTCCTCTCATCACTCAGAATCCTCCAGTGTATACTGTATAATCTCCCAGCAGTCTCCTCTCATCACCCAGAATCCTCCAGTGTACACTGTATAATCTCCCAGCAGTCTCCTCTCATCACCCAGAATCCTCCAGTGTATACTGTATAATCTCCCAGCAGTCTCCTCTCATCACCCAGAATCCTCCAGTGTACACTGTATAATCTCCCAGCAGTCTCCTCTCATCACCCAGAATCCTCCAGTGTATACTGTATAATCTCCCAGCAGTCTCCTCTCATCACCCAGAATCCTCCAGTGTATACTGTATAATCTCCCAGCAGTCTCCTCTCATCACCCAGAATCCTCCAGTGTATACTGTATAATCTCCCAGCAGTCTCCTCTCATCACCCAGAATCCTCCAGTGTATACTGTATAATCTCCCAGCAGTCTCCTCTCATCACCCAGAATCCTCCAGTGTACACTGTATAATCTCCCAGCAGTCTCCTCATCACCCAGAATCCTCCAGTGTATACTGTATAATCTCCCAGCAGTCTCCTCTCATCCCCCAGAATCCTCCAGTGTATACTGTATAATCTCCCAGCAGTCTCCTCTCATCACCCAGAATCCTCCAGTGTATACTGTATAATCTCCCAGCAGTCTCCTCCCATCACCCAGAATCCTCCAGTGTACACTGTATAATCTCCCAGCAGTCTCCTCTCATCACCCAGAATCCTCCAGTGTATACTGTATAATCTCCCAGCAGTCTCCTCTCATCACCCAGAATCCTCCAGTGTATACTGTATAATCTCCCAGCAGTCTCCTCTCATCACCCAGAATCCTCCAGTGTATACTGTATAATCTCCCAGCAGTCTCCTCTCATCACCCAGAATCCCCCAGTGTATACTGTATAATCTCCCAGCAGTCACCTCTCATCACCCAGAATCCTCCAGTGTATACTGTATAATCTCCCAGCAGTCTCCTCTCATAACCCAGAATCCTCCAGAGTATACTGTATAATCTCCCAGCAGTCTCCTCTCATCCCCCAGAATCCTCCAGTGTATACTGTATAATCTCCCAGCAGTCTCCTCCCATCACCCAGAATCCTCCAGTGTATACTGTATAATTTCCCAGCAGTCTCCTCCCATCACCCAGAATCCTCCAGTGTATACTGTATAATCTCCCAGCAGTCTCCTCTCATCCCCCAGAATCCTCCAGTGTATACTGTATAATCTCCCAGCAGTCTCCTCTCATCACCCAGAATCCTCCAGTGTATACTGTATAATCTCCCAGCAGTCTCCTCTCATCACCCAGAATCCTCCAGTGTATACTGTATAATCTCCCAGCAGTCTCCTCTCATCACTCAGAATCCTCCAGTGTATACTGTATAATCTCCCAGCAGTGTCCTCTCATCACCCAGAATCCTCCAGTGTATACTGTATAATCTCCCAGCAGTCTCCTCTCATCACTCAGAATCCTCCAGTGTACACTGTATAATCTCCCAGCAGTCTCCTCTCATCACCCAGAATCCTCCAGTGTATACTGTATAATCTCCCAGCAGTCTCCTCTCATCACTCAGAATCCTCCAGTGTATACTGTATAATCTCCCAGCAGTCTCCTCTCATCACCCAGAATCCTCCAGTGTACACTGTATAATCTCCCAGCAGTCTCCTCTCATCACCCAGAATCCTCCAGTGTACACTGTATAATCTCCCAGCAGTCTCCTCTCATCACCCAGAATCCTCCAGTGTATACTGTATAATCTCCCAGCAGTCTCCTCTCATCACCCAGAATCCTCCAGTGTATACTGTATAATCTCCCAGCAGTCTCCTCTCATCACCCAGAATCCTCCAGTGTATACTGTATAATCTCCCAGCAGTCTCCTCTCATCACCCAGAATCCTCCAGTGTATACTGTATAATCTCCCAGCAGTCTCCTCTCATCACCCAGAATCCTCCAGTGTACACTGTATAATCTCCCAGCAGTCTCCTCATCACCCAGAATCCTCCAGTGTATACTGTATAATCTCCCAGCAGTCTCCTCTCATCCCCCAGAATCCTCCAGTGTATACTGTATAATCTCCCAGCAGTCTCCTCTCATCACCCAGAATCCTCCAGTGTATACTGTATAATCTCCCAGCAGTCTCCTCCCATCACCCAGAATCCTCCAGTGTACACTGTATAATCTCCCAGCAGTCTCCTCTCATCACCCAGAATCCTCCAGTGTATACTGTATAATCTCCCAGCAGTCTCCTCTCATCACCCAGAATCCTCCAGTGTATACTGTATAATCTCCCAGCAGTCTCCTCTCATCACCCAGAATCCTCCAGTGTATACTGTATAATCTCCCAGCAGTCTCCTCTCATCACCCAGAATCCCCCAGTGTATACTGTATAATCTCCCAGCAGTCACCTCTCATCACCCAGAATCCTCCAGTGTATACTGTATAATCTCCCAGCAGTCTCCTCTCATAACCCAGAATCCTCCAGTGTACACTGTATAATCTCCCAGCAGTCTCCTCTCATCACCCAGAATCCTCCAGAGTATACTGTATAATCTCCCAGCAGTCTCCTCTCATCACCCAGAATCCTCCAGTGTATACTGTATAATCTCCCAGCAGTCTCCTCTCATCACCCAGAATCCTCCAGTGTATACTGTATAATCTCCCAGCAGTCTCCTCTCATCACCCAGAATCCTCCAGTGTATACTGTATAATCTCCCAGCAGTCTCCTCTCCTCACCCAGAATCCCCCAGTGTATACTGTATAATCTCCCAGCAGTCTCCTCTCATCACCCAGAATCCTCCAGTGTATACTGTATAATCTCCCAGCAGTCTCCTCTCATCACCCAGAATCCCCCAGTGTATACTGTATAATCTCCCAGCAGTCTCCTCTCATCACCCAGAATCCTCCAGTGTACACTGTATAATCTCCCAGCAGTCTCCTCTCATCACCCAGAATCCTCCAGTGTATACTGTATAATCTCCCAGCAGTCTCCTCTCATCACCCAGAATCCCCCAGTGTATACTGTATAATCTCCCAGCAGTCTCCTCTCATCACCCAGAATCCTCCAGTGTACACTGTATAATCTCCCAGCAGTCTCCTCTCCTCTCCCAGAATCCCCCAGTGCAGTCCCCCAGCAGTCTCCTCTCCTCTCCCAGAATCCCCCAGTGTAATCTCCCAGCAGTCTCCTCTCCTCTCCCAGAATCCTCCAGTGCACTCTCCCAGCAGTCTCCTCTCCCAGAATCCCCCAGTGTAGTCTCCCAGCAGTCTCCTCTCATCACCCAGAATCCCCCAGTGCAGTCTCCCAGCAGTCTCCTCTCCCAGAATCCCCCAGTGCAGTCTCCCAGCAGTCTCCTCTCCTCTCCCAGAATCCCCCAGTGTAATCTCCCAGCAGTCTCCTCTCCTCTCCCAGAATCCTCCAGTACACTCTCCCAGCAGTCTCCTCTCCTCTCCCAGAATCCCCCAGTGTAGTCTCCCAGCAGTCTCCTCTCATCACCCAGAATCCCCCAGTGCAGTCTCCCAGCAGTCACCTCTCATCTCCCAGAATCCCCCAGTGCAGTCTCCCAGCAGTCTCCTCTCCTCTCCCAGAATCCCCCAGTGTAATCTCCCAGCAGTCTCCTCTCATCACTCAGAATCCCCCAGTGTAGTCTCCCAGCAGTCTCCTCTCATCACCCAGAATCCCCCAGTGTAGTCTCCCAGCAGTCTCCTCTCCTCTCCCAGAATCCCCCAGTGTAGTCTCCCAGCAGTCTCCTCTCATCTCCCAGAATCCCCCAGTGCAGTCTCCCAGCAGGCACCTCTCCGGTCAGCAGCTCGGTGATCTTGTTGGCCAGGTCTAGGACCTTCTTCTCTGGTGTCGGGCAGTGCAGGGGTTCTGTGATGGGGCTCTGGATCTTGCTCCGCCCTCCGGACATACAGGGGGTCACACGGTCCCCGGACGTCTTCTTCACCACCGTGTGCTCCTGTGTACAGTGACAGACGCCGATCACCACAGATTCTATCCATCTTTTCAGTCCTGTTCTATTACTAGAGATCAGAGTGATCTCATGGGAGACTCTCACCTTTCCCTTTAACAAGTCCATTATCTCCAGGGCGAGGAGTAACACTCTTGCCGTCATGTTGCTTTTGTCCTGGTCGATCCTCGTTGGGTCATTTTTCCTCCTGACGTCCTGGTCCTGATCCTTCTGTCCTTCCATGTACTCCCACTCCTCCATGGAGAAATAGACAGCGGCATCCTGACACCTGACACGAACCTGACAGACAAACAGTTAGGTGCAGAAATCATTGGCCAGGGACGAGTCCTCGTGATTTCAGCTCTGCAGGCCGCTAGTTTGGATGTACAGTTAGGTCCATATATATTTGGACAGAGACAACATTTTTCTAATTTTGCTTCTAGACATTACCACAATGAATTTTAAACAAAACAATTCACATGCAGTTGAAGTTCAGACTTACAGCTTTCATTTGAGGGTCTCCACATTAACATTGGATGAAGGGTTTAGGAGTTTCAGCTCCTTAACATATGCCACCCTGTTTTTAAAGGGACCAAAAGTAATTGGACAATTGACTCCAAGGCTATTTCATGGACAGTTGTGGGCAATCCCTCCATTATGTCATTCTCAATTAAGCAGATAAAAGGCCTGGAGTTGATTTGAGGTGTGGTGCTTGCATTTGGAAGGTCTTGCGGTGAAGGGAACATGGAGTCAAAGGAGCTCTCCATGCAGGTGAAACAAGCCATCCTTAAGCTGCAAAAACAGAAAAAACCCATCGAGAAATTGCTACACATTAGGAGTGGCAAAATCTACAGTTTGGTACATCCTGAGAAAGAAAGCACTGGTGAACTCATCAACGCAAAAAGACCTGGGCGCCCACGGAAGACAACAGTGGTGGATGATCGCAGAATAGTCTCCATGGTGAAGAGAAACTCCTTCACAACAGCCAACCAAGTGACCAACACTCTCCAGTAGGCAGGCGTATCAATATCCAAATCTACCATAAAGAGGAGACTGCATGAAAGTAAATACAGAGGGCTCACTGCACGGTGCAAGCCACTCATAAGCATCAAGAATAAAAAGGCTAGACTGGACTTTGATAAAAAACATCTAAAAAAGCCAGCACAGTTCTGGAAGGACATTCTATGGACAGAAGAAACCAAGATCAACCTCTACCAGAATGATGGAAAGAGAAAAGTATGGTGAAGGCGTGGTACAGCTCATGATCCAAAGCATACCACATCATCTGTAAAACACGGCGGAGGCAGTGTGATGCCTTGGGCATGCATGGCCGCCAGTGGCACTGGGTCACTAGTGTTTATTGATGATGTGACACAGGACAGAAGCAGCCGAATGAATTCTGAGGTATTCAGAGCCATACTGTGTGCTCAGTTCCGGCCAAATGCAGCCAAACTGATTGGTCGTCGTTTCATACTACAGATAGACAATGACCCAAAACATAAAGCCAAAGCAACCCAGGAGTTTATTAAAGCAAAGAAATGGAATATTCTGGAATGGCCAAGTCAGTCACCGGATCTCAGCCCAATTGAGCATGCATTTCACTTGTTAAAGACTAAACTTCAGACAGAAAGGCCCACAAACAGCAACTGAAAACCACCGCAGTGAAGGCCTGGCAGAGCATCAAAAAGGAGGAGACACAGCGTCTGGTGATGTCCATGAGTCCAAGACTTCAGGCAGTCATTGCCAACAAAGGGTTTTCAGCTAAGCACTAGAAATAACCTGTAATACAGAGGCCGTAGTATATCACGCCAGCTCCCTGCGGCCTGATATACGTGGGCATGACTACAAGACCTCTTAAGGTCCGTGTACAAGAGCATGTCAGGGACATTAAAAACGTGTCTACTTGCTTGGATCCCTGGTCACTAAAACGATTCCCAAACATTTTTTTTTGAAAAACATGACTGCGACCCCAGGGGTTTTGTCGTCCGGGGCATCGATCATGTATATATGGGTATACGTGGCGGCAATCTAAAGAGGAAACTGCTCCAGAAGGAAACACGCTGGGTGGTTATACTTGATACCTTATTCCCTAAGGGCCGCAGTGAGGCCATCAGTTTCAAGTCCTTTCTGTAAAAAGTTTGTATATTTCGTTTTTAATTCTGTAAGGGCATTTATTTGTTTTTAATTTTAGGTAATATGTTGATATTTAATTCTTGTTTATAGGGTACTCTTTTTGCCATCATCTTTCTATGCTTCGTTTTTGGATCCATCAGCTCTAGCTGTCGTGAGGCATTCCATCTCCATATGGGGAAGACTAACGGGAAAACGAAGCCACCAAGTCAACTATAATGAGCCGCATTAAATATCGCCACCATAACGGACTGAAAAAGGCTGTAACATGATGATATGATACTACCACGTCTTAATAGCTATGGCAGAGTGTTTATTTTTGTATACCATTACATTGTTATATGAAATTAATTATAACTGCATAAACCTAGGACATTCTTATATGATCTGACACAGATCGTCTTGTGTTGTTAGTCTATGGATACTTAATGAAACCATATTGTCAAGATTTATGTTATGGCATTTAATGCCTTTGGTCTTTTATTTAGTCTCCATTCTGAAATTCTGGAATAATTTTCTTTAAACATGAAATTTCAGCTGGATATTGACACTGTCATATATGACAGATGCCTGCCTAGGCACTTTACTTTTAGAATGATAATATTGCATGGCCCGTTTATTCTTCTTGATCCTGGCACAGTGGCCTATCTACATATCCCCACATTTTTCCTATGGGCTTCTTTTGGGAAGTCTAGATGCATACATAGGTATATCCGGAGGCCCTACTTATTTTAGATATGGACATGCATATTGGATATACGGCATATGAAATATGACCTCTGATTCTGCTACATCGACGCATTATAAATTTATAACATACATATGATTTGTGCTGTATATTTCCTACTTTTTTTGTATCTGAATGCCCCCTATATATTTAATTCTTTAGATATATTGGTACCTCATTGCATTATATTGAGATGCTATAATGTCAATTTATCGCTGACGAATAATAATATCGATATATTGAATTGGGCTAAGTATAGTACCAAATTAGCTAAATAATACATCTTTAGTTATTGTCTTTTATTGCTTGGTTCTGTGATTGACATCTATCGCTGTCCCTACATATGGCATCACACAGACGCGCCCCACGCATGCGCTGTGCCTGGCCCGTGCCGTTGTGGGCGGGAGGCGCTGCCGTGGTGAGGTCGGGCGATGACGCATGTCCTCCCTTTCATGATGCACGCCCATTCCTCCACAGGGCGGCACATCATGTTGGGATGCGCGCTGATTGGCTGACGGACCCACAACACTTATACTTAAACCTCTGCCCTTCACATCTAAACCACGCCTCCTGACGAAACTGAGGACAGTGAAACGCGCGTCGGGGCTTCAGCACGTCTCTCGGGTGTCCCTGCACTTATCAAAGATCATGTCACAAGGTATGTTCCTTATATGTTACAGTCCGGTTAGCACCATCACTATATGTGTCGCACAGTTGTTCATATAGCCTGTATTAGGCTCTATTACATAGACTGCATGGCACCTCCATCTCAAGCCTGATATATAGGCACAAATCAGTACATGTTTTTGTCTTAAAGTAAAAGCATTGGCCCTAACACTTTTAATATAGAATTATATTGCCTATTATCTCTATTACCATCTTTTAGGATTACAGTTAACCGCTATGATACTATTTTTTGGACATTATTACAGGCTTTAATTTTTGCAATTTTGAGCATGCCCAGATAATACTTCTTGAAATTAATCGTTTATATACGATGTAGCCTCAGCATTGTGTCTTACATATTGGGATATATAAAAATATATATTTTTTGCCTGCTTCATGTAGACTGATAACTGCTGTTACTAAAATATTTAGAACCTTTATTATTGCTACCGGTATACAGATCTTGTGCAGATTGCCGCCCGGAGACGTTTATTCTGTCTGGCACTATATTTGTCATCTATTTATTGTGCCATTATTTATTGGTTGCTCTATTTCTATTTACCTCATCATCAGCACTGCACATGTCTTTAGAATATGTGTGTAATAAAGTTTGATATTTTTGAATAAATCTTCTCCTTTTTTGTGATGACTTTCCTCATTCACTAGCTATTTTAGCTTGAAATCATTTATAGCCTCATGACCTTTGGATTGGGTTTTTTTTTCTGTTTTGGTTGAAGTTGAGGCCCGAGAGGTACATCCGTATGGCCACGGAATTGTTTTAGGTTTATAGAAATGAACATTTTATTTACAATTATTTAATCTGTCCAATTACTTTTGGTCCCCTTCAAAAACAGGGTGGCACATGTTAACGAGCTGAAACTCCTAAACCCTTCATCCAGTGTTAATGTGGATACCCTCAAATGAAAGCTGAAAGTCTGAACTTCAACTGCATCTGAATTGTTTTGTTTAATATTCATTGTGGTAATGTGTAGAACCAAAATTAGAAGAATGTTGTCTCTGTCCAAATATATATGGACCTAACCATTTTGGAGATTTACACAAACCCCGATGTAAGCTGTCAGGCAGTTACCCCTGTTACAGCTAGGGGGCGCTGTATGTGCTCCTTGGGAGATGCATGGAGGCGTAATGGTGATGGTGGCACGGTGACTGGTGCCATTGTAAATGGCCAGTATATGTCGCAGAGATCTTCTGCGCTGTAAGCCTGGGATGTTCTCTGGGACTTGTAGTGAGCTGATCCCTGCGATGCAACCCGGAGTAGTTTGTCTTTAGTGCATGAGCACTAATATGGCGTTTAGTGCACCTGGGTCCGGGTAGCAAGAGATGGGAGGGTCTGGCTACCCATATTACCTCACCTCTGGGTGAGGGTGCTCACTGTACCCGTTTTCCTCCAGGACCTGCAGGGGTTTGAGGACCTGCAGTGAGGTCATGACCATGTGACCAGCCCATGTGATCCATACCTCATCTTTGGGTGTGATTACAAGCTATGTAATGGAAGTGTTTAGCACATGGGGAGAGAATGTGAGGGAGTCTGTCAGAGTGTGGACAGATCTCCCTATGTCCAGGCAGGACACTACAGACTACGCCCCCCGAAGAACAGGCGAAACGCGCGTCGAGGTAGATAGCGTTGACAGCTTGGACACACATTCAGGTACTATTCATTTATATCTCAGTAGTGCTTTTATGGTTTAATACCCACCACATGGATAAGACCTTGACCGCAGTGTAGGGATCCAGGCACTATGTTTAGGATATGAATTGCCATTGTGGACATTGTATATTATATGGATTTCTTAGCGGTATCAGTTCTTGATTGAATGGGTAATCCATTTATGTACTGGTTTAATGTTTTTATGTAGTGAACTCGGAAGTGTTTTTTGTCCTAAGCTGCCAGTGATTTTTCTTGAGATTTTGAGGCTACTATGTGTTATTGTATGTATTATGAATTTCAGTAAAAATAAAAATATTTATACTTTGCATTCCTTGTGCCATTTAAAGGTTTATTTGGCATTTAGTGTTTATCAGTAATTACGGAATGTACCCATAGTTGGTTTTTGGGTCTTAAGGACTAACATGTATAGACTGGTCTATGTGCAGTGCTGGCTAGTATGAGCCGGAGGAAGGAGGTCTGTGAGATATCTCCGGAGAGGACGGTCTGCCAACCGTGAGTGATACTGACCGGGGTCAGTGAGAACTGTTTATGGGGTCCCTCTGAGGATAAGAGGCATCCGGGAACCTGTGTGGCCGACACCAACAGATAACGGACAGGGATCCGTGTTGTGCTGACCGGGGTCAGTGACTGTTTAGGCTATAGAGCCTGCGTGCTGGACATGGCACCGCCCGTGTGCCCACAGGCCTGAGAGCGCGGAGCTCTACTGTGGACGCTGAGGGCTCGTCTGTCTGATGTAAGGCTCTATGCCGTTTGTTCATGTATCGAGGGTTTATGCAGAAAATAAACCACATAGACGGTTTAAGCGAAAGCTCGTCCCTGTGTGCCAGAAAATCGCAGCCAAGCGAGTGCTCCCCAAACCCGTGCAGTGAGCGCTACTCTACATATGGTGGAGAATGAAATACACAATACTCTGCTGTAAAAAAAAGTAACAGTAAACAGCAAGTGCTAGTCAAAAGATAACAAAACAGGGCATTTGCTTGATACGTTTTTTTTTTTCAAAAAATGAAAACTAAGCCGCTCTACCAAACGTCAAGGTGACCCCATCAGAGCAGTCCCTTGTTTTTGCAAGATAAGGGAGGTTTCCACCCCTCCCCTATGGGCCATGCACATAAAAGCAGTCTTCTACAGCGTGTCCACATCGGACATTACCTGTCTGAATCCTGCTCATATAGGTACTATACACCAGTGGTCCCCAACCTTTTTTGCACCAGGGACCGGTTTCAAACAAGACCATTCTTCCATGGCCCGGCAGGGCGGGGATGGAGGTGTGGCAGGGGCGGGGCTTTGGTCATAAGGGGGCGGTGCTATGGACACGGTTGTAGTGTAGCAGTGCATACTTATAATTAAATAACATTTATAATGTGACTCAACTCACCATAGGTTTTGAATGAGTGCTCCATCACCCCCTTCTCCCCATCATTGCCTTCACCCCATCACTCCCCTCTCCCCATCATTGCCTTCACCCCATCACTCCCCTCTCCCCATCATTGCCTTCACCCCATCATTGCCTTCACCCCATCACTCCCTTCTCCCCATCATTGCCTTCACCCCATCACTCCCTTCTCCCCATCATTGCCTTCACCCCATCACTCCCTTCTCCCCATCATTGCCTTCACCCCATCACTCCCCTCTCCCCATCATTGCCTTCACCCCATCACTCCCTTCTCCCCATCATTGCCTTCACCCCATCACAACCCTCTCCCCATCATTGCCTTCACCCCATCACTCCCTTCTCCCCATCATTGCCTTCACCCCATCACTCCCCTCTCCCCATCATTGCCTTCACCCCATCACTCCCTTCTCCCCATCATTGCCTTCACCCCATCACTCCCCTCTCCCCATCATTGCCTTCACCCCATCACTCCCTTCTCCCCATCATTGCCTTCACCCCATCACTCCCCTCTCCCCATCATTGCCTTCACCCCATCACTCCCTTCTCCCCATCATTGCCTTCACCCCATCACTCCCTTCTCCCCATCATTGCCTTCACCCCATCACTCCCTTCTCCCCATCATTGCCTTCACCCCATCACTCCCCTCTCCCCATCATTGCCTTCACCCCATCACTCCCTTCTCCCCATCACTCCCCTCTCCCCATCATTACCTTCACCCCATCACTCCCTTCTCCCCATCATTGCCTTCACCCCATCATTGCCTTCACCCCATCACTCCCTTCTCCCCATCATTGCCTTCACCCCATCACTCCCTTCAGCCCATCACTCCCCTCTCCCCATCATTGCCTTCACCCCATCACTCCCTTCTCCCCATCATTGCCTTCACCCCATCACTCCCCTCTCCCCATCATTGCCTTCACCCCATCACTCCCTTCTCCCCATCATTGCCTTCACCCCATCACTCCCTTCTCCCCATCATTGCCTTCACCCCATCATTGCCTTCACCCCATCACTCCCTTCTCCCCATCATTACCTTCACCCCATCACTCCCTTCTCCCCATCATTGCCTTCACCCCATCACTCCCTTCTCCCCATCATTCCCTTCAGCCCATCACTCCCCTCTCCCCATCATTGCCTTCACCCCATGTGATACAAATGGGATATGCATGAGTGAGAGACTGGTATAGATAGGCATCCAGTCAATAAGATAGTGATTGCAGTACATTGAAACATCCATTTGGATACTATGGATTGTGACCGGAATCTGAACTTTTTCTACCATGAGGAGAGCACACTCAGGAATGTGAAAAGCAACCACCTGCTCAGGCATTGTTGTGGGAGTTGGAAGGGAGGAATGTGAGAACCAAACCAACTGAGATAAAGGAGGAATGTGAAAAGAAACAAGTTACTGCGCATGTCAGTGCGTGATCATTCCAATTAATATTATAAAAAGTGCTGACCTCCTCAGCGGGTGGGGACTTTCCAGACGATTCAAGTGGACGCACTTAGTCTGTGATGCTGACCGAGGAAAACCCCTTCCCGCTGATCGAGGTCCCCCGATGCGAAGGGTGATGCTACAATAACTCCGTAATTATTATTGATGCTGAAATCTTTCATGTCATAACTGTCATTTTTTTAAAATCTTGAGACTATTCATGTGCTATGTAAAACAAAATGATTGCTTGCTGAAATAAAAGATTGTCAATAATCTTTGCCTGGTTGGGATGCCAGTGAGCGCTACGTAAGTTAAGGTAAATAACCTAATTTGGGAGAAAATTTAGCAAGACATAAATTGGCGTAGTCGGCAGGATCCTTGAATTTATATATATATATGTATATGTATATTGCATATAGATATACGGATTTGGAAAAAAAAAAACAAAAAAACCCCATAATTGTTATTACTATCATTGTTGAAGATGTTTAGAAAAAAAGAAAAGTCTAAAGTGACTCATACGGAGATCCCCGGCTGGACCGAGGCTCCATATAATATAATAGCACATGAGTTGGCTCATTGTGGCTTGGCAGAACCATGGAAGGATAAGCTCAAGGGTTGTGAACCTACCGATGTTGTTTCTGTACTCGGTAGTGTCCCTGCGAAGTCAGGTGATGTTGTGGCGCTAGGGCGCCGTATGTGGATTCTCTTAAATGCATATCGAGGAATGCACGAGAGGAATAAAAAATTACAGGCAAAATGCTCTCAGTTAGAACAAAAGACCATTGAGCTGGGAGGTCAGAAGACAGTGTTAGACTGTAACACCCGATTGCTGAAAGATAAGTTAGAGCATTACCAGAATATTGCAGAAAAGGCAGCTGTAAAAATAGCCCAAAATAAATATAAGAAGAGGCGAGGAAAAATCAATAAGACTAAAGTACACAAAATGATTGCATCAGCTGCAGTAGATTGGGATCCTGAAAGATGGGATGGGGATGTGTGGGATTCTACCTCATCATCGGATGATTGGGAGGACCCACCGTCTCCCGTAATTAATCCACCCAAAGGGGTGAAGGCCAACCCTATCAAAAAGAGGTCAGAAAGGTTGGAGCAACAAGTTACCCATACCCAAGCCGTAGATGGGCAAGGAAACCCTCAATTTGATGAGGACGGGAATCCTATTATGGTAACTAATGAACAATCCCTTCCTATTCGTACTAGAGTAACCACGGAGGATTACTCACAAAATGAAATTGATGACATTCTCAAACGTTTTGGTCAACGCACCGGAGAAAGTGAATTGGAATGGATGGTAAGAATCCATGACAATGGGGGAGCCGGGATACAAATGGATGCAGGAGATATAGGAAAATGTATCTCCTTGTCCAAAGATCCTGCTATCTCCCGCTCTATGAAACATTATTTCACAGAGAATAATGCACATTCCATGCAAAGTTTGAGTGTTATACTGGCATCGGCCATTATGGACAAATATGCTACTGAGGCAGATATTCCAATAAGTGACAAATAATGGTATACATTGCGAGACGGAATCAAACGTCTCAAAGAAGAAGCAATGAGAACTGCCTTGCCCGTAATGGGAGCGGAGGATGATTATTTGCAATACCCTCTCACCGCTAGTATGAGGAACAGGATATCTCTCCTGGTTCTCCTCCTATCTCTCCGACCGCTCCTTTACTGTATCTTTTGCCGGTTCCTCCTCCTCTCATTTTCCCCTTACTGTTGGGGTCCCCCAAGGATCGGTTCTAGGCCCCCTCCTCTTCTCCTTGTACACTGCCCCTATTGGTCAAACAATCAGTAGATTTGGTTTCCAGTACCATCTCTATGCTGATGACACCCAATTATACGCTTCTTCTCCTGACATCACGCCAGCCTTTCTAGAAAACACCAGCGATTGTCTAAACGCTGTGTCTAATATCATGTCCTCACTATATCTGAAACTGAACCTGTCAAAGACTGAACTCCTGGTGTTTCCTCTCTCTACTAATGCACCTATACCCGACATTGCCATTTCCGTGTGTGGTTCCACTATTACTCCCCAGCAACAGGCCCACTGTCTTGGGGTCATACTTGATTCCGAGCTTTCCTTTGCCCCCCACATTCGATCACTGGCTCGCTCTTGTCATCTGCACCTCAAAAACATTTCTAGAATTCGACCTTTTCTTACTTTTGACTCTGCAAAAACTCTTACTTTTTCTCTTATTCATTCTCGTCTTGACTATTGTAACTCTCTTCTAATCGGTCTCCCTCTTACCAAACTCTCCCCCCTCCAATCTGTCTTGAATGCTGCAGCCAGGATCATATTCCTCACCAATCGTTACACTGATGCCTCTACCTTGTGCCAGTCATTACACTGGCTACCCATCCACTCCAGAATTCAGTATAAACTTATTACCCTCACTCACAAAGCCCTCCATGGCTCAGCACCACCCTACATCTCCTCCCTTGTTTCAGTATACCACCCTACCCGCGCCCTCCGTTCTGCTGATGACCTGAGATTAGCATCCTCAATAGTCAGAACCTCCCACTCCCGTCTCCAAGACTTTACACGTGCCGCACCAATTCTTTGGAATGCACTTCCCAGGTCAATACGATTAGTCCCCAATCCCCACAATTTTAAGCATGTCCTGAAAACGCATTTATTCAGACTGGCCTACCGCCCCAACACATTAACCTAATCTATCCCTGTGTGGCAGAGCCAAAAGTTTTACCATAACCAGGTTCCCCGCATCATGTTCCCACATGCTTTATGCATCCATTAGCCCTCTGTGTCTGTACTGTTACACACTTAACATTATGACTGGTCCATACAACTCAGGGTAACTGTTACCACCCACCTTTCGTGTCTCCCTCTTTCCTCATAGACTGTAAGCTTGTGAGCAGGGCCCTCACTCCTCTTGGTATGTGTTATAATCTACTGTATGTTATTATTGTTATGCTGTAATGTCTATTGTCTGTACAAATCCCCTCTGAAATGTAAAGTGCTGCGGAATATGTCGGCGCTATAAAAATAAAATTTATTATTATTATTATTATTATTATTAACAGGATAGTTAAAACGGCTCCCCCTGCTTATAAAGCTGTGATTTTAACATTAACGGTGGCAATGACAGGAGAACCTTGCCATATAGTAATAGCCCGTATGAGGGAACTACAAGATATGGGGGATTGGGATCAGCCCCCGCGAACGGGACAAAAACCCCAAGGTCCTCATCCCGGTAATAAGAGTGCCTACAATCCCGATTGGAAGGGTAATACTGGAGGGGATGGTAATCGAGTATCAAGAAGGGAAAGGTTTCAAACCCTCTTGAAAGCAGGGGTTGAGAAAGATAAAATAGATGGAAAGGATACACGGGATTTGTGGAAATTATACAAACAAAAAGTATTATCTGCCAAAAAGATGGACAAATCTGAGGAATCGAAAAAAGGAGTAGTTAAGCCCCAAAAGAAGGAGAAAGAAGAGGAAAAACCAAAAAAAGTTTCATGGGAAGATTTTCAGAATATCTATCCATGGGAAGAATTGGCCGCTGCTGTGGCTACACGGGTCCTTCCCCAAAATAGATCCACTTTGGGGCACAATCCATCATCATCAGAGGAAGATAGTGATCAGCTATAGGTAGCGAGCCGAGCCCCCGTTTGGATTAAAAGGGACGAACGTCCCTATGTCGATCTTAGCATACATTGGAAAGGAGGGAATGTACAAAGAGTTCCCGCTTTGATTGACACGGGGGCGGAGGCTACCTTGATATATGGAAATCCTAATAAAATAAAAGGTCCCAAAGTAAAAATTGCCGGGCTCGGAGGACAATTGATCACTGGAGTCCAAACAAAAGTTGCACTTAAATTAGGTAATCTTCCTATTAGAAAATATCCAGTGTTGATAGTGCCCATCCCAGAATATATTTTAGGCATAGATATACTGAAAGGAATGACATTGAACCTTTCTAGAGGAAAATTTTCTTTTGGAGTAAAAACTGGCCATGTTCAAATGAGGCCAGTTACAGTAGGGAAAGTAAAAATGCCCCCAGTTCATGTGCCTCCTGCCACCAAAATGGTAGCAATGAAACAATATCGAATTCCAGGAGGACATAAGGAGATAGGGGAAACAGTGAAAGAACTAGTAGAGGCAGGGGTAATGCGCCCTACCACTACTGCATGGAATAATCCTGTATGGCCAGTAAAAAAGAGCGATGGCTCCTGGCGCATGACTGTGGATTATAGGGAGCTAAACAAACATACTCCCCCCTTGACTGCGGCTGTACCGGACACTATCACCATTGTCGAAAATATTCAAACCCATGAAGGGACGTGGTATGCAGTGATAGACTTGGCTAATGCCTTCTTCACCATACCAATAGAAGAAAAGGCACAAGATCAATTTGCCTTTACCTGGCTGGGTAGACAATATACCTTTACCCGGTTACCACAAGGATGGTTACACAGTCCCACCATCTGTCACCGGACGGTGGCAGAACATTTGGATGAGTTATAACTACCATCAGATATGCAATTTTCTCATTATATTGATGATATAATGATTCAAGGAACATCAGAAGAGGCTGTAAGAGAACAGCTTGCTATTCTATTGGCCCATATGAAACAAAAAGGCTGGGAAATCAATGAGGCAAAAATTCAAGGACCGTCACAGACGGTTAAATTTTTAGGCATACAATGGAACTAAGGGCATCGGGAAATCCTCCCGAAGGCTCGACAGAAGATACTTAATTTCCCAGTTCCAAAAACGAAGCAAGAAACACAATCCTACATTGGTTTGTTTGGATTTTGGAGGCAACATATTCCCCACTTGGGACTTATGTTGGCCCCTTTGTACAAAGTTACTCGTAAAAAATATGAATTTCATTGGGGTGAAGAACAACAAACGGCCTTTGAGATGGTAAAAGAAGCAATACAACAGGCTGTAGATTTATGGCCAATGACTAATGGGCCAGTGGAATTACATGTCACTGTTCAGCATATGTATGCTAACTGGTCCCTTTGGCAAAAACAAGGGGGGAAAAGAGTTCCCCTTGGATTTTGGAATAGAAAATTGCCAGATGCGGGAGAAAAATATACCCCATTAGAACAACAATTGTTAGCTTGTTATTGGGCTTTGGTTGAAACAGAACAGTTGACATTAGGACATGAAGTCCTACTCAGACCGTTGATACCAATCATGCAATGGGTCTTGTCTAATCCGAAAACCAACAGAGTGGGCCATGCCCAGGAAAAAAGTATTATCAAATGGAAGTGGTATGTCTCTGAAAGAGCGAAAAAAGGGGAAGGCGGGACCGCCACCCTCCATGAGAAAGTTGCAGAAATTGGGGATGACATAGTCAACCCACTTGAAAAAGCATCTATGATGGAGGAATCCCCTGTAAAATGGGGAAAAACCTATGAGGATCTAACTGCAGACCAGCAAGAGCATGCTTGGGTTACTGATGGTTCAGCTAGGTATGTAGGAGGGAAGAGGCTATGGAAAAGTGTTGCTTATAATCCAAAGTTGGAAAAGCATCTCCAAATGGAAGGAGAGGGAAAAAGTAGTCAATATGCTGAACTATATGCTGTTTTCCTAGCAATAGCTTTTGAAAAAGGGAGACAATGTCATGTTTTCACTGACTCATGGTCAGTGGCAAATGGTTTAGCAACATGGATGATGGGATGGAAAAAGCATAATTGGATGATTCATGGTAAAGAAATTTGGGGTAGGGAAGTGTGGCAATATTTGGAGGAAATGGTGCAAGAGACACCTACCACTGTCTTTCATGTTGATGCTCATATGCCAATTGACTCACTTGAACGTTTGTTTAACTCTGAAGCAGATAAAGCAGCTGCTATTCGACAACATACTACTGAGATTGATGCTGGAGAAAAAGAAGCATGGCTGCAAGGTACAGCCGTTTGGGCTCATCAGAAAAGCGGACATCTTGGAGAAAAAGCCACTTACAGGTGGGCCCAGGAGAGAGGTGTGCCTCTGACACTTGACATAATACAACAAACTATACAACATTGCCCAATATGTCAACATTCACAAAAACGAGAGGTACCACACACCGTAATGGGACACATAGGCAGAGGCCAGCTACCTGCTCAGATATGGCAAATGGATTTCATCGGCCCTTTGTCAGAGAGTAGGGGGTGTAAGTATGTCTGTACTGCGGTAGACACATATTCAGGACTGATGGTGGGCTTTCCGTGTAAAGCAGCCACCCAATGGAGCACAGAGCGGACCTTAGAGATAATAACACAGTATTATGGGGTCCCCTTACAAATTCAAACTGATAATGGATCTCATTTCACTGGAGATGCCATTAAAAAATATGCTCAGGACAATAATATACAATGAGTATATCATATACCTTACTATCCACAAGCAGCAGGTTTGGTGGAAAGAATGAATGGACTATTAAAATCCACATTGAGAAAACTTAATCAATCTGATACACAGTATGGACAATGGAGAGACAATTTGAGTGAGGCTTTACAGATAATTAACAACAGGCCTATCACAGACTCTATGACTCCTCTCATGAGGATGCTTACACCCAATCTCACCATACATGAGGCACACCTGGTAAAGTCCGTCGTATGGTGGAAAACTGATCAAGAAGCACGAATACCGGAACGAGCGACTCCACATTCAGCAGGTTTGGATTTGAGTGCATTGGAAACTGTTGTGATCCCACAGGGGAAAGTAAAACCAATAGCTACAGGATTGGGGTGTCAGATTCCAAAGGACCATTATGGACAGATAGCCACTAGGTCTAGTTTGGCATTAAAGGGGGCCATGGTGGTGGGAGGAGTCATAGATGCAGATTATCAAGGAGAAATCAAAGTATTAATGATAAATTTGGGGAATGAGCCTCTAATTTTGGAGAAAGGACAGCGTATTGTGCAAATGCTTTTGATTCCAATAAATTTGTCAGATGTGCAAGAGGGAACAGCCCCTTCAGAATTAACGATCAGAGGCTCAAAAGGTTTTGGCTCTTCTAACATCACTAATGTGGGAGCCAAAATCTGGGTTCAAAATACCCAAGGACCGCCTTCAGAGGCTGAAGTGATAGCAGTAGGCAAAGACCATACCCTGTTAATTATGAGGCCAGGAGTGGAAAAATGGGAATATATCCCACAAGAAAAATGTTATTTGAGAGAATAATGTTGATTATTGATTTTATAGATTCCAAATCTTCAAATATGGTTAAGTGGAATCCTTGGGCTCGCGTGTTTGGACAGCATCGGTGCCTGGACTCCTGGAATCTGTCTGACTACAAAATTCAGGAAGGAGTACGTTCCGAGGCCAGGAGATTGGAAGGAATACAACCGAACCACCCCGAATGAAAATGCCGGATGTGGAGGTTGGGGAAACCTCACCACTCAAGTGATTTTTGAAGTTAATCTCACCATAACTGCAAAATATCCCCGACCGTGGTATTATAATGGGACTAAGTCTACTATACACTCACTGGCCACTTTATTAGGTACACCTGTCCAACTGTGTGTTAAGACTTAATTTCTAATCAGCCAATCACATGGCGGCAACTCAGTGCATTTAGGCATGTAGACATGGTCAAGACAATCTCCTGCAGTTCAAACCGAGCATCAGTATGGGGAAGAAAGGTGATTTGAGTGCCTTTGAACGTGGCATGATTGTTGGTGCCAGAAGGGCTGGTCTGAGAATTTCAGAAACTGCTGATCTACTGGGATTTTCACGCACAACCATCTCTAGGGTTTACAGAGAATGGTCCGAAAAAGAAAAAAAATCCAGTGAGCGGCAGTTCTGTGGCCGGAAATGCCATGTTGATGCCAGAGGTCAGAGGAGAATGGGCAGACTGGTTCGAGCTGATAGAAAGGCAACAGTGACTCAAATTGCCACCCGTTACAACCAAGGTAGGCAGAAGAGCATCTCTGAACGCACAGTGCGTCGAACTTTGAGGCAGATGGGCTACAGCAGCAGAAGACCACACTGGGTACCACTCCTCTCAGCTAAGAACAGGAAACTGAGGCTACAATTTGCACAAGCTCATCGAAATTGGACAGTAGAAGATTGGAAAAACGTTGCCTGGTCTGATGAGTCTCGATTTCTGCTGCGACTTTCGGATGGTAGGGTCAGAATTTGGCGTAAACAACATGAAAGCATGGATCCATCCTGCCTTGTATCAACGGTTCAGGCTGGTGGTGGTGGTGTCATGGTGTGGGGAATTTTTTCTGGGCACTCTTTGGGCCCCTTGGTACCAATTGAGCATCGTTGCAACGCCACAGCCTACCTGAGTATTGTTGCTGACCATGTCCATCCCTTTATGACCACAATGTACCCAACATCTGATGGCTACTTTCAGCAGGATAATGCGCCATGTCATAAAGCTCGAATCATCTCAGATTGGTTTCTTGAACATGACAATGAGTTCACTGTACTCAAATGGCCTCCTCAGTCACCAGATCTCAATCCAATAGAGCATCTTTGGGATGTGGTGGAACGGGAGATTCGCATCAGGGATGTGCAGCCGACAAATCTGCGCCAACTGTGTGATGCCATCATGTCAATATGGTCCAAAATCTCTGAGGAATGCTTCCAGCACCTTGTTGAATCTCTGCCACGAAGAATTGAGGCAGTTCTGAAGGCAAAAGGGGGTCCAACCCCTTACTAGCATGGTGTACCTAATAAAGTGGCCAGTGAGTGTATACTTAGCTGATAGTAAGGACACTTTGAATATTCAAGCTGAAGATCATATTATTTGTTGGACGACTGAACAATTAACCTTTGATCAGTCGATATGGGATAATTATAGTTCAAAAGGGGAGAATAAAACTGAGTTCACTTTTACTTTAAACAAAACTATGATTATATTTTGTGGTAATGCCACCAATCGTCAGATGGTAGCGATGACAGGACAGAAATATCCGCCTTGTAATAATCACACGGGAACCTATAACGGAACAGGACTATGCTGTGGGATACCTAGTTTATCATGTGTATCATGGAGAAGGATACTCCGGGTGTATCTGATGTCACAGACTAAAGCTGATCCAGGACAGATGAAGAAGATTCCCACATCATGTGTAAAAACAGGAACTCAATCGCAGAAGACTGTTGTTGCAGCCAAAATAATCTTCCCACCTACTCCTGCATGCCATTATAGGGGTAAAAGGGCATGGTATGATACAGTATTGGGAGGAGTCGGGGCTGTGACTGGGACTTTGAACTCATTTGATATTGAAACTTTGGCAAATAAAATGCATAATGCCGGAAAAGATATCCAAGATGCTTTGACTATACAAGGTAGATGGATGCCTACTATTTGGCGTCCTTGGAAGCAGGCATTACAAATGGATACTTTTCTTTTACAAATGAAAAATGTTTCAGATACTTTAAATTTAGAAATTGATACTAATGTTAGCATAATAGTTAACTGGACAATATGTACGCTGCAAGCTGTATATCAAATTCAGCAGAAAAATAATATGCAAACTCAGCTTATGCCCGGGAATGAGTTAGTCTGGAGGACCGTATTTAAAAATACAATCCCCAAGGTTTCCTGGTTAAGAATAGAAGCTCCTAAGATGGTTTGCAACGACACTTTGTGTTCAGGACTATTGATTGTTTATAATGTAACCAAGTAATGTGTAGATTTGTAGTGATGCCATTATTATTAGGTATTCCTGGACAACAGTGGTTATGGATGCCCAAGTTTAATGGGTTATATATTGATAAAAATAATCGTACTCATGATTTAAGTTTATGTGAGGATACTTTAGAGGGGAAAATTTGCAGGTTACAATCAGCCGTATATGAACCATGTTTGTTACAAAATACTATGAATGTATGTGAATTCATCATTTTGCCAACCTCATATAGAATGTTGATTGAAATAGCCCCACGAGAGGTATGTGTAATAACGGATGTTCCAATAATCTCTGGAATGATAGTCCCTTATGTGGGATGCCTAAGAAATGTAACCGCACTACAATGGGAAAATCGACTTTTCTGTTAAGCTCAGATGTAACCACTGCCGCCACTATTGAGTGGGAACCAACAACATTAGAAATCAATAATTGGGAGGTAAATTTAACGAAATTGAAACATATAATTGAACAATCAGAAGAAGGAAAATATATGATTACTCAATTAAATAGAACTATACAAATGCATGTGATAAGCACCACTATTATAGCAGATAAGATTGTAAAAATGGGATCGGTTATTGCTGATGCTACCTCTCATCATTGGTATGATATTTTTCTAGGGTATTCGCCCTCAGCTACTAAATTATTGAATTGGCTGATTCATCCCGTGTTGGTGATGGCTATTGTAGTGATTCTATTATCCATATGGAATTGCTATATAGCTTACAAAATGTGTTGCAAGAAACCACAAGTGCTCATGGTGTCCTATAAAGATGGTGTTTAAAAGACTGCAATCAAGGACCGATTGTGATACAAATGGGATATGCATGAGTGAGAGACTGGTATAGATAGGCATCCAGTCAATAAGATAGTGATTGCAGTACATTGAAACATCCATTTGGATACTATGGATTGTGACCGGAATCTGAACTTTTTCTGCCATGAGGAGAGCACACACTCAGGAATGTGAAAAGCAACCACCTGCTCAGGCATTGTTGTGGGAGTTGGAAGGGAGGAATGTGAGAACCAAACCAACTGAGATAAAGGAGGAATGTGAAAAGAAACAAGTTACTGCGCATGTCAGTGCGTGATCATTCCAATTAATATTATAAAAAGTACTGACCTCCTCAGCGGGTGGGGACTTTCCAGACGATTCAAGTGGACGCACTTAGTCTGTGATGCTGACCGAGGAAAACCCCTTCCCGCTGATCGAGGTCCCCCGATGCGAAGGGTGATGCTACAATAACTCCGTAATTATTATTGATGCTGAAATCTTTCATGTCATAACTGTCATTTTTTTTTAAATCTTGAGACTATTCATGTGCTATGTAAAACAAAATGATTGCTTGCTGAAATAAAAGATTGTCAATAATCTTTGCCTGGTTGGGATGCCAGTGAGCGCTACGTAAGTTAAGGTAAATAACCTAATTTGGGAGAAAATTTAGCAAGACATCCCATCACTCCCTTCTCCCCATCATTGCCTTCAGCCCATCACTCCCCTCTCCCCATCATTGCCTTCACCCCATCACTCCCCTCTGCCCATCATTACCTTCACCCCATCACTCCCTTCTCCCCATCATTGCCTTCACCCCATCACTGCTGTCTCTCCATCATTGCCTTCACCCCATCACTCCCCTCTCCCCATCATTGCCTTCACCCCATCACTGCTGTCTCTCCATCATTGCCTTCACCCCATCACTGCCGTCTCTCCATCATTGCCTTCACCCCATCACTCCCCTCTGCCCATCATTACCTTCACCCCATCACTCCCTTCTCCCCATCATTGCCTTCACCCCATCACTGCTGTCTCTCCATCATTGCCTTCACCCCATCACTGCCGTCTCTCCATCATTGCCTTCACCCCATCACTCCCCTCTGCCCATCATTACCTTCACCCCATCACTCCCTTCTCCCCATCACTGCCTTCACCCCATCACTGCTGTCTCTCCATCATTGCCTTCACCCCATCACTGCTGTCTCTCCATCATTGCCTTCACCCCATCACTGCTGTCTCTCCATCATTGCCTTCACCCCATCACTGCTGTCTCTCCATCATTGCCTTCACCCCATCACTCCCCTCTCCCCATCATTGCCTTCACCCCATCACTCCCTTCTCCCCATCATTGCCTTCACCCCATCACTCCCTTCTCCCCATCATTCCCTTCTCCCCATCATTGCCTTCACCCCATCACTCCCCTCTCCCCATCATTACCTTCACCCCATCACTCCCTTCTCCCCATCATTGCCTTCACCCCATCACTCCCTTCTCCCCATCATTCCCTTCAGCCCATCACTCCCCTCTCCCCATCATTGCCTTCACCCCATCACTCCCCTCTCCCCATCATTGCCTTCACCCCATCACTGCTGTCTCTCCATCACTCCCCTCATGGCCTTCTCCTCATGTCCCCATCTCCTCCAGGGCCAGGCTACACAAACACAGACCAACACACACATATTATACGTACACACACACACACAGACACCACCTCTCTCCTCTCACCTGCCCGCCGCCCGCGCTTCCTCGCTCTGACACAGCAGCGGCCGCGCTCCTCTCTGTGTCAGAGACAGGAAGCGCGGGCAGGAAGCTGGACGGGTCCTTGCAGCTCCGCTCCTGCTATTCCCTCTTGCAGGCAGCGGAGCTGCTAGGATCGCTCCCTGCCGCCGCTACACACGCCGCCCCAGCCCCCGCTACGCCACTGACCGCCCCTGGCTCCCCTTGTGTCCGCGGACCGGCAAGGGCACTGCAGCGGCCCGGTGCTGGGCCGCGGACCGGCGGTTGGGGACCCCTGCTATACACGATCAGGTTTTTAAATACATCACTTAAATACATGTACAGAGGGAGGTTATGCTGTTCCTGTGTGGTGAAATTGATAAGGAAGCTTTATTTTTCGGGTCAGTACGATTACAGCGATACCAAATCTATATTTTTTTTTTATGCTTTGGCGCTTTTACACAACAAAAACGAACACATATACTCGAGTATAAGCCGAGGATGTATTGTCCCCTCATCCCCATTCTGGTATGCATGGCTCCTCATCCCTATCCTTGTACGCATGGCTCTTCATCCCTATCCTTGTACGCATGGCTCCTCATCCCTATCCTTGTACGCATGGCTCCTCATCCCCATCCTGGTATGCATGGCTCCTCACCCCCATCCTGGTATACATGGCTCCTCACCTCTATCCTGGTATGCATGGCTCCTCACGCCCATCCTGGTATGCATGGCTCCTCATCCCCATCCTGGTATGCATGGCTCCTCATCCCCATCCTGGTATGCATGGCTCCTCATCCACATCCTGGTATGCATGGCTCCTCATCCACATCCTGGTATGCATGGCTCCTCATCCACATCCTGGTATGCATGGCTCCTCATCCACATCCTGGTATGCATAGATCCTCATCCCCATCCTGGTATGCATGGCTCCTCATCCCCATCCTGGTATGCATGGCTCCTCATCCCCATCCTGGTATGCATGGCTCCTCATCCCCATCCTGGTATGCATGGCTCCTCATCCCCATCCTGGTATGCATGGCTCCTCACCCCCTTATCCTGGTATGCATGGCTCCTCACCCCCTTATCCTGGTATGCATGGCTCCTCACCCCCTTATCCTGGTATGCATGGCTCCTCACCCCCATCCTGGTATGCATGGCTCCTCACCCCCATCCTGGTATGCATGGCTCCTCACCCCCATCCTGGTATGCATGGCTCCTCACCCCCATCCTGGTATGCATGGCTCCTCACGCCCATCCTGGTATGCATGGCTCCTCATCCCCATCCTGGTATGCATGGCTCCTCATCCCCATCCTGGTATGCATGGCTCCTCATCCCCATCCTGGTATGCATGGCTCCTCATCCACATCCTGGTATGCATAGATCCTCATCCCCATCCTGGTATGCATGGCTCCTCATCCCCATCCTGGTATGCATGGCTCCTCATCCCCATCCTGGTATGCATGGCTCCTCATCCCCATCCTGGTATGCATGGCTCCTCATCCCCATCCTGGTATGCATGGCTCCTCATCCCCATCCTGGTATGCATGGCTCCTCATCCCCATCCTGGTATGCATGGCTCCTCATCCACATCCTGGTATGCATGGCTCCTCATCCACATCCTGGTATGCATGGCTCCTCATCCACATCCTGGTATGCATAGATCCTCATCCCCATCCTGGTATGCATGGCTCCTCATCCCCATCCTGGTATGCATGGCTCCTCATCCCCATCCTGGTATGCATGGCTCCTCACCCCCATCCTGGTATGCATGGCTCCTCATCCCCATCCTGGTATGCATGGCTCCTCATCCCCATCCTGGTATGCATGGCTCCTCACCCCCATCCTGGTATGCATGGCTCCTCACCCCCATCCTGGTAAGCATGGCTCCTCACCCCCTTATCCTGGTATGCATGGCTCCTCACCCCCTTATCCTGGTATGCATGGCTCCTCACCCCCTTATCCTGGTATGCATGGCTCCTCACCCCCTTATCCTGGTATGCATGGCTCCTCACCCCCATCCTGGTATGCATGGCTCCTCACCCCCATCCTGGTATGCATGGCTCCTCACCCCCATCCTGGTATGCATGGCTCCTCACCCCCATCCTGGTATGCATGGCTCCTCACGCCCATCCTGGTATGCATGGCTCCTCATCCCCATCCTGGTATGCATGGCTCCTCATCCCCATCCTGGTATGCATGGCTCCTCATCCACATCCTGGTATGCATGGCTCCTCATCCACATCCTGGTATGCATAGATCCTCATCCCCATCCTGGTATGCATGGCTCCTCATCCCCATCCTGGTATGCATGGCTCCTCATCCCCATCCTGGTATGCATGGCTCCTCATCCCCATCCTGGTATGCATGGCTCCTCATCCCCATCCTGGTATGCATGGTCCCCTCATCCTTGCATAAATGGCTCCTCATCCCTATCCTTGTATACATGGCCCCATCAGAAAAACAAAAGAAAAAATAAAACCACCCTACTTACCGTTCCTGCGCTCCCTCGCAGTGTCTTGTTACGGTGCCAAAGGGAAAGTATAAGTAGCGGGCACACTTGATCGCTCGGCCGCTGTCGGAAGCCGGCGGCTGTGACTACTGTGCCCGCTATTAAAGAGAAATGAATATTCACCGTCAGTGCAGGCTTTACCCGCAGCAGCGGTCTCCTGCCTCCTGCGACCCGCTGCCCCGCCGCTGCAGCTCCCATTTCGTCTTCTGGGACCCCGACTCGAGTATAAGAGAGGGGCTATTTCAGAACAAGAAAATGTGCTGAAAAACTCGGCTTATACTCGAGTATATACGGTATTTTAAGGAAAAAAAATATTTTTGCATCGCTTTATTCTGAGAGATACTGTATAACTTCTTTATTTTCCCCCTGATGATGCTGTATGGCGGCTTCTTTTTTGCGGGACAAGATGATGTTTTCAGCGGTACCATGGTTATTTACATCTGTCTTTTTGATTGCGTTTTATTCCACTTTTTATTTGGCGGTATGATAGAGCATTGTTTTTTTGCCTTGTTTTTTTATTTACTTTTTACGGTGTTCAATAAAGGGGTTAACTAGGGGGACAGTTTTATAGGTCGGGTCGTTACAGACGCGGTGATAACATATATGTGCACTTTATCTTTTTTCATACAAATATTTATGGATACATTAGCTCCTGATTTTTTAATTATTGCTTTTTACAGTTATTTTAAAAATGTTTACTTTTTTTTTCCCCACTTTGGGAATATCATTTCTTGCAGGCTGATCGCTTGTCTATGATGGGGATGCAGCAGCATGCCTACACTAAGCAAACTGTCAATCTGCACCGACAGAAAAAGTCGCTGATCGCGCACTGTGTATGAGATAGCAACTTTCCTAACTCTGGTGACCTGGATGCCATCATGATGACATGAGGTTACCATGGCAACGATCAAGACCCCACGTCACGCTGCGGGGTCTCTGAACCAAAGGAAGAAGGGCGGTCATCCCTCTGTCGGCTCCAGGAATGCTTCAATCATGTTCGATCGCAGCATTTAGGGGGTTATAATCAGCGGACACCCGGTGTCGATCAGCCTCTCACAGCCCGTGTGCGCATGAACACGTGGACGTAAAAATCTGTGCCTGGCCAATAAGGCCCAGGGACGGATCACTATGCCTGATGTCAGAAAGGGGTTAAAGCTGAGAGTCGGCACTGTTATCCCACAATGATTATACAACTATCTGCAATGTTATGCTAAAAAGTCAAAACGTGCGACACTGTCCAAATAATTCTGGACCCAACTGTATAACATCACTACCCAGAATCCTCCAGTGTATACTGTATAATCTCCCAGCAGTCTCCTCTCATCACCCATAATCCTCCAGTGTATACTGTATAATCTCCCAGCAGTCTCCTCTCATCACCCATAATCCTCCAGTGTATACTGTATAATCTCCCAGCAGTCTCCTCTCATCATCCAGAATCCTCCAGTGTATACTGTATAATCTCCCAGCAGTCTCCTCTCATCACCCAGAATCCTCCAGTGTATACTGTATAATCTCCCAGCAGTCTCCTCTCATCATCCAGAATCCTCCAGTGTATACTGTATAATCTCCCAGCAGTCTCCTCTCATCACCCAGAATCCTCCAGTGTATACTGTATAATCTCCCAGCAGTCTCCTCTCATCACCCAGAATCCTCCAGTGTATACTGTATAATCTCCCAGCAGTCTCCTCTCATCACCCAGAATCCTCCAGTGTATACTGTATAATCTCCCAGCAGTCTCCTCTCATCACCCATAATCCTCCAGTGTATACTGTATAATCTCCCAGCAGTCTCCTCTCATCACCCAGAATCCTCCAGTGTACACTGTATAATCTCCCAGCAGTCTCCTCTCATCACCCAGAATCCTCCAGTGTATACTGTATAATCTCCCAGCAGTCTCCTCTCATCACCCAGAATTCTCCAGTGTACACTGTATAATCTCCCAGCAGTCTCCTCTCATCACCCAGAATCCTCCAGTGTACACTGTATAATCTCCCAGCAGTCTCCTCTCATCACCCAGAATCCTCCAGTATATACTGTATAATCTCCCAGCAGTCTCCTCTCATCACCCAGAATCCTCCAGTGTATAATGTATAATCTCCCAGCAGTCTCCTCTCATCACCCAGAATCCTCCAGTGTATACTGTATAATCTCCCAGCAGTCTCCTCTCATCATCCAGAATCCTCCAGTGTATACTGTATAATCTCCCAGCAGTCTCCTCTCATCACCCAGAATCCTCCAGTGTATACTGTATAATCTCCCAGCAGTCTCCTCTCATCATCCAGAATCCTCCAGTGTATACTGTATAATCTCCCAGCAGTCTCCTCTCATCACCCAGAATCCTCCAGTGTATACTGTATAATCTCCCAGCAGTCTCCTCTCATCACCCAGAATCCTCCAGTGTATACTGTATAATCTCCCAGCAGTCTCCTCTCATCACCCAGAATCCTCCAGTGTACACTGTATAATCTCCCAGCAGTCTCCTCTCATCACCCATAATCCTCCAGTGTATACTGTATAATCTCCCAGCAGTCTCCTCTCATCACCCAGAATCCTCCAGTGTACACTGTATAATCTCCCAGCAGTCTCCTCTCATCACCCAGAATCCTCCAGTGTACACTGTATAATCTCCCAGCAGTCTCCTCTCATCACCCAGAATCCTCCAGTGTACACTGTATAATCTCCCAGCAGTCTCCTCTCATCACCCAGAATCCTCCAGTATATACTGTATAATCTCCCAGCAGTCTCCTCTCATCACCCAGAATCCTCCAGTGTATAATGTATAATCTCCCAGCAGTCTCCTCTCATCACCCAGAATCCTCCAGTGTATACTGTATAATCTCCCAGCAGTCTCCTCTCATCATCCAGAATCCTCCAGTGTATACTGTATAATCTCCCAGCAGTCTCCTCTCATCACCCAGAATCCTCCAGTGTATAATGTATAATCTCCCAGCAGTCTCCTCTCATCACCCATAATCCTCCAGTGTATACTGTATAACCTCCCAGCAGTCTCCTCTCATCACCCATAATCCTCCAGTGTATACTGTATAATCTCCCAGCAGTCTCCTCTCATCATCCAGAATCCTCCAGTGTATACTGTATAATCTCCCAGCAGTCTCCTCTCATCACCCATAATCCTCCAGTGTATACTGTATAATCTCCCAGCAGTCTCCTCTCATCACCCATAATCCTCCAGTGTATACTGTATAATCTCCCAGCAGTCTCCTCTCATCACCCAGAATCCTCCAGTGTATACTGTATAATCTCCCAGCAGTCTCCTCTTATCACCCAGAATCCTCCAGTGTATACTGTATAATCTCCCAGCAGTCTCCTCTCATCACCCATAATCCTCCAGTGTATACTGTATAATCTCCCAGCAGTCTCCTCTCATCACCCATAATCCTCCAGTGTATACTGTATAATCTCCCAGCAGTCTCCTCTCATCACCCAGAATCCTCCAGTGTATACTATATAATCTCCCAGCAGTCTCCTCTCATCACCCAGAATCCTCCAGTGTATACTGTATAATCTCCCAGCAGTCTCCTCTCATCATCCAGAATCCTCCAGTGTATACTGTATAATCTCCCAGCAGTCTCCTCTTATCACCCAGAATCCTCCAGTGTATACTGTATAATCTCCCAGCAGTCTCCTCTCATCACCCATAATCCTCCAGTGTATACTGTATAATCTCCCAGCAGTCTCCTCTCATCACCCATAATCCTCCAGTGTATACTGTATAATCTCCCAGCAGTCTCCTCTCATCACCCAGAATCCTCCAGTGTATACTATATAATCTCCCAGCAGTCTCCTCTCATCACCCAGAATCCTCCAGTGTATACTGTATAATCTCCCAGCAGTCTCCTCTCATCACCCATAATCCTCCAGTGTACACTGTATAATCTCCCAGCAGTCTCCTCTCATCACCCAGAATCCTCCAGTGTATACTGTATAATCTCCCAGCAGTCTCCTCTCATCATCCAGAATCCTCCAGTGTATACTGTATAATCTCCCAGCAGTCTCCTCTCATCACCCAGAATCCTCCAGTGTATACTGTATAATCTCCCAGCAGTCTCCTCTCATCACCCAGAATCCTCCAGTGTATACTGTATAATCTCCCAGCAGTCTCCTCTCATCATCCAGAATCCTCCAGTGTATACTGTATAATCTCCCAGCAGTCTCCTCTCATCACCCAGAATCCTCCAGTGTATAATGTATAATCTCCCAGCAGTCTCCTCTCATCACCCATAATCCTCCAGTGTATACTGTATAACCTCCCAGCAGTCTCCTCTCATCACCCAGAATCCTCCAGTGTATACTGTATAATCTCCCAGCAGTCTCCTCTCATCACCCATAATCCTCCAGTGTATACTGTATAATCTCCCAGCAGTCTCCTCTCATCACCCATAATCCTCCAGTGTATACTGTATAATCTCCCAGCAGTCTCCTCTCATCACCCAGAATCCTCCAGTGTATACTATATAATCTCCCAGCAGTCTCCTCTCATCACCCAGAATCCTCCAGTGTATACTGTATAATCTCCCAGCAGTCTCCTCTCATCACCCATAATCCTCCAGTGTACACTGTATAATCTCCCAGCAGTCTCCTCTCATCACCCAGAATCCTCCAGTGTATACTGTATAATCTCCCAGCAGTCTCCTCTCATCACCCATAATCCTCCAGTGTACACTGTATAATCTCCCAGCAGTCTCCTCTCATCACCCAGAATCCTCCAGTGTATACTGTATAATCTCCCAGCAGTCTCCTCTCATCACCCAGAATCCTCCAGTGTATACTGTATAATCTCCCAGCAGTCTCCTCTCATCATCCAGAATCCTCCAGTGTATACTGTATAATCTCCCAGCAGTCTCCTCTCATCACCCAGAATCGTCCAGTGTATAATGTATAATCTCCCAGCAGTCTCCTCTCATCACCCATAATCCTCCAGTGTACACTGTATAATCTCCCAGCAGTCTCCTCTCATCACCCATAATCCTCCAGTGTATACTGTATAATCTCCCAGCAGTCTCCTCTCATCATCCAGAATCCTCCAGTGTATACTGTATAATCTCCCAGCAGTCTCCTGTCATCACCCAGAATCCTCCAGTGTATAATGTATAATCTCCCAGCAGTCTCCTCTCATCACCCAGAATCCTCCAGTGTATACTGTATAATCTCCCAGCAGTCTCCTCTCATCACTCAGAATCCTCCAGTGTATACTGTATAATCTCCCAGCAGTCTCCTCTCATCACCCAGAATCCTCCAGTGTATACTGTATAATCACCCAGCAGTCTCCTCTCATCAACCAGAATCCTCCAGTGTACACTGTATAATCTCCCAGCAGTCTCCTCTCGTCACCCAGAATCCTCCAGTGTACACTGTATAATCTCCCAGCAGTCTCCTCTCGTCACCCAGAATCCCCCAGTGTATACTGTATAATCTCCCAGCAGTCTCCTCTCATCACCCAGAATCCTCCAGTGTATACTGTATAATCTCCCAGCAGTCTCCTCTCATCACCCAGAATCCTCCAGTGTACACTGTATAATCTCCCAGCAGTCTCCTCTCGTCACCCAGAATCCTCCAGTGTACACTGTATAATCTCCCAGCAGTCTCCTCTCGTCACCCAGAATCCTCCAGTGTATACTGTATAATCTCCCAGCAGTCTCCTCTCATCACCCAGAATCCTCCAGTGTACACTGTATAATCTCCCAGCAGTCTCCTCTCGTCACCCAGAATCCTCCAGTGTACACTGTATAATCTCCCAGCAGTCTCCTCTCATCACCCAGAATCCTCCAGTGTATACTGTATAATCTCCCAGCAGTCTCCTCTCATCACCCAGAATCCTCCAGTGTACACTGTATAATCTCCCAGCAGTCTCCTCTCGTCACCCAGAATCCTCCAGTGTATACTGTATAATCTCCCAGCAGTCTCCTCTCATCACCCAGAATCCTCCAGTGTACACTGTATAATCTCCCAGCAGTCTCCTCTCGTCACCCAGAATCCTCCAGTGTACACTGTATAATCTCCCAGCAGTCTCCTCTCCTCACCCAGAATCCTCCAGTGTACACTGTATAATCTCCCAGCAGTCTCCTCTCGTCACCCAGAATCCTCCAGTGTATACTGTATAATCTCCCAGCAGTCTCCTCTCATCACCCAGAATCCTCCAGTGTATACTGTATAATCTCCCAGCAGTCTCCTCTCGTCACCCAGAATCCTCCAGTGTACACTGTATAATCTCCCAGCAGTCTCCTCTCCTCACCCAGAATCCTCCAGTGTACACTGTATAATCTCCCAGCAGTCTCCTCTCATCACCCAGAATCCTCCAGTGTATACTGTATAATCTCCAAGCAGTCTCCTCTCATCACCCAGAATCCTCCAGTGTACACTGTATAATCTCCCAGCAGTCTCCTCTCATCACCCAGAATCCTCCAGAGAATACTGTATAATCTCTCAGCAGTCTCCTCTCATCACCCAGAATCCTCCAGTGTACACTGTATAATCTCCCAGCAGTCTCCTCTCATCACCCAGAATCCTCCAGAGTATACTGTATAATCTCCCAGCAGTCTCCTCTCCTCACCCAGAATCCTCCAGTGTATACTGTATAATCTCCCAACTGTCTCCTCTCCTCACCCAGAATCCTCCAGAGAATACTGTATAATCTCCCAACTGTCTCCTCTCCTCACCCAGAATCCTCCAGAGAATACTGTATAATCTCCCAGCAGTCTCCTCTCATCACCCAGAATCCTCCAGTGTATACTGTATAATCTCCCAGCAGTCTCCACTCATCACCCAGAATCCTCCAGTGTATACTGTATAATCTCCCAGCAGGCTCCTCTCATCACACAGAATCCTCCAGAGTATACTGTATAATCTCCCAACAGTCTCCTCTCCTCACCCAGAATCCTCCAGAGAATACTGTATAATCTCCCAGCAGTCTCCTCTCATCACCCAGAATCCTCCAGTGTATACTGTATAATCTCCCAGCAGTCTCCTCTCATCACCCAGAATCCTCCAGAGAATACTGTATAATCTCCCAGCAGTCTCCACTCATCACCCAGAATCCTCCAGTGTACACTGTATAATCTCCCAGCAGTCTCCTCTCATCACCCAGCATCCTCCAGAGAATACTGTATAATCTCCCAGCAGTCTCCACTCATCACCCAGAATCCTCCAGTGTATACTGTATAATCTCCCAGCAGTCTCCTCTCATCACCCAGAATCCTCCAGTGTATACTGTATAATCTCCCAGCAGTCTCCTCTCATCACCCAGAATCCTCCAGAGAATACTGTATAATCTCCCAGCAGTCTCCACTCATCACCCAGAATCCTCCAGTGTATACTGTATAATCTCCCAGCAGTCTCCTCTCATCACCCAGAATCCTCCAGTGTACACTGTATAATCTCCCAGCAGTCTCCTCTCCTCACCCAGAATCCTCCAGTGTACACTGTATAATCTCCCAGCAGTCTCCTCTCCTCACCCAGAATCCTCCAGTGTACACTGTATAATCTCCCAGCAGTCTCCTCTCCTCACCCAGAATCCTCCAGTGTACACTGTATAATCTCCCAACAGTCTCCTCTCATTACCCAGAATACCCCAGTGTACACTGTATAATCTCCCAGCAGTCTCCTCTCCTCTCATCACCCAGAATCCTCCAGTGTATACTGTATAATCTCCCAGCAGTCTCCTCTCATCACCCAGAATCCTCCAGTGTACACTGTATAATCTCCCAGCAGTCTCCTATCACCCAGAATCCTCCAGTGTACACTGTATAATCTCCCAGCAGTCTCCTCTCATTACCCAGAATCCTCCAGTGTACACTGTATAATCTCCCAGCAGTCTCCTCTCATTACCCAGAATCCCCCAGTGTACACTGTATAATCTCCCAGCAGTCTCCTCTCATTACCCAGAATCCCCCAGTGTACACTGTATAATCTCCCAGCAGTCTCCTCTCATTACCCAGAATCCTCCAGTGTACACTGTATAATCTCCCAGCAGTCTCCTCTCATTACCCAGAATCCTCCAGTGTACACTGTATAATCTCCCAGCAGTCTCCTCTCATCACCCAGAATCCTCCAGTGTACACTGTATAATCTCCCAGCAGTCTCCTCTCATTACCCAGAATCCCCCAGTGTACACTGTATAATCTCCCAGCAGTCTCCTCTCCTCTCATCACCCAGAATCCTCCAGTGTATACTGTATAATCTCCCAGCAGTCTCCTCTCATCACCCAGAATCCCCCAGTGTACACTGTATAATCTCCCAGCAGTCTCCTATCACCCAGAATCCTCCAGTGTACACTGTATAATCTCCCAGCAGTCTCCTCTCATTACCCAGAATCCTCCAGTGTATACTGTATAATCTCGCAGCAGTCTCCTCTCATCACCCAGAATCCCCCAGTGTACACTGTATAATCTCCCAGTAGTCTCCTCTCATCACCCAGAATCCTCCAGTGTATACTGTATAATCTCCCAGCAGTCTCCTCTCATTACCCAGAATCCTCCAGTGTACACTGTATAATCTCCCAGCAGTCTCCTCTCATTACCCAGAATCCTCCAGTGTACACTGTATAATCTCCCAGCAGTCTCCTCTCATCACCCAGAATCCTCCAGTGTACACTGTATAATCTCCCAGCAGTCTCCTCTCATTACCCAGAATCCCCCAGTGTACACTGTATAATCTCCCAGCAGTCTCCTCTCCTCTCATCACCCAGAATCCTCCAGTGTATACTGTATAATCTCCCAGCAGTCTCCTCTCATCACCCAGAATCCCCCAGTGTACACTGTATAATCTCCCAGCAGTCTCCTATCACCCAGAATCCTCCAGTGTACACTGTATAATCTCCCAGCAGTCTCCTCTCATCACCCAGAATCCTCCAGTGTATACTGTATAATCTCGCAGCAGTCTCCTCTCATCACCCAGAATCCCCCAGTGTACACTGTATAATCTCCCAGTAGTCTCCTCTCATCACCCAGAATCCCCCAGTGTATACTGTATAATCTCGCAGCAGTCTCCTCTCATCACCCAGAATCCCCCAGTGTACACTGTATAATCTCCCAGCAGTCTCCTCTCATCACCCAGAATCCTCCAGTGTACACTGTATAATCTCCCAGCAGTCTCCTCTCATCACCCAGAATCCCCCAGTGTACACTGTATAATCTCCCAGCAGTCTCCTCTCATCACCCAGAATCCTCCAGTGTACACTGTATAATCTCCCAGCAGTCTCCTCTCATTACCCAGAATCTCCCAGTGTATACTATACAATCTCCCAGCATTCTCCTCTCCTCTCATCACCCAGAATCCTCCAGTGTATACTGTATAATCTCCCAGCAGTCTCCTCTCATCACCCAGAATCCCCCAGTGTATACTGTATAATCTCCCAGCAGTCTCCTCTCATCACCCAGAATCCTCCAGTGTACACTGTATAATCTCCCAGCAGTCTCATCACCCAGAATCCTCCAGTGTATACTGTATAATCTCCCAGCAGTCTCCTCTCATCACCCAGAATCCTCCAGTGTATACTGTATAATCTCCCAGCAGTCTCCTCTCATTATCCAGAATCCTCCAGTGTATACTGTATAATCTCCCAGCAGTCTCCTCTCATCACCCAGAATCCTCCAGTGTATACTGTATAATCTCCCAGCAGTCTCCTCTCATTACCCAGAATCCCCCAGTGTACACTGTATAATCTCCCAGCAGTCTCCTCTCATCACCCAGAATCCTCCAGTGTACACTGTATAATCTCCCAGCAGTCTCCTATCACCCAGAATCCTCCAGTGTACACTGTATAATCTCCCAGCAGTCTCCTCTCATCACCCAGAATCCTCCAGTGTACACTGTATAATCTCCCAGCAGTCTCCTCTCATCACCCAGAATCCTCCAGTGTACACTGTATAATCTCCCAGCAGTCTCCTCTCATTACCCAGAATCCCCCAGTGTACACTGTATAATCTCCCAGCAGTCTCCTCTCCTCTCATCACCCAGAATCCTCCAGTGTATAGTGTATAATCTCCCAGCAGTCTCCTCTCATCACCCAGAATCCCCCAGTGTACACTGTATAATCTCCCAGCAGTCTCCTATCACCCAGAATCCTCCAGTGTACACTGTATAATCTCCCAGCAGTCTCCTCTCATTACCCAGAATCCTCCAGTGTACACTGTATAATCTCCCAGCAGTCTCCTCTCATCACTCAGAATCCTCCAGTGTATACTGTATAATCTCGCAGCAGTCTCCTCTCATCACCCAGAATCCCCCAGTGTACACTGTATAATCTCCCAGTAGTCTCCTCTCATCACCCAGAATCCCCCAGTGTATACTGTATAATCTCGCAGCAGTCTCCTCTCATCACCCAGAATCCCCCAGTGTACACTGTATAATCTCCCAGCAGTCTCCTCTCATCACCCAGAATCCTCCAGTGTACACTGTATAATCTCCCAGCAGTCTCCTCTCATCACCCAGAATCCCCCAGTGTACACTGTATAATCTCCCAGCAGTCTCCTCTCATCACCCAGAATCCTCCAGTGTACACTGTATAATCTCCCAGCAGTCTCCTCTCATTACCCAGAATCTCCCAGTGTATACTATACAATCTCCCAGCATTCTCCTCTCCTCTCATCACCCAGAATCCTCCAGTGTATACTGTATAATCTCCCAGCAGTCTCCTCTCATCACCCAGAATCCCCCAGTGTATACTGTATAATCTCCCAGCAGTCTCCTCTCATCACCCAGAATCCTCCAGTGTACACTGTATAATCTCCCAGCAGTCTCATCACCCAGAATCCTCCAGTGTATACTGTATAATCTCCCAGCAGTCTCCTCTCATCACCCAGAATCCTCCAGTGTATACTGTATAATCTCCCAGCAGTCTCCTCTCATCACCCAGAATCCTCCAGTGTATACTGTATAATCTCCCAGCAGTCTCCTCTCCTATCATCACCCAGAATCCTCCAGTGTATACTGTATAATCTCCCAGCAGTCTCCTCTCATAACCCAGAATCCTCCAGTGTATACTGTATAATCTCCCAGCAGTCTCCTCTCATCACCCAGAATCCTCCAGTGTATACTGTATAATCTCCCAGCAGTCTCCTCTCATAACCCAGAATCCTCCAGTGTATACTGTATAATCTCCCAGCAGTCTCCTCTCATAACCCAGAATCCTCCAGTGTATACTGTATAATCTCCCAGCAGTCTCCTCTCATCACCCAGAATCCTCCAGTGTATACTGTATAATCTCCCAGCAGTCTCCTCTCATCACCCAGAATCCTCCAGTGTATACTGTATAATCTCCCAGCAGTCTCCTCTCATTACCCAGAATCCTCCAGTGTACACTGTATAATCTCCCAGCAGTCTCCTCTCATCACCCAGAATCCTCCAGTGTATACTGTATAATCTCCCAGCAGTCTCCTCTCATCACCCAGAATCCTCCAGTGTATACTGTATAATCTCCCAGCAGTCTCCTCTCATCACCCAGAATCCTCCAGTGTATACTGTATAATCTCCCAGCAGTCTCCTCTCATCACCCAGAATCCTCCAGTGTATACTCTATCATCTCCCAGCAGTCTCCTCTCATAACCCAGAATCCTCCAGTGTATACTGTATAATCTCCCAGCAGTCTCCTCTCATCACCCAGAATCCTCCAGTGTATACTCTATCATCTCCCAGCAGTCTCCTCTCATAACCCAGAATCCTCCAGTGTATACTGTATAATCTCCCAGCAGTCTCCTCTCATCACCCAGAATCCTCCAGTGTATACTGTATAATCTCCCAGCAGTCTCCTCTCATTATCCAGAATCCTCCAGTGTATACTGTATAATCTCCCAGCAGTCTCCTCCCATCACCCAGAATCCTCCAGCGTATACTGTATAATCTCCCAGCAGTCTCCTCTCATCACCCAGAATCCTCCAGTGTATACTGTATAATCTCCCAGCAGTCTCCTCCCATCACCCAGAATCCTCCAGTGTATACTGTATAATCTCCCAGCAGTCTTCTATCACCCAGAATCCTCCAGTGTATACTGTATAATCTCCCAGCAGTCTCCTCCCATCACCCAGAATCCTCCAGTGTATACTGTATAATCTCCCAGCAGTCTCCTCTCATCACCCAGAATCCTCTAGTGTACACTGTATAATCTCGCAGCAGTCTCCTCCCATCACCCAGAATCCTCCAGTGTATACTGTATAATCTCCCAGCAGTCTCCTCTCATCACCCAGAATCCTCCAGTGTATACTGTATAATCTCCCAGCAGTCTCCTCCCATCACCCAGAATCCTCCAGTGTATACTGTATAATCTCCCAGCAGTCTCCTCTCATCACCCAGAATCCTCCAGTGTATACTGTATAATCTCCCAGCAGTCTCCTCTCATCACCCAGAATCCTCCAGTGTATACTATATAATCTCCCAGCAGTCTCCTCCCATCACCCAGAATCCTCCAGTGTATACTGTATAATCTCCCAGCAGTCTCCTCTCATCACCCAGAATCCTCCAGTGTATACTATATAATCTCCCAGCAGTCTCCTCCCATCACCCAGAATCCTCCAGTGTATACTATATAATCTCCCAGCAGTCTCCTCTCATCACCCAGAATCCTCCAGTGTATACTATATAATCTCCCAGCAGTCTCCTCCCATCACCCAGAATCCTCCAGTGTATACTATATAATCTCCCAGCAGTCTTCTATCATCACCCAGAATTCTCCAGTGTATACTGTATAATCTCCCAGCAGTCTCCTCTCATCACCCAGAATCCTCCAGTGTATACTGTATAATCACGCAGCACTCTCCTCTCATCACCCAGAATCCTCCAGTGTATACTGTATAATCTCCCAGCAGTCTCCTCTCATCACCCAGAATCCTCCAGTGTACACTGTATAATCTCGCAGCAGTCTCCTCTCATCACCCAGAATCCCCCAGTGTATACTGTATAATCTCCCAGCAGTCTCCTATCATCACCCAGAATCCTCCAGTGTACACTGTATAATCTCCCAGCAGTCTCCTCTCATCACCCAGAATCCTCCAGTGTATACTGTATAATCTCCCAGCAGTCTCCTCTCATCACCCAGAATCCCCCAGTGTATACTGTATAATCTCCCAGCAGTCTCCTATCACCCAGAATCCTCCAGTGTACACTGTATAATCTCCCAGCAGTCTCCTCTCATCACCCAGAATCCTCCAGTGTATACTGTATAATCTCCCAGCAGTCTCCTCTCATCACCCAGAATCCCTCAGTGTATACTGTATAATCTCCCAGCAGTCTCCTCTCATCACCCAGAATCCTCCAGTGTATACTGTATAATCTCCCAGCAGTCTCCTCTCATCACCCAGAATCCTCCAGTGTATACTGTATAATCTCCCAGCAGTCTCCTCTCATCACCCAGAATCCTCCAGTGTATACTGTATAATCTCCCAGCAGTCTCCTCTCATCACCCAGAATCCTCCAGTGTATACTGTATAATCTCCCAGCAGTCTCCTCTCATCACCTAGAATCCTCCAGTTTCTACTGTATAATCTCCCAGCAGTCTCCTCTCATCACCCAGAATCCCTCAGTGTATACTGTATAATCTCCCAGCAGTCTCCTCTCATCACCCAGAATCCTCCAGTGTATACTGTATAATCTCCCAGCAGTCTCCTCTCATCACCCAGAATCCTCCAGTGTATACTGTATAATCTCCCAGCAGTCTCCTCTCATCACCCAGAATCCTCCAGTGTATACTGTATAATCTCCCAGCAGTCTCCTCTCATCACCCAGAATCCTCCAGTGTATACTGTATAATCTCCCAGCAGTCTCCTCTCATCACCCAGAATCCTCCAGTTTCTACTGTATAATCTCCCAGCAGTCTCCTCTCATCACCCAGAATCCCTCAGTGTATACTGTATAATCTCCCAGCAGTCTCCTCTCATCACCCAGAATCCTCCAGTGTATAATGTATAATCTCCAAGCAGTCTCCTCTCATCACCCAGAATCCTCCAGTGTATACTGTATAATCTCCCAGCAGTCTCCTCTCATCACCCAGAATCCTCCAGTGTATACTGTATAATCTCCCAGCAGTCTCCTCTCATCACCCAGAATCCTCCAGTGTATACTGTATAATCTCCCAGCAGTCTCCTCTCATCACCCAGAATCCTCCAGTGTATACTGTATAATCTCCCAGCAGTCTCCTCTCATCACCCAGAATCCCTCAGTGTATACTGTATAATCTCCCAGCAGTCTCCTCTCATCACCCAGAATCCCTCAGTGTACACTGTATAATCTCCCAGCAGTCTCCTCTCATCACCCAGAATCCCTCAGTGTATAGTGTATAATCTCCCAGCAGTCTCCACTCATCACCCAGAATCCCCCAGTGTATTTGTATAATCTCCCAGCAGTCTCCTCTCATCACCCAGAATCCTCCAGTGTATAATGTATAATCTCCCAGCAGTCTCCTCTCATCACCCAGAATCCTCCAGTTTATACTGTATAATCTCCCAGCAGTCTCCTCCCATCACCCAGAATCCTCCAGTGTATAATGTATAATCTCCTAGCAGTCTCCTCTCATCACCCAGAATCCTCCAGTGTACACTGTATAATCTCCCAGCAGTCTCCTCTCATCACCCAGAATCCCCCAGTGTATACTGTATAATCTCCCAGCAGTCTCATCACCCAGAATCCTCCAGTGTACACTGTATAATCTCCCAGCAGTCTCCTCTCATTACCCAGAATCCTCCAGTATATACTGTATAATCTCCCAGCAGTCTCCTCTCATTACCCAGAATCCTCCAGTGTATACTGTATAATCTCCCAGCAGTCTCCTCTCATCACCCAGAATCCTCCAATGTATACTGTATAATCTCCCAGCAGTCTCCTCTCATCACCCAGAATCCTCCAGTGTACACTGTATAATCTCCCAGCAGTCTCCTCTCATTACCCAGAATCCTCCAGTGTACACTTTATAATCTCCCAGCAGTCTCCTCTCATTACCCAGAATCCTCCAGTGTATACTGTATAATCTCCCAGCAGTCTCCTCTCATCACCCAGAATCCTCCAGTGTATACTGTATTATCTCCCAGCAGTCTCCTCTCATCACCCAGAATCCTCCAGTGTATACTGTATAATCTCCCAGCAGTCTCCGCTCATCACCCAGAATCCCCCAGTGTATACTGTATAATCTCCCAGCAGTCTCCTCTCATCACCCAGAATCCTCCAATGTACACTTTATAATCTCCCAGCAGTCTCCTCTCATTACCCAGAATCCTCCAGTGTATACTGTATAATCTCCCAGCAGTCTCCTCTCATCACCCAGAATCCTCCAGTGTACACTGTATAATCTCCCAGCAGTCTCCTCTCATCACCCAGAATCCTCCAGTGTATACTGTATAATCTCCCAGCAGTCTCCTCTCATCACTCAGAATCCTCCAGTGTATACTGTATAATCTCCCAGCAGTCTCCTCTCATCACCCAGAATCCCCCAGTGTATACTGTATAATCTCCCAGCAGTCTCCTCTCATCACCCAGAATCCTCCAGTGTATACTGTATAATCTCCCAGCAGTCTCCTCTCATCACCCAGAATCCTCCAGTGTATACTGTATAATCTCCCAGCAGTCTCCTCTCATCACCCAGAATCCCCCAGTGTACACTGTATAATCTCCCAGCAGTCTCCTCTCATCACCCAGAATCCTCCAGTGTATACTATATAATCTCCCAGCAGTCTCCTCTCATCCCCCAGAATCCTCCAGTGTATACTGTATAATCTCCCAGCAGTCTCCTCTCATCACCCAGAATCCTCCAGTGTATACTGTATAATCTCCCAGCAGCCTCCTCTCATCACCCAGAATCCTCCAGTGTACACTGTATAATCTCCCAGCAGTCTCCTCGCATCACCCAGAATCCTCCAGTGTATACTGTATAATCTCCCAGCAGTCTCCTCTCATCACCCAGAATCATCCAGTGTACACTGTATAATCTCCCAGCAGTCTCCTCTCATCACCCAGAATCCTCCAGTGTATACTGTATAATCTCCCAGCAGTCTCCTCTCATCACCCAGAATCCTCCAGTGTATACTGTATAACCTCCCAGCAGTCTCCTCTCATCACCCAGAATCCTCCAGTGTACACTGTATAATCTCCCAGCAGTCTCCTCTCATCACCCAGAATCATCCAGTGTACACTGTATAATCTCCCAGCAGTCTCCTCTCATCACCCAGAATCATCCAGTGTATACTGTATAATCTCCCAGCAGTCTCCTCTCATCACCCAGAATCCTCCAGTGTATACTGTATAATCTCCCAGCAGTCTCCTCTCATCACCCAGAATCCTCCAGTGTACACTGTATAATCTCCCAGCAGTCTCCTCTCATCCCCCAGAATCCTCCAGTGTATACTGTATAATCTCCCAGCAGTCTCCTCTCATCACCCAGAATCCTCCAGTGTATACTGTATAATCTCCCAGCAGCCTCCTCTCATCACCCAGAATCCTCCAGTGTATAATGTATAATCTCCCAGCAGTCTCCTCTCATCCCCCAGAATCCTCCAGTGTATACTGTATAATCTCCCAGCAGTCTCCTCTCATCACCCAGAATCCTCCAGTGTACACTGTATAATTTCCCAGCAGTCTCCTCTCATCACCCAGAATCCTCCAGTGTATAGTGTATAATCTCCCAGCAGTCTCCTCTCATCACCCAGAATCCTCCAGTGTACACTGTATAATTTCCCAGCAGTCTCCTCTCATCACCCAGAATCCTCCAGTGTATAGTGTATAATCTCCCAGCAGTCTCCTCTCATCACCCAGAATCCTCCAGTGTATACTGTATAATCTCCCAGCAGTCTCCTCTCATCACCCAGAATCCTCCAGTGTATACTGTATAATCTCCCAGCAGTCTCCTCTCATCACCCAGAATCCTCCAGTGTATACTGTATAATCTCCCAGCAGTCTCCTCTCATCACCCAGAATCCTCCAGTGTATACTGTATAATCTCCCAGCAGTCTCCTCTCATCACCCAGAATCCTCCAGTGTACACTGTATAATCTCCCAGCAGTCTCCTCTCATCACCCATAATCCTCCAGTGTATACTGTATAATCTCCCAGCAGTCTCCTCTCATCACCCAGAATCCTCCAGTGTACACTGTATAATCTCCCAGCAGTCTCCTCTCATCACCCAGAATCCTCCAGTGTATACTGTATAATCTCCCAGCAGTCTCCTCTCATCACCCAGAATTCTCCAGTGTACACTGTATAATCTCCCAGCAGTCTCCTCTCATCACCCAGAATCCTCCAGTGTACACTGTATAATCTCCCAGCAGTCTCCTCTCATCACCCAGAATCCTCCAGTATATACTGTATAATCTCCCAGCAGTCTCCTCTCATCACCCAGAATCCTCCAGTGTATAATGTATAATCTCCCAGCAGTCTCCTCTCATCACCCAGAATCCTCCAGTGTATACTGTATAATCTCCCAGCAGTCTCCTCTCATCATCCAGAATCCTCCAGTGTATACTGTATAATCTCCCAGCAGTCTCCTCTCATCACCCAGAATCCTCCAGTGTATAATGTATAATCTCCCAGCAGTCTCCTCTCATCACCCATAATCATCCAGTGTATACTGTATAACCTCCCAGCAGTCTCCTCTCATCACCCATAATCCTCCAGTGTATACTGTATAATCTCCCAGCAGTCTCCTCTCATCATCCAGAATCCTCCAGTGTATACTGTATAATCTCCCAGCAGTCTCCTCTCATCACCCAGAATCCTCCAGTGTATACTGTATAATCTCCCAGCAGTCTCCTCTCATCACCCATAATCCTCCAGTGTATACTGTATAATCTCCCAGCAGTCTCCTCTCATCACCCAGAATCCTCCAGTGTATACTGTATAATCTCCCAGCAGTCTCCTCTTATCACCCAGAATCCTCCAGTGTATACTGTATAATCTCCCAGCAGTCTCCTCTCATCACCCATAATCCTCCAGTGTATACTGTATAATCTCCCAGCAGTCTCCTCTCATCACCCAGAATCCTCCAGTGTATACTATATAATCTCCCAGCAGTCTCCTCTCATCACCCAGAATCCTCCAGTGTATACTGTATAATCTCCCAGCAGTCTCCTCTCATCATCCAGAATCCTCCAGTGTATACTGTATAATCTCCAAGCAGTCTCCTCTCATCACCCAGAATCCTCCAGTGTATACTGTATAATCTCCCAGCAGTCTCCTCTCATCATCCAGAATCCTCCAGTGTATACTGTATAATATCCCAGCAGTCTCCTCCCATCACCCAGAATCCTCCAGTGTATACTGTATAATCTCCCAGCAGTCTCCTCTCATCACCCAGAATCCTCCAGTGTATACTGTATAATCTCCCAGCAGTCTCCTCTCATCATCCAGAATCCTCCAGTGTATACTGTATAATCTCCCAGCAGTCTCCTCTCATCACCCAGAATCGTCCAGTGTATAATGTATAATCTCCCAGCAGTCTCCTCTCATCACCCATAATCCTCCAGTGTACACTGTATAATCTCCCAGCAGTCTCCTCTCATCACCCATAATCCTCCAGTGTATACTGTATAATCTCCCAGCAGTCTCCTCTCATCATCCAGAATCCTCCAGTGTATACTGTATAATCTCCCAGCAGTCTCCTGTCATCACCCAGAATCCTCCAGTGTATAATGTATAATCTCCCAGCAGTCTCCTCTCATCACCCAGAATCCTCCAGTGTATACTGTATAATCTCCCAGCAGTCTCCTCTCATCACTCAGAATCCTCCAGTGTATACTGTATAATCTCCCAGCAGTCTCCTCTCATCACCCAGAATCCTCCAGTGTATACTGTATAATCACCCAGCAGTCTCCTCTCATCAACCAGAATCCTCCAGTGTACACTGTATAATCTCCCAGCAGTCTCCTCTCGTCACCCAGAATCCTCCAGTGTACACTGTATAATCTCCCAGCAGTCTCCTCTCGTCACCCAGAATCCCCCAGTGTATACTGTATAATCTCCCAGCAGTCTCCTCTCATCACCCAGAATCCTCCAGTGTATACTGTATAATCTCCCAGCAGTCTCCTCTCATCACCCAGAATCCTCCAGTGTACACTGTATAATCTCCCAGCAGTCTCCTCTCGTCACCCAGAATCCTCCAGTGTACACTGTATAATCTCCCAGCAGTCTCCTCTCGTCACCCAGAATCCTCCAGTGTATACTGTATAATCTCCCAGCAGTCTCCTCTCATCACCCAGAATCCTCCAGTGTACACTGTATAATCTCCCAGCAGTCTCCTCTCGTCACCCAGAATCCTCCAGTGTACACTGTATAATCTCCCAGCAGTCTCCTCTCATCACCCAGAATCCTCCAGTGTATACTGTATAATCTCCCAGCAGTCTCCTCTCATCACCCAGAATCCTCCAGTGTACACTGTATAATCTCCCAGCAGTCTCCTCTCGTCACCCAGAATCCTCCAGTGTATACTGTATAATCTCCCAGCAGTCTCCTCTCATCACCCAGAATCCTCCAGTGTACACTGTATAATCTCCCAGCAGTCTCCTCTCGTCACCCAGAATCCTCCAGTGTACACTGTATAATCTCCCAGCAGTCTCCTCTCCTCACCCAGAATCCTCCAGTGTACACTGTATAATCTCCCAGCAGTCTCCTCTCATCACCCAGAATCCTCCAGTGTACACTGTATAATCTCCCAGCAGTCTCCTCTCGTCTCCCAGAATCCTCCAGTGTACACTGTATAATCTCCCAGCAGTCTCCTCCCGTCACCCAGAATCCTCCAGTGTACACTGTATAATCTCCCAGCAGTCTCCTCTCATCACCCAGAATCCTCCAGTGTATACTGTATAATCTCCCAGCAGTCTCCTCTCATCACCCAGAATCCTCCAGTGTATACTGTATAATCTCCCAGCAGTCTCCTCTCATCACCCAGAATCCTCCAGTGTACACTGTATAATCTCCCAGCAGTCTCCTCTCATCACCCAGAATCCTCCAGTGTATACTGTATAATCTCCCAGCAGTCTCCTCTCATCACCCAGAATCCTCCAGTGTATACTGTATAATCTCCCAGCAGTCTCCTCTCATCACCCAGAATCCTCCAGTGTACACTGTATAATCTCCCAGCAGTCTCCTCTCATCACCCAGAATCCTCCAGTGTATACTGTATAATCTCCAAGCAGTCTCCTCTCATCACCCAGAATCCTCCAGTGTACACTGTATAATCTCCCAGCAGTCTCCTCTCATCACCCAGAATCCTCCAGAGAATACTGTATAATCTCTCAGCAGTCTCCTCTCATCACCCAGAATCCTCCAGTGTACACTGTATAATCTCCCAGCAGTCTCCTCTCATCACACAGAATCCTCCAGAGTATACTGTATAATCTCCCAGCAGTCTCCTCTCCTCACCCAGAATCCTCCAGTGTATACTGTATAATCTCCCAACTGTCTCCTCTCCTCACCCAGAATCCTCCAGAGAATACTGTATAATCTCCCAGCAGTCTCCTCTCATCACCCAGAATCCTCCAGTGTATACTGTATAATCTCCCAGCAGTCTCCTCTCATCACCCAGAATCCTCCAGAGAATACTGTATAATCTCCCAGCAGTCTCCACTCATCACCCAGAATCCTCCAGTGTATACTGTATAATCTCCCAGCAGGCTCCTCTCATCACACAGAATCCTCCAGAGTATACTGTATAATCTCCCAACAGTCTCCTCTCCTCACCCAGAATCCTCCAGAGAATACTGTATAATCTCCCAGCAGTCTCCTCTCATCACCCAGAATCCTCCAGTGTATACTGTATAATCTCCCAGCAGTCTCCTCTCATCACCCAGAATCCTCCAGAGAATACTGTATAATCTCCCAGCAGTCTCCTCTCCTCACCCAGAATCCTCCAGTGTACACTGTATAATCTCCCAGCAGTCTCCTCTCCTCACCCAGAATCCTCCAGTGTACACTGTATAATCTCCCAACAGTCTCCTCTCATTACCCAGAATACCCCAGTGTACACTGTATAATCTCCCAGCAGTCTCCTCTCCTCTCATCACCCAGAATCCTCCAGTGTATACTGTATAATCTCCCAGCAGTCTCCTCTCATCACCCAGAATCCTCCAGTGTACACTGTATAATCTCCCAGCAGTCTCCTATCACCCAGAATCCTCCAGTGTACACTGTATAATCTCCCAGCAGTCTCCTCTCATTACCCAGAATCCTCCAGTGTACACTGTATAATCTCCCAGCAGTCTCCTCTCATTACCCAGAATCCCCCAGTGTACACTGTATAATCTCCCAGCAGTCTCCTCTCATTACCCAGAATCCCCCAGTGTACACTGTATAATCTCCCAGCAGTCTCCTCTCATTACCCAGAATCCTCCAGTGTACACTGTATAATCTCCCAGCAGTCTCCTCTCATTACCCAGAATCCTCCAGTGTACACTGTATAATCTCCCAGCAGTCTCCTCTCATTACCCAGAATCCCCCAGTGTACACTGTATAATCTCCCAGCAGTCTCCTCTCATCACCCAGAATCCTCCAGTGTACACTGTATAATCTCCCAGCAGTCTCCTCTCATCACCCAGAATCCTCCAGTGTACACTGTATAATCTCCCAGCAGTCTCCTCTCATTACCCAGAATCCCCCAGTGTACACTGTATAATCTCCCAGCAGTCTCCTCTCCTCTCATCACCCAGAATCCTCCAGTGTATACTGTATAATCTCCCAGCAGTCTCCTCTCATCACCCAGAATCCCCCAGTGTACACTGTATAATCTCCCAGCAGTCTCCTATCACCCAGAATCCTCCAGTGTACACTGTATAATCTCCCAGCAGTCTCCTCTCATTACCCAGAATCCTCCAGTGTACACTGTATAATCTCCCAGCAGTCTCCTCTCATCACCCAGAATCCTCCAGTGTATACTGTATAATCTCGCAGCAGTCTCCTCTCATCACCCAGAATCCCCCAGTGTACACTGTATAATCTCCCAGTAGTCTCCTCTCATCACCCAGAATCCCCCAGTGTATACTGTATAATCTCGCAGCAGTCTCCTCTCATCACCCAGAATCCCCCAGTGTACACTGTATAATCTCCCAGCAGTCTCCTCTCATCACCCAGAATCCTCCAGTGTACACTGTATAATCTCCCAGCAGTCTCCTCTCATCACCCAGAATCCCCCAGTGTACACTGTATAATCTCCCAGCAGTCTCCTCTCATCACCCAGAATCCTCCAGTGTACACTGTATAATCTCCCAGCAGTCTCCTCTCATTACCCAGAATCTCCCAGTGTATACTATACAATCTCCCAGCATTCTCCTCTCCTCTCATCACCCAGAATCCTCCAGTGTATACTGTATAATCTCCCAGCAGTCTCCTCTCATCACCCAGAATCCCCCAGTGTATACTGTATAATCTCCCAGCAGTCTCCTCTCATCACCCAGAATCCTCCAGTGTACACTGTATAATCTCCCAGCAGTCTCATCACCCAGAATCCTCCAGTGTATACTGTATAATCTCCCAGCAGTCTCCTCTCATCACCCAGAATCCTCCAGTGTATACTGTATAATCTCCCAGCAGTCTCCTCTCATTATCCAGAATCCTCCAGTGTATACTGTATAATCTCCCAGCAGTCTCCTCTCATCACCCAGAATCCTCCAGTGTATACTGTATAATCTCCCAGCAGTCTCCTCTCATTACCCAGAATCCCCCAGTGTACACTGTATAATCTCCCAGCAGTCTCCTCTCATCACCCAGAATCCTCCAGTGTACACTGTATAATCTCCCAGCAGTCTCCTATCACCCAGAATCCTCCAGTGTACACTGTATAATCTCCCAGCAGTCTCCTCTCATCACCCAGAATCCTCCAGTGTACACTGTATAATCTCCCAGCAGTCTCCTCTCATCACCCAGAATCCTCCAGTGTACACTGTATAATCTCCCAGCAGTCTCCTCTCATTACCCAGAATCCCCCAGTGTACACTGTATAATCTCCCAGCAGTCTCCTCTCCTCTCATCACCCAGAATCCTCCAGTGTATAGTGTATAATCTCCCAGCAGTCTCCTCTCATCACCCAGAATCCCCCAGTGTACACTGTATAATCTCCCAGCAGTCTCCTATCACCCAGAATCCTCCAGTGTACACTGTATAATCTCCCAGCAGTCTCCTCTCATTACCCAGAATCCTCCAGTGTACACTGTATAATCTCCCAGCAGTCTCCTCTCATCACTCAGAATCCTCCAGTGTATACTGTATAATCTCGCAGCAGTCTCCTCTCATCACCCAGAATCCCTCAGTGTACACTGTATAATCTCCCAGCAGTCTCCTCTCATCACCCAGAATCCCCCAGTGTATACTGTATAATCTCCCAGCAGTCTCCTCTCATCACCCAGAATCCTCCAGTGTATAATGTATAATCTCCCAGCAGTCTCCTCTCATCACCCAGAATCCTCCAGTTTATACTGTATAATCTCCCAGCAGTCTCCTCCCATCACCCAGAATCCTCCAGTGTATAATGTATAATCTCCTAGCAGTCTCCTCTCATCACCCAGAATCCTCCAGTGTACACTGTATAATCTCCCAGCAGTCTCCTCTCATCACCCAGAATCCCCCAGTGTATACTGTATAATCTCCCAGCAGTCTCATCACCCAGAATCCTCCAGTGTACACTGTATAATCTCCCAGCAGTCTCCTCTCATTACCCAGAATCCTCCAGTATATACTGTATAATCTCCCAGCAGTCTCCTCTCATTACCCAGAATCCTCCAGTGTATACTGTATAATCTCCCAGCAGTCTCCTCTCATCACCCAGAATCCTCCAGTGTAAACTGTATAATCTCCCAGCAGTCTCCTCTCATCACCCAGAATCCTCCAATGTATACTGTATAATCTCCCAGCAGTCTCCTCTCATCACCCAGAATCCTCCAGTGTACACTGTATAATCTCCCAGCAGTCTCCTCTCATTACCCAGAATCCTCCAGTGTACACTTTATAATCTCCCAGCAGTCTCCTCTCATTACCCAGAATCCTCCAGTGTATACTGTATAATCTCCCAGCAGTCTCCTCTCATCACCCAGAATCCTCCAGTGTATACTGTATTATCTCCCAGCAGTCTCCTCTCATCACCCAGAATCCTCCAGTGTATACTGTATAATCTCCCAGCAGTCTCCGCTCATCACCCAGAATCCCCCAGTGTATACTGTATAATCTCCCAGCAGTCTCCTCTCATCACCCAGAATCCTCCAATGTACACTTTATAATCTCCCAGCAGTCTCCTCTCATTACCCAGAATCCTCCAGTGTATACTGTATAATCTCCCAGCAGTCTCCTCTCATCACCCAGAATCCTCCAGTGTATACTGTATAATCTCCCAGCAGTCTCCTCTCATCACTCAGAATCCTCCAGTGTATACTGTATAATCTCCCAGCAGTCTCCTCTCATCACCCAGAATCCTCCAGTGTATACTGTATAATCTCCCAGCAGTCTCCTCTCATCACCCAGAATCCTCCAGTGTACACTGTATAATCTCCCAGCAGTCTCCTCTCATCACCCAGAATCCTCCAGTGTACACTGTATAATCTCCCAGCAGTCTCCTCTCATCACCCAGAATCCTCCAGTGTAAACTGTATAATCTCCCAGCAGTCTCCTCTCATCACCCAGAATCCTCCAGTGTACACTGTATAATCTCCCAGCAGTCTCCTCTCATCACCCAGAATCCTCCAGTGTATACTATATAATCTCCCAGCAGTCTCCTCTCATCACCCAGAATCCTCCAGTGTAAACTGTATAATCTCCCAGCAGTCTCCTCTCATCACTCAGAATCATCCAGTGTACACTGTATAATCTCCCAGCAGTCTCCACTCCTCACCCAGAATCCTCCAGTGTATACTGTATAATCTCCCAGCAGTCTCCTCTCATCACCCAGAATCCTCCAGTGTATACTGTATAATCTCCCAGCAGTCTCCTCTCATTACCCAGAATTCTCCAGTGTATACTGTATAATCTCCCAGCAGTCTCCTCTCATCACCCAGAATCCTCCAGTGTATACTGTATAATCTCCCAGCAGTCTCCTCTCATCACCCAGAATCCTCCAGTGTATACTGTATAATCTCCCAGCAGTCTCCTCTCATTACCCAGAATTCTCCAGTGTATACTGTATAATCTCCCAGCAGTCTCCTCTCATCACCCAGAATCCTCCAATGTACACTTTATAATCTCCCAGCAGTCTCCTCTCATTACCCAGAATCCTCCAGTGTATACTGTATAATCTCCCAGCAGTCTCCTCTCATCACACAGAATCCTCCAGTGTATACTGTATAATCTCCCAGCAGTCTCCTCTCATCACCCAGAATCCTCCAGTGTACACTGTATAATCTCCCAGCAGTCTCCTCTCATCACCTAGAATCCTCCAGTGTATACTGTATAATCTCCCAGCAGTCTCCTCTCCTCACTCAGAATCCTCCAGTGTATACTGTATAATCTCCCAGCAGTCTCCTCTCATCCCCCAGAATCCTCCAGTGTATACTGTATAATCTCCCAGCAGTCTCCTCTCATCACCCAGAATCCCCCAGTGTATACTGTATAATCTCCCAGCAGTCTCCTCTCATCACCCAGAATCCTCCAGTGTATACTGTATAATCTCCCAGCAGTCTCCTCTCATCACCCAGAATCCCCCAGTGTACACTGTATAATCTCCCAGCAGTCTCCTCTCATCACCCAGAATCCTCCAGTGTATACTATATAATCTCCCAGCAGTCTCCTCTCATCCCCCAGAATCCTCCAGTGTATACTGTATAATCTCCCAGCAGTCTCCTCTCATCACCCAGAATCCTCCAGTGTATACTGTATAATCTCCCAGCAGCCTCCTCTCATCACCCAGAATCCTCCAGTGTACACTGTATAATCTCCCAGCAGTCTCCTCGCATCACCCATAATCCTCCAGTGTATACTGTATAATCTCCCAGCAGTCTCCTCTCATCACCCAGAATCATCCAGTGTACACTGTATAATCTCCCAGCAGTCTCCTCTCATCACCCAGAATCCTCCAGTGTATACTGTATAATCTCCCAGCAGTCTCCTCTCATCACCCAGAATCCTCCAGTGTATACTGTATAATCTCCCAGCAGTCTCCTCTCATCACCCAGAATCATCCAGTGTACACTGTATAATCTCCCAGCAGTCTCCTCTCATCACCCAGAATCCTCCAGTGTATACTGTATAATCTCCCAGCAGTCTCCTCTCATCACCCAGAATCCTCCAGTGTATACTGTATAATCTCCCAGCAGTCTCCTCTCATCACCCAGAATCCTCCAGTGTATACTGTATAATCTCCCAGCAGTCTCCTCTCATCACCCAGAATCATCCAGTGTACACTGTATAATCTCCCAGCAGCCTCCTCTCATCACCCAGAATCCTCCAGTGTATACTGTATAATCTCCCAGCAGTCTCCTCTCATCACCCAGAATCCTCCAGTGTATACTGTATAATCTCCCAGCAGTCTCCTCTCATCCCCCAGAATCCTCCAGTGTATACTGTATAATCTCCCAGCAGTCTCCTCTCATCACCCAGAATCCTCCAGTGTATACTGTATAATCTCCCAGCAGCCTCCTCTCATCACCCAGAATCCTCCAGTGTACACTGTATAATCTCCCAGCAGTCTCCTCTCATCCCCCAGAATCCCCCAGTGTATACTGTATAATCTCCCAGCAGTCTCCTCTCATCACCCAGAATCCTCCAGTGTACACTGTATAATCTCCCAGCAGTCTCCTCTCATCACCCAGAATCATCCAGTGTACACTGTATAATCTCCCAGCAGTCTCCTCTCATCACCCAGAATCCCCCAGTGTATACTGTATAATCTCCCAGCAGTCTCCTCTCATCCCCCAGAATCCTCCAGTGTATACTGTATAATCTCCCAGCAGTCTCCTCTCATCACCCAGAATCCTCCAGTGTATACTGTATAATCTCCCAGCAGTCTCCTCTCATCACCCAGAATCCTCCAGTGTACACTGTATAATCTCCCAGCAGTCTCCTCTCATCCCCCAGAATCCTCCAGTGTATACTGTATAATCTCCCAGCAGTCTCCTCTCATCACCCAGAATCCTCCAGTGTATACTGTATAATCTCCCAGCAGCCTCCTCTCATCACCCAGAATCCTCCAGTGTATAATGTATAATCTCCCAGCAGTCTCCTCTCATCCCCCAGAATCCTCCAGTGTATACTGTATAATCTCCCAGCAGTCTCCTCTCATCACCCAGAATCCTCCAGTGTACACTGTATAATTTCCCAGCAGTCTCCTCTCATCACCCAGAATCCTCCAGTGTATAGTGTATAATCTCCCAGCAGTCTCCTCTCATCACCCAGAATCCTCCAGTGTACACTGTATAATTTCCCAGCAGTCTCCTCTCATCACCCAGAATCCTCCAGTGTATAGTGTATAATCTCCCAGCAGTCTCCTCTCATCACCCAGAATCCTCCAGTGTATACTGTATAATCTCCCAGCAGTCTCCTCTCATCACCCAGAATCCTCCAGTGTATACTGTATAATCTCCCAGCAGTCTCCTCTCATCACCCAGAATCCTCCAGTGTATACTGTATAATCTCCCAGCAGTCTCCTCTCATCACCCAGAATCCTCCAGTGTATACTATATAATCTCCCAGCAATCTCCTCTCATCACCCAGAATCCTCCAGTGTATAGTGTATAATCTCCCAGCAGTCTCCTCTCATCACCCAGAATCCTCCAGTGTATACTGTATAATCTCCCAGCAGTCTCCTCTCATCACCCAGAATCCTCCAGTGTATACTGTATACTCTCCCAGCAGTCTCCTCTCATCACCCAGAATCCTCCAGTGTATACTGTATAATCTCCCAGCAGTCTCCTCTCATCACCCAGAATCCTCCAGTGTATACTGTATAATCTCCCAGCAGTCTCCTCTCATCACCCAGAATCCTCCAGTGTATACTGTATAATCTCTCAGCAGTCTCCCCTCATCACCCAGAATCCTCCAGTGTATACTGTATAATCTCCCAGCAGTCTCCTCTCATCACCCAGAATCCTCCAGTGTATACTGTATAATCTCCCAGCAGTCTCCTCTCATCACCCAGAATCCTCCAGTGTATACTATATAATCTCCCAGCAATCTCCTCTCATCACCCAGAATCCTCCAGTGTATACTGTATAATCTCCCAGCAGTCTCCTCTCATCACCCAGAATCCTCCAGTGTATACTGTATAATCTCCCAGCAGTCTCCTCTCATCACCCAGAATCCTCCAGTGTATACTGTATAATCTCCCAGCAGTCTCCTCTCATCACCCAGAATCCTCCAGTGTATACTATATAATCTCCCAGCAGTCTCCTCTCATCCCCCAGAATCCTCCAGTGTATACTGTATAATCTCCCAGCAGTCTCCTCTCATCACCCAGAATCCTCCAGTGTATACTATATAATCTCCCAGCAGTCTCCTCTCATCCCCCAGAATCCTCCAGTGTACACTGTATAATCTCCCAGCAGTCTCCTCTCATCACCCAGAATCCTCCAGTGTATACTGTATAATCTCCCAGCAGTCTCCCCTCATCACCCAGAATCCTCCAGTGTATACTGTATAATCTCCCAGCAGTCTCCCCTCATCACCCAGAATCCTCCAGTGTATACTGTATACTCTCCCAGCAGTCTCCTCTCATCACCCAGAATCCTCCAGTGTATACTGTATAATCTCCCAGCAGTCTCCTCTCATCACCCAGAATCCTCCAGTGTATACTGTATAATCTCCCAGCAGTCTCCTCTCCTCTCATCACACAGAATCCTCCAGTGTATACTGTATAATCTCCCAGCAGTCTCCTCTCATCACCCAGAATCCTCCAGTGTACACTGTATAATCTCCCAGCAGTCTCCTCTCCTCTTATTACCCAGAATCCTCCAGTGTACACTGTATAATCTCCCAGCAGTCTCCTCTCATCACCCAGAATCCCCCAGTGTACACTGTATAATCTCCCAGCAGTCTCCTCTCCTCTTATTACCCAGAATCCTCCAGTGTACACTGTATAATCTCCCAGCAGTCTCCTCTCATCACCCAGAATCCTCCAGTGTACACTGTATAATCTCCCAGCAGTCTCCTCTCATCACACAGAATCCCCCAGTGTACACTGTATAATCTCCCAGCAGTCTCCTCTCATCACCCAGAATCCTCCAGTGTATACTGTATAACCTCCCAGCAGTCTCCTCTCATCACCCAGAATCCTCCAGTGTACACTGTATAATCTCCCAGCAGTCTCCTCTCATCACCCAGAATCCCCCAGTGTACACTGTATAATCTCCCAGCAGTCTCCTCTCCTCTTATTACCCAGAATCCTCCAGTGTACACTGTATAATCTCCCAGCAGTCTCCTCTCATCACCCAGAATCCTCCAGTGTACACTGTATAATCTCCCAGCAGTCTCCTCTCATCACCCAGAATCCTCCAGTGTACACTGTATAATCTCCCAGCAGTCTCCTCTCCTCTTATTACCCAGAATCCTCCAGTGTACACTGTATAATCTCCCAGCAGTCTCCTCTCATCACCCAGAATCCCCCAGTGTACACTGTATAATCTCCCAGCAGTCTCCTCTCCTCTTATTACCCAGAATCCTCCAGTGTACACTGTATAATCTCCCAGCAGTCTCCTCTCATCACCCAGAATCCTCCAGTGTACACTGTATAATCTCCCAGCAGTCTCCTCTCCTCTCATCCCCCAGAATCCTCCAGTGTACACTGTATAATCTCCCAGCAGTCTCCTCTCATCACCCAGAATCCTCCAGTGTATACTGTATAACCTCCCAGCAGTCTCCTCTCATCACCCAGAATCCTCCAGTGTACACTGTATAATCTCCCAGCAGTCTCCTCTCATCACCCAGAATCCCCCAGTGTACACTGTATAATCTCCCAGCAGTCACCTCTCCAGTCAGCAGCTCTGTGATCTCGGTGGTGAGATCTAGGATCTTCTTCTCAGGCATCGGGGAGTGTGGGGCTTCTGTGATGGGGCTCTCATTGCTGCTCCCTCCTCCGGATACATGGAGATGGATGATGGGAGTCACACAGTCACCTGATGTCTTCTTCTCTATTGTGTAATCCTGTATAAGGAGAGATGATGATGAATATTACACATAAGGAAACATAAGACAGTTTATGTGTTGTCTCTGCAGCTGCCCATCCATCTCAATAGTTGAGCTCATGTGGCCCCGACTACCTGGTTTACTCCTCGCTGTTTGGGAGGTCCGAGGACCCTGGTAGTTGGAGATCGAGAGTCAACACAAAGTTGCTGCCGGTGGTTTGGTGGTGGTGCTGTCTGGGCCGCTCTGTCAGCAGTGTGCTGGAGACAGCAGTGAGGGTGAAGATAGAAAGATACAGGCAGACGGTGATACCGGAGACTCTTCTATGGAATCCAACTTGGCGTCTATATCCAAATTGGATTCCATAGAACAAAACCTATTATTCTTCCTTGGAGATCCTCTCCAACCTGACGGAACTGGAGAGGATCTGCAAGGAAAAATGGCAGAGGATCCCCAAATCCAGGGGAATCCAGGGGTGAAAAACTTGTTGCATCATTCCCAAGACGACTCATGGCTGTACTAGCTCAAAAGGTGAGTCTATTCAATACAGAGCAAAGGGGCTGAATACTTATGACCATGTGAGATTTCAGTTTTCCTTTAATAAATTTGCAAAAATTTCTACATTTCTGGTTTTTATCTGTCAAGGTAGAGTGCATCTTCAATGAAAGAAAATTTAAAGGGGTCTGAATACTTTCCTTATCCACTGTAAATGAATTACTTGAAGGAGTGAGGAGACATTACTTTGTTACTTGCGGTGGAGTTGGATTCTGCCGGTTAGGCTCTCCGGATAGGGGGTAGATCCAGGAAAGTGATCACTGGAGGGTTTTGTTTTCCTTACCATGAATTTAGAGGCATGAAGCAGGTAGTTTCGGATATCAAAAGGTTTTAACAAAAATTAAAAAGAATGGAAATATTTTATAAAAACACATAAGTGACTACAGAACCTACTGAGGTCGCTCAGATCCTTGCAGTTTAGGCCCAGAGATGCCAGCTCTGCCAGATGATTAGAGCGGCAAGGAGCAAAATACAACCATGATCATTAGGTGCCAAAGAGCTGCGATGGCAACCGGAGCCGAACAATATCCACTAGGGTCTGACATGTACAGAAGCCTGAAGAAGGGACTAATATGCAGCCAGTGTTACTACTGTACATGGAATTCTGGCATTTCTTAGGCTGAGTTCACACGTCGGTTTTTTCGTGTTTTCGCGGCGGTTTTAAAAACGCGAAAAATAAGCATCCCATGTAATCCTACGTGATTCCGCAATGCCGTGCTAATGCCTGCGTTTTTTCCCACGGCGGAATCGCTTCGCGGTAAAAAAACGCAGCATGCTCATTAATTTAGCGGAATCGAGGCGATCCCGCACCCATAGGATTGCATTGTTCCGCTTACTTCCCGCATATGGCTGTGCACACCACGCGAAATGTAAACAGAACATTTGCGGATGGTTCCCACGGTCCGGAGGAGGGGAGACTGTCCTCCGGGCTGTGGGTACCATATCCCTGTAAAAAATAATTAAAAAAATAAATATTATTCTCACCTTTCGGCGTCTCGCGCAGAGTTCCCGCCTCTCTCCACGCTCCCGGTCCCAGTAATTTTTTGCGCGAATAACCGCAATGACGTTGAGGTCTCGCGGGAGCGCGACGTCTCACGGTCATTCGCGCAAAGGATTACTGTGACCGGGAGCGTGGAGAGAGGCGGGAAGGCTGCGCGGGACGCCGGAAGGTGAGAATAATATTTATTTTTTTTTATTATTTTTTACATTCTAACTTTTACTACTGATGCTGAATAGGCAGCCTCAGTAGTAAAATGTTGGTCACACTAGTCAAACACTATGTTTGACGAGTGTGACCAACCTGTCAATCAGTTCTCCAAGCGATGCTTCAGATCACTTGGAAAACGCTAGCATTCTGCAAGCTAATTACGCTTGCAAATCGCTAGTTGTCACGGGAAGCTTAGGTAAATCTAGGCTGAACCCCGGGGCCCCTGCGGTGTCCCTCAGACTAGAGGAAACCCTGACTTTCCCGTAACACAGGGTTTACACTGAAGGTGTGCCTGCCTGGGCCTCCACCCTGTCCTTGTCTCCTGTCCAGCCCTAAGCTGAACCCATCACCCTCCACCAAGAGAAGAGACCAAACACCAGACCTCACAAATAAGTATGGACAAGGGTAAGGGAAACGCACCACACCACGTACACACAAGAGAAAACAATAAGGTGCAAGGGCAACCAAATAATACCACGCAGGGAGGAAATAATGGCAACAACGGAATATACTACACCAGATATTGTATGCTCCTAAGACGCCCCCTTCAGACCGGTAACGCTAGCACAAGGCAAGAGCTATAGTCGGCGACGCCCATAGTCACGCAGGACAATTTAAAGGCAGGAGGCGTGGCTAAGCCCTCACCCAGACTAACAACCTGGTTAACCCAATCCAAGCCGGATCAGAAGACCAACCGGCGCCGCTGAGAACAAAGTAGTAGGATGGGGTATTACCGCTGTCTGCCGGACAACCTGGTGCGAACCGTGTCCGACATGACAGTACCCCTCCTTCTATGAGGGACCCCAGGAACCTCACAATGATGAGGGCCTGGCTTGTCCGGATGACGGCGATGAAACATCGTAACCAGTCGGTCTGCATGTATGTCCGAAGCCGGCACCCAAGTTCTCTCCTCCGGACCATAGACACGCCAGTGAACCAGGTACTGTAAAGTGCGATGCACTACCCGAGAGTCAACCACCTGGACACCTCAAACTCCAACGTGCCCTCCACCAAGACGGGAGGCGGTGGCACGGGAGAAACATCCACAGAACCGACGACCTTTTTAAGTAACACCTTGTGAAACACATTATGTCAATACCTGGATAAGAATGAAGTGATTAAACAGAGTCAGCATAGGTTTGTAACTAATAAGTCATGTCAGACTAACTTAATTTCCTTCTATGATGGTATCACTGATTGGGTGGATCAAGGAAATGCTGTAGATATAGTATATCTTGACTTCAGCAAAGCATTTGACAAAGTCTCTCATACAATCCTTATTGAAAAAAATGACTAAGTATGGAATGGACAAGGCAACTGTTAGGTGGATTCATAACTGGCTTAGTGATCGGACCCAAAGAGTGGTCGTAAATGGCTGCACATCCAGTTGGAAGAATGTCTCAAGTGGGGTACCACAGGGCTCTGTCCTGGGCCCTGTATTGTTCAACATCTTTATCAACGATTTAGATGAAGGAATTGTGGGTAAACTGATTAAATTTGCTGATGACACAAAGCTAGGAGGGATAGCTAATACTAGAGAAGAGAGAGAGAGGATTCAAAAAGATTTAAATAAACTGGAGAAGTGGGCAGCAACTAACAGAATGGTTTTTAACAGGGAGAAATGCAAAGTACTACATCTGGGCAATAAAAATGAAAAAAGCATATATAGAATGGGAGGAATAGGGCTAAGTGACAGCACATGTGAAAAAGACTTGGGTATACTAATAGATCACAGACTGAATATGAGTCAACAGTGTGATGCAGCAGCAAAAAAGGCAAATGCAATTCTAGGATGTATTAACAGAAGCATACAGTCTAGATCACGTGAAGTCATTATTTCCCTCTACTCCTCTTTGGTCAGACCTCATCTGGAATATTGTGTCCAGTTTTGGGCACCACATTTTAAAAAAGACATCAACAAACTGGAGCAAGTTCAGAAAAGAGCGACCAGAATGGTGACCGGTCTGCAAACCCTGTCTTATGAGGAAAGGTTGCAGGATTTGGGAATGTTTAGTTTGCAAAAGAGAAGACTGAGAGGAGACTTAATAGCCGTCTACAAATATCTCAAGGGCTGTCACATTGTAGAAGGATCAACTTTATTCTCATTTGCACAAGGAAAGACTAGAAGCAATGGGATGAAACTGAATGGGAGGAGACACAGATTAGATATTAGAAAAAACTTTTTGACAGTTAGAGTGATCAATGAGTGGAACAGGCTGCCACGAGAAGTGGTGAGTTCTCCTTCAATGGAAGTCTTCAAACAGAGGCTTCACAGACATCTGACTGGGATGATTTAGCGAATCCTGCTTTGTGCAGGGGGTTGGACCAGATGGCCCAGGAGGTCCCTTCCAACTCTACGATTCTATGATTATGTATCTTGTATACGGCAGGTAACTCCAAACGAAACGCCACAGGATTGACAATAGCGGAGATCCTAAACGGACCAATGAACCTGGGTCCCAACTTAAGCGATGGTATTTTGAGTTTGATGCTCCTTGTAGACAACCATACCCAATCCCCCACACAGGTCCGGACCTGGCACATGTTTACGGTCAGCCACACGTCTATACCTAGACCCTACACTCAGCAAGCACTGCTTTACTCTCATCCAAATGGATGACAATTGTGCTCCCAACTCGTCCTCCTTAGGGACGCCAACCGAGCACCCCTGGCGCAAGGTACAGAATTGGGGATGTTGACCATAAATACAAAAAAAAAGGAGATTCCCCTGACGATTCCTGACAATGATTGTTTATCGCGAATTCAGCCAGAGGAAGAAACGCTGACCACTCTTCCTGATTGTCAGACACAAAACAGCATAAGTATTGTTCCAGGTTTTGGTTCATACGCCCAGTCTGCCCATTCGACTGCGGATGGAAAGCCGAAGAATGAGACAATTTGATCCCTAGACGTGAACAAAACGCTCTCCAAAATGTTGCCACAAATTGTGTACCTCTATCAGATACAATGTCAGACGGGACACCATGAAGTCTGACCACCTCGCGAATAAATACCTGAGCAAGGGTCTTCGCATTGGGCAAAGATGGGGAAGCAAAGCAACGAAATGCGACATTTTAGAGAACTCATCAACTATTACCAGAATGACCGTGTTCCCAGCCGAGGAGGGCAAATCCGTAATGAAATCCATGGAAATCTCAGTCCATGGCTTACTGGGCACACAGAGGATGCAACATGCCAGTAGGACGGGAACGTGGTGTCTTGGCCCGTGCGCACGTGGTACAGGCAGACACATATGAGGCCATGTCCTGCCGGATTTTGGACCACCAAAAACGACGTGATACAAGTTCCAGAGTGCCCTTAACCCCTGGGTGGCCTGCATGGACAGTATCGTGATGTTCCCCTAACACCTTTAAGCGTAGGTGTAATGGCACAAACGATTTATTAGGAGGCAGACCCGGCGGTACCTCCTCCTCAGCCTCAGCAATCTCTGCCTCCACTTCTGTCGTGATAGCCGAGACTACAACACCCTTTTGGAGGATAGGCACCGGCTCCTCACATGGCTCTCCCCCCGAAAAACATCTGGACAGGGCGTCCGCCTTAGTATTCTTAGAACCTGGTCGGTAGGTCACAAAAAAATTGAACCGGGTGAAGAATAACGCCCAGCGAGCCTGTCTGGGGGACAGGCGTTTAGCAGACTCTAAATAAAGCAGATTTTTATGGTCTGTAATAACAGTAATCTGATGAACAGCCCCCTCCAAGAAGTGTCGCCATTCCTCAAATGCCAACTTGATGGCCAACAATTCCCTGTTACCAATATCATAATTGTGCTCAGCCGGCGACAGCTTCTTGGAGAAGTAGGCACATGGATGCAATTTGCCCAAGGATGGACCCTGAGACAGTACCGCCCCCACTCCAACCTCAGATGCATCCACCTCCACGGTAAATGGTAGGGAGACATCAGGCTGAACCAGGATGGGAGCTGAAGCAAAACGGTTTTTGAGGAATTCAAACGCGCGCACCGCCGCCTCAGACCAGTCAGAAAAATTAGTACCTCTTTTAGTCATGTCGGTGAGCGGTTTAGCAATTATAGAAAAATTCTTAATAAATTTCCTATAATAGTTGGAAAAGCCTAAAAACCGCTGAAGCGCCTTGAGATTATCAGGCCGATCCCAATGCAGCACCGCTTGCACCTTAGCGGTGTCCATTTTAAACCCTGAGGCGGAAATAACATAACCCAAAAAAGGTAATTCTTGGACGACAAATACACATTTCTCAAGCTTGGCATAGAGCTTGTTCTCCCTGAGCAACTGCAACACCTGCCTAACATGCTCTATGTGTGCATCACAGTCGCGTGAGTAAATAAGAATGTCATCAAGGTATATAATAACAAATTTCCCCAAGAGATGAGAAAAGACATCATTTATGAAATGTTGAAATACTGTTGGCACGCTCGTCAACCCAAATGGCATCACCAAATTCTCAAAATGACCCTCAGGGGTATTAAATGCCATCTTCCATTCATCCCCTTGACGGACTCTTATGAGATTGTACGCCCCCTGAGGTCAAGTTTGGAAAAGCATTTGGCACCAGACACCTGGTTGAACAAATCGGGTATGAGTGGCATCGGGTATGGGTCACTAACCGTAATCTGGTTGAGTTCCCTGAAATCCAGACACGGGCGTAATCCGCCATCTTTCTTCTTGACAAAGAAGAACCCCGCCGCCAATGGAGATGATGAAGGCCTGATGTGCCCTTTGCTTAGACTTTCTGCAATGTATTCTTTGAGAGCATGCCTCTCCGGACCTGAGATATTAAACATCCGGGCTTTCGGTAACTTGGATCCCAGTTTTAACCTAATAACACAGTCATAGGGTCGGTGCGGTGGCAGCTCTGAACAACCCTTTTCAGAAAATACATCAGCAAAGTCCAGCAGTGGCTCTGAGATGCTTGGAGTCACCGCGGAAATACAAGTGGCCAGACAACTCTTCTGGCAATCTCTGCTCCACTGAATTATGTCCTGGGTTTTCCAGTCAATCACCGGATTGTGCATAGACAACCATGGAAACTCCAGAACTACCTGAGCAGGTAAATTACTGAGCACCTTACATGTTACCCGCTCAGAGTGTAAGACCCCAATGTGGAGTTGTACATCAGCCACAAACTCTTTAATCTCCCCTTGTGAGAGTGGGGAGGCATTGATGGTAACCACCCGAATAGGATTAGGCAGCTTCTCCACCTTCAATCCCGCTGTCCGCGCGAATCTCTCATCAATGAGATTAGCAGCTGAACCACTATCTACAAATACAGTAATCGACAGCTCTTGGCCCCCCGACTACTACCTTGGCAGGGAGCATACACTGGGAGACCAGCAAGGAGGATATGCAAAGGCTCAGATTAGACTCCTCCAAACCCTCTGAGCCTAGCAGTTTTCCACCGGCGCGTCCTTCTTAGGTACCAGCCGGCAGACATTAATAAAATGTCCTTTCTTGCCACAAAAAAAAACAAACCCCTTGCTTTCTGGGCAAGGGACATTTATGCTTGTTACTTTGTGAATGTGATATACCACCGATCTGCATAGGCTCAACAGATTCACCCGAAGTAGCCTCACCAAAAACTGCCCCCCCACAGGACAAGTCTCCTGCGAACTCTGACGAAAGCGGCGATCAATGCGTACTACAAGCACCATAGCAGCCTCCGGAGAGGCGGGAGTCTCATACATTAACAGAGCCCGTTTAACCCTTCCAGAAACCCCATGCAAAAATTGACTCCTTAGTGCAGGGTCCTTCCACTAAGTGTCCACAGCCCAGCGACGAAATTCAGTACAGTAATCCTCCGCCAGTCGCTCACGCTGGAGCAGAGAGCGTATTTTAGATTCTGCTAACGCCAGTCTGTCAGGATCGTCATAGATTAAACCAAGAGCAGAAAAAAAAAGGTCTACAGACTCAAATGCAGGTGAATCAGAAGGTAGTGAAAAAGCCCATGCTTGTGGATCACCACTCAGCAAAGAAATTACCAAGCCCACACGCTGAGCCTCATTTCCTGTGGAGAGTGGACGCATGCGAAAATACAATCTGCAGGATTCACGAAATACAACGAACTTACAGCGATCACCAGAAAATCGTTCAGGGAGAGGTGACTTGGGTTCAGCTGTCCTGACTGCTGCATCAGTCTGTACAACAGGAACCGACATGCCTTGTTGCTGGACCGCCCCCCTCAGTTCAGTGACCTGTAAGGACAGAGCCTCCAGATGTTTGGTTAAGGAGACTATAGGATCCATGGTAACTAATTCTTGGGCCGACTATAATGTCACAGGAAGCTTAGGTAAATCTAGGCTGAACCCCGGGGCCCCTGCGGTGTCCCTCAGCCTAGAGACCCTGTCCATAGTAATGAGGCAACACACAGGATTCAGTGGTTTAATGACACTTTAAACAGCATGTTAGCAGAAAGTAAAGAAAAAACACAAACATACTCCATCTTGGAGAACCACTGGTTTCAGACTCACCCTTGCATGGGACAGGCTTAACTAAGCGGCTGCCCGGTCAGCGGCGTCCGCTAGGTGCCATTCCCTGTGTTGTTTTGAGACTTGCTGCTAAGTCTTTGCAGCACGGTTAGTCCAACAAAGCCTGAACTTGTTAACTCCAGCCTAGTTCCTCATACCTTGCACACACACACACACACACTCTCTCCATGTGCCAAACACCAACCTCCATTACATAGCCCATAACCCCACCCACAGGTGAGGTACACATCACATGGGCGGGCCACGTGATCGTGACATCATTGAAGGTCCTCAACTTTAGGGAAAATTCCAGCCAAACTTTATCCTGCTGGGAGAAATATATCTTCCATCCAGCACTACACTCTTTGCTGCACCACATACCTCCCTGTTGCAAATTCTCTTCATCTGACTTCTGAGTCGGGGCTCCCTCTGGTGGTTACTGCAGGTAGTGGAGCTGGTCGGGTTGACAGAAGTTTGCCACCTGACGACGATGACTGGAAATCAGGGGTTACTGACTGGGAGGATATAAGTAAGCAGGCTTCCCTCAGTTGCTGCTGGTGATTTGTTTCTTCCTGTGCATTTTGAGGTCTGCTGTCTCCTGCCTGATCTTGCATTTTTCAGTTAAGATGTTCATTTGCTAATCCTTTGCATCTGATCTGGTTTTGCCTCTTTTTGCCTTGCTGTAAGGGTTCAGCGTGCTCCCTGCTGGGGCAGTGCTGGACCACGCTCCATATGTTACAGCTTGTGTCAGTTTGTTCAGTTCCCTTTTATATTAGTCTCTTTTGCTTTGCTGCTAGTTCACACCAGAATGCTGATATAGCGGGGGAGAGGTCGTGAGACCTCTGTTTTTTGTACATCAGACGTGTTGGATTTTTTAGGGTTTTTGCGTGATTGCAGACAGTGTCTTTCCTATCTAGACAGTTTGGGCCCCATCATTTGCTCAGTCTATTTTCTGCCTGTGTTTGTGCCTCATCTTGTCTCACCGACAATACATGTTTGGGGGCTATTTCTTTGGGGTTCTACTCCGGGGCAGTTTAGATTTCACTTTTCTTGCTTTAAGCTTAGTTAGCTCTCTGGCTGTGCCAAGGCGTCTAGGGCATCGTAGGTAAGCTCCACGGCTACTGCTAGTTGTGTTGTTAGGATTAGGGGTCTGCAATCCACTAAGTTACCAACCTTTTTGGTTTCCTGGTGGCCTAGCCTATTCCTGCCATCCTCCTCGGTGACCTATTCATAACACCTCCCCCCTTTGTTCAACCCTAGGAGGGTGGACCCATGACATACAGTGAACACTGGACAGGGCATCTGCATTCCCCTTTAGACTGCCTGCCTGATGTTCTACTGAAAATTTGAAATTTTGCAGGGACAGAAACCACCTGGTGACTCACGCATTCCTCTACTTAGCTTGACTCATTCCACTCCTTAGCTTGATTCATCCACGTGAGAGGGGAATGATCTGTCATCAAACGAAATGTCCTCCCCAGCAAATAATAGCGCAACGACTCAAGTGCCCACTTAATGGCCAGGCACTCTTGCTCCACAATACTGTACCTGGTTTTAGCTGGGGTCAGCTTCCGGCTCAGGAAACTAACGGGATGCTCTTCCCCATTAACCTCAAGACAGCACGGCATCAAGCCCTATCTCAAAGGCATCAGTCTGCACAAAGAACTCTCTTTTGAAATCGGGTGTAACCAGAACTGGTGTACCACACAGTACCAATTTTAACTTTACAAAGGCCTCCTCTATGTAATCATTCCAGCAGACCATCACAGACTTCCTCCCTTTCAAGCAGCCTGTTAAGGTGTGGACAGGGTTGCAACGTTGGGAATAAACCGCCTGTAATACCCCACTAAACCTAAAAAAGGCTTGTAGTAAAATATGTATATGTATGCATGTATGACCAGCAGTAATTAACATTTGTCCTTACACTGCAGCTCTCCACACAGGTCATGACCTCATGTTAAAAAAAACCTCAAAAAATATTTTTGGGATCAAAGATAAAAAGAAAACCAAGGTAGCAACAGAAAAAATGATCCCTAAAACTTCACTTTTAATCAATATTTTAAAATCTGGACAATCCCTGTTAATAGGGACTAGGGTAATATTTAAACAGACACCAGACAAAGAATAATAATAAATACTCCGGGTCACTAAACTCGCCCTAATAGGCCCTAGCAGTCCCTGCCTAACCGCGGAGGTTGGCACCCTAATTGTAGACGATAGTGGCGCCCCCACTCAACGTCGGTGACCCTAATACACCCTAAGAGACCCTAGTCCACGGAGAGGATACACAGAAAACACAAACACACAATAAATACCCGAAAAAAACCCCTGGTGGAGAGACTGTATAACGTCTAAGATATTTGACTTATCTCGTACTAGAATCGTGGGCATATGAACCCACCCTGAATAATATCTCGTAGTAAAAAATACTAGTATATAGCAGCTTTTAATGACTTATCTCGTAATAAAAAAGGCTTATGCTGCAGAAAATGACAGATCAGATATAGCCCCCAAAAAAAGAGAAAGAAAAAAACGTTTATACAGTAAAAAGTGCAGCCACAATAATGCACAATTCAAGCACTTCAGGTCAAATAACCACAAAAAATATCCACCAGATGGAAATTAGTGGCATGAAAATAATATACAAAACGCTTATTGAGTCATGAATAGTGGACACATAATAGTCCTACATGTAAACAATGACGACAATAAAGAACACTCCCTGATAAACAAATGTGCGCACATTGCACTGATCTTTCGGCCGGGGTGATGGAATCCCCTTTTCTTCTTTGCCCCTGATGAACCCTCAGTATTTAGGAGGGGGAAACGCGTCGGGCTGGGCCTTATATCTTCTGATGGCTGATAAGTATTAATAATCTTATAACGCTGACAGACCTATTGTTTGATGGATGGCAAAATGTTTTTGTATTAGGGCAACCTGTTTATCAGGGTGTTCTTTATTGCCGTCATTGTTTACATGTAGGACTATTATGTGTCCACTATTCATGAGACGTTATACAGTCTCTCCACCAGGGGTTTTTTTCGGGTGTTTATTGTGTGTTTGTGTTTTCTGTGTATCCTCGTCGTGGACTAGGGTCTCTTAGGGTGTATTAGGGTCACCGACGTTGAGTGGGGGCGCCACTATCGTCTACAATTAGGGTGCCAACCTCCGCGGTTAGGCAGGGACTGCTAGGGCCTATTAGGGCGAGTTTAGTGACCCGGAGTATTTATTATTATTCTTTGTCTGGTGTCTGTTTAAATATTACCCTAGTCCCTATTAACAGGGATTGTCTAGATTTTAAAATATTGATTAAAAGTGAAGTTTTAGGGATCATGTTTTCTGTTGCTACCTTGGTTTTCTCATAACCAAGTGGAAACATTTTCACACCCTCCAGCTCTTTTGAAGAAGAGATGCCAATTGGAGAATGACACCATCTATCTATGAGAAAGGTTACACAGAGTTTCAGAGAAAAAAAAATGTATTCATTGTTACAATAGCCATGGTCCAGTCACAAACCAGCAATTAGAATATTAACATGAGAGGCTCGTCTAGAAATTGGAGCGCCAAGTCACAACTATGAATTAGGCCTACACACAAAGAAAGGGGTTCACAGTGAGGGGCAGCCTAGCTGTTGTGCTCCATTCCATATCCTCCCCCCCCCCGCGGGACAGAGTATCAGGATGCAAAGTTAAATATTTCTGTAAGTTTTCTCCCTTTTATTTTATCACTGTTTTGCATATTTGTATGTCACTTTCATTTACATTTTTATATCCTATTAATTGTAAGCTCTGTACTTTTTATATTAAAGCTTAAAACTTTAATAAGTCTGAACCTTGTTGCTCTAATGAATCCATGGCCTTAGAGTGTGCGCTCCTGGTGATTGGCACATAGTAGTAGTACTTCCAGGACTCATCGCCCGTGTGTTCGGTGAGTGGTGGCAGCGTGTATGAGCGGGGTGTGTGGTCTGTGCCGGGGTGTGATTTATTATCCCACTGCAGCATAGGACAGAGGTCGAATGCTGGACTGAGTGACAGGAGACAGATTAACCCTTGCATGCGCAACCCCAAGTCACGTGCTGAGAAGCGGGTACGTGACAAATTGGTGGCAGCGGTGGGATATGCAAATATATCCTCCATGGTAATTCGTGACCAGGATTTTACCTGCTTTGTTGTGAGGGGACAGGGCCAGTTCTGAATTGCCTCCACCTTGTTTACTTGGGGTTTGAGGACTTCTCTCCCAATGACAAAACCCAAGTATCAAGCTTCCTCCAGCCCTATGGAACACTTCTTTGGGTTGGAGGTTAGCTCTGCTTGACGCAGACAATCTATCACCGCCTGTACTTTTGTTAAGTGACTTTCCCAGTCTGCACTGTACACAATATCAGCCAGATGGCTGAGGCATAACGGCGATGGGGACGGAGAACAATATCCATTAACCGCTGGAACGTCACTGGTGCACCATGCAACCCAAAGGGTAATACTTTATACTGGAACAGCCCGTTGGGTTTTACACAGGCCGTTTTTTCCTTAGCCGCCTCTGATAGGGCCCCTGCCAATATCCTTTTGTGAGGTCAAGAGTTGAAAAATACCGTGTCTGCCCAAACCGCTCTATAAATACATCGACCCCGGGCATGGGGTAGGCATCAAATTTGGAAATTTCATTAAATTTTCTAAACTCATTACAGAACCTTAGCGTCCTATCAGGCTTGGGTGTTATGACTATTGGGCTGGCCCACTCACTTTGGGACTCTTCAATGACCCCAGCTGCAGCATAGTTTTGTTTTCTTTTTAAATATTTTTATTAAAATTTTTATAAAACTGGTAAGTGGAGAGGGAGGGGGGGAACAAGGAGGGGGAAGGAAAAGGATAAATGTAAAGGTCTTAAAAAAATAGAGAACCTTTGTAACAAAGCATACATCAATAAGTATACAACATAGTAATACCAATAAGCGGTACAAAATGCTGAACCTTTGAGGAGAGGCAAGAGGGCGGTCTAATCTAATCTTGTAAGGAGGTATATGAGAAAAATTTAAACTCTTCTAAATTTACTGTTCCAAACCTTCCATTTTTAGTGTGGGCGGGAATAGTATTATTAATAACGGCAAACCTCCAATCAATAGCATTATGTTGGTAGATTTCATTTAAAATGTCTGAGAATTTAGGAGGATCAGGTTTCTTCCAAAAGTAAGCCAAATTATTTTTAAACTACCAGGAGGATATGAATAACTACCCGTCTCACCGACGGGTGCAATTGACCCATATCCAAGGAAAGCAATGCTTTTTGGGGAATCAAAGTAAAGTTTCCAGTGAAGGATTCAATATGATGAGAAACCTGGAGCCAGAAGATGTGGTAAAGATTCACTGGTTGACCTCAACCTCTCCAACAGAGGGGGGAATGGTCCTTGTTAATGTGAGAGTCTAATAGGCGTGAGATACCACCTGGTAAGTAGTTTAAGATAAGACTCATGAAGAGTCATCGATACGTTAGATGTATACGTAATTTTTATGGCAATGTCCCATTGCTCAATCGGAACAACAATCCCAAGGTCGGTCTCCCATCTCCTTAAATATATACTCTCACAAGAGAGATCCTCTCTATGGAAAAAAGAGCACACATTCCTTAGGCTCCAGGTCTTCTTATTATTTAGGCTGCACAGCAGTGAAGACACAATTTCATAATTAAATGCTTTGCCTAAAAGGATTTTTTGTATTTTTTAACATTAAGGGAAAAATTCAGTGGAGGGGACATTATATTTGGCTCTTAATTCGCTGAATGTGAGAAAATTGGACCCATTGTGCATGTTTTTTATTACCCAACTTACTCCAGATTTTTGAGAGAGGGAAGTCAAAAATGAAAGCCACTGCACGAAGCGGAAACCTCAAAGCCTGTTCAACTTTGTTAAATTTTTTATATGATTTGATCAGTGATCTCCATGCAGAAATGACGGGACCGAAAATAGGATGAGAAGATACCCTTCGAGGCTCTTGAAACAAGAAGTAGAAAAACAATTCTTTTAGAGGGCCAAATTTACTTATGTCTCTTTCCAGGTAGAACCAAGCTGGGAATTTGTGTGTACTGTTGAGCCAATACCAGCTCTGCTTAATTAATAAGGCCATATAGTATGCATGCAGGTTAGGCATGCTCGTACCTCCTCTGCTCTTATGTTTATATAGCATTTCTGACGACATTCTGGGCCTCCTATCATTCCACACGAATGATTTTAGCAAATTTTGTAAATTTTGTATAGACTGAAAGGGAAGAGTGATTGGGAACGTCCTAAAAAAATAGAGAATTTTGGGCAGAATGATGGATTTCGCAACCATCACCCTACCAAACATAGAGTTCACTTTGCCTGAAAAAGGAAATATCCTGAGAGACAGTTGCAAGGATCCCATTTAGATTTGCCTTGACAGTTGTCTGGATAGAACTAGCTATAGTGATCCCAAATAACCTCTCTTTATCTTCCCAGGCAAACTCAGAACTTCTCTTTAGCGCCTCGATTTCTACAGAAGTCATGTTGAGGGTTAAGAATTTCAACTTGTGAAAATTAATTTTGAAATAAGAGGCCCTTGAAAACATTTCCAAATCAGCAGCAAGTGCTCTGATGGAATTCAAGGGGTCCAGTAGGGTCAAAAAGAGGTTGTCAGCAAATAGTCCAATTTTAAAACGACGGGAGGGGAAATCAAATCCTGGAATAGTCTCACTGGATCTGATCTTCTCCGCCAGTGGCTCTATTGCCAACACAAAGAGCAAGGGTGACAAAGGGCACCCCCTGTCTTGTTCCGTTTGAAATAGGGAACGGGTTTGAGAGGCAATGATTAGCATAGATTCTGGCATTGGGGCAGAATATAATGCGAAGACCGATGAACGGAATCCTTGGCTGAAACCAAATTTAGCTAAAGTCGCTTCCAGGTAAGACCAATTTATCCTGTCAAAGGCCTTTTCTGCGTCCAATGCCAGAAACACCGATCTACTATTGGATAGATTTGCCCTGGTAAGTAGATTCAAAACTCTCCTCGTTCCATCTGCCGCCTGACATCCCTCGACAAAGCCAATCTGGTCATCGGATAACATCCGAGGGAGTATGCCTTTTAACCTTTCGGCAAGCAATTTAGAATAAATTTTAATGTCAGCGTTTATGAGTGATATTGGCCTGTAATTTTGCATAGTCTCCTGGTCCCCCCCCCCCCCCCCAACTTTTGGAATCAGAACAATTACAGCTTCCCCGACAGGACGCTGCATTAAACACTGAGACCATATGTGGGATCAAGGCTTTAGAAAAGGACTTGAAGTATTCGGAGGAGAAACCATCAGGTCAGAAGGGGCAATCAAGGAGTTCCAGGTCAGAATGAGTCAACCTGGAAAGGTTAATGTCCGCCAGAAAATTATTAATAGATTCGTGGTTCGCAACAGGAGCCCGAGGGTCGTCTTTAAGATTATACAAACGCTGGTAAAATTCTGCAAATGAGTTAGTGATATCTTTAGGGTGTGTTTTGGGTTCACCCAAGAGGGAGACTATCTTGCTTATCCTTCTGTTGACTCTTTCCTGTTTCAGTTTCGCCATCATGAATCTGGTAGGTCTGTTCAATGATGTATGTCTTAAGTTTTGAGGCTTTGATTACTGCCTCGTATTCTTGGCTAATTTCGAGTTTTAGGCTTTGTCTAAGATTTAAAATTTCCCCTTGAAGGGCAGGGGAAGGAAGTGACTGATTATTTTCTTGCTCCTCTCTCTCATTGATCAGTTTTTGCAAAGTGGCAATTTTTTCTCTGTTTTTCTTTCTATACCTCGAGGAAATCTGGATGAGAGTTCCCCATTATACAGCCTTGTGGGCTTTCCACAGTGTAAAAATATCAATTTCGTCTGATTGGTTTTCATTGACGTTGGCAATATGATTTTCAATCTCTTGTTTAACCCCTTACTGACATCCGACGTACTATCCCGTCCATGGGACCCGGGCCCCTATGCCCATGGACGGGATAGTACGTCTACCGCGATCAGCGGCGCCCACGTGGTGAGCGCTGCTGATCGCGGCCGGGTGTCAGCTGATTATCACAGCTGACACCCGGCACAATGTGTCAGGGGCGGTCACGGACCGCCCCTGACACGTTAACCCCTTGCATACCGCGATCAAACACGATCGCGGTGTACCGGGAGTTAAAGGGAAGCATCGGCAGGGAGGGGGCTCCCTCCGTGCTTCCCTGAGCCCCCCACGGCAGCGCAATGTGCAGCGCTGCTGCGGGGGGCTCTTTCCCTACAGGCCCCCAGATCCAAGATGGCGACGGGGGCCTTCGGGGGCCTGCAGGAAGCTGGCTTCCTCAGTGCCTGCAAAGCGCAGGCATGAGAAAGCCTTTGGCACTGCCTGTGACAGATTGCTGATCTGTCAGTGATCTGTGATGTGACAGATCAGCGATCTGTCACAGGACAGTGATGTCCCACCTGGCACTATGTAATAAAGTAAAAAAAAAAAGTGTAAAAATAATTTTAAAAAAATCGCCATTAGTTAACCCCTTTAGCGATCCCCTTAAAAAATAAAAATAAAAAACAAAGCAAAAAATAATGATTTATTATCATACCGCCAAACAAAAAGTGCAATAACGCGCGATCAAAAAGACGCATATAAATATCCATGGTACCGCTGAAAACGTCATCTTGTCCCGCAAAAAACTTGTCCCGCATCAGCGAAAAAATAAAAAAGTTATAGCTCGCAGAATAAAGCGATGCAAAAATAATTATTTTTTATATAAAATAGTTTTCATTGCATAAAACCGACAAAACATAAAAAAACGACCTAAATGAGGTATCGCTGTAACCGTACTGACCCGAAGAATAAAAGGGCTTTATCAATTTTACCACACGCGGAACGGTGTAAACGCACTCCCCCAAAAGAAATTCATGAAAAGCTGGTTTTTGTTCATTCTTCGTCCCAAATATCGGAATAAAAAGCGATCAAAAAATGTCACGTGCCCGAAAATGGTACCAATAAAAACGTCAACTCGTCCCGCAAAAAATAAGACCTCACATGACTCGGTGGGTCAAAATACGGAAAAATTATAACTCTCAATATGTGGTGATGCAAAAACTATTTTTACAATAAAAAGCGTCTTTTAGCGTGTGACAGCCGCCAAACATAAAAACCGCCATATATAGTAAATCAAACCCCCCGTTATCACCCCCTTAGTTAGGGAAAAATAATAAAACTAAAAGAAAATGTATTTATTTCCATTTTTCCATTAGGGTTAGGGCTTGGGTTAGGGCTGAGATTAGGGTTAGGGGTGTGTTGGGGTTCGGGTTGGAGTTAGAACTGGGGGTTTCCACTGTTTGGGCACATCAGATGCTCTCCAAATGCAACATGGCGTCTGATCTCAATTCCAGCCAATTCTGAGTTGAAAAAGTCATATGGTGCTCCTTCCCTTCCAAGCTCTGCCATGCGCCCAAACAGTGTTTTACCCCCACATGTAGGGTATCAGCCTACTCAGGACAAATTGCAAAACAATTTTTGGGGTCCAATTTCTCCTGTTACCCTTAGGAAAATAAAAAATTGGGAGCAAAAATATCATTTTTGTGAAAAAAAATGATTTTTTTATTTTCACGTCCGAGTGTTATAAACTTCTGTGAAGCACTTGGGGGTTCAAAGTGCTCACCTCACATCTAGATAAGTTCCTTAGGGGGTCTAGTTTTCAAAATGGGGTCATTTGGGGGGGTTTCCACTGTTTAGGTACATTAGGGGCTCTCCAAAGGCAACATGACACCCGCAGACCATTCCATCAATGTCTGCATTCCAAAACGTCACTACTTCCCTTCCGAGCCCCGACGTGTGCCCATACAGTAGTTTTCTCCCACATATGGGGTATCAGCATACTCAGGACAAATTGCACAACAACTTTTAGGGTCCAATTTCTCCTGTTACCCTTGGGAAAATAAAAAAAATGGTGACTAAAAGATCATGTTTGTGGAAAAAATACGAATTTTTTATTTTCACGCCCGGGCGTTATAAACTTCTGTGAAGCACTGGGGGGTTCAAAGTGCTCACCACACATCTAGATAAGTTCCTTGGGGGGTCTAGTTTACAAATTGTGGGGGGTTTCCACTGTTTAGGTACATCAGGGGTTTTTCAATCGCGACATGGTGTCCGATCTCAATTCCAGCCAAAAACGTCAAATGGCGCTGCTTCCCTTCCGAGCTCTGCCATGCGCCCAAATAGTGGTTTACCCCCACATATGGGGTATCAGCCTACTCAGGAGAAATTGCGCAATAACTTTTAGGGTGCTGTTACCCTTGGAAAAATAAGAATTGAGGGTGAAAAGATCATTTTTGTGAAAAAAATATGATTTTTTAATTGTACCGCTGTACGTTATAAACTTCTGTAAAGCCCTTGTAGGTTCAAAGTTCTCACCACATATCTAGATAAGTTCCTTGGGGGGGTCTAGTTTCCAAAATGGGGTCACTTGTAGGGGGTTTCCACTGTTTAGGTACATCAGGGACTCTCCAAACGTGACATGGCGTCCGATCTGAATTCCAGCCAATTTTGCATTGAAAAAGTCAAACGGCGCTCCTTCCATTCTGAGCTCTGCCATGCGCCGAAACAGTCGTTTACCCCCACAAATCAGGTATCAGCGTACTCAGGACAAATTGCACAATAACTTTTGCAGTCCAATTTCTCCTGTTACCCTTGGTAAAATAAAAAAAATTGAACCTGAAGTATTTTTTTTGTGAAAAAAAGTTAGATGTTCATTTTTTTTAAATATTCAAAAAAATTCCTGTGACGCACCTAAAGGGTTAATAAACTTCTTGAATGTGGTTTTGAGCACCTTAAGGGGTGCAGTTTTTAGAATGGTGTCACTTTTGGGTATTTTCTATCATATAGACCCCTCAAAGTGGCTTCAAACGTGATGTGGTCCTAAAAATAAAATGGTGTTGTAAAAATGAGAAATTGCTGGTCAACTTTTAACCCTTATAACTTCCTAACAAAAAAAAAATTTTGGTTCCAAAATTGTGCTGAGGTAAAGTAAACATGTGGGAAATGTTAGTTATCAAGTTTTTTGTGTGCCGTATCTCTGTGATTTAAGGGCATAAAAATTCAAAGTTGGAAAATTGCGAAATTTTCAACATTTTTGCCAAATTTCCATTTTTTTCACAAATAAACGCAAGTTATTTGAATGAAATTTTACCACTAACATGAAGTACAATATGTCACGAGAAAACAATGTCAGAATCACCGGGATCCATGGAAGCGTTCCAGAGTTATGACCTCATAAAGGTACAGTGGTCAGAATTGTAAAAATTGGCCCGGTCAAGAACGTGCAAACCACCCTTGGGGGTGAAGGGGTTAAACTCATGTATTTTAAAAAGTGATGGGTTATTTTTCCAGAGACGGGTATTCTCTAGAGATGGGCCTAGTGTGAATTGTGCTAAGACCGGGGAGTGATCAGATAAGGACTTATTCAGGATTTTAATACTTTGAAACTTAATTAATGAAAAAATATTTGGAGGAATCAGATCAATTTGTGAGGATGTCATATGGACATCGGAATAGTGGGTGTATTCCCTTGAAGACGTGTTAAGGCAGCGAAACGTGTCGTAGTATTCATTTTGAATAAGCCAATGTTTTAGTACTGGAGCCCTATACCTAACCGATGATGTAGAATCCATGCTGCTGTCGAGTATTATGCTAATAATAATACTCTTTATATAGCACCAACATATTCCGCAGCGCTTTACAGTTTAACAGTTTCAAAACACAAGTCATAAGTAACAACGCTAACAATACAATAATTAAAGCACAATCAGCCGCCCCTGCTGGTGAGAGCTTACACTCTACAATGAGGTGGGGGAGATACAGAGGACAGGGGTGTATTTTCAGTGGTGCATTTACAATGAAGGTCCGGCCATCTTGAGGGAGTGAGGGATGGATGGAGATAGTGAATGGGCTACACACGCACACTTACACATAGAATGACTGATTAGTGAACGCGATAGGCCACTCTGAACAAATGTGTTTTGAGGTAGCGCCTGAAACTATGTAAATTATGGATAGTCCTAATTTCTTGGGGTAGAGCATTCCAGAGGATTGGCGCAACACGGGAGAAGTCTTGGAGTCGGGAGTGGGAGGTACGGATTAGTGCAGAGGTTAGTCGAAAGTCTTTTAAAGAGCGCAGCGATCGGCTAGGCAGATAGACAGAAATGAGGGAGGAGATGTAGGGGGGTGCCGCACTGTGGAGAGCTTTGTGGGTGAGAACAAGTACTTTGAATTGGATCCTATAATGAATGGGCAGCCAATGTAAGGACTGGCGAAGAGCGGATGCGTCCGAGTACCGATTAGCCAGATAGATGACCCTGGCTGCTGCATAAAGGATGGACTGGAGATGGGATAGTCGAGTGACGGGGAGGCCAATTAATAGAGCGTTGCAGTAATCCAGGCGAGAGTGGATCAATGCAACAGTGAGGGTTTTTGTTGTTTCCATGGTGAGAAAAGGGCGGATTTTAGAGATGTTCTTTAGGTGTAAGCAGCAAGAGTGGGAAAGAGATTGTATATGGGATGTGAAGGAGAGATTGGTGTCAAACCTGCTGCCCGGGTGCTATTGTGGTGCCACCCACGGAGAGGGAAATGTCAGATTTAGGGAGGTTAGTAGACGGCGGGAGCAGAAGTAGTTCAGTTTTGGAGAGGTTGAGTTTCAGATAGAGAGCGGACATGATGTTGGAGACTGCGGACAGACAGTCACTGGCGTTCTGTAGTACAGCAGGGTAAGGTCGGGGAATGACGTATATAGTTGTGTCATCAGCATAAAGAGGATACTGAAAGCCAAATCTGCTGATGGTCTGTCCAATTGGGGCCATGTAGAGAGAGAAGAGAAGGGGGCAAAGGACTGAGCCCTGAGGTACCCCGACAGCAAGAGGAAGAGGAGATGACGTGGAGCCAGAGAACAAAACACTGAAGGAGCGGTCAGAAAGATAGGAAGAGAACCAGGAGAGAGCAGTGTCCTTAATGCCCAGTGACTGGAGCCTGGAGAGTAGGAGACGGTGGTCAACAGTGTCGAAAGCTGCAGATAGGTCGAGAAGAATGAGCAGCGAGTGGTCACCGTTACGTTTTGCTGTCAGAAAGTCAATGGTCACTTTGATGAGTGCACTTTCAGTCGAATGAAGGGGGCGGAAGCCGGAATGTGAAGGGTCTAGAAGGGAGAGAGTGAAGAGGTAAGGAGGGAGTAAAGTAGGAGCTCAAAAAGTTTAGAGATATAGGGGAGATTGGAGACTGGTCTGTAGTTATTTGTGCAGGATGAGTTGAGAGCGGGTTTCTTTAGTAATGGAGTAACGATGGAGTGTTTGAAGGAGGATGGGAAAATGCCAGAGAAGAGTGAGAGATTAAAGATTGCAGTTAGGTGAGTTGCGACGACTGGAGAGAGAGACTGGAGGAGATGTGAGGGAATGGGGTCGGTAGTGCATGTAGTCGGACGAGAGGAAGAGAGGAGTCTGGAGACTTCTTCTGTGATGGGATCAAATGTGGAAAGTGAGCCAGGGGAGATGCAGTACTTGGTGGTTGGGAGCAGATTTCCTAACGGATATTATCTATTTTTTCTGTAAAGTGGGAGGCCAGGTCATCAGCACAAATGTCTGTGATAGGGGCTTCACTGTTTCACACTATAGGAACGGAAAAAAGCGAAAATAGGGTCTTATCCGATAAACAGGGTAAGAAACGTATCGGGATTCTACTCACCTGATATAGGAGAGGTATAGCGCATGAAATTATCAGTCGGCTGCTGCACATCCAAAGGTCAAACCAGTGACCGCCGAAGCATATAGTTAAATGGAACTTTTTTATGGATTCAGTGTGCTGCTTAACATGACACACAATTACTCGTGCTTTAATAGATCGATGTTTAATTTATTTTCCCAACGCGTTTCGAAGTACAAATCACTTCTTCCTCAGGGGATGATATACAGGAGAAAATAGCGTTGCATTCAACTTAAATACACTTTATACACAAAGTATATGTGATAGGGGCTTGTGCTTTCGGCCTGAGGAGGGAGTGAAAAGTGTAAAAAGTTTCTTGGGGTTGTTGGCTAGTGAGGAGATCAGGGTGGTGAAGTAGGTCTATTTGGTGAGGTGAAGGGCAGCGTTATAAGTTCTTAACATAAATTTGAAGTTGATGAAGTCTTCTGGTGTGCGGGTTTTTCTCCATAGGCGATATGTTAGTCTCCAGCCAGGACAAGGTCCCCAGATTTAGTATTGTTAATTTTCTTTTGGTGTTTATTTAGGAAATAAATTGGTCTTTTATAGGGATTGGAGAAGCAGGAAGCTCATCTGCATATTTCTGATGCATTCTGGGAAGAGGAGAAGAGTCGCCTTAAGCTGATCGATCGCTGGGACTTGCCGGGTCTCGCTGTTTGAGGACATCGCAAAATCAGGGATTGGAGAAGCAGGAAGCTCATCTGCATATTTCCGGTGCATTCTGGGAAGAGGAGAAGAGTCGCCTTAAGCTGATCGATCGCTGAGACTTGTCGGGTCTCGCTGTTTGAGGACATCGCAAAACCAGGGATTGGAGAAGAAGGAAGCTCATCTGCATATTTCTGAAAAGTGGAGCCGTGTGACGAAAAGAAGCAAACGGATCAAGTGGTCATCACCACCCACACAGCTTAGTAACCAATATGAAGCCCTCATGCTGGAGAACGAAAATGGCACAGCTCAGGATGATACCGTATCTACAAGAGAAGACACATTATCAACAAAAGAGGAAACAAATGACACTCAAAAACATTCACGAGCAACAAGCAGTGCGTCCGGAAAGAAAAGAAGAGTGGTAGTTATGGGCGACTCACTACTAAGAGGCACGGAGGCAACTATCTGCAGGCCGGACATAACCGCACGAGAAGTATGCTGCCTCCCAGGAGAAAAAATCAAGGATGTGGTCAACAGGACACCAACTATCCTCAAATCCAAGGACGACTACCCTTTCCTAATGATACATGTAGGCACAAACGACACGGCAGGAAATGACCTACCAGCTATCTGCGAAGACTTTGAAATTCTGAGGAAGAAAATAAAGGAACGGAACGTACAGGTTGTTTTCTCATCAATCCTCCCAGTCGATGGCCATGGCATCATAAGATGGAATAGGATACTAGAGGTGAACAACTGGCTACGACGGTGGTGCAGGCAGCAAGGATTTGGATTCTTGGACCATGGCGTGAATTACCTGTACGATGGACTCGCAAGAGATGGGATACACCTCACAAAACCTGGGAAACACACATTCGCCAGAAGACTTGCCACACTCATCAGGAGGGCTTTAAACTAGAAGAGGGGAAGGGAGGAAAAACAGCAGACAAGAACAAGCAGCAGAAGGACAAACTAATCAAGGATACTAGATGTGGTACAGAGGACCCAAGACAGGGTACTCAGAAGGAAGCTAAGAAAAAGGAAGCAAAACTTCTTTCCTGCATGCTGACCAACGCAAGGAGCCTGACCAATAAGACTGAAGATCTGGAGTTGGTAATGTATGAGGAAAAATACAACCTAGTAGGAATAACTGAGACATGGTTAGACGACAGCTAGGACTGGGCGACTAACTTGCAAGGACATGATTTGTTTAGGAGGAATCGTGAAAAAAGGAAAGGGGGCGGAGTCTGTCTATATATAAAGTCCACACTAAGAGAAGATATAAAAGAGGGAAACGAAGAGGTGGAGTCTCTATGGGTGGAGATACAAGGAGGGAAAAGTAATAAAATTCTCATAGGGGTTTGTTATAAGCCACCAAATATAACAGAAACCACTGAGAATGTATTATTGAGACAAAGAGACAAAGCAGCAAATCCCAATGAGGTGATTATTATGGGGGACTTCAACTACCTCGACATAGACTGGGAACCTGAAACCTGCGGATCTCAGAAAGGAAACCAATGTCTGTCAGTGACCAAGGATAATTATCTGTCACAACTTGTGCAGGGCCCAACTAGAGGGACGGCCCTTCTGGACTTAATGTTAAGCCACAGGCCGGATAGAATAACAGAAGTGCGAGTCGATGGGCACCGAGGGAACAGTGACCACAATATAACACAATCCCACTTGTCCTTCAGTAAGGTGCCCTGGAAGGAGGTTACAAAAACGCTGAATTTCAGGAAAGCAAAGTTTGATCAGCTTAGAGAGGACCTTCCCCGAACTGATTGGGACAATGCCCTCAAAAATAGGAGCACAGAAAATAAATGGGAAATATTTAAATCCGTTTTACATCCCCACTGCGAGCTAGCCATACCGTACAGAAATAAAAGGGCTAGGAGCAGGAGAACACCAATGTGGCTGAATAAGGATGTAAAAAGGGCAACAACAAGAACAAGGCATTTAGGAAGCTAAAACAAGAAGGCAATGAAGAAGCATTAAAAAGTTATAGAGAAAAAAATAAAATGTGTAAAAAACAAATACATTTAGCAAAAGTGGAAACTGAGAGACTAATTGCTAAGGAAAGTAAAACAAACCCCAAACTATTCTTTAATGATATAAACAGTAAAATGATTAAAATTGATGGTGTCGGCCCTTTAAAGAACAATGAGGGTGAAATCATAGAGAGCGATGTGGGAAAAGCAAATGTTTTAAACACTTTTTTCTCAGCAGTGTTCACACAGGAAAAGGATTTGCCAGAGGAAATGCAGAGTGATCATGTAAACTCCCCATTAAGTATTACCTGCCTAACCCAGGAAGAAGTGCAGAACCGCCTTAGTAAGATGAAAACGGACAAATCACCAGGCCCTGATGGCATTCACCCTCGGGTATTAAGGGAGTTAAGTAATGTGATAGACAGGCCTCTATTCCTTATATGTAAAGACTCTATAGAATCAGGGTCTGTTCCTTTTGATTGGCGGCAAGAAAATGTGGCACCAATATTCAAAAAGGGGTGTAAAAGGGAACCTGGAAACTATAGGCCGGTAAGCTTAACATCTATTGTGGGTAAAATATTTGAAGGGTTTCTAAGGGATACCATTATGGAATATCTCAATGTTAATAAATGTTTAACTCCATATCAACATGGATTTATGAAGGATCGCTCCTGTCAGACTAACCTGATCAGCTTCTATGAGGATGTGAGCGCTCAAATGGACCCAGGAGAATCATTGGATGTCATTTATCTCGACTTCTCTAAAGCATGTGACACTGTCCCACATAAAAGATTGGTAAGTAAGAGGAGAAAGCTTGGGCTAGGGGAAAATGTGTGTAGATGGGTAGGTAGCTGGCTGAGTGATAGAAAACAAAGAGTGGTTATTAATGGGGCATCCTCAGATTGGGCCAGGGTTACTAGTGGGGGACCACAGGGGTCTGTATTGGGCCCCCTACTATTTAATATATTAATGGTCTAGTGCAGGGGTCCCCAACCGCCGGTCCGCGGCCCAGCACCGAGCCGTTGCAGTGCCCTTGCCGGTCCGCGGACACAAGGGGAGCCGGGGGGCGGTGCAGCAGCTGATACTCAGGCTTCATCCCGCGGCGGCTTCATCCCGCGGCGGCTTCATCCCGCGGCGGCTTCATCCCGCGGCGGCTTCATCCCGCGCTGAGCGGTCACGTGCTACCGCTCATTTAAGGTCATGAATATGGACGCCACTCATCTCCCATAGGCGTGGCGTCCATATTCATAGACCTTAATGAGCGGTAGCACGTGACCGCTCCGCACAGGAGCTGAAGCGCCGCGAGATGCAGGGACGTGCAGCGACGGGAAGGAAGTTCAGCGACGTGAGGGTAAGTATGATGGGGAGGATGGGGGAGCCAAGCGGAGCCATAAATATAAGGGAGAGAGAGTGGGAGCGGAGCCATATACACAGGGGAGGGAGAATGGGAGCGGAGCCATATACACAGGGGAGGGAGAATGGGAGCGGAGCCATATATACAGGGGAGGGAGAGTGGGAGCGGAGCCATATACACAGGGGAGGGAGAATGGGAGCGGAGCCATATACACAGGGGAGGGAGAATGGGAGCGGAGCCATATACACAGGGGAGGGAGAATGGGAGCGGAGCCATATACACAGGGGAGGGAGAATGGGAGCGGAGCCATATACACAGGGGAGGGAGAATGGGAGCGGAGCCATATACACAGGGGAGGGAGAATGGGAGCGGAGCCATATACACAGGGGAGGGAGAATGGGAGCGGAGCCATATACACAGGGGAGGGAGAATGGGAGCGGAGCCATATACACAGGAGGGAGAATGGGAGCGGAGTCATATACACAGGGGAGGGAGAATGGAAGCGGAGTCATATACACAGGGGAGGGAGAATGGGAGCGGAGCCATATACACAGGGGAGGGAGAATGGGAGCGGAGCCATATACACAGGGGAGGGAGAATGGGAGCGGAGCCATATACACAGGAGGGAGAATGGGAGCGGAGCCATATACACAGGAGGGAGAATGGGAGCGGAGTCATATACACAGGGGAGGGAGAATGGGAGCGGAGTCATATACACAGGGGAGGGAGAATGGGAGCGGAGCCATATATACAAGGGAGGGAGAATGGGAGCGGAGCCATATACACAGGAGGGAGCGTGGGAGCGGAGCCATATACACAGGAGGGAGAATGGGAGCGGAGCCATATATACAAGGGAGGGAGATTGGAGCGGAGCCATATACACAGGAGGGAGAATGGGAGCAGAGTCATATACACAGGAGGGAGAATGGGAGCGGAGCCATATATACAAGGGAGGGAGAATGGGAGCGGAGCCATATATACAAGGGAGGGAGAGTGGGAGCAGAGCCATATATACAAGGGAGGGAGAGTGGGAGCAGAGCCATATATACAGGGGAGGGAGACTGGGAGCAGAGCCATATATACAAGGGAGGCCGGGAGAGTGGAAGCAGAGCCATATAGACAAGGGAGCGAGAGTGGGAGCGGAGCCATATATACAAGGGAGGGAGAGTGGAAGCAGAGCCATATATACAAGGGAGGGAGAGTGGGAGCGGAGCCATATATACAAGGGAGGCCGGGAGAGTGGGAGCGGAGCCATGTATACAAGGGAGGGAGAGTGGGAGCGGAGCCATATATACAAGGGAGGGAGAGTGGAAGCAGAGCCATATATACAAGGGAGGGAGAGTGGGAGCGGAGCCATATATACAAGGGAGGCCGGGAGAGTGGGAGCGGAGCCATGTATACAAGGGAGGGAGAGTGGGAGCGGAGCCATGCATACAGGATGGGACAGGGGAGCCATGTATACAGGATAGAAGAGTGGGAGCAGAGCCATGCATACAGGATGGGAGGATGGGAGCGGAGCCATGTATACAGGATGGGAGAGTGGGAGCAGAGCCATGTATACAGGATGGGACAGGGGAGCCATGCATACAACAAGGGGAGCCACACAGAGCTGGACGGGGGGGACCACACATACATTTTCTGATGATTAGAAAATAATCAGCATGTACAGTACTCCAGTACAATTGTTCTTAAGTGTTCAATGCTCCATTTCCTTGTAGGTTCCAATCATCATTAGCAGTGACGGTCATCAGTAGAAGTAGCCCAGTGCTCCCACTGAAACAGAAACAAGCCAGGTGCTCCCACTCATTCAAAACCTATGGTGAGTTGAGTCACATTAAAAATGTTATAATTAAATGATAAATATGCACTGCTAAACTACAACCGCGTCCATAGCCCCGCCCCCTTATGACCAAAGCCCTGCCCCTGTCACACCTCCATCCCCGCCCTGCCGGGCCATGGAAGAATGGTCTTGGTTCAAGCCGGTCCCTGGTGCAAAAAAGGTTGGGGACCACTGGTCTAGTGGATGGCTTACACAGTAAAATATCAGTATTTGCAGATGATACAAAACTATGTAAGGTAGTTAACACAAAGGAGGACAGTTTACAACTACAGACAGATTTGAGTAAATTGGAGAATTGGGCTGAAAAATGGCAAATGAGGTTTCACACAGATAAGTGTAAGGTTCTGCACATGGGAAGGAGAAACAGATGCTACAATTACTTACTAAATGGGAAACTGCTGGGGAAATCAGACATGGAAAAAGACTTAGGCATCTTAGTCAATAAGAAGCTAAATTGGAGTGCCCAGTGTCAGGCAGCTGCCACCAAAGCAAATAGGGTTATGGGATGCATTAGAAGAGATCTGGGGACACGAGATAAAAACATAATTCTCCCTCTGTACAAATCACTCGTCAGACCACACTTGGAGGATTCTGTGCAATTTTGGACGCCGGTGCTCAAGAAAGACATTACTGAACTTGAAAGGGTTCAAAGGCGGCTACTAAAATGATAAATGGAGTTGGTTCACTACAATACCCAGAAAGGTTATCAAAATTAGGTTTATTTACTCTAGAAAAGAGAAGACTTAGGGGAGACCTAATATATATGTACAAGTATATCAGAGGGCAGTAAAGAGATCTCTCCAATGAACTGTTTGTACCAAGGACTGTGACAAGAACAAGGGGGCATTCTCTTCGTTTGGAGGAAAGACAATTTCTGCACCAGCATAGAAGAGGGTTCTTCACGGTAAGAGCAGTGAGGCTCTGGAATTCTCTTCCTGAGGAAGTGGTGATGGCCAACTCACTGAATGTAAGAAAGGAATGGAGGCTTTTCTTGTGAGTAACAGTATAGAAGGTTACGAATAACAGAATATTATAGGTAGATGGGTGACCCAGCTTAGGGGAAGGAATTTTTTTCCCTATGGAGAAAATTGGCTTCTACTCTGTGGGTTTTTTGCCTTCTCCAGGATCAACAATGCAGAACAGCTGCACTAAAAATAGGCTGAACTAGATGGACATAAGGTCTTCCTTCAGCCTTCAAAACTATGTTACTATGTTACCGTGCAGAGCCTATTATTGAGGAGACAGACAAGGATGTGATATCTACCCAGCGAATCAGTGACCTCATTGAGCAAGTTGAATGGGATATCGCCACTTAGCAATGTAATGACTCCAGCTTTCTTAGAGGGACCTGAAGACCTGTGTAGAACCAGAAAGCAAAATAATCCCTAAAAAATAACTTTTAATTCAATCACTAAAAACATATAATGGTAAAATTACCTAAATACCCAGGGGGTCAGGGATTAGAGCACCTCAAAAACATTTCTAGAATTCGACCTTTTCTTACTTTTGACTCTGCAAAAACTCTTACTGTTTCTCTTATTCATTCTCGTCTCGACTATTGTAACTCTCTTCTAATCGGTCTCCCTCTTACAAAACTCTCCCCTCTCCAATCTGTCTTGAATGCTGCAGCCAGGATCATATTCCTCACCAATCGTTACACCGATGCCTCTACCTTGTGCCAGTCATTACACTGGCTACCCATCCACTCCAGAATTCAGTATAAACTTATTACCCTCACCCACAAAGCCCTCCATGGCTCAGCACCACCCTACATCTCCTCCCTTGTTTCAGTATACCACCCTACCCGCGCCCTCCGTTCTGCTGATGACCTGAGGTTAGTATCCTCAATAGTCAGAACCTCCCACTCCCGTCTCCAAGACTTTACACGTGCCGCGCCAATTCTTTGGAATGCACTTCCCAGGTCAATACGATTAGTCCCCAGTCCCCACAATTTTAAGCGTGTCCTGAAAACGCATTTATTCAGACTGGCCTATCGCCTCAACACATTAACCTAACCTATCCCTGTGTGGCAGAGCCAAAAATTTTACCATAACCAGGTTCCCAGCATCATGTTCCCACATGCTTTATGCATCCATTAGCCCTCTGTGTCTGTACTGTTACACACTTAACATTATGGCTGGTCCATACAATCAGGGCAACTGTTACCACCCACCTTTCGTGTCTACCTCTTTCCTCATAGACTGTAAGCTTGCGAGCAGGGCCCTCACTCCTCTTGGTATCTGTTATAATCTACTGTATGTGATTATTGTTATGCTGTAATGTCTATTGTCTGTACAAATCCCCTCTGAAATGTAAAGTGCTGTGGAATATGTCGGCGCTATAAAAATAAAATTTATTATTATTATTATTATTAGAGCAAAGTCAGAGAAATAGTTATAAACATCAGTGGCAAAAAGCTACTAAGCCCTAATAAGCCCTGATGAGGCCCTTCCTAACCGCGGAGGTTGGCACCCTAGTTGTTGATGATGTGGCGCCCCTAATAACGCCCTAGACCACCCTGCGTATACAAAAATGGGGAACACAAAAAAATACACACACACCCACAATACTGAAAATACAGAAAGTGAGGAGACAATTATTGTCTCGTGCAAAAAGTGCTAAGTGCTGTACACTTATCTCGTAGTCTAAAAAACCTTCAAAACCAAGGTCTTATCTCGGAGTATGGGTTTTAGCAGCTTAAATAGGACTTATCTCGTAGTCAAAAAACGGTAGCCTGCTACAATAAACAGACCCATAGAGAAAATATTGAGAAAAACGTCTACAGAGAGATCAATGTCTATAATCGACAGCATACAAAAAAATTGTCCAAATTTAAGGACAAGCAGATAAAATATTCTACACGCTGCACATTAAGATGACAGAAAAGTGCAAAAAGCTGTCAAAAACCGTTGCATCTGCACCAGGGGTTTATTTATCCCCATGTATCCTGAGGCTCAACCAACCTCATCCAACGTGCATATGGGAACAATCCACCTCCTATGCCATATCCCAGCAACAGCATGCATATCCGACAATGCCTAATGAGGCTCAAAACTGCCTCACCCCAAAACGCCGCATCTCATGTGGCAGACGAGATATAGCACCGTGCAGTAACCCTGCCAAAAAAGTGCAAGCACATTGTCTAGATGGACTGTGCTAAATATACTCCCCACAGTAGGATAGATGAACGGGAGGATTCATACCAACAATAATAATGCAGTGCTCAGCATTTCATAGATCAAAAAATGGAATAGAACTCTCCATCTCAAAGGGTTAATGGCGTTCCTTACAAAGATACCACATGGAGTCTGCCAAAAATGTAACGTGCAGCATATACTTATCAGCCATAGATGCAGACAGGAACCCCACGAGGGTTCATCAGGGGTCAAAAAGTGGGGACTCATTACCCCTGGCCGAAGTGACAGTGCAGCGTGCGGCTTGCCTAAAGCGCCGTCATTTACAGATTCGGCATAAATGCAGCAACGCCCACTTCCGGTAAAGTAGTAATCCAATATGGCGTTGATATGAAACGCAAACTGCGGTCCACCACCCGGAAGGGAGTAATGAAGGGGCGGGCCACTGAGTGTTGAATAATCTGGCTCATGCAGGACGTGCACCCACCTAAGGCAGCGCACAGGAACGACTCTTATGCTACTTGGTTCCGGACATATGTTTCATGGTATCACAGTATATCCCGTCACAAGAGTTTGCTCATACCCAGACGACATCAGGCCACTCATATCAGAAGAACCGCTTACACTGCATGCTACATATAGCAAGAAATGGTTTTAATATGTCACAAAACATGGAGCGGACAGCTACCTAATATAGATAATCCCTTAGAAGTAATATATTAGTATTTATTCTTCCGCATTTCTTATTTCATTATTGAAAAAATGTTTAACCCCTTAAGCCCCAAGGGTGGTTTGCACATTAATGACCGGGCCATTTTTTACAATTCTGACCACTGTCCCTTTATGAGGTAATAACTCTGGAGCTTCCGTGGATCCCGGTGATTCGGAGATTGTTTTCTCGTGACATATTGTCCTTCATGTCAGTGGTAAAATTTCATTCATATAACTTGCGTTTAATTGTGAAAAAAAACGGAAATATGGAAAAATTTTTGAAAATATTGCAATTTTCAAACTTTGAATTTTTATGCCCTTAAAAATAGAGAAATATGTGACACAAAGTAATTACTAAATAACATTTCCCGCATGTTTACTTTACATCAGCACAATTTTGGAAACAAAATATTTTTTTGTTAGGAAGTTATTAGGGTTTAAAAGTTGACCAGCGATTTCTCATTTTTACATCAAAATTTACAAAACCATTTTTTTAGGGACCACCTCACATTCAAAGTCACTTTGAGGGGTCTATATGGCAGAAAATACCCAAAAGTGACACCATTCTAAAATCTGTACCCCTAAAGCTACTCAAAACTACATTCAGGAAGATTATTAACCCTTCAGGTGTTTCACAGGAGCAGAAGCAACATGGAAGGAAAAAAGAACATTTAACTTTTTAGTCACAAAAATGATCTTTTAGCAACTTTTTTTTTATTTCCCCAAGGGTAACAGGAGAAATTGGACCCCAAAAGTTGTTGTCCAATTTGTCCTGAGTACGCTGATACCCCATATGTGGGGAAGAACCACAGTTTCGGCGCATGGCAGGGCTCAGAAGGGAAGGAGCGCCGTTTGACTTTTTCAATCTAAAATTGGCTGAAATTGAGATCGGACGTCATGTTCCGTTTGGAGAACCCATGATATGCCTAAACAGTGGAAACCCCCCACAAGTGACCCCATTTTGGAAACTAGACCCCCTAAGGAACTTATCTAGATGTGTGGTGAGCACTTTGACCCCCCAAGGACTTCACAGAAGTTTATAACGCCCGGGTGTAAAAATAAAAAATCATATTTTTTTCCACAAACATGATCGTTTAGTCCCCAATTTGTTATTTTCCCAAGGGTATCAGGAGAAATTGGACCCCAAAAGTTGTTGTCCAATTTGTCCTGAGTGCGCTGATACCCCATATGTGGGGGAGAAACACTGTTTGGGCACACAGCAGTACTCGGAAGGGAAAGAGCGCCGTTTGATATTTTCAACCTAAAATTGGCTGAAATTGAGATCGGATGCCATGTTCCGTTTGGAGAACCCATGATATGCCTAAACAGTGGAAACCCCCCACAAGTGACCCCATTTTGGAAACTAGACCCCCTAAGGAACTTATCTAGATGTGTGGTGAGCACTTTGAACCCCCAAGTGTTTCGCTAAAGCTTATAATGCCCGGGCGTGAAAAAATTTTTTTTTTTTTCCCGCAAAAATGATCTTAGACCCCAATTTGTTATTTTCCCAAGAGTATCAGGAGAAATTGGACCCCAAAAGTTGTTGTCCAATTTGTCCTGAGTGCGCCAATACCCCATATGTGGGGGAGAAACACTGTTTGGGCACACGGCAGGGCTCGAAAGGGAAGTAATGACGTTTTGGAATGCAGAATTTGATGGAATGGTCTGTGGGCGTCATGTTCCGCTTGCAGAGCCCCTGATGTACCTAAACAGTGGAACCCCCCACAAGTGACCCCATTTTGGAAACTAGTCCCCCTAAGGAACTTATCTAGATGTGTGGTGAGCACTTTGAACCCCCAAGTGTTTCGCTAAAGCTTATAATGCCCGGGCGTGAAAATATAAAATCCTATTTTGTTTCCACATAAATGATTTTTAGTCCCCAATTTTTAATTTTCCCAAGAGTAACAGGAGAAATTGGACCCCAAAAGACGTTGTCCAATTTGACCTGAGTACGCTGGTACCCCACATGGGGGAAAAAACTGTTTAGGCACATGTCGGGGCTCGAAAGGGAAGTAGTGACGTTTTGGAATGCAGACTTTGATGGGTCTGCTGGCGTCATGTTCCGTTTGCAGAGCCCCTGATGCGCCTAAACAGGAAAAAACCCACGTGACATCATTTTGTATACTTGACCCCCAAAGAACAAATCTAGATATGCCCCCAACTAAACTAATGTAAATTAGTAGTGCATGGAGGTGTGGTACAATTTGAAGCAATCCTTCATACACAGGTCAGGTTTTTCGGGGCAGGTGTCGCACTGGTAAATGGTGTCCTTGCGTATTGCCTTTTTGTAACACACTCGGCAGCTTATTTGCGGCTTACCTTTTCTACCAGTTGGCGGGACCACCCCCGGAAAATGCTGACCTGGTACGATACGAGCACCTTCAGTTCCGGAAGTACTGGGACCCGCTCCTTCCTGAGCGCCAAACATCAGGGCCTTAACCACTACCTCCTGGAACTCAAGGTACGACGTATCAGTGTGGAGTGCACATTGTGACAGCAGGAATGCGTTGAGCATTGCCATTTGTACGATGTGCACGGCCAGCTTTTTGTACCACGCCCTGGCCTTTCTGAGAGCATTGTACGGTTGGAGGTATTAATCGGATAGATCAACGCCCTCCATGTTTTTGTTGTACCCCACGACACAGGTTGGTTTGCTGACCTGTGTGGAGGTACCCCGTACAGTGCAGAGGGTGCTGCCATCACCGTGTATGGTGGTCAAGAGATGGACATCATTCTTGTTCTTGTACTTGACCAGAAGTAGGTGGTCGCTACATTGGGCTCTGCTCTCACCTTTTCTGAGCATCTGCCCAAGTAGCGTCTTCGGAAGGCCGCTCTGATTTTTGCGGACAGTACCGCAGGCTGCGGTACCTCGCGCAGAGAGGGATTTGTAGAGTGGGATGCTGGTATAAATGTTATCAGTGTAGAGGTGATCACCTTTATCCAGCAGGGGGTGAACTAAATCCCACACAATTTTCCCACTCACTCCCAGGACAGGAGGACACTCAGGGGGTTCAATCCTGGTGTCCTTTCCTTCGTAGACTCTAAAGCTGTGAGTGTACCCTGAGGTACTCTTAGAGTTTGATTCCGTACCTGGCCCTCTTACTGGGCAGGTATTGACGGAATCCGAGCCTTCCCTTGAAATGGACCAAGGACTCATCCACGCTGATCTCCCTTTGGGGCACGTACACTTCAGCAAACTTTTTGTTGAAGTGTTCGATGACCAGCCGAACTTTGAACAGACGGTAAAAGTTGGGGTCATCTTGTGCGGGACACTGCATTATCGGTATAATGCAGAAACTTGTGGATGGCCTCAAAACACGTCCGGACCATGACCATTCGGAACACTGGAGTGTTGTATAAAATATCAACACTCCAAAATTGCCGAATTTCCGGCTTCTTCAGTATCACCATGTGAAGGACCAGGCCCCAAAACTGCATCATTTCAACTGCGTCCACAGGAGACCAGTTGGAATATGATGAACGCGGGTTTTCCGCCAAAAATTGACGAGCGTACAAATTAGTTTGCTCCACCATGAGGTTAACAAAATCCTCAGAGAAAAAGACTTTGAAAAAGTCTATTTCTGTGAGGCCGGTGGTGTCAAACTTGATTCCCGATTCTGCCACAAAAGGAATCAGTGGTTCGTAATTTTCAGGGGGCGAATTCCATACACCGTCTACTGAATCAGCTTTGGGCAAGGTGGGCGCTGCCTCATCTTCTGTCCTGGAGCGTCTGCGTGGCGGTTCCGCAGGACCCGAGGAGAAAGATGAGGAGGGGGAAGAGGAAGAGGATGAAGAATCCGAAAAAGAAAGAAGAGTCGGATGCTCGTCCTCGCTATCAGTGTCGGAGGCAAGGTAAGAATATGCCTCCTCCATTGAATAGCGCTGTTGGGACGAACGCAACGGGCGGGACATTTGCTGTGAAAGTGGTGCTTGGGTGTACTTTATTTATAACTATGTGTATGTGTGGGGGGTGTGATTGGTGCACACTATCCTGTAAAGAAAAAGCTAAAAGAAAAAAGGAAATGGGGAGAAAAATACCTGTGAAAAGAAAAGTCTAAAACAGCAGGCCCTAGCTCTGATAAGTGAACGGTGTCACTTATCAAAGTTCAGTGGCGGCTGCTGGGTGTGCATACAGGTGTGGTGCAAGGGGGGGGTGAAAAAAAAGGAAATCAGCAGGCACAAGCTCTGATAAGTGAACTATGTCACTTATCACAGTTTGGCGGCTGTGGGATGCGAATAAGGAGTTGGCGCTAAGGGGGCTCCTAAATGTGCGCACAGAGATGGCGCAAAGGGGGATGGAGGGGGATGAAGAGAGATCGGACAGGGATCAGCACTTACGCTTGTAGTTAGGTGGCGCAAAGGGGGGGGGAAAGGAAATCAGCAGGCACAAGCTATGATAAGTGAACGATGTCACTTATCACAGTTTGGCGGCTGTGGGATGTGAATACGGAGTGGCGCAAAGGGGGCTGCTAAATGTGCGCACAGAGGCGGCGCAAAGGGGGATTGAGGGGGTAAAAAGAGGGGGAAGGGTGGGGATGAAGAGAGATCGGACAGGGATTAGCACTTACGCTTGTAGTCAGGTGGCGTAAAGGGGGGGTGAAAAAAAAGGAAATCAGCAGGCACAAGCTATGATAAGTGAACTATGTCACTTATCAAAGTTTGGCGGCTGTAGGATGCGAATATGGAGCTGGCGCAAAGGGGGCTTAGGGAAAAAAAAGCAAGCACGAGTGTTGATTGGTGAACTGCGCCACCAATCAACGCTCGGCGGCTGATAAATGTGCGGAGGTGGCGCAAAGGGGGGGGTGGAGGAAGGGGGGATGAAGCTAGATTGGGCAGGGATCGGGGATCAAGCAATACTTACAGTTGTAGTGTTTTCTTTTTTTTTTAGCAGGTATTGTGATGCTACAAGCTGCTGTGGCACCACAATACCCAGTACACCAGGAGATCCAGACGTATGACCGCTCTCTAGGGAATCCTCAGCTAGTGTGAGGACCCCCTGCAAAGCTGTCATACAGGTCACAGGCAGGTCAGGGACAGGTCACAGAGCGGTCACATCGCTGCTGTGACCCGTCATTGGTGGGATCGAATGATAACATTGATCCACCAATCCCTGCACTGCATGGTGACCATGACAACCGCCTAGGATCGGAGCTCACAGCTCCGATTCAAAGGCAGGTCATCAGGAGGGCACAGAGCGGTCACAGAGTGATCGCAGCTGTGCCCTGTGGTTGGCGCGACTGCCGATCTAATCGACCGCGCCAACCAGTCCTGCAGGCCCTGCTGGGCCTGTATCAGGTCCCTGCCTAGGATCGGTGCTAATACAGCACCGATCCGGACCGATACTAGCAGGGCAGAGCGGCGCTATAGCGCCGCTCTGCCCGGCGATTGGCGCAATCGGCACAATTGCGCCAATCCGGGGGGTTTTTGCCGGTGCCTGGCGTTGCCAGGCATCGGTTCCAGGATCGAGTACATCGGTACTCGATCCTAGCCTAGGACATCATTGTTTCAGCCGCGCCGATTGGCTGAAACAATGAGAAGTGCTGTGATTGGCTGTTTCGATTTCAACAGCCAATCACAGCGCTCGGGAGGAAAGCAGAGCGGCGACAGACACCAGGATGCCGAGGCCATCTACAATAAGATACGATGGCGTCGGAATTTTAATGCGATAGAGACTTAAGTCGCGATGTCGCATAAAATGCCATGACGTACTATCCTGTCCCTGGGTATTAAGTCCCAGGACACAGACATAGTAACAGTTTTGAAGGCTGAAGGAAGACCTTATGTCCATCTAGTTCAGCCTATTTTTAGTGCAGCTGTTCTGCATTGTTGATCCTGGGGAAGGCAAAAAAACCCACAGAGTAGAAGCCAATTTTCTCCATAGGGAAAAAAATTCCTTCCCCTAAGCTGGGTCAACCATCTACCTATAATATTCTGTTATCCGTAACCTTCTATACCGTTACTCACAAGAAAAGCCTCCATTCCTTTCTTACATTCAGTGAGTTGGCCATCACCACTTCCTCAGGAAGAGAATTCCAGAGCCTCACTGCTCTTACCGTGAAGAACCCTCTTCTATGCTGGTGCAGAAATTGTCTTTCCTCCAAACGAAGAGAATGCCCCCTTGTTCTTGTCACAGTCCTTGGTACAAACAGTTCATTGGAGAGATCTTTGTATTGCCCTCTGATATACTTGTACATATATATTAGGTCTCCCCTAAGTCTTCTCTTTTCTAGAGTAAATAGACCTAATTTTGATAACCTTTCTGGGTACTGTAGTGAACCAACTCCATTTATCATTTTAGTAGCCCGCCTTTGAACCCTTTCAAGTTCAGTAATGTCTTTCTTGAGCACCGGCGTCCAAAATTGCACAGAATCCTCCAAGTGTGGTCTGACGAGTGATTTGTACAGAGGGAGAATTATGTTTTCATCTCGTGTCCCCAGACCTCTTCTAATGCATCCCATGGCCCTATTTGCTTTGGTGGCAGCTGCCTGACACTGGGCACTCCAATTTAGCTTGTTATTGACTAAGATGCCGAAGTTTTTTTCCATGTCTGATTTCCCCAGCAGTTTCCCATTTAGTAAGTAATTGTAGCATCTGTTTCTCCTTCCCATGTGCATAACCTTACACTTATCTGTGTTAAACCTCATTTGCCATTTTTCAGCCCAATTCTCCAATTTACTCAAATCTGTCTGTAGTTGTAAACTGTCCTCCTTTGTGGTAACTACCTTACATAGTTTTGTATCATCTGCAAATACTGATATTTTACTGTGTAAGCCATCCACTAGATCATTAATCAATATATTAAATAGTAGGGGGCCCAATACAGACCCCTGTGGTCCCCCACTAGTAACCCTGGCCCAATCTGAGGATGCCCCATTAATAACCACTCTTTGTCTTCTATCACTAAGCCAGCTACCTACCCATCTACACACATTTTCCCCTAGCCCAAGCTTTCTCATCTTAATGACCAATCTTTTATGTGGGACAGTGTCAAATGCTTTAGAGAAGTCGAGATAAATGACAATGATTCTCCTGGGTCCATTTGAGAGCTTACATCCTCATAGGAGCTGATCAGGTTAGTCTGACAGGAGCGATCCTTCATAAATCCATGTCGATATGGAGTTAAACATTTATTAACATTGAGATATTCCATAATGGTATCCCTTAGAACAGTGATTTTCAACCTTTTTTGAGCCGCGGCACACTTTTTATACGTAAAAAATCCCGGGGCACACCACCAACCAAAATGGCACAAAATGACACTAAAACAGTACATATTATACATATAGTTAATAATATAGATTCTAAATGTATTTTTACTCACTCAGTGTGAAACCTGGGCCTGTTTCGATAAACACAAAAGGGATATCCTGGCAGGAAAGGTGGAAAGACACACACGAAGCTCTTCCTCAACAGTTCTCAGTCTCTCCCTGTTTTTAGTTTTTATCGCAGTCAAGCTTGAGAAGCCCAGCTCACATAGATATGTGGTCGAAAATGGGAGCAATGTCAAAATAGCTTTGTTGGCCAGAATGGGGAACTCCTTGGCAACAGATAACCAAAAACTGTGCAAAGGAAGATCAGCAAACTTTAGCTTTAAACCGCGGTCTTGCTTCAGTTCAATGAGTTCCTCTTGCTCCTTTAAAGTCATGTCCTTTCCAGCAACGGATAATGAGCTGTATGGGTCCCTAACCCAGTCAAGGCATTCTGTGAAGGTTGAAGAGAAATAAAACGATAACTTCTCCTCAAGAGTTTTCAAATGTCTGCCAATCACCTCGCACATTGCAGCAGTGTTGTCATCATGCAGTTTCTCGGTGAGCAGGAACATCTGAAGGTTGCCACCCTGCACATGTTGCTGCCAGAGCTGCACCTTTAAACGGAATCCGTTCATTTTATCAGTGCTTGTAAGCAGGTTTTCATTTCGGCCTTGCATCCGTGTGTTTAGTTCATTCAGATATTGAAATATATCAGCCAGGTATGCCAGCTTTGCACACCACTCATCACTTGCAAGCAGCTTTGAATAATCGGACCTCTCGTTTGTCAGAAATATTTTAAGTTCCTCTCGCAACTCATACACACGGGCCAGCACTTTGCCGCGTGACAGCCACCTGACCTCCGTGTGGACTGTGGAGCAATAAGATTTTATGTTCCGCGCCCATTTCTGTACACAAAGACGCAAATAAGCGACATCTCAAAGGTCGCGTCTTCACAAAGTTCACTATGCGCACAACATCATCCAACACAGGAGCTAGATCTGCTGGTAAGGTCTTTGCAACGAGGGCCTCACGGTGCAAGAAACAGTGGGTAACAAGAACATCTGGGTTTCTTTCTTTAACCCTACTTACAAAGCCTTTGATGCGCCCGACCATGGCTGCGGCTCCATCAGTGCAGACACCTGTGCAGTTTTCCCATGTAAGCCCACTTTTATCAACATATTCCGATGTGACCTGGAATATTACCTCTCCTGTTGATTTTTCTGGCAGTGCCTTGCAAAATAGGAAGTTTTCTCTAATGGCTTCTCCATCCACAAAACGCACATTGGCCAACAGCTGACAATGTCCACTGATATCCGTCGACTCATCAAGTTGCAAGGCAAATTTCTTACTGATGCGCACCTTTTCCAAAACAACAGTTTCAATGTCCGCAGACATGTCATCAATCCGTCTGGCAATTGTGTTATCAGAGAGAGGCACTTTAGCTATCTCTTTGGCTGCGTCAGGGCCAAGCATCTCATTTACAATAGCTTTACAAGCTGGCAGTATTAATGTTTCTGCCACAGTGTGGGACTTTTTTGATTTAGCTATGAGTTCAGCAACAAGGTAGCTAGCTTTGAGGGCTCTCTCATTTACCTTTGTGCTTTTTCTCAAAAAAGTTGCCCCTTTCTCATGGTTTGTACGTAAGCGTACAAAATACTCCATCGGCTTGTTTTGAACGGAAGGGTGTTTCGTTTGGAGATGGCGTTTAAGCTTGCTTGGCACCATGGCGCTATTGGAAAGCTTCTCACCACGCACAGTGGTGTTGGTGCTGTCGCATCCCCAGCGGAAGTAAATCCAAATGAAAGATAGCTTTCACTGTATTGCCTTGAGCTCACTGTCTTGTCTTTTTTCTTTTGTCGACCTCTCATACTAGGCCTTCATCTGGGTTAGAATTGTGTCCAGGGTCCTGTTCGGCATTTGCCTTTTCCATTCTCAAATACTTCTCCATCACTGCTGAGATAGTGTGCGCAGCCACACACTAAAATAGAAGAGTATTACATTATCTGCCACACTTAAACTTTAAGTCTTAAAGGACCTCTGCCAGGCATATTTCACTCTTGAGGGCTTAAAAAGCAGCTCTTGTGGTGATAAGAAGCCGATTTAAAACCCCCAAGAGTGAACTTCGTGAGAGCTGTATGTGTGTAATAATGACTTATATTACTACGGTCTGCATTTCCTGCTTGAATTGACACTAGTGACGTAGCACTCAGCTTTCTCTATAAGTAGAATAGAGCCGGCTGCAAAGTGCTACGAGCTACGCCACTAGAGTCAATTCAAGCAGGACATGACTGCTGAAGACCGGCAAAATATCAATTATTATTCCACACATACAGCTCTCACGGAGTTCACTCTTGGGGGTTTTAAATCAGCTTCTTATCACCACAAGAGCTGCTTTTTAAGCCCTCAAGAGTGAAATATGCCTGGCAGAGGTCCTTTCAATAAATTATTTATTTTAAAAAAGTTAAATAAAAAAGGATAACCCCCTCATATATACAATCCCATGTAACCTCATACATACAGTCCCATGTATTCCCATATATATATATATACAGTCCCATGTAAAGTCATACATACAGTCCCACGTATATGAGCCACATAATTATCAGCATATACCATATATATATATATAGTATATGAGCTGGCGCTTGTACTCCAGCCTCATGGCCATAGTATTTCTCATTGTACCCCTTTATATTGCAGTATATGAGCCACATAATTATCCCTTTCTTTTAGTAATATGCCCCATCATTATCCCCTTCATGTAGAAATTGCCCATTCCACTACCTCCATCATTTCCTTCTCCCCACCACCCCATTATTGCCCTTTCGACAACCCCATCATTGCCCTCTCCCCACCACCGCCTTCTTATCACCCCCATCACCGCCTTCTCCATTGCCCTCTCCCCATCACCGCCTTCTCCATGACTCCCATCATTGCTTCTCATCACATCCATCAACTCACCTACACACACACACAAACACACACCTCTCACCTAGACACACACACACAACCCTCACCTCTCCTCACCGGCAGCTTCCTCTCACTGGCACAGCAGCCGCGGGGCTGAATGATGTCATCCAGCCGCGCCGCTGACTGCTGTGTCAGGGAGGAAGCGACACAGGAACACGGGACTGCTGCCTCTCCGACCCGCCGCCCTGCTTGCCTCCACATGGCTAATTTGCATCGCATGTAAATTAGCCATGCGGACACGCGGCACACCCGACCATGTGTCGCGGCACACTAGTGTGCCGCGGAACACTGGTTGAAAACCACTGCCTTAGAAACCCTTCAAAAATGTTACCCACCACAGATGTTAAGCTTACCGACCTATAGTTTCCAGGTTCCCTTTTACACCCCTTTTTGAATATTGGTACCACATTTGCTTGCCGCCAATCAAAAGGAACAGACCCTGTTTCTATAGAGTCTTTACATATAAGGAATAGAGGCCTGTCTATCACATTACTTAACTCCCTTAATACCCGAGGGTGAATGCCATCAGGGCCTGGTGATTTGTCCGTTTTCATCTTACTGAGGCGGTTCTGCACTTCTTCCTGGGTTAGGCAGGTAATACTTAATGGGGAGTTTACATGATCACTCTGCATTTCCTCTGGCAAATCCTTTTCCTGTGTGAACACTGCTGAGAAAAAAGTATTTAAAACATTTGCTTTTCCCACATCGCTCTCTCTGATTTCACCCTCATTGTTCTTTAAAGGGCCGACACCATCAATTTTAATCATTTTACTGTTTATATAATTAAAGAATAGTTTGGGGTTTGTTTTACTTTCCTTAGCAATGAGTCTCTCAGTTTCCACTTTTGCTAAATGTGTTTGTTTTTTGCACATTTTATTTTTTTCTCTATAACTTTTTAATGCTTCTTCATTGCCTTCTTGTTTTAGCTTCTTAAATGCCTTGTTCTTGTTATTTATTGCCCTTTTTACATCCTTATTCAGCCACATTGGTGTTCTCCTGCTCCTAGTCCTTTTATTTCTGTACGGTATGGCTAGCTCGCAGTGGGGGTGTAAAACTGATATAAATATTTCCCATTTATTTTCTGTGCTCCGATTTTTGAGGACATTGTCCCAATCAATTCGGGGAAGGTCCTCTCTAAGCTGATCAAACTTTGCTTTCCTGAAAGTCAGCGTTTCAGTAACCTCCTTCCAGGGCGCCTTACTGAAGGACAAGTGGACTTGTGTTATATTGTGGTCACTGTTCCCTCGGTGCCATCGACTCGGACTTCTGTTATTCTATCCGGCCTGTGGCTTAACATTAAGTCCAGAAGGGCCGTCCCTCTAGTTGGGCCCTGCACAAGTGGGGACAGATAATTATCCTTGGTCACTGACAGACATTGGTTTCCTTTCTGAGATCCGCAGGTTTCGGTTTCCCAGTCTATGTCGGGGTAGTTGAAGTCCCCCATAATAATCACCTCGTTGGGATTTGCTGCTTTGTCTGTTTGTCTCAATAATACATTCTCAGTGGTTTCTGTTATATTTGGTGGCTTATAACAAACCCCTATGAGGATTTTATTACTTTTCCCTCCTTGTATCTCCACCCATAGAGACTCCACCTCTTCATTTCCCTCTTGTACATCTTCTCTTAGTGTGGGCTTTATATATATACAGACTCCGCCCCCTTTCCTTTTTTTACGATCCCTCCTAAACAAATCATATCCTTGCAAGTTAGTCGCCCAGTCATAGCTGTCGTCTAACCATGTCTCAGTTATTCCTACTAGGTCGTATTTTTCCTCATACATTACCAACTCCAGATCTTCACTCTTATTGGTCAGGCTTCTTGCGCTGGTCAGCATGCAGGAAAGAAGTTTTGCTTCCTTTTTCTTAGCTTCCTTCTGAGTACCCTGTCTTGGGTCCTCTTTACCACATCTAGTATCCTTGATTAGTTTGTCCTTCTGCTGCATGTTCTTGTCTGCTGTTTTCCTCCCATCCCCTCTACTTCTAGTTTAAAGCCCTCCTGATGAGTGTGGCAAGTCTTCTGGCGAATGTGTGTTTCCCAGGTTTTGTGAGGTGCATCCCATCTCTTGCGAGAAGTCCATCGTAGAGGTAATTCACGCCATGGTCCAAGAATCCAAATCCTTGCTGCCTGCACCACCGTCGTAGACCTCTAGTATCCTATTCAATCTTCTGATGCCATGGCCATCGACTGGGAGGATTGATAAGAAAACAACCTGTACGTTCCGTTCCTTTATTTTCTTCCTCAGAATTTCAAAGTCTTCGCAGATAGCTGGTAGGTCATTTCCTGCCGTGTCGTTTGTGCCTACATGTATCAGTAGGAAAGGGTAGTCGTCCTTGGATTTGAGGATAGTTGGTATTCTGTTGGCCACATCCTTGATTTTTGCTCCTGGGAGGCAGCATACTTCTCGTGCGGTTATGTCCGTCCTGCAGATAGTTGCCTCCGTGCCTCTTAGTAGTGAGTCGCCCACAACTACCACTTTTTCTTTCCGGACGCACTGCTTGTTGCTCATGTTTTTGAGTGTCATTTGTTTCCGCTTTTGTTGACACAGTAACTTCTTTTGTTGATAGTGTGTCTTCTCTTGTAGATACGGTATCATCCTGAGCTGGGCCATTTTCGTTCTCCAGCATGAGGGCTTCATATTGGTTGCTAAGCTGTGTGGGTGGTGATGACCACTTGATCCGTTTGCTTCTTTTCGTCACATGGCTCCACTTTTCAGCCTCTGTATGTGCTCTGAAGCTTTTCTCACTTTCCGTATCCTGAATGGTTGCTTCTGCTTCATCCAAGAAGTCCTCATGTTCTTTAATTACCTTCACTGTTGCTATTCTTTCTTCCAGTCCCTGCACCTTTTCCTCTAAGAGGGCAACAAGTTTCCACTTCTGACAGGTAAAGTTGATTTTTTGGCGCGGAAGATCCGTAAACATGTAGCATGTGTTGCAGGTGACCATGTGGATTTTCTTCTCTTGCATATTGCTATTGCTGATGCAGTCTATGATGGGTGGAAACACAAACAGCGATGTCCTCAAACAGCGAGACCCGGCAAGTCCCCGCAATCGATCAGCTTAAGGAGACTCTTCTCCTCTTCCCAGAATGCACCGGAAATATGCAGATGAGCTTCCTGCTTCTCTGATCCCTGGTTTTGCGATGTCCTCAAACAGCGAGACCCGGCAAGTCCCAGCGATCGATCAGCTTAAGGCGACTCTTCTCTTCCCAGAATGCACCGGAAATATGCAGATGAGCTTCCTGCTTCTCCAATCCCATGGAGGGGATAGTACGTCTCATGGCAGAAAGGGGTTAATGAAATATTTCATAGTATAATAGAAAATATATATCATGCGGAAGAAGGTTATATCAGGTATAATTATGGCACTCCGATCTACATGATATCAACACACAGTGACCTTATCCAAATTTTTTTTATAAAAACCCCTTCAAGTTTGGAGCAAAAAAGTTTTTTGTGTCCCATACATAACAAGAATAATGAATTCTAATAAAAATGTCACGACACAATCATCCTAAAAGGCTCCAAAAAAGCCATACAGGTATACAGGAGAAACGCAGGAACCCATTGATTATAGATAACTAGTAAAGTTTAACTGTTCATTAAGGCCCTTCGGGCTCTGTGATTCAAGCCAGAAGATCCAGCGTGTTTCACGCTGTAGGATCTCCCTGTCCCAATCCCCCTGTCTGACTGCAGGCTGAACTCTCTCAATAACGCGAAAACTGATCTGCTTATCGTCCCCCCCCCATGTATTACGCTGACATGATGAGCAAGGGAGGTATCCCTGTTATGTCTGATGTCCCCCAAATGTTCACCTATGTGAACGCGTAATTCACGCTTAGTTTTTCCCACATAGTCAAGGGGGCATATGAGCAAGTACAATGATATACAACTCCAGTAGTTTTACAGTTTGCAAAATCTCTCATTTGATAAATCCTCTTCGTATAAGCACTGCAGAAAGTTTGTGATGGACATACAAATTTGCAAAAACTACAATGTCCACATCTATATGTACCAGTTTCTCCATTCTGCAGCCATGTGCCCTCTCTCCTCTGAGGTTCCACGTGGCTACTCACCACCCGGTCTTTTATTGACTTACCCTTCCTATATGTAATTGATGGCCCTGGAGTTATACAATTACATATATCTCTATCGGTCCTAGGAATCGACCAATATTTCTTAAGAATGTCCATAACTCTACCAGATTCTTCATCAAAAGTCCGTATCAATCTGGTTATTGTATTTGAGTCCTCCTTCACCCTCGGGACAAGAAGGGACGTCATCCTAGTTTGTTTTGCACATCTGTACGCAGGTTCAATCACCTTCACAGGGTATCCCCTGTTTCTGAGTCTCCCCCACAGGTCTCTTGACTGCGACTCGAAATCCCCCCAATATGAGCAGTTCCTACGTAATCTGAGGAACTGCCCCCTTGGGATCCCACGTTTCAGGGATGGGGGGTGGTAGCTCTCCCACCTCAGGAGGCTATTCGTTGAAGTCGGTTTCCGATACAGACAGGTCTTCAAAGAACCATCATTAGAGATGGATATATTAACATCCAAAAAGGTGATCTGGTCTCCACCCACTTTGTGAGTGAAGAAAAGCCCCATTTCGTTTTTATTAAGAGTATCCACAAAGGAACTAAAGGATTCACCACTCCCTGCCCAGAGGACGAGGATGTCGTCGATGTAACGTCCCCAGAATAAAATCCTTGGGGACCAGACAACATCCTCGTCCCCAAAGACAATTGTATCCTCCCACCAGCCCAGGAGCAAATTAGCATACTTAGGGGCACAAGGACTCCCCATCGCTGTGCCCCTGAGCTGGTGGTAGTACCTGCCATTAAATAAAAATGAATTGAGTTCCAACAAAAAATTGTTATGGGTTCCAAAGTGTACCCTCCTCCCCTTCAATAAGTGTTTGACTGCTTTAAGGCCTTCTGTGTGCCTAATCCTACTATACAATGCTTCAACATCAATGGAAGCCAGTATAGTACCTGGATCCACTGTTATTCCTTCCAGTTTATTCAGAAGGTCCATTGTATCTCTCAAAAAGGAGGGGAGGGATACCACAAAAGGTCTCAATAGTCTATCCAAATATACACGAGTTCTGACAAGGCATCGATCCCCGAAACGATCGGTCTCCCCTTCAGGGGATCGATGCCCTTGTGTATTTTGGGCAGGGAGTAAAATGTCGCCGTGACTGGCCATTTAGTTAACAATTAATTGAACTCATTTTTAGAGATCAACTTTTGTTCTAATGCCCCTTTAATTAGCACCGACAATTTAAGGCTATATTCCTTAGTAAGGTCCCCCCTTAAAATTTTCATATGTAAATCTGTCCGACAAGATCGTCAAACACATTTGGACATATTTGTCTCTATCAAGGATGACCGTATTCCCCCCCTTATTCGAGTGCTTAAGTACAATCTGATCATTTAACTATATGTGATAGGGGCTTGTGCTTTCGGCCTGAGGAGGGAGTGAAAGGTGTAAAAAGTTTCTTGGGGTTGTTGGCTAGTGAGGAGATCAGGGTGGTGAAGTAGGTCTGTTTGGTCAGGTGAAGGGCAGCGTTATAGGCTCTTAACATAAATTTGAAGTTGATGAAGTCTTCTGGTGTGCAGGTTTTTCTCCATAGGCGATTTGTTAAAGTCTCCAGCCAGGAAAAGGTGCCTAGATTTAGTTTTGTTAATTTTCTATTGGAGTTTATTTAGGAAAGAAATTTGTCTTTCATTGGAAACATAGGTGTTCACTACCGTGCAGAGCCTATTATATGTCCTATTAAGTGGGACATCGCCACTTACCAATGTAATGACTCCAGCTTTCTTAGAGGGACCTGAAAACCTGAATTGATGAGGGTAGTTTTTGTGCTGGTGGTCGACCGCCATCTTAACCTCCTGTAAACAAACAATATCAGGGTGAATACAATTAATCTCCTTCCATATTGCAAATCTCTTATGGGGACTACTAAGACCCCAGACGTTGTAAAATTAAATCATCATAACATTTCCTGAAAAGGAACAGCAAGTTAAACAAATAAAAAACAAGAAACAAATAGGCAAACTTAGAATCATAGAATCACAGAATCGTAGAGTTGGAAGGGACCTCCTGGGCCATCTGGTCCAACCCCCTGCTCAAAGCAGGATTCGCTAAATCATCCCAGTCAGATGTCTGTCCAGCCTCTGTTTGAAGACTTCCATTGAAGGAGAACTCACCACTTCTCGTGGCAGCCTGTTCCACTCATTGATCACTCTAACTGTCAAAAAGTTTTTTCTAATATCTAATCTGTGTCTCCTCCCATTCAGTTTCATCCCATTGCTTCTAGTCTTTCCTTGTGCAAATGAGAATAAAGTTGATCCTTCTACAATGTGACAGCCCTTTAGATATTTGTAGACAGCTATTAAGTCTCCTCTCAGTCTTCTCTTTTGCAAACTAAACATTCCCAAATCCTGCAACCTTTCCTCATAAGACAGGGTTTGCAGACCGGTCACCATTCTGGTCGCTCTTTTCTGAACTTGCAGAAATTTAAACCAAAAAAGAAGAAAAGGAGAGCTATCCAACAATAGGTAGCAAAAGTTCTCCTGGTGGACTTCAATACAACGGAAGTCTCACCTAAATTTGGGGCAAAAACACAAAACCTACAAATAAATGGCCGAGATCCCAGAAAGACATCATACATTTAAAGGTAACAAACAAGGGCAACAAACAAGGAGAATTGGAACTACTAACACAGGAAAAGAAATATGATGTCATTGGAATCACTGAAACTTGGTGGGACGATACACATGATTGGAATACAAGACTAGAAGGATACAACTTATTTGCAAGAAACAGACTTGATAAACGAGGAGGAGGTGTCGCATTGTATGTTAGAAACACGTATATCTGCACAGAGATTGAAGCTTCAGAGACTGGGAGTTCTGTGGAAACTGTTTGGGTAAGAATACAAGGACAGAACAATGGAAAGGACACCATTGTAGGCATTTACTACAGGCCACCTGTGCAAGCTGAAGATATGGATGAACTCTTTATGCATCAAATGGCCAAGTTCTCCAAAAAATATGACATAGTTGTCATGGGAGATTTCAACTATCCAGACATTTGTTGGGAATCTCTCTCAGGCAAAACTAACAGGTCAAGGAAATTCTTATCCTCTCTTGCTGACAACTTTATCTTCCAAAAGGTAAGGGAGAAAACAAGGGGAACTGCTACCTTGGATCTAATCCTTATAAACAGGGAGGAAATGGTTGAGGAGGTAAAAGTGGCTGGGACCCTAGGAGGTAGCGACCATGCTATTTTAGAATTTTGGATAACTAGAGGCGGAAGACCTGTGAAGACTCAGACGTCAAGGTTAGATTTCAGAAAGGCAGATTTTAAGGGATTCAGAAAGAGAATTGGAGGGATCCAATGGCTGGATATCCTTAAAGACAAAAATGTCCAGGAAGGATGGGAAATCTTGAAAAATGAAATTCTCAAAGCACAGTTGTTAACAATTCCGAAAAGAGGGAAGAATAGGAAGCAGTTAAGGAAACCAGGATGGATGAACACAGAACTTAAGCACATGCTAAAAAGGAAGAAAAAAATGTTTATAAAATGGAAAGAGGGAGGCATATCTAAAGAAGAATATAATGCTGTCTGCAGAACCAGCAGGGCACAAATCAGATTATCTAAAGCTGAAAATGAATTGAGGCTTGCAAGAGATGTCAAAAGCAATAATAAAGGATTTTGGGGATATGTCAAAAGTAAAAGAAAAGTCAAAGATGCTATAGGATTTTTACAGGATGAAAATGATGAAATGGTAAGACAGGATGTTGAGAAGGCTGAACTTTTAAATTCCTATTTTGCATCTGTTTTCTCTCAGAAAGGAAATGTAACATCAACTGTTATTCACTGTCCTATTAAGGGAATAGAAGAATCCAGGATATCTATAAACAGAAAGATAGTGAGGAAACACTTAGCTAGCCTAAATGAATTCAAGTCTCCAGGTCCAGATGAATTACACCCCAGAGTACTGAAGGAGATAGCAGAAGAAATTTTTGAACCCCTCTCTATAATCTTTGAAAATTCTTGGAGAACAGGAGAAGTGCCAGAAGACTGGAGAAGAGCAAATGTTGTTCCTATCTTCAAAAAGGGGAAGAAGGTGGACCCAGGTAACTATAGGCCGGTGAGTCTGACTTCTATACCAGGAAAGATCTTTGAACAAATTATTAAACAACATGTATGTCAATACCTGGATAAGAATGAAGTGATTAAACAGAGTCAGCATGGGTTTGTAACTAATAAGTCTTGTCAGACCAACTTAATTTCCTTCTATGACGGTATCACTGATTGGGTGGATCAAGGAAATGCTGTAGATATAGTATATCTTGACTTCAGCAAAGCATTTGACAAAGTCTCTCATACAATCCTTATTGAAAAAATGACTAAGTATGGAATGGACAAGGCAACTGTTAGGTGGATTCATAACTGGCTTAGTGATCGGACCCAAAGAGTGGTCGTAAATGGCTGCACATCCAGTTGGAAGAATGTCTCAAGTGGGGTACCACAGGGCTCTGTCCTGGGCCCTGTATTGTTCAACATCTTTATCAACGATTTAGATGAAGGAATTGAGGGTAAACTGATTAAATTTGCTGATGACACAAAGCTAGGAGGGATAGCTAATACTAGAGAAGAGAGAGAGAGGATTCAAAAAGATTTAAATAAACTGGAGAAGTGGGCAGCAACAAACAGAATGGTTTTTAACAGGGAGAAATGCAAAGTACTACATCTGGGCAATAAAAATGGAAAAAGCATATATAGAATGGGAGGAATAGGGCTAAGTGACAGCACATGTGAAAAAGACTTGGGTATACTAATAGATCACAGACTGAATATGAGTCAACAGTGTGATGCAGCAGCAAAAAAGGCAAATGCAATTCTAGGATGTATTAACAGAAGCATACAGTCTAGATCACGTGAAGTCATTATTTCCCTCTACTCCTCTTTGGTCAGACCTCATCTGGAATATTGTGTCCAGTTTTGGGCACCACATTTTAAAAAAGACATCAACAAACTGGAGCAAGTTCAGAAAAGAGCGACCAGAATGGTGACCGGTCTGCAAACCCTGTCTTATGAGGAAAGGTTGCAGGATTTGGGAATGTTTAGTTTGCAAAAGAGAAGACTGAGAGGAGACTTAATAGCGGTCTACAAATATCTAAAGGGCTGTCACATTGTAGAAGGATCAACTTTATTCTCATTTGCACAAGGAAAGACTAGAAGCAATGGGATGAAACTGAATGGGAGGAGACACAGATTAGATATTAGAAAAAACTTTTTGACAGTTAGAGTGATCAATGAGTGGAACAGGCTGCCACGAGAAGTGGTGAGTTCTCCTTCAATGGAAGTCTTCAAACAGAGGCTGGACAGACATCTGACTGGGATGATTTAGCGAATCCTGCTTTGAGCAGGGGGTTGGACCAGATGGCCCAGGAGGTCCCTTCCAACTCTACGATTCTATGATTCTATCATACTAAAAAAGCATGTGGGAACAAAGATAGGCATTAAAGACAGACATAAACGTCTCAACTCCTAATCTTTTTCCCTAAAAGCTGGTTCTTCCCTGAGCATAGTTTTTACCTCCTCCGAGATGACTTGTCGCTGGGCCTCAGGCACCCGATACGGCTTTAGTCGGACTTTGGCCTGTGGCTCCGTGACAATGTCATGTTGGATTAGGGAGGTGCATCCAGGAAGCTCAGAAAAAACGTCTGTATTTCGGCTAAAACTCCCAGAACTACTGAACCTGTTTAGGAGACAAAGTATCTGCTATTTTGACTACGGAGGTTTCTCCTGACTCCCCAAGAGGTAATGGAGCCTTCTCCACATGAAATGCAGGCACTATCCACATCAAGGTGGTCTCTATCTTTCCATGGTTTAAGCAAATTAATATGGTAAACCTGTTCAGGATTCCTCCGTCCTGGTTGGCGTATCTTGCAGTTTACGGGCCCCACCTTCTCCATAATCTCGTAGGGCCCCTGCCACCTTGCAAAAAATTTGCTATCTACTGTAGGCACAAGTACCAACACTCGATCCCCAGGACTAAAGGTTCTTACCCAAGCCTCCCGGTTGTAGACCCGACTCTGCGACCGTTGTGTTGCCTCCATATGTTCCTGGACTAATGGTGGGACTGTCTCCATTCTTTCTTGCATTTTTGCAACATGTTCTACCACACTCTTGAGGGGGGTTGGCTGGCTGGTTCTACCAGGCCTCTTTGGTAGCCCCATATGTCTCTATGAGGTCTATCATCTGGAGGGCATTAGTAGGGGATGCCAGCCCAAACCATGTTTGGTGGGAGTAGGGCAAAGCTCTCCAAAATGTATCAGTCACTATGCGGTCCGGCATGGCGGTGGGAGACACTACCTCAGGCTGCAACCACTTTTGTAATAAGTGCTACAGGTTGTACTACTGGGACCGAGGTGGCTTGGAGGGGGTCAACTCCCACTGGTGTACCCGCTGGGCTCGGACTAACACATTTACGTCAAGACGTGCCAGTATCTAACCCTTGACAATCGTGTAGTCCGCCTTTTGCTCAGTGGGTAGGTCCTGATAGGCTTTCAACGGTCCTGGGGCCAGAAACTGAGCGATGACTTCTGCCCACTGGTCCCGGAGTAGTTTCTCCCTCTCAGCCACCCCATCGAACATCTCCGGGTACGTCTCAACGTCGTCAGATTTCCCCATTTTGGGAATCGCTGTACGAACCGCGTTCCGGACATCATGGATTCCCTGGGCAGTTCCTGTTGTCTGTGCTGCCGTGATGTGCTGTATCAACAGCCAGTTGGTTTCCTGCTGCTGTTGATTAAATATCAGCTGCTGATGCATAACGTCTTGCTGCTGTTGCATGGCTCCTTGCAACTGCTGTCAAGTGGCCTCTTCATGCTTCTTGTCACGTGGCCTCCTTCTGCTGCCTGTCGCATGGCCTCCATAAGCATTTTTACCGTGGTCTCCATTTCTGGAAATTTCCCCAACTGGGTCTGCACCACTCTTAACCCAGGACATAAGCTGGAGTACCGAGCAAAAAAAATTAAGCAAAAACAGCCCGGCCTCACTGCGTAAGCCTGCATTCAAGCCACCAATATGTAGGGATTTGCTCTGGTAGGCAGTGGCAGGACCGCAGTAATGAGGCAACACACAGGCTTAAGAGTCCAACTTCATTGGTTTACTGAAGCTTTAAACAGTAGATAGCAGAAAGTAAGGAAAAACACAAACATACTCCAGCTTGGAGAACCACTGGTCTCAGACTCACCCTTGCACGGGACAGGCTAATCTAAGCGGCTGCCCGGTCAGCGGTGTCCACCAGGTGCCATTCCCTGGGTTGTTTTGTCTTGTTGCTAAACCTTTGCAGCACAGGTAGTCCAACAAAATAAGTTCAGGCTAACTTCAGCCTAGTTCCTCATACCTTGCACACACACTCTCCATGTGCCTAATAATCTCCATTACGTAGCCCATAACCCCATCCACAGGTGAGGTACATATCACATGGGCTGATCACATGACCGTGACATCATTGCAGGTCTTCGACTTTAGGGAAAATCCCGGCCAAACTTTATCCTGCTACGAGATATATATATATCTTTCATCCAGCACTACATCCTTTGCTGCACCACAGGTGGGAGAAAGCCACAGGGATAAAACCAAAGAAAAAAAAAAAATCAGAAGTCAGTAGAAAGATGTAAAAAATTATAATATTAGGAACGTTAGTATAAGTCTGCACAACAGGGCCATAACATCTGTGAACTCTTATTACAGGTTAGGAGGCTAACAGGAACTCCGGAGTGAGAGGGGATGTAACAATGTCATTCCTGACACCTCGGCCTAGAGAGTGGAGCTTCAAAGGTTGGCAGATGGTCCTTTGTAGCCAGAAATCTAGCTATGAAGTGGGGTTGAAGAAAACAAGCTGGGTAATATGCAATGTACTTGCCTCGTTATTAGCCCTCGCTCCAGCTACAGACCAGTGATGTCAAGGTTACAATCTAGACCATCCTGGAAGCTTGAGCCCAGGACCAGGCATATAAAAATATAGCTTAACAGTGGAAAGATGTTCACATGTGGGGGTCAGCCAAGCCGAGTGTGATCCATAAACCTTCCCTAACCTCAAGGAAACAGAAGAACCTTAGAAGGAAAAGTTTAGGTATTTCTGTTAAATTTTCCTTTTTATTTTACACTCCCTGACAGAAGTTATGTCGCTTATACATGTTATGTAAATGAAAGCTTTTAACAAGACGTTAAATTCATCCATATAAATTCTTTTGAAAGCTGAAACCCTCTGAAATGTGGTTTAGGTTAAGAAAATAAATTGCCATCAATGCAGAAATATTGATCAATTAATGGACACAGACTGGTCAGATTTTGGCAAGACTAAAGTTTTGTCGGCCACAGAAGGTAATGCGATATTCAAACAAATAATTAACTTAAAATACAAATCTATGTTGCATAAAATAGGTGAATGATGTTGTGGTGCTATTGGAGTCATATTTAATATTTTGTGCGACTTCCATGAGCTTGAAGGACTGCATCCATGCGGTTCAACAATGATTCATACAATTTATTAATGAAGTCATCAGGAATAGCAAAGAATGCAGTCTCACCTGCCTCCCAGAGTTCATCTAGATCCTTTGGTTTTGTCTTCCAAGCTTCCTCTTTCATCCTACCCCAAACATGCTCAATGATGTTCATGTCTGGTGACTGGGCTGGCCAGTCCTTGAGCACCTTGATCTTTTTTGTCTGGAGGAACTTTGTTGTAGAGATGGATGTGTGAGATGGAGCACCATCCTGCTGCAGAATTTGACCCCTTTTAGGATTTGAAATATAAGAGGTAGCTAATACTTCTTGATATTTTAGGCTATTGATATTGCCTTCCACCTTGCAAATGTTTCGCACACCCCCATACTGAATGTAACCCCAGACCATGATCTTTCCACCACCCAAATTTAACTTTTTTCTGGATGTATTTTGAATCCATATGGGCTCCAGTAGGTCTCCTGCAGTATTTGCGGCGGCTGTGGTGTAATTCTACTGAATATTCTTCAGAGAAATCCTCCTTCTGCCACTTTTCCAGCGTCCATCTGTTTAGCAGGCTGTGGGACTTTGCAAATGCCACACGGTTTTTTATTTGCCTTTTGTTTAGTGCTGGCTTCTGGGCACTGATTCAACCATGGAGGCCATTTCGAGACAGAATCCTACAAACTGTTCCAGTTGACACAGGGACTTGAGGTGACCAGGCCTGTTGGAGCTCTGCTGCAGTGGAAGAGGGGCTTGCTTTGGATTTTCTAACTAACAAACGTTCCTCCTGAGCAGTTGTCTTGCGGGGTCTGCCGGACCTGGGCTTGTCAAACACATCTCCAGTCTCTTCGAATCTTTTTTTTTAATTCTTTGTACTTGACGCTGAGACACATTAAGCGTGTCAGCCACCTCTGCAATGGATCTGGTCTTCAGCCTCTTGATAATCCAGGATTTTGGTCGCAGGGTGGATTTTTGGCATGTTGTCAGAGATCAAGTTGCAGCTCAAGTGAAGGTCTGAGGTGCTGGGTTTCTCTTTATACACACCCACTAATTAACCGATCATTTACTGAGCACAGGTGAGGATGTAAACTAGGATTGGGTGCATTATATGACCAGGCGACAAAACTTTTGTCCTGCCAAAATCTGACCATTCTGTGTCCATTAAATGATCAATATTTCTGCATCGATGCCAATTTATTTTCTTAACCTAAACCACATTTCTTCAGATTTCAAAAGAATAATTTATACAACCAATGGATGAATTTAACATCAGGTTATAAGCTTTTATTTACATAACATGGATAAGCGACAGAACTTGTCAGGGAGTGTATAACTGTTTTGAATATTTCTGTGTAGCCTAATTTTTCTTTTTTTGCCTTTTCTTAAATGCAATGTACTTTTTATAATAAAGCTTGGTCCTTCACTGCTCTAAGAATCCATAGCCTTTCGGAGAGCGTGAGGACTACCGACTGTCAGACAGCAGTGTGTATTTTTGGAACTGATCACCCCGTTTATTTGATATAGTGTACTCTCCAGCTCGTGAATATCTGAAGATTCCTTTTTCCAATCTCAACAGCAGACCCCCAAGAGGGCACTTTTCTCTGTAGGTAAGGGGAATTAATCTCTATAGGCTCCTCCATGTGACACTGTAGGTGAGAACACGATTCTCTATAGGCTCCTCCTCCATGCGTCACTGTAGGAGGGGGGCAAGTTTCTCTATAAGCTCCTCCTCCATGTGTCACTGTAGGAGGGGGGCAGGTTTCTCTATAAGCTCCTACTCCATGTGTCACTGTAGGCAGAGACACAATCTCTATACATTGTGCCACTGTAGCTGGGGGGGGGGGTCACTTCTGCAATGTGTCTGCAAGTGGGGGCACATTTGTTTATAGGTCTCATTTTGTGGTCTATAGAGATCATGCTGTTTTTCAATGAGCTCGTCACGACTCTGTTGTCGGATGTCCCAGGACCATGGACTCCTTTCCGGTGCCTAAGGCTAGTGGCACCCTAGCAAGTCTCGGTTCACGTGCGTAAAGTGCCCCTGTCTTGGGGGGCGGAGTCAATAGCAATAATGGGTATGGGTCTGCACAATGTATGTGGGACGAGGCCTTGGTCTCAGACAAATACTAATAATACTAAGTTAGTATTGACAATACAAACTCCACTTTACCACTTCCAGAGTCTGCCAATCTAACACAGGGTTGTGCAGAGTGAACCAAGGACGTCCAAGAACCACAGGAGAGGGCAGATCCTGTAGAAAATAACAGTCAATACCTTCTGAGTGCATGACTCCTCCCCGTAGATGTAACCCTTGGATGGCTGAGTAAAATACCTGTTGCAAGGGTGCGGAGTCTATGGCAATTATGGGTACAGGTCTGGACAGTGAATTTGGTTTGAGGCCCTGGATGAACCTAGCCAGGATGAACCTGTCCCGAAACCCAGAAATAACCACCTTATTATTGCCCAGATGGATTTCAGCAGGCAGAAAAAAAAAAAAAAAATTGTGCCCTACCCACAGAGGAGATGTGTACACCCCGGATGCTAACCTTCCCACAACCTGGGTTCCTTTGTTTTCCGGTGGCTGTGTTACCGTGAGATAGGTAAGGACACAAGCCTATGAGATAGTCATTTCTACTATAGTAAAATCACACTCCCCCTTTGTGCCAAACAACAGACTACTTTTCAGAACGAGTTGCCGCAGCCACCTGCATGGGCTCCTGAGATGACAGACCAGATTTCCCTTAGCCCTAGATCTCCCGCACATTGAGTGTCTCTTTATGTCTCTGGCGAAGACGACGATCCACCCGGACAGCAAGATGCATGGCCACCGCAAGCGAAACTGGAGACTAATACAGGGCTAAGGCATCCTTCACCCCTTCTGATAGCCCTTCACAGAACTGGCTATGGAGTGCGGAGTCATTCCATTTAGAGTCAGTGGACCACCTCTGAAACTTGGAGCAATACTCCGATGGACGGTCTCCCTGCTGCAGCTGACGTAGTGTGGACACATTCAGGGTCGTATATATTACCCAGCACCAGAAAAATAATCCTCCACCATCTGGAGCGGCTGGGAGTCAGACAGGAGAGAGAATGCCCATGCTTGGGGGTCACCCTGATGGTACGGGATTATAACCCCCCACCAGTTTCTCATTGGTTCATGAGGAACAAGGCCGCACCCTGAAGTATAGTTTACAAGCCTCCCCGAAAACAACAAACTTGCAAACTTGTCACGCCCCCCCGGACCTTTCAAGTAAAGCAATCTTGGGCTCCACAAAGTGTTGTCTGGGAGTCATGTTCCCCACAGCTGAGGCGTTAGGGTGCTGTAAAACGACAGTGCGTAGATCGATCTGCCACCTCCAGGCTGGGCTGTTGCAGTTGCCCTGTCAGAGCAGTGATAGGATCTATAATAGATTTAAAAAAACAGTTTCGGTCAGAGCAAATGTCACGACTCTGTTGCTGGGTATCCCGGGACCAGGGGCTCCTTCCCTGTAACGATAGCAGGCGCCCTAGGTTGCCCTGTTCCCTGGATTACTTCTGATGGTGAAGACGCTGGGGCCACGTACCTTGCCGTAGCTCCTAAAGCCACCCTCAGTCTGTACCTTTCCCCCACCCAGGGAAGAGGGGAGTAGCAGTGTACCGTAATACAATAGACTAACAAGGTAATAACTGGGAGCACAGGTGGTCTAACTGAAAGAACTGGGAGCGCAGGTGGTCTTCTCTTCCATCCTCCCAGTGGATGGCCATGGAACAAGGAGGTGGAATAAGATTCTGCAGGTGAACAACTGGCTACGTCGATGGTGCCGTCAGCAACAATTTGGATTTATGGATCACGGATTGAATTACCTTTTGGATGGACTACTTGCTAAGATGGGGTGCACCTTACAAAGACTGGAAAGCATGTATTTGGAAGTCACCTTGCTACACTTGTAAGGAGACCTTTAAACTAGAACAACATGGGAAGGGAAGCAAAAGACCAGAAAAAGCCATACACCTGACAAATGCTATTGAGAACTCTGCTATTAGAAGTGGAAAGGAAGAACAAAGACAAAAGAATCTAATTAATAAAAATATTGGAGAAAGAGAAACCAATCACAAACTAAAATGTTTCTATACTAATGCACAAAGCATGGGCAACAAACAAGGAGAATTGGAACTACTAACACAGGAAAAGAAATATGATGTCATTGGAATCACTGAGACTTGGTGGGACAATACACATGATTGGAATACAAGACTAGAAGGATACAACTTATTTGCAAGAAACAGACTTGATAAACGAGGAGGAGGTGTCGCATTGTATGTTAGAAACGCGTATATCTGCACAGAGATTGAAGCTTCAGAGACTGGGAGTTCTGTGGAAACTGTTTGGGTAAGAATACAAGGACAGAACAATGGAAAGGACACCATTGTAGGCATTTACTACAGGCCGCCTGTGCAAGCTGAAGATATAGATGAACTCTTTATGCATCAAATGGCCAAGTTCTCCAAAAAATAGGACATAGTTGTCATGGGAGATTTCAACTATCCAGACATTTGTTGGGAATCTCTCTCAGGCAAAACTAACAGGTCAAGGAAATTCTTATCCTCTCTTGCTGACAACTTTATCTTCCAAAAGGTAGGGGAGAAAACAAGGGGATCTGCTACCTTGGATCTAATCCTTATAAACAGGGAGGAAATGGTTGAGGAGGTAAAAGTGGCTGGGACCCTAGGAGGTAGCGACCATGCTATTTTAGAATTTTGGATAACTAGAGGAGGAAGACCTGTGAAGACTCAGACGTCAAGGTTAGATTTCAGAAAAGCAGATTTTAAAGGGATTCAGAAAGAGAATTGGAGGGATCCAATGGCTGGATATCCTTAAAGACAAAAATGTCCAGGAAGGATGGGAAATCTTGAATGAATGAAATTCTCAAAGCACAGTTGTTAACAATTCCAAAAAGAGGGAAGAATAGGAAGCATTTAAGGAAGCCAGGATGGATGAACACAGAACTTAATCACATGCTAAAAAGGAAGAAAAAAATGTTTATAAAATGGAAAGAGGGAGGCATATCTAAAGAAGAATATAATGCTGTCTGCAGAACCTGCAGGGCACAAATCAGATTAGCTAAAGCTGACAATGAATTGAGGCTTGCAAGAGATGTCAAAAGCAATAATAAAGGATTTTGGGAATATGTCAAAGTAAAAGAAAAGTCAAAGATGCTATAGGATTTTTACAGGATGAAAATGATGAAATGGTAAGACAGAATGTTGAGAAGGCCGAACTTTTAAATTCCTATTTTGCATCTGTTTTCTCTCAGAAAGGAAATGTAACATCAACTGTTCTTCATTGTCCTATTAAGGGAATAGAAGAATCCAGGATATCTATAAACAGAAATATAGTGAGAAAGCACTTAGCTAACCTAAATGAATTCAAGTCTCCAGGTCCAGATGAATTACACCCCAGAGTACTGAAGGAGATAGCAGAAGAAATTTTTTAACCCCTCTCCATAATCTTTGAAAATTCTTGGAGAACAAGAGAATTCCCAGAAGACTGGAGAAGAGAAAATGTTGTTCCTATCTTCAAAAAGGGGAAGAAGGTGGACCCAGGCAACTATAGGCCGGTGAGTCTGACTTCTATACCAGGAAAGATCTTTGAGCAAATTATTAAACATGTATGTCAGTACCTGGATAAGAATGAAGTGATTAAACAGAGTCAGCATGGGTTTGCAACTAATAAGTCATGTCAGACTAACTTAATTTCCTTCTATGACGGAATCACTGATTGGGTGGATCAAGGAAATGCTGTAGCTATAGTATATCTTGACTTCAGCAAAGCATTTGACAAAGTATCTCATACAATCCTTATTGAAAAAATGACTAAGTATGGAATGGACAAGGCAACTGTTAGGTGGATTCATAACTGGCTTAGTGATCGGACCCAAAGAGTGGTCGTAAATGGCTGCACATCCAGTTGGAAGAATGTCTCAAGTGGGGTACCACAGGGCTCTGTCCTGGGCCCTGTATTGTTCAACATCTTTATCAATGATTTAGATGAAGGAATTGAGGGTAAACTGATTAAATTTGCTGATGACACAAAGCTAGGAGGGATAGCTAATACTAGAGAACAGAGAGAGAGAGGATTCAAGAAGATATAAATAAACTGGAGAAGTGGGCAGCAACTAACAGAATGGTTTTTAACAGGGAAAAATGCAAAGTACTACATCTGGGCAATAAAAATGAAAAACGCAAATACAGAATGGGAGGAATAGGGCTAAGCAACAGCACATGTGAAAAAGACTTGGGTATACTAATAGATCACAGACTGAATATGGAGTCAACAGTGTGATGCAGCAGCAAAAAAGGCAAATGCAATTCTAGGATGTATTAACAGAAGCATACAGTCTAGATCACGTGAAGTCATTATTTCCCTCTACTCCTCTTTGGTCAGACCTCATCTGGAATATTGTGTCCAGTTTTGGGCACCACATTTTAAAAAAGACATCAACAAACTGGAGCAAGTTCAGAAAAGAGCGACCAGAATGGTGACCGGTCTGCAAACTCTGTCTTATGATTAAAGGTTGCAGGATTTGGGAATGTTTAGTTTGCAAAAGAGAAGACTGAGAGACTTAATAGCTGTCTACAAATATCTAAAGGGCTGTCACATTGTAGAAGGATCAACTTTATTCTCATTTGCACAAGGAAAGACTAGAAGCAATGGGATGAAACTGAATGGGAGGAGACACAGATTAGATATTAGAAAAAACTTTTTGACAGTTAGAGTGATCAATGAGTGGAACAGGCTGCCACGAGAAGTGGTGAGTTCTCCTTCAATGGATGTCTTCAAACAGAGGCTGGACAGACATCTGACTGGGATGATTTAGCGAATCTTGCTTTGAGCAGGGGGTTGGACCAGATGGCCCAGGAGGTGCCTTCGAACTCTGCGATTCTATGATTCTAATACGAACAGGGTTAACAAAAAACACCAAACATACAAATATACACACACATAAAAGAGGAATGCACCAGGAAATGAAGGATGGTGTTAAACCAAAGTAGGAGAAGAAAGGGAATTATCACACACTCAAAACCTAGCAACAGTCTCAGATAAATACACCAAATGCCTTCTCCAATAATAACCACCAATAACCTGCAGCATAAGCTAACTCTGACAATGAGTGCTAGCCAGGATCCAGATTATATAGGAGATTGGAGTGGCTAACAGTGCGCAGCTGAGAGTCTTAAAGCAGGAAAGCTTACAGGAGTTCTCAACAGAGCAGATTAACCCCTACTCTACCCAAAGAAACTTACACCATTTAATACGAAGGTCAAGTGCTTCTAACCAGTGCAGGAGAACAACGGAGAAGAAAAGGAGTGAAACGATGATAGCAAAAATCTCAATTTATTAAATGTTTTACAAAAAGTGCACAAAATCATGATGAGGTGTCAATATAAAACAGATGAATGCACACCCAGACTGCCAGACGCTCCCGCCACCTCCTTCCAGTGTGTCCCCTGGTAAGTGCCTCACTATATTCAATTGTTTTTTGCAGCAAGTTGTTCTGGGGCATATTTACTTTTACTGCACCTTATGACTATACAATGGTGCAGCATGACATCATATTGGAGCCCTTGTACTATGGACATATTGCTAATATTATGTATATAGGAGGACTTTGACCAGTATCAGCTGTCCGTGGGTACATTCATTTTGATTGTGTCTTAATCCAAGCTGTTCACTGTGGACACGCTGACATCATTATCTACAGGTGGACACTTTTTCCATCTAGGTTGGTGAGGGGATTTTTTCTGGGTGTGCATTCATCTGTTTTATATTGACACCTCATCATGACTTTGTGCACTTTTTGTAACACATTTAATAAATTATGAGATTTTTGCTATCATCGTTTCGCTCCTTTTCTTCTCCGTTGTTCTATTGATTATTGGAGCAGATGTGGCTGTTGCCCGGGGTGAACAAATGGTTTTGATATCATCCCTGGGCATTTCAGCTCTTTATTTGGGATTTTTGTTGATAACCAGTGCAGGAGTAGGAAAAATCAGCCACTGCAGTCTTGTGGCTCCTCTCCGTCGCGGTAAACATGTGACAGAGATCTAGTTTGCTTTCATTTGCCCATAGAATATTCTCCCACAAGGAGTGTTTTTTTTTATACAACGTTTGGCAGATTTCAGTTTCTGTATTTATTGCCTTTCTATAAGCGGTGGGGTCTGGCTCAGCTTTCGAGCACAGCATGCTATGTTGTCTGTGTGCCATGTACTGTACACATTGAAAACATCACTCCAGATATCTCCAGCTCAGCACGAGGTTCTTTGGATGTCTTCATCAGTTTTCCTCCTCCCACCATGTCCGGGGAGGTCCTTACCTGTTCCATCCATGGGGTAAGAGATGAAGCAGAGATGCCATCATCACTGGATAGAGTCTTGTACGCCTTATACCAGGGCTCCTCAAACCCTTCTACTGGGCCCAATCAGATAGACCAAGATAATCACAAAACAGAAGAAAACGCAGCTCAACGAACTTGTTTCATGATATGCGACGACGCGTTTCAGGTGGCTACACACCCTTACTCATGATTAACCTACATCGCTGATGCCGTTTCACCCTCTGCTGGGCACTTTCAGTGAATACAGAAGTCCGTTCACAAGTTCGTTGAGCTGGATTTTCTTCTGTTTGGTGTTAGCTCCACGCCTTGTTTCCTGTGCACCGATCACCTAAGGATGTCTATTACGGAGTGCTGGACTTATTTCTGGACCAAGATAATGTCTGGGCCTCACCATCTGTAGTGGACGTCTAGGCTAAAATTACAAATCTCTCTATTTTCCTCTTTTGTCTCCCGAACACAATATAATAATATATATAAAAAAATGCACAAAGACCAAATTATGAGGCAAAACTGGATATGACTGCAGCAATAGAGAGAACTGAGAGCCTGTCCTGGCTTTCATGACATTGGCCTCCCAGCTAAGGAGATGCAACACTCCAGACTGCCTGTGCCTAGTAATAAGAGCATTTCTGATCTGCGGATACGATCTGCCTCATCTTCACCGCTGTGGACACGGAAGAGGGAATAAAAGGATTCTCAGGCTAATTACAGCCCTGTGATCACTGACAAGGTGCGGACCGGCGAGTCTAAACACTGACTAATCCCCGGCAGCCGGATCAGGATATAAGCCGGACACTGGGCGCCATTAATCGTGCCCTGGCTTTGGTTCCTATTTTGTCTCCTTGTAGCCTCAATGTCTCTGAGCAGTTTCACTAAACACTTTATTTCAGGAGATATTGTCTGTGCTGCTCTTAATATTTAGGGAAGGGGCGACCAAGATGACCTGAACGGTGTCTGGAGAGTGCGGGGACTATCATGAGAAAACCTTATCTACTCCAATAAATGATGAAGGTGAAAGAAGGAAATCTGCATTTTCCCCTAGGTTTCCCCGAAATGAATCTGTGAAGAAAGAATCCGGTGCAGAGTTGTCCGAGAACAGAGGAGCAGTTGGGTAACAGAGACGTCCCCACCAGAGAAAGCTGTAAGACCACCGACATGTCCTCTATATTCACATGGGAAGCAGAAGGCTTCAGTGTAAATCCACGGAATATCATGGGGGACGACTCCCAGGTGCAGGACTCTAGATCCAAGATAATAATCAGGGCAGTTGTCTGACCGGTGTCGGCTCATCTGTAATGTTTGTTAGTCCAGCGATAATCACAATGGAGACTGGCGCTCCGGGTCCTGTTCAGAGTTTACCTCTCCACTCAGCAGATAATGATAGAAATATAGAAGAGTTTACCTCTCCACTCAGCAGATAATAGAAATATAGAAGAGTTTACCTCTCCACTCAGCAGATAATAGAAATATAGAGGAGTTTACCTCTCCACTCAGCAGATAATAGAAATATAGAAGAGTTTACCTCTCCACTCAGCAGATAATAGAAATATAGAAGAGTTTACCTCTCCACTCAGCAGATAATAATAGAAATATAGAAGAGTTTACCTCTCCACTCAGCAGATAATAGAAATATAGAAGAGTTTACCTCTCCACTCAGCAGATAATAGAAATATAGAAGAGTTTACCTCTCCACTCAGCAGATAATAATAGAAATATAGAAGAGTTTACCTCTCCACTCAGCAGATAATAGAAATATAGAAGAGTTTACCTCTCCACTCAGCAGATAATAGAAATATAGAAGAGTTTACCTCTCCGCTCAGCAGATAATAGAAATATAGAAGAGTTTACCTCTCCACTCAGCAGATAATAATAGAAATATAGAAGAGTTCACCTCTCCACTCAGCAGATAATAGAAATATAGAGGAGTTTACCTCTCCGCTCAGCAGATAATGATAGAAATATAGAAGAGTTTACCTCTCCACTCAGCAGATAATAGAAATATAGAGGAGTTTACCTCTCCGCTCAGCAGATAATGATAGAAATATAGAAGAGTTTACCTCTCCACTCAGCAGATAATAGAAATATAGAAGAGTTTACCTCTCCACTCAGCAGATAATAGAAATATAGAAGAGTTTACCTCTCCGCTCAGCAGATAATGATAGAAATATAGAAGAGTTTACCTCTCCACTCAGCAGATAATGATAGAAATATAGAAGAGTTTACCTCTCCACTCAGCAGATAATAGAAATATAGAGGAGTTTACCTCTCCGCTCAGCAGATAATGATAGAAATATAGAAGAGTTTACCTCTCCACTCAGCAGATAATAGAAATATAGAAGAGTTTACCTCTCCACTCAGCAGATAATAGAAATATAGAAGAGTTTACCTCTCCACTCAGCAGATAATAGAAATATAGAAGAGTTTACCTCTCCACTCAGCAGATGATAGAAATAAGTCGGATTACTTACCGGTAATGCTCTTTTAATGAGTCCACGACAGCACCCACTTGGAGAGAGGGATCCGCCCATAGGAACAGGAAACCTACAGAGATAAAAGAGGGCGGTCCGCCTCTCCCCCTCAGTTGGATTTCAGAGTACCAGGAGGACCGCCAATTATTAGGCCATTATATTATCCAATATTCTAAATTTATTAACTTTACAACTAAGAAGGTGTATATACATTATGTTAACTTCTAGGGAGGGTTAGTGAACGGGTGCTGTCGTGGACTCATTTAAAGAGCATTACCGGTAAGTAATCCGGCTTTTTACTCTTCGCCACGACAGCACCCACTTGGAGAGACTTTCAGAGACCTTCACCTGGCAGGGACCACCGTGCTGAGGACCGCTCTACCAAAGGTTAGGTCGGATGAGCATGATAAATCAAGCCTATAGTGATTATAAAAGGTAGAGGGTGTAGACCAGGTTGCCGCCTTACATATAGACTCGATTGCGACGTCTCCCCTCTCTGCCCAGGAGGAAGACATAGCTCTGGCGGAATGTGCCCTGATACCCTCCGGAGGATTTTCATTGCTCTCGGAGTATGCCAGCCCAATCGCGTCTCTGATCCACCGAGACAAAGTACCCCTTGTGACTTCATATCCTTTCTTTTGGCCCTGGAAGGAAATAAACAGAGCCCTACTCTTCCTCCAGCTGCTAGACCTCTCGATGTATTGTAATACAGCTCTTCTAACGTCTAGTGTATGGAACTTTTCTTCCTCTGGAGTAGAAGGGTTACTAAAAAATGAAGGGAGGTGGATCTCTTGTGATCTATGAAACTTCCCTGCTACCTTTAGTAAGTATGAGGGGTCTGGTTTTAATATTAACTGATCCTGAAATGTCAACAGAAAAAGGGGGTTCTATTGAAAGTGCTTGTATGTCGCTAACTCTTCTGGCTGAGGTTAGTGCGACTAGCAGTACTGTTTTGAAGGATAGGTGTTTAAGGGATATTGAATCTAAAGGTTCAAAGGGAGGACGTGTTAGAGCCTCCAGAACCAGGTTTAAGTCCCAAGGAGGAACTCTAGGTATGTGCACCGGCTCACTCCGCTCACAGGCCGAGATGAATCTGCTTACCCATCTATTGCCTGCCACGTTATAACTATAGAGGGCCCCTAGAGCCGACACCTGTACTTTTAGTGTGTTAACAGCTAACCCTAATTCCTTCCCTTTCTGTAGGAACTCTAGGATCGCTGTAATCGGAATTTCTCCGGAATCCGGCTCTGCGTGGGACTCTAGGAATTTTCTCCATACTCTTGTGTAAATTTTTGTCGTTGTCACTTTTCGACTTTGTAGGAGTGTATTGACTAATCCCTCCGAGAATCCTCTTGATCTCAACATTTCCCTTTCAAGTTCCAAGCCGTCAAGTGGAGATTTTCCACTTGAGGATGGAAGAATGGCCCCTGTGAGAGGAGACTGGGGGTTGAAGGAAGCACCCACGGGTCTGTCACTGACATTGCTTGCAGGCAAGAAAACCAAGGCCTCCTGGGCCAGAATGGTGCTATTAAGATTATTCGTGCTTCCTCTGCTCTGATTTTCCTGATCACCTGCGGTAGTAGTATGATTGGGGGAAATGCATATGCCAGTTTGAATTGCCACGGGGCCTGGAGGGCATCCAGAATTTCCGGATCGTCTGTCATATTTAGAGAGGCGAATCTTCGCACCTGTCTGTTCTCTCTGGTGGCGAAGAGATCTATTTGGGGACAACCCCATAGTGCCACGATGCGTGTGAATATCTCCCGGCCTAGACACCACTCTCCTTGTCGCAGTGTATGGCGGCTTAGAAAATCTGCCTCCCAATTGTCTCTTCCCCTTATGTGGAGGGCTAAGAGAGACAAAAATTGTTTTTCTGCTAGGGATAATATCCTTCTTGCGGAAGACATTAAGGTGACTGATCGAGTTCCGCCTTGTCTGTTCAGATATGCGACTACTGTGGTGTTGTCCGAAAGGATTCTCACGTTTTCCCCTTGTAACTGGAAGAAAATGACACAATGCATGATAGACTGCTTTTAGTTCTTTTAAATTTGACGAATCCTGATCTTCGCCTATAGCCCATAGGCCTTGGGCAAAACTATTTCCCATATGGGCTCCCCATCCTGTGGGGCTAGCGTCCGTGATAATTATACGGGAGGGTGTTATAACCCAAGGTACTCCTCCCGCTAAGTTATCATCCCTTAGCCACCATGTAAGGGAGGTTAGGACCTCCTGGGATAGCGTGATTTTCTTTGTCAGATTCCCCCGATCCCGGGATTCCTCTAAGAGAATTTGGTGTTGTAATTCCCTCGTGTGGAACTGGGCCCAGCGAACTGCGGGGATGCAGGCAGTAAGGGATCCCAGGAGGGACATTGCTTCCCTTAAAGATATGTGTGGCCGATCTATTGCTATCCTCACTTTCTTTTAATTGCTGAAATTTTTACCTGAGACAGTAGACATTTTTGGTGTATGGAGTCTAGCTCGAGACCTAGGAAGGACTGAACAGACTGCGGCTCGATTCTGGACTTCTTGAAGTTTATTATCCACCCTAGGGCCTGTAGGGACAAGATGGTATCAGCAACCCGCTCATTACATTGCCGAATTGAATTCCCTACTATCAAAAAATCATCCAAATAAGGTACTATTAGTGTGTCCTTCTGGCGCAAAAAAGCCATCACTTCCAGCATCACCTTTGTAAATACTCGTGGTGCGATTTAAATGCCGAATGGCATGGCTGTGAACTGGAGATGCTGTATGGTGCCATCGAGGAGGACCGCCACTCTGAGGTATCTCTGATATCTGCAATGGATGGAAATATGATAATAAGCATCCTTCAGATCCAAGCCTGCCATCATACAATTAGGGAAGAGGAGCTTAATCGTGGATCTTATGGATTCCATCTTAAATGTATGATTTATTATAAATGAATTTAATTTCTTCAAGTTGATTATCGTCCGGAATGACCCGTCTGGTTTTAGGTATCAGAAAGAGAGGGGAGTAAAATCCTCTCCCTTACTGCCTTTTAGGCACATGGACCAAAACTTTTTTGTCCAGAAGGCTCCAAATCTCAGCCTTCAGGGCCTGCTGTTGAATTGGCGAGCTGAAGGATGTTATGATTAACGAATTATGGGGTACTTGATGAAATTCTATCTTTAACCCTTCTTTAATAATGCCCAGGACCCAAGGGCTAAGCGTAATTTTCACCCATTCTCGAAAAAAAATTTTTAGCCTCCCCCCTACTGGAGGGACTGGCTCCTCAGTTCCTGTCTCTGCGGAAGGAGGAACCTCTAAACATGGCACCTTTGCCCTTTCCTTCCTTTGTGGACCAGCGGTTTTGATTTTCTGCTGGTCTTCCTCAGCCAAATGGTCTTCTCCTAAACGCCCTCCTATAAAATGGGAGAGGAGGGTTAGGGAATCCTTTTTTCCTTTCTTTTGCCTTCGTAAGGATTTCATCTAAGGCTTTCCCAAATAAGAACTCACCCTCGCAAGGAATGGTACAAAGCTTTGCTTTGGATTGGGTGTCACCTCTCCAGCTTTTTAGCCATAGGCTACGTCTGGCGTTATTAGCCAACCCTGCTGTTCTGGCTGCCATGCGTAAGGAATCAGCCGAAGCATCTGCTATATATGCCGCTGCGCCGCGGATTAGAGGTATGGCGGCTCGTAGCTTGTCTCTGGAGATCTTCTGGTCTATTTGCTGGTCTAGTTGGTCGATCCAGACCAGCATAGAGCGAGCTGTGCAAGTACTAGCTATTGCCGGTTTAAACGTGCCGGTAGCTGCCTCCCATGCCCTCTTTAATGAGGCGTCAGCTTTACGGTCCAGAGGGTCTTTTAGAACCCCCGAGTCCTCCACTGGTAAGATTGTTTGCTTTGAGGCGGAGGCCACTGCCGCGTCTACCTTCAGGACTTTAACCCATGTCGACAAGTCTTCGTCGTTAAAGGGGTACCTTCTCTTTGAAGTTGAGGGAAGATACCCTCTCTGGTCCTGTCTCTCCCATTCCTTCTTAACCAGAGCTTTTATCGCTGGAATAACCGGAAAAACTCTCCTCTTTCTGTCTGTTAGACCTGCAAACATAATTTCCTGAGTTGTTTGCGGCTCTTTTGTATCTGTGCAACCCATTGTATTCCTCACGGATTTAACTAAATTATCCATATGATCTAAGGGAAAACAGCAACGGCCCTCCATCTCTGAGGATGCCGCCGATGTGGATGCATTAGAACTATCCGAGGCTATTTCGCCCTCATCGGTGTCTACGGCGTCTGCTGGCCTAGTTGTTGCGATATTAGTAGGCCTGCTAGACTGACTTAGGGCCTGTAGTTCTTCCCTATTTATGGCCCTTATATCTGCGGCTGATGTTGACGCCTGTTTTGCCGTTTCGTTAATGCATCTTTTGCACAGTCTTTTTGTGTAAGAGTCCGGTAGCGGACGTGTACACAGGGCACATTCTTTATTTTTTAATTTTTCCTTCCTCTTAGTCTGAGATAGAGACATCATGACGGAGGGGAGAGGGAGAGAGAGAGAGAGACACATTTTATCAGCTTGATAGGCAGAGCGTCGTCCACTCACCCAGAGAAGCTGTAGGTACCGGCTCAGGAGGCTGAGAAGGAGGCTTGTTGGCGTGGCTTCTGTGGCTACGATCCGAGGACCCTCGTCTTGCGTGGTCCTTGGCTGCTGCTGCGTCGCCTGCCTGGGGATGCGTGTCCTGCCTTGGTGAAGACATGATTGCACGCCATATCCCTGTGCCCCAGGCCTTTTATAAGCCCCTTCATACCTGGTACCTCCCCCTCCAGGTGCGCCTATCTGCGGCTCCTCGCTACAGCGCTGAGACTAGCCGCACGCGCTCTGCAGATCAAATCGTTTTTTTTTTTTTTTCTGGAGGGGGCGGGGAGCGCCTCTCTGCCTGCAGCGCCGCCCAGCCGCGCGTGCGCTCTGAGCCGAGGAACCTCCGGTAACCCGGAAGTTCCTCCTTACCACTTCCTGCTGCGCTGCATGTGCGTCCTCCTGGACGCTGAAGCCCTTTAGGAACGCCGGAGGCTGCCGTTTTCTCCGGTTCCTGCGCCCCCACATGGACCGGAATGGATCCTCCCGCCCGGTGTCATGTCGTCCACAGAAGAACCCTGGTCGGCGCCACCCGGTACCGGGGTTTCTGCCCGTCATCCATACCAGCCGAGGAGGGAGCCGGATTCCAGCACTCCCCCGTCGCTGCCTCTGGACCGGAACCCCTGCCATTCTCGCAGTTTACCTCTCCACTCAGCAGATGATAGAAATATAGAAGAGTTTACCTCTCCACTCAGCAGATAATAGAAATATAGAAGAGTTTACCTCTCCACTCAGCAGATAATGATAGAAATATAGAAGAGTTTACGTCTCCACTCAGCAGATAATAGAAATATAGAAGAGTTTACCTCTCCGCTCAGCAGGGAGATGATCTCTGAGGTGAAGTCTATGATTCTTCTGGAAATGTTGCTCTCGTCTTCGTCCATGTCTGGTTCGTCATTCGGGGAGAAATCTGGGTGGTGTGAAGGGATCTGGGTCTTCGGGGTCTTTATGATAGGAGGCTGTAAATTACACAAGGACATCACCGTCAGTCACATACAGATCTGATCTCATTGCACAGTGACATTTACAGATTATTAATAGGTATTTTACACCTGTCCATTGGGTGAGACTTTCCACCTGTTAGGACCAGGCTTGCGCTTTCCAACATCCTATGAAGACATCTGAAGCCTCGGTTCCTTATGGCCTTCATGAATATCGGAGGTCCGTGTAGAAGTTTAGGGGCCTCTAATATGATGGCACATAGCAGAATCCATACCTGTGTAACTAGTAAAGTCTCTCCCTGTATCAGCTCGGCTTCATCACATCCCTCAGTCTTGGCCTCTAGAGAACCTGTCCACTTGGAGAACACTTTCTGCCATTTCAGGGGTTATTTGCGGGTGAATAAGGTGACATTGCTGCTCGGTTGCTTTGCTGAAAGTAAATGAACCCATTTCCTCCCCTGAGATTTCCAGCTCTCAGTCCCAGGTGCGTGTATGGAGCAGCTTCTCTCACCGCTCACTATACCGAGCGCTGGCTGGGAACACAAGCAGCACACAGCCGGCTCTATACCGCATCTGTACAGACACCACCAGTCACTGAACCTCCAGTTAATTCCCATCCTTTCCACCTGCCTCCGGTTTGTGATTCCCTGGCCCCTGCCTCCAGTCTATGGTCTCCAGGCACTCCACCTACCACCGGTGTATTATTTACTGCCACTCTGCATGTGATCTCCGGCCCCTCCGCCTGCCTCCAGTCTGTGATCTTCGGCTCCTCTGCCTGTCTCCCGTCTGATTCCTCGGCCCCACCACCTGCCTCCGGTCTGTGATCTTCGGCCCCTCCGCCTGTCTCAGGTGTGTGAATGATCGGTCACTGATGAGGGGAGAGGCAGGCTTTCTTCACCAAAGGTGTCAATGTAATCAGTATTACAGCGTCATCACAGCCAGGTCTGTACTGTACACTACAATAAGCTGCTGACAGAATCTCTCTAACCTCTATTTCATATGAAAGTCATCCGATCGGCTGGAGTCGGCCAATCACTGTGGGCTTTCACCCTGAGGTGGAATAAATGTGCCGTTTTCCTGAGGATCAGGCCACGTGCTGGACTATCTGTGGTCATGTTTCGTTCAGTATCATGTGGTTTCCTGGGAAGGGGCATAGATGTGTTGGCTCATTGCTCCAGTATACAGCACACCTCTGCTTCTCTATGGAGTCTGTAAGGAGACTGGTCTCACCAGTATGTCCACCACTGGCAGATCACTCCGTGCCAGTCCTCTGAGGTGGAGCTGTGGCCGATTCATTGGCACAAACATGTCTATGTAATGAGGTCCCTGTGCAGAAATACTCCATTATTCGTGATCTCGGGTCGGGTGAGGACTTATGTTTTGCGCACCGAGCTGACGTTTTTATTGATACCATGTTTGATTTAGATACGATCTCGCCTGTTATTGCATTTTAATGAAAAAAAAACCCCGTAATTCTGGCATTTTGATTATTTTCTTGTTACGCTGTTTACCGGAATAATTATTTTTATATATTGATAGATTGGGCGATTCTGATCACGATCCCACCAGCGGCTGTTAAGATCAGCTGATGCGTGTCCCTATCACCTTTCATGTGCCAGAAAAGTAGCCAGAGCCCGCAGCAAACCAGGGTAGGCGACCTTAGACATATCTATACATGTAAGGCCGGAAAGGGGGTTAATCCGAAAGCCTCCTACAGAGAAGACATGCAGTGTCCGGCTCACATAAGGTGCGAGACCCCCGGCCCTCCATGGCAGTAGGCACACGCTGTTAATCAAAGCTTGAATTGTAGCCTCTAAACAGGTTTGTTAGAAATGAATATTCAGCTTCGCGGAGGACGGAATTCTATCCAATCAGTGGTGAGACGCTACGTATCTTATTGGTTGTATTATGCTTTGTGTCTTATTTCTTTGATACGCCCAAGAAATCTGCATTAATCTCCTCTAATAAACGGGGAATCTGGTGAGACTTTCAGATGGTTTGTGACCTCATTCCCTCCGGTGACGGCATTCATCTGTGTCACGAGGCTGATCCCTGCGCGGCCGGTCACCACAGCTGCCGTTACATTTCTTTGGTGGAGAATGCGGGCACTACCATAGAGTCACCGACCTGCGGACCAGGACTCGGGAACAGCTGCGGTAAGTAACCCCTCGCGTCACTGCCTGCCTCCTGTAGCTCTGGCCATTAGTCTGCAGTCCGGCCACATGACGCCTGCACAGTGTCACAGGGGATGCACAATGGCATCTCTTTTTGCTGCCATTCTATGTGCTTTACTGTCTACCCAGCGTATGACTGTGAGCGGCTGAGATAAGGGACTCGGAGATTCCTATAGTGGGGACACTGCCCTCATGTAAAGTGTAAGTTAGTGATGTAACAATCATATGATGTGATCAGCTGGATTTTATCTTTACATTCTGCCTCTCACAGGTGACGTGTACCTACAACAGAAATTACAGACCTCTCCATCCTCTGTAGGAGGGAAATCTGCAAAATCGGCAGCGGATCAAATACTCATTATCCCCACTGTAGATTATTCTCTCGTCCTGCTATTAAGCCAACTCCTGAGGCCCCTGTGAGCAGTGCGGCGAGGGTGTGATCAGACTCCTAGGACTCAGAGTGAAGTGGCGGTGTATAACGCCATCCAAAATGAATGCTAGGACCCTCGCCGATCTTCAGACGCACTTGAAGTCTTGGCGTTGTTTCCTCTATGTCCAGTCTGTCATATAAATTGATATGGAAGGTTGAGCATGAGCAATTGTAGTCCTATGCAAAGGTTGAGAAACTACAAAAGGTCCAGTGTAAAGTGCTCCCATGACTTCAGATTTTGACATAGGCCTTAATTGGCTGATTGGCATAACCATCGGTGTGGTGCTGGCAAATGTCTGTTGCTTCCTTTGGAAAATAAAGAACGTAGATGGGTTCAGAGGGGTTTTCAGTGAAGAAACCTCCTGAGAAGGACAAAGCTGCCTTGCAGCCTCAAAGCTAGAGACTGTGCGACTAGTGTCTACCTTCTGGATCTCTAGTGTTAGGATCACGGGATTCCAGGGTAGGGATCCTGACCCTAAATAACAGGGGTGGCATTTATGCACATGTAATCGAAGTACATGTATCAAAGTACTACTGGCAGTTATAACATGGATGAATGTGACACGCATCTCTATTCTCTTCATACAGGTAACCAGCTTTTCCAATCTCTGCTCTGAATCCACTCCTGTGTCTCCATTCAATGTCAGCAAGCAGTTAATCCTGAATGCTATCTCTGTGTTTTCAACTCTGCAAGCTTATATCTGGTATAAAGTTTTTTTTCAACTTACTTACTGCTTGTCCCCTTATGTTGTGAGGTCAAGAAACTTTTCAAAGTGCTTTATGATCCATGTAGTGCTGGACATGTGTTTATTTGACCACAACATTTTATTGGGTCCTGCTGTCTCAATTTAGTGTGATTGATTAACGAGAAGAGAGAGCCAAAAAAAAAAAAAAATTAGCCTTGACCTCCTATATATTCAGATCTAGCTAGGGGGAGCATTTATGCACAAGTAATCGAAGTACATGTATCAAAGTACTACTGGCAGTTATAACATGGCAGTTAGACAGGGCAGGAGACAGGTAAGACATTTATATACATCTACTCCCTGTACATTTGGACTACCACAAATATATACCATATGCATTTGTGTAATTTATATACTGGCCGCTGCATTCACACACATCCACCGCCCTGGCATTAACGCTATACACTCCATCCATAACGGCCCCTCGCTCCTTTCCTCTCCTATGTATAGCACTCACGCTCTTTTCACGTTGTTAAATTGCACAGATCCAGTCATTCCCACCATTCAACATCAGAGACGCTCTCACAAATCACTTAACCATCTGCTCACTCTTTCTATCCTCCTTCTCCTAGTCGCAGGAGACATTGCTCCCAACCCTGGTCCCCCATGTTATAGAAAGTCAAACCCCCCGACTGCTACACTCAGAAACCCCTCTAATCTTATTAATGTTCCCTGCCTGCCATCTGTGTCTCTTAATTGTGCACTTTGGAATTCTCGCTCAGTGTGTAACAAACTCTCCTTCATCCATGACTTCTACCTTTCTAATTCTCTTAACCTCCTGGCTCTTACTGAAACCTGGATCCAGCAGTCAGACACTACCGCTGCTGCTGCTCTTTCATACGGGGGGCTACACTTCTCTCATACCCCAAGATCAGACAGTAGAGCTGGTGGAAGCGTTGGTCTGCTCCTATCACCAAAATGTACCTTTCAGGTTATCCCTCAAGTACCCTCACTTGTCTTCCCTTCTTTTGAGGTCCATGCCGTCAGACTCTACACCCCCTTCTCCATGCGAGTGGCGGTGGTGTATCGTCCTCCCGGCCCCTCCCATCAGTTCCTGGATGATTTTGCCACTTGGCTTCCACATTTTCTCTCCTGTGACATCCCTACCCTCATCATGGGAGATTTCAACATCCCCATTACTCTTCCCCTCTCACCATCTGCTACTCACCTTTTATCTCCATCGTCCTTTCGCAGCTTACTAATTCTCCAATGCATGAAGACGGAAACTCCCTCGACTTGGTCTTCTCTCGGCTTTGTGCAGTGGATGATTTTGCAAACTCCCCTTTCCCGCTCTCTGACCACAATCTACTTTCATTCTCTATAAAGAACTGCCAGGCTGCTCAGGTCACCCCCACTGTCCAGACTTATAGAAACATACAGGCCATTAACACCCAGAAACTTATGAAGAACTTGCAGTCTTCATTGGCCCCTATCTCCTCCCTCTCATGTCCTGATTCTGCATTGAAGCATTACAATGAAACACTTCAAAGTGCCCTGGATGAATTTGCACCCCCTATAAATAGAACACAACGCAGACGGCGACAACCCTGGCACACGGTGCAAACACGTTTCCTGCAGCTGTGCTCCAGGTGCGCCGAACGCCTGTGGAGAAAATCCAATCTACACGAAGATTTCATCCATTTTAAGTTTATGCTTAGAACATACAACACTGCCCTTCACCTCTCAAAACAAGCCTATTTCAACACCCTCATCATCTCACTGTCCAATAACCCGAAACGTCTGACACTTTTCATTCTCTACTCAATCCAAGAGTACAGGCCCCAACCACGGAGCTCCGAGCTGACGATCTGGCCAATTACTTCAAAGAAAAAATTGACCAGATTCGACAGGAAATTATCTCCCAATCACCTCATACCATGCACTGTCCTCCCTCCCCCACTGCATCTAGCTCACTCTCTGATTTTGAACCAGTCACAGAAGAAGAAGTAAGCAGGCTCCTTGCATCTTCTCGCCCAACTACTTGCACCAGTGACCCATTTCCGTCACATCTCCTCCAATCCCTTTCCCCTGCTGTCACCCCTCACCTAACTAAAATATTTAACCTCTCTCTCTCTTCTATTTTTCCCTCCTCATTTAAGCATGCCATCATACATCCACTACTTAAACCATCCCTCGTCCAAAACTGTGCCGCTAACTATAGACTTGTCTCTAATCTTCCCTTCATCTCTAAACTCCTGGAACGCCTGGTCCACTCCCGTCTTATCCGCCATCTCTCAGAAAACTCTGTTCTCGACCCTCTCCAATCCGGTTTCCGCTCTTTACACTCCACTGAAACTGCCCTCACTAAAGTCTCTAATGATCTGCTAACAGCTAAATCAAATGGTCATTACTCCATGCTAATTCTCTTGGATCTCTCTGCAGCATTCGACACTGTGGATCATCAGCTCCTCCTCACTATGCTACGTTCCATTGGCCTCAAGGACACCGTTCTCTCCTGGTTCTCCTCCTATCTCTCCGAGCGCTCCTTTACTGTATCTTTTGCCGGTTCCTCCTCCTCTCACCTTCCCCTTACTGTTGGGGTCCCCCAAGGATCGGTTCTAGGCCCCCTCCTCTTCTTCTTGTACACTGCCCCTATTGGTCAAACAATCAGTAGATTTGGTTTCCAGTACCATCTCTATGCTGATGACACCCAATTATACGCTTCTTCTCCTGACATCACGCCAGCCTTTCTAGAAAACACCGGCGATTGTCTAAACGCTGTGTCTAATATCATGTCCTCACTATATCTGAAACTGAACCTGTCAAAGACTGAACTCCTGGTGTTTCCTCCCTCTACTAATGCACCTATACCCGACATTGCCATTTCTGTGTGTGGTTCCACTATTACTCCCCAGCAACAGGCCCTGTGTCTTGGGGACATACTTGATTCTGAGCTTTCCTTTGCCCCCCACATTCGATCACTGGCTCGCTCTTGTCATCTGCACCTCAAAAACATTTCTTGAATTCGACCTTTTCTTACTTTTGACTCTGCAAAAACTCTTACTGTTTCTCTTATTCATTCTCATCTCGACTATTGTAACTCTCTTCTAATCGGTCTCCCTCTTGCCAAACTCTCCCCTCTCCAATCTGTCTTGAATGCTGCAGCCAGGATCATATTCCTCGCCAATCGTTACACCGATGCCTCTACCTTGTGAAAGTCATTACACTGGCTACCCATCCACTCCAGAATTCAGTATAAACTTATTACCCTCATGGTGTAACATAGCACATCCTAACAGCACTAATACTGGAAGCCAAAGTGCATCACTAAGTAGAGAGGAATCCAAGCGATGCGCCTGTCATGGTGTAACATAGCACATCCTAACAGCACTATTACTGGAAGCCAAAGTGCGTCACTAAGTAGAGAGGAATCCAAGCAATGCGCCTGTCATGGTGTAACATAGCACATCCTAATAGCACTAATACTGGAAGCCAAAGTGCGTCACTAAGTAGAGAGGAATCCAAGCGATGCGCCTGTCATGGTGTAACATAGCACATCCTAATAGCACTAATACTGGAAGCCAAAGTGCGTCACTAAGTTGAGAGGAATCCAAGCGATGCGCCTGTCATGGTGTAACAGAGCACATCCTAATAGCACTAATACTGGAAGCCAAAGTGCGTCACTAAGTAGAGAGGAATCCAAATGATGCGCCTGTCATGGTGTAACATAGCACATCCTAACAGCACTAATACTGGAAGCCAAAGTGCGTCACTAAGTAGAGAGGAATCCAAGCGATGCGCCTGTCATGGTGTAACATAGCACATCCTAACAGCACTAATACTGGAAGCCAAAGTGCATCACTAAGTAGAGAGGAATCCAAGCGATGCACCTGTCATGGTGTAACATAGCACATCCTAACAGCACTATTACTGGAAGCCAAAGTGCGTCACTAAGTAGAGAGGAATCCAAGCGATGCGCCTGTCATGGTGTAACATAGCACATCCTAACAGCACTAATACTGGAAGCCAAAGTGCATCACTAAGTAGAGAGGAATCCAAGCGATGCGCCTGTCATGGTGTAACATAGCACATCCTAACAGCACTAATACTGGAAGCCAAAGTGCATCACTAAGTAGAGAGGAATCCAAGCGATGCGCATGTCATGGTGTAATAGGCGCTTGCGCAGTAACATAGCACATCCTAATAGCACTAATACTGGAAGCCGAAGTGCGTTACTAAGTAGAGAGGAATCCAAGCGATGCGCCTGTCATGGTGTAACATAGCACATCCTAACAGCACTAATACTGGAAGCCAAAGTGCGTCACTAAGTAGAGAGGAATCCAAGCGATGCGCCTGTCATGGTGTAACATATCACATCCTAATAGCACTAATAGTGGAAGCCAAAGTGCATCACTAAGTAGAGAGGAATCCAAGCGATGCGCCTGTCATGGTGTAACATAGCACATCCTAACAGCACTAATACTGGAAGCCAAAGTGCATCACTAAGTAGAGAGGAATCCAAGCGATGCGCCTGTCATGGTGTAACATAGCACATCCTAACAGCACTAATACTGGAAGCCAAAGTGCATCACTAAGTAGAGAGGAATCCAAGCGATGCGCCTGTCATGGTGTAACATATCACATCCTAATAGCACTAATAGTGGAAGCCAAAGTGCATCACTAAGTAGAGAGGAATCCAAGCGATGCGCCTGTCATGGTGTAACATAGCACATCCTAACAGCACTAATACTGGAAGCCAAAGTGCATCACTAAGTAGAGAGGAATCCAAGCGATGCGCCTGTCATGGTGTAACATATCACATCCTAATAGCACTGATAATGAAGGCCAAAGTGCGTCACTAAGTAGAGAGGAATCCAAGCGATGCGCCTGTCATGGTGTAATAGGCGCTTGCGCAGTAACATAACGCATCCTAATAGCACTAATACTGGAAGCCGAAGTGCGTCCATAGTACTAGATAATCCAACACAGCATTCCCCTAGCATACAAAAATGTTTATTGCACATAATACCAGTAATAAAAGGAAGAAAACAGATGCTTATGCAATGCCACAAAATATAATCAAATATGTTATAAACCGATCACTAACACAATAGGCACTTGTACAATGCCCAATAGTATATGTATTGGAAATGCATCACTAAATGAAAGAAAATCCATGGTAACATATAATATAGTCGCAGCGTATGGTCCCATATATTCTAACGGATAAGTGACATGCTGTTTACCTGTACATGTCACCCTGAGGTACCATAAATGGAAGACCTGTGCTGGATTACAGAGAAAAGGATTCCTATGACATCCACATGGTATGAATTGCGCATAACATTAGCACGAAGTGAAAGGATATACCTATGCAGCAACACCATGCACCTAACCATGTAATATATACACCAAAAAAAGGGAGATACACCCTTTATGCAAAAGTGTCACAATGGAACACATCTGTTCACCGTTGTAGATACCTACAGTCAAGATTGGAACATATATGCGGTACTTATTCTAATCTACCAAAAACGGCCGCTAATGCAGATACAACTACCCGTGCACACACGAATGTTGAAGAGGCGGCGGTATAGCACATGCCTGATGGCGCTTTATTTCTCTATGGCCTCCTCACAGCTCCACATGAGCAGCTTACTTGCCTGAGCTCCACGCCATTCTGACTCACAGGGTCAGTCTTGAACATTAACAGGATTTTTCATTGTCTGAAGAAGGTCCATAATAGTGACCGAAACGTTACAAATAGAATGTACACCGTGTGGATTATTATGCTGTGAATAAAACTAAACTTTTTTCTGCATTTGGGAGTGCCGGATTTCTTATTCAATATTAAATTGGGACTGGTATCCATTTCTGCGCACCCCACAGCTACATCTTCGGAGTGACGCGTCTCTTTTTTGCCATATGACATATTAGGCCAGTGTGGTGTGTGTATCTTATAAAGGAGGCACTGGCAGAGATTGTGATCTGTGATGCTGCATCATGTCATGTGTATGAGCTGGGCCGCTTTTAGGCAAAGTTTAAATTGGGGCCCAAATGCTAACATATTGCATCACACAGAAGCATAGCGATTATATTTACATGCGCTGAGTTCAGGACACTAAATAAATGTGAACGACAATACTGAAGTCGCTCAACCCTTGTTCCCCGGCCTCTTTCCACCATCTGAGAAAGTGATAGTTCTGTCCCCATCATTCTAACAGATCACCATACATTACATCATATTATCAGCAGCACATCTACAGTTTACACCCCATAGTCCTCCATATAATATTATGTGTCATCCATGTAGAACAATTCACTTTCCATAGTATAATGTACCCCATAGTTCTTAATAGTATAACTAGCTGAAGAGCCCGGCGCTGCCCGGGCATAGTAACTAACTGTGGTTAGTTATAGCAAATTATAATTATCCTCCATCCCATAGTCCCGTGCCCATATACCCATCATACATATCCACCATCCCATAGTCCCGTGCCCATATACCCATCATACACATCCTACATCCCATAGTCCAGTGCCCATATACCCATCATACATATCCTCCATCCCATAGTCCCGTGCCCATATACCCATCATACATATCCTCCATGCCATAGTCCCATGCCTATATACCCATCATACATCCTCCATCCCATAGTCCAGTGCCCATATACCCATCATACATATCCTCCATCCCATAGTCCCGTGCCCATATACCCATCATACATATCCTCCATCCCATAGTCCAGTGCCCATATACCCATCATACACATCCTCCATCCCATAGTCCCGTGCCCATATACCCATCATACATATCCTCCATCCCATAGTCCAGTGCCCATATACCCATCATACACATCCTCCATCCCAGTCCCGTGCCCATATACCCATCATACATATCCTCCATCCCATAGTCCCGTGCCCATATACCCATCATACATATCCTCCATCCCATAGTCCAGTGCCCATATACCCATCATACACATCCTCCATCCCATAGTCCCGTGCCCATATACCCATCATACATATCCTCCATGCCATAGTCCCGTGCCCATATACCCATCATACATATCCTCCATGCCATAGTCCCGTGCCTATATACCCATCATACATCCTCCATCCCATAGTCCCGTGCCCATATACCCATCATACATATCCTCCATCCCATAGTCCCGTGCCCATATACCCATCATACATATCCTCCATCCCATAGTCCCGTGCCCATATACCCATCACACATCCTCCATCCCATAGTCCCGTGCCCATATACCCATCATACACATCCTCCATCCCATAGTCCCGTGCCCATATACCCATCATACATATCCTCCATCCCATAGTCCCGTGCCCATATACCCATCATACATATCCTGCATCCCATAGTCCAGTGCCCATATACCCATCATACATATCCCTCCATCCCATAGTCCCGTGCCCATATACCCATCATACATATCCTCCATCTCATAGTCCCGTGCCCATATACCCATCATACATATCCTCCATCTCATAGTCCCGTGCCCATATACCCATCATACATATCCTCCATCCCATAGTCCCGTGCCCATATACCCATCATACATATCCTCCATCCCATAGTCCCGTGCCCATATACCCATCATACATATCCTCCATCCCATAGTCCCGTGCCCATATACCCATCATACACATCCTCCATCCCATAGTCACATGCCCGTATACCCATCATACATATCCTCCATCCCATAGTCACATGCCCGTATACCCATCATACATATCCTCCATCCCATAGTCCCGTGCCCATATACCCATCATACATATCCTCCATCCCATAGTCCCGTGCCCATATACCCATCATACATATCCTCCATCCCATAGTCACATGCCCGTATACCCATCATACATATCCTCCATCCCATAGTCCCGTGCCCATATACCCATCATACATATCCTCCATCCCATAGTCCCGTGCCCATATACCCATCATACACATCCTCCATCCCATAGTCACATGCCCATATACCCATCATACACATCCTCCATCCCATAGTCACATGCCCGTATACCCATCATACATATCCTCCATCTCATAGTCCCGTGCCCATATACCCATCATACATATCCTCCATCCCATAGTCCAGTGCCCATATACCCATCACACATCCTCCATCCCATAGTCCCGTGCCCATATACCCATCATACACATCCTCCATCCCATAGTCACATGCCCATATACCCATCATACATATCCTCCATCCCATAGTCACATGCCCATATACCCATCATACATATCCTCCATGCCATAGTCCCGTGCCCATATACCCATCATACACATCCTCCATCCCATAGTCACATGCCCATATACCCATCGTACATATCCTCCATGCCATAGTCCAGTGCCCATATACCCATCACACATCCTCCATCCCATAGTTCCGTGCCCATATACCCATCATACATATCCTCCATCCCATAGGCCCGTGCCCATATACCCATCACACATATCCTCCATCCCATAGTCCCATGCCCATATACCCATCATACATATCCTCCATCCCATAGTCAACCATTATGACATCATAATGAGCAGCGGGGCTTGCAACCTATGACGACATCAGCGTCGCCGTGGCAACCGTTATGTCTTAACTGTCACCATTGCAACCTATTAAGACATCGTCACCATGGCAACCATTGTGACAGCATCTTCGCCATTGCAACCTATGACATTAGCGTCGCCATGGCAACCATTATGACATCACAATGAGGGGCAGGGCTTGATACACAAACACTTTTTCCCCATTATGTAGATAGGGGCAAAATTGTTTGGTGAATTGGAACGCGCAGGGTTAAAATTTCGCTTCACAACATAGCCTAGGACGCTCTCGGGGTCCAGACGTGTAAATGTGCCAAATTTTGTGGCTGTAGCTGCGACCGTGCGGATGCCAATCCCGGACATACACACACACCCCCCCATATTGAGCTTTCTATATTAGATGTATTCCCCACAGTCCTCAATACAGTATAATGCAGCCCCCCCACAGAATATAATGTAAACCCCATAGACTACAGTCATGGCCAAAAGTTTTGAGAATGACACAAATATTATATTTTCACATGATCTGCTGGCCTCTGGTTTTTACCGTGTTTCCCCGAAAGTAAGACCCTGTCTTACATTAATTTTACCCCAAAAAGTCCCACCCTGTCTTACTTTCGGGGGAGGTCTTACATTAGCCGAAAAAAAATGACAATTTCTTTTTAACCAATAAATTAACATTTATTAACATGCTGTTATACCCCATAACAGTGCCGTATCCCACTGCACACAGCCCCACACCCCATAACAGTGCCGTATCCCACTGCACACAGCCCCACACCCCATAACAGTGCCGTATCCCACTGCACACAGCCCCACACCCCATAACAGTGCCGTATCCCACTGCACACAGCCCCACACCCCATAACAGTGCCGTATCCCACTGCACACAGCCCCACACCCCATAACAGTGCCGTATCCCACTGCACACAGCCCCACACCCCATAACAGTGCCGTATCCCACTGCACACAGCCCCACACCCCATAACAGTGCCGTATCCCACTGCACACAGCCACACACCCCATAACAGTGCCGTATCCCACTGCACACAGCCACACACCCCATAACAGTGCCGTATCCCACTGCACACAGCCACACACCCCATAACAGTGCCGTATCCCACTGCACACAGCCCCACACCCCATAACAGTGCCGTATCCCACTGCACACAGCCCCACACCCCATAACAGTGCCGTATCCCACTGCACACAGCCCCACACCCCATAACAGTGCCGTATCCCACTGCACACAGCCACACACCCCATAACAGTGCCGTATCCCACTGCACACAGCCACACACCCCATAACAGTGCCGTATCCCACTGCACACAGCCACACACCCCATAACAGTGCCGTATCCCACTGCACACAGCCCCACACCCCATAACAGTGCCGTATCCCACTGCACACAGCCCCACACCCCATAACAGTGCCGTATCCCACTGCACACAGCCCCACACCCCATAACAGTGCCGTATCCCACTGCACACAGCCCCATACCCTATACAGTACATGTTTCCCTACTTGGTTTTTAAATGCTGGACGTTTTCCTCTGCGGTGCGGCTGTGGGTGCGGAAGGCCTGTGCTGCAGGGAACGCTGTGCCAATCAGCAGGGAAACAGCGGTGACGTGGGGCTGGGGCGGCCAATTACAGCCCGAGCTGCTGGACCAATCAGTGCTCGAGCCGGGGGCCGGCGGTGACGTGGGGAACAGGGGCGGCCAATGAGCTGTTGAGCTGGGCGGATTGCGGGGTTAACACGGCGAGTTAACCCCATGAGCGCTGGTCCCGCCCAGCTGCACCTGAGGACACCTCTGGAGCCTGGGGACCCAATGGGGGACAGCGGCGGCCCAAAGGTAAGGGCCTTACATTTCACAGCGGCCCCCAACCCTGCCTTACATTCGGGGGAGGCCTTACATTGAAGGACCCCCCCCCCGTAACCCCCACCCTGTCTTACTTTCGGGGGGGTCCTACTTTCGGGGAAACACGGTATGTGTGTTTGTCAGATGTTTTTATCACATACAGAAATATAATTGCAATCATATTATGAGTAACAGAAGGTTATATTGACAGTTAGAATGAGTTAATGCAGCAAGTCAATATTTGCAGTGTTGACCCTTCTTCTTCAGGACCTCAGCAATTCTCCCTGGCATGCTCTCAATCAACATCTGGATCAAATCCTGACTGATAGCAGTCCATTCTTGCAAAATCAATGCTTTTGTCTGAATTTGAAGGTTTTTGTTTGTCCACCAGTCTCTTGATGATTGACCACAAGTTCTCAATGGGATTAAGATCTGGGGAGTTTCCAGGCCATGGTCCCAAAATCTCTATGTTTTGTTCCCTGAGCCATTTAGTTATCACCTTTGCTTTATGGCAAGGTGCTCCATCATGTTGAAAAAGGCATTGTTGATCGCCAAACTGCTCTTGGACGGTTGGGAGAAGTTGCTCTTGGAGGACATTCTGGTACCATTCTTTATTCATGGCTGTGTTTTTAGGCAAGACTGAGAGACAGCCCATTCCCTTGGCTGAGAAGCAACCCCACACATGAATGGTTTCAGGATGCTTGACAGTTGGCATGAGACAAGACTGGTGGTAGCGCTCACCTGGTCTTCTCCGAATAAGCCATTTGCCAGATGTCCCAAACAATCGAAAAGGGGATTCATCAGAGAAAATGACTTTACCCCAGTCCTCAGCAGTCCACTCCCTGTACCTCTTGCAGAATATCAGTCTGTCCATGATGTTTTTTCTGGAGAGAAGTGGCTTCTTTGCTGCCCTCCTTGAGACCAGGCCTTGCTCCAAGAGTCTCCGCCTCACAGTGCGTGCAGATGCACTCACACCTGCCTGCTGCCATTCCTGAGCAAGCTCTGCACTGCTGGTAGCCCGATCCCGCAGCTGAAACACTTTTAAGAGACGGTCCTGGCCTTTCTTGGGCGCCCTGGAGCCTTTTTGGCAACAAGGGATCCTCTCTCCTTGAAGTTCTTGATGATGCGATAGATTGTTGACTGAGGTGCAATCTTTCTAGCTGCGATACTCTTCCCTGTTAGGCCATTTTTGTGCAGTGCAATGATGACTGCACGTGTTTCTTTAGAGATAACCATGGTTAACAGAAGAGAAACAATGATGCCAAGCACCAGCCTCCTTTTAAAGTGTCCAGTGGTGTCATTCTTACTTAATCATGACAGATTGATCTCCAGCCCTGTCCTCATCAACACCCACACCTGTGTTAATGGAGCAATCACTGAAACGATGTTAGCTGGTCCTTTTAAGGCAGGGCTGCAATGATGTTGAAATGTGTTTTGGGGGATAAAGTTAATTTTCTAGGCAAATATTGACTTTGCAAGAAATTGCTGTTAAGCTGATCACTCTTTATAACATTCTGGAGTATATGCAAATTGCCATTAGAAAAAATGAAGCAGTAGACTCTGTAAAAAATTAATATTTGTGTCATTCTCAAAACTTTTGGCCATGACTGTATAATATAGCCCCTCCATAGAATACTATGTAGCCCTCCTCATAGTATAATAAAGCCTCCATACAATATAATCTAGCCCCCAATAGACTATAATACAGTCCCCCCCATAGAATATAATGTAACCCCCCATATTATATAATACAGCCTCACCCATAGAATATAATGTACCCCCATTGGTATACAGCACAGCCTGCATCTCTCGATGATGAAATGTATTATCATCATGTAGCCAGCACTTCCAGGGAGGGGGTCAGCAGACAGCAGCTCACAACACAGGGGAGGACAGAGGGAGCCCAGAGAGCAGAGAGGTCACAGACAGGACACCGACTACTCATCACACAGCCAGCAGGACACAGTGGAAGCCAGAGAGGAGAGAGTATCACACTCACACCACACAGCCGGCAGGACACAGTGGAAGCCAGAGAGGAGAGAGTATCACACTCACACCACACAGCCGGCAGGACACAGTGGAAGCCAGAGAGCAGAGTGTCACACTCACACCACACAGCCGGCAGGACACAGTGGAAGCCAGAGAGCAGAGTGTCACACTCACACCACACAGCCGGCAGGACACAGCGGGGGCCGGAGAGCAGAGAGCGTCACACTCACACCACACAGCCGGCAGGACACAGTGGAAGCCAGAGAGCAGAGTGTCACACTCACACCACACAGCCGGCAGGACACAGCGGGGGCCGGAGAGCAGAGAGCGTCACACTCACACCACACAGCCGGCAGGACACAGCGGGGCCGGAGAGCAGAGAGCGTCACACTCACACCACACAGCAAGCAGGACACAGCGGGGGCCGGAGAGCAGAGAGCGTCACACTCACACCACACAGCAAGCAGGACACAGCGGGGGCCGGAGAGCAGAGAGCGTCACACTCACACCACACAGCCGGCAGGACACAGCGGGAGCCGGAGAGCAGAGAGCGTCACACTCACACCACACAGCCGGCAGGACACAGCGGGGGCCGGAGAGCAGAGAGCGTCACACACACCACACAGCCGGCAGGACACAGCGGGGCCGGAGAGCAGAGAGCGTCACACTCACACCACACAGCCGGCAGGACACAGCGGGGGCCGGAGAGCAGAGAGCGTCACACTCACACCACACAGCCGGCAGGACACAGTGGGGGCCGGAGAGCAGAGAGCGTCACACTCACACCACACAGCCGGCAGGACACAGCGGGAGCCGGAGAGCAGAGAGCGTCACACTCACACCACACAGCCGGCAGGACACAGCGGGGGCCGGAGAGCAGAGAGCGTCACACTCACACCACACAGCCGGCAGGACACAGCGGGGGCCGGAGAGCAGAGAGCGTCACACTCACACCACACAGCCGGCAGGACGCAGCGGGGGCCGGAGAGCAGAGAGCGTCACACTCACACCACACAGTCGGCAGGACACAGCGGGGCCGGAGAGCAGAGAGCGTCACACTCACACCACACAGCCGGCAGGACACAGCGGGGGCCGGAGAGCAGAGAGCGTCACACTCACACCACACAGCCGGCAGGACACAGCGGGGGCCGGAGAGCGTCACACTCACACCACACAGCCGGCAGGACACAGCGGGAGCCGGAGAGCAGAGAGCGTCACACTCACACCACACAGCCGGCAGGACACAGCGGGGGCCGGAGAGCAGAGAGCGTCACACTCACACCACACAGCCGGCAGGACACAGCGGGGCCGGAGAGCAGAGAGCGTCACACTCACACCACACAGCCGGCAGGACACAGCGGGGCCGGAGAGCGTCACACTGTAGATCAGGGGTGTGGAATCTTTTTTCTGCCAAGGGCCATATGGATATTTATTCCGTCCTGACTCTGGTTTCATGCTGTAATCTTTCATCGCCCCTCGCTGCTCAGTAGTTTCCGCTCACAGAGGAAGAAGTAATGAGATTGTGGCAAAGTACAGCTCCTGCCCAAGAATGCGGTCCCTGAGAGTCTGCCCGGGGCCTGAGGTTCCCCATTCCTGCTGCAGAGACTCGGACACGCTTCTAATCTGCCACCGGGGCCCACCGGGCAATTCCCCGCCAGACCGGCAGCTCTGTCACTAGGAGAGAGGCAGCCATGACTGCACAGACTGTGTGAGAGCTGCGCCCGAGTCCTGGCCGCTGTCACCTCACCTGACACCGCAGAGAGCCGCAGCCGGGGGAAGACGTCCTGGGGGCGGACACCGCACAACATGCGGGAGCGACTGGGAATGGAGGAGACGTCACCGGAAGGGGCGGGGCCTCGTTCTCTCAGGTGTGGAGCCGTTTGTGCTGAGGCGGCTGGAGAGGAGGAAATGACGTCATGTACAGTGTGAGGGGCCGCACGGGGAAGGTGGGGACGAGGGGCCGCACGGGGAAGGTGGGGACGAGGGGCCGCACGGGGAAGGTGGGGACGAGGGGCCGCACGGGGGAGGTGGGGACGAGGGGCCGCACGGGGAAGGTGGGGACGAGGGGCCGCACGGGGAAGGTGGGGACGAGGGGCCGCACGGGGGAGGTGGGGACGAGGGGCCGCACGGGGGAGGTGGGGACGAGGGGCCGCACGGGGAAGGTGGGGACGAGGGGCCGCGCGGGGAAGGTGGGGACGAGGGGCCGCACGGGGAAGGTGGGGACGAGGGGCCGCACGGGGAAGGTGGGGACGAGGGGCCGCACGGGGAAGGTGGGGACGAGGGGCCGCACGGGGAAGGTGGGGACGAGGGGCCGCACGGGGGAGGTGGGGACGAGGGGCCGCACGGGGAAGGTGGGGACGAGGGGCCGCACGGGGAAGGTGGGGACGAGGGGCCGCACGGGGAAGGTGGGGACGAGGGGCCGCACGGGGGAGGTGGGGACGAGGGGCCGCACGGGGAAGGTGGGGACGAGGGGCCGCACGGGGGAGGTGGGGACGAGGGGCCGCGCGGGGAAGGTGGGGACGAGGGGCCGCGCGGGGAAGGTGGGGACGAGGGGCCGCGCGGGGGAGGTGGGGACGAGGGGCCGCGCGGGGAAGGTGGGGACGAGGGGCCGCGCGGGGAAGGTGGGGACGAGGGGCCGCGCGGGGAAGGTGGGGACGAGGGGCCGCACGGGGAAGGTGGGGACGAGGGGCCGCACGGGGGAGGTGGGGACGAGGGGCCGCACGGGGAAGGTGGGGACGAGGGGCCGCACGGGGGAGGTGGGGACGAGGGGCCGCACGGGGAAGGTGGGGACGAGGGGCCGCACGGGGAAGGTGGGGACGAGGGGCCGCACGGGGAAGGTGGGGACGAGGGGCCGCACGGGGAAGGTGGGGACGAGGGGCCGCACGGGGAAGGTGGGGACGAGGGGCCGCACGGGGAAGGTGGGGACGAGGGGCCGCACGGGGGAGGTGGGGACGAGGGGCCGCACGGGGAAGGTGGGGACGAGGGGCCGCACGGGGAAGGTGGGGACGAGGGGCCGCACGGGGAAGGTGGGGACGAGGGGCCGCACGGGGGAGGTGGGGACGAGGGGCCGCGCGGGGAAGGTGGGGACGAGGGGCCGCGCGGGGAAGGTGGGGACGAGGGGCCGCGCGGGGAAGGTGGGGACGAGGGGCCGCACGGGGGAGGTGGGGACGAGGGGCCGCACGGGGGAGGTGGGGACGAGGGGCCGCACGGGGAAGGTGGGGACGAGGGGCCGCACGGGGAAGGTGGGGACGAGGGGCCGCACGGGGAAGGTGGGGACGAGGGGCCGCACGGGGAAGGTGGGGACGAGGGGCCGCACGGGGGAGGTGGGGACGAGGGGCCGCACGGGGGAGGTGGGGACGAGGGGCCGCACGGGGAAGGTGGGGACGAGGGGCCGCACGGGGGAGGTGGGGACGAGGGGCCGCACGGGGAAGGTGGAGACGAGGGGCCGCACGGGGAAGGTGGGGACGAGGGGCCGCACGGGGAAGGTGGGGACGAGGGGCCGCACGGGGAAGGTGGGGACGAGGGGCCGCACGGGGGAGGTGGGGACGAGGGGCCGCACGGGGGAGGTGGGGACGAGGGGCCGCACGGGGAAGGTGGGGACGAGGGGCCGCACGGGGGAGGTGGGGACGAGGGGCCGCACGGGGGAGGTGGAGACGAGGGGCCGCACGGGGGAGGTGGGGACGAGGGGCCGCACGGGGAAGGTGGGGACGAGGGGCCGCACGGGGAAGGTGGGGACGAGGGGCCGCACGGGGAAGGTGGGGACGAGGGGCCGCACGGGGAAGGTGGAGACGAGGGGCCGCACGGGGAAGGTGGGGACGAGGGGCCGCACGGGGAAGGTGGGGACGAGGGGCCGCACGGGGAAGGTGGGGACGAGGGGCCGCACGGGGAAGGTGGAGAAGAGGGGCCGCACGGGGAAGGTGGGGACGAGGGGCCGCACGGGGAAGGTGGGGACGAGGGGCCGCACGGGGAAGGTGGGGACGAGGGGCCGCACGGGGAAGGTGGGGACGAGGGGCCGCACGGGGAAGGTGGGGACGAGGGGCCGCACGGGGAAGGTGGAGACGAGGGGCCGCACGGGGAAGGTGGGGACGAGGGGCCGCACGGGGAAGGTGGGGACGAGGGGCCGCACGGGGAAGGTGGGGACGAGGGGCCGCACGGGGAAGGTGGGGACGAGGGGCCGCACGGGGAAGGTGGGGACGAGGGGCCGCACGGGGAAGGTGGGGACGAGGGGCCGCACGGGGAAGGTGGAGAAGAGGGGCCGCACGGGGAAGGTGGGGACGAGGGGCCGCACGGGGAAGGTGGGGACGAGGGGCCGCACGGGGAAGGTGGGGACGAGGGGCCGCACGGGGAAGGTGGGGACGAGGGGCCGCACGGGGAAGGTGGCGACGAGGGGCCGCAAGGGGAAGGTGGCGACGAGGGGCCGCACGGGGAAGGTGGCGACGAGGGGCCGCACGGGGAAGGTGGGGACGAGGGGCCGCACGGGGAAGGTGGAGACGAGGGGCCGCACGGGGAAGGTGGAGACGAGGGGCCGCATAGGGAAGGATGATAGCAGTGAGGAAATGTCGAAAACATAAATTATAACTTTTATTATTGCAGGACATAGACATACAATACATAGCACTGAAAACACTGTGGAATGGATTGTACACCAAGAAGTAGCTCTCATTACCCATTAAAACAACAGAGGGGCTAAATTTTTTCCACCCTCACAAAGTGTGAAAAGTGCAGGTAGGCCATGTGTTTTTCAAAAAGCAAAATGTGGTATAGAGCTACAGTCCTAATAAGGGTGAGGAACCATTTATCCATTAGCTGCTATGCAATAAATGGATCTCTCTCACCCATGGTCTAGCAGATGTCCAAACTAAAAACCACCCATGCACTTCAGCCCATCGGGACGTAGAGACCGATGTATGCCTCCAGTAACCGTCCATTCTTAAGCAAAACAAGGGGTATAGTAGTGGGTCAGAAGACCACCTCCCGACGTGTTTCTTCCCACTCAGGGATTCATCAGGAGATCCAGTAGTCTATTTAGGAGGTCCGTGTGTCCTCTCACCTCCTGTAAAGAAGCCTAATTGCCCGTCTCCTTTTTACAACACTACAGAGATGACTAGATCGGAGTTACTGCACTGAGGTCCATGATTTCTGTGCACACAGGACTGTCTATAAGGACGTCCTCTGTACAGTAACTCCATTCTAGCTCTCTCACTACAGAGATGAGTAGATCGGAGTTACTGCACTGAGGTCCATGATTTCTGTGCACACAGCACTGTCTATAAGGACGTCCTCTGTACAGTAACTCCATTCTAGCTGTCTCACTACAGAGATGACTAGATCGGAGTTACTGCACTGAGGTCCATGATTTCTGTGCACACAGCACTGTCTATAAGGACGTCCCCTGTACAGTAACTCCATTCTAGCTGTCTCACTACAGAGATGACTTGATCAGAGTTACTGCACTGAGGTCCATGATTACTGTGCACACAGTACTGTCTATAAGGACGTCCTCTGTACAGTAACTCCATTCTACCTCTCACTACAGAAGAGTTACTGCACTGAAGTCCATGATTTCTGTGCACACAGCACTGTCTATAAGGACGTCCTCTGTACAGTAACTCCATTCTACCTCTCTCACTACAGAGATGACTAGATCAGAGTTACTGCACTGAGGTCCATGATTACTGTGCACACAGCACTGTCTATAAGGACGTCCTCTGTACAGTAACTCCATTCTAGCTGTCTCACTACAGAGATGACTAGATCAGAGTTACTGCACTGAGGTCCATGATTACTGTGCACACAGCACTGTCTATAAGGACGTCCTCTGTACAGTAACTCCATTCTAGCTGTCTCACTACAGAGATGACTAGATCAGAGTTACTGCACTGAGGTCCATGATTACTGTGCACACAGCACTGTCTATAAGGACGTCCTCTGTACAGTAACTCCATTCTACCTCTCTCACTACAGAAGAGTTACTGCACTGAGGTCCATGATTTCTGTGCACACAGCACTGTCTATAAGGACGTCCTCTGTACAGTAACTCCATTCTAGCTGTCTCACTACAGAGATGAGTAGATCGGAGTTACTGCACTGAGGTCCATGATTTCTGTGCACACAGCACTGTCTATAAGGACGTCCTCTGTACAGTAACTCCATTCTAGCTGTCTCACTACAGAGATGAATAGATCGGAGTTACTGCACTGAGGTCCATGATTTCTGTGCACACCCTGTCTATTCTAGTGGTAACACAAAGGTTTCCATGCACATAAGGCTAAAGTCAGCAGATTCAGCCACAATCTGATGTGTATGGGGTCTCTCAACTTTCCTTCCATCCTTTATGTGAGTGAAGGGAAGGATCCTGCCTTTTGGAATTCCAGTGAATCATAGAATCGTAGAGTTGGAAGGGACCTCCTGGGCCATCTGGTCCAACCCCCTGCTCAAAGCAGGATTCGCAAAATCATCCCAGTCAGGTGTCTGTCCAGCCTCTGTTTGAAGACTTCCATTGGAGGAGAACTCACCACTTCTCGTGGCAGCTTGTTCCACTCATTGATCACTGTCAAAAAGTTTTTTCTAATATCTAATCTGTGTCTCCCATTCAGTTTCATCCCATTGCTTCTAGTCTTTCCTTGTGCAAATGAGAATAAAGTTGATCCTTCTACAATGTGACAGCCCTTTAGATATTTGTAGACAGCTATTAAGTCTCCTCTCAGTCTTCTCTTTTGCAAGCTAAACAATCCCAAATCCTGCAACCTTTCCTCATAAGACAGGGTTTGCAGACCGGTCACCATTCTGGTCGCTCTTTTCTGAACTTGCTCCAGTTTGTTGATGTCTTTTTTAAAATGTGGTGCCCAAAACTGGACACAATATTCCAGATGAGGTCTGACCAAAGAGGAGTAGAGGGAAATAATGACTTCACGTGATCTAGACTGTATGCTTCTGTTAATACATCCTAGAATTGCATTTGCCTTTCTTGCTGCTGCATCCCACTGGTTGATCCTCTTGTTCTCTCTGAAGATAAGCTACCGCCACAGTAGCCTGACATCTGCTCTCTAATAGACAGCCCAAGGACATTTGGCGAAGTGCCCCTGTGTATGTGACAGGAGAAAAAGCTGCCATCCAAACCTGTAGAGCTGACAGTTATCAACAGCTGCTTCTCACAAAATTAGAATATCATCAAAAAGTGAATTTATTTCAGTTCTTCAAAACAAAAAGTGACTCCTATATTCTATAGTCATTACACACAGAGTGATCTATTTCGTGTGTATATTTCTGTTAATGTTGATGATTATGGCTTACAGCCAATGATAACCCAATATAATATAGGAGTTTTACTTTCTGCTTTGAAGAACTGAAATAAATTAACTTTATTCTACTTTTGTGAGAAGCACCTGTATATGAGTACCTTGTGTCAGTAATACTGGGCTGGCAGCACTCTGATTCACTGGTGCTAGTGAAAGATAATAATTACATACATTCATTTTTATATATATATATATATGTGTGTGTGTGTATCACCAACCAATCACAAAGCATCAGAGTGGGACACGGAAGGAGAGCAGGGCTGAGGACGGCTACAGCAGGACAGTGCATGGAGAGCGGGGCTGTAGAGGAAGACAGTCTTTAGGACAGGGGCCTCCCAGCCCTTTCCTGGCTCAGTCAGCACTCTCCGTCGCCAACCGCGCTATCCCCCCTTTACCCTTCAGCTTCCCGGTCTAAATTTAGTCCCCGGCTTCTACTGTGGCCTACTACAGCGCTAGGCCATGCCCCCCCGCAGGCCACCCAATCACACGCACTGCAGCTCCACGCTAGCTCCGCCCACTCCGGCCAAACAACCTGCGCAGCTCTCTCCTGGTCCCGGCGTCACCGCGCGTGGTGCATGGAGAGCGGGGCTGACGCTGTGGAGCAAGACAGCGGGGCTGTTGAGGGAGAGAGCGGGAGAGCAGGGCTGTGGAGGGAGAGAGCGGGAGAGCAGGGCTGTGGAGGGGGAGAGCAGGGCTGTGGAGGAAGACAGTGGGGCTGTGGAAGGGGAGAGCGAGGCTGAAGGAAGAGAGCGAGGCAGAAGGAAGAGAGCGGGGCTGTGGAGGGAGAGAGCGGGGCTGTGGAGGAAGAGAGCAGGAGAGCAGGGCTGTGGAGGAAGACAGCAGGGCTGTGGAGGGAGAGAGTGGGAGAGCAGGGCTGTGGAGGGAGAGAGCAGGGCTGTGGAGGAAGACAGCAGGGCTGTGGAGGGAGAGAGCGGGAGAGCAGGGCTGTGGAGGGAGAGAGCAGGGCTGTGGAGGAAGACAGTGGGGCTGTGGAAGGGGAGAGCGAGGCTGAAGGAAGAGAGCGAGGCTGAAGGAAGAGAGCGGGGCTGTGGAGGAAGAGCAGGGATGTGGAGCGGGAGAGTGGGGCTGTGAAGGAAGAGAACGGGGATGTGGAGGGGGAGAGCAGGGCTGTGGAGGAAGAGAGCAGGGCTGTGTGTTAAAAATACATATTCTTGTATATTATTCAGGACTTGTTACCAGATGTGATACTCTAAAATATGACGATGTTCTTATAAAAAAAATGTAGTGGTTTATTTTGGATTCTTCCATCAAAAAAGATTATTACAGAAAAACATAAAATTAGGTGAAATCAGGGAAGGTGGGGATGAGAGGCCGCATAGGGAAGGTGGGGATGATAGCAGTGAGGAAATGTCGAAAACATAAATTATAACTTTTATTATTGCAGGACATAGACATACAATACATAGCACTGAAAACACTGTGGAATGGATTGTACACCAAGAAGTAGCTCTCATTACCCATTAAAACAACAGAGGGGCTAAATTTTTTCCACCCTCACAAAGTGTGAAAAGTGCAGGTAGGCCATGTGTTTATCAGAAAGCAAAATGTGGTATAGAGCTACAGTCCTAATAAGGGTGAGGAACCATTTATCCATTAGCTGCTATGCAATAAATGGATCTCTCTCACCCATGGTCTAGCAGATGTCCAAACTAAAAACCACCCATGCACTTCAGCCCATCGGGACGTAGAGACCGATGTATGCCTCCAGTAACCGTCCATTCTTAAGCAAAACAAGGGGTATAGTAGTGGGTCAGAAGACCACCTCCCGACGTGTTTCTTCCCGCTCAGGGATTCATCAGGAGATCCAGTAGTCTAGGAGGTCCGTGTGTCCTCTCACCTCCTGTAAAGAAGCCTAATTGCCCGTCTCCTTTTTACAACACTACAGAGATGACTAGATCGGAGTTACTGCACTGAGGTCCATGATTTCTGTGCACACAGCACTGTCTATAAGGACGTCCTCTGTACAGTAACTCCATTCCAGCTGTCTCACTACAGAGATGAGTAGATCGGAGTTACTGCACTGAGGTCCATGATTTCTGTGCACACAGGACTGTCTATAAGGACGTCCTCTGTACAGTAACTCCATTCTAGCTGTCTCACTACGGAGATGAGTAGATCGGAGTTACTGCACTGAGGTCCATGATTTCTGTGCACACAGCACTGTCTATAAGGACGTCCCCTGTACAGTAACTACATTCTAGCTGTCTCACTACAGAGATGACTAGATCAGAGTTACTGCACTGAGGTCCATGATTTCTGTGCACACAGCACTGACTATAAGGACGTCCTCTGTACAGTAACTCCATTCTAGCTGTCTCACTACGGAGATGAGTAGATCGGAGTTACTGCACTGAGGTCCATGATTTCTGTGCACACAGCACTGACTATAAGGACGTCCTCTGTACAGTAACTCCATTCTAGCTGTCTCACTACAGAGATGAGTAGATCGGAGTTACTGCACTGAGGTCCATGATTTCTGTGCACACAGTACTGTCTATAAGGACGTCCTCTGTACAGTAACTCCATTCTAGCTGTCTCACTACGGAGATGAGTAGATCGGAGTTACTGCACTGAGGTCCATGATTTCTGTGCACACAGCACTGACTATAAGGACGTCCTCTGTACAGTAACTCCATTCTAGCTGTCTCACTACAGAGATGAGTAGATCGGAGTTACTGCACTGAGGTCTATGATTTCTGTGCACACAGTACTGTCTATAAGGACGTCCTCTGTACAGTAACTCCATTCTAGCTGTCTCACTACGGAGATGAGTAGATCGGAGTTACTGCACTGAGGTCCATGATTTCTGTGCACACAGCACTGACTATAAGGACGTCCTCTGTACAGTAACTCCATTCTAGCTGTCTCACTACGGAGATGAGTAGATCGGAGTTACTGCACTGAGGTCCATGATTTCTGTGCACACAGCACTGACTATAAGGACGTCCTCTGTACAGTAACTCCATTCTAGCTGTCTCACTACGGAGATGAGTAGATCGGAGTTACTGCACTGAGGTCCATGATTTCTGTGCACACAGCACTGACTATAAGGACGTCCTCTGTACAGTAACTCCATTCTAGCTGTCTCACTACAGAGATGAGTAGATCGGAGTTACTGCACTGAGGTCCATGATTTCTGTGCACACAGCACTGACTATAAGGACGTCCTCTGTACAGTAACTCCATTCTAGCTGTCTCACTACGGAGATGAGTAGATCGGAGTTACTGCACTGAGGTCCATGATTTCTGTGCACACAGTACTGTCTATAAGGACGTCCTCTGTACAGTAACTACATTCTAGCTGTCTCACTACGGAGATGAGTAGATCGGAGTTACTGCACTGAGGTCCATGATTTCTGTGCACACAGCACTGTCTATAAGGACGTCCCCTGTACAGTAACTCCATTCTAGCTGTCTCACTACAGAGATGAGTAGATCGGAGTTACTGCACTGAGGTCCATGATTTCTGTGCACACAGCACTGTCTATAAGGACGTCCCCTGTACAGTAACTCCATTCTAGCTGTCTCACTACAGAGATGAGTAGATCGGAGTTACTGCACTGAGGTCCATGATTTCTGTGCACACAGCACTGTCTATAAGGACGTCCCCTGTACAGTAACTCCATTCTAGCTGTCTCACTACGGAGATGAGTATTTCGGAGTTACTGCACTGAGGTCCATGATTTCTGTGCACACAGCACTGACTATAAGGACGTCCTCTGTACAGTAACTACATTCTAGCTGTCTCACTACAGAGATGAGTAGATCGGAGTTACTGCACTGAGGTCCATGATTTCTGTGCACACAGCACTGTCTATAAGGACGTCCTCTGTACAGTAACTCCATTCTACCTCTCACTACAGAAGAGTTACTGCACTGAGGTCCATGATTTCTGTGCACACAGTACTGTCTATAAGGACGTCCTCTGTACAGTAACTCCATTCTAGCTGTCTCACTACAGAGATGAGTAGATCGGAGTTACTGCACTGAGGTCCATGATTACTGTGCACACAGCACTGTCTATAAGGACGTCCTCTGTACAGTAACTCCATTCTAGCTGTCTCACTACAGAGATGAATAGATCGGAGTTACTGCACTGAGGTCCATGATTTCTGTGCACACCCTGTCTATTCTAGTGGTAACACAAAGGTTTCCATGCACATAAGGCTAAAGTCAGCAGATTCAGCCACAATCTGATGTGTATGGGGTCTCTCAACTTTCCTTCCATCCTTTATGTGAGTGAAGGGAAGGATCCTGCCTTTTGGAATTCCAGTGAATCATAGAATCGTAGAGTTGGAAGGGACCTCCTGGGCCATCTGGTCCAACCCCCTGCTCAAAGCAGGATTCGCTAAATCATCCCAGTCAGGTGTCTGTCCAGCCTCTGTTTGAAGACTTCCATTGGAGGAGAACTCACCACTTCTCGTGGCAGCTTGTTCCACTCATTGATCACTGTCAAAAAGTTTTTTCTAATATCTAATCTGTGTCTCCCATTCAGTTTCATCCCATTGCTTCTAGTCTTTCCTTGTGCAAATGAGAATAAAGTTGATCCTTCTACAATGTGACAGCCCTTTAGATATTTGTAGACAGCTATTAAGTCTCCTCTCAGTCTTCTCTTTTGCAAACTAAACAATCCCAAATCCTGCAACCTTTCCTCATAAGACAGGGTTTGCAGACCGGTCACCATTCTGGTCGCTCTTTTCTGAACTTGCTCCAGTTTGTTGATGTCTTTTTTAAAATGTGGCACCCAAAACTGGACACAAAATTCCAGATGAGGTCTGACCAAAGAGGAGTTGAGGGAAATAATGACTTCACGTGATCTAGACTGTATGCTTCTGTTAATACATCCTAGAATTGCATTTGCCTTTCTTGCTGCTGCATCCCACTGGTTGATCCTCTTGTTCTCTCTGAAGATAAGCTACCGCCACAGTAGCCTGACATCTGCTCTCTAATAGACAGCCCAAGGACATTTGGCGAAGTGCCCCTGTGTATGTGACAGGAGAAAAAGCTGCCATCCAAACCTGTAGAGCTGACAGTTATCAACAGCTGCTTCTCACAAAATTAGAATATCATCAAAAAATGAATTTATTTCAGTTCTTCAAAACAAAAAGTGACTCCTATATTCTATAGAGTCATTACACACAGAGTGATCTATTTCGTGTGTATATTTCTGTTAATGTTGATGATTATGGCTTACAGCCAATGATAACCCAATATAATATAGGAGTTTTACTTTCTGCTTTGAAGAACTGAAATAAATTAACTTTATTCTACTTTTGTGAGAAGCACCTGTATATGAGTACCTTGTGTCAGTAATACTGGGCTGGCAGCACTCTGATTCACTGGTGCTAGTGAAAGATAATAATTACATACATTCATTTTTATATATATATATATATATATATGTGTGTGTGTATCACCAACCAATCACAAAGCATCAGAGTGGGACACGGAAGGAGAGCAGGGCTGAGGACGGCTACAGCAGGACAGTGCATGGAGAGCGGGGCTGTAGAGGAAGACAGTCTTTAGGACAGGGGCCTCCCAGCCCTTTCCTGGCTCAGTCAGCACTCTCCGTCGCCAACCGCGCTATCCCCCCTTTACCCTTCAGCTTCCCGGTCTAAACTTAGTCCCCGGCTTCTACTGTGGCCTACTACAGCGCTAGGCCATGCCCCCCGCAGGCCACCCAATCACACGCACTGCAGCTCCACTCTAGCTCCGCCCACTCCGGCCAAACAACCTGCGCAGCTCTCTCCTGGTCCCGGCGTCACCGCGCGTGGTGCATGGAGAGCGGGGCTGACGCTGTGGAGCAAGACAGCGGGGCTGTTGAGGGAGAGAGCGGGAGAGCAGGGCTGTGGAGGGAGAGAGCAGGGCTGTGGAGGGAGAGAGCGGGAGAGCAGGGCTGTGGAGGGAGAGAGCAGGAGAGCAGGGCTGTGGAGGAAGACAGTGGGGCTGTGGAAGGGGAGAGCGAGGCTGAAGGAAGAGAGCGAGGCTGAAGGAAGAGAGCGGGGCTGTGGAGGGAGAGAGCGGGGCTGTGGAGGAAGAGAGCAGGAGAGCAGGGCTGTGGAGGAAGACAGCAGGGCTGTGGAGGGAGAGAGTGGGAGAGCAGGGCTGTGGAGGGAGAGAGCAGGGCTGTGGAGGAAGACAGCAGGGCTGTGGAGGGAGAGAGCGGGAGAGCAGGGCTGTGGAGGGAGAGAGCAGGGCTGTGGAGGGAGAGAGCAGGGCTGTGGAGGAAGACAGTGGGGCTGTGGAAGGGGAGAGCGAGGCTGAAGGAAGAGAGCAAGGCTGAAGGAAGAGAGCGGGGCTGTGGAGGAAGAGAGCAGGGATGTGGAGGAGGAGAGCAGGGCTGTGGAGGAAGACAGCAGGGCTGTGGAGGGAGAGAGTGGGAGAGCAGGGCTGTGGAGGGAGAGAGCAGGGCTGTGGAGGAAGACAGCAGGGCTGTGGAGGGAGAGAGCGGGAGAGCAGGGCTGTGGAGGGAGAGAGCAGGGCTGTGGAGGAAGACAGTGGGGCTGTGGAAGGGGAGAGCGAGGCTGAAGGAAGAGAGCGGGGCTGTGGAGGAAGAGAGCAGGGATGTGGAGCGGGAGAGTGGGGCTGTGAAGGAAGAGAACGGGGATGTGGAGGGGGAGAGCAGGGCTGTGGAGGAAGAGAGCAGGGCTGTGTGTTAAAAATACATATTCTTGTATATTATTCAGGACTTGTTACCAGATGTGATACTCTAAAATATGACGATGTTCTTATAAAAAAAATGTAGTGGTTTATTTTGGATTCTTCCATCAAAAAAGATTATTACAGAAAAACATAAAATTAGGTGAAATCAGGGAAGGTGGGGATGAGAGGCCGCATAGGGAAGGTGGGGATGATAGCAGTGAGGAAATGTCGAAAACATAAATTATAACTTTTATTATTGCAGGACATAGACATACAATACATAGCACTGAAAACACTGTGGAATGGATTGTACACCAAGAAGTAGCTCTCATTACCCATTAAAACAACAGAGGGGCTAAATTTTTTCCACCCTCACAAAGTGTGAAAAGTGCAGGTAGGCCATGTGTTTATCAGAAAGCAAAATGTGGTATAGAGCTACAGTCCTAATAAGGGTGAGGAACCATTTATCCATTAGCTGCTATGCAATAAATGGATCTCTCTCACCCATGGTCTAGCAGATGTCCAAACTAAAAACCACCCATGCACTTCAGCCCATCGGGACGTAGAGACCGATGTATGCCTCCAGTAACCGTCCATTCTTAAGCAAAACAAGGGGTATAGTAGTGGGTCAGAAGACCACCTCCCGACGTGTTTCTTCCCGCTCAGGGATTCATCAGGAGATCCAGTAGTCTAGGAGGTCCGTGTGTCCTCTCACCTCCTGTAAAGAAGCCTAATTGCCCGTCTCCTTTTTACAACACTACAGAGATGACTAGATCGGAGTTACTGCACTGAGGTCCATGATTTCTGTGCACACAGCACTGTCTATAAGGACGTCCTCTGTACAGTAACTCCATTCCAGCTGTCTCACTACAGAGATGAGTAGATCGGAGTTACTGCACTGAGGTCCATGATTTCTGTGCACACAGGACTGTCTATAAGGACGTCCTCTGTACAGTAACTCCATTCTAGCTGTCTCACTACGGAGATGAGTAGATCGGAGTTACTGCACTGAGGTCCATGATTTCTGTGCACACAGCACTGTCTATAAGGACGTCCCCTGTACAGTAACTACATTCTAGCTGTCTCACTACAGAGATGACTAGATCAGAGTTACTGCACTGAGGTCCATGATTTCTGTGCACACAGCACTGACTATAAGGACGTCCTCTGTACAGTAACTCCATTCTAGCTGTCTCACTACGGAGATGAGTAGATCGGAGTTACTGCACTGAGGTCCATGATTTCTGTGCACACAGCACTGTCTATAAGGACGTCCTCTGTACACTAACTCCATTCTAGCTCTCTCACTACAGAGATGAGTAGATCGGAGTTACTGCACTGAGGTCCATGATTTCTGTGCACACAGCACTGTCTATAAGGACGTCCTCTGTACAGTAACTCCATTCTAGCTGTCTCACTACAGAGATGAGTAGATCGGAGTTACTGCACTGAGGTCCATGATTTCTGTGCACATAGCACTGTCTATAAGGACGTCCTCTGTACAGTAACTCCATTCTAGCTGTCTCACTACAGAGATGAGTAAATCGGAGTTACTGCACTGAGGTCCATGATTTCTGTGCACACAGTACTGTCTATAAGGACGTCCTCTGTACAGTAACTCCATTCTAGCTGTCTCACTACAGAGATGAGTAGATCGGAGTTACTGCACTGAGGTCCATGATTTCTGTGCACACAGTACTGTCTATAAGGACGTCCTCTGTACAGTAACTCCATTCTAGCTGTCTCACTACAGAGATGACTAGATCAGAGTTACTGCACTGAGGTCTATGATTTCTGTGCACACAGTACTGTCTATAAGGACGTCCTCTGTACAGTAACTCCATTCTAGCTGTCTCACTACAGAGATGAGTAAATCGGAGTTACTGCACTGAGGTCCATGATTTCTGTGCACACAGTACTGTCTATAAGGACGTCCTCTGTACAGTAACTCCATTCTAGCTGTCTCACTACAGAGATGACTAGATCAGAGTTACTGCACTGAGGTCTATGATTTCTGTGCACACAGTACTGTCTATAAGGACGTCCTCTGTACAGTAACTCCATTCTAGCTGTCTCACTACAGAGGTGAGTAGATCGGAGTTACTGCACTGAGGTCCATGATTTCTGTGCACACAGCACTGACTATAAGGACGTCCTCTGTACAGTAACTCCATTCTAGCTGTCTCACTACAGAGATGAGTAGATCGGAGTTACTGCACTGAGGTCCATGATTTCTGTGCACACAGCACTGACTATAAGGACGTCCTCTGTACAGTAACTCCATTCTAGCTGTCTCACTACAGAGATGAGTAGATCGGAGTTACTGCACTGAGGTCCATGATTTCTGTGCACACAGTACTGTCTATAAGGACGTCCTCTGTACAGTAACTACATTCTAGCTGTCTCAATACAGAGATGACGATCAGAGTTACTGCACTGAGGTCCATGATTTCTGTGCACACAGCACTGTCTATAAGGACGTCCTCTGTACAGTAACTCCATTCTAGCTGTCTCACTACAGAGATGAGTAGATCGGAGTTACTGCACTGAAGTCCATGATTTCTGTGCACACAGTACTGTCTATAAGGACGTCCTCTGTACAGTAACTACATTCTAGCTGTCTCACTACGGAGATGAGTAGATCGGAGTTACTGCACTGAGGTCCATGATTTCTGTGCACACAGCACTGTCTATAAGGACGTCCCCTGTACAGTAACTACATTCTAGCTGTCTCACTACAGAGATGACTAGATCAGAGTTACTGCACTGAGGTCCATGATTTCTGTGCACATAGCACTGTCTATAAGGACGTCCTCTGTACAGTAACTCCATTCTAGCTGTCTCACTACAGAGATGAGTAGATCGGAGTTACTGCACTGAGGTCCATGATTTCTGTGCACACAGCACTGTCTATAAGGACGTCCCCTGTACAGTAACTACATTCTAGCTGTCTCACTACAGAGATGACTAGATCAGAGTTACTGCACTGAGGTCCATGATTTCTGTGCACATAGCACTGTCTATAAGGACGTCCTCTGTACAGTAACTCCATTCTAGCTGTCTCACTACAGAGATGAGTAAATCGGAGTTACTGCACTGAGGTCCATGATTTCTGTGCACACAGTACTGTCTATAAGGACGTCCTCTGTACAGTAACTCCATTCTAGCTGTCTCACTACAGAGATGAGTATTTCGGAGTTACTGCACTGAGGTCCATGATTTCTGTGCACACAGCACTGACTATAAGGACGTCCTCTGTACAGTAACTACATTCTAGCTGTCTCACTACAGAGATGACGATCAGAGTTACTGCACTGAGGTCCATGATTTCTGTGCACACAGCACTGTCTATAAGGACGTCCTCTGTACAGTAACTCCATTCTAGCTGTCTCACTACAGAGATGAGTAGATCGGAGTTACTGCACTGAGGTCCATGATTTCTGTGCACACAGCACTGTCTATAAGGACGTCCTCTGTACAGTAACTCCATTCTACCTCTCTCACTACAGAAGAGTTACTGCACTGAGGTCCATGATTTCTGTGCACACAGCACTGTCTATAAGGACGTCCTCTGTACAGTAACTCCATTCTAGCTGTCTCACTACAGAGATGAATAGATCGGAGTTACTGCACTGAGGTCCATGATTTCTGTGCACACCCTGTCTATTCTAGTGGTAACACAAAGGTTTCCATGCACATAAGGCTAAAGTCAGCAGATTCAGCCACAATCTGATGTGTATGGGGTCTCTCAACTTTCCTTCCATCCTTTATGTGAGTGAAGGGAAGGATCCTGCCTTTTGGAATTCCAGTGAATCATAGAATCGTAGAGTTGGAAGGGACCTCCTGGGCCATCTGGTCCAACCCCCTGCTCAAAGCAGGATTCGCTAAATCATCCCAGTCAGGTGTCTGTCCAGCCTCTGTTTGAAGACTTCCATTGGAGAACTCACCACTTCTCGTGGCAGCTTGTTCCACTCATTGATCACTGTCAAAAAGTTTTTTCTAATATCTAATCTGTGTCTCCTCCCATTCAGTTTCATCCCATTGCTTCTAGTCTTTCCTTGTGCAAATGAGAATAAAGTTGATCCTTCTACAATGTGACAGCCCTTTAGATATTTGTCGACAGCTATTAAGTCTCCTCTCAGTCTTCTCTTTTGCAAACTAAACATTCCCAAATCCTGCAACCTTTCCTCATAAGACAGGGTTTGCAGACCGGTCACCATTCTGGTCGCTCTTTTCTGAACTTGCTCCAGTTTGTTGATGTCTTTTTTAAAATGTGGTGCCCAAAACTGGACACAATATTCCAGATGAGGTCTGACCAAAGAGGAGTAGAGGGAAATAATGACTTCACGTGATCTAGACTGTATGCTTCTGTTAATACATCCTAGAATTGCATTTGCCTTTCTTGCTGCTGCATCCCACTGGTTGATCCTCTTGTTCTCTCTGAAGATAAGCTACCGCCACAGTAGCCTGACATCTGCTCTCTAATAGACAGCCCAAGGACATTTGGCGAAGTGCCCCTGTGTATGTGACAGGAGAAAAAGCTGCCATCCAAACCTGTAGAGCTGACAGTTATCAACAGCTGCTTCTCACAAAATTAGAATATCATCAAAAAGTGAATTTATTTCAGTTCTTCAAAACAAAAAGTGACTCCTATATTCTATAGAGTCATTACACACAGAGTGATCTATTTCGTGTGTATATTTCTGTTAATGTTGATGATTATGGCTTACAGCCAATGATAACCCAATATAATATAGGAGTTTTACTTTCTGCTTTGAAGAACTGAAATAAATTAACTTTATTCTACTTTTGTGAGAAGCACCTGTATATGAGTACCTTGTGTCAGTAATACTGGGCTGGCAGCACTCTGATTCACTGGTGCTAGTGAAAGATAATAATTACATACATTCATTTTTATATATATATATGTGTGTGTATCACCAACCAATCACAAAGCATCAGAGTGGGACACGGAAGGAGAGCAGGGCTGAGGACGGCTACAGCAGGACAGTGCATGGAGAGCGGGGCTGTAGAGGAAGACAGTCTTTAGGACAGGGGCCTCCCAGCCCTTTCCTGGCTCAGCACTCTCCGTCGCCAACCGCGCTATCCCCCCTTTACCCTTCAGCTTCCCGGTCTAAATTTAGTCCCCGGCTTCTACTGTGGCCTACTACAGCGCTAGGCCATGCCCCCCGCAGGCCACCCAATCACACGCACTGCAGCTCCACGCTAGCTCCGCCCACTCCGGCCAAACAACCTGCGCAGCTCTCTCCTGGTCCCGGCGTCACCGCGCGTGGTGCATGGAGAGCGGGGCTGACGCTGTGGAGCAAGACAGCGGGGCTGTTGAGGGAGAGAGCGGGAGAGCAGGGCTGTGGAGGGAGAGAGCAGGGCTGTGGAGGAAGACAGCAGGGCTGTGGAGGGAGAGAGCGGGAGAGCAGGGCTGTGGAGGGAGAGAGCAGGAGAGCAGGGCTGTGGAGGAAGACAGTGGGGCTGTGGAAGGGGAGAGCGAGGCTGAAGGAAGAGAGCGGGGCTGTGGAGGGAGAGAGCGGGGCTGTGGAGGAGGAGAGCAGGAGAGCAGGGCTGTGGAGGAAGACAGCAGGGCTGTGGAGGGAGAGAGTGGGAGAGCAGGGCTGTGGAGGGAGAGAGCAGGGCTGTGGAGGAAGACAGCAGGGCTGTGGAGGAAGACAGCAGGGCTGTGGAGGGAGAGAGCGGGAGAGCAGGGCTGTGGAGGGAGAGAGCAGGGCTGTGGAGGAAGACAGTGGGGCTGTGGAAGGGGAGAGCGAGGCTGAAGGAAGAGAGCGGGGCTGTGGAGGAAGAGAGCAGGGATGTGGAGCGGGAGAGTGGGGCTGTGAAGGAAGAGAACGGGGATGTGGAGGGGGAGAGCAGGGCTGTGGAGGAAGAGAGCAGGGCTGTGTGTTAAAAATACATATTCTTGTATATTATTCAGGACTTGTTACCAGATGTGATACTCTAAAATATGACGATGTTCTTATAAAAAAAATGTAGTGGTTTATTTTGGATTCTTCCATCAAAAAAGATTATTACAGAAAAACATAAAATTAGGTGAAATCAGGGAAGGTGGGGATGAGAGGCCGCATAGGGAAGGTGGGGATGATAGCAGTGAGGAAATGTCGAAAACATAAATTATAACTTTTATTATTGCAGGACATAGACATACAATACATAGCACTGAAAACACTGTGGAATGGATTGTACACCAAGAAGTAGCTCTCATTACCCATTAAAACAACAGAGGGGCTAAATTTTTTCCACCCTCACAAAGTGTGAAAAGTGCAGGTAGGCCATGTGTTTATCAAAAAGCAAAATGTGGTATAGAGCTACAGTCCTAATAAGGGTGAGGAACCATTTATCCATTAGCTGCTATGCAATAAATGGATCTCTCTCACCCATGGTCTAGCAGATGTCCAAACTAAAAACCACCCATGCACTTCAGCCCATCGGGACGTAGAGACCGATGTATGCCTCCAGTAACCGTCCATTCTTAAGCAAAACAAGGGGTATAGTAGTGGGTCAGAAGACCACCTCCCGACGTGTTTCTTCCCGCTCAGGGATTCATTAGGAGATCCAGTAGTCTATTTAGGAGGTCCGTGTGTCCTCTCACCTCCTGTAAAGAAGCCTAATTGCCCGTCTCCTTTTTACAACACTACAGAGATGACTAGATCGGAGTTACTGCACTGAGGTCCATGATTTCTGTGCACACAGCACTGTCTATAAGGATGTCCTCTGTACAGTAACTCCATTCTAGCTGTCTCACTACAGAGATGATTAGATCAGAGTTACTGCACTGAGGTCCATGATTTCTGTGCACACAGCACTGTCTATAAGGATGTCCTCTGTACAGCAACTCCATTCTAGCTGTCTCACTACAGAGATGAGTAGATCGGAGTTACTGCAGTGAGGTCCATGATTTCTGTGCACACAGCACTGACTATAAGGACGTCCTCTGTACAGTAACTCCATTCTAGCTGTCTCACTACAGAGATGATTAGATCAGAGTTACTGCACTGAGGTCTATGATTTCTGTGCACACAGCACTGTCTATAAGGATGTCCTCTGTACAGCAACTCCATTCTAGCTGTCTCACTACAGAGATGAGTAGATCGGAGTTACTGCAGTGAGGTCCATGATTTCTGTGCACACAGCACTGTCTATAAGGACGTCCTCTACACTAACTCCATTCTAGCTGTCTCACTACAGAGATGAGTAGATCGGAGTTACTGCAGTGAGGTCCATGATTTCTGTGCACACAGCACTGACTATAAGGACGTCCTCTGTACAGTAACTCCATTCTAGCTGTCTCACTACAGAGATGATTAGATCAGAGTTACTGCACTGAGGTCCATGATTTCTGTGCACACAGCACTGTCTATAAGGATGTCCTCTGTACAGCAACTCCATTCTAGCTGTCTCACTACAGAGATGAGTAGATCGGAGTTACTGCAGTGAGGTCCATGATTTCTGTGCACACAGCACTGTCTATAAGGACGTCCTCTACACTAACTCCATTCTAGCTGTCTCACTACAGAGATGAGTAGATCGGAGTTACTGCACTGAGGTCCATGATTTCTGTGCACACAGCACTGTCTATAAGGACGTCCTCTGTACACTAACTCCATTCTAGCTGTCTCACTACAGAGATGAGTAGATCGGAGTTACTGCACTGAGGTCCATGATTTCTGTGCACACAGCACTGTCTATAAGGACGTCCTCTGTACAGTAACTCCATTCTAGCTGTCTCACTACAGAGATGAGTAGATCGGAGTTACTGCACTGAGGTCCATGATTTCTGTGCACACAGCACTGTCTATAAGGATGTCCTCTGTACAGCAACTCCATTCTAGCTGTCTCACTACAGAGATGAGTAGATCGGAGTTACTGCAGTGAGGTCCATGATTTCTGTGCACACAGCACTGTCTATAAGGACGTCCTCTACACTAACTCCATTCTAGCTGTCTCACTACAGAGATGAGTAGATCGGAGTTACTGCACTGAGGTCCATGATTTCTGTGCACACAGTACTGTCTATAAGGACGTCCTCTGTACAGTAACTCCATTCTAGCTGTCTCACTACAGAGATGAGTAGATCGGAGTTACTGCACTGAGGTCCATGATTTCTGAGCACACAGCACTGTCTATAAGGACGTCCTCTGTACACTAACTCCATTCTAGCTGTCTCACTACAGAGATGAGTAGATCGGAGTTTCTGCACTGAGGTCCATGATTTCTGTGCACACAGCACTGTCTATAAGGACGTCCTCTGTACAGTAACTCCATTCTAGCTGTCTCACTACAGAGATGAGTAGATCGGAGTTACTGCACTGAGGTCCATGATTTCTGTGCACACAGCACTGACTATAAGGACGTCCTCTGTACAGTAACTCCATTCTAGCTGTCTCACTACGGAGATGAGTAGATCGGAGTTACTGCACTGAGGTCCATGATTTCTGTGCACACAGTACTGTCTATAAGGACGTCCCCTGTACAGTAACTACATTCTAGCTGTCTCACTACAGAGATGACTAGATCAGAGTTACTGCACTGAGGTCCATGATTTCTGTGCACACAGTACTGTCTATAAGGACGTCCCCTGTACAGTAACTACATTCTAGCTGTCTCACTACAGAGATGACTAGATCAGAGTTACTGCACTGAGGTCTATGATTTCTGTGCACACAGTACTGTCTATAAGGACGTCCTCTGTACAGTAACTCCATTCTAGCTGTCTCACTACGGAGATGAGTAGATCGGAGTTACTGCACTGAGGTCCATGATTTCTGTGCACACAGCACTGACTATAAGGACGTCCTCTGTACAGTAACTCCATTCTAGCTGTCTCACTACGGAGATGAGTAGATCGGAGTTACTGCACTGAGGTCCATGATTTCTGTGCACACAGTACTGTCTATAAGGACGTCCTCTGTACAGTAACTACATTCTAGCTGTCTCACTACGGAGATGAGTAGATCGGAGTTACTGCACTGAGGTCCATGATTTCTGTGCACACAGCACTGTCTATAAGGACGTCCCCTGTACAGTAACTACATTCTAGCTGTCTCACTACAGAGATGACTAGATCAGAGTTACTGCACTGAGGTCCATGATTTCTGTGCACATAGCACTGTCTATAAGGACGTCCTCTGTACAGTAACTCCATTCTAGCTGTCTCACTACAGAGATGAGTAGATCGGAGTTACTGCACTGAGGTCCATGATTTCTGTGCACACAGCACTGTCTATAAGGACGTCCTCTGTACAGTAACTCCATTCTAGCTGTCTCACTACAGAGATGAGTAAATCGGAGTTACTGCACTGAGGTCCATGATTTCTGTGCACACAGTACTGTCTATAAGGACGTCCTCTGTACAGTAACTCCATTCTAGCTGTCTCACTACAGAGATGAGTATTTCGGAGTTACTGCACTGAGGTCCATGATTTCTGTGCACACAGCACTGACTATAAGGACGTCCTCTGTACAGTAACTACATTCTATCTGTCTCACTACAGAGATGACGATCAGAGTTACTGCACTGAGGTCCATGATTTCTGTGCACACAGCACTGTCTATAAGGACGTCCTCTGTACAGTAACTCCATTCTACCTCTCTCACTACAGAAGAGTTACTGCACTGAAGTCCATGATTTCTGTGCACACAGCACTGTCTATAAGGACGTCCTCTGTACAGTAACTCCATTCTACCTCTCTCACTACAGAAGAGTTACTGCACTGAGGTCCATGATTTCTGTGCACACAGCACTGTCTATAAGGATGTCCTCTGTACAGCAACTCCATTCTAGCTGTCTCACTACAGAGATGAGTAGATCGGAGTTACTGCAGTGAGGTCCATGATTTCTGTGCACACAGCACTGTCTATAAGGACGTCCTCTACACTAACTCCATTCTAGCTGTCTCACTACAGAGATGAGTAGATCGGAGTTACTGCACTGAGGTCCATGATTTCTGTGCACACAGCACTGTCTATAAGGACGTCCTCTGTACACTAACTCCATTCTAGCTGTCTCACTACAGAGATGAATAGATCGGAGTTACTGCACTGAGGTCCATGATTTCTGTGCACACAGTACTGTCTATAAGGACGTCCTCTGTACAGTAACTCCATTCTAGCTGTCTCACTACAGAGATGACTAGATCGGAGTTACTGCACTGAGGTCCATGATTACTGTGCACACAGCACTGTCTATAAGGACGTCCTCTGTACAGTAACTCCATTCTAGCTGTCTCACTACAGAGATGAATAGATCGGAGTTACTGCACTGAGGTCCATGATTTCTGTGCACACCCTGTCTATTCTAGTGGTAACACAAAGGTTTCCATGCACATAAGGCTAAAGTCAGCAGATTCAGCCACAATCTGATGTGTATGGGGTCTCTCAACTTTCCTTCCATCCTTTATGTGAGTGAAGGGAAGGATCCTGCCTTTTGGAATTCCAGTGAATCATAGAATCGTAGAGTTGGAAGGGACCTCCTGGGCCATCTGGTCCAACCCCCTGCTCAAAGCAGGATTCGCTAAATCATCCCAGTCAGGTGTCTGTCCAGCCTCTGTTTGAAAACTTCCATTGGAGGAGAACTCACCACTTCTCGTGGCAGCTTGTTCCACTCATTGATCACTGTCAAAAAGTTTTTTCTAATATCTAATCTGTGTCTCCTCCCATTCAGTTTCATCCCATTGCTTCTAGTCTTTCCTTGTGCAAATGAGAATAAAGTTGATCCTTCTACAATGTGACAGCCCTTTAGATATTTGTAGACAGCTATTAAGTCTCCTCTCAGTCTTCTCTTTTGCAAACTAAACATTCCCAAATCCTGCAACCTTTCCTCATAAGACAGGGTTTGCAGACCGGTCACCATTCTGGTCGCTCTTTTCTGAACTTGCTCCAGTTTGTTGATGTCTTTTTTAAAATGTGGCACCCAAAACTGGACACAAAATTCCAGATGAGGTCTGACCAAAGAGGAGTAGAGGGAAATAATGACTTCACGTGATCTAGACTGTATGCTTCTGTTAATACATCCTAGAATTGCATTTGCCTTTCTTGCTGCTGCATCCCACTGGTTGATCCTCTTGTTCTCTCTGAAGATAAGCTACCGCCACAGTAGCCTGACATCTGCTCTCTAATAGACAGCCCAAGGACATTTGGCGAAGTGCCCCTGTGTATGTGACAGGAGAAAAAGCTGCCATCCAAACCTGTAGAGCTGACAGTTATCAACAGCTGCTTCTCACAAAATTAGAATATCATCAAAAAGTGAATTTATTTCAGTTCTTCAAAACAAAAAGTGACTCCTATATTCTATAGAGTCATTACACACAGAGTGATCTATTTCGTGTGTATATTTCTGTTAATGTTGATGATTATGGCTTACAGCCAATGATAACCCAATATAATATAGGAGTTTTACTTTCTGCTTTGAAGAACTGAAATAAATTAACTTTATTCTACTTTTGTGAGAAGCACCTGTATATGAGTACCTTGTGTCAGTAATACTGGGCTGGCAGCACTCTGATTCACTGGTGCTAGTGAAAGATAATAATTACATACATTCATTTATATATATATATATATATATATATATATATATATATATACACTCACTGGCCACTTTATTAGGTACACCATGCTAGTAAGGGGTTGGACCCCCTTTTGCCTTCAGAACTGCCTCAATTCTTCGTGGCAGAGATTCAACAAGGTGCTGGAAGCATTCCTCAGAGATTTTGGACCATATTGACATGATGGCATCACACAGTTGGCGCAGATTTGTCGGCTGCACATCCCTGATGCGAATCTCCCGTTCCACCACATCCCAAAGATGCTCTATTGGATTGAGATCTGGTGACTGAGGAGGCCATTTGAGTACAGTAAACTCATTGTCATGTTCAAGAAACCAATCTGAGATGATTCGAGCTTTATGACATGGCGCATTATCCTGCTGAAAGTAGCCATCAGATGTTGGGTACATTGTGGTCATAAAGGGATGGACATGGTCAGCAACAATACTCAGGTAGGCTGTGGCGTTGCAACGATGCTCAATTGGTACCAAGGGGCCCAAGGAGTGCCCAGAAAAAATTCCCCACACCATGACACCACCACCACCAGCCTGAACCGTTGATACAAGGCAGGATGGATCCATGCTTTCATGTTGTTTACACCAAATTCTGACCCTACCATCCGAATGTCGCAGCAGAAATCGAGACTCATCAGACCAGGCAACGTTTTTCCAATCTTCTACTGTCCAATTTCGATGAGCTTGTGCAAATTGTAGCCTCAGTTTCCTGTTCTTAGCTGAGAGGAGTGGTACCCAGTGTGGTCTTCTGCTGCTGTAGCCCATCTGCCTCAAAGTTCGACGCACTGTGCGTTCAGAGATGCTCTTCTGCCTACCTTGGTTGTAACGGGTGGCAATTTGAGTCACTGTTGCCTTTCTATCAGCTCGAACCAGTCTGCCCATTCTCCTCTGACCTCTGGCATCAACATGGCATTTCCGGCCACAGAACTGCCGCTCACTGGATTTTTTTTCTTTTTCGGACCATTCTCTGTAAACCCTAGAGATGGTTGTGCGTGAAAATCCCAGTAGATCAGCAGTTTCTGAAATTCTCAGACCAGCCCTTCTGGCACCAACAATCATGCCACGTTCAAAGGCACTCAAATCACCTTTCTTCCCCATACTGATGCTCGGTTTGAACTGCAGGAGATTGTCTTGACCATGTCTACATGCCTAAATGCACTGAGTTGCCGCCATGTGATTGGCTGATTAGAAATTAAGTCTTAACACACAGTTGGACAGGTGTACCTAATAAAGTGGCCAGTGAGTGTATATATGTATGTGTGTGTATCACCAACCAATCACAAAGCATCAGAGTGGGACACGGAAGGAGAGCAGGGCTGAGGACGGCTACAGCAGGACAGTGCATGGAGAGCGGGGCTGTAGAGGAAGACAGTCTTTAGGACAGGGGCCTCCCAGCCCTTTCCTGGCTCAGTCAGCACTCTCCGTCGCCAACCGCGCTATCCCCCCTTTACCCTTCAGCTTCCCGGTCTAAATTTAGTCCCCGGCTTCTACTGTGGCCTACTACAGCGCTAGGCCATGCCCCCCGCAGGCCACCCAATCACACGCACTGCAGCTCCACTCTAGCTCCGCCCACTCCGGCCAAACAACCTGCGCAGCTCTCTCCTGGTCCCGGCGTCACCGCGCGTGGTGCATGGAGAGCGGGGCTGACGCTGTGGAGCAAGACAGCGGGGCTGTTGAGGGAGAGAGCGGGAGAGCAGGGCTGTGGAGGGAGAGAGCAGGGCTGTGGAGGAAGACAGCAGGGCTGTGGAGGGAGAGAGCGGGAGAGCAGGGCTGTGGAGGAAGACAGTGGGGCTGTGGAAGGGGAGAGCGAGGCTGAAGGAAGAGAGCGGGGCTGTGGAGGGAGAGAGCGGGGCTGTGGAGGAAGAGAGCAGGAGAGCAGGGCTGTGGAGGAAGACAGCAGGGCTGTGGAGGGAGAGAGTGGGAGAGCAGGGCTGTGGAGGGAGAGAGCGGGGCTGTGGAGGAAGACAGCAGGGCTGTGGAGGGAGAGAGTGGGAGAGCAGGGCTGTGGAGGAAGACAGCAGGGCTGTGGAGGGAGAGAGCGGGAGAGCAGGGCTGTGGAGGGAGAGAGCAGGGCTGTGGAGGAAGACAGTGGGGCTGTGGAAGGGGAGAGCGAGGCTGAAGGAAGAGAGCGAGGCTGAAGGAAGAGAGCGGGGCTGTGGAGGAAGAGAGCAGGGATGTGGAGCGGGAGAGTGGGGCTGTGAAGGAAGAGAACGGGGATGTGGAGGGGGAGAGCAGGGCTGTGGAGGAAGAGAGCAGGGCTGTGTGTTAAAAATACATATTCTTGTATATTATTCAGGACTTGTTACCAGATGTGATACTCTAAAATATGACGATGTTCTTATAAAAAAAATGTAGTGGTTTATTTTGGATTCTTCCATCAAAAAAGATTATTACAGAAAAACATAAAATTAGGTGAAATCATTATAAAGAGAGATTGTCCATTTGTTCATACCTAAGCTTACATCCTTCTTTCCAGGATCTTTGAACTCTGAATGGAAAAGGCATCTGTCTCCAGCACGTAGCTTCTCTTGAAGTCACACATGGTGATTAAGTTACATACGAGCTGTCCATTCAACGTAATGGCCGAGCACAGATGTCCCCTCTGATGGTAGTGAAGGAGAGAGAGCGACCCCTAGAGTAAGTTCCAAGATATATATCCGTCTGTCAGAGCAAGTGGTCTCTATAATAATAATAATAATTTTTATTTATATAGCGCCAACATATTCCGCAGCACTTTACAATTAAGCAGGGACATGTACAGACAATAAATTCAATACAAGTTAAGACAATTTAAACAGTGACATTAGGAGTGAGGTCCCTGCTCGCAAGCTTACAATCTACAAGGAAATGGGGGGACACAGTAGGTGAAAAGTGCTTGTTAATTCAGGTTTAATAAATAGGGATTTTCATATAAAGCTGCATGATCCGGTCATCAGACCGTGTGTTTAAGTGCAATAGTCAAGTATCAAGTGCAGTTATCGCGTGCATGGAGGGTGTGGAGACAGATGAATAGTAGGGTGCAGATTCATTATAATATTTGGAAGGAGGGAACAGGGCAAAGTTAGCTGAGTAGTTGATGTGGTAGGCTTGTTTGAAGAGATGGGTTTTCAAAGCACGCTTGAATAGGTCGGGGCTAGGTATCAGTCTGATCGTCTGGGGAAGTGCATTCCAGAGAGCTGGAGCAGCATGAGAGAAGTCTTGGAGACGGAGGTGCTAGGTTTGGATTATGGGGGATGTTTATATATGGGGTTGACATTTACCATGAGCTAAACTTACAAAAATAACGTGTCAGCAGAAGGCAATGTTCAGTACAGAACTGTGTAATAATAAATATAAATTAACAACCGATTATTGATATTTAATAATTCCCCTTTTGAGGGTGACAGACATTAATTGGAACCCTCAAAATATAATAAGATCTTCTTTTTTTGGCAAAATAATTTAATATCAATAATAATATCAGATTATTGTTATACGTACTTAATGATGTGAATTCATGTTATGGAAAGCCGTGAACAATATTCATGTAAAATATGCATAATTATACTTCCCTAAATCAAAATTGAAGCATCTCAGGTCCAATCATCATCATGTGATGTCATCTGGTCTTCATTTTGATGTCTTCTGTCTTCTTGGTTCTTTTTTTTTTTTAGAACACAGTCTTTATATGATAATTCCTTTGTTTAGCATATAGATGTTGTAGAAATTGTGTCGTGTGTCAAATCAAAGTCCATAAATTCAAATGTTGATAAGAAAACAAAGTCTATAGATGAAATGCAGCTTTAATATCTGTGCAGTGTCACCTTTAAAAATCTGGGCTACATTGGCTCGCCTTGGATATTCTGGAATCCTCCATCCGCACTGGTCTTTGAACAGGTGTGATGTCTTTGGTCAGCAAAGCAAGGGTTATAATGACTCTTCCTTGCTAAACATAGCACCATAACCAGTCCTCAGTCCTAATACACAGGACACATGTCAGGGTTGTAGGTTCCTGACAATTACCTTCATTGTTCACCAGCTTTTCATTGAAGCTTTACAGGTGATAGGAAACCACTGGAACTTGGTAAGAGCGTGATAACACCGTTCATCTCAGCATCATAGGAGCATCGTCCTCTGCACTTGTGGTTGTCAGGTTAGACACTTTAATTGTGACTGTCAGTGGTGGATACTGCACCTGTAATTGACACAGTCTATTACTGAGAAATCACAGCTTTGTTACCTTCTGGGACTTCTGGATCACATTCTTCTTCTTGCAACTGGTAAGAGTCAATTAAATTTAGAAATATGAAAAGTCTTTATTAACGTAATTTCAGTATCTTGCTTGAAGTTTTTGTTCCCTATTCTATACCTAATCTGGTAATTTCGGAACCCATAATATCACAGCATACCATAGCAATCAGTAATATCCATATAATTATTATCAGAATTTGTACCATATATGGTTTTCATGTTTGAAATAATAAAACAATAATAAGTGATAATACATTATTAACCGTATTCTTCATGTGATAGAACTTTTTTATGTCATAGGTGTAATTACCTTTTTCAACCCATAGGTGTCAGTGTGTTTTATGTAACAAGTGTTTTCATCTTTATTAATAAAGGGGAATATATTCATTATACCAATCATATGTAAGAATGTATAGCCATGAACCAAAATAAGAACATATGAGTGAATGCATGAAAGAATTGTTGCATAGAACTCAGAATTGAAACATTTTCCTTAGTAATGGAACCATATCATCACTATATTTAATGAAGCAATATTCTCATTATGTTACGGCGGCGGAACAGGCCTAAAAAAATATAAATAAACGTGTTCGCCGCCCGGGGTCCACCGTGCGGCAGGTGATATAACCTCTGCTAGAGAGGCAGAGCACTATGGCGGTAATGTGCACGGGGTTAACTGCACCCTAAGTGCACAGAAGTGAGCTCTGTTATGCTCACAGAGCTGCAGACAAAAGAATAAAGTGATACGCTAAGTCTGTTCGGGGACACAGACTAACAGCGAAACTGTCACGGTATAAATAGTCACAGAAGTAGCCTTAAGCAGCAGGACTACTCCCTCTAGACCTACCGTGAAATCAGACAGGAGGCGTCGCAACTGCAGACGCGGAAAAACTGCAACCGCAGCGCGGTGTGAACGGAGCCACAGAGAGGACACCGCAATCTTGCTGGCGCGATGCAGGATGCTAGCTGCTGAGAACGTAGAGCTGGAGCGTGCTGACGCTAGCGCTGCTACTGGCGGCTGCCCAATCACTCACACAGTTGTAATATCAGAGGGAAGGGGTTTCATAATAAGTCAGCCACCAGTCCAAGCATCCATCACCATACATACAGCAGCAGTATGAAAATACTAGCGCATGGCATAGCGGCCATGCGCACTTTTTATAGCGTACGGGACCTGCCAGAAATCTCCAGAGCCCTGAGCTAAGCCAATGGAATCAGGAGCAGGACCTGAGCACCTGACTCCTGAACTCCAATGGGAGCTCATTCCAGGAGCATGCTCAGAAGCTGGCTGAAAGGACAGCCTCTGGAGACAAATGTGAGGATCTGGATCTCTGCATACGTATGGCAGGACACAGATTCCTAACATTACCCCCCCTCCTAAGGCCCCCTCTTCCCTGAGCCTTCCGGGTGACTGACCTGTGCCCTACGGTGGCACAGGGCTCAAACTCGTCCGAGGGCGAGCTTGGTGTCCAGGTAGGTGTTACAGTAACCCGCGACACCTGGAAGGCATCAGTGGAATCGAGGTCACCAGGTTTCAAGAGGGACACCTGGGAGATGGCAGGAGCAGGAATGACAGAGGCACGCCGCCGCGTGTCGGCAGATGTCGCCACAGTCTGCTGGGGATGGTTAGGCTGAGCACAAAAGGTGCAAGCCTGAATAAATTTTATGTCCCGAGCTCTATGGGGCCACCAATACGCACCAGCCAACAGTTTTGAGACCTGCATATAGCCCCGATGGTGGTGCGTGTTAGGCGCATGTGCCCAGGCGAGCACCTGAGCCCTGAGATGAGGAGGGACAAAGGTCTCAATAGCCGGTTCAGACTCCAACCTTTGCGGGGAGCCGGCTTCCGGAGAAACCGCACAGACATGGTGACAACCGCAGATGGATTCCTGGTCAGAGTCTGTATTAACGTTAGTGCGAGACACCTCCATGGGCTCAGGAGGTAGAACCTCTGGCTCGTCTAGCTCAAGGGGTACAAAAAATTTGGGAGCAGAAACAGATTTGCGCTTAGATTGAGCTCGCTCCATACCGCGCTCCGAAAAACGGAGATCAATGCGTGAGGAGACTGAGATTAGCTCTTCCAAGCTAGTGGGAATCTCTCTAGTAGAGAGAGCATCCTTCACATGCTCCGCTAGACCTCGCCAAAAAACGGGGATTAGGGCCTTGTCGGACCATTCCAACTCGGACGCCAGTGTCCGAAAACAGACGGCATACTGACTAACCGAGAGTGACCCCTGAGTAAGGGCGAGTAGCTGCAGGGACGTGTCATGCGTGACCCGAGGACCGAGAAAAACTTGCCTGATAGCAGTCAGCAAGTTAGCCGCGGACCGAATCTCGGTGTCACCATGCTCCCACAGAGGCGTAGCCCATTCCAGCGCCTTGCCCGACAGTAGGGAGATAACAAAAGCCACCTTAGCACGCTCCGTAGGGAATTGCGCAGCCAGCAGCTCCAGGTGTATCAAGCACTGGCTGATAAAACCCCTACAGGAGGCGCCATCCCCAGCATATTTATCGGGCAACGGGAGGCGGGTAACTGTCGGCGCAAGGGCGGACATGGACATACGCCCTACCACGTCCGTAAGTGCCTGAATGGCAGCATCTGTAGCCTGCGCAGCTGCGAGAGACCTCTCAAGGGTAGCAAGACGAGCCTCGAGCTGATGCACAAGCTGTAACAGCTGCTGCTGATCTGCCATCTCTAGCCAGACCCTGGCGCTAGTATTATGTTACGGCGGCGGAACAGGCCTAAAAAAATATAAACGTGTTCGCCGCCCGGGGTCCACCGTGCGGCAGGTGATATAACCGCTGCTAGAGAGGCAGAGCACTATGGCGGTAATGTGCACAGGGTTAACTGCACCCTAAGTGCACAGAAGTGAGCTCTGTTATGCTCACAGAGCTGCAGACAAAAGAATAAAGTGATACGCTAAGTCTGTTCGGGGACACAGACTAACAGCGAAACTGTGACGGTATAAATAGTCACAGAAGTAGCCTTAAGCAGCAGGACTATTCCCTCTAGACCTACCGTGAAATCAGACAAGAGGCGTCGCAACTGCAGACGCGGAAAAACTGCAACCGCAGCGCGGTGTGAACGGAGCCACAGAGAGGACACCGCAATCTCGCTGGCGCGATGCAGGACGCTAGCTGCTGAGAACGTATAGCTGGAGCGCACTGTCGGTAGCGCTGCTACTGGCGGCTGCCCAATCACTCAGTCGTAATATCAGAGGGAAGGCGTTTCATAATAAGTCAGCCACCAGTCCAAGCATCCATCACCATATATACAGCAGCAGTATGAAAATACTAGCGCATGGCATAGCGGCCATGCGCACTTTTTATAGCGTACGGGGCCTGCCAGAAATCTCCAGAGCCCTGAGCTAAGCCAATGGAATCAGGAGCAGGACCTGAGCACCTGACTCCTGAACTCCAATGGGAGCTCATTCCAGGAGCATGCTCAGAAGCTGGCTGAAAGGACTTAGCCTCTGGAGACAAATGTGAGGATCTGGATCTCTGCATAAGTATGGCAGGACACAGATTCCTAACACATACTAGACATTAGTTTATTAAATATTGATGTTTTTTTTTTCTTGATTGACAAAAAAAATGAATTTAAGAATTAAAAATAAAAAATAGAATAAAAGTTGAAAATGAAAAATAACGATAAGAATAAAAATAAGGCCTTTATGTTGATACCAAATGCAGAGTAGTTATGTCCTCAGTGACATATACCCTTAATATTTCCATGATCTGGATTATTTCATAATTGCCATAAACTTGTATTACCAAAATATTCAAATTATGCAACTTTGCATGTAATACTCTTCTTACTGTAAAGAAATGACTCTTTATAATACTCAATGTTGTTATACCCAATACTTATACCATTGTACCTTATTAATATTTCTTCTTTAGTAAAATGTGTGAAGAGGTATTAATCAAATGTGATGATGTAGTCAGGATCAAAAACACATTTTCTCCCTTAATACCGAAAATGAAATATTTTATCAAAACCAAAATTAAAAATAATTAATTTATAAATTGTGTAAATTTTTAACTTTATACAATTTATTTGTCTGGTTCATAAACCATTTTGATGTGTGATTGCACTTATCCACAATTAACTAAATCAAGAACTAATTATTAAAGAAATATAGAAATGTATGTTGTGTAGATAATATTTCATTATGTATCTTAATATTCTAATAATTTAGTTGATCTGCATATTTCTTATAAAGACAAAGTTTTTTGTTTTTTTGCATACAGAATCCTGAGGCCTCTTTCATACATCAAGCGTATCACATTACTCCTTAGCAGCTGCTCATACACGCATCTGGCATCTGTCACTCAGACAGTGTCACATATAAGTTCAAACCAAATTATTCCACATACGAAGGTGTGAATACATGATTATTGTCCTAATTATCAATGCGCATTGTAAACTATTAAATTTAATCTTAATATTTCTTTGAATATTCCCCAAATACACATAACATAAATATATGTTGTATTAGCTGTGCAAAGGCTGGGATCAAAACCAAAAATTATTTTCACTAAGGAACTGGGACATGGTTTACTGGTATACTTATTATTAGAATAAGGTTCAGATTTCACATGCTGTGTTTGTCATGTCAAGCCATGCAGTAAAGACATCATATTAGCAGCACACAGATTTTAGATTGTTAGCTATATGAATATTATTTAAGTGTTAAATATATAAAATCGTGCAATTATTGCAATTTCCTGTCTAAATAAAGGCATAAATCCATGTAAGAGAATTTTTCCCGATTAAGTCCTGCTTTGAAATGAAAATTCTAAGGAAATATAAAAGATAAGGTTAATATCATATTCATCCAGAAACAAAACAATTGCAATATCCTATACTGGAGTAAATCTTAATTTTCACTACAGAATACAGTTCTACAATCTCTACTTCTACAAACACTCTATATATACTGTATGAATATGTATCTCTACAAAACTATAGAAATACAGAATTATACTCTATAAAATAATTACATATAACTGACTAATACATTGTATAACACTGTTACACAACATATAATTACATTTTTAGCAAATTCCTAAACCCAATCTTATTTCTCTGTAAAAAATGTCCGGAAAAATTCTTGCCATTTTGAAGCTAACGGATTCTCGGAGCTGCTCCGATAATGGACTCTTCAGCTTACAGCCCATAATGTCACTCACCACCTGCTTCTGTCTGTCAAATTCCGCTATCTTTTTTACAGGAAGAAGGTCAGAACTTTGAGTTAAAAATTCAATCTGTGAAGTTTTTTCGATTGTCCTTTGCATCATTTCATACGGCTTAAAGGAAATATGTAATTTTCTTCGTAGATTTGATTTCGGGGATAACTCAGTTTTGGAGACTTTGATACAGGCTTCTGATAAGATTTTACTCTGCCTGTCTTTAGAAAATTAGCACGATTTATCCTCCTTTCACGATTCTCATGTTTCCTAGCAAAATCAAGGGATTGCGCACATTCAAATAAAGAATCTTTCTGTGATGCAATAACACGAGATGCAGGATTTAGAAACCCAAATTTGTTTACAAAACTCTTTATCAGGGACTGTGTTTTGACATTTTTAATGAGCGTTCTGTACAAGCGATCAAATATGGACATGAATGTAAAAGTACATTCTTACCGACCAATCCTTAATTCTTGAAGAATATCAATATCTGGATAATTTTCATTTGATGCACAAAAAAATCAGAATTTTTAATCTGTCTATCGTTTAAATTTATGTGTTTCACCAGATATCCTTAAAGATAACTGCCTTGAAATGGTTACAGGGATCCACATTTTAAACAACTGGATTTTCTCGTCATTAGTCAAATCAAACTTGTCAACAAAGCTCTCAAAAACCTCAGAGTTTCTACAAACATGGATTTTGTTATCATATGCAGGAATGATTTTGCATAATTTTAACAAATTTTTCCTAACTTTAATTTGGAGTTGAGCCTCTGAGTGATCTATTCTTAGTGGTATGTCTTTCCCTTGTACGGCATCTACGTCAGTTCTGAAGTCTCCTCCTACTTCTCCATCTTGTTCCAAGTCTGCAAGGTCACCTTGAATGGCTGCTGCTACAGACACACCATGCCTTTTATCTTGTAACTGCTTTTCCACATTACAGTGAATCTCAGGAACATCACTTTTTTCCTTTACACAATCATTTTTGGATTTCTCTGACACAAGTTTGTGAAATACATCAATCATTTGTAAAATATTTTTCAATTTCTCTCTTTCTCTATTAAAGGACACCAGCTTAGAATCTATATTTAGATTTTCCATTTCACATTCTGCATATAAGCTGAGCCATAAAACATCTAAATTAGACTCTTCTACAGACAAAAATTTCAGTTTACTTTGCTTTGAAAAAGAAGTAATGACATCCATGTTTCTTACCTTGAAATATCTCAGCTTGTAGTCCCTTTGATGGACAACGCTGGGCTCTTGTCTTCACACGTCTTTCTTGTAGTACGTCTGCCGTTGTAGTACTTCTCAATCCACCTGTCAATTCTTAGTCCTCACTTCTAGGTTCTGTCTGATTCTTGTGACTTGTCCATAATAGTGGAGTTCCTGATAACTTGCACATCTGATGTTAGCATTCCCCCTTTGGGCAAGTTGAGGGAAAACCGCAAAAAAGTTCAAAAATTCAGATATGGCTGGCTCTCCAATGTTAAAAATACATATTCTTGTATATAATTCAGGACTTGTTACCAGATGTGATACTCTAAGATATGACGATGTTCTTATAAAAAAATGTAGTGGTTTATTTTGGATTCTTCCATCAAAAAAGATTATTACAGAAAAACAAAATTAGGTGAAATCATAAAGAGATTGTCCATTTGTTCATACCTAAGCTTGTATCCTTTCCTGGAACTTTGAACTCTGAATGGAAAAGGCATCTGTCTCCAGCACGTAGCTTCTCTTGAAGTCACACATGGTGATTAAGTTACATACCAGCTGTCCATTCAACGTAATGGCCGAGCACAGATGTCCCCTCTGATGGTAGTGAAGGAGAGAGAGCGACCCCTAGAGTAAGTCCCAACATATATATCCATCTGTCAGAGCACGTGGTCTCTATATATGGGGTTGACATTTACCATGAGCTAAACTTACAAAAATAACATGTATTGTCAGAAGAAGGCAATGTTCAGTACAGAACTGAGTGTAATAAGAAATATAATTTAACAACTGATTATTAATATTTAACACTGTGGAGGAAGAGAGCAGGGCTGCGGAGGCATAGAACAGGACGGCGGGTGGAGAGCGGGACTGTGGAAGGAGAGCGTGATGGCGGGTGGAGAGTGGGGCTGTGGAAGGAGAGAGTGTGATGGCAGGTGCAGAGCGGGGCTGCGGAAGGACAGAGCGTGATGGCGGGTGGAGAGGGGGGCTGTTAAGGAAGAGAGCGGGACCCACAGGTACTATGCCCGGGCAACGCCGAGCTCTTCAGCTAGTAATAATAATAAATAATTTTATTACTATAGCTCCAACATATTCCGCAGCACTTTACATTAGAGGGGACTTGTACAGACGATAAACATTACAGCATAACAATAATCACATAGATCATAGCATATACCAAGAGGAGTGAGGGCCCTGCTCGCAAGCTTACAATCTATAAGGAAAAGGGGGGACGTGAAAGGTGGATGGTAACAATTGGTTTTATTGTTTGGACCCGCCATAGTGTAAGAATTGGGTGTTCCTGTTGCTGCATGAACCAGTTAACAGTCTAAATATGTAACAGTACAGACACAGAGGGCTAATAGATGCATAAAGCATGTGAGAACATGATGTGAGGAACCTGGCTATGGTAAAATTTTGAATGAGCCACACAGGGATATTTAGGTTAATGCATTGAGGCGATAGGCCAGCCTGAACAAATGCATTTTTAGGGCACGCTTAAAACTGTGGGGATTGGGGATTAATCGTATTAACCTGGATAGTGAATTCCAAAGAATTGGCGCAGCACGTGCCTGTGTGGATAGGGGGTGTCTGGGTAAAACTGTGCCAAGCGGACCTTACATGTCCCCAGATGGTGTGGATCGTCACATTGGTGAAAGTGAGGAGACCATATCGTGTGATCTTTCTTACGTATAAGTGACATCAGCAGGAGTGATGAGGTGTGGGTTCTTCACCTGTGGTGGCAGCAGTGTGATTCTGCATGACCGCTCTAGTGCAATCCTTGACAGCAATCAACTGTTTTCTGGGATTTAGACAAAAATCGGTTTAGGTGTTAGGGTTTGATTCAGTTTCTCAGGCACTTGGAATGTGTAGAGGGATCTGTGTAGAGATGTTATGTGATAGATTTAGAGCATAAAATGAAGAGAGACGACACAATGGAGCCTGACTTCCCACAATACATACACGTCTGACCGGAATAATGCTTACTACAATTTATTTGTTGCTGAAACCATTGGTTCATGTGGAGTCTCTGCCATGTCTACGGCACACCGGTAGTGATGAGCGGGCACTAAAATGTTCAGGTGCTCGTTGTTAGGGTCGAGCAAATTGGAATACTCGGGTACTCGGACAGAACAACGAGCCCAATGTAAGTCTATCGGAGACCCGAGCATTTTTACTGTGATCCCCCCGGGGGTCATTTTAAGGTCTAAAAACATCTGAAAATGATGGAAACACTGGTCAAATGACACGGGGACCGCCCCTGGAAGCATTTCTGACTCCTAGTTCACAGTTTTAACCAATGCTGTCAGAGTTTCACGCCATTTTTACCAGTGCACTAAAAAACATACCAAAACGAAACCAAAACGGATTTTGCTGGGAAATATGTTAAGGTACATCCTTTCCAGGGTAATGACTTGTATATAATGCAAAATAAATAACCCCAGACCAAAATATTACTCCCCCACTTGGGCTATGTTCAGACGCAGCATTTTTTAAGCATTTTTCAACTTTAACATTGCTTTCAACCAATACAAATGCATTCACTGGGAAATGTCATTGTAACATTTACCAATCCTAGCTGGCCATGTGGTGTGTGACACATAAGCAGACACATCTTGTTTCATTTATGAAGGCGGGCCTCTTAAAGTCACAGAGCATATTTTTACAGGGGCATTAATTAGCTTAAAGGGCCATTATTAAACACTGGGTCTCCTAAACTGATATTGCCTATGCAGTGAGTGGATGGGCTGCCAAGAATTACGACGCACCCCAATACCCCTTTCACGAGAGGTCCAGGAGGGCTTCCAGAAAAAATGTTGCATTGAATGCAAGGGCTGGCTTGCCCCAAAGTTACATGCATCCCAATAAGCTTTTCAAGCCACGTACTGGATGGGCACAGGAAAATCCACTTTACATTATTCATGTCGTAATCCCACACTCTTTTTTTTATGCATTGACTGCAAGGCCAGCCCTGCTACCACGTCATATGCACCCCAATATGCCTTTGATCCCAGGTACTGGATGGGCCCAGGAAAATCCACTTCACATTATTCATTTTGTACTCCCATTCTGTTTTGTTATGCATTGACTGCAAGGCCTGACCTGCTACCAAGTCATATGCACCCCAATAACCCCAACCCCCCTTGGAAGAAATATGGAGGAGGGCCCAAGTGTATGGGCTGGTAAACATTTCCCCTGTGGGGTACACCTCAACTTTATCCATAACAAGTATTTAACGCCCAGCAAAAACCACCCTTGTTAGGATTTTGACATTGGCTGTAGCAGCATGGAACACATTAACGCTGGTGATCTAGTGGCGGCAGATGATGAGACATGGAGGAAAGCCTGATTAAAAACTATGCCCAATTTAAAGGAGCGGGTCTCCTAGACTTGGAATGCCCATACACTAAGTGTATGGGCTGTCAAACATTTCACCCTGGGGGTAGATATCAACATAGTGTGGCATCATAAACACCTTGCAAAACTGTAACGTGGTTTCATACACAGTTGCTAAAGGGAAGGTGTAGCTTTTTAGTAAAAATATGGCGATCGAATCGTTGCATGAAGTGATCTGGAAAAGGGGCATGGTGATGACAGGAATGTGAAAGTACATGATAAATAACAGCAGTGGCTATGGGAGGTATGAGATCCAGGATACAGCCAACAATGATTCGTCGTTTAGCCACCATCAATTACCGTAATCGGATTCACGTCTGTCATACGATCGGTGTACCAGATGCGCGTGTGAGACTCGCCCTAAGAAATGCCCATCCAAAATATGTTGCTAAACACGCACGAGTCTGTATAAAGGGCAAAGTGCAACATGTTCGTGAGATGCTGAATTATACAAAGCAGGTCAGTGTAGGAGGAAAACCAATGGAAACTGATGGATGCTCGTGAAAAACTAAGTTTAAAGAGTGCACCATCCGTAATAATAAACACACCTGTGCAATAAGCTTCTTCATCTTCACCTCTACATATTACCAATAATATACATATGTCACAGTCTAAAAATAATTGAGTGTAACCAACACTGTTAAAGGAATGCCACAAAACGTAAATAACCACGACCCTTTGAAAAACCTGATTTCCTCTTTACAACATATGGGCAATGATGGTATTGATGACGACTAAGAAAATTTCCACATCAACACCAAGAAGATGAAGATCTCAGCTGCAAAAAATGTTCAAAAAAGGCAGTGAATGTCTGGAAAATCATTTTCTCTAGGGCAAAGTTTCCCTCTTACTAAAGTGGTACTGAGTGAGGCATACACAGCTCTCTGGTGTACTCAGGGTGAGTTGCTTGACAGATGATGTATTCTGATTTGTCCATGTCCACTTTTTGAAAGCGAGTTGAAAAGAAGGATGAATATGCGGGAAGACGTATGATTTTGGTCAGTAAGGAGGTGATGTCAGGTACAGATAGGTAGATCTGCGTGTCATCGGTGTTGTGATATTGCAAACCGTGGGATTACATCAGCTGGCTCAGGCCGAAGGTGTAGATGGAGAAGAGTAGGGGTCCGAGAACAGAGCTTTGGAGAACAGCAAAAGACAGGTGTCGAGGTGAGGAGGTGGTGTGGTAGAGGGAGACAATGAATGTACCCCTACCAATCTTCTTGTTTTTTAAAAACTCTGCCGATAACCCCAAAAAGTTCTAGGTTGTATCCTGGTCACGAACGGAGCGCAAAGAAGGGAGAGGGTGAATTAAAATCTTTTTATTACTGCATGATCCACAACGCTTTTCAACAGAGTCATCTGTCTTCCTCAGGTGGCAGTACACAGATCACATGAGGGGGCAGGTATTTAAAGGGGTAGTGACCAATAGGGGGAGACAGGTGATTAATAGGTCATGACAATTCAAACATGTTATATCAAGAAAAACAGGGTAGAAAATAAAAAATTCAAATACAATAAACAATATTACTAAAACCTTTAAAAATAAAGGTAAAAATATATTAAAACTAACATAGCAGATAAAATACACAGTGACTATCAAACAGGTTTCTCAATCGTGAGGTTTAACCCTTCTGCTTCTAGTGTCCCTAATTTGAAGATCCAAAAACTTTCCCACCTGATTTAGCTCTCATAGCGATTGGGTGCATCATCTCTAATATGCTCTATATCTGTGAGCTTTAACGAACCTGGATTCTTATTATGTGTGAGCAAAAAATGTTTAGAAAAGCTGTGCAGCAGATACCCCTTTTTAATATTTTGACGGTGTTTATTCAGTCTATTGTGCATAGACTGAATAGTCCTGCCCATGTATTGCAGCCCACAGTCACATTCAATTAGGTAGATGACATAATTTGACTGACAGGTAACGTGACAGTTTATTTTAAAATATGAGCCAGTAGTGCGAGATTGGAAACTGCATTTAAAATGGATGTGCAGCAGAGGCATTTGGGGGTTCTACAGGCAAAACACCCTGGGTTCTGTGGACCATGGGCTATTGGTAAGGGTGACTGTCTGATAGATGTATTGCTCGGAGTTTAAGAACTTTTCGTTCGAAACGCATACAGTGTCTCCTCAACCTTTCCTCAGGTTTTCCGGTTGGGTTTATGCATTTTTGTATTTTGCATACCTATTTTATGGATATCTAAATAAAATGTTTTGGATTTTACCCTTTTGAGCTGGACCATCTGTTACAGAACCACTCAGCACCCAGAATATGTTGTGCAGTTATATGTATATATAATAGGTTCCATGTGAGATGCATGTCCCTAATGTATCAGCAGTGTCCGCCCTCCTCCTACCTTTGTAATTCCCACAGTAAACATACGCAGGCTCCGGCCACCTGCTGCTTTTGTAATGCATGTCTGGCCTGATGCTTGTCTATTGGCCGGCCCTCTGTATCTGTGTCTTATATTCTGTGTCCTGTGAGTAAAGTGTTGTCAGACTGGAAATACATGGAGAAGCAGTGATCTTTTATATGCGCCCATGCACTCAGAGGAATTCCAGCCAGCGTCCTTCATTCAGACTCCAGCCAACACAGAGCGGACCTCCGAAAACACGGGGTGGTACTGAAAGAGGTACCCCAGCTTGGAAGACCCCTTTACACTGGTGGCAGCCAGCGGGATTTGATACCCCTTCTATAGGAGGAAAGGAATGAATGGAAAATAATTACCAGAAGTTAAAGAGGACTACATTAAAAGACCTGGTGGAAGCCCGAGGGTTGATAGCCAGCAACAAAACAAAAGCAGATTTGATAGCAGCCATCATGGAACACGACAGTGCAGCACCCCCAATGTGACTGTGGAGGAGACCGAATTCCAGAGGGAGGTAAAGAACAGACTGGCGTTCTATGGCCCAAACCCTGCAGTAGAGATCATACGAGAGAGGTGATGGCTGATGTGCGTACTGATCTGAAGGAAAAGATGGCCGAGCGGACCAGGATAGAGCTAGCCAAGATGGAGATGGCAGAGCGGACCAAAGTGGAGCTGGCCAAGATGGAGATGGCAGAGCGGAGAGAGGAGAGTCAGCGAGCAGGGGGAGCTCTGGCCTTCGACCAGGTACCTTCAACAGTAAGCCACAAAAAGATCCAGTACAATGCCTTCCGACAGTTGGGGGAGGCAGAGGAAGACATTGATGGCTTTCTGCAGGACTTTGAGCGGCAGTGTGCTCTTCATCAAGTAAAGCCGGAGGAACGGGTTCAGATTCTGGCCAGCAAGCTGACAAGCCGGGCAGCGGACGCCTATCACACGGTACCTGATGAGGACTGTATGGACTATGAGCGGATCAAAGAAGTGATCTTGGCCCGGTATGCACTGACACCAGAGGCCTACCGCCAAAAGTTCCGCTGACTTATAAAACGCGTAACCGATACCCACGCTGAATGGGCCTGTAAATTACGGCGGTCACTGCTACAGTGGGTACAAGGGAGCCAAGCAACCACTAAGGAGGATGTCCTCCAGCTCTTCCTGTTAGAACAATTCTTTAATGGACTAAACCCCGAGACACAGGAATGGCTTCGGGACAGGCGGCCAACGACTCTTGAGGAAGCCGCTCGTCTGGCCGATGAACATCATGATGCCAGGAGGCCGCAGTTGTCCGGATCAAAGGTGGTCACTAGGGGCCCGCCCATGAACCTGGAGGGCCCCAAACCACCGAAGGTTGTAGGGGGACCAGCTAGAAACCCTGCCTACAACAGTCCCCCTGGGGCGCGATGCCACACCTGTCGTCAGCTGGGCCACCTGCAAAGGCAATGTCCCAACCGGACTTAGCATACCCAGTGGCCAAAGGCGGGAACAGCTACCTTCAGCCGGGCTGCTGTACACTGCTACCAAGGCAAAGCTGACCCAGCATTGGGGGTTACGATTAACCAAGGGGTGGAAGAGATGGAGGAAGTGCTGCATGAAGTAGACCCCGTGCAGGCAGCCCGGGCAGATAATCGACAACAGCATCGACAAGTCGTGTGGGTTAATGGGAAACGTATGCAGGGACTAAGAGATTCCGGGGCAACTTTGACCCTTGTGAAGCCTCATCTCATCCGGGACCAAGAGAAGACTGACCGGACAGTGGCAGTCCGTGTAGCAGGGGGAGCCATACATCGACTACCCACTGCCAGGATTCACCTGAACTGGGGAGTCGGGGATGGCCTTGTTGAGGTCGGCTTGATGGAGGATTTGCCATTCAGACGTCTTGCTGGGAAATGACTTGGGGCCCATGTTCTCTGCATTCTCGGTGGCCCCTCTGGCTGAGACCTATCCTGTGACCACCCGGAGACAAGCTCGAGCTGCAGAGGCGCAATCACACTCAGAGGCCCAGGTAAGACATTCCAGCCATACACGTATTCCCATAGCCAGACACATTTCTTGGGCCACCCCAGATGAATTTAAGAGGGAGTTACTTGAGGATCCTTCATTAGAGGGATATCGTGGGAAGGCACAGGAGGGGAGAGGGGTACTGGAAGGGGAACAGTTTATATGGAAGCAGGGACTCCTCTACCGGATCACAGAGCAGCACCACACAGGGACGAGCCCCACTATAAAACAACAGCTGGTAGTTCCCAAGAAGTATAGGCAGGAGTTACTGCGAATCTCTCATGATATACCCTTGGCCGGGCACTTCGACGTCAGTCGCACCAGGCATCGTCTGACACAAAACTTCTTTTGGCCGGGGGTAACCTATGATGCTCATCAGTACTGCCAGACCTGTGACAGTTGTCAGCGCATTGCCAAGAAGGGGATCGATGCAAGGCCAGATTACGCCCCTCCCATTGTGGAGGAGCCATTTAGCCGAGTAGCGGTCAATCTGATAGGGCCGTTAGCCAAACCCAGTCCGTCCGGGAAAAAGTATATATTGACAGTGGTAGATTATGCCACACCGTATCCAGAGGCGGTTGCGTTACCTAACATACTGGCAGAGACGGTGGCGGCCGCCCTGCTCCAGCTTTTCTCACGGGTTGGATTTCCACAGGAGATTATCTCGGACCAGGGTACCCAGTTTACAGCAGAGGTGACCAACCAACTGTGGAAGCTGTGCGGTGTAAAGTCCATTAGAAGCGCCCCATACCACCCGCAAACCAATGGGTTGTGTGAACGCTTTAACAGGACATTAAAACAGCTCATTGGGACTTTTACCAGGACCTACAGGGACTGGGAGAAATTCTTGCCACACCTCCTGTTTGCCTATCGGGAGGTGCCCCAAGAATCAACAGGGTTCTCCCCGTTCGAGCTGGTATACGGGAGACGGGTAAGGGGACCCCTAGACTTAGTGCTGGAACACTGGGAAGGGGAGGGCCTCATAGAAGGGGTAACTATTGTACCCTATGTGCTGGAATTCCGGGACCACCTACAGGAGCTGACCCAGGTTGTACGTGAGAACTTGCAGGCGACCCAGCGCATATGGTACGATCGGAGGGCCAGAGAGCGCACTTTGGAAATAGGACAGAAGGTCCTGGTGTTAGAGCCTACTAAGCAGAATAAGTTTCAAGCTGCATGGCAGGGGCCCTACCAGGTAGTGGGGAAAATAGCCGACACAACCTATAATGTCGCCGATTGTAACGACCCCAGGGTTATCCGCATGTTCCACGTGAATATGCTGAAACCTTATCGGGAGCGCCCTGAAGAGGTAGTGGCCATCTGTGCACCTGAAGCAGAGGATTTAGCCGGACTTCCCTTGCCGGATGTCTTAGGGGAAAGGACTCAGTCTAAAACATGAGACCAGGTATACTTAGGTGAAGACCTAGGCCCCCGGGAGAGACAGCAGGTGGAGGCGTTGTTGAGGCTGCGACAGAGGATGTTTTCAGAGAGACCGGGGTACACGCCTGGCACAACACAAGGTTGAGACCCAGGATCAGACCCCCCTGCGACAAAACCCCTTCCGCGTCCCTGAGTCTGTACGAGAGGGGATGCGACAAGAGATTCAAGAGATGCTGCGTGTAGGGGTCATTGAAGAGTCAGATAGTCCCTGGGCATCCCCCGTAGTGTTAGTGCCCAAGAAGGATGGAACTACACGGTTTTGTGTAGACTATCGTAAGCTCAATGAGAAAACCGTGACGGATGCATATCCCATGCCGCGTGTGGATGAGTTGTCAGACCGGCTGGCGGGGGAAAAGTATTTGACCACCATCGATCTATGCAAAGGCTACTGGCAGATTCCCCTTAGTCCTGACGCTATTCCCAAGTCGGCATTTGTCACCCCGTTCGGCTTATTCCAGTTTCGAGTTATGCCATTTGGGATGAAGAATGCCCCGGCGTCCTTCCAAAGGCTGGCTGACCGACTTCTGGATGGTCTCCAGGACTATGCTTGTGCCTACCTGGACGACATCGCCATCTACAGTGCGACATGGGAAGAGAATCTAAATCACCAAGAGACAGTATTGAACAGGATCCACCAGGCCGGAATCACCCTGAACCCAAACAAGTGTCACGTGGGCAAAGCAGAGGTTCAGTATTTAGGGCATTGGGTGGGAAGTGGGAAACAGCGACCAGAACCAGTCAAGATTGAGGCCATAGCCAAATGGCCCATCCCACGCACTAAAACCCAGGTCATGGCGTTTCTAGGGACAGCGGGGTATTACAGGAAATTCGTTCCCAATTACAGCAGCATAGCCAGGCCCCTCACTGATCTGACCCGTAAGAACCAACCCCGCCAGGTAACCTGGACCCTAGAGTGTGAGGAAGCCTTCCACCAACTACAGGACGCCCTCACCAATACCCCTGTATTGGCTGCACCCGATCCAACTAAATGTTTCCTGGTTCACACAGACGCTTCTATGTTTGGATTGGGGGCAGTACTGAGCCAAGTCGGGCCGGACGGCCAAGAACACCCGGTAGCTTACCCGAGTCGGAAACTACTGCCCCATGAAGTAAGCTATGCGGCCATCGAGAAGGAGTGCCTGGCGGTAGTATGGGCACTCAAGAAGTTGCAACCATATTTGTATGGATGACAGTTTTCCCTTCTAACGGACCATAATCCCCTAGTCTGGCTTAATCGGGTCTCCGGAGACAATGCCAGATTGCTGCGGTGGAGTTTAGCCCTACAATCTCTGGACTTCACCATCCACTACAGACCCAGCAAACAAAACGGTAACGCCGATGGACTAAGTCGACAAACGGAACTTGTACCAACCCCATAAACTTCGGTCATCCCCAAACCGATCCATTGAGGATCAGACTGTGTATGCCGATTGCGTCGCTGAAAAGGGGGAGCCGTGTTACAGAACCACTCAGCACACAGAATATGTTGTGCAGTTATATGTATATACAGTGCCTACAAGTAGTATTCAACCCCCTGCAGATTTAGCAGGTTTACACATTCGGAATTAACTTGGCATTGTGACATTTGGACTGTAGATCAGCCTGGAAGTGTGAAATGCACTGCAGCAAAAATGAATGTTATTTCTTTGTTTAATTTTTTTTTAAATTGTGAAAAGTTTATTCAGAGGGTCATTTATTATTCAACCCTTCAAACCACCAGAATTCTGTTTGGTTCCCCTAAAGTATTAAGAAGTATTTCAGGCACAAAGAACAATGAGCTTCACATGTTTGGATTAATTATCTCTTTTTCCAGCCTTTTCTGACTATTTAAGACCCTCCCCAAACTTGTGAACAGCACTCATACATGGTCAACATGGGAAAGACAAAGGAGCATTCCAAGGCCATCAGAGACAAGATCGTGGAGGGTCACAAGGCTGGCAAGGGGTACAAATCCCTTTCCAAGGAGTTGGGCCTACCTGTCTCCACTGTTGGGAGCATCATCCGGAAGTGGAAGGCTTATGGAACTACTGTTAGCCTTCCACGGCCTGGACAGCCTTTGAAAGTTTCCTCCCGTGCCGAGGCCAGGCTTGTCCGAAGAGTCAAGGCTAACCCAAGGACAACAAGGAAGGAGCTCCGGGAAGATCTCATGGCAGTGGGGACATTGGTTTCAGTCAATACCATAAGTAACGTACTCCACCGCAATGGTCTCCGTTCCAGACGAGCCCGTAAGGTACCTTTACTTTCAAAGCGTCATGTCAAGGCTCGTCTACAGTTTGCTTATGATCACTTGGAGTACTCTGAGACAGACTGGTTCAAGGTTCTCTGGTCTGATGAGACCAAGATCGAGATCTTTGGTGCCAACCACACGTGACGTTTGGAGACTGGATGGCACTGCATACGACCCCAAGAATACCATCCCTACAGTCAAGCATGGTGGTGGCAGCATCATGCTGTGGGGCTGTTTCTCAGCCAAGGGGCCTGGCCATCTGGTCCGCATCCATGGGAAGATGGATAGCACAGCCTACCTGGAGATTTTGGCCAAGAACCTCCGCTCCTCCATCAAGGATCTTAAGATGGGTCGTCATTTCATCTTTCAACAAGACAACGACCCAAAGCACACAGCCAAGAAAACCAAGGCCTGGTTCAAGAGGCAAAAAATCAAGGTGTTGGAGTGGCCTAGTCAGTCTCCTGACCTTAACCCAATTGAAAACTTGTGGAAGGAGCTCAAGATTAAAGTCCACATGAGACGCCCAAAGAACCTAGATAACTTGGAGAAGATCTGCATGGAGGAGTGGGCCAAGATAACTCCAGAGACCTGTGCCGGCCTGATCAGGTCTTATAAAAGACGATTATTAGCTGTAATTGCAAACAAGGGTTATTCCACAAAATATTAAACCTAGATGTTGAATAATAATTGACCCACACTTGTATGTTTCAAATTTATTAAAATTTAACTGAGCAACATAACTTTTTGGTTTGTAAGATTTATGCATCTGTTAATAAATCCTGCTCTTGTGTGAAGTTTGAAGGCTCTAACTTATTTGCATCTTATCAAACCTGCTAAATCTGCAGGGGGTTGAATACTACTTGTAGGCACTGTATAATAGGTTCCATGTGAGATGCATGTCCCTAACGTATCAGCAGTGTCCGCCCTCCCCCTACCTTTGTAATTCCCACAGTAAACATACGCAGGCTCCGGCCACCTGCTGCTTTTGTAATGCATGTCTGGCCTGACGCTTGTCTATTGGCCGGCCCTCTGTATCTGTGTGATATATTCTGTGTCCTGTGAGTAAAGTGTTGTCAGACTGGAAATACATGGAGAAGCAGTGATCTTTTATATGTGCCCATGCACTCAGAGGAATTCCAGCCAGCGTCCTTCATTCAGACTCCAGCCAACGCAGAGCGGACCTCCGAAAACACGGGGTGGTAATGAAAGAGGTACCCCAGCTTGGAAGACCCCGTTACACCATCTTTTCCATATACTAATACATCACAGACTGAATATGAATCAACAGTGTGATGAAGCAAAAAAGACAAATACAATTCTAGGATGTATTAACAGAAGCAGTCTAGATCACTTGAAGTCATTATTGCCCTCTACGCCTCTTTGGTCAGACCTCATCTGGAATAATGTGTCCAATTTTGGGCGCCACATTTCAAAAAAGACTTCAACAAACTGGAGCAAGTTCAGAAAAGAGCGACCAGAATGGTGACCGGTCTGCAAACCCTGTCCTATGAGGAAAGGTTGCAGGATTTGGGAATGTTTAGCTTGCAAAAAAGAAGACTGATAGGAGACTTAAAAACTGTCTACAAATATCTTAAGGGCTGTCACATTGTAGAAGGATCACCTTTATTCTCATTTGCACAAGGAAAGACTAGAAGCAATGGGATGAAACTCAATGGGAGGAGACAGATTAGATGTTAGAAAAAAGTTTTTGACAGAGTGATCAATGAGTGGAACAGGCGGCCACGAGAGGTGGTGAGTTCTCCTTCAATAAAAGTTTTCAAACAGAGGCTGGACAGATATCTGGGATGATTTAGCGAATCCTGCTTTGAGCAGAGGGTTGGACCAGATGGCCCAGGAGGTCCCTTCCAACTCTACGATTCTATGCCTTCCACTTCTGGGTCAGTCACTCCTTCTCCTGCTTGCAGGCTGCAGCCATTCTTAGTTTCACTTTCACCAGGGAGAGACACGCCTGTACCGAGCTGTGAAAGGCATTAGTTTTTCGACCACATTCATCGCTCAATTTGCTGCACACTTTGCTCACACGTCGTTGCTGTACCACCTTGGTTGTTACACCTGCATTTCTTGAGAAGTACTGCATTACCAGTCATATGCTGTTTGTCCAGATTTCCAAATAAACAAGTCTGGACTTCACAATCCTTGGTGTGTATCATCTCTCCGGACGCTGGAGCAACATGGTCCTGTCTGCCCTGCATTGAGGAAATGGAAGGTAGGAATCTCTCCCAGCCTCAATCAACTACACCTCCATTCACCTCATGTGGGGACAGAACAATTAGACAAGCAAGCATGTGTCCCACATTAACCGGGCCATCAACAATACTGGTACAGGGAAAGTGCTTGTGGGCAGGGACGGTACATCTTGCTGATGGCACACTGTGTTTGCGTAGAAAAAGTCATGACCCAGTCAGACATTGGGAGACCATGTCACAGATGTATGGAGACAGACTGGGGAAGGCTTTGTATGTCATATTTACAGTTTTGAACTGTAGCCTATGGGCAATAGGAAGGCAGTGAAGGGCATGGCAGAAAGGAGAGGCTGTGGAATAACGGAGGGACAGTTGGATTACTCTGGCAGAGTTTTGGATAGATTTGAGTGCAACAGTGCTAGAGGGGAGGCTACAGAGTATAAGGTTGCAATACTCGAGGCAGATCATGAGGGCGTGCAGAATATTTTTTACGTTTCTTGTAATGTATGGATCTAGGAAATGTATTTGAGTTGTAATGGACAGGAGGAGGCAAGGGCTTTGATATGTAGCTTGAAAGAGAGGGCAGAGTCGAGGATCACCCCGAGACCACGAACATTTGGGAATATTTGTCCCGGTGTGCCGGCCTGGCAATACACAGGCATGTGTCCCACATTACCTGTGCCCTCCACAATGCTGTTACTTGGAAAGTCCACCTAACCACAAACATGTGGACAAGTGCTTGTGGTCAGGGATGGTACATCACATTGAGGGTACATTGGGTTAAAACAGTGGAAGCCGGGACCCACTCCGACCTTGGTATGGTGTCCGTCCTCGCAAACACTGAACATTGCATGCCCTACATCAATCTGGGTTGCCCCCACAGTGTACAGCACCTCCTCCTTTGCATCCTCTTCAGCCTCCAGCTACAAAAGTAGCACATCAGTCACAAGCTGAAAGCACTGCAGCACTGCCTCATCAAAGCGGGAATAGGCTGTGCTGAAGCTAATATGCTTAGGTGACAAACCCCACAATGCTGGAGTTGTGGACAGCTCTGAAAGAGCAGGCAGTTCGGTGACTGAGACCGTTGAACCCACAGCCAGGCATGGCTGTGTGTGACAATGGCTGGAACCTGGTGGCTGCTCTGTGGCGAGGCAAGCTCACAAACGCGCCATGCCTGGCTCATGAGCTTAACCTAATTGGTCAACATTTTTTGAAAAGCAACACGGAGCTGACAGACCTGCTAGGAAAAGTACAACGCTCTGCATACCCATTTTTGAAAGTCAGCTACAGCTTCATCCGCCCTTGCCGTGATTCAACAGCGCTTGCAGCTTCTGGCTCACCGACTGGTGTGTGATGCCCCCAGGCCTTGGAACTCTACACTGCAGATGTTGGAAAGGATTTGTGAGCAGAAGAGGGCAGTTGACTAGTCTACCAGCATCAACAAGGTTGTCAGTATTCAGTTCTGTCTTTACACATAACATCTGAGGCGTGGACATGGATGTCTGACATATGTAACATCCTTCAAAACTTTGAGGAATCCACCAAGAGGGTGAGCATCAATGACACCATAATTAACGTCTCCATCCTGCTTATCTGTGTTCTAATTTGAAGATTGATACTTATTAGAGTGCGAAAACATATTTGCAGTTTAACAGTTTCAAACGCAACAGTTCTAAGTAACAATGATAACAATAATACAGTAATTAAACCAAAATAAAATGACCCTGCTGGTGACAGCTTACAATCTACACTAAGTAACAACGATAACAAAATCCAAACAAAATAATCCTGCTCGTGACAACTTACAATCTACAATGAGGTGGGGGGGGAGATAAAAACTACAGGGGTATATTTACAAGAATGTATTTACAGTGATGTTTTCATAATCATATTACTGAGGTTAGTTCAATTTTGTGGAGGCCTGAGGACAAGGATTAGGAGAGCATGGTCAGTCATCCTCTTGGTGAGGACACGAAAGTATTGACTCTTAGCAGTCTTGCACGCATGGCTGAGTTTATGTTATGCTGCCTTTCCCGTCACCCTCGCATTATCAAAATTTTGGGTGACGTGCAATACTGATTGGTGACACCTCTAGACCCATGCTACAAGGAGAACTTTACATCTCTTATTCCAAAGGCAGACAGGTGTACTAAAATGTTGGAGGACCAGAGTGCCCTTCATGCGGAACTATTCACATCTGAAAATGCTTGTAGCAGAGGTCACAGTTTATTGGCCAAGCAAGTACAGGTGAGACACAACTTCAAGCCAGCAAAGGCAGTGGATCACTGGCAAAGTTTGGGGTGAGTTTTCTCAGACCCTCCCGTAGCCCTGAGGCACGGGGGACTCTCACAAGGAGTGCAAAGTTTGGGAAAATGCTGAGGGAGTACCTTGGTGACCGTACCAACGTCCTCTGTCATTCCTCTGTGCCTTATAATTATTGGTTATCCATATTAAACACGTGAAATGAACTGGTTCTCTACTGCGCACGTGCGCTGTACTCACGGTCAAGGAGCGCATGTCACCTCACTTTCTGGTGGTTACTGTGCACACAGCACCTTGCTAAATGGCAGTACCGTTTTTATTGGTGGGAGACAATGGGAATAGACCTTTGCAGTGCCACTGCTCTAAGGATGGAGTACGCTACGCCGCCTCTTATGCGCTGGTTGTCCACGCCAAAAATCTTTGTCGTCGTGCCCGCTTTCTCTTAAGCTGGCCCCCTGCCCCTAGGTCACCGAGTCTGCTGCATTTCACCACAGCGTCGGCGCTTTGGGTGCATAGTGCACTGCCCCCTTGCTGCTCACAGCTGGGGACTCACTCCTGTTTTGCTTTTTTTCCTCAGCTTCTGGCCAGGTTCCCCGTCTAAACACAATCCCACTTTCTGTGTAATGGGGCCTGTCCGTTCCCCTATTCCTTCCGCCGGGAAACAGGGGAGTCAGCCTTGACAGTTCTGGACATGGCGCAGCACAGGTACCCGCAGCCCAGTAATCCTGACTCCGTACTTATCTGGCCAATCAGTTCTTTAATGCATGCAGCATAGAAGTCATGTTCTCCCAATTTTCTAGAGAAAATTGTACAGAACAGTTTCAATTTGAAGTACTTTGTGGCTCATATCATTCCACAAGATGACACTAGTCTCATACTTAAAATTTTCTGTGGAAAATAATTTTCCCACTGAGAGATTGCATATGTTCTGAATTATGTAACATCATTTGTGTGATTAATTATTCATACCCTTTTGCTGCACAATATATTCATCTTTTTCTTCAAGGCTTTGGAATATAATGTTGTAAGAGGGAAAGCAACTTGTTGAAGTGTGTTTTACCTCAAATGTGAAACTACTTGTCAATTGTCATCTTTACTATTTATCCATTCCGTGTGCGGCTAACCACCTCATTAGTTTCTTTGGCAAGAAAACAACAGCTACACCAATACCACGTGCTTTTCCTATTAATTCACCATGCTGCTAAAGTAGAGGTGAGATTAGGGACCTAGATAACATCTGGGCACCATAGTCAACATGACACTGTGCCAACACCCACTGGAGTCTAGCTACCAAGTTGACAGTTTGTGCACAGCTGAACAGAGTTGTCAGAAAAAAAAAATCCTTCAATAACATGTTTGATGGCTTGTCTCGTGGAAACACCCATATAGTATTATTATTATTTATTTATATAGCGCCACTAATTCCATGGGGAATACAAGGGGTTACATACAAAGCAATAGATATCGTTTAGAGAAAAAAAATTACAATGACAGACTGGTACAGAGGGGAGAGGACCTTATCTCTGCGAACTTTCATTCTGCGGGAGAATGGGAAAGAGACAGAAGGTGGGGAGTACGGCAACCTGAGTGGTGGAGAGGCGGCAGTTCGTGTGGTGGTATAGAAGTCACATCTCCAACCACCACGCTCTCCAATTGACATCTCTTGAAATGCAGCCGAAATGTCAAAATCTAGCTTCAGTTATAGAAAATGCATGGGCTCCTTTTTGACGTCATCGTCCAACCAATTCAGTATTAGTAGGTGAAGGCTTGTCAGAATCCTGCCCAGAAACACCAGGCTTAAGTAGTTGCGAGTCCTGGCCCCATGTGTCAAGAACACCGCACTGCACTTGCTCCCTGAGCCAGTGCACGTGTCCTGAGTAAAGCGAACTGTGCTCAAAGATACCTGTGGAGCGGGCAGCAGCCGAGTAGGTGTGTACTTCAGAACCGCAGGACCTGAAGCATGTGACTGCTGGGGGCATGGCCTAAACTCCAGAGAGCTAGGAGTTGCAAGAGAACTCCTAGCAGGGTAACTGCGAGACAGTTACCAAGGAGCATAGACAGGGAGGATAGTCAGGACGTAGCCAATGAGTCATACAGAGGATAGCTGCAAGGTACAAGAGGGGCGAGCGGAGTAGTCAGATAACAGGCAACGAGTCATACACAGAGAGGGTAGCGCAGTACCGAATCAACAGGCAAACTCACAACGGGGAACAGAACCGAGTCAGAACCATATAAACAAGCTATAACAACGAACAGGCACACGGAGGTCACCACACTCGGCCAAAGGCAAAAGTATAACTGACAGGGATTGGAGCTTCCCAGGGGTTTAAGAAGCTCTCCCAGAACCATAGAGAGGCCACAATCATTAACCCCAGGTGTGCAGGTCAAAACCTGCACTGAGCTCCAGACATTAACCCCTGACGTGCAGCTCAAAAACCTGCACTGGGATCATGACACCGTGATCTTCCAAGTGCTCTTGCTATGGCTCTTCCTGGCATGATTTCATCAAGAAGATTTAGTGTCACAATCCATTTTTGGATCAGTGTCAGTTTGGGCTGCTCTGATATAAACTTTTTTCCTTTCAGGCCATCATGGGTTAATATCAGTTTTTGCCCCAGGTAGCTGCTGGTGTTACTACATGTTTAGTTAGTCTGCTCGTGGAGACCACTCCCACCTTCCTATATAAGGTCACCTGGTTCACCAGCTGACTGTTGGTAATAGCAAGTCCTTTGCAAACCAACCTTTGAGAAGAGAGGAGCTATCTGGAGCAGTGCTTTTTGCAGCCTATTTGGAGCAGTGGTGTTTCTGCTGAAAGCTGAGTTCGGGTGCCTTACTCTGCTGCCTCGGAGCATTGGCAGCAGAGAAAGCTAAGTTGTTTGTTTTTCCCTGTCCGTTATTTTCCCTTGTGTTGTATTAGTGCAGCGGTGGGACCAGTGTCCGCACTTACCAATTCCCTACAGAGGGATAGGTGCAGGGTGAGTGAGGGCTGAGGTATCCTAGTTGGCGAGTTTGAAAGAAGCCATATAGGGCCATCAGGCTAGTTCAGGGACACAGCCTCAGGAGAGTGCAGAAGGTGTCCCTTTCCCCATTCCCTATTGCAGGGCCCACCATTGTAATTGTGTCCCCAGTGTCCGCTTGTCTGTCTTGGTTGTTTTTGTGACCGACCGATCGTCGGGTCGCGTCACGCAGGGTCAGTCACATCGTGACATTTAGCCTTCGTAATACAGAGACAGAGTACGACACCGCCTAAGCGTTCACCTTCTGCTACTCACATTTTCTATCTGCACAGTGACCGCCTCTAGGCTGAAGATGATGGTGGTAGTAGTTGGAGCATTTAATACAGTCATGAAGCTGCCATAACAACTTCAAACAGAATTTTTTTTACCGACATACCCCACTGTAAAATGTGTTTTTTTTTCGATGCAAGAGTGCTGGATATAACGAGAGTGACAGACTGAAAAAACAAGGGAATTTAGGTCTAAAATGCCAACTTTTTGGAACACAAATGTATACACAAATACCGGCAAGGGAATTGGTAGTCCACTCCCTTTTGATAAAGCACACGCGAAACGGGCGTCAGGGGCGGCACGTGGCTCTGGGGCATTACAGCAGCACTTTTTATGGGTAAGCACTGAAAGCACTTTTGCATAGCACTTAACCATTTCCTCTCAACAGCGCTCTGATGGTACATGTACTGGATGTGTTCCAGGCCTTTTGAGTTAAGCATTTGTCTGTTTTGAGAGATATGGGCTTTTGATAGATGTGATTGTAATCTGCATTTGATATTGCCTTTTTTGAGTGCCATATCTTTTATTATATAATTATATTACCCTATTGTATGCCCTGGGTCCATGTACTCTTTATTAGGGTTTTTTTTATTAATTGTTCTTACATATGCTTGTCACTTGATTTAATAAAATTCATTGATTTTTTAATATTTTTTGTATGAAACTCCCTTTTTTTGGTGTTTATTGGCTGTTATTTGGAGTATACAATTTTAGTCCAAAATTATATGGGGTAAAATTATTGATTTTTTTCACTTAGATTTTATCAATACAATTAAGTGTTATACCCATAGCTATTGGAATTGTGATAGTGCTGTATATAACTTGAGTAACAGACAGGAAAACACTGGAATACCGGCCTAAAATCCACAAATTTTTACCACTCAATAAGACGTGTGAGGCGTGTCACAGATATACCACACTGTAAAATGTCTTTTTTTTTTAGATGTAAAGAGTGCTGGATATAACGAGTGACAGACTGCAAAAAAAAAGGGAATTTAGGCCTAAAATGCCACAATTTTTGGCACACAGATGTATGAGGCATGTCACAGATATACCCCACTGTGCCGTTTTTTAAAATAATGCAACATAGTGCCGTATATGAGTTCAGTGACACTCAGGACAAAAAAGGAAAACCAGCCTAAACTGCCCAAACTTTGAGCACGCACAAATATGAGCTGGCATGGAGATACCACTACGACACGTGTGGCCTGTATTTTTTGGCTAAATAGTGCTGTATATAAGTCCAGGGACACCCAGGACAAAAAAGGAAAACCGGCCTAAGCTGGCCAAACTTTGAGCACGCACAGATATGAGCTGGCACGGAGATACCACTACGACAGGTGTGGCAAGGAAAACCGGCCTAAACTGCCCAAACTTTGAGCACGCACAGATATGAGCTGGCATGGAGATACCACTACGACACGTGTGGCCTGTATTTTTTTTATTTTTTGGCTAAATAGTGCTGTATATAAGTCCAGTGACACTCAGGACAAAAAAGGAAAACCGGCCTAAACTGGACAAACTTTGAGCAAACACAGATATAAGCTGTCATGGAGATACCACTACGACAAATGTGTGGCCTGTTTTTTTTGGCTAAATAGTGCTATATATAAGTACAGTGACAGGCAGCAAAAAAAAATTGAAATTAGGGCTAAAAAGTACCAAAATTTTTAGTAGACAGATGGATGTGGCGTGTCACAGATATACCACACTGTAAAATATGTGGCCTGTATGTATATTTTTTGGGGGGATTCAGAAAAATAGTGTCAGGAAATTGTGTAAGACAAAAAAAAATCTACTCAACTGTACCACATAAAAATTTAATATTTCTCTGCGCACTCAAAAGGGATTTTTGGGACCCCTTTAAAATTGCTGGATTTTTACGCGATTCTAGGAAAAGGATCTGGCTGTATTGAGCACTGTCAAAAGCAAATGGAGGAAAAAGAAAAAAGGACTCCGGATTGCTTTGCAATAAAAAAAAGCTCTGTTAGCCCTGGCCAAATTTTTTTTCAAACCAATTACACCTGGGGCTAGGTATATATAGCCAATATATCCCACAGGAAGCAGCAGCACCAGAACACAGGAATGGACCCTCTTGATGTATGCAATGATATGTATATACACACATACAGTGTCTGCAATCCTTGCACTGATGTGTATAGAGTGACGTACACAACACTGGAACCTATATACACCGGAATTAGTCCTTTAGGACTGTTGGTTTATCTGGGTTTGAGTAGTTTACAATGATAGACTCCAGGGTGGTGTCTGGCTGTGGCTGCTGATCCCACTCGGGGACAAGTCACTTGGACAGGTGCGACTGACAGGCAGGAAGATAGGCACGGCTGGTACCAAGGCAGGCACAGCTGAGACACTGGCAGGAGGGCAAGGCTAAGACACTGGCAGGCGGGCACGGCTGAGACACTGGCAGGCGGGCATAGCTGAGACACTGGCAGGCGGGCATGGCTTGAGACTCAGAGCAAGCAGGCACGGCTTGAGACACAGGGCAGGCAGGCACGGCAGACACACAGGGCAGGCTGGCGTGGTGTATGCAGGAAGGTAGAGACCTGTTCACACAGTGGGTGCAGGTGGTGGTACAGGCAGGAAGGAGTGAAGTGTGGCGGCGCAGGTTTGGACCTGTTCACATCGGAGGAGCAAGTGTGGATACAGGTATGAAAGAGTGAAGTATGACAGAACAGGTTTGGACCTGTTCATACAGGAGGAGCAAGTATGGATACAGGCAGGAAGGAGGGAAGTATGACGGAACAGGTTTGGACCTGTTCACACAGGAGGGGAACCGCAAGGCTACGAAGACGAGGAGAGCAACAAGAACCGCAAGAGTACAGAGAGCAGGCAGAGCCGCAAGAGAGCGGAGCACGAACAGAGCTGCAAGAGTGAGGAACATAAGCTGACAGGCAGGACACAAGGAGACACAGCAGGATAAGAAGCCAAAGACAAGGAGACAGACAGAGTTCAGACTGGGTAACAGTACGAGACAAGGCACAAGACCAAAGACACAGGGAACAGAGTACACATAGATACAAAGCAAGGCTAGGAGCAACAGCACAGGGACCAGGAGGGCAGCGGGTCAGGAACAAGACAAAGCTAGGACAGAGACCAGGAAATAAAGCCTCCTGGAGGGCAGGCAGAGAAGTACTAGGCAAAGTAAAGAAACACAGAGTTTAGCAATAAAGCATAACATAGGACAGGGCCTGGCTTACTCAGCACCAAGAAACTGAGTTAACACATTTCACAGGCAGAGTCCATTGGGAGCAGCTGCCCTAAATACTAGAGGGCTCTTGGTGATTGGCCAGGGACACATCAGGCAGGTGCACACTGATTCCATAAGAACCAGAGTTCTGGCACCACCTCCCTATACACACAGCCACGAAACATGCATAGAGCAGATGGGAGACGAGGCAGAGAGCATGGAGCTGGCAGCAGACAGAAATCACAGCAAGGCGTGGAGCAGTGAGAAAGTTGGTGAGTGGGGAATGGGAGGCCATGCAGTGATGCCAGCAGGGCTGTTACAATGGACAAACTCTTAGAGAACAATATCAATACTACAGGTCAGCAATTACACATAGTATCATTTCAATCCACTCCCAACCACCAAGTGCTGTGACTCTCATCCCTCCCTGCATTTCCCCTGGCTCACGTTCCACATTTGATCCCATCACAGAAGTCTCCAGACTCATCTCTTGTTCTCGTCCGACTACATGCACTACTCACCCCATTCCCTCACATCTCTTCCAGTCTCTCTCCAGTCATCACAACTCACCTAACCACAATCATTAATCTCAATTATTAGAAAATTATCAAACAGATGCCTACCAAAATGAAAAAGACGCTTAAGCTCTAGTAAAATACATCAAAATTGAGAATATCATCTCATAAGAACCCACTGCAAAAGTATCACATAGCATAATTCACATTTAAAGATTGAGCTCCATGTCCCAGCCCAGCATATATTCAGGGAATTGGGGAAAATTTATTCCAATATCTAAGTCCCATGCAACTACCTAAATTATGCTATGTGATACTTTTGCAGTGGGTTCTTATGAGATATTATTCTCTTAATTTTGATGTATTTTACTAGTGCTTAAGCATCTTTTTCATTTTGGTAGGCATCTGTTTGATAATTTTCTAATAATTGGTTCATTTAATTGTTAAAGAATTTGTCAATAAAACATGATTTTTTAACGGACTTTTTTTGTTGGTTCTTTGGTTTTGTACTGGACACATATGTCCATGTTCACACTAGTGGTTTTTGTTTGTGTTATAATTGAACCTTGAAATTTGTGGACCTTTTCCAGTTGATACTCAGTGGTTTAACAATACCAGAAAATTTACTTATAAATTTACGGTAGAAATTAGCAAAACCCAAAAACTTCTGGAGAGCGTTCAAAGAAGTGGGCTGAACCCAATCATAAATGTCCTGTATCTTGGCCGGGTCCATTTCAATAGCAGACGGGGACAAAATGAATCCCAAAAATGAAATCCTCTGGACAAAGGCACTTCGATCCCTTAACAGAGAATTTTCCCTCAAAATCCAGAACACAGTCCGGACATGTTCCACATGAGAATCCCAATCACTGGAAAAGATCAAAATATCATCCAGATAAATGATCAAAAACTTATCCACAAAGTCCCGGAAAATATCGTTCATAAAAGATTGGAAGACAGAAGGGGCATTAGTGAGCCCAAAAGGCATCACCAGGTACTCAAAATGTCCCTCCGGAGTATTAAACGCTGTCTTCCATTTATCCCCGTGCTTGATGCGAATAAGGTTATACGCCCCCCTGAGGTCAAGCTCGGTAACCCAGCAGGCACTTTTAACTCTGGAAAATAAATCAGAAATCAGGGGTAACGGATACTGATATTTAACAGTGATTTTGTTAAGGGAACGATAGTCAATACATGGCTTTAATGAACCATTTTTCTTGGCCACAAAAAAAACCCAGCGCCTAAAGGTGAAGAGGATGGTCTAATATGACCCTTCTCCAACGACTCCTTGATACAAGATCGTATAGAATCATGTTCGGGTACCGATAGGTTGAAAAGCCGACCCTTGGGAAATTTACACCCGGGCATTAACTCAATTGCACAGTCATAACTCCTATGAGGACGCAAAGACGCAGACTCACTCTCACTAAATACATCAGAAAAATCAGCCAAATAGTCGGGAATATCATGAGACTGGGGAGAGGTGGAGAAAACAGGAGTGTCACTAAGAAAACATTGACAACCCCAACTCACCACAGATTTCCAATCCAAAACAGGATTATAAGTCTGCAACCAAGGAAAACACAGAATAGCATCATGCAAATTGTGCAACACAAAATTTACTATTTTCTTGGTGGTCCGGGGCGACCTGCATTATCACCTGGGTCCAAAACTGGGGTTTATTCTCCGCCAAAGGAGTAGCATCAATACCCCTCAAAGGGATAGGAGTCCGCAGGGGTATCATAGGAAAACCACAACGTTTAGCAGAGTCTAAATCCATCAGATTCAAAGCTGCTCCTGAATCAACAAAAGCCTTAGCGGAAAATGTGGATAAGGAGCAGATCAGAGTAATTGCCAAAAGAAACTTAGGTTGTACACTGCCCACGGCAAATGTGTGAGCAAAGCGCTTTTCTCGTTTAGGGCAGACAGAAATAGTATGAGGCGTCCCCACAGAAAAAAACACAGCTTATTATGCCTTCTAAACTCCTGACGTTGCACCCTAGACAAAACCCTAGACAAAAATCACATTGCATTGGTTCAGACGTTCGCTCGAAAGGCGGCAACGCCTCTCGTGTAGTTTTACGTTCATGTAAATGCCGATCAATTTGAATGGCCAATGACATAGAATCATCAAGACCAGAGGGAACAGGAAATCCCACCATAACATCTTTTACGGTTTCTGCCAAACCCTTCCAAAAGAGAGCTGCTAGGGCATCGTCATTCCATTGAGAAAGGATCGCCCACTTTCGGAATTTTTGACAATATAACTCTGCAGAATCCTGACCCTGGTTCAATGCCAATAAGGTTTTCTCATCTTGATCAATAGCATTATGTTCATCATACAACAACCCCAAGGCTTGAAAAAACACGTCCACATTAGCCAGAATAGGATCTCTTGGTGTCAAAGAAAAGGCCCAATCCTGGGGATCGCCACGCAGCAGGGAGATGACAATTTTAACCTGCTGCACAGAGCTCCCCGTTGAGTTAGGTTTCAAAGCAAAAAATAGTTTACAATTATTCTTAAAATTCAAAAATTTAGAATGATCCCCAGAAAACACATCAGGAGTAGGGATTTTTGGTTCAACATCAGATGATTGAGCGAGATAGGGAGAAATTCCCCGCACTTCAGCAGCGAGCTGCTCAACACGATCAGACAACTGCTTAGTCTCCATTTAGAAAAAGAAAAAAAAAAATATCTCCCTGCAGCTCCAGAAAAAAAAAAGGAAAAAAATATACAAGAAAAAAAAAAAATTCTGGTACTTTTTTTTTTTTTTAAATTCTTTCCTATTTTAGAGTACCCTAGAGTCTACAGTTAGGCTGGTGATTCTGTTATGATTGGGTCACCGAGGAGAGCAAGCCCAAGCTAAGCCACAGAAAACCAGAGAGGTTGGTAACTAAGCGGATTGCAGACCCCTGATCCTATCCACGCAACTAGCAGTAGCCGTGGAGTGTGCCTACGATGATCCTAGATGTCTCGGCACAGCCGGAGAGCTAACTAGGCCTAAAGCAAGAAAGGGGAAATCTAAACTGCCCCAGAGCAGACCCCAAAGCAATAGACAGCCCCCAAACATATATTGTCAGTGAGACAAGATGAAAACACAAACGCAGGCAGGAAAATAGACTGAGCAAATGATGGAAACCACACTGACTAGACAGGACAAGAAAGGAAAGACGCTGTCTGCAATCACAGAAAAAACCCTGCAAAAAGTTCAACACGTCTGAAACACTGAAGTGGCATGACTTAGCCCACTATATCAGCACTCTGGTATATTCTGAAAGCAAAGCAAAAAGAGACCAATATAACAGGGGACAAAACAAACTGGCACAAGCACTAACATATGGACGGTGATTCAGCACAGCCCCAGCCGGAGCTGGCTGACCCACACAAAACAGATAGACAAAACCAGATCAAATGCAAACAGAATAGCAAATGAACACTTAGCTGAACATGCAGGGACAGAGCAGGAGACATCAGACCTCAGGAGGCAAGAAGAAAATCACCAGCAGGGATAGAGGGAGTCGGCTGTCTGAAATCCCAATCTGAAACCCCAGATCTCCAATCGTCGTCCTCATTATCAGGTGGCAAGCCTCTGTTATTCAGATCGGCTCCATTACCTCCAGAGGGAGCCCAGAAAGAGAACTTGCAACCCCTCTGTCAATCTAACCAGCTCCACTACCTTCAGTAATAACCAGAGGGAGGCCAGAAAGTGAATTCACAACACTGGACCATCAATGTAAATACATAATTAATACACACCTGTACTTTGTATCTCCCCCACCTCATTAGTAGATTGTAAGCTCTCATGAGCAGGGTCGTCTTATTTTGCCTTAATTATTGTTAACTGTTATGATTGAGTCACCGTAGGAGGCAGACACAAAAACAGAAGCTACGTCCAGAAAACCAGAGAAGTTGGCAACTATCAGATTGCAGACCCCTGAACCTATCAACACAACTAGCAGTAGCCGTGGGGGGTTCCTACGGTGCCCTAGACCCCTCGATCACAGCCGGAGAGCTAAATAGCCTAAAGACAGAAAAGGAAATCTAAACTGCCCCAGAGCAGACCCCAAAGTAAAAGGCAGCCCCCAACATATAATGACGGTGAAGCAAGATGAAAAAACACTCACACAGATAGAAAGATAGGCTGAGCAAATGATGGGGCCCAAGCTAACTAAACAGAACAGGAAAGGAAGGTTGCTGTCTGCAATCTGCCAAAACCCTATCAAAGACATAAGCCAACAAGCTGATATGGAAAAAGACCCTGAAGCAGCTAGGCTTCAAAAACTAAATCAGCACTCAGGTATTTTCAGAAGACAGAGCTAAAGGAATTCAGCTCACCCCAGCAGGAAATGGCAGAAATCCAGAAAACCAAAGCAAAACAAAGTCAAAGCACAAATGCAAAAAGCCGAGCAGAAAACTTAGCTTTAGAAGAGCAGGAATTCAGACTGGTCTCCAAGGATCCCACAGAGAAATCACCCGCAGGGCAGAAGGGCGTTGGCAGCCTTATATCCAGTCAGTAACTCCACTCAGCCAGTCATCATCATTAGGCTCAGGTGTTTGATAATCAGGCTCACTACCTTTCTTTACCAGAAGAGGGAGTTCCTCGGGCCTCAGTAGTGAAGGGGAAAATGAACTCACAACAGTTAACGCTGTTACTTATGACTTGTGTTTTGAAACTGTTAAACTGTAAAGCGCTGCAAGATATGTTGGTGCTATATAACGGTTTATTATAGAAATAATATTAAGTCATTACAATGGGTTGCTTCATGTCCAACCTAATCCCGGATGCCTTCCTATACAGTAGACTGCTTGCTAGAGATGGGGTGCACCTTACAAAGACTGGAAATCATGCATTTGGAAGTCGCCTTGCTACCCTCATCAGGAGAGCTTAAAACTAGAACAATGTGGGAAGGAAAGCAAAAGGCCAGAAAAAGCCATACACCTGACAAATGCTATTGAGAACTCTGCTATTAGAAGTGGAAAGGAAGAACAAAGACAAAAAAAATCTAAATAAAAATATTGGAGGAAAAGAAACCAATCACAAACTAAAATGTTTATATACTAATGCACAAAGCATGGGAAACAAACAAGGAGAATTGGAACTACTAACACAGGAAAAGAAATATGTCATTGGAATCACTGAAACTTGGTGGGACAATACACATGATTGGAATACAAGACTAGAAGGATACAACTTATTTGCAAGAAACAGACTTGATAAACGAGGAGGAGGTGTCGCATTGTATGTTAGAAACGCGTATATCTGCACAGAGATTGAAGCTTCAGAGACTGGGAGTTCTGTGGAAACTGTTTGGGTAAGAATACAAGGACAGAACAATGGAAAGGACACCATTGTAGGCATTTACTACAGGCCGCCTGTGCAAGCTGAAGATATGGATGAACTCTTTATGCATCAAATGGCCAAGTTCTCCAAAAAATATGACATAGTTGTCATGGGAGATTTCAACTATCCAGACATTTGTTGGGAATCTCTCTCAGGCAAAACTAACAGGTCAAGGAAATTCTTATCCTCTCTTGCTGACAACTTTATCTTCCAAAAGGTAGGGGAGAAAACAAGGGGAACTGCTACCTTGGATCTAATCCTTATAAACAGGGAGGAAATGGTTGAGGAGGTAAAAGTGGCTGGGACCCTAGGAGGTAGCGACCATGCTATTTTAGAATTTTGGATAACTAGAGGCGGAAGACCTGTGAAGACTCAGACGTCAAGGTTAGATTTCAGAAAGGCAGATTTTAAGGGATTCAGAAAGACAATCAGAGGCATCCAATGGTTGGATATCCTTAAGGACGAAAATGTCCAGGAAGGATGGGAAATCTTGAAAAATGAAATTCTCAAAGCACAATTGTTAACAATTCCGAAAAGAGGGAAGAATAAAAAGCATTTAAGGAAACCAGGATGGATGAACACAGAACTTAAGCACATGCTAAAAAGGAAGAAAGAAATGTTTATTAAATGGAAAGAGGGAGGCATATCTAAAGAAGAATATAATGCTGTCTCCAAAACCTGCAGGGCACGAATCTGGTTATTAAAGCTGACAATGAATTAAGGCTCACAAGAGACATCAAAAGCAATAAAAAACGGATATTGGGGATATGTCAAAAGTAAAAGAAAAGTCAAAGATGCTCTAGGATTATTACAAGATTAAAATGATGAAATGGAAAGGAGAAGGCTGAACTTTTAAATTCCTATTTTACATCTGTTTTCTCTCAGAAAGGAAATGTAACATCAACTGATCTTCACTGTCCTATTAAAGGAATAGAAGAATCCAGGATATCTATAAACAGAAAAATAGTGAGGAAACTTAGCTAACATAAATGAATTCAAGTCTCCAGGTCCAGATGAATTACACCCCAGAGTACTGAAGGAGATAGAAGAAATTTTTGAACCACTCTCCATACTCTTTGAAAATTCTTGGAGAACAGAAGTCCCAGAAGACTGGAGAAGAGCAAATGTTGTTCCTATCTTCAAAAAGGGGAAGAAGGTGGACCCAGGGAACTATAGGCTGGTGAGTCAGACTTCTATACTGGAAAGATCTTTGCGCAAATTATTAAACAACATGTATGTAAGGACCTGGATAAGAATGAAGTGATTAAACAGAGTCAGCATGGGTTTGTAACTAAAGTCTTGTCAGACTAGCTTAATTTCCTTCTATGACGGAATCACTGATTGGGTCGTTCAGGGAAATGCTGTAGATATAGTATATCTTGACTTCAGCAAAGCATTTGACAAAGTATCTCACACAATCCTTATTGAAAAAATGACTAGGTATGGAATGGACAAGGCAACTGTTAGGTGGATTCATAACTGGCTTAGTGATCGGACCCAAAGAGCGGTCGCAAATGGCTGCACATCCAGTTGGAAGAATGTCTCAAGTGGGATACCACAGGGCCCTGTCCTGGGCCCTGTATTGTTCAACATCTTTATCAATGATTTAGATGAAGGAATTGAGGGTAAACTGATTAAATTTGCTGATGACACACAGCTAGGAGGGATAGCTAATACTAGAGGAGAGGATTCAAAAAGATATAAAATGGAGCAGTAGGCAGCAACTAACGGAATGGTTTTTAACAGGGAAAAATACAAAGTACTACATCTGGGCAATAAAAATGATAAAAGCATATACAGAATTGGAGGAATAGGGCTAAGAAACAGCACATGGGAAAAAGACTTGGATATACTGATAGATCATAAACTGAACATGAGTCAACAAATGCAATTCTGGGATGTATTAACAGAAGTATACAGTCTAGATCAGGGTTCCCCAACTCCAGTCCTCAAGGCCCACCAACAGATCATGTTTTCATTATTTCCTTTGTATTGCCAGACCTCAAAATTAATCAGTGGGATTATATATTCAATAATAACACCAGAAGCACAAAAAGAATAACCCCTAAAATTTAGCTTTTAATTCAATGACTAAAAACATTAGTGAAAATGGCTAAAAGGAGTAGTAGAGGACAAAAAATGAAGGGAGAAAAAATACTGTTTTTAGTTCTCTTCAGTATTCCAATAATGGGCCAATGGCTAAGTTACCCTAGTCAGCCCTAGTTTCACCCTTCCTAGCCGCGGAGGTTGGCACCCTAGTTGTAGACGATATGGCGCCCCCTGCTCAACGTCGGTATCCCTAATAACCCCTACGTCTCCCTGCATATACAAAAAGGGACACAAAAAAGAAACACACACACACTTATAGTACCGAAAGAATAAAGAGACAAAAATAGTCTCATAGATAATACTAAATTGCTATGAACTTATCTCGTAGTATTTCTAATAGTATAAGAACCCCAAAAAGACTTATCTCGGAGTCAAAAAAATAATGGGGTTAATATCCAGCAGCTTAGAGAAGGACTTATCTCGTAGTCACAAAAATGCTAATAAGCTGCAAATGGCAGACCCAATTACCAGATAGCAAAATTAAAAAATGGCTACAAGAAAAAGCACATCACATTGGATAAATATTGCACACTAGAGGCAGTGAAAAAAAGCCTATATAGCACTTGCGGCAGCCATTACCTTGCAAGTGAGGGTAGAATCACCCTAATTCACAAAAATACAGTAAAAAATAATAAGGCTACCATATTCATCTCTGATTATACAGCGTGGTACACCAATATTCAAGTAGCAATACATACAAAGTCACATTGCATAATTACTCAGTAGACTAAATCTAAATAGATAGTACCACCGCAGGATCTGCCAAAAATAATGTACAACATTATACTTATCAGTCACTTGATGCATATGGAAACCCGACGCGTTTCCCCCTCTTAATCCGCTGAGGGTTCATCAGGGGTCAAAAAGTGGGGTCTCATTACCCCTGGCCGAGAGAACAATACAGTGTGTGATTTTTGACAAATCAAAGCTGTCATCAAACCCAAATACCATTACCCTGATTGCCACCGCACCAGGGCAATCGGAAAGCGCAGGGCAACGTGTCAGAATTCTGGGGGTGGCTGTGGGTTGCAATTTTTAGGCTGGGAAGAGCCAAATAACCATGGACCTTCCCAGCCTGATAATACAAGTCCGCAGATTTCTGCTTTACCTTGGCTGGTTATTAAAAATAGAGGAGGGGGGAACCCACATAATTTTTTTTTAATTTAGTCTTATACTCAAGTTACAGGAAAGAATGTTTCCTAACATTTTTACTGCAAAATCAATATTATCTTTGGTTTTGTATGTTTTATTAATATTAATAGCAATATCATAATGTAATACTAAGACAACATTGTTCCCAACAGCCACCTGGGAATTAAAAATGCGTCCAGACGTCTTCCCCATGCCGTTTCCATTTCATTTCTGTTTTCATCCATTTCAAAGATTTTCCTGTCTCCTCCAGCCCTCCTGTTGGGGCTTTCCAGAAAAATGCTCAAGCCAAACTGAGCATCCAACCTGCTCAATTCGAGTACAGTGCATTTCAGCATTTAAGTGCTCGATCATCACTATTACATCACATGAGCCCCAGAAAAGCGAGGGAAAACTATGCTGGAATGGCGCCAACACAGGAGCTGAGTATAAGGGTTTTTAATTTAACTGGAGCGAACATTCATTGAGATGGGGTTGTCTTAGTAGTGAGCAACTGATTTAATATCTACTAATAGCATTGTTCACATAAAAAAAAAAAAAAAAAGCTATTTCTTTGTAAAACTGAATAAAAATGTAAATATTTGTAAAAAAAAATTTCATATTAAACAGCTCCCCCCCTGTGTGTGACTTTGCTGATGACTATGAAGTTTGTCTTTGCTAATAAAGCATTTTCCACATTCTGAGCATGAGTACGGCTTCTCTACTGTGTAACTTCTCTGCTGTTTCACCTGAAAGGATTCTTTTAAAGAAACATTTTCCACACTCTGAACATGAATTTTCTTATGTCTGAGAAGACTTGATTCATATATAAAAGAGATCCCACATTCGCTACATGTAACTGGGTTCTCTCCAGTGTGATCTCTTTGATGATCACTTAGCAGAGCTTCAGTATTAAAACATTTTCCACATTCTGAGCATGAATACAGCTTTTCTTCGGTGTGGATTTTCACATGATTCATAAGTTGTGGTCTACTTAAAAAGAATTTTCCACATTCTGAGCATGAATACGGCTTTTCTCCTGTGTGCACTTTCACATGACTCATAAGATTTGATTTGCACTTAAAGAATTTTCCACATTCTGAACATGTATAGCCATTTCCTGTGTGAATTCTCTCATGTGCAGTAAGACTTGATTTACATCTGAAAACTTTCTGACACTTTGAGCATGAATACGGCTTCTCTCCTGTGTGAATTTTCTTATGTATAACAAGATGTGTTTTACGTATAAAACATTTCCCACATGCTGAACATGAATACGGCTTCTCTCCTGTGTGAATTTTCTCATGCGTAAAAAGACTTGATTTTTGTGTAAAACATTTTCCACATTCTGAACATGAATACGGCTTCTCTCCTGTGTGAATTTTCACATGTGTAATATAACTTGATTGATGTGTAAATCTTTTGTGACATACAGAACATGAATATGGCTTCTCTCCTGTGTGAATTTTCACATGCGTAATATAACCTGATCGATGTGTAAATCTTTTCTGACATACTGAACATGAATACGGCTTCTCTCCTGTGTGAATTTTCTCATGCGCAATATAATGTGATCTTTGTGAAAATCTTTTGTGACATACTGAACATGAATACGGCTTCTCTCCTGTATGTATTCTCTGATGACAAATAAGATTACATTTCTGTGAAAAGCATTTCTTACATTCTGAACATGAATACGGCTTCTCTCTTGTGTGACTATTCTTATTTTTAACAAGATGTTCTTGATGTATATTAAGGGTATTAAGGTTTTCTCTTGAAGACTGACGCAGGATATCTTCATCTTTTATATTATACTTTAACGCTAACACGACACCTCCAAGACGATCACTTCCATTTTCTGTTAGGAATATAAATAGATTTCATTATTTTTTTAAATCAAAACTTTATATGTAAATGTCCATCCATGTCCACCTCTAATCCAGGATGGAGGATGTAGGAGTAAAGGTATTGAATCCAATGCACATCCCCTGATCACCAGGAGAACAGAAAGTGAAGAGTATTGGGATCCTCCTTTGGTTACTGCTTCCCCAGTAACTGTGTCTGAGAAGTTCTCATGAATGATCATGGGTAAGATATAGGAGACCCCACAGCAGACCTGCTCCTCTTTCATGATCATCAGTGCACATTCATATACAGGAAAAATCTTATTAAATATAATAATTATACTAAGTAATTACAGACACGAGTATGTACGGCCTGGGACAGAAAGTATTAAGTTACGTACCGGTAACGGTATTTTTCGGAAGCCCATGACAGCACCACGAGAGAGGGGATCCGCCCTATAGGAACAGGAAACCTACAGATACAAAAGGGCGGCACCTCTCCCACGCATCAGTTGGATTACAGAGCTTGAGAGGCTACCATGGTTAGTACACAACATATGATATATACAACCTATCTACCCTATTTAACCGAATTATATCATACCCTCTCCCACATATGGTGATTCTATGAACATTCTAAAGGAGTGCACCCCTATACGTGAACAAGGGAGGGAACTAAGGGTGCTGTCATGGGCTTCCGAAAAATACCGTTACCGGTACGTAACTTAATACTTTATTCGGACTCCCATGACAGCACCACGAGAGAATTACAGAGATGTAAACTACCTTAGGGAGGGACTACAGCCTGCAGCACCCTTAGCCCGAAGGTGAGGTCTGAGGAGGCACCCATGTCTAACCGATAGTGGTTAAAAAAGGTGGAAGGAGATGACCAGGTGGCCGCCTTACATATTTGATCAATTGATACTCCAGATCTCTCCGCCCAGGATGACGCCATGGCCCGAGTGGAATGTGCCCTCAGATTCTGTGGAGCCGGACCGCCACCTGCTGTGTAGGCAAGAGAGATAGCCTCCCTAATCCACCTTGCTAATGTGAGTTTTGATACTCTGTATCCTTTCCTGGAACCTTGGAAGGATAGGAATAATGCGTTCTCCTTCTTCCAAGGATCCGTGGCTGCTAGATATGTCAGTAAGCATCTTCTAATATCTAACGTCTGGAGTTTCTGCTCTTTAGGGTTGGTTGGGTTAGGGAGGAAGGAAGGCAGAACTATCTCCTGTGTCCTGTGGAATTGTGTTGCTACCTTGGGAAGGTATGCTGGATCTGGCCTTAGGATCACTCTATCCTGTAAGAACTCTGTGTAAGGAGGCAATCTGGAGAGTGCCTGTATGTCGCTCACCCTACGTGCGGATGTTATTGCTACCAGGAATGCTGTTTTAAGGGATATAATCTTTAGTGAGGCGGAATCTAAAGGTTCAAACGGACTTTCTGTCATGGCTGTAAGGACTAAGTTTAAGTCCCACGGTACGCATCTATCTTTGTGTATAGGTCTCGATCTGGCCGCTGCTCTGATGAACCTTGCTACCCAATAATCTTTTGCAATATCAGCTGCAAACAGGGCCCCTAAGGCTGAAACTTGTACTTTTAGCGTGCTTGTGGAGAGACCCAATTCGAAACCTTTCTGGAGAAATTCCAGAATATGTTTCGTGGGAATTCCATCTCTGATGTCAAAGCGAAAGGTGGACAGGAAGCGTTTCCAGGTCCTAGCATAGATATTAGTGGTGGTTAATTTTCTGCTTCTTAGGAGGGTGTCAATTAAGTTCTTGGAGAACCCTCTATTTTTTAATAGTGACCTTTCAAATACCACGCCGTCAAATGAAGTCCCGCTACTTGTGGGTGGCTGACTGGCCCCTGGTGGAGGAGATCCCGAAGGTTCGGCAGTACCCAGGGATCGCCTACCAACATGGTCCTCAACCATGCGAACCAGGTCCTCCTGGGCCAAAAGGGGGCAATCAGTATGACTCTTGCCTGATCCTCTCTGATCTTCCTGACTACCAGAGGAAGAAGATTCAATGGTGGAAAGGCGTATGCCAGAGAAAAATCCCATCTTATCAGTAGGGCATCCACCGCCAGGGGATTTTCCCTGGGGTTCAGAGACCAGAACAATCTTTCTTTTCTGTTTTTTCTGGTGGCAAAGAGGTCTACCTCTGGCTGGCCCCATCTGCGGACAATCTGGCGGTAAATATTTTTGTTCAAAGCCCATACTCCTTGTCTTAGAGCCTTGCGGCTTAAAAAGTCTGCTCTTACATTGTCCTTTCCGCTGATGTGGAGCGCGGTCAAAGATAGACAATTTCTCTCTGCTATCTGGAGGAGCCGTTCTGTTATCTGCATCAGAGCGCTGGAGCGGGTTCCACCTTGGTGGTTGACATATGCTACCGCTACCTGGTTGTCCGAGTGTATCCTCACATGATGGCCCTGCAGGTAGATAATGAGTTTCTTGACTGCCCGCTCTATCGCCAATAGTTCTCTCTGGTTGGATGAGATTTCAGAATTAGAATCCCACTGGCCCTGTACCACTATGTCCCCCATATGGGCTCCCCACCCGAAGGAACTTGCGTCTGTGGTTATAATACGGGTTATCTGTGTTATCCAGGGCACCCCTGACGCTAGGTTCTCGCTCTCAAGCCACCATCTCAGTGATGCAGCAGTAGAGGGGCTTAGACACATCCGACCCTGTAAGGAGCCTCCAAGGGCCCTGCTATTAATCAAGACGTCGTTTTGAAGGGTTCTGGTATGGAACTGTGCCCACCTTACTGCTGGGATGCATGAAGTTAGAGAACCTAACAGGGACATGGCCTGTCTGAGGGTCATAGATGGATTATCCATTGCCCGAAGAACCTGCTCCTGTATCTTTTGTATTTTATCTAGTGGTAGCAGGCACCGCTGAGTGTCTGAATTTAGTATCAACCCTAAAAATTTCTGTATTTTTAAGGGCTGGAGTCAGGATTTCTCGTAGTTTAAAATCCATCCCAGGTTTTCTAACCTGGATTTAGCTTTTTCTATCTGGGATTTACAATGACCCACTGATTTTCCTACAATCAAGAAATCGTCTAAATATGGAATGATTAAGACGTCCACCTCCCGTAAGTGAGCCATAACCTCGGCCACTAACTTTGTAAAAACCCTGGGTGCTGCTGAGAGACCAAAGGGAAGGGCTCTATACTGAAAATGACGTACTGTGCCCTCTACTGAAACTGCCACCCTCAGGAACTGCTGGAAGTCTGTATGGATAGGTACATGATAGTACGCGTCTTTCAAATCTATGACTGCCATAAAACAACCTTTAAACAATATTTTTATTGTTGTATTAATGGACTCCATTTTGAATTTATGATTAATCAAAAACTCGTTAAGGGAACGAAGGTTTATAATCGTTCTGAATGTGTTATCAGGTTTCTGGATTAGAAACAGGGGAGAGTAAAACCCTCTTCCTCTTTCAGCCTCTGGGACCTCTACCAGAACATTTTTCTGACATAGGCTCAAGACTTCCGCTTCTAAAGCCGCTTGTTCGAGATGAGAATTTCTTAAGGGGGTCAGTTTAAAGGTGTCCCGCGGGATCTGGGAGAATTCCAACCTAAGCCCGGTGGATATTACCTTGCGCGCCCAGTCACTATTCGTAATCTGTGACCATGCCAGGAAGAAGGATGACAGTCTACCCCCTACGGGAACCGCTAGTCATTGATTTGGTTTCTTTTGATCTCTCGACGAGCGTGTAAACATATAGCCCGTACCTCGTCTCCTTCTGTCTTCCCATCTGGGTCGATCTCTAACAGGCGAAGAGTTGCGCCTTCTCCCCTGGCCAAATCTCCTTCTACCAAATGGGCGACGGTAGGACGCTGATGAAAGGTTTGGGAACCTTTTCTTGTCATCCCCCGCCTTTTCAAGCAGCTCGTCTAAGACAGTTCCAAACAAGTATTCGCCCTCACATGGAATCGCACAGAGCTTTGCTCTGGACTGGATGTCTCCCTGCCAGCACTTTAGCCACAGGGCTCTGCGAGCTGCGTTAGAGAGCCCTGCTGCTCTGGCGGCCATTCTCACCGCATCCGCTGAGGCATCTGCTAGGAAGGCTGCTCCCTCTTGGATGGTCGGTAGGGCCCCAAGAATTGTCTGTCTTGATGTACCCTGTTTTAGTTGTGACTCCAACTGGTCCAACCAGACCATCATGGACCTGGCCGTGCACGTTGAAGCCACTGCTGGTCTTAGGGACCCGGCCGCCATCTCCCAGGTGTTTTTCAGGAAAGTATCAGCTTTCCTGTCTAAGGGATCTTTAAGGGATCCCATGTCCTCAAAGGGGAGCGAGGATTTTTTTGATGCCTTCGCAATGGCCGCGTCTAACTTGGGGGCTCTGTCCCAAGAACTTACTGCCGGATCGTCGAAGGGGTATCTCCTTTTGAGGGCTGGTGGTAGCGACCCTCTTTTGTCCGGTCTTTTCCACTCTCTGTGGATCAGATCCTGTATCTTTTGGTTTAACGGAAAGACTCTCCGCTTTCTCTGTTCCAGCCCACCGAACATGACATCCTGCATGGATAAATGGGGCTTAGGCTCCTCTACCTCCATTGTCCCTCTGACTGCTTTGACCAGCTTGTCTACCCGGTCAAGAGGCAGACAAAATCGCCCCGAGTCCTCTTCTCCTGAGGAGGACGAGGGAGATGAAGCCTGGGAGTCTCTGCTTTTTCTCCACTCTGTCGAGGAATCAGACTCCGCCGGGACCTCGCCCCTTAGACTTTGCGGCTGAGACAAGGACTTTAGGGTTTCCCTCATTTCTACCCTGACAATGTCTCTCAAACTCGCCGCTACTGCAGGCGACTCTTCTGCCACCGTCTGCTGAATACAGGGAGGGCACAATCTTTTGAGTCACGCGTCCGGTAATGGGCATGCACAGAGTGCGCATTCCCTATGCTTATTTTTATTTGTCGCTTTTTTTCCCTAGAAAAAGAAAAAACACAGAAGGGGGGTCCCGTCACTGAGTGAACTTTCACGAAGATCACTTACCAGTGCCACAATCAAGTACCGGAGAACGAGGGGGATTTCTTTCAGCCGATGCTCCTGTCTGCCTGGAGGAGCTCTTACGAGTGGACTGGTCACTTCGTCCCGCATTACTGTCACGGGACCCTTTCTTTTTCTGTTTGACCTGCCGAAGGTCATCCAGGGGCGGCAGTGATGTTTGCCGCTGCTGCCCTTGCTTCTGCCGCTGCTGCTGCTGCTCTCGATCGCTTTCCATTACCACTGCTGCTGCTGCACACTGCTGCATGTAGTAATGTGGCCAAGGCAAGGAACCCTGCCCGGGTCCCGCCTAAATACCCCCTCCTCCGGTCAGCAGTATCCATGCCGCGCCCCTCCCCCCCTTAACGGAGCTCCCTACCCCAGCTGGCGCCCGAACTCGCGCCATCGGTGTTTCCGATGGGCGCCGCCATCTTGGAATCGCCGCGCATGCGCAGTGGCGCGCTGACCCGGAAGCGCCTCCTCCGCCCGCCCCCTGACGTCACCGCTACCCCGGAAACGCCGGAAGCCCCGCGGGACGCCCGGGAGCTCCGGAGCAGCGCCCGGTCGCAGCCCCCTGCACAACGCTGCCAACCCATGTGCGCCGCCGGAGCCGGGAATCCCCGGGGGGGGTATACTTATCGGCGGCGGCTAAATTCCTGGAGACGGACATCCTCCGGACGCCGCTCCCTGCTGTCCACGCCACCGCCGTGACACCCATCCTGGGCCACCGTGGCGTCCTCCAGGAAATCCGAACCAGGCCGAGGTAGGAGACCCCCTCGCTACCGGAGTCGGCTGGCCGGCCTGGGATCCAAATCTTCTGTAGGATCCCGTCCCCTCAGGAACAGGAAACCAACTGATGCGTGGGAGAGGTGCCGCCCTTTTGTATCTGTAGGTTTCCTGTTCCTATAGGGCGGATCCCCTCTCTCGTGGTGCTGTCATGGGAGTCCGAATAAATGAGGCTGTATTATATCTGACAGTGCGACCACAGAAACGGCCACAAAGAAATGACTGAGGTCTCCTCTTACCTGGTGACACAAGAGGCCGGAGCTCCTCCACCACAACGTCCTTATACTGATCCCAGTGTCCTTCTACAAAATCCCACTCCTCCATGGAGAAATAGAGAGCGACGTCCTGACACCGGAGAGGAACCTGACAACCAACGAGAGAGACATCACCCAGAATCCTCCAGTGTACACTGTATAATCTCCCAGCAGTCTCCTCTCATCACCCAGAATCCTCCAGTGTATACTGTATAATCTCCCAGCAGTCTCCTCTCATCACCCAGAATCCTCCAGTGTACACTGTATAATCTCCCAGCAGTCTCCTCTCCTCTCATCACCCAGAATCCTCCAGTGTATACTGCATAATCTCCCAGCAGTCTCCTCTCATCACCCAGAATCCCCCAGTGTATATTGTATAATCTCCCAGTAGTCTCCTCTCATCACCCAGAATCCTCCAGTGCACACTGTATAATCTCCCAGCAGTCTACTCTCATCACCCAGAATCCCCGTGTAGTCTCCCAGCAGTCTCTTCTCCTCACCCAGAATCCCCCAGTGCAGTCTCCCAGCAGTCTCCTCTCATCTCCCAGAATCCCCCAGTGCAGTCTCCCAGCAGGCACCTCTCCGCTCATCACCCAGAATCCTCCAGTGTAATCTCCCAGCAGTCTCTTCCCATCACCCGGAATCCACCAGTGCAGTCTCCCAGCAGTCACCTCTCCGGTCAGCAGCTCGGTGATCTTGTTGGCCAGTTCTAGGACCTTCTTCTCTGGTGTCGGGCAGTGCAGGGGTTCTGTGATGGGGCTCTGGATCTTGCTCCGTCCTCCGGACATACAGGGAGTCACACGGTCCCCGGACGTCGTCTTCACCACCACCGTGTGCTCCTGTGTACAGTGACAGACGCCGATCACCACAGATTCTATCCATCTTTTCAGTCCTGTTCTATTAATAGAGATCAGAGTGATCTCATGGGAGACTCTCACCTTTCCCTTTAACAAGTCGATTATCTCCAGGGCGAGGAGTAATACTCTTGCCGTCATGTTGCTTTTGTCCTGGTCGATCCTCGTTGGGTCATTTTTCCTCCTGACGTCCTGGTCCTGATCCTTCTGTCCTTCCATGTACTCCCACTCCTCCATGGAGAAATAGACAGCGGCATCCTGACACCTGACAGGAACCTGACATACAGTTAGGTGCAGAAATCATTGGCCAGGGACGAGTCCTCGTGATTTCAGCTCTGCAGGCCGCTAGTTTTTATTTAAAATTAAATATAACTTTAGTGGAGACTTTCAGGGTTAACCCCTTCATGACCGGGCCAATTTTTACTATTTTGACCACTGTCCCTTTATGAGGTAATAACTCAGGAACGCTACAATGGATCCCAGTGATCCTGAGAATGTTTTCTCATGACATATTGTACTTTATGATAGTGGTAAGATTTGCTCGATATGACTTGCATTTATTTATTGAGTGCTGCTGGAGAAAATAGCGCAAAATAGGGTCTTATCCAAGACACAAATGGTTAACACAATTGGATTGCACTCACCAGATGGAGCTATAATTTTGCTTGTAGGAATATTCGCTGCAGCAGATCCACAGGTCCACTGATGACCAACCGTGGGAAAAAAAAAAAATGGGTAAGGCCTGTTTCACACATCCGTTATTTGCCATCGTCAAAATCCGCCAATTTTTTTAAAAAAACGGATCCGTCAAAAAAAAAGGGGCGGATCCGTTTTTTTCCCCATAGACTTAGATTATTGGCGGATCTTGACTGACAGTCGTCCGTCCTACCCGTTTTTGTACGGATCCGCCAAGATTTTAGCGGCTCCCGGGCGGATGAAACGGACCGCACAACGTTTTTTCTCTTTGACGGAACGTCAGTTTGAACTGCACATGCCGGGAATCATAGCCCCGGGAGGCATTTTAACCGGTCCTGGGAGCCGCTAAAATCTCTCTCTCTCACCATCGCTCCCGCCGTGTCCTCACCCCATCTCCGACCATCACTCCCGCCGTGTCCTCACCCCATCTCCGACCATCGCTCCCGCCATGTCCTCACCCCATCTCCGACCATCACTCCCGCCGTGTCCTCACCCCATCTCCGACCATCGCTCCCGCCGTGTCCTCACCTCATCTCCGACCATCGCTCCCGCCGTGTCCTCACCCCATCTCCAACCATCACTCCCGCCGTGTCCTCACCCCATCTCCAACCATCGCTCCCGCCGTGTCCTCACCCCATCTCCAACCATCGCTCCCGCCGTGTCCTCACCCCATCTCCAACCATCGCTCCCGCCGTCTCCTCAGCCCATCTCCGACCATCGCTCCCGCCGTCTCCTCACCCCATCTCCAACCATCGCTCCCGCCGTCTCCTCACGCGAGCTCCGACCATCGCTCCCGCCGTCTCCTCACGCGAGCTCCGACCATCGCTCCCGCCGTCTCCTCACGCGAGCTCCGACCATCGCTCCCGCCGTCTCCTCACGCGAGCTCCGACCATCGCTCCCGCCGTCTCCTCACGCGAGCTCCGACCATCGCTCCCGCCGTCTCCTCACGCGAGCTCCGACCATCGCTCCCGCCGTCTCCTCACGCGAGCTCCGACCATCGCTCCCGCCGTCTCCTCACGCGAGCTCCGACCATCGCTCCCGCCGTCTCCTCACGCGAGCTCCGACCATCGCTCCCGCCGTCTCCTCACCCGAGCTCCGACCATCGCTCCCGCCGTCTCCTCACGCGAGCTCCAACCATCGCCTCACCCGAGCTCCGACCATCGCTCCCGCCGTCTCCTCACCCGAGCTCCGACCATCGCTCCCGCCGTCTCCGACCTCCCGCGACATCGCCAGCTCCGACCTCCCGTGACATCGCCAGCGTCGGCCTCCCGCGGCATCGTGAGCTCCCCCCGGCACATGTCTTTCCGCGACCCCGCACTCTTCTCGCAGTCCCCCTGGCACTTGTCTTCCCCCGGCACATCGGCTGTCCTTTTTATTTTTTAAGCGCGGTTCCTTTAACATTCCTAGATCGGCAGATCCCGTCATATCAACGGTCCGGTGGCACCCGATGGTGTCTCGACAGCCACGGATCCGTTCTCCGCCTTTTTTGGTGGCTGGCAACTGACAGGAAAAACGTATGTGTGAAACAGGCCTAAGACATTTGTGGTATTTCCTGATGAAGTCTTAGAACTTTGATACAAGTAGAATAAAACCACATATCTGTATGATAATTCGCCCGGACTTCCAGTTATTCAGCAGAATAAATCCACATCTTACCCATTTTTTTTCTTGCATTTATGAAATATTGGAAATTTGGTGAAAATGTAGCAAGTTTCAAACTTTTAATTTTTAAGCCCTTAAACCATATAACAATATCACAAAACCTAGTCACTAAATCACATTTCCCACAGGTCTACTTAACATAAGGACAATTTTTGAAACAATCATTTTTGTTAGGAAGTTATAAGGGTTAAAAGTTGACCAGAGATTTCTCCAACATTTACAAAACCATTTTTTTTATATTGATCACATCTGAAGTAACTTTGGGGGCTATATTACAGTAAATACCCACAAGTGACACCACTGTAAAAACCGCACCCCTCAAAAGCGCATTCAAGTATGTTAACCCTTCAGGTGCTTCACAGTAGATAAAGCAATATGGAAGGAATAAAAATTAACATTTTACTTTTTTTTTTTTACAAAAATATTACTTTAGCACCAATTTATTTTATTATCACAATTGTAACAGGAGAAAATGCTCCACATAATTTGTCGTGCAATTTCTCCTGAGTACTCTGACAGCCCATAAGTGGGGAAAAATTACTGTTTGGGTGCACAGCAGAGCATGGAAAGGGAAGGAGCGCCGTTTGACTTTTTGAACTCAAAACTGGAATTGAGAGAAGATGCCATGTCGTGTTTGGAGAGCCCCTGAGGAGCCTAAGCAGTGGAAACCCCCCACAAGTGACCCCATTTTGGAAACAGAACCCCTCAAGGAATTTATCTAGATGTGGAGTGAGAAACTTAAATTCACAACTGCTTTATAAAAAAATTCACAATTTTATTTTAGCCCCAAATTTTGCATCTTCACAAGGGTAACAGTAGAAAATGGACCCCAAAATCTTTTGGGAAATTTCTCCTGAGTACGCGGATACCCCATATGTGGGGGAAAACTACCGATTGGGCACAGCATGGTTTGGATAAGAAGGAGTGACATGGAGGAACGCAGACTTTGATGGAATGAACTGCGGATGTCATGCTGCGTTTGCAGAGCCCCTGTGTGCCTAAACAGTGGAAATCCCCCACAAGTGACCCCATTTTGGAAACTAGACCCCTCAAGGAACTTATCTAGATGTGTGGTGAGCACCTTGAACCCACAGGTGCTACACAGAATTTTACAAAATTGAACTGTGAAAATAAAAAAAATAAAAATTCCCACAAAAATGTTGTTTAAGCAGGAGAAAATGGACCCCAAAATTTGTTGTGCAATTTCTCCTGAGTATGCCAATACTCATACGTGGTTAAAAACTACTTTTGAAGCAAAGTGCAAAGCTAAGAAAGGAAGGAGCGCCATATTGGAGTTCAGAATTTGCTGGATTGGTTTTAAGGCGCCAAGTCACATTGACAGAGCCCCGGAGGCGCCAGAACAGCAGAACTCACCATAAGTGACCACATTTTACAAACTACACCTCTCAAAAAAATTAATCTAAGGGTGCAGTGATCATATTGACACCAGAATTTATGTCACAGAATTTTATTCCATTGGGTAATGAAGAAAATAATTATGTTTTTACTACCAAATTAAGTTTTAGCCCCAGATTTTACATTTTCACATGGGGAAATTGGCAAAAATAGCACTAAAATTTGTCCCAAAATTTCTGCTAAATGTAGAAATACCCCATATGTGGCTGTACAGTACTGATTAGCCATACGGAGAGACTCTGGAGGGACAAAGTGCTATTTGCCTCCTCGAGCCCAGTTTTTCCAAGAATAGTCTGTGTACTCAGTATACAGAGCAGCTGTATGCTAGAAGAGAAGAATCCCCTCAAGTGACCCCATTTTGGAAATTATACACCTTTAGGAATTTATCTACAGGTGCAGTGAAGATTTGACTTTATGGGTGTTTTCCAGAAACAAGCAGCAGTGGATTTTACTCAGTGAAAATTGCAAATCTCCCATTGTAGTGCCCAGTACGCTGTACTGCCCAGTACATTATGCCCAGCTCGTTCTTCTGGAGACAGACACCCGTAAATTAGTTGGGCTCTCTTTAGCTACAGAAATCCCAAACATGTGGACACTAAATGTGGTTTAGGCACACCGGTGTTGTGAACACCTTTGACCTGGCTTCTGAGTGTTGGCTCCCTCTGGTGGTTGCTGCTGATAATGGAGCTGGTCTGGCTGACAGAAGTCAATCACCTGAGGATGATGATTGGAGGTCAGGTGTTACAGACTGGAGAGATTTAAGTGAGCAACCTTCCCTCAGTTGTTCCGGTGATTTGGTTTTCTTCCTTAGCATTTTGGAAGTCTGCTTGCCTCCTGCTCCTTCCTGCATCTTTCAGATAAGTTATTTGTCTGCTTGAATCCTTTTTGAATTTTGATTCATTTTTGCTGTTCTCTGATTTTTGCTCTGCTAGTCCGAGTTCAGCCGGGTTCCCTGTTGGGACCTGTGCTGGACTCTTTTTCATATGCCACAGCTTGTTTCAGTCTTTTCTGTATCTCTAATCCCCTGTTATATCAGAACCAGAGTTCTGATCTAGTGGGGGAGAGGTCGTGTTGCCTCAGTATTTTTGCATATCAGATGTGTTGGATTTTTCTTAGGGTTTTTGCGTAATTGCAGACATTATCCTTTTCTGTCCTGTTCTATCTAGACAGTTTGGGCCCCATTATTTGCTTACTCTATTTTCTGCCTGTGTTTCTTGCCTCATCTTGTCCCACCGGCAATATATGTTCGGGGGCTATCTATTCCTTTGGGGTTCTTCTCCGGGGCAGTTTAGCTTTCTCATTTCTCTCTTTAGGCTTAGTTAATTCTTTGGCTGTGCCGAGGCGTCTAGGGCATCGTAGGTACGTCCCACGGCTAATTCTAGGTGTGTCGTCAGTTTAGGGGTCTGTAAGCTACCAACCTCTCTGGTTATCTGGTAACCTAGCCTATTTACCTGCTATCCTCCTCGGTTACCTAATCATAACACACCGGGGCTCAGAATGCAGGGGGGCTTTTAGATTTGGAAGTGCAGAATTCACTAACTTTCTTTTCAGGGAGCAAGGAGCTATTTAGCTTTTCCAGAGCCTTTGTGCAACTAGTAAAGCGGAAGCCCTCTGTCATGATCGATCTAGACCGGGTTTAATTCTGGACCTAACTGTATACTACCACTACCCTGAATCCTCCACTGTATTACTGTATAATTTCCCAGCATTCACCTCTCCTCTCATCACCCTGAGTACTCCACTGTTTTACTGTATAATTTCCCAGCAGTCTCCTCTCCTCTCATCACCCAGAATCCTCCAGTGTATACTGTATAATCTCCCAGCAGTCTCCTCTCATCACCCAGAATCCTCCAGTGTACACTGTATAATCTCCCAGCAGTCTCCTCTCATCACCCAGAATCCACCAGTGTACACTGTATAATCTCCCAGCAGTCTCCTCTCATCACCCAGAATCCTCCAGTGTATACTGTATAATCTCCCAGCAGTCTCCTCTCATCACCCAGAATCCTCCAGTGTATACTGTATAATCTCCCAGCAGTCTCCTCTCATCACCCAGAATCCCCCAGTGTACACTGTATAATCTCCCAGCAGTCTCCTCTCATCACCCAGAATCCTCCAGTGTATACTGTATAATCTCCCAGCAGTCTCCTCTCATCACCCAGAATCCCCCAGTGTACACTGTATAATCTCCCAGCAGTCACCTCTCATCACCCAGAATCCTCCAGTGTATACTGTATAATCTCCCAGCAGTCTCCTCTCATCACCCAGAATCCTCCAGTGTATACTGTATAATCTCCCAGCAGTCTCCTCTCATCACCCAGAATCCCCCAGTGTACACTGTATAATCTCCCAGCAGTCTCCTCTCATCACCCAGAATCCTCCAGTGTATACTGTATAATCTCCCAGCAGTCTCCTCTCATCACCCAGAATCCTCCAGTGTACACTGTATAATCTCCCAGCAGTCTCCTCTCATCACCCAGAATCCTCCAGTGTATACTGTATAATCTCCCAGCAGTCTCCTCTCATCACCCAGAATCCTCCAGTGTATACTGTATAATCTCCCAGCAGTCTCCTCTCATCACCCAGAATCCTCCAGTGTACACTGTATAATCTCCCAGCAGTCTCCTCTCATCCCCCAGAATCCTCCAGTGTATACTGTATAATCTCCCAGCAGTCTCCTCTCATCACCCAGAATCCCCCAGTGTACACTGTATAATCTCCCAGCAGTCTCCTCTCATCACCCAGAATCCTCCAGTGTATACTGTATAATCTCCCAGCAGTCTCCTCTCATCACCCAGAATCCCCCAGTGTACACTGTATAATCTCCAAGCAGTCTCCTCTCATCACCCAGAATCCTCCAGTGTACACTGTATAATCTCCCAGCAGTCACCTCTCCAGTCAGCAGCTCTGTGATCTCGGTGGTGAGATCTAGGATCTTCTTCTCAGGCATCGGGGAGTGTGGGGCTTCTGTGATGGGGCTCTCATTGCTGCTCCCTCCTCCGGATACATGGAGATGGATGATGGGAGTCACACAGTCACCTGATGTCTTCTTCTCTATTGTGTAATCCTGTATAAGGAGAGATGATGATCAATATTACACATAAGGAAACATAAGACAGTTTATGTGTTGTCTCTGCAGCTGCCCATCCATCTCAATAGGTGAGCTCATGTGGCCCCGACTACCTGGTTTACTCCTTGCTGTTTGGGAGGTCCGAGGACCCTGGTAGTTGGAGATCGAGAGTCAACACAAAGTTGCTGCCGGTGGTTTGGTGGTGGTGCTGTCTGGGCCGCTCTGTCAGCAGTGTGCTGGAGACAGCAGTGAGGGTGAAAATAGAAAGATACAGGCAGACGGTGATACAGGAGACTCTTCTATGGAATCCAACTTGGATATAGAAGCCAAGGTAGAATCAGGACCAAAACCTGGTAACTTCTCAGAGAATAACGGGAATCCCCCTGAAAGACATCATACTAGCTATACTAATATATTAATAGGTGTCATTTGCCAAAAATACTTCTCCAGGTTCGTCACTGGGGATTCTATCAATAACATCCATTAACAATAGGGAAGAGGATGAAGGGGGTTGACGATGAGGAATCTCTTATGTAGAAGACCAAGCTTCTTCTCTGATGAAATAATTTATTTTTCTGTAGACCGACAAAGTGACCGATTTGGAAGATCAATGTACACATCTTCTCGAGGGCCCGGGAGGTCAGGACTATTATGATGATAATGTCAGGACTGTATGGGAGGAACACATTATCCCTGTCTATATGAATTACAAGAAGGAGTTAGGAGGAGACATTACGTTGTTACTTGCGGTGGAGTTGGATTCTCCTGGGTGACCACTCTGTATAGGGGATGGATTCAGGAAAGCGATCGATGAAGGTTTTGTTTTCTTTACGCTGAATTTAGGGGCATGAAGCAGGTAGAGTGGGATACAAAAAATGTTTTAACAAAAACTTAAAAGAATGGAAATATTTTATAAAAACACAACTGTGGCTAAGATGGTCCATGGAAAGAGACCCATAACATATATTAACAGCCTGAGGAACTCGGGTGGAAAATTACAGAATGACCCAAAAAAAGTAAATAAAGCTTTTAGCAAATTTTACTCAACACTTTACAAACAAGATGGAGTAGGTGAAGAAGAGAGTGAGCGTTGTCTAAATACACTGACATTACCTACTAGAAATATTTCAGATAGAGATAGACTTACTGCATTGATAAAAGAAGAGGAGGTGGTGAAGACAATAAAGATATTAACGCCCCGGTTGACTCACGGGTGAGTTCTATTAAGTTGTTGAATAAAGATATTGCTCCAACCTTGGTAAAAGTATTTAATCACACGTTCCAAGAAAAAATTCTCCTAAAATCAGGAAATATGGCGCACATTAAGCTACTACATAAATGTGGAAAGATATAACAGATCCTGGTTCTCAAAAACATTGATAAATCAAGACATTAAGATTATGTCATAAATAATAGCGGATGGGTTATCAGAGATACTACCCTCACTTATACGTTCACACCGAAGAGGATTGGGAAGAAACAGGGCAGCAGTCTTTAATATGGAACAGGCAGTCTGAGATGGGATGAACAGGGAAGGGTTAGTGAAGGGAACCAGCTCTTCTGGCCGTAGAAGCTAAAAAGGTGTTTGATAATGGAAATTGGCATTGGCTGGGACGAGTTTTGGATAAGTTCGGGAGGTTTACATAAAAGTATACACTACCAAATGCAGGTCCCATGATGGTACTGACCTCCTAATCGTAGGTGATGGTCTGCTGGCGGGTAGTCTTAATAGGCGATTAGGGTAGATATCTGAACTGTAAGTGTGTAAGGTCTTAATCCTTTTTCAAATCATAGCTGGAGAAATTCTAGAATCCTGGGAATGTCAGGCTGGAAGGAGTCCCCCGTGGATTCTTCGACATGGGAGCAAAATATCTTCCAGGCTTTAGAGCAATTAGCCGAGGTAATTGGTTTCCTATTTGCCTGCATTGTGGTAACTACTTGATCTGACAGACCCTTAGAGATTAAGATCTGTCTCTCAGGATCCAAGCTGTCAGGTGCAATAGCTGTATATCCTGATGTATGAGGGGACCGTTAGATAGAAGGTCGTACCTTTGTGGAAGGGGAACTGGATCCTCTAGAAACATGAGATTTCACAAGGGAAACCAACTTCTTTTTGGCCAGAAAGGGGTGATCAGTATCACTGTGGCTCGATCTTCATGGGATTAATGAAAAAGGGGGAGAAGCATATAGCAGCTCTCCGTCTCAGCTTTGGGACAGGGAATCCACACTCCGGATTGTCTTCTGAATTTATGGAAAAGAAATTTGTCACTTTCGTATTTTTCTAAGTTTAGAACAGGTCTAGACACGGAACATCGCAACGCTAAGGCAGCTGATGAAACACCTCCGTGTTCAACTCACATTCATAGAACCATACAATCGTCCTGCTGAGGAAGTGTGCAATTTTGTTTTTGGAACCATTCAGGTGGACTACTGAAATAGAAAGGACGGTCTTTTTTGCCCACTGAAATATCTGCCGGGCCAGGGCCGATAGAGCTCTCTTTTTGGGTCCCCCTGATGCCAGACAAAGAAGACCTGTGATGTTGTCTAATCAGATCTTTACCTGTGGACCCGAGACTGTCCTGGCACCGCTGGATCGCTCCTATACTGCTCGAAGCTCTCTGTAGTTGGATGATTTTCTGCATACTTCTAGGGACCTTGTTCCTTCAAGGTATTGAACTTCTACTTTTGCTCCCCAACCCAGGTCGATTGCTTCAGTAATAACCCGGATGAATGGGGATAGGATCCATAGTGCCCCTTTTTGGAGATTTGTGAGGGACGTCCTCTATGACAGTGAAGATCTTAGACCTGTGGATAAGTTTTTTTTTTGTCTAGTTCAGATAGATGTCTGTCCCAGGTTGTCATAATTGCTTCCTGCAACCCGCTTGAGTGGGCCTGGCTCCACTGTATGCTTGGGATGCAAGATGTCATCAATCCCAAGATTCTCATTGCATACCTGACTGACACTCTTTTCTTCCTCTGGAAAGATTGAATCCTGTTTCTGATTTCATACATTTTTATAAGGGTCAGAAAGGGTATTCTGAGATGGGAGTCGAGGAGGACCCCTAAAAATGCTTTCCAGGTGTCACAAGTTATAGCGATATCGCTTAGTTTGACAGGCCCTTTAGAATGAGGATAGTCTTGGAGAGATGAGTCACCGAGTCCACCACCAAGAGAAGGTCATCCAAATAAGGGATGATAATTATCCCTTTCTTTCTCAAGAAAGCCACCACTTCAGTCATTATTTTTGTGAAAATACAAGGTGCAGAGGACAGGCCGAATGGAAGGCACTGGAGTTGTAAGTGGTGGATTATTCCCTGATATGCCAATGCAAACCTCAGGAACTGTTGGCAGGCAGGATGGATGCCACATGACACTATCCGTCTTTAAGATCTAGTGTGCACATTACCGAGTCCATCCCTATTAACGGGATAGTTGATTTTATAGCTTTTATTTTGAATTTCCTCTACCTGACCCACTGATTACGGGGCTTTAGGATTATAATAACTGTCTACAAATATCTCAAGAAATGTCACATTGTAGAAAGATCATCTTTATTCTCATTTGCACAAGGAAAGACTAGAAGCAATGGGATGAAACTGAATGGGAGGAGACACAGATTAGATATTAGAAAACACTTTTTGACAGAGTGATCAATGAGTGGAACAGGCTGCCACGAGAGGTGGTGAGTTCTCCTTCAATGGAAGACTTCAAACCGAGGCTGGACAGACATCTGTGAGATGGTTTAGCGAATCCTGCTTTGAGCAGGGGGTTGTACCAGACGGCCCAGGAGGTCCCTTCCAACTCTACCATTCTATGATTTTAATGGTACAACATTTTCCTGAGGGTTTCTTTATGGAGAAGAGAGTGGAATAGATGCCCTGACCAATTTCCGTGAGGGCTGCTGAAATGACTAAGCCGGACTCTATTAGATTCCTTGTGAAGGAAATATATAATTGTAAGGTAGACGAATGTCAGCAGAAAAAATGGTTAAAGGGAATCTGTCACCCTTTTTTTTTGCCTATCAGCTGCCGGCATTGACATCAGGGGCTTATCTCCAGCATTCTGTAATGCTTTCTGTAATGCTGTAGATAAGCCCCCCCGATGAAACCTGAAAGAGAAGAAAAACACGTTAGATTATACTCACCGGAGGGGGTGATCCACTCCGATGGGTGTCGCAGTCCGGTGCCTCCCATCTTCATATGATGCCGTCCTCTTCTTCCCTTCCTGTAGTGGCTCCGGCGCACTGCTCTGCCCTGTTGAGGGCAGAGCAGAGTCATGCAGTGTGCAGGCGTCGGGAGAGGTCTGGGGCCTGCGTACTGCAGTATTCTGCTCTGCCCTCAACAAGGCAGAGCAGTGCACCTGCACCGGAGCCACTACAGGAAGGGAAGAAGAGGACGGCATCGCTGCAAGATGGGAGGCGCTGGACTGGACCGCGACAGCCATCGGACCGGACCGCCCCTCCGGTGAGTATAATCTAGTGTTTTTCTTTTTTCAGGTTACATCGGAGGCTTATCTACAGCATGACAGAATGCTGTAGATAAGCCCCTGATGTCAATGCCGGCAGCAGGTGACAGATTCCCTTTAAGGCTTCATCCACATATTGCCTCCACACAAAGGATATATCATCTGCCTGCTCTTATGCAGGACTTAGGACCACAGGGGGAATATTCTGGGAGCAGGAAGAAATGTCAAAAATGGCGGCTTCACAGAGCTAGCAGATGGCTGTAACTGGGAACACTCCGTTTCTCAGACCTCTGAACATCTCGTCCTGTATTGAGTGCGTCACCTAAGTTTCTTCAATCTTCATAGTACTCCGCACATAACAAATCATCAGTGTTCTCAGATGAGAAATAAGCTTTCTTTCCTCTGAGGGGCTCTGGGGTGTAACTTACTCTCCTTCTAGGTCCTGATCAGAGTAGTAAGAACATTCTTCCGCCTCTGATGATTCCTACATGTCCCATCTAGCCCTTTTGTGACGCAATTTCTCTGAACCGTCTGAGGGGTAAGAACCAGTGAGGGGGATCTTATGCGAGGGTCGATATTTATCCCCCAGGATGCACATAGAAGAGTATTAAACCCGCTGGAGTGCATTGCAGTCACAGATATAGCTGTGGTTGCAGTGCAAAATAAAAGTGTGGACCTGGTCAAGTTATTTGGTCAAGGCAATGTTAAGGAAAACCCGTTAAGGGCTTTTATTTTTGGAGTGAACTACAGGATGGTAGTGGGGCAGTTTGTTTCCTCCAGGTCGGGTCTTACAAGTGGCCACAGATTCCATTTACAAACCCTGCAGTAAAGGGATGGATGTGTCAGTGTTTGTTTGCAAGCGGCAGAGCAGGAGGCTCTGCAACATCCGGCTTGTGTGAAGGCACCACAGAGCCAAGGTAAACGAACGCCTGGCATCCCTCAGCATGACATGGTGGTGCAGTCGCCCATGGCAACCGGTCTCAGATACAAACTATTTTGATGCCCCGGCTGTGATCCAGAGGATACTGTTTACTTGTCATTTGTAAGTTTTGGACATTAAAGACTGCAAGATGGCTGCCGGACAAGTCCTGGAGGGGAGATGTGTGTCATTGCGGCTCATAGCTGCGGTGATGTGAGCTCAGGGGTATGCTCCAGCACGTATAGTGCTGAGAGAGTTGTTTTGGCCGCTCGAGGGTTTTATGAGCAGTCATAAGAGATGGGTGGGAATGACCGCTCACATATCCCCACCCCACGGGCGTGGTTTGGCTAATAAAATGGAGGCCAGTTGCTTCATTCAGTGTCTGTGGGTGGAGGTGTGGAGACCTCCATTGTGTGTGTTTCTGAGGACACTGACCCGAGCGGGCGGACCCGCAGGGCTATATGGACTGTTTCCGCTTTGTTTTCATGTTGTGCCAGAAAAGGCGATTCATTTTTTTTTCCTGTCCAGAGCAGTTTATGCCGCATTAATAAACTTGCTTGGACATCCCAGTAATACCGCTTACTGTGCCTGCCTCATCTTCAGCCGAGCGAGTACAGATCCCCACAGGACATTCTGCTATGATCTTACTGGGTCACTACTTCATTGCCGCACGGTGTGAACACGGCCTCACTATAGGGGGTGCAAGATTGGATACCGTGACCTGTACTTCCTCTCTGATAATACATCTAATGACAGCCGTAAACGAGGTTTGTTCCTCTTTAAGGACTTTTATTATACTCTCCCCACATAACAACCATTGTGCGCCCCTGACAGTTTGGTTCCGGAAGTCTCCTGGAGAAAGAACCAGATCCTTAAGGGGCTTCTCTGTGGTAAATTTAAAATAGACAGGAGACCAACAATTTAACTCAAACCTCTGTCAGCAGGGTTCCTGGGGCAAATAAGGTTATAAACTTATAATGCCCAGGGATGGTTCGGATGGGGGTTAGGGTCACACCTAGGGTATGTCCACACGGCGTTTTTGCTGCATTTTTTTTCTGCAGCAAACCCTGATTTCTTGGCAGGAAAGAAGCTACAACAAAAATGCATGTTTTGATGCATTTTTTTCATGTGTTTTTGGGGTTAATTTGTGTCTCTTTATGCATGCTAATGTTGTTGTTTTCCCCTGAGAAAAAAACTTGGATTTTTGTGATAAATCACTGTAAAATCTTTTTCTCCGAGAAGCTCATTGGGGGACACAGGTAGAATCATAGAATCATAGAATCGTAGAGTTGGAAGGGACCTCCTGGGCCATCTGGTCCAACCCCCTGCTCAAAGCAGGATTCGCTAAATCATCCCAGTCAGATGTCTGTCCAGCCTCTGTTTGAAGACTTCCATTGAAGGAGAACTCACCACTTCTCGTGGCAGCCTGTTCCACTCATTGATCACTCTAACTGTCAAAAAGTTTTTTCTAATACAGTGGGGAAAAAAAGTATTTAGTCAGTCAGCAATAGTGCAAGTTCCACCACTTAAAAAGATGAGAGGCGTCTGTAATTTACATCATAGGTAGACCTCAACTATGGGAGACAAACTGAGAAAAAAAAATCCAGAAAATCACATTGTCTGTTTTTTTTTCATTTTATTTGCATATTATGGTGGAAAATAAGTATTTGGTCAGAAACAAAATTTCATCTCAATACTTTGTGATATATCCTTTGTTGGCAATGACAGAGGTCAAACGTTTCTGTAAGTCTTCACAAGGTTGCCACACACTGTTGTTGGTATGTTGGCCCATTCCTCCATGCAGATCTCCTCTAGAGCAGTGATGTTTTTGGCTTTTCGCTTGGCAACACGGACTTTCAACTCCCTCCAAAGGTTTTCTATAGGGTTGAGATCTGGAGACTGGCTAGGCCACTCCAGGACCTTGAAATGCTTCTTACGAAGCCACTCCTTCGTTGCCCTGGCGGTGTGCTTTGGATCATTGTCATGTTGAAAGACCCAGCCACGTTTCATCTTCAATGCCCTTGCTGATGGAAGGAGGTTTGCACTCAAAATCTCACGATACATGGCCCCATTCATTCTTTCATGTACCCGGATCAGTCGTCCTGGCCCCTTTGCAGAGAAACAGCCCCAAAGCATGATGTTTCCACCACCATGCTTTACAGTAGGTATGGTGTTTGATGGATGCAACTCAGTATTCTTTTTCCTCCAAACACGACAAGTTGTGTTTCTACCAAACAGTTCCAGTTTGGTTTCATCAGACCATAGGACATTCTCCCAAAACTCCTCTGGATCATCCAAATGCTCTCTAGCAAACTTCAGACGGGCCCGGACATGTACAGGCTTAAGCAGTGGGACACGTCTGGCACTGCAGGATCTGAGTCCATGGTGGCGTAGTGTGTTACTTATGGTAGGCCTTGTTACATTGGTCCCAGCTCTCTGCAGTTCATTCACTAGGTCCCCCTGCGTGGTTCTGGGATTTTTGCTCACCGTTCTTGTGATCATTCTGACCCCACGGGGTGGGATTTTGCGTGGAGCACCAGATCGAGGGAGATTATCAGTGGTCTTGTATGTCTTCCATTTTCTAATTATTGCTCCCACAGTTGATTTCTTCACTCCAAGCTGGTTGGCTATTGCAGATTCAGTCTTCCCAGCCTGGTGCAGGGCTACAATTTTGTTTCTGGTGTCCTTTGACAGCTCTTTGGTCTTCACCATAGTGGAGTTTGGAGTCAGACTGTTTGAGGGTGTGCACAGGTGTCTTTTTATACTGATAACAAGTTTAAACAGGTGCCATTACTACAGGTAATGAGTGGAGGAAAGAGGAGACTCTTAAAGAAGAAGTTACAGGTCTGTGAGAGCCAGAAATCTTGATTGCTTGTTTCTGACCAAATACTTATTTTCCACCATAATATGCAAATAAAATGAAAAAAAAACAGACAATGTGATTTTCTGGATTTTTTTTTCTCAGTTTGTCTCCCATAGTTGAGGTCTACCTATGATGTAAATTACAGACGCCTCTCATCTTTTTAAGTGGTGGAACTTGCACTATTGCTGACTGACTAAATACTTTTTTTCCCCACTGTATCTAATCTGTGTCTCCTCCCATTCAGTTTCATCCCATTGCTTCTAGTCTTTCCTTGTGCAAATGAGAATAAAGTTGATCCTTCTACAATGTGACAGCCCTTTAGATATTTGTAGACAGCTATTAAGTCTCCTCTCAGTCTTCTCTTTTGCAAACTAAACATTCCCAAATCCTGCAACCTTTCCTCATAAGACAGGGTTTGCAGACCGGTCACCATTCTGGTCACTCTTTTCTGAACTTGCTCCAGTTTGTTGATGTCTTTTTTAAAATGTGGTGCCCAAAACTGGACACAATATTCCAGATGAGGTCTGACCAAAGAGGAGTAGAGGGAAATAATGACTTCACGTGATCTAGACTGTATGCTTCTGTTAATACATCCTAGAATTGCATTTGCCTTTTTTGCTGCTGCATCACACTGTTGACTCATATTCAGTCTGTGATCTATTAGTATACCCAAGTCTTTTTCACATGTGCTGTCACTTAGCCCTATTCCTCCCATTCTGTATATGCTTTTTTCATTTTTATTGCCCAGATGTAGTACTTTGCATTTCTCCCTGTTAAAAACCATTCTGTTAGTTGCTGCCCACTTCTCCAGTTTATTTAAATCTTTTTGAATCCTCTCTCTCTCTTCTCTAGTATTAGCTATCCCTCCTAGCTTTGTGTCATCAGCAAATTTAATCAGTTTACCCTCAATTCCTTCATCTAAATCGTTGATAAAGATGTTGAACAATACAGGGCCCAGGACAGAGCCCTGTGGTACCCCACTTGAGACATTCTTCCAACTGGATGTGCAGCCATTTACGACCACTCTTTGGGTGTATGCTACTGCTGCCAGGAGGCTGACACTAAGTGAACAAAAAAAGGTTAGCTCCTCCTCCGCCGCATACACCCTCGCCCTGATTGCGGGTGGAAACCAGTTTAGTGCAACTGCAGTAGAACACAAAAGAAATTAGCCTTAATGCAGATAACAATATGTCTGGAAAGGGATCCACTCAGCAGATAATAGAAATATAGAAGAGTTTACCTCTCCACTCAGCAGATAATAAAAATATAGAAGAGTTTACCTCTCCTCTCAGCAGATAATAGAAATATAGAAGAGTTTACCTCTCCACTCAGCAGATAATAGAAATATAGAAGAGTTTACCTCTCCACTCAACAGATAATAGAAATATAGAGGAGTTTACATCTCCACTCAGCAGATAATAGAAATATAGAAGAGTTTACCTCTCCACTCAGCAGATAATAGAAATATAGAAGAGTTTACCTCCCCACTCAGCAAATAATAGAAATATAGAAGAGTTTACCTCTCCACTCAGCAGATAATAATAAAAATATAGAAGAGTTTACCTCTCCACTCAGCAGATAACAGAAATATAGAAGAGTTTACCTCTCCGCTCAGCAGATAATAGAAATATAGAAGAGTTTACCTCTCCACTCAGCAGATAATAAAAATATAGAAGAGTTTACCTCTCCGCTCAGCAGATAATAAAAATATAGAAGAGTTTACCTCTCCACTCAGCAGATTATAGAAATATAGAAGAGTTTACCTCTCCACTCAGCAGATAACAGAAATATAGAAGAGTTTACCTCTCCACTCAGCAGATAACAGAAATATAGAAGAGTTTACCTCTCCACTCAGCAGATTATAGAAATATAGAAGAGTTTACCTCTCCACTCAGAACATAATAGAAATATAGAAGAGTTTACCTCTCCACTCAGCAGATAATAAAAATATAGAAGAGTTTACCTCTCCGCTCAGCAGATAATAATAGAAATATAGAAGAGTTTACCTCTCCACTCAGCAGATAATAATAGAAATATAGAAGAGTTTACCTCTCCACTCAGCAGATCATAGAAATATAGAAGAGTTTACCTCTCCACTCAGCAGATAGTGATAGAAATATAGAAGAGTTTACCTCTCCACTCAGCAGATAATAATAAAAATATAGAAGAGTTTACCTCTCCACTCAGAACATAATAATAGAAATATAGAAGAGTTTACCTCTCCACTCAGCAGATAATAGAAATATAGAAGAGTTTACCTCTCCACTCAGCAGATCATAGAAATATAGAAGAGTTTACCTCTCCACTCAGCAGATAGTGATAGAAATATAGAAGAGTTTACCTCTCCACTCAGCAGATAATAAAAATATAGAAGCGTTTACCTCTCCACTCAGAACATAATAATAGAAATATAGAAGAGTTTACCTCTCCACTCAGCAGATAGTGATAGAAATATAGAAGAGTTTACCTCTCCACTCAGCAGATAACAGAAATATAGAAGAGTTTACCTCTCCACTCAGAACATAATAATAGAAATATAGAAGAGTTTACCCCTCCACTCAGCAGGTAATAGAAATATAGAAGAGTTTACCTCTCCGCTCAGCAGGTAATAGAAATATAGAAGAGTTTACCTCTCCACTCAGCAGATAATAGAAATATAGAAGAGTTTACCTCTCCGCTCAGCAGATAATAAAAATATAGAAGAGTTTACCTCTCCACTCAGCAGATAACAGAAATATAGAAGAGTTTACCTCTCCACTCAGAACATAATAATAGAAATATAGAAGAGTTTACGTCTCCACTCAGCAGATAACAGAAATATAGAAGAGTTTACGTCTCCACTCAGCAGATCATAGAAATATAGAAGAGTTTACCTCTCCGCTCAGCAGATCATAGAAATATAGAAGAGTTTACCTCTCCAGTCAGCAGATAATAGAAATATAGAAGAGTTTACCTCTCCACTCAGCAGATAATAATAGAAATATAGAAGAGTTTACCTCTCCACTCAGCAGATAATAGAAATATAGAAGAGTTTACCTCTCCAGTCAGCAGATAATAGAAATATAGAAGAGTTTACGTCTCCACTCAGCAGATAACAGAAATATAGAAGAGTTTACGTCTCCACTCAGCAGATAACAGAAATATAGAAGAGTTTACCTCTCCACTCAGCAGATAATAGAAATATAGAAGAGTTTACGTCTCCACTCAGCAGATAACAGAAATATAGAAGAGTTTACCTCTCCACTCAGCAGATAATAGAAATATAGAAGAGTTTACCTCTCCACTCAGCAGATAATAGAAATATAGAAGAGTTTACCTCTCCCCTCAGCAGATAATAGAAATATAGAAGAGTTTATGTCTCCACTCAGCAGATAACAGAAATATAGAAGAGTTTACCTCTCCCCTCAGCAGATAATAGAAATATAGAAGAGTTTACCTCTCCACTCAGCAGATAATAGAAATATAGAAGAGTTTACCTCTCCACTCAGCAGATAACAGAAATATAGAAGAGTTTACGTCTCCACTCAGCAGATAACAGAAATATAGAAGAGTTTACCTCTCCACTCAGCAGATAATAGAAATATAGAAGAGTTTACCTCTCCGCTCAGCAGATAATAGAAATATAGAAGAGTTTACCTCTCCAGTCAGCAGATAATAGAAATATAGAAGAGTTTACCTCTCCACTCAGCAGATAATAGAAATATAGAAGAGTTTACCTCTCCCCTCAGCAGATAATAGAAATATAGAAGAGTTTACCTCTCCAGTCAGCAGATAATAGAAATATAGAAGAGTTTACCTCTCCACTCAGCAGGTAATAGAAATATAGAAGAGTTTACCTCTCCACTCAGCAGATAATAATAGAAATATAGAAGAGTTTACCTCTCCACTCAGCAGGTAATAGAAATATAGAAGAGTTTACCTCTCCACTCAGCAGATAGTGATAGAAATATAGAAGAGTTTACCTCTCCACTCAGCAGATAATAGAAATATAGAAGAGTTTACCTCTCCACTCAGCAGATAATAGAAATATAGAAGAGTTTACCTCTCCACTCAGCAGGTAATAGAAATATAGAAGAGTTTACCTCTCCACTCAGCAGATAATAATAGAAATATAGAAGAGTTTACCTCTCCACTCAGCAGGTAATAGAAATATAGAAGAGTTTACCTCTCCACTCAGCAGATAGTGATAGAAATATAGAAGAGTTTACCTCTCCACTCAGCAGATAATAGAAATATAGAAGAGTTTACCTCTCCACTCAGCAGGTAATAGAAATATAGAAGAGTTTACCTCTCCACTCAGCAGATAATAGAAATATAGAAGAGTTTACCTCTCCACTCAGCAGATAATAGAAATATAGAAGAGTTTACCTCTCCGCTCAGCAGATAATAGAAATATAGAAGAGTTTACCTCTCCACTCATCAGATAATAATAGAAATATAGAAGAGTTTACCTCTCCGCTCAGCAGATAATAGGAATATAGAAGAGTTTACCTCTCCACTCATCAGATAATAATAGAAATATAGAAGAGTTTACCTCTCCACTCAGCAGATAGTGATAGAAATATAGAAGAGTTTACCTCTCCACTCAGCAGATAATAGAAATATAGAAGAGTTTACCTCTCCACTCAGCAGGTAATAGAAATATAGAAGAGTTTACCTCTCCACTCAGCAGATAATAGAAATATAGAAGAGTTTACCTCTCCACTCAGCAGATAATAGAAATATAGAAGAGTTTACCTCTCCGCTCAGCAGATAATAGAAATATAGAAGAGTTTACCTCTCCACTCATCAGATAATAATAGAAATATAGAAGAGTTTACCTCTCCGCTCAGCAGATAATAGAAATATAGAAGAGTTTACCTCTCCACTCATCAGATAATAATAGAAATATAGAAGAGTTTACCTCTCCACTCAGCAGATATTAGAAATATAGAAGAGTTTACCTCTCCACTCAGCAGATAATAGAAATATAGAAGAGTTTACCTCTCCACTCAGCAGATAATAATAGAAATATAGAAGAGTTTACCTCTCCACTCAGCAGATAGTGATAGAAATATAGAAGAGTTTACCTCTCCAGTCAGCAGATAATAGAAATATAGAAGAGTTTACGTCTCCACTCAGCAGATAACAGAAATATAGAAGAGTTTACGTCTCCACTCAGCAGATAACAGAAATATAGAAGAGTTTACCTCTCCACTCAGCAGATAATAGAAATATAGAAGAGTTTACGTCTCCACTCAGCAGATAACAGAAATATAGAAGAGTTTACCTCTCCACTCAGCAGATAATAGAAATATAGAAGAGTTTACCTCTCCACTCAGCAGATAATAGAAATATAGAAGAGTTTACCTCTCCACTCAGCAGATAATAGAAATATAGAAGAGTTTACCTCTCCCCTCAGCAGATAATAGAAATATAGAAGAGTTTACGTCTCCACTCAGCAGATAACAGAAATATAGAAGAGTTTACCTCTCCCCTCAGCAGATAATAGAAATATAGAAGAGTTTACCTCTCCACTCAGCAGATAATAGAAATATAGAAGAGTTTACCTCTCCACTCAGCAGATAACAGAAATATAGAAGAGTTTACGTCTCCACTCAGCAGATAACAGAAATATAGAAGAGTTTACCTCTCCACTCAGCAGATAATAGAAATATAGAAGAGTTTACCTCTCCGCTCAGCAGATAATAGAAATATAGAAGAGTTTACCTCTCCAGTCAGCAGATAATAGAAATATAGAAGAGTTTACCTCTCCACTCAGCAGATAATAGAAATATAGAAGAGTTTACCTCTCCCCTCAGCAGATAATAGAAATATAGAAGAGTTTACCTCTCCAGTCAGCAGATAATAGAAATATAGAAGAGTTTACCTCTCCACTCAGCAGGTAATAGAAATATAGAAGAGTTTACCTCTCCACTCAGCAGATAATAATAGAAATATAGAAGAGTTTACCTCTCCACTCAGCAGGTAATAGAAATATAGAAGAGTTTACCTCTCCACTCAGCAGATAATAGAAATATAGAAGAGTTTACCTCTCCACTCAGCAGATAATAGAAATATAGAAGAGTTTACCTCTCCACTCAGCAGGTAATAGAAATATAGAAGAGTTTACCTCTCCACTCAGCAGATAATAATAGAAATATAGAAGAGTTTACCTCTCCACTCAGCAGGTAATAGAAATATAGAAGAGTTTACCTCTCCACTCAGCAGATAGTGATAGAAATATAGAAGAGTTTACCTCTCCACTCAGCAGATAATAGAAATATAGAAGAGTTTACCTCTCCACTCAGCAGGTAATAGAAATATAGAAGAGTTTACCTCTCCACTCAGCAGATAATAGAAATATAGAAGAGTTTACCTCTCCACTCAGCAGATAATAGAAATATAGAAGAGTTTACCTCTCCGCTCAGCAGATAATAGAAATATAGAAGAGTTTACCTCTCCACTCATCAGATAATAATAGAAATATAGAAGAGTTTACCTCTCCGCTCAGCAGATAATAGGAATATAGAAGAGTTTACCTCTCCACTCATCAGATAATAATAGAAATATAGAAGAGTTTACCTCTCCACTCAGCAGATATTAGAAATATAGAAGAGTTTACCTCTCCACTCAGCAGATATTAGAAATATAGAAGAGTTTACCTCTCCACTCAGCAGATAATAGAAATATAGAAGAGTTTACCTCTCCACTCATCAGATAATAGAAATATAGAAGAGTTTACCTCTCCACTCAGCAGATAATAGAAATATAGAAGAGTTTACCTCTCCACTCAGCAGGGAGATGATCTCTGAAGTGAAGTCTATGATTCTTCTGGAAATGTTGCTCTCGTCTTCGTCCATGTCTGGTTCGTCACTCGGGGAGAAATCTGGGTGGTGTGAAGGGATCTGGGTCTTCGGGGTCGTTATGATAGGAGGCTGTAAATCATATAAGGACATCACCGTCAGTCACATACAGATCTGATCTCATTGCACAGTGACATTTACAGATTATTAATAGGTATTTTACACCTGTCCATCAGGTGAGACTTTCCACCTGTTAGGACCAGGCTTGTGCTTTCCAACATCCTATATAGAAATCTGAAGCCTCAGTTACTTATAACTCTTCTGAAACTCCTCGGCCTCACCGCCTGCCTAAGGTCTGTAATTTCCTGTCCCCTCCAGCTGCCTCCGGTCTGTGACTCCCGAGTCCCTCTGCCTGCCTCCGGTCTGTAACTCCCCGGCCCTTCTGCCTGCCTCCCGCCTGTGACTCCCCGGCCCTTCTGCCTGCCTCCCGCCTGTGACTCCCCGGCCCTTCTGCCTGCCTCCCGCCTGTGACTCCCCGGCCCTTCTGCCTGCCTCCCGCCTGTGACTCCCCGGCCCTTCTGCCTGCCTCCCGCCTGTGCCTCCCCGGCCCTTCTGCCTGCCTCCGGCCTGTCTCTCTCCGGCCCTTCTGCCTGCCTCCCGCCTGTGACTCCCCGGCCCTTCTGCCTGCCTTCCGCCTGTGACTCCCCGGCCCTTCTGCCTGCCTCCCGCCTGTGACTCCCCGGCCCTTCTGCCTGCCTCCCGTCTGTGACTCCCCGGCCCTTCTGCCTGCCTCCCGTCTGTGACTCCCCGGCCCTTCTGCCTGCCTCCCGCCTGTGACTCCCCGGCCCTTCTGCCTGCCTCCCGTCTGTGATTCCCCGGCCCTTCTTCCTGCCTCCCGTCTGTGACTTCCCGGCCCTTCTGCCTGCCTCCCGTCTGTGACTCCCCGGCCCCTACAGTGTCTGGATGACCAGTCAATGCTGAGAGGAGAGGCAGATTTTCTTCACCAAATTCTGCTGACAGATTCTCTTTAAAGTTTTTATGTGTAAGAGACGATATGGTGGATTATCTGTGTTCATGTTTTTACAACTACCAAGTGTATGGAGCACTGAAGATGTAGTGATGACCAGAGGTGGTGCCAGGACTTCATCCTACTGCGCTCACATCACGTCACTTACTACAGGGGACGACGATACAAACACCGGAGGAGTCCTTAGTGCAGGATCGATAACAGTTCTCCAATGTTAAAGTTCCTTCCTGGCAAAAAAAAAAGCCATAAAGGCTAAAACCATGGACTCCTCGTCCTCTGGAGTACAACATATAGGACATTACACAAAACCATAGAAAAATGTCCCAGATAAAGGGTAACAAAGGTTAGAAAAATATCTTTACACTGACAAAAAATAGCAAAATAATGAAACTCATGACAAAGTAGACAGTTCAGAACACCGGTGTAAAGCGCAGGGTCCCACAATAACTTTTTTTAATCAGATTACTTTTATTGATTATTTCATTTTATAAACAACTAGCTGAAGAGTCGGCGCTGCCCGGGCATAGAAACCAACCGGGCAAATTATGATTATATTACACATAAAAACATTTCACATCATATATTCAACACTACAGATCTGCAACACAAATTCACTAAACGATTACCCAAGTATTGATAGGATTTTATCTTCAACTCATTCAAGAACCTTTTGATAAACAACATGTGTATCTCTGTATCTAATCCTCTCCTGTGCAATACTGTCTGCTGAGCCGTGTATCTAATCCTATCCTGTGTGATACTGTCTGCTGAGACGTGTATCTAATCCTATCCTGTGTGATACTGACTGCTGAGCCGTGTATCTAATCCTCTCCTGTGTGATACTGACTGCTGAGCCGTGTATCTAATCCTATCCTGTGTGATACGGACTGCTGAGCCGTGTGTCTAATCCTCTCCTGTGTGATACTGTCTGCTGAGCCGTGTATCTAATCCTATCCTGTGTGATACTGTCTGCTGAGCCGTGTATCTTATCCTATCCTGTGTGATACGGACTGCTGAGCAGTGTTTCTAATCCTCTCCTGTGTGATACTGACTGCTGAGCCGTGTATCTAATCCTCTCCTGTGTGATACTGACTGCTGAGCCGTGTATCTAATCCTCTCCTGTGTGATACTGACTGCTGAGCCGTGTATCTAATCCTCTCCTGTGTGATACTGACTGCTGAGCCGTGTATCTAATCCTATCCTGTGTGATACTGACTGCTGAGCCGTGTAGCTAATCCTCTCCTGTGTGATACTGACTGCTGAGCCGTGCATCTAATCCTCTCCTGTGTGACACTGACTGCTGAGCAGTGTATCTAATCCTCTCCTGTGTGACACTGACTGCTGAGATGTGTATCTAATCCTATCCTGTGTGATGCTGACTGCTGAGCCGTGTATCTAATCCTCTCCTGTGTGATACTGACTGATGAGCCGTGTATCTAATCCTCTCCTTTGTGATACTGACTGCTGAGCCGTGTATCTAATCCTCTCCTGTGTGATACTGACTGATGAGCCGTGTATCTAATCCTCTCCTTTGTGATACTGACTGCTGAGCTGTGTATCTAATCCTCTCCTGTGTGAAACTGTGTGCTGAGCAGATGGCCCGGGAGGTCCAATCCAACTCTACGATTCTATGATTCTATGAGCTGTGTACCTAATCCGATCCTGTGTGATACTGTCTGGTGAGCTGTGTATCTAATCCTCTCCTGTGTGATACTGTCTGCTGAGCTGTGTACCTAATCCTATCCTGTGTGATACTGTCTGCTGAGCAGTGTATCTAATCCTCTCCTGTGTGATACTGTCTGCTGTGTGCATCTAATCCTCTCCCGTGTGATACTGACTGCTGAGCTGTGTATCTAATCCTATCCTGTGTGATCCTGACTGCTGAGCCGTGTACCTAATCCTCTCCTGTGTGATACTGTCTGCTGAGCTGTGTACCTAATCCTCTCCTGTGTGATACTGTCTGCTGAGCAGTGTATCTAATCCTCTCCTGTGTGATACTGTCTGCTGAGCAGTGTATCTAATCCTCTCCTATGTGATACTGATCGCTGAGCCATGTATCTAATCCTATCCTGTGTGATACTGACTGCTGAGCTGTGTATCTAATCCTAACCTCATAGAATCGTAGAGTTGAAAGGGACCTCCTGGGCCATCTGGTCCAACCCCCTGCTCAAAGCAGGATGCGCTAAATCATCCCAGACAGATGTCTGTCCAGCCTCTGTTTGAAGACTTCCATTGAACGAGAACTCACCACTTCTCGTGGCAGCTTGTTCCACTCATTGATCACTCTGTCAAAAAGTTTTTTCTAATATCTAATCTGTGTCTCCTCCCATTCAGTTTCATCCCATTGCTTCTAGTCTTTCCTTGTGCAAATGAGAATAAAGTTGATCCTTCTACAATGTGACAGCCCTTTAGATATTTGTAGACCGCTGTTAAGTCTCCTCTCCGTCTTCTCTTCTGCAAACTAAACATTCCCAAATCCTGCAACCTTTCCTCATAAGACAGGGTTTGCAGACCGGTCACCATTGTGGTCGCTCTTTTCTGAACTTGCTCCAGTTTGTTGTCTTTATTAAAATGTGGTGCCCAAAACTGGACACAATATTCCAGATGAGGTCTGACCAAAGAGGAGTAGAGGGAAATAATGACTTCACGTGATCTAGACTGTATGCTTCTGTTAATACATCCTAGAATTGCATTTGCCTTTTTTGCTGCTGCATCACACTGTTGACTCATATTTAGTCTGTGATCTATTAGTATACCCAAGTCTTTTTCACATGTGCTGTCACTTAGCCCTATTCCTCCCATTCTATATATGCTTTTTTCATTTTTATTGCCCAGATGTAGTACTTTGCATTTTCCCTGTTAAAAACCATTCTGTTAGTTGCTGCCCACTTCTCCAGTTTATTTATATCTTTTTGAATCCTCTCTCTCTTCTCTAGTATTAGCTATCCTTCCTAGCTTTGTGTCATCAGAAAATTTAATCAGTTTACCCTCAATTCCTTCATCTAAATCGTTGATAAAGATGTTGAACAATACAGGGCCCAGGACAGAGCCCTGTGGTACCCCACTTGAGACATTCTTCCAACTGGATGTGCAGCCATTTACGACCACTCTTTGGGTCCGATCACTAAGCCAGTTATGAATCCACCTAACAGTTGCCTTGTCCATTCCATACTTAGTCATTTTTTCAATGAGGATTGTGTGAGATACTTTGTCAAATGATTTGCTGAAGTCAAGATATACTATATCTACAGCATTTCCTTGATCCACCCAATCAGTGATTCCGTCATAGAAGGAAATTAAATTAGTCTGACATGACTTATTAGCTACAAACCCATGCTGACTCTGTTTAATCACTTCATTCTTATCCAGGTACTGACATACATGTTGTTTAATAATTTGTTCAAAGATCTTTCCTGGTATAGAAGTCAGACTCACCGGCCTATAATTGCCTGGGTCCACCTTCTTCCCCTTTTTGAAGATAGGAACAACATTTGCTCTTCTCCAGTCTTCTGGGACTTCTCCTGTTCTCCAAGAATTTTCAAAGATTATGGAGAGGGGTTCAAAAATGTCTTCTGCTATCTCCTTCAGTACTCTGGGGTGTAATTCATCTGGACCTGGAAACTTGAATTCATTTAGGTTAGCTAAGTGGTTCCTCACTATCTTTCTGTTTATAGGTATCCTGGTTTCTTCTATTCCTTTAATAGGACAGTGAAGAACAGTTGATGTTACATTTCCTTTCTGAGAGAAAACCGATGCAAAATAGGAATTTAAAAGTTCGGCCTTCTCAACATCCTGTTTTACCATTTCATCATTTTAATCCTGTAAAAATCCCATAGCATCTTTGACTTTTCGTTTACTTTTGACATATCCCCAAAATCCTTTATTATTGCTTCTGACACCTCCTGCAAGCCTCAATTCATTGTCAGCTTTAGCTAATCTGATTTGTGCCCTGCAGGTTCTGCAGACTGCATTATATTCTTCTTTAGATATGCCTCCCTCTTTCCATTTTATAAACATTTCTTTCTTCCTTTTTAGCATGTGCTTAAGTTCTGTGTTCATCTATCCTGGCTTCCTTAAATGCTTCCTATTCTTCCCTCTTTTCGGAATTGTTAACAACTGTGCTTTGAGAATTTCATTTTTCAAGATTTCCCATCCTTCCTGGACATTTTTGTCTTTAAGGATATCCAGCCATTGGATCCCTCCAATTCTCTTTCTGAATCCCTTAAAATCTGCCTTTCTGAAATCTAATCTTGACGTCTGAGTCTTCACAGGTCTTCCTCCTCTAGTAATCCAAAATTCTAAAATAGCATGGTCGCTACCTCCTAGGGTACCAGCCACTTTTACCTCCTCAACCATTTCCTCCCTGTTTATAAGGATTAGATCCAAGGTAGCAGTTCCCCTTGTTTTCTCCCTTACCTTTTGGAAGATAAAGTTGTCAGCATGAGAGGATAAGAATTTCCTTGACCTGTAGTTTTGCCTGAGAGATTCCCAGGCAGAATCATGTGTGATACTCTCTGCTGAGCTGTTTATCTAATCCTCTCCTGTGGGATACTGACTGCTGAGCCGTGTATCTAATCCTCTCCTGTGTGATACTGACTGCTGAGCTGTGTATCTAATCCTATCCTGTGTGATACTGGGCTCCCCCTGCAGTCTGTGTCAGAGGGTGGTCTGTGTTGGCACGGTAATAAATTGTGTTATTTCCAGCTTTACAGAAGGAAGATAACACCATAGAAATGATAAGAATAATATGCCAAATTGTTTGGTGAACTGGAACCCGCGGGGTTAAAATTTCGCCTCACAACATAGCCTATGACGGTGTGGATGCCAATCCCAGACATACACACACACACATTCAGCTTTATATATTAGATTACATACATTATACATTATAGTACAAACACAATAAACTTAGCAAATTTAACCACAAAGTTTACATAGTCCTGTCCCTGCCAAGGTATTTCGTGCCAAATAACATTATCAATTTTATCCAAATTAAGATTTTCCCAAACACTGGTGACACGTTATTAAATACACGGATGATACCAACACTAGTATTGGTTGAATGTTGTTCACTAACAACATGTTTACAAAGAGAAAATAATTGGTATCTATATGTCCTCAACATACAATATTTAAAAAACCAAAATAGCCGACAGGTCTAGTACAGTTATTCCGAGTAGATGCCACCCCAGGGGTGACCAGCCACCGCTCCCATGTACTTATTAACTGTATTATTAAGTTCCTTTTAATGAAAAGTACCTCTCTCCAGGCATATGGTATTATTCATTTTAGCTTTCAATTCCTCCAGTGTTGGGGGATTACAGTCTAACCAGGGCAATTGTGAGAATTTCCTGGCCAGACGCAGTATTCTCAGAATGGCGGTAGTCACAGGGGATCTAAAATCTACCCCCACCCCCAGAAGGCCCAGTATGCACACCCTAGGATCAAGTTGTATGTGTATCCGAATACTCGTTTAATCAGGGAGGTCACCCGCACCCAGTACTGGCCTAACACATTCCCATAGCGTATGCATCAGATGGGCCCCATTCGTACCGCATCTCTGACGGGAGTCTTGAGTCCGAGCCCCAATTCTAAACAATATATTAGGTGTCTTCTATACCCTGTGGATAGGGAAAATTTGGGACATTCTTTGGGACTCAGATAGAGATAGTATAGGTGTTGTTTCTAGGATTTCATTCCATTGTTCTTCAGATATTGAGCCAGCACCCTCTTCCCACTTTGATCTGGCCAACATGGGATGCTTATCTAGATATATAATTGCCTTAAATTGTTTGTCATCCACTTCCGCCTGGATGTCCCCGAATCCCACAATCCACGGCACCACACCGGAAGTAGGCCGACCGCCATATTGGAATACCCAAGTGATGGGTATTCCAGTATGGCACACGCTGGTAATTGGAATACCCAAGTGATGGTGGTACCAGGCCCTTCCACAGTACCACCAGCGGGACACTGTCGGGACCCCCCCGCCGGACCCGCCGCTGCCTGCCCACACACCTCCATGCAGTCACAGCTGGCAGGAAAGCCCTCTTGTGGCGCTGCACGCCATCTTCAGCACAGGCCGCAAGCGGCGGTCTTTCCTGCCGGCTACCCGCCGGTGCCAGGACCCCCCGCCGCTGGACCCGCAGCTGCTAGCCACGGCGCCGGACCCGCCGCTGCCAGCCCACCATGTACAAACACACACACATGCGTACTCACATATACACACATACACGTACTCACATCTCCAGCACAGGACGCAAACCACCCTCTTTCCTGCCGGCTGTGACTGTACGGTAGTGGGCGGGCAGACAGCTGTGGGACACACAATGTAAGCGCACACACACACACACACTTCCCTCCCGATGCGATAGCATCAGGCACACCTCTAGTCTAGATATAAGGGTAATAATATCTTGTAAATGGAGGAAATACGGCCCTTCGTATTAGTTGCTGTAGAGATTAAATCTAAGATATAGTGACTGGTGATATCAACCTTAGTAGTGTTAACTCGTGTCTGGAAGGCACGACGAAGCTGCAAATACTGATAGAAGGCTCGATGGAGAACGCCAAACCCAGAGCAAATCTGATCAAAACTTTGCATCTGTCACTTATTTGGTTCAATAGGAAAATCCCTCGGAGTTCCCATTCACCAAAGCCCTCTAGTTTAGCTATTTCACTTAGTTTAGAATTGTGCCACAGTGGGGAAGTTTGTAAATCCCTTGACACAAAAAAAACGTAATTCTGGCGTTTTTAAATTTTTTCTCGCTACGCGGTTTAGTGATCAGGTTAATGCTTTTTTTTATTGATAGATCGGGCGATTCTGAACACGGCGATACCCAATATGTGTATGTGGGATTTTTTTTTTAACTGTTTTATTTTAATTGGGGTGAAAGGGGGGTGATTTGAACTTTTAGGTTTTTAAACATTTTTTTTTTTTTTGGTCATGCTTCAATAGCCTCCATAGGAGGCTAGAAGCATGCGCAACCCGAACGGCTCTGCTACATATGGGCGATGAGCAGATCGCCCATATGTAGCAGATTTACTGCTGTGCTTTCAGCGCCGACCACCGGGTGGCGCTGAAAGCCATATGCCTGGAACAACCATAGAGGTCTCATAGAGACCTCTGGTTGTCCAGGCAACATGATGCCGACCCCCGATCACATGACGGGGGTCAGTGATGAGGTCATTTCCGGCCCGGTGGCCGGAAATGCTATTTAAATGCCTGCTGTCAGCTTTGACAGCGGTATTTAACTAGTTAATAGGCGCGGGCGGACGGCGATTCCGCTCGTGCCTATTGCGGGCACATGTCAGCTGTTCATAACAGCTGACATGTTGCAGCTTTGAGGTGGGCTCACCGCCGGAGCCCTCATCAAAGCGGGGGACCTTACCGATGACGTACTATTACTTTATCGGTAAGGAAGGGGTTAATGGCGAACTGAAAACATGGTAACACATTGCAGCTTTTGAGACTCCTCAGGTCTCTTCATCAGGTAAAGACTAAGACAAAATCTGAAGAGTCACATATTTATACACAACACAGCACAAAAATAGCGTAATAGATAAGACAAGTGACGTGAATCAGAATTGTCATTATGGGAGAGGGAGAAACATAAATATTGGAACAGTTCATAGATAAGGAGCGTGAAAGTTTTATTGCCCTCTGATTGGGGGCTGGATCTGTGTTGTGATGACCCCAGAAGGTCTTAGGAGCAAATTCCTTAATTGATGTAAAATGACATACATTCATGGGACACATTCATTCCTGCACTGAGTGAGTCAAAAGATTTCATGAATTTGTATTCCGAGACTACTCTGTCTCTATAAGACTTGAAGTTACCTTTTAATACAAGTAATTTAATGTCAATCATGCTATGACCGAGGATACAAAAATGTTTTGCCACAGGTAGATCCATTCTTTTTTCATTTATTGCATGACGATACAGTACATTACAGCAGTGATGGCGGTGTATCCTCGTGTCTGGGGGGGGGATTACGTATAGGACATTACAGTAGTGATGGCGGTGTATCCTCGTGTCTGGGAGGATTACGTATAGGACATTACAGTAGTGATGGCGGTGTATCCCCGTGTCTGGGGGGATTACGTATAGGACATTACAGTAGTGGTGGCGGTGTATCCCCGTGTCTGGGAGGATTACGTATAGGACATTACAGTAGTGATGGCGGTGTATCCTCGTGTCTGGGGGGGATTACGTATAGGACATTACAGTAGTGGTGGCGGTGTATCCCCGTGTCTGGGAGGATTACGTATAGGACATTACAGTAGTGATGGCGGTGTATCCTCGTGTCTGGGGGGGATTACGTATAGGACATTACAGTAGTGGTGGCGGTGTATCCCCGTGTCTGGGAGGATCACGTATAGGACATTACAGTATTGATGGCGGTGTATCCTCGTGTCTGGGGGGGGGATTACGTATAGGACATTACAGTAGTGATGGCGGTGTATCCTCGTGTCTGGGGGGGATTACGTATAGGACATTACAGTAGTGATGGCGGTGTATCCCCGTGTCTGGGAGGATTACGTATAGGACATTACAGTATTGATGGCGGTGTATCCTCGTGTCTGGGGGGGGGATTACGTATAGGACATTACAGTAGTGATGGCGGTGTATCCTCGTGTCTGGGGGGGATTACGTATAGGACATTACAGTAGTGGTGGCGGTGTATCCCCGTGTCTGGGAGGATTACGTATAGGACATTACAGTAGTGATGGCGGTGTATCCTCGTGTCTGGGGGGGATTACGTATAGGACATTACAGTAGTGGTGGCGGTGTATCCCCGTGTCTGGGAGGATCACGTATAGGACATTACAGTATTGATGGCGGTGTATCCTCGTGTCTGGGGGGGGGATTACGTATAGGACATTACAGTAGTGATGGCGGTGTATCCTCGTGTCTGGGGGGGATTACGTATAGGACATTACAGTAGTGGTGGCGGTGTATCCCCGTGTCTGGGGGGATCACGTATAGGACATTACAGTATTGATGGCGGTGTATCCTCGTGTCTGGGGGGGGGATTACGTATAGGACATTACAGTAGTGATGGCGGTGTATCCTCGTGTCTGGGAGGATCACGTATAGGACATTACAGTAGTGATGGCGGTGTATCCTCGTGTCTGGGGGGGGGATTACGTATAGGACATTACAGTAGTGATGGCGGTGTATCCTCGTGTCTGGGAGGATCACGTATAGGACATTACAGTAGTGATGGCGGTGTATCCTCGTGTCTGGGGGGGATTACGTATAGGACATTACAGTAGTGATGGCGGTGTATCCCCGTGTCTGGGAGGATCACGTATAGGACATTACAGTATTGATGGCGGTGTATCCTCGTGTCTGGGGGGGGGGATTACGTATAGGACATTACAGTAGTGATGGCGGTGTATCCTCGTGTCTGGGAGGATCACGTATAGGACATTACAGTAGTGATGGCGGTGTATCCTCGTGTCTGGGGGGGGGATTACGTATAGGACATTACAGTAGTGATGGCGGTGTATCCTCGTGTCTGGGAGGATCACGTATAGGACATTACAGTAGTGATGGCGGTGTATCCTCGTGTCTGGGGGGGATTACGTATAGGACATTACAGTAGTGATGGCGGTGTATCCCCGTGTCTGGGAGGATCACGTATAGGACATTACAGTATTGATGGCGGTGTATCCCCGTGTCTGGGGGGATTACGTATAGGACATTACAGTAGTGATGGCGGTGTATCCCCGTGTCTGGGGGGATTACGTATAGGACATTACAGTAGTGATGGCGGTGTATCCCCGTGTCTGGGGGGATTACGTATAGGATATTACAGTAGTGATGGCGGTGTATCCCCGTGTCTGGGGGGATTACGTATAGGACATTACAGTAGTGATGGCGGTGTATCCCCGTGTCTGGGAGGATTACGTATAGGACATTACAGTAGTGATGGCGGTGTATCCCCGTGTCTGGGAGGATCACGTATAGGACATTACAGTAGTGATGGCGGTGTATCCCCGTGTCTGGGGGGATCACGTATAGGATATTACAGTAGTGATGGCGGTGTATCCCCGTGTCTGGGAGGATTACGTATAGGACATTACAGTAGTGATGGCGGTGTATCCCCGTGTCTGGGGGGATTACGTATAGGACATTACAGTAGTGATGGCGGTGTATCTCCGTGTCTGGGAGGATTACGTATAGGACATTACAGTAGTGATGGCGGTGTATCCCCGTGTCTGGGAGGATCACGTATAGGACATTACAGTAGTGATGGCGGTGTATCCCCGTGTCTGGGGGGATTACGTATAGGATATTACAGTAGTGATGGCGGTGTATCCCCGTGTCTGGGGGGATTACGTATAGGACATTACAGTAGTGATGGCGGTGTATCCCCGTGTCTGGGAGGATTACGTATAGGACATTACAGTAGTGATGGCGGTGTATCCCCGTGTCTGGGGGGATTACGTATAGGACATTACAGTAGTGATGGCGGTGTATCCCCGTGTCTGGGGGGATTACGTATAGGACATTACAGTAGTGATGGCGGTGTATCCCCGTGTCTGGGAGGATTACGTATAGGACATTACAGTAGTGATGGCGGTGTATCCCCGTGTCTGGGAGGATCACGTATAGGACATTACAGTAGTGATGGCGGTGTATCCCCGTGTCTGGGGGGATTATGTATAGGACATTACAGTAGTGATGGCGGTGTATCCCCGTGTCTGGGGGGATTATGTATAGGACATTACAGTAGTGATGGCGGTGTATCCCCGTGTCCCTACATGTGTGGACGGACAGGTCCAGTCCCCGGAGGCGACAAGGGGGCGGTCCCCCCATCCCCAGAGGAGACAGGGGGGCGGTCCCCCCATCCCCAGAGGAGACAGGGGGGCGGTCCCCCCATCCCCAGAGGAGACAGGGGGGCGGTCCCCCCATCCCCAGAGGAGACAAGGGGGCGGTCCCTCCATCCCCAGAGGAGACAAGGGGGCGGTCCCTCCATCCCCAGAGGAGACAAGGGGGCGGTCCCTCCATCCCCAGAGGAGACAAGGGGGCGGCCCCTCCATCCCCAGAGGAGACAAGGGGGCGGCCCCTCCATCCCCAGAGGAGACAAGGGGGCGGCCCCTCCATCCCCAGAGGAGACAAGGGGGCGGCCCCTCCATCCCCAGAGGAGACAAGGGGGCGGCCCCTCCATCCCCAGAGGAGACAAGGGGGCGGCCCCTCCATCCCCAGAGGAGACAAGGGGGCGGCCCCTCCATCCCCAGAGGAGACAAGGGGGCGGCCCCTCCATCCCCAGAGGAGACAAGGGGGCGGCCCCTCCATCCCCAGAGGAGACAAGGGGGCGGCCCCTCCATCCCCAGAGGAGACAAGGGGGCGGCCCCTCCATCCCCAGAGGAGACAAGGGGGCGGCCCCTCCATCCCCAGAGGAGACAAGGGGGCGGCCCCTCCATCCCCAGAGGAGACAAGGGGGCGGCCCCTCCATCCCCAGAGGAGACAAGGGGGCGGCCCCTCCATCCCCAGAGGAGACAAGGGGGCGGCCCCTCCATCCCCAGAGGAGACAAGGGGGCGGCCCCTCCATCCCCAGAGGAGACAAGAGGGCGGCCTCTCCATCCCCAGAGGAGACAAGGGGGCGGCCCCTCCATCCCCAGAGGAGACAAGGGGGCGGCTCCTCCATCCCCAGAGGAGACAAGGGGGCGGCTCCTCCATCCCCAGAGGAGACAAGGGGGCGGCTCCTCCATCCCCAGAGGAGACAAGGGGGCGGCTCCTCCATCCCCAGAAGAGACAAGGGGGCGGTCCCCCCATCCCCAGAGGAGACAAGGGGGCGGTCCCCCCATCCCCAGAGGAGACAAGGGGGCGGTCCCTCCATCCCCAGAGGAGACAAGGGGGCGGTCCCTCCAATCCCAGAGGAGACAAGGGGGCGGTCCCTCCATCCCCAGAGGAGACAAGGGGGCGGTCCCTCCATCCCCAGAGGAGACAAGGGGGCGGTCTTTCCGTGCTGACAGTGTGCGGCCGCGGGGAGGACACAGAGGCTGCAGGGAGTGAGCAGAACACCGGCAGCTCTGTCACTAGGAGAGAGGCAGCCATGACTGCACAGACTGTGTGAGAGCTGCGCCCGAGTCCTGGCCGCTGTCACCTCACCTGACACCGCAGAGAGCCGCAGCCGGGGGAAGACGTCCTGGGGGCGGCGGGTAGCAGACAGTGTGGGCTCCTTCTTCCGGGTGTGACGTCATTTCCGGGGGCGTGTCCTCCCGGGAGGGGGCGTGCTCTGGCAGGGAAGCCTCCATTACACGGGTGTCTCTGGCAGTAGTGACAGGGTGGGGGCTTCTTCCGTGTTCGGGTGATGGGGCTGATACTGGGGGCTTCCAGTGGGGTTTGGGTCATCTGGGAGCTGTTGGTCTCCAGGAGGGGTTGGTGCACGACTGTGGGGTCTGGTCGGGTCCCGGTGGGGATAGTGCACGTCCAGCACCTGTGGAATGCGCCACCTTCACTGCCGTGATGAACCAGTCAGCGCTGCCGCTCCCGAGACACGCCCACTGCAACCTTCACCGGAAGTAAAAACTTGCGGGCGGGGCTCTGCAGTAATGTGAAGGGCCTGCGGTGACGTCACGTCATGTGACCGGAAGAGGCCGGTGACGCAGATGGAGCGGATGTGCTGAGGATCTCCCTCTCTCCTCCAGTATTAGTCTCCTCTTCTGAGGTGTTAGGGCTTTTGTAAGGAATTATTGTGGGTGTTCCTGGCGCAGAGATCACCGGTCAGGCGGGAAGGGGTTAATTATTAGTCAAGGGGAGAGGACGCCGTCCGTGACTGATAACGGGGAAGAGACAGAAGGTCGGGGGTGCAGCAGCTCCGGTAATATGAGGCGGCAGCTCCGGTAATGTGAGGCGGCAGTTCCGGTAATGTGAGGCGGCAGCTCCGGTAATGTGAGGCGGCAGCTCCGGTAATATGAGGCGGCAGCTCCGGTAATATGAGGCGGCAGCTCCGGTAATGTGAGGCGGCAGCTCCGGTAATATGAGGCGGCAGCTCCGGTAATGTGAGGCGGCTGCTCAGGTGATGTGAGGCGGCAGCTCCGGTAATATGAGGCGGCAGCTCCGGTAATATGAGGCGGCAGCTCCGGTAATGTGAGGCGGCAGCTCCGGTAATGTGAGGCGGCAGCTCCGGTAATGTGAGGCGGCAGCTCCGGTAATGTGAGGCGGCTGCTCCGGTAATGTGAGGCGGCTGCTCCGGTAATATGAGGCGGCTGCTCCGGTAATATGAGGCGGCTGCTCCGGTAATATGAGGCGGCAGCTCCGGTAATATGAGGCGGCAGCTCCGGTAATATGAGGCGGCAGCTCCGGTAATGTGAGGCGGCAGCTCCGGTAATGTGAGGCGGCAGCTCCGGTAATGTGAGGCGGCAGCTCCGGTAATGTGAGGCGGCAGCTCCGGTAATATGAGGCGGCAGCTCTGGTGGTGGTGAGGCGGCAGCTCCGGTAATATGAGGCGGCAGCTCTGGCGGTGGTGAGGCGGCAGAATGGTTATTGCGGGCTGTAGGCTTTCCTGAAGAGATGGGTTTTCAGGTTCCGTCTGAAGGATCTGAGGGTGGTGGATAATCGGACGTGTTGAGGCATGGCATTCCAGAGGATGGGGGATATTTGGGAGAAGTCTTGGAGGCGGTTGTGTGAGGAGCGAATAAGTGTGGAGGAGAGTAGGAGGTCTTGGGAGGACTGGAGATTACGTGAGGGAAGGTATCGGGAGATTAGTTCAGAGATATAGGGAGGGGACAGGTTGAGGATGGCTTTGTAGATCAGTGTCAGTAGTTTGAACTGGATTCGTTGGGGAATTGGGAGCCAATGGAGGATTTACAGAGGGGAGAGACAGGGGAGGAGAGAGGTGGATTAGTCGGGCAGCAGAATTGAGGACAGACTGGAGTGGTGCAAGAGAGTTAGCAGGGAGGCCACAGAGGAGAGTGTTGCAGTAGTCAAGGCGGGAGATGATGAGGGCGTGTACAACAGTTTTAGTTGATTGAGGGCTGAGGAAGGGACGGATTCTGGAAATAGGAGTTAGATGACAGAAGGGAGGAAAGTTGAGCATGGACATGCTGCTCAAGGAGTTTGGAAGCAAACAGGAGTAGTGATATTGGGCGATAGCTGGGGATAGCAGTTGGGTCCAGGTTTGTTTATTGAGGATGGGTGTGATGATGGCATGTTTGAAGGCAGAATGGAAGGTACTAGAAGATAGGGTTAATAGTTCAGATATCACCGGTCAGACGGAAAGGGGTTAATGGTGCTGTCATAAACAGAGGAGGTGTAGTTACTCCCAGTTGTCAGGGATTTATTATGTCCCACTTTCCAGTTCTGGGCTAGGAACTTGCAGCTCTCTGGCGCCTCCCTAACCCTCAGATCAGTCAGGGAACTGCACCTAGGATAAGTAGTTGCCAGAAAGGCTGCCTTGCTGTGTACTGGCTATTGGGCGCTCTGCAGTGAGGGCCGTAAGTATATCCCTAGTCTCGGAGGAAATACACACACAAACCTCTGTTTTCCATCACTTCCTGGGTCTCTCAGCACCCCAGAACATTTTGCTGCCACCTGCTTCTCTTTCTACATTAAAATCAGTATTGGGTCAGGAGCCAATCCACATGGTAGCATAGTTTTAGGGTATGTGCACACATTACGGATTTAATTGCAGATTCGCAGCGTTATTTGCCTTGCGGAATTGCGTCAAGTGTAGTGCACAACCAATGTATGTCTATGGGAACCGCAGACTTGATGTGCACATGCTGGGGAAAAATCCGCACAGAAACGCAGCGTTTTCTCCGCAGCATGTCATTTCTTTTGTGCGGATCTGCAGCATTTCTGCATCCATTGACTTTCATTGTGTCAGGCCAATCCGCAGCAAAACCTCAGATGTTAAAAAGATCTGTGCATTTGCTGCGGATGTGCCTGCATATGGGTATGGGACTATGAGATGAATGATCCCTGATCCTAACTACACAACTAGCAGCAGCCGTGGAGCGTACCTACGAGGAACCAAGACACCTCGTCGCTGCCGGAGGACTAAATAAGCCTAAAGCAAGAAAAGGGAAAACTAACTGCCCCAGAGCAGACCCCAAAGGAATAGACAGCCCCCACACGTATTGACGGTGAAACAAGATGAAAACACAAACACAGGTAGGAAAATAGGCTAAGCAAACGATGGGGCCCAAACTAACTAGAAAGGAGAGGAAAGGAAAGACGTCTGCATTCTGCCCAAAACCCTACAAAATAATGTCCAACACTTCTGATAACAAAATTAACCCTGAAGTCACTAGACTTCTCCCACCATATCAGCACTCTGAAATATTCTGAGACAGAGCAAAAAGAGGCCAATCTAATAAGGGACAAGAAGTAAATTGGCAAATACAGATAAATAAGAGTGGAAATTCAGCACAGTCCCAGCCGGGGCTGGCTGACCACACAAAAACTGAATAAAACAACAAAATCAAGTGTGAACATTAGCAGAGAAACTTAGCTTGAGCTGACTGGAACAGAGCTGAGAACCAAGACCTGACAAGCAGAAGGAATCACCAGCACCAGAGTAGGGCGTCGGCTGTCTTAAATTCAATCTGAGATTCCTGAGGTCCAATCGTCATCCTCATTATCAGGTGGCAGATCTCTACTGATTAAATCAGCCTCACTACCTCCTGTTACCACCAGAGGGAGCCTGACTGGTAGACCAGAAAATGAACTCACAACAGACCACTGCACACCCGACAATTCCGTGTCTTCCCTCAAACTGCCTGCCCGTGTATCCTCCCACAAATGCAGGGTGGCGTTCCACCTTGTTGCAACGTCTATGATTAGGCAGTGCTTGGGGAGGTGGAGCAATCGCTGCAGCTTCTGCATATGACTGGAGTGTACGGGCAAGCGACGGATGTGCGAGCACAGTCTTCGCACCTTATGGAGCAGTGATGTTAACTCCGGATAATTATTAAGGAAGCACTGCAGCACCAGGTTCAAAGTGTGAGCCAAGCAAGGTATGTGTGTGAGTTTTGAACGGGCTATGGCTGCCACAAAATTACGGCCGTTATCACTGACTACCTTGCCTGGCTCAAGATGTAGACTGCCGAACCATGACTCAGTTTGTCGCTGCCAGTACCTCCGCGGTGTGTCTGTTGTCACCCAAAGACATAATCTTTAACACAGCCTGCTGGCGCTTACCACTAGCTGTTCGATAGTGGGACACCTCATGTGCAACACTGCCAGCTGCGGATGGAGTGCTCGTGCGACTGCACTCTGTGGATAAGCTTTTGCTTATGGAGGAGGAGGGTCGAAAGCCTACAGCCAACTGTCCTAAACCGTTGGCTAGGCAGCACTGTTCCACCGCCACTGTCCCCTGTGGAGCCTGCATCCACCACATTAACCCAGTGCGCAGTGATGGACAAGTAACGGCCCCTGCCATGCCTACTAGACCATGCATCTGTTGTGAGGTGCACCTTTCCACTCACTGATTGCTTGAGTGCATGGACAATGCGGTCTTTCACATGCAGGTGGAGCGCTGGGATGGCTTTTCGAGAAAAGTAGTGCCGACTGGGTAGGTCATAGCGTGGGACTGCGCAGGCCATGAGTTTGCGGAAAGCTTCGCTTTCTACCAAACGGAAGGGCATCATCTCTAATGAGATTTGTTTTGCAATGTAGGCGTTCAAACACAGTGCACGCGGATGAGAGGATGAGTACTTTCTGGTCCTACTCAGAGCGTCTGGTAGGGTGAGCTGGACTGGAGAGCTGCATATGGGGGAAGTAGCGGTGGGCTGGACGGAGTGAGAGGGGGTTGGTGATGGTATTGATGGTGATGGCCTATATTCATTGTTGTGTTACAAAACCATTGTGATTCCCTGAGTGCTTTGGCCTTGCGACGACACCTCAACATTTAGTCCTGGTGGTGTGCTGAACGGTGGCAGTGGTCTTACAGTGGGGGTAGCGATGGAGCGTTGTTGGCTACCTTCAGTCGGAGCAGGTGCACATGTGCTACCTGAGGTTTTGTAGTCTGTCCACGCTTGCAAGTGCATGTTGATTAAATGTCTAAGCATGCAACTGGTATTCAAATTTCTGAGTTGTTTACCTCGGCTAAAGGTACTTCGCACTTCTTACAGGTAACCTTTGTCCAAAATCCTACTGATGAGGCAAAGAAGTGCCACACTGCACTCTTCCTACTATGGTATACATTTTCTGGCCTTGCGCGCTGTGCTAAGTTGACCGTTTGGCCAAGCTGTCCTGCAACTCTTTTAGTTTTTGGTCCACTTTTTTAGACAGCTACGGGCCTGCCAGATAACCGCTGCTGCGATGTCAATGCCTGCTGCGAATCCTTCTCCTTATCTGAACTATTGCCAGCGCCACCCTCCTCCCCATATGGATGCCAATCCGGGTCAAGAACTGGGTCATCCATCACCTCCTCTTCAAAGTTATCTGCACCTTTCTCTTTACCTTCCTCTGTGTCACTGTGTAAGGTGGTATAGTATGCAGGAAGGGGCACCTGAGTTTCATCAGGGTCAGATTCTGGCTCAGTAGACTGCAAGGGCAATGTAGTGCTCTGGGTCAATGTACCAGCAGAATCATCTAGCAGTGGCTGTGCATCAGTGCACTCCATGTCAGGTTCATCTTGGATTGGGGAATTCAGGGTTTAACTGGATAACCCAGGCATGGTATGTGAAAAGAGCTCCATGGAGTAATCTGAAGTATAGGCTGCCACATCCTTCACTTTTGGTGGGGGTGAAGGACACAAGGAAAGGTGTTTTTCCTGACCAGAACCCTGCACTGACAACTCCGTGCTTGCAGCTTTTGAACATTCAGAAGAGGAGGCAATAGAGCTGGTGGCTGTTTCGGCAATGTACGCTAAAACCTGTTCCTGATGCTCTGGCTTTAAAAGCGGTTTTCCTACTCCAAGAAAAGGGAACCTTACTGGCCTTCTTGGGCCAGACGATGACGCAGGCTCCACACTTCCTGCCTTAGCTGCTATTGTGCTTTTGCCAGAACCTGCCGATGCACCACCACCATCAGTACCAGCTGCTCCCCTCCTGCCCACGTCCGTGGCCTCTTCCACTATACTTCCTCATGTTTAGGAAAATGTACCAAAAATACCAGCAGAGAGATGGTACTGTATGAGGAGCGTCCAGCTGTGTAAGGTGTATTAAAAAAATTAAATCTACGTATATATTTTGTTAGTCACTGACGCTCTCCCAGTATGTATTTGACCATAATCCAACAAGCAGATATACAGAACTGTATCAAGTGTACAGCTGTATATGCTTTCTGTGTAGCTAACAATCTCTGTATATGTATTTACGGAGTGTCACACAGACGCTGGCTCTGTATAAATGTGACTGTAATGCGAACGGCAGATATACAATACTGTTTGAGAATCGGACAGCTCTATACGGTGTCCGTATGGAAAATTGTCAGTCTCCGTCTATTTTTATACAGAGTGACACACTCTGTCTCTGTATAGTTTTGAGCGTAATCAAACAGCATATATACGAAACTGTTTGAAAAGCGGACAGCTCTATAAGGTGTAAGTCTGGAAAAATGGAAAATCTCCTCGGCTTGTTTTTCCAGAGTCACACACAGATAACTTGTATTTGTCCGTGATACCAGACAGTACACGGTAGTGTGTGAGGAGCGTACACCGCTATATGGTGTCTGTATGGAAAATTGTCAATCTCCGTCTATTTTTATATGGAGTGACACACGCTGTCTCTATAGTTTTGACTGTAATCAAACAGCAGATATACGAAACTGTTTGAAAAGCGGACAGCTCGAGAAGGTGTAGGTCTGGAAAAATTGAAAATCTCGGCTTATTTTTCCAGAGTCACACACAGCTCCTATTTGTCCGTGATACAAGGCGGTACACGGTAGTGTGTGAGGAGCGTACACCGCTATACGGTGTCTGTATGGAAAATTGTCAATTTCCATCTATTTTTATACGGAGTGACACATGCTGTCTCTGTATAGTTTTGAACGTTATCATACGAAACTTTGAAAAGCGGAAAGCTCTATAAGGTGGAGCTCTGGAAAAAATGGAAAATCTCCTCGGCTTGTTTTTCCAGAGTCACACACAGCTTCTATTTGTTCGTGATACAAGGCGGTACACGGTAGTGTGTGAGGAGCGTACACTGCTATATAGTGTCTGTATGGAAAATTGTCAATCTCCGTCTATTTTTATAAGGAGTGACACACGCTGTCTCTGTATAGTTTTGACCGTGATCAAACAGCAGGTATACGAAACTGAAAAGCGGACAGCTCTATAAGGTGTAGGTCTGGAAAAATGGAAAAACTCCCCGATTTTTTATCCAGAGTCACACCCTGATAGCTACTATTTGTCCGTGATACCAGCCAGTACACGGTAGTGTGTGAGGAGCGTACACCGCTATACGGTGTGTGAAAAAATGAACGCTCGGTAACTCACCAGAACAAAATAATAAAAGTTGGAGTGCTTTGAAAAAAGCAGTTTGAACAGCAGTGTGCACACAGCAATGCAGCTATCAGGTAGCCTTAAAAAGCAGCTTAATCACCACCAGCGCTGCTGCACACAACAAAAATCCTCCCCTTTCAGTGCACACTAACTGTACAATGAAAAGCACTATCAGCAGAAGCAATTTTTTTTTTCTTCTTCCCTGCCTAACGCTCTCCCTTATTCAGAATCAGCAGCAGCACCTTTCCCTATTCTAAGATCGGCAGAAGTAAGATGGCGGTCACGGCCTTTTATAGCCACTGTGACGCCACACAAAGCCATCCAATCACTTCAATGCCCTTCTCTAAGATGGTGGTGGCCGCTGCCCATGTCATCACGTTGCCCACAGTGTGCGTCCTCCATCATTGGCTGAGAAAAGGCGCTGGAAGCATTATTTGAAATGCGACTTTGACGCTCTGATCGGCGACCTCATGGCCGACCTCACGCTATGGTCGAGTTACGATCGGCGAAACCCGACTTTAGCTAAAGTCGGCGATTTTTTAATTTGACCGACCCGTTTCGCTCAACTCTAATGTTTACCATCAACTGCTCCTATGCAGTTTGGGAAATTGGCCACAGACTGAAAGCCTGCTGCGATCTGCAGCCAAGTCTCCTCGGTTGGGGAAGGCATCACGATGGGCTGCAACTTCTGCCAGATGACGGTACATGTGCACCTCACAATTTGAGAGATGGTGGATTTGCCAAGTCTTCATTAGAGGTGTAAGTATGTATAGATTTCTCCTGTGGTCAAAAATCTGCAAAGGAAAAGAAAAGTTGATTAGAAATGTGACCCTAAGGGAACCTGTCAGTAGTTATGGCCGCTATAAGATTTGGCCACCGCCTTTCTTGGTTTTTCTACAGCGTTCTCGAATGCTGTCGTTTAGTCCCTAGTCCAACAGGAACGATAACAAAAATAATTTTAGGCCAACTTACCTGCAGGGGCCGGTCCAGTCAGATGGGTGTTGCAGATCATTGTCCAGTGCCTCAGCGACGCCCTCCTGCTATGTTCATCGCTCTACTGTGCAGCCGTACTTATCTTCCTTGTTCAAGGGCAGAGCAAATTCATGCATGGTGCAGGGAAACGTCAGAGTCCCAGCGCATGCGCACCTCAGTAATTTGCTCTATCCTCAGCAGGGCAGAAAACTACGCATTCACATTAGAACAATGAAGCAAGCAGGAGGGTGATGTCGCAAGAACATAGGAGGCGCCGGACCCAGACCTGTGACACCCATCCGACCGTACGGCCCCACAGGTAAATATAATAAATTATTTATCTTATCTTGCTTGTTGGACCAGGGGGGGTTAAAGAATTTATTTATACAATGCAGTAGATAAGCCCTGTGTCTGCATCTTAAAGCGGCCAAAAATGCTGACAGGTTCCCTTTAACACGTCACGATATTAACGGTAATGGAAAAATCCTTACCAGATATATATGTGTACAGGTGTGTAATGCATGCGCCAGACATGTAGCAACTGTGTGCTGCACATGTGCCGCATTATTAACACACGGCTGGCCACCGTAGAAGAAAAGCTGCACGCGCTGTTCACCGGCAGCAGGTGCAAAAGACGTCTCATTATAACCTGTTTGCGCCAATCGCCGGCTAAGCCAGGGAGAATAAGGAGAGCATCTTCAGCACCTGCCGCCGGGGAACAGCGCTTACTGTGGCACTTTTTCAGTGGCACCAATATGTGTCACAGGGAGGGCATCCGTGTGTTCTCCGTGTGCATGTGTGTGTGACGGTTTGTGGACCGTGCTGCCGTTAAAAAAAAAAAAATGGACACACACACGGTCCATGAAACCACGCTGACATGTGCATAGACCCAATTATTTGAATGGGTCTTCGTGTGTCAGTGTCTCCAGGACATGTGAAAACTGTCACCACACATACCGGAGACACTGACGTGTGAAAGGAGCCTTATGACTTACAAACCAAAAAATAAAATGATACCGCAAGGTGATGAGCCGCCTTTCCTCAGCAGAGATGGACTTCATCATCACTGTGTCCATGTACGTAAGCTCTGCTCCCAGTATGGTCAGAAGCCGGTCAAATGCCGGGATGGTGAGCTGGCAAAAGGACACAAATTTCTCGGGATATCTGAAAAAAAGGAGTAGGTTAGGTCATATATGGATTATTTTACTGGAACACATTTTACATATGAAATTCTCTTTACTTATGGTTAACTTCCCTCAAATCTTGGTATAGCATGCGAAAGTGACCCTTTCCAGTCCGTTCGGCAGCAATGGGGTGGACCCACATTCTTGTTCTCTTTCTGGGCTGCGAATAAGATAAAAATATGGGTTAGTGCACAACACGCGGAAAAAATACACATGTAAATATTATTTTACACATAGTGTAGCTTACCTACTCTCTTTACTGATTCAGCATTTCGAGCAATACTCCCAACATCAGGAGGCATTGTGGCCTGCGTAGCTGTAAATTAATTTCACCAAGCTCTTCGCCATGCTGTGGGCTCTGTTGTTCGCTCCGCTCTAAATTTGCACGGTTTCCATTCATGATGATGAACAAAGTGTGCTTTGAGACTTTCCAAAATGGAGATTCAGAAGAGGTTGGACTAGGAAATGACATCACATTTTTTTTTCCTTTTTGAAGTTTATGCTCTATATTTAACTTTACAAAAACGCTGACAAATCCATGTAATAAGTAAGATATGTCTGTAAGGTATGACTTCTGGAACCTTTCAGTATCTTCCATTCTCTGAGACTTTGCCTGTCAAATAGCTGCAAACCCCCCCTTCCTCACCCACAACTCTGTGAAATCTGAGATCCCAGGGAAGATTCTTTGCCCTTCCCTCCCTGCACAGGCAGGGGAAACAATTTATTTGTCCTGGCCATGAGGCCAATTCAGTTATGGGGAATATTAAAAGAAGCCCTAGCATGCACTCCGTTCGCGGCAGAAAAATGAAACGGACATTTCTGTGATATGTGCTGACCCGGCTTCACTATGGTGGCTCTTGCGAAGTTCTAACCCCAGCAGAAATGGAGAACTGGATTTCTCTGTTACAGTGTAACATAAGTACTGCATGTTTGGTTTTGAAATATTGTATTCAGCTGGCTAAAAAGGATACCATGTGCGAGTTTATACGAGGTACCCTCTACAAGATTGTTAATTGTCTTAACTTGTATTGAATTTATTGTCTGTACATGTCCCCGCTTAATTGTAAAGTGCTGCGGAATATGTTGGCGCTATATAACTAAAAATTATTATTATTATTATTATTATTATTACAAGATAGTTATAAGTTTTGTACTTAGATTATAACTCCAAGAGTAGGGGGCTGACCCTCTCCAGACGGCCCCTTTCGTGATGTCATAAACCAAAAACTATAAGGCATTCCCTCCCAAAATTATTCAGATGAGCTGGAGGTTTTGATGCCAAAAGGACCCCCCAGATGCAGGGGGACGTGTGGCCCCACCCCGCCTCTTCCCCACATGGTAGCCTACAGACCATCTAAGCAACTGTAAGTTTAATTTCTGCTGTTAATCCCATTTATTTTATATTTGCATTGTACATATCTAATGTCTCAACTTTGTAACATCTTTTATCTGTGTAATCACTGCCCACCTTTTTTGGGAATAAATTGTAAAATTTATTAGTCTGTCTTCATGCTCTAAGAATGAACATACACGTGCCTTTAAGATAATTATGCTACTGATTGGGTTGGCTTTGAACCCCTCTATTAAGTCTATAACTTAAGCAGAGAAATCTGGAGCTGGTGGCGGTGTGGTGTGTCTTGGTTGGTTGGGCTAGCTGGCATTGACGGAAGGGTTTTATACGCTGATTGGGTGGCTGCAGCCAAAGCATTAATAATTCCCTCACTGCAGCAGTCAAATCGCCCGTGCACAACAAGCAGCCCGTCCGGTGTCTAATTATCCTAGGTGTAGTTCCCTGACCTGAGGGTAAGGGGGGTGCCGGAGAGCTGCGAGTTCCAAAGCGGAACTGAAAAGTGGGATATCCATAATTCCCTGCAGTTCGTGGAAGATTGTTAGCAGTGCTGGGGACTAGTGATTGGAAATCTAGTTCATTTTGGTGATTAGTTCACCATGAACTATTTCACTGAAAAGATTAGTTCATTTAGTTCAGTATTTCTCTGGATTCTGCAGAGAGGATATTGATCAGTTCTAGTTCGTTACACAGAAGCTGTGGCTCCTAGGATGAGTTATAATTTTGTTAAAATGATCAGAAATAGTTAATCCATCTGATCATAAACTCTTGTTAAAGGGGTACTCCGTCTGGAGAAAAAAATTCAAAAGTTATTTATTCAAGTTAGTAATTTCCTTTTTTTTCTTTTTTAAATATTCAAGCCTCCCAGTACTTATCAGCTGCTGTATATCCCACAGAATGTCATGCATCATGTGACCTATGAACTGCTGAGCTAAATGTTCTAGTGAGAATGACTCAGGACAGCCTAGTTCAATCTGATGCATCTCACTGAGCCCAGCAGTGCCACCTGTGGTAGTGTAGAGTACTGACTCCTAATGATTGTGTATGAGGGAGCTGAGAAGCAGTTCAGCATCCACCATTGTGAGAACAGAACAGGAGCCAGTGGTAAAGATTTTAGCAAGACTGATCTTCTAGGCTACAGGAGGCTGATCTTATCACAAAGACAGGTGAGGGGCATGAACCACACACAGAAACACTCTCATACACGCTCATATGAGCTGTGTCTGTCTACTGTGCAATTTCAGTTTTTATTAATAACTAACTGAAGAGCCCAGCGCTGCCCGGGCATAGTAACTAACTGTGTTTAGTTATAGCAAATTATAATTATCCTCCATCCCATAGTCCCGTGCCCATATACCCATCATACATATCCACCATCCCATAGGCCCGTGCCCATATACCCATCATACATATCCTCCATCCCATAGTCCCATGCCCATATACCCATCACACATCATCCCCTAGTCCCGTGCCCATATACCCATCACACATCCTCCAATAGTCCCATGCCCATATACCCATCATGCATATCCTCCATCCCATAGTCCAGTGCCCATATACCCATCACAGATCCTCCATTCCATAGTCCCGTGCCCATATACCCATCATACATATCCTCCATCCCATAGTCCCGTGCCCATATACCCATCATGCATATCCTCCATCCCATAGTCCCATGCCCATATACCCATCATGCATATCCTCCATCCCATAGTCCAGTGTCCATATACCCATCATGCATATCCACCATCCCATAGTCCCATGCCCATATACCCGTCATACATATCCTCCATCCCATAGTCCAGTGCCCATATACCCATCATACATATCCTCCATCCCATAGTCCCGTGCCCATATACCCGTCATACATATCCTCCATCCCATAGTCCAGTGCCCATATACCCATCATACATATCCTCCATCCCATAGTCCCATGCCCATATACCCGTCATACATATCCTCCATCCCATAGTCCAGTGCCCATATACCCATCATACATATCCTCCATCCCATAGTCCCGTGCCCATATACCCATCATACATATCCTCCATCCCATAGTCCCATGCCCATATACCCATCACACATCCTCCATCCCATAGTCCCGTGCCCATATACCCATCATACATATCCTCCATCCCATAGTCCCGTGCCCATATACCCATCACACATCCTCCATCCCATAGTCCCGTGCCCATATACCCATCATACATATCCTCCATCCCATAGTCCCGTGCCCATATACCCATCATACATATCCTCCATCCCATAGTCCCATGCCCATATACCCATCACACATCCTCCATCCCATAGTCCCGTGCCCATATACCCATCATACATATCCTCCATCCCATAGTCCCGTGCCCATATACCCATCACACATCCTCCATCCCATAGTCCCGTGCCCATATACCCATCACACACCCTCCATCCCATAGTCAACCATTATGACCTCATAATGAGTGGCGGGGCTTGCAACCTATGATGACATTAGCGTCGCCATGGCAACCATTGTGACATCATAATGAGGGTCGGGGCTTGATGCGCACACACTGTTTCCCCATTATGTAGATAAGGGTATTATGACATCATAATGAGGGGCGGGGCTTGATAACTAAGATAAGCCCCCCTACGCCTGTAATAGCCATGTGTCGGCAGTGCGTCGCATCCCCCCGTCTGACATATTGGTGTCAGTGGGTGGGATCATGGCATATTGGTGGCAGCGGTGGGATAATCATAGAGCATTAGTGATCTGGTTTGAGCAATCATTCCTCTCACTAAAAACCTGCACAGTTCCTGCGGGAATCCTGCGTCATAAGTTTTGGAGAACATACTCGGTGTTTACTAGTCCTGAGACAACTGTGTGTACTTGCAAGTATCCCCTCCCTTCTCTTTGTTTTTCTATCCTATCTTTTATTTGGCAACCATGGCTACGATGGTAGCAGAGTGGTAAAAACAGCATAACAAGGACGTTCTTATTGGCCTTTGCGGGTTGTGGCGGATCGACACCACAAACAAAAACAAAGCCCAACTGATCGCAGCTCTGGTGCAACGGGAAAATGCCCAGAGCCCAGTGGACGCAGAAGCTGGCCCAGTGACAATGGGGCTGCAGCAGAAGCTCCACTCCTGAGCGCTGGCCCCACATACAATCTGGACAGATTGGACCCCTACCTGCAAGCGGCCTTGGATGAACTCCCTGCCAAAGACAGTGAAGGGCGGGTGAGGCTGATCCAGCTATATCGGCAGGAGGCCCAGAGAGCTGAAAGAGAGGCTGAGAGAGCCAAGCGCCAAGCCCAGTGAGGCCCAGCAGCGGGAGGCCCAAACTCAGAGAGACTGCGAACTGGAGGTACTCCGGCAGGGGGAGTACTCCCCACAGCCTGGAAGAGTGAGCCCCACAGCACCCAGAGTCCTAAACCCCAGCCAGAGCATTTTCCCGTGATGGAAAAAGAACGGGGACTTGGACACGTTTCTGCGGGCCTTTGAGAAAGCCTGCAGACAGTACCAGCTGCCTACGGACCAATGGGTAAGGTACTTGACCCCAGGGCTAAAAGGCAAAGCCCTGGAGGCATTTGTTTCTCTCCAGCCAGAAGATAACAACTATGACGCCAAAAAGCAGGCTCTGATCACCAAGTACCGGCTGACACCTGAGGTGTACCGAAAGAAGTTCCGGAACCTCCAACGTGGCCCACACGATAGTTATAGCGATGTGGTGCAAGGACTCAGGACCCACTTTGACCAGTGGATCCATAGACTGTCAGTTGATTCCTTTGACCTGCTATGGGACCTGATGATTGAAGACCAGTTCCTGCATCTTTGCCCAGCTGAGGTCCGACAGTTCATCTTGGACCGAGAACCAACGAATGCAGACAAAGCTGCACAGATTGCCAACAACTATGAGGCCAACCGGAGGCCAGGGACATGGAGGCCAGTCACCGCCAGCTGGAGAGCAGGTAAGCCTGCAACCAACCCCATTGCCACTACCAGCCGTCCCTCCCTCCGGAGGCCCTGTCCCTGTTGCCAAAACAAGGCCTACTACTGACATTTGCCAGTGTTACAACTGCTAACGGACTGGTCATATCAGTGTCACCTGTCCAGAAAAGCAGAAGACCCCCCCCCCCAGCCTTGGCCTCTAGGCCCAACGCCTCTGTTCTTTTGGTGGGAGGTGTGGTGGGGAGGATTGACGACAACGTTCATCCCGTCCAAGTGGGGGCCCATTTTGCTACAGGCCTCAAGGACTCTGGGGCTGAACGAACTCTCATCCGTCCTGGACTGGTGGCCCCTGAAGAGCTTATTGAGGGGAGAACCCTGACTTTCACCGGGATCGGGAGTACCCACTGTCCCTTGCCAGTGGCCCAGGTATTTCTTGATTGGGGTGCTGGGAGCGGGGTGAGGGAAGTGGGAGTGTCCGAAAACCTGCCCACTGATGTTTTCGTGGATACTGACTTGGGGAGGATGGTTGCATACTACATCCCTGACACCCCTCCCCAATCTGATAATAAGGGTAACGTTAACCCCGATGATGATGATGATGATGATGACGGGAAACTGAATGTGTTACCTGCTAATGCCTTGATGAGTAATGATGCAACTAATAACCATTCTCTCCCCAGGAATGATGGTGATGTAAATTTACCAAAGAAATCTGATAACCATTCTTTTCCTAGGAATGATGATGATGTATCTGTGCCGACTGAACCTGTTAACCATTTCTTTGAAGCGGTAGATGTGTCCACAGGTACCGAAGTGCTCAGTCCCATCACTCTGTGGAGTGAGACGGCTGAGGAACCCCTAACAGGAGCAAGCAATGGTGCTGAAGTAAATGGGGAGATGCATGGGAACCGTGAGGAAGGTGATGCCATGCAACTGACCAGTGCCACCGAGGAAGGTAACTGGCCCATAAGTAGCACTGCTCCTGAAGTGTAGGGGGTGGATGGGGAGGTAGAGTCCATAGCAGCGCCGGCTGGTGGGTCTGTAGATATCCCCGGGGAAATAGCATACATAACAGCTGTCACACATCATAGTGCCCAGATCGCAGGTAGTGCCCTGTCTTCTGGACCCTCTTCTGCTACAAGAGAGAATGACTTCAGATTCCTTAGGATAGATTCATGGACTTCATTGCGCTGCTAGACAAATTCACTAATCCAGGTTGTGAGAAAGATTAACTGTTTATTTATTAGGGAAATAAACAGTTAATCTTTCTCACAACCTGGATTAGTGAATTTGTCTAGCAGCGCACTGAAGTCCATGAATCTATCCTAAGGAATCTGAAGTTTTACGGTCACAGAGCTGACCTTTGGACGTGCAGCAAGCTGACTACGATCTTACATGCCTGAACCTCTCCTGAAAAGGGTGAGTAGATTCTAATTTATTCTTCTAACAATAACCCGGATAAGACCCTATTGCGCTTTTTGTTCCTTTAGTTTGATTACAAGAGAGAATGAACCAGAGGTGAACCCAGAGCAGGTTCCTGAGGGTCCCAGTGAGGAAGGGACCCTGATGTCACTTCTGGCTGCCTCCAGCCAGGAGTTCCAGGCCGCTGTACACTCAGATGCGAACCTGGAGAAATTGAGAGACCTTGCCAAGACGCCCACCTCCGAATCTGATAAGGAGAGGGTGTTCTGGGAACGAGGAAGGTTGTACCAGGAGACAGTACCCGGAGAATCCCAAAAGGAGTGATTGAGGGAAAGACAGCTGGTCGTCCCTTATCAGTTCAGAACTGAGTTGTTGCGGATTGCCCATGAGATTCCACTCGCTGGACACTTGGGGGTCGGCAAAACTAAGGCACGGCTCTCAACACTTCTATTGGCCCAAGATGGGGACAGACGTAACAAAATGCTGCCAATACTGTGCCACCTGTCAAAAAGTGGGTAAGGTGGGGCCTGCTCTTAAGGCTCACCTTTTCCCTTTGCCAGTGATAGAGCCTTTCCAGAGAATCGCGGTGGACATTGTAGGCTCACTGGCCGTCCCCAGCAGCAATACATTCTCACTGTGGTAGACTATGCGACCCGGTACCCAGAGGCAGTAGCTCTGTCTTCAACCAGGGCAGATAAGATGGCTGATGCACTGGTGACCATTTTTTCAAGGGTAGGATTTCCCAGGGAGATGCTTACCGATCAAGGGACCCAATTCATGTCTCGCCTGATGGAGGGTCTCTGTGAGAAAATTCAGGTGAAGCACCTGGTATCGAATGCGTATCACCCAGACCAATGGTTTGTGTGAACGCTTCAACGGTACCCTCAAACAGATGCTCTGCATGCTGGTTGAGACCCAATGGCGCGACTGAGAGCGGTACCTCACCTGCTGTTCGTTTACAGAGAAGTTCCGCAGGCCTCGACGGGGTTTCCCCCATCGAGCTCCTGTATGGCAGGTGAGCCTGGGGACCCCTTGGGTTGATAAGAGAATCCTGGGAAGATGAGCTGAACCCCACAGAAGTGTCCATCGTGGATTATGTCACGCGCTTCCGTGACAAGATGCAGACCTTGACGCAGTTGGTGCATAACAACATGACGCAGGCTCAGGCTGACCAGAAGCACTGGTACGACCAGAACACCCGGGAGCGGACCTACCAGGTGGGTCAAAAGGTGTGGGTGCTGGTCCCCGTACCAACGGATAAGCTTCAGGCAGCCTGGGAAGGCCCGTACGTCATCCACCAACAGCTCAACCCGGTCACCTACGTGGTTACGCTTGACCATGCTCGGGGTAGGCGCAAGGCCTTTCACATCAACATGCTGAAGGCTCACCACGAATGAGAAGCCTGCGTCCTACCGGTCTGCAACCTGTCCGAGGATGGGGAGGAAGATCCCCTGCTGGACATGCTGGCCAAGGCCAATGGGTCCATTGAGGACATGGAGATAAGTGATTTGTTAACCACACCCCAGCGGTCGCAGTTGGCCACCCTGGAACCCTTCCGGGCTGTGTTCACCAACTGACCTGGGAGGACAGAGTTAGCGGTTCATGAGGTGGACACCGGGAATCACGCCCCACTACGGCAAACACCTTATCGGATCTCTGAGGAGGTGCAGCAGGTTATGCGCCAAGAGATCAATGAGATGTTACAGCTGGGGGTGATTTGACAGTCAAAAAGCATATGGGCTCGCCTGTAGTTCTCGTGCCCAAAAAGGATCGGACCACCCGGTTCTGCGTGGACTACAGGGGGCTCAACGCCATCACAACCTCTGATGCACACCCGATGCCACACATCGAGGATCTGCTTGAGCGGTTGGCAAAAGCAAAATACATATCCATCATGGATTTGAGTCGGTGATACTGGCTAATTCCCCTGAGCCCTGAGGCGCAGGAGAGATCCTCCTTTATCACCCCCTTTGGACTGTAAGAGTCCTCAGTCATGCCCTTCGGCATGAAAAATGCCCTCCCACTTTCCAGCGGATGGTCAACCACCTGCTTCGGGGACTGGAGTACGCGGTGGCGTACCTGGATGACATTGCCGTCTTCAGTTCCACCTGGGAGGAACACCTTCAGCAACTCCAGGAGGTGCTCAAGCGTCTTCACCAGGCAAGCCTGACCATCAAGCCGGGAAAGTGACAGATGGGCATGAGCAAGGTCCACTACCTGGGGCACCGGGTAGCCGGGGGTTCCATGATTCCGTAGCCAGAGAAAGTGGATGCAATGGTGTAGGCATTGCAACACTTGCAGACCTACCTGTACGGGCGCACCTTCATGGTGGTAACCGACCACAACCCTCTGAGCTGGCTGCACACAGTGTCCGGAACTAACAGAAGGTTGCTCCGCTGGAGCCTTGCCCTTCATCAGTACGACTTTACCGTACAACACATAAAGGGCAGCGAGCATGGGAATGCTGATGGGTTGTCCCGCCAGGGCGAACCCGCTGAGGTGCGCAGGGCAGATTACCGTCAGGTTATGCCTCCGTAGCGCACTCAAAAAGGGGAGGTGTAATGATAAGTAAGATATGTCTGTAAGGTATGACTTCCGGAACCTTCCAGAATCTTCCATTCTCTGAGATTTTGCCTGTTAATTAGCTGCAAAACCCCCTTCCTCACCCACAGCTATGTGAAATCTGAGATCTCAGTGAAGATTATTTGCCCTTCCTCCCCCTCCCTGCACAGGCAGGGGAAAGAATTTCTTGTCCTGGCCATGAGGCCAATTCAGTTATGGAGAATATTAAAAGAAGCCCTAGCGCGCACTCTGTTCGCGGCAGAAATATGAAATGGACATTTCTGTGATATGCGCTGAACCGGCTTCACTACGGTGGCTCTTGCGAAGTACTAACCCCAGCAGAAATAGAAAACTGGATTTCTCTGTTACGGTGTAACATAACTACTGCATGTTTGGCTTTGAAATATTGTATTCGGCTGGCTAAAAAGAATGATACCATGCGCGAGTTTATACGAGGTACCCTCTACAAGATATTTATTATAAGTTTTGAGGTTAAATTATAACTCCAAGAGTAGGGGGCTGACCCTCTCCAGATGGCCCCTTTCGTGATGTCATAAACCAAAACCTATAAGGCATTCCCTCCCAAAATTATTCAGATGAGCTGGATATTGATGCCAAAAGGACCCCCCAGATGCAGGGTGACATATGGCCCCACCTCCTCCCCACATGGTAGCCTACAGACCATCTAAGCAACTGTAAGTTTAATTTCTGCTGTTAATCCCATTTATTTTATATTTGCATTGTACATATCTAATGTCTAACTTTGTAACATCTTTCATCTGTGTAATCACTGCCCACCTTTTTTGGGAATTATAAAATTTATTAGTCTGTCTTCATGCTCTAAGAACGAATGTACACATGCCTTTAAGATAATTACGCTATTGATTGGGTTGGCTTCGAACTCCTCTTTTAAGACTATAACTTAAGCAGAGAAATCTGGAGCTGGTGGCGGCATGGTGTGTCTTGGTTGGTTGGGCTAGCTGGCAGTGATGGAAGGGTTTTATATGCTGATTGGGTGGCTGCAGCCAAAGCATTAATAATTCCCTCACTGCAGCGGTCAAATCGCCCGTGCACAAGCAGCCCGTCCGGCGACTAATTATCCTAGGTGTAGTTCCCTGACTGACCTGAGGGTAAGGGGTGTGCCGGAGAGCTGCGAGTTCCAAAGTGGAACTGAAAAGTGGGATATCCATAAATCCCCACAGTTCGTGGAAGCTAAAAGTGGTGGGGACATCCAAAGTAACCCCCCCTGTGATAAATTGATAGGGCAAGACTAGCTTGCAGGTTTTTTATCACATGGTATCAGCGGTGGGATAAATAAGATAAGCCCCCTGCGCCTGTGATAGCTGTGTGTCGGCAGTGCATCACATCCCCCCGTCTGTGGTATATTGGTGTCAGCAGGTGGGATCATTACAATCCGCATGAAAATCGCAAGCAAATCCGCAATTAAAATGCATCAAATCCGTAGAAAAAAAAAAACGCAGAGAAAGCCCATCAAAAACTGCAATTAAAAACCGCACCAAAAAAATTAAAATTCGCACATAAAACGCGCAAAACCACAATAAAGATTACCAAATCCGCAGCTGCGTTTTCTGCCAGGAGATGCAGATTTTGTGCAGAAAATTCTGTACACAAATCTGCAACGTGTGCACATACCCTCAGGGGATTGATTCTCGAATTGCTTGAGTTTGCATTAACACATGATTTTTTCGTTTTCATGGGGTCCTTTTTCCTGCAGCTCCAGGGTACAGCCATGGGAGCGGCCTTTGCACCCTCCTATGCTAATCTGTTCCTGGGACTGTGGGAATGGGACCTCTTCCTGTCAAAGCAACAGGCATCAATGGATCGGGTCCATTGATGACATTCTCTTGATCTGGCAGGGACCAAACCGGCGAAAAACAATCATTTAATATCCGTTTGACCTTTTTTTGCCATACTGAGAAAGTGGAATTTCTGGGTGTCGTGGTGAGGAAAGATTCCACCGGTCTGGTACAGACTGAAATCTTCCGCAAGCAGAAAAAAGCTGAAAAAAAACACTGCAAAAATGTAATGTGTGAACATAGCCTAAATGGTAATCATAATCTGCTCCTGCCTATTCATCTGTCTCCACATCCTCCTTGCCCCAATACCCGTTACCTGCACTCAGACAGATCCTTGATGATGATGGCTCATGTAGCTTAATATGTAAATCTTTATTAGAATCATGGCCGTAGCGGACATAACAGCTCGTTCTTCCAATTGTGTCCCCCTGTTCACTTATAGATTGTAGATGGTAAACAGCGGAACCGCACTCCTGTAACTGGTGAATTGTGCTACATTGTATCGTTTGTATTGTCTGTACATGTCTCTGATAAATCTTTATGACTCACACCATCGGCTCGTATGGAGAATCTGCCATGTGCACCGGCACACCGGCTCTTCATGGTGCACAGGAACAGCACCGGTACCTATAGAGCGCTCGTCTGAACGAGCCCTGGGGAAACTAGTCACGGAGCCGTCAGGAGGACGGACACTCGGCTTACTCTAATCCCTGCACTATGGCAATCACCGTAAACATACCAGTAGACCCACTAGTCAAAGGCTAATGAAAAATGGAACAAAAAACCAAAGGAGCAACTCAAAGCTTTATTGTAAATCCCATAACACTGCAGCGGGCGGATGTAAGACTTCCTGTGCAAGATGGGAAAGGAGGAAACAAAATCTCCCACAGACATAATTTGCACTTATTGATGCATATCTGGTCAATATCTTGAATTAGCATTTGGCAATCAACAGAAGAAATGAGACTTCAGTATAAGAACATCTTTCATGTTTCGGATCTCCTCCCGGCTTTGGCGGCTTACAAATCATAATGCAGGATACTAAATATATTGCAAATTTCTTTATTTTTTGCCCAATCCCATCACTTTTATCCTTAAATACAATTTGTATGAAGATCAAAACTGACACAACATATACATGTACAATCATCATGTTTCTGTTCTCCTTATGGCCACAATTATTGTCCTCAAAGGATCCAGGCCACAGATGACCTCAGCTAAATGTAATGTAGGTGTTCGGCAAATCCAGTGCATTCCAGAAAAAAGACTGCCCCCGTTAACCCCTTAGTGACAGAGCCAAATCTTAAAAATCTGCCCAGTGTCACTTTATGTGGTGATCGCTCAGGAACGCTTCGACAAATTCCAGTGATTTTGAGATTGTTTTATCGTGACACGATATACTTTACAATAATGGTAAATTTAGGTTGATAGTTTTTATAAATAAACACAAAACGAATCAGAAATTTGACAAATGTAAAAAAATAGCAATTTTCAAACTTTGAATGATTATCTCTTTAATTCAGATCGAAATACCATAGCAAAACATTAATACATAATATTTCCCACATGTCGCTTTACATCAGCACCATTTGTAAAACGTTATTTTATTTTGTTAGCACTTTAGGAGGTATAAAAATCTGACAGTAATTTTTCATTTTTTCATGGAAATTTACAAAATTATTTTTTTAGGGACCTATCCAGGTCTGAAGTGACTTTAGGGGTCCTATATATTGGATAATCCCCAAAGTGAAAAACAGCACCTCTTGACATACTGAAAACTTCTGTCAGGTAGTTTATTAACCCTTCAGGTGCTTTTCAGGAATTAATACAAAGTGGCATGATAGGAATGAAAAAGTTGATTTTTACAACCTGACTTTTGAAGAGGCCGCTACATACAGCAGACTCTAAGGCCTCTATATACAGCAGACTATAAGGCCGCTATATACAGCAGACTCTAAGGCCTCTATATACAGCAGACTCTAAGGCCTCTATATACAGCAGACTCTAAGGCCTCTATATACAGCAGACTCTAAGGCCTCCATATACAGCAGACTCTAAGGCCGCTATATACAGCAGACTCTTAAGGCCTCTATATACAGCAGACTCTAAGGGCACTATACACAACAGACTCTAAGGCCTCTATATACAGCAGACTCTAAGGCCTCTATATAAGGCAGACTCTAAGGCTAGTTTCACACTAGCGTTTATGAGCGCAGCGACGGCCTACGCACGGCCGCCGCTAAGCCCCGCCCCCTGCCGGTAGCTCCGCCCACCGGCGCATGATGCTGCATGCTCCCTGCGTCCCCTATCTTTATCACAGGGGGCGCAGGCCGTGCGCAGTATGCGTTTGGCGGCGCATGCGCCTTTTTGACGGTGCGCCGACGCAACCAAACTGCAGCAGGTTGCGTTTGGCGCAGGTCGGCGCACCGTCAAAAGGACGCATGCGCCGCCAAACGCATACTGCGCACGGCCTGCGCCCCCAGTGATAAAGATAGGGGACGCAGGGCGCATGCAGCGTCATGCGCCGGTGGGCGGAGCTACCGGCGGAGGCGCGGCAGGGGGCGGGGCTTAGAGGCGGCCGTGCGCAGGCCGTCGCTGCGCTCATAAACGCTAGTGTGAAACTAGCCTAAGGCCGCTATATACGGCAGACTTTAAGGCCTCTATATATATGGCAGACTCTAAGGCCTCTATATATGGCACACTCTAAGGCCTCTGTACATGGCAGACTCTAAGGCCTCTAAATACAGCAGATTCTAAGGCCTCTATATACAGCACACTCTAAGGCCTCCATATACGGCAGACTCGAAGGCCTCTATATACAGCAGACTCTAAGGCCACTATTTGGTTGTGAATTGCCACAGCAAACATCAGGCCAACACAATCATGATCTCAGGGTGCAGATGGGGATAAAGAGGGAGAAGCCACACTTTTAAACATTTATGATATAGTTACTACTGACAGCAGCATCTAAAGGGTTAAACTGATATGGACGGTGACAACACTGATCGTGGCTGATGCAGCAAGTTGTCAGCTATAGTGGACAGCCGACAGCTGCTGGATTGTCACATGTATTGAGATGCTATTCCCGTATATCTCAGGTCATTTAAAAGATGTATTAACGGTCATTAAGGGGTTAAATTGGAAACACTGACACTCACCTCTTGTGCCGATGCCATTTCAACGGTCTGCACTCGCTCTCCCCGAGCTGACGTGAGGTTGTTACGTCACATGAGCCCTGCGCGCAATCAGCGCCGGCGTCACTGTCCTCGCCTTCAGACATATAAGTAATTAACAGGAAGTCAGAGCTTATGTGCCCGACTGCTGGGAACAGTGAAGCCGGTGCTGACTGAGCGCAGTTTCGGGAGAGCGAGTGCTGACAGCGCTAAAATGGCACAGGAGGTGAGTATAAGTGTTTCTAATTTAGCGAGGGTAAACATTCAAGATTGAGAAAGATTTTATAGCAGTGGACAAATTCTTTAAAGTTTACAAACAACATTTTTACATTTTGAAACAAAGTGGTATATTCTTTGTAAAACTGTAAAAAAAAATGTAGATAATTGTAAAAATGTTTCATATTAAACAGCTCCCCCCTGTGTGTGACTTCTCTGATGACTATGAAGTTTGTCTTTGCTAATAAAGCTTTTTCCACATTCTGAGCACGAGTACGGCTTCTCTACTGTGTAACTTCTCTGCTGTTTCACCTGAAATGATTCCTTTAAAGAAACATTTTCTACGCTCTGAACATGAATTTTCTTATGTCTGAGAAGACTTGATTCATATATAAAAGAGATCCCACATTCGCTACATGTAACTGGATTCTCTCCAGTGTGATCTCTTTGATGATCACTTAGCAGGGCTTCAGTATTAAAACATTTTCCACATTCTGAGCATGAATACGTTTTTTTTTCTGTGTGAACACTCTTATGCGTATTAAAAGCTAATTCATATAAAAAACATTTCCCACATTCTGAGCATGAATACGGCTTTTCTTCTGTGTGCATTTTCACATGATTTATAAGATTTGATTTACTCACAAAGGATTTTCCACATTCTGAACAAGTATACGCATTTCCTGTGTGAATTCTCTCATGTGCAGTAAGACTTTGTTTATATTTAAAAACGTTATGACATATTGAACATGAATACGGCTTCTCCCCTGTGTGAGTTCTCTGATGTCTAATAAGACTTGAATTACAAGTAAAACATTTTCCACATTCTGAACATGAATACGGCTTCTCTCCTGTGTGAATTTTCTCATGTGTAACAAGATTAGATTTAGCCATAAAACATTTCCCACATTCTGAACATGAATACGTTTTTTTTTCTGTGTGAACACTCTTATGCATATTAAAAGCTGATTCATATAGAAAACATTTCCCACATTCTGAGCATGAATACGGCTTTTCTTCTGTGTGCATTTTCACATGATTCATAATATTTGATTTACTCATAAAGAATTTTCCACATTCTGAACATGTATATGCATTTCCTGTGTGAATTCTCTCATGTGCAGTAAGACTTGCTTTATGTTTAAAAACTTTAGGACATATTGAGCATGAATACGGCTTCTCTCCTGTGTGAGTTCTCTGATGTGTAATAAGACTTGAATTAGAAGTAAAACATTTCCCACATTCTGAACATGAATACGGCTTCTCTCCTGTGTGAGTTCTCTGATGTGTAATAAAACTTGATTTAGAAGTAAAACATTTCTCACATTCTGAACATGAATACGGCTTCTCTCCTGTGTGAGTTCTCTGATGTGTAATAAAACTTGATTTAGAAGTAAAACATTTTCCACATTCTGAACATGAATACAGCTTTTCTCCAGTGTGAATTTTCACATGTGTAACAAGATTAGATTTACCCATAAAACATTTTCCACATTGTGAACATGAATACGGCTTTTCTCCTGTGTGAATTTTCATATGAGTCATAAGATTTGATTTACTCATAAAGAATTTTCCACATTCTGAACAAGTATATGCATTTCCTGTGTGAATTCTCTCATGTGCAGTAAGACTTCTTTTATATTTAAAAACTTTATGACATTTTGAACATGAATACGGCTTCTCTCCAGTGTGAATTCTCTGATGTGCAACAACATGTGATTTTAAAGCAAAACATTTCCCACATTCTAAACATGAATATGGCTTTTCTCCTGTGTGAATTCTCTCATGTATACCAAGATTAGATTTAACCAGAAAACATTTTCCACATTGTGAACATGAATACGGCTTTTCTCCTGTGTGAATTTTCACATGAATCGTAAGATTTGATTTACTCATAAAGAATTTTCCACATTCTGAACAAGTATATAAATTTCCTGTGTGAATTCTCTCATGTGCAGTAAGACTTTTTTTATATTTAAAAACTTTATGACATTTTGAACATGAATACGGCTTCTCTCCAGTGTGAATTCTCTGATGTGTAATATGACTTGATTAATGAGTAAAACATTTACCACATTCTGAACATGAATACGGCTTCTCTCCTGTGTGAATTCTCTCATGTGTAACAAGACTAGATTTAAATATAAAACATTTTCCACATTCTGAACATGAATACGGCTTCTCTCCTGTGTGAATTCTCTCATGTGTAACAAGATTAAATTTAAATATAAAACATTTTCCACATTCTGAACATGAATACGGCTTCTCTCCTTTATGTATCCTCCGATGTCTAAAAAGATATTTGTGTGAAAAGCATTTCTTACATTCTGAACACGAATACGGCTTCTTTCTTGTGTGACTTCTCTTATATTTAACAAGATGTTCTCGATGTACATTAAGGGTAATGAGGTTTTCTCCTGAGGACTGACACAGGATATCTTCATCTTTGACATTATATTCTAGCGAGAACATCACATTTCCTCCAGAACGATAACTTGCATTATCTGTTTTAAAAAAATGATATTTTTATTTACATCACAATTTTAAATGTAAAGGCTCATCCATATCCCATCTTTGATCCAGGATAGGGAATCTAGAAGAAATATTCTGGCATCCAAAGCATGTCCCCCAATCACAAGGGGAACAGAAGGTGCAGGATATGGGATCCTCCAATGGTTCTTGCTTCCCCATGTCGGGATCCCTCAGATTACTCTTTCATCTGAAGGACCGATGTTCTTGGGTGTGAAGCATCATATGTCTCTAATTAAATCAGCTCCGTGGAGAAGAACTACACAGACACCAGCTGTATGGTACAACTCAGGATGCCTCCAAGACGCCTCTGGCTTATCAGTTAGGCTTCCGTCTTTTATAGTAAAGAATTTAAACATTTTACAGACATGCGCAGTACAAATGATTTTACAACTTGTTTTAGACAAAGAAAGTCATTTAGGCGAAAAAGCAGAGGTATTTGACCTTGGTTCACAAGGGAGATGTCTGAGACATCTCCTCGAAGAACAGATAAGGTTTTAAACAAGAGAATGCAACATAGACAGAACTCAATTTAACTCCTTCAGTTCCTATCATTCCCCCCTTTGACATCTTCATTTTCCACAATCTGGAACACTGGATCCTGCAACAACAGCGGATAGTGGCTCGTTCACCAGGTACTATCCCAGGCCGACGGGTTGCCTGAGGGAGACAGGTCTTCTACCTTCTCCATCCCCCAGATACTGAAGCCACGTCCATCATTGCAAGAGTACGCTCCTTCATGCCAGAAATGAGATGTCAATCTAGGACTCAAAGGAATAATAGTTAAATTCTTGTTGTTTACAGTCAAACTTCCTTATCTATTTCTACATCTTTTCTTGCATACAGAGATACACCAAAAAACAAGTTTCAATAGCACATATATTACGAAGATACAAACAACAATGATTTTGGACAGCAACGGTGGTGTTCAATATATCCAATATATCCCATATTTGGTCATCTAAGTAATCTGTAGCCCTGACTAATTTATCCCACATTTGAGTAATCATAGGATAAATAAAAATAGAGCTGACAATTTTATTAGCCACACTCATCTGCACTATATGTGGTCTCCCAGAGAGGCGAGGTGTATTGTCAGCAGCTCTTTTGTACAACGTGTGTTTAGGTATGCTCTGAGTATTCAACTGGTCATTCGGAATAACAAAGGTAGCTGGAGTCAAACGACCCAGAGTACAAGCACCTTTTACCCCTACTGGCAACCATTTATATGCATTGTCTCCACATACCCAGAACATGTCACTAGGTAGGTCCCATAGGGCTGAATGTTGTAATACCAGTCTATGAACTAAATCTATGAACGCAGATACATTCTGAACCATACACCAATTTGGAAGTTGTCCTAAAGGGCTACACTACCCTACATCGGGATTTCCACAGGTGGGAGTTCCTTTCTCATATCCAGATGACTCGTTGCAAGGTATATTACCTGAAATATTAAAACAAGTTTCATTATTGCCCTGGGGAAATAAATTGGAATACTCCCAGGACGTGTTATGCAACCTTCTTTCTAGCAGTATTGGTTTGAAGGCATCAGTAGAGTGGGAAGTTACATTAAAACTAACTTGTAGGCCATACATTGGAATTTGCCCCAGGTAGGTTAATCGAGTTCTATTCCTGGGTACCCAAGCCCCCCCTTTATATGCCAGATATTGAAGGTATGTGTTACTTCCTGAAAGATTACCCTGCCACCAAGGGTATCCTACCCATCCCACAATAGGTATACCAACAGTTGTGTTCCATAACTTCACATTATTTGTGGCATTATTAGCAAGTGTATCAGAACAACTGGTCCAGGCAAATAATTCCTCGGGTGGCATAGGAATAACAAGGAACGGAATACTAGTGGCTGATACTGGTGAATGTGTGCAGATCCAGCAAATGATTTGACCAATCATTCAGTAATTTTTCATGATGTTGTATAAACTTATTATTCAAGGACATTGGAGAATTTAGATTGTCCCACGCAGCTACCATTATTACAGATAATGCAACAAAACCAAACCAAAACATTATGCACTCTTATGCTTTGTTAACTCCTGTGGCTAGTTTGCAATGCGATGCGTGGATCCAGGTTGGTCGTCCTTCCAACTTAACAGAAGTAGGCGTTATTAGGAGTACTTGGTAAGGTCCTTGATATCGGGGTTCAAGGGTCTTTCTGGAGTGTTTCTTGACATATACGTAATCACCAGGTTGTAGACAGTGAGTTCCTTCCACACTATCTGGATCTGGAATGGAAGAGAAAACTAGAGAATGCATTTGAGTTAAATGCTTTTGCAACTGGATTACATAACTTGTCAAATTATCCACATTAAGTGTTAAGACCTGTGGGTAGTACAACCCTGTGTTCGGTGGTCTTCCAAACAGTATCTCGAAGGGTGACAGTTTAGTTTTCCCCGTGGGTGTGTACCTTACTGAGAATAATGCTAATGGGAGACACTCTGGCCATGGTCTATGGGTCTGCTCCATGGTTTTCTGTATTTTCAATTTCAGTGTCCCGTTCATTCTTTCTACCTTCCCTGAACTCTGTGGGTGGTAGGGTGTATGAAATGCCTGTTCTACACCTATCATTTGCATTACATTTTGCATTACCTCAGCAGTAAAGTGTGTACCTCTGTCTGATTCAATTGTTTCAGGGACACCGAATCGTGGTACTAGTTCCATCACCAGTTTCTTTGCAGTGGCTCGAGCTGTAGCCGTTTTCACCGGGTAGGCCTCTGGCCATCCAGAGAAGAGATCTACACATACTAGGATATTTGCATACACTCCTACCTTGGTAGCTGTATGTCGTCAATCTGCCGTCTCTGAAACGGGTAGAGAGGCCTAGGTGTCGCTTTCTTAGGGACTTTTACTGTTTTACCTGGGTTGTGCTGTGCACAGATGAGGCATGATTGTACAAGTTTCGCGGCTGTGCAACTGAAGCCAGGAGCGATCCAGAAGGCATCTACCATGGCACACATGTGACTTTTTGAGGTGTGATTGGGGCCATGTGCTGCTTGCGCCATGATTGGGAACAGGGACTTTGGTGGGCACATTTTATCCTTATTCTCCCATACTCCATTTGAGTTCAGCTCAGCTCCCAGTCTCCCCCGGTGTACCTTCTCTGTTTGGGCAGCCTTTTGCTGGAGGGATTTCAGGACATCTAGATCCAATGTGGCTGGAATACGCTGACTCCCCGCCACCGTCCACTGCTCTCTCTAGGCCGCCTTGTGCTATTTTAGCAGCCTCGTTCGCCCTTCTATTGCCCTCTACCTCCACGGAGTCACCTTTGTGTGTGCTTTTACCTTGACAATGCCAACCTGGACTGGTAACATCAATGCCTCCATCAATTGTTTCACCAGCTCTGCATTTTTAATGGGCTTCGAATCTGTGAAAATATTAGCGACTTTACCTGCAGCGGCTCTACACGCCTCAGTGAGTGCCTTCAACTCTGCCTCCTGCGCCGACATGTGAGGAGAGAGTGGTTCCGCTCGGATTACCTCATGTGAGGATACTACTGCATATCCAGTGTAGAATCGTCCATCCTGGTGGTATCTGGGGCCATCTACAAAAAAGAAACTCAAAGTCTGCATTAGGAACAGATTTTTCATGAATGTATGCAAACCCAACTGTCTCCTGACTCATCAGTTCTATGCAGACATGTTCATGCGTCATGTCAAAGTATCCTTCCTCACTTGCCAATACGGTCACCAATTCCCCCTTTTCTGAATCCATAGGCAGGAGGGTGGCTGGATTCAGAACGTTACATCTTTTGAGGAGTGACATACTCAGGAATTAGTAGAGCACACTCAAGTCGGAGCTGTCTGGCCCTAGACAGATGTTTTGGTTGAACTTGTAGGAGTATGGCATGGATGTCATGTGGGGAATAGATTGTCAAAAGAAACGTCAGTGTCATCTCACATGCCTTCCCTATTACGTCTCCACTTTTTTCCTTGTGCTCCAGCATACATGACAGGTCGTTTTATTATCCTTGTTTGCTCAATTTCTTTAGCTACCTTAAGGAGGTCTTTCGGATCTACATGTCTCCATTCAGGTCTGGCTGTCTGTACTGCGTCTCGTAAGTCTTTGTTCATACCGTCAATGAATGCATTCACCAGTATTCTAACATCAAGTGGGTTTATGCAAATGTACCCCATGTCTGCCCATTTCAGCTGTAACCGTCCAAAGTACATCTCTACACTCTCTCCTCTTTGCTGTGTCACATTAGTCAGGAGTACAGACTGCTCTGATTGTTCCACTGCAGCCCATTGTCTTAGTGACTCACAGTACGTCTCCCCAGATTGTGCAGATTTATCATCCATGCCCCAAGCCTGATTCTTTGTCACATCTGTATGTGTCTTAATTATATGATCTAGTGCGTCACCTGCCTTTAAACTCATCAACCTCTCTAGGTCTGCCCAGGTACACTTATATGTCTGCTGTACTTCCTTTATGTGTCTGTAAAACGGGAATGGTTGGTCTTCAGGGGCAGGCAGCTGCTTCAGCAAAGCTAGCTGGTCAGAGGGGCTCCAGGGATAATACACCTGTATCTTTCTTATTCTAGTCACACTTCTAGGTCCTGATGGGGTTGGCCGTCTGATGTCTACTGTCAGCTTACTCCTCAAGGGCCAATGTCCCTACTACCCACTATCCACACTATTATGTCAGCTTCTTATGATCTTGTCTGGATAGGATTTAGTGCAATTCTCTTAGGTCAGTAGCACAGGTCACACAAGTAGCTATTCAGTCTGGGTTTGTCTGAGTCTGACCACAGTGTTTACAAGTCCATCTGTTTTGTCTGGGTCTCTGGTTACACTTTGTCAATCAAACATTCATAATACACCTTCCACACTGCTGCACATTCTCAAGCATCATTTATTCACTTGCTATTTTCTTCCCTTGTCTGTGCCTTTTTGTACATCCAAACATTCACACTCTGGTATTTTTGCCTTTTTCAATATTTGTCCCACTTGTTTTACTGCTTCCTTCCTTCTCTGTCTCTTGTAATTTGACACAATTTGCTATACAAATCAATCACACAACTAGAAGCAGGTTCAAACACATTAATGACCAAGCAATCACTTACAATTCCCTTCTAAATTAGGCACCATATCTTACTTTTAACTTCCAATCTTCAATTAAGTACTGTTGCTTTAAAATGCACAATTCTTTCAGCGTGTACCTTACGGATAGAATTACAGAGAATTTTGAGCACAGCTCACACTCAGCAGAGATAAGAGCGAAGGGAGAAGAAAAACTACGCAGCGGTATCATTCCCCCCTCCCATCAGAATGCAGCGTCGTCCTTCACAGAATTCTGTAGTTCTTTAGACTTATCAAAATCAATTTCTACAAAGAAACTCAAAATCACGGGATTTCACTGTAAGAGCAGATAACTGTATAATGAGATTAACCATGCCTTGCCCTTTTTCTGGCCAAATGCATTCAGGAAACTTTACAATGTAATGCCACATATAACACGAACTATATCATTACTCAATTCATTCAGTCTCAGATGTAGATTTGAAATATCTATAACGCATCTGTCCGGGATTCCACCACAACTAGAAAGGTCACAAATCTCTTGACACAAAAATGATGTGTGATGATTCATTCATACGTGCTCATTCACTGATTTTTTTTTTTTTTTTTATACTCAATTACTCATCTCTCATCTTATTCAGAGGTTCTCATAGACATATATACAAGGATTCACACAGCCTGCCTATCTTGCACTTTGGATTTGATTAATACTTTTTCCAGGTTCTTTGCTGCACTACTTCCATATCCATCCTCAATTATATCACATAACCGATTTCCTTCTTCAGGTATCTTTCCCTGACTGTTCCCCATCTTATCTTTTATTCTTATCCTGTCCCTCTTGTTGTCTTCCTGTTAGTCCCCTGCCTTAGGTGGTGTATTGGGTAAGCTCAAGACTAGGCTCTACTATACCTCGTTACCTTCTTCCTAAGGTGCTAACAGGCTAAATGGAGTGTCTGTTCCTCGGTGTACTACGTGTTTCGTGTACTTATATGCTATGTAGCATCCGAACAGAAATACTCCCACAACACACAGGATTGTAAATAAAGTGTCCATCTACTGGGGTTCTTCAGTCATATCCTGTCACAGGCTCATTTCACGGTCCTGTGCTCATTCGGTCACACTCTTATCTGTCACAAGGTTTATTCGTAAAGGGTGTTGATTTAAGCTTAGGCGGTGACCTCCCCGAAAGGACGCTGTCACATGGCCCAGTTAGGCAATATCACCACTCTTTGAACGAATACCTACTGTGCAGCTTATTTGTCTACTTTCCACAACCTTTCAAATCAAAGTAGCCATTCAACAACCTCCTCTATTCCTAGTGCGGAACCGTCTATTGTGAAAAACTTGTCCGTCCGGGCTGCGCAGTATGAACTGTTCACCCAGCCTTATATTCCATAATGTCAGACCTCTCCCATTTTGATTTGCATCAGCTCTTTTTCTAAAAATAGCTGTGCACACACAGAACCTACAGTAACCTCTCATTCGAGCAGAAATTACATATGCGTGTCACACCCGATTTCCTCAGAGTTCTTATATGGACCTGATTTTACGGCCCCCTCCTCTACTAGATTCCCCTTTATACGGACCTTAGTTATAATGATAGATTATGAAGAGCAGAGAAGAGAAAAATTGATCTCTTACCTGGCCAGGTGTTTAGGTCTGCTGTTCACAATTTCATCAGTAACTGGAGTGGTCTGTAGATCGGGTAGTCTTGGAGAGGTGCCTATATCAGGTCCCTGTTTCGGGCGCCAGGAAACTGTCGGGATCCCTCAGATTACTCTTTCATCTGAAGGACCGATGTTCTTGGGTGTGAAGCATCATATGTCTCTAATTAAATCAGCTCCGTGGAGAAGAACTACACAGACACCAGCTGTATGGTACAACTCAGGATGCCTCCAAGACGCCTCTGGCTTATCAGTTAGGCTTCCGTCTTTTATAGTAAAGAATTTAAACATTTTACAGACATGCGCAGTACAAATTATTTTACAACTTGTTTTAGACAAAGAAAGTCATTTAGGCGAAAAAGCAGAGGTATTTGACCTTGGTTCACAAGGAAGATGTCTGAGACATCTCCTCGAAGAACAGATAAGGTTTTAAACAAGAGAATGCAACATAGACAGAACTCAATTTAACTCCTTCAGTTCCTATCACCCAGTAACTGTGAAATGCTCATCAATCATCAGGGGTAGCACAAAGGAGACCCCTGGACCTCCAGACCACGTCCCGGAGCAAAATTGCTCCTCTTCCATAGTTCTGAAGGCAAAGATTCCTGCTCCCATCTTAGGACTGAGGCAGTCATCCTTGTAATGTAAGGATAATGTATACATTACACATCAGAGCACATTCACACAAAGAACAAAATAATAAATATACTAACTGGAAATTACAGACACGAGTATGTACAGCCTGGGACAGTAGTGAGGCTGTATTATATCTGCCAGTCCGACCACAGAAAAGGTCACAAAGGAATGACCGAGGTCTCCTCTTACCTGGTAACACAAGAGGCCGGTGCTCCTCCACCACAACGTCCTTATACTGATCCCAGTGTCCTTCTACATAATCCCACTCCTCCATGGAGAAATAGAGAGCGACATCCTGACACCGGAGAGGAACCTGACAACCAACGAGAGAGACATCACCCAGAATCCTCCAGTGTATACTGTATAATCTCCCAGCAGTCTCCTCTCATCACCCAGAATCCTCCAGTGTATACTGTATAATCTCCCAGCAGTCTCCTCTCATCACCCAGAATTCTCCAGTGTATACTGTATAATCTCCCAACAGTCTCCTCTCCTCACCCAGAATCTTCCAGTGTATACTGTATAATCTCCCAGCAGTCCTCTCTCATCACCCAGAATCCTCCAGTATATACTGTATAATCTCCCAGCAGTCTCCTCTCCTCACCAAGAATCCTCCAGTGTATACTGTATAATCTCCCAGCAGTCCTCTCTCATCACCCAGAATCCTCCAGTATATACTGTATAATCTCCCAGCAGTCTCCTCTCCTCACCAAGAATCCTCCAGTGTATACTGTATAATCTCCCAGCAGTCTCCTCTCATCACCCAGAATCCTCCAGTGTATACTGTATAATCTCCCAGCAGTCTCCTCTCATCACCCAGAATCCCCCAGTGTAGTCTCCCAGCAGTTTCCTCTCCTCTCCCAGAATCCTCCAGTGTATACTGTATAATCTCCCAGCAGTCCCCTCTCATCACCCAGAATCGTCCAGTGTATACTGTATAATCTCCCAGCAGTCTCCTCTCATCACCCAGAATCCCCGTGTAGTCTCCCAGCAGTTTCCTCTCCTCTCCCAGAATCCTCCAGTGTATACTGTATAATCTCCCAGCAGTCCCCTCTCATCACCCAGAATCCCCCAGTGTCGTCTACCAGCAGTCTCCTCTCATCACCCAGAATCCTCCAGTGCATACTGTATAATCTCCCAGCAGTCTCCTCTCCTCTCATCACCCAGAATCCCCCAGTGTAGTCTCCTAGCAGTCACCTCTCCGGTCAGCAGCTCGGTGATCTTGTTGGCCAGGTCTAGGACCTTCTTCTCTGGTGTCGGGCAGTGCAGGGGTTCTGTGATGGGGCTCTGGATCTTGCTCCGTCCTCCGGACATACAGGGGGTCACACGGTCCCCGGACGTCTTCTTCACCACCGTGTGCTCCTGTGTACAGTGACAAACGCTGATCACCACAGATTCTATCCATCTTTTCAGTCCTGTTATATTACTAGAGATCAGAGTGATCTCATGGGAGACTCTCACCTTTCCCTTTTACAAGTCGATTATCTCCAGGGCGAGGAGTAATACTCTTGCCGTCATGTTGCTTTTGTCCTGGTCGATCCTCGTTGGGTCATTTTTCCTCCTGACGTCCTGGTACTGATCCTTCTGTCCTTCCATGTACTCCCACTCCTCCATGGAGAAATAGACAACGGCATCCTGACACCTGACAGGAACCTGACAAACATACAGTTAGGTGCAGAAATCATTGGCCAGTGACGAGTCCTCGTGATTTCAGCTCTGCAGGCCGCTAGTTTTTGTTTACATTTTTTATTTAAAATTAAAATTAGTTGAAATTAAAGTGGAAAATTTCAGGGATAACCCTGTCACGGTGTCCTTCTCCGATACCACACAATCAACAGAGGGAGGGAAGCAATCTTATGACCTTTATTATAGGAAAAACTAACATAAATGCAGTTCAGTAACAGGATGAATGTCCAAGGAGATGAGAGTCCAATAGCCCAGCAGACAGAGGATAAAATGGGTCCATATGCTTCCCCTTCACTCCGACGTGCCGTCTTCTCACGATCATCACCACACAGGGTCTGACTTGAACAGCTCCTGTCCTCCCCAGCCCCCTCCTTATGTCCTTGGCTAGTCAGACAGGTTGGGGCAGTTTTCAGGCCTCCCAGACCTGACAAAGGTGCCTTGGGGATTAAGGCACTACAGGGGGTTCATCAACAGGCATAGATACAGTCAGGCTGCAGCCAGGAAGGGAGCTAATTCAATTATCAGACTTCTGGAAGGTATTTGAGACTCTAGACAATATGGGAAATACACAGAATGATACAGGGCAACAAGAGAACACTATGGAAATACATAATATATAAATATACTAAATATATAAATATACACACAATGATACCCACATAACATATCACACCATCACAAACCCCTTCACTCTCAGACTGCTTTCACCTTGTTGACCAGACTAAATTTTACAATTCTGACCACTGTCCCTTTATGAGGTACAGCTTCCATGGTTCCTGGTGATTCTGAGACTGTTTTCGCGTGACATATTGTACTTAACGATATCAAACAAATCTTACTGCTTATTTGTGTTTATGAAATATTGGAAATTTGGTGAAAATGTAGCAAATTTCAAACTTGTACTTTATATGCCCTTAAACCATATAACAATATCACACAACCTAGTCACTAAATAAAATTTCCCACACGTCTACTTAACATGAGGAGAATTTTTGAAACATAATTTTTTTTTGTTAGGAAGTTATAAGGGTTAAAAGGTGACCAGAGATTTCTCCAACAATATTTTCAAAACCATTTTTTTTTATATTGATCACATTTGAAGTAACTTTGGGGGGCTATATTACAGTAAATACCCACAAGTGACACCACTGTGAAAACCACACCCCTTAAAGCATATTAACCCTTCAGGTGCTTCACAGTAGATAAAGCAATGTGGAAGAAAAAAAAATTAACATTTTACTTTTTTTTTTTACAAAAATATTACTTTAGCACCAATTTATTTTATCACAATTGTAGCAGGAGAAAATGGTCCACATAATTTGTTGTGTAATTTCTCCTGAGTACGCTGACAGCCCATAAGTGGGGAAAAATTACTGTTTGGGTGCACAGCAGAGCTTGGAAAGGGAAGGAGCGCCGTTTGACTTTTTGAACGCAAAACCGGAATTGAGAGTTGTCATGTTGTGTTTGGAGAGCCCCTAAGGTGCCTTAACAGTGGAAATCCCCCACAAGTGACCCCATTTTGGAAACTGGACCCCTCAAGAAATTTATCTAGATGTGGAGTGAGAAGGTTGAATTCACAAGGGCTTCATAAAAATTACAATTTTATTTTAGCCCAAAATTTTACATTTTCACAAGGGTAACAGTAGAAAATGGACCCCAAAATTTGTTGTGCAATTTCTCGAGTACCCCGATACCCCATGCGTGGGGGGAAAACTACCGATTGGGCACACAGCATGGTTCGGAAAGGAAGGAGTGACAATTAGGCACCCAGACTTTGATGGCATGGTCAGCGGATGTCATGTCGCATTTGGAGAGCCTCTGATGTGCCTAAACAGTGGAAACTCCCCACAAGCGACATCATTTTGGAAGCTAGACCCCTCAAGGAATTTATCTAAATGTGTGGTGAGCACAGAATTTTATAAAGTTGAGCTGTGAAAATGAAAAAAAAATAAATTCCCACAAATGTTGTTTTAGTTTTTTCATTTTCACAAGGATAGCAGGAGAAAATGGACCCCAAAATTTGTTGTGCAATTTCTCCTGAGTATGCCGATACTCATATGTGGTTGAAAACTACTTTTGAAGCAAAGTGCAAAGCTAAGAAAGGAAGGAGCGCCATATTGGAGTTCAGAGTTTGCTTGATTGGTTAGAAGGTGCCAAGTCACATTGACAGAGCCCCGGAGGCACCAGAACAGCAGAACTGCCCATAAGTGACCCCATTTTACAAACTACACCTCTCAATGAATTCATCTAAGGGTGCAGTGATCATATTGACACCCCAGGTGTGTCACAGAATTTTATTCCATTGGGTAATGAAGAAAAAATAATTACGTTTTTATTACAAAATTAAATTTAGCCCCAGATTTTACATTTTCACACAGGTAAATGGGCAAAATGGCACTAAAATTTGTCCCAAAGTTTCTGCTGAACATAGAAATACCCCATATGTGGCTGTACAGTACTGATTAGCCATATGGCGAGACTCTGGAGGGACAAACCGCTATTTGCCTCCTGGACACCAGATTTTCCAAGAATAGTCTGCGCACTTCGTATACAGAGCCCCTAGATGCTAGAAGAGAAGAATCCCCTCAAGTGACCCCATTTTGGAAATTATACACCTTTAGGAATTTATCTACAGGTGCAGTGAAGATTTGACGTTATGGGTGTTTTCCAAAAACAAGCAGCAGTGGATGCTGAGTGAAAATTGCTAATCTGCCATTGTACTGATCAGTACGTTACGCCCAGCTCGTTCTTCTGGAGACATGCACCGTAAATTAGTTGGGCTCTCATAGCTACAGCAATCCAAAACATGTGGACACTAAATGTGGTTTAGGCACACTGGGGCTCAGAATGCGGGAAGATTTTAGATATATGCAGGGGGGCTTTTAGATTTGGAAGTGCAGAATTCACTAGCTTTCTTTTTGGGGAGCGGTGAAGCTTTTCCAGAACCTTTGTGCAACTAGTAAAGCAGAAGCCCTCTATGTTTCCATTACCAGATGACGGGCCTGAGTGGGGACTTTTTTTGTGGATTGAGTTGAAGCTTTTATTGGGAACATTTTACATAACGTTTGGGATCATATTTATCCGGCGCTCTACGCTGAGCACTGACATCGGAGTTTTCCTCTGAATCTCCGAGTGACACGACTCAGATGAAACCCCCCCATTGGATCCATTCACTATAGTGAGGCAACAAAGTTACTCTGGACTCCGTCTGGCCTCTGTTTCACGGTTTCCTTCTTTTCAGAAGTGCACAAAACTGTGGCCAAAGGCACTTTTATGCAATCCTAAAAGGACGGACAACCCCGGATCACAGGTGCTGTAGCGTCCACAGTGCCTCCATCTGCCTCATTATAGGGAATTTTCTGCCAGGGTTGTCTGAATCACGTATTTCAGAGATTTACATGGAAACCCCGATGTAAGCGCTCAGCTTAGAGCACAGGATAAATGTGCGCCGAGTCTTACTGCAATCTTTGGGAGGCAGAATTAAAAAAATCAACAGCATGTGAAGAATTGGATTTATTTTTTATGCCATTCCTCGTGTGGTGTAAGGATTAGGTGACTTAATTCTTCAGGTCGGTACGATCACAGCGATACCATATTTACTGCCGGTTTTTATGTTTGGCTGCAGTCTCACAGTATTGTGAAAACCAGCTTTTCCATCACCACATTTTGAGAGCCATAATTTTTCATATTTCAGCCAACAGTCATGTTATGGCTTGTTTTTTGCGGGTCGAGCTTACGTTTTTATTTGTACCATGTTCGGGCACATGACATTTTTCGATCGCTTTTTATTCAGATTTTTGGGAGACAGAATGAACAAAAACCAGCAATTCAGGAAGAGTTTTTTATTTTTTAAATACCATTCCACGTGTGGTAAAATTGGTTAGACAGCTTTATTATTTGGGTCAGTACAATGACAGAGAAACCTCATTTTAGGTTTTGGCGCTTTTACATAAAAACTATTTTAGAAAAAATAATTATTTTTGCATCGCTTTATTCTGAGCGTGATAACTTTTTTATTTTTCTGCTGATGGAGATGTTTGGCAGCTAGATTTTTTGCGGGACAAGATGATGTTTTCAGCGGTACCATATTTATTTATATCAGTCTTTTTAATCGTGTTTTATTGCACTTTTTGTTCGGCGATATGATAAAGCATTGTTTTTTGCCTACTTTTTTATTTTTATTTTTTTTTACAGTGTTCACTGAAGGGGTTATCTAGTGGGACCGTTATACAGAGCAGGTCGTTACGGACACGGCGTTACCAAATATGTGTACTTTTATTTTTTTTTATTTACATAAATACATTTATTTATTGGTAATTTTTCTTTGATTATTAAAAAAAAAATATTTTTACACTTTGTATTTTTTTTTACTTTACTACATTGTCCCAGTATGGAACATTACTACCGTATATATTCTTGTATAAGCTGACCCCCCTAATTTTGCCACAAAAAACTGGGAAAACATATTGACTCGTGTATAAGCCTAGGGTGGAAAACGCAGCAGCTACTGGTAAATTTTAAAAATAGATACCAATAAAAGTAAAATTAATTGAGACATCAGTAGGTTAAATGTTTTTGAATATCCATATTGAATCAGGAGCCCCGTATAATGCTCCATACAGTTCATGATGGGCCCCATAAGATGCTCCATACAAAATACGCCCCATATAATGCTACACAAAGGTTAATAATGGCCCCCGTAAGATGCTCTATAGAATAATATGCCCTATATGCTGCTCTAAAAAGGTTATGGCCCCATAAGATGCTCCAAAGATTATGCCCCCATATGATGCCCCCTTAACCCCTTCATGACCAGTGACAGCGTATGCATCATGAAAGTCAGTGCCATTCTGACCAATGACACATATGCTCTGTCATGACTTCAAAGCCCCCCTGCGGGTCGGGTGACCGGGATCAATGAAAGGTCACCCGACCCGCAGCTACAGTTGGCTTTGTACTTCACCCCAAGGGGGAGGCTTCGCCCCCCCACCCCCCGAGGCTACGATCGCTAAAAGTGAAACAGCCAATCAGAGCAATAGTAATATTTCATCAACGAAAATTGATGAAATATTACAATCCAGCCATGGCCGATGCTACAGTAGCATCGGACATGGCTGGAGACCCAGATCCGACCCCCCCACACCGACTCACGGGGCCGATCGGCCCCCGATACCCGCCGTCATCATCAGGTCCCCTCCCCTTCTCTCCGTTCCCCCCACCTTCCGACCCCCCCATCAGCCCCCCAGTACCTCCGATGTCCCGCTCTGGCTCCCGGTGTCCCACCGTCCTGCTTCATGGGCGCCATCTAGGAAAATGGCGGGCGCATGCGCAGTGCGCCAGCCTGAATCTGCAAACGCTGCAGATTCTTATTCATTCATTTTGATCACTATGATATTCTTTCAAAGTGATCAAAATGAAAAAAATAGTAAATAAACCCCACCTTTATCACCCCCATATGCAGGCACATATAACAAAATAAAGAAATTATTTTTATTTTTCCATTAGGGTTAGGGTTGGAATTAGGGTTGGAGTTAGGGTTGGAATTAGGGTTAGGGTTGTAACTAGGGTTAGAATTAGGGTTAGGATTACGGTTAGGCTTGTGGCTTGAGTTAGAGTTGTGGTTAGGGTTATGAATAGGGTTGGGATTAGGGTTAGGGGTGTGTTGGGGTTAGGTTTGGAGTTAGAATTGAGGGGTTTCCACTGTTTAGGCACATCAGGGGGTCTCCAAACGCGACATGGCGCCACCATTTATTCCAGCCAATTTTGCATTCAAAAAGTCAAACAGTGCTCCCTCCATTCCAAGCCCTGACTTGTGCCCAAAACAGTGGTTTACCCCCACATATGAGGTATAAGCGTACTCAGTAAAAATTGCACAGCAAGTTTGGGGGTCTAATTTCTCCTGTTATCCTTGGGAAAATGAAAATTGGGGGCTAAAAAATTATTTTTGTGGAAAAAAAAATTATTTTTAATTTTCACGGCTCTGCGTTATAAACTTCTGTGAAGCACTTAGGGGTTCAAAGTGCTCACTACACATCTAGATAAGTTCCTTGGGGGGTCTAGTTTCCAAAATGGGGTCACTTGTGGGGAGTTTCTACTGTATAGGCACATCAGGGGCTCTGCAAACGTACATGACGCCCGCAGACCATTCCATCAAAGTCAGCATTTCAAAACGTCACTACTTCCCTTCCGAGCCCCGACGTGTGCCCGAACAGTGGTTCCCCCCACATATGGGGTACCAGCGTACGCAGGACAAACTGGACAATTTTTGGGATCCAATTTCTCCTGTTACCATTGTGAAAATAAAAAATAGCGGGCTAAAAAAACATTTTTTGAGGAACAAAAATATTTTTATTGTCATGGCTCTGCGTTATAAACTTCTGTGAAGTACCTGGGGGTTCAAAGTGCTCACTATGCATCTAGATAAGTTCCTTAGGGGGGTCTAGCATCCAAAATGGGGTCATTTGTGGGGGAGCCTGTCACGGTCCCTGTCGCCATGCCCCCCGTCGCGCGCCTCGTTGCTATGCCCCCCATCGCGCACTGACTTACCTGGCGCCGCAGCCTCGCTCCCCCTTGCCTCGGCGGCATCTTCCTCTGACCGGTCCACGGCCTGACGTCATTGCGATCCCTATGCATGCGCCATTGGTCGCGGCCAGCCCTCCCTCTCTGATCTTATCCTCCGGCGGTGCCCTGACCCGGTAGCACCGCCGAACCAATGGGGGCATATCTGCAGGTATATCAGACTGCCCTCCTATAATGGAGGCGCCTGATCGTTGTTGTTGTTGTATCAGCACTCTAGGCTCCCGTGGCTTGACCTGTGTTCAGCTCCTGTTCTCACACTGCCTGTGCTTCCTTGCAGCCCTGCTCCGATCCTGCCTACCATGTTTGTTCCTGCAGTCCTACTCCGGTCCTGCCTACCGCGTCTGTTCCTGCAGTCCTACTACAGTCCAGCCTACTCGTGTCTGTTCCTGCAGTCCTACTCCGGTCCTGCCTACCGTGTCTGTTCCTGCAGTCCTACTCCGGTCCTGCCTACCGTGTCTGTTCCTGCAGTCCTACTCCAGTCCTGTCTACCCGTGTCTGTTCCTGCAGTCCTTTCCGAGCCATCCCTCTTGGTTCCGGCTGCAGTGGCATTCGAACCCCTGGATCTGCTCCTAACGGTCCCTGTATAGGGGTTGGTTCCACCAGGTTGCTAGTCCGGGGTACCCTCGGTGCCACGGTCCAGAGGGTCCACTCCGGGATACCCGCCTTGCCCAGCGCTTAGCTTACAGAGCTCCAAAGTTTAGGCACACAGGGACTCTCCAAACACGACATGCTGTCCGCTAACGATTGAAGCTAATTTTCCATTCAAAAAGTCAAATGGCGCTCCTTCCCTTCTGAGCCCTGCCATGCGCCCAAACAGTGATTTATGACCACATATGGGGTACCAGCGTACTCAGGACAAACTGGACAACAACTTTTGGGGTCCAAATTATCCTGTTACCCTTGGGAAAATAAAAAATAGCGGGCTAAAAAAATCATTTTTGAGGAAAAAAAATGATTTTTTTATTTTCATGGCTCTGCGTTTATAAACTTCTGTGAAGCACTTGGGGGTTCAAAGTGCTCACTACACATCTAGATAAGCTCCTTGAGAGGTCTAGTTTCCAAAATGGGGTCACTTGTGGGGGGTTTCCACTGTTTAGGAACATCAGGGGCTCTGCAAACGTAACATGACGCTCACAGACCATTCCATCAAGTCGGCATTCCAAAATGGCGCTCCTTCCCTTCTGAGCTCTCCCATGCGCCCAAACACTGGTTCCCCCTCATATGTGGGGTTTTGGTGTACTCCAGACAAATTGCACAACAACTTTTATGGTCCAATTTCTTCTGTTAGCCTTGTGAAAATAAAAAATAGCACGCGAAAAATCATTTTTGAGCTCTGCGCTATAAATTTCTGTGAAGCACTTGGGGGTTCAAAGTGCTCACTACACATCTAGATAAGTTCCATAAGGGGTCTAGTTTCCAAAATGGTGTCACTTGTGGGGGGTTTTCACTGTTTAGGCACACAGGGGCTCTCCAAACACGACATGGTGTCCGCTAACAATTGGAGCTAATTTTCCATTCAAAAAGTCAAATGGCGCGCCTTGCCTTCCGAGACCTGCCGTGCGCCCAAACAGTGGTTTATGATCACATATGAGGCATCGGTGTACTCAGGAGAGATTGCCCAAGAAATTTTAGGATCCATTGTATCCTGTTGCCCATGTGAAAATGAATAAACTGAGGCTAAAAAAATTTTTGCGAAAAAAAAGTACTTTTTTATGGATCAATTTGTGAAGCACCTGGGGGTTCAAAGTGCTCATTATGCATCTAGATAAGTTCCGTGGAGGGTCTAGTTTCCAAAATGGGGTCACTTGTGGGGGAGCTCCAATGTTTAGACACACAGGGACTCTCCAAACGCGACATGGAAACCGCTAAATATTCCAGCATATTTTCCATTCAAAAAGTCAAATGGCGCTCCTTCCCTTCTGAGCCCTGCCGTGCACCCAAACAGTGGTTTATAACCACATATGAGGTATCGGTGTACTCAGAAGAAATTGCCCAACAAATTTTAGGATTCATTTTATCCTGTTACCCATGTGAAAATGAAAAAATTAATGCTAAAAGAAAATTTTTGTTGGAAAAATTAAAATGTCCATTTTTTCCTTCCACGTTGCTTTAGTTCCTGTGAAGCACCTGAAGGGTTAATAAACTTCTTGAATGTGGTTTTGAGTACTTTGAGGGGTGCAGTTTTTAGAATGGTGTCTCTTTTGGGTATTTTCTGCCAAACAGACCCCTAAAAATGGCTTCAAATCTGAGGTGGTCCCTAAAAAAATGGTTTTGTAAATTTTGTTGTAAAAATGAGAAATTGCTGGTAAACTTTTAACCCTTATAGCGTCCTAACAAAAAAAAAAATTGTTTCCAAAATTGTGCTGATGTAAAGTAGACATGTGGGAAATGTTATTTAGTAACTATTTTGAGTCACATAACTCTGGTTTAACAGAATAAAAATTAAAAATTTGAAAATTGCGAAATTTTCTAAATTTTCGCCAAATTTCTGATTTTTTCACAAATAAACGCAAAAATTATCGACCTAAATTTCCCACTAACATGAAGCCCAATATGTCACGAAAAAACAATCTCAGAATCGCTAGGATGCATTGAAGCGTTCCAGAGTTATTACCTCATAAAGGGACACTGGTCAGAATTGCAAAAAATGGCCTGGTCATCAAGGTCAAAATAGGATTGGTCATGAAGGGGTTAAAATGCTCCATAGATTATGCCCCATATGCTGCCCCATAAAATGACACACTCACCTCTCGTCGCTGGGGGCCCGGTGTCACCGCTGGCTCAGGACCCCGACACTGGCGATATTTACCGATCCCCACTCCATGGCTGTGCGTCGCTCTGCCTGCCGGGTCCCTCTGTCAGTAACGTTCAGGCAGAGGGCACGGCGCGCACTAACTACGTCACCGCGCCCTCCGTCCTTAACATCACAGACAGAAGACGTGGAGGAGAGGACAGAGCAGCGTGCAGTGATGGATTAGGGACAGGTGAATATAGCTTATACTAACCTCTCCTGGCGCGGTCTCTGCAGCCCCCCCCGCTTCTCCTGGTGTCAGGCTACTTCCTTCAGTGGTCACGTGGTACCGCTCATTAAAGTAATATGCGCATATTCATTACTTTAATGAGTGGTACCACGTGACCGCTGAAGGAAGGAGCCAGAGACCGGGAGAAGCAGGGGGGCTGCAGAGACCACGCCAGGGGGGCAAGTATGGCCCCCACGGTATATGACTTGCGTATAAGCTGAGAGGGGGACTTTCAGCCCACGAAAAAGGGGCTGAAAATCTCGACTTAGACACGAGTATATACGGTATATTACCTCAGATCGCTGATCTGACACTGCACAGCAGAGTGTCACATCAGGATCTGACAGGCAAGGAAGGAGGCATGCCGGTGCTGCTCTCAGCAGGCACACACAAGCCAACTTCCCTGCAAGACACCGCAGCCATGGAGACCATCAGAGCAATGCGTTCTCTATGCCACTGTCATTACTGACAGCGGCATCAGAGGGGTTAAATGCCCACGATCAGTGCTAGCTCCGATCATGGGCATTGCTGCAGGATGTCAGCTGTCACATACAGCTGACACCAGAACGCAATGTCTCTCTTCAGACCTACAGATGACTACCCATTCCTGCTACTACATGTGGGGTCAAATGACACCGCAAGAAACGACCTGGAAACCATCTGCAGAGACTTTGAAAACTTAGGTAAGAAAGTGAAAGAACTGGGAGCGCAGGTGGTCTTCTCTTCCATCCTCCCAGTGGATGGCCATGGAACAAGGAGGTGGAATAAGATTCTGCAGGGGAACAACTGGCTACGTCGATGGTGCCGTCAGCAAGGATTTGGATTTCTGGATCACGAAATGAATTACCTATACGATGGACTACTTGCTAGAGATGGGGTGCACCTTACGAAGACTGGAAAACATGTATTTGGAAGTCGCCTTGCTACACTCATCAGGAGAGCTTTACACTAGAACAATGTGGGAAGGGAAGCAAAAGGCCAGAAAAAGCCATACACCTGAGAAATGCTATTGAGAACTCTGCTATTAGAAGTGGAAAGGAAGAACAAAGACAAAAGAATCTATATAATAAAAATATTGAAGAGAAACCAATCACAAACTAAAATGTTTCTATACTAATGCACAAAGCATGGGCAACAAACAAGGAGAATTGGAAGACAGGAAAAGAAATATGATGTCATTGGAATCACTGAGACTTGGTGGGACGATACACATGATTGGAATACAAGGCTAGAAAGATATAACTTATTTGCAAGAAACAGACTTGATTAACGAGGAGAAGGTGTCGCATTGTATGTTAGAAACGCGTATATCTGCACAGAGATCCAAGCTTCAGACACTGGGAGATCTGTGGAAACTGTTTGGGTAAGAATATGACAGAACAATGGAAAAAACATGTCATGGGGCAGTAGTGGAAAGACAGGTGACGTGGAACCAGGGCCCCTGAACTGCCCCTCAGGCTAAAGAGGTTGCCCTGACTTCCTAACTTGGGGGTACACTTAATGGTAGTGAGGCCCAAGTCTCCGACCTGTCCATGTCTCCTGTTTAGCCCTGAGCTAAACACCCAACCTCCTCCCCAGGAGGTGAGACAGGGACAAAGTGTACAGCACCAAATAACACACAAGGAAAGATACGACAGACACTTAAGGGTTAAATGAACTAAAAACAAGACTTAGATTTATCTGCTGCTAAGCACCGAACAGCAGAGTTAGGCACAGAACAAGGAAATAGCTGGAGCTCCACTGCAACACAGCCTGCTCCTGACTCCAGCTTGGTTGGTCTCCAAAGAGGAATAATATCAACAACAGTTAGCTGGTGCACCTGGTGAGCTTATATAGGAAGGTGGGAGTGGTTTCCACCTGCATAGATAATCACAATGCAGTAACACCAGCAGCCACCGTGGGGGGGGGGGGCAACTCCCAGCAGACTAACTAAAGTTGTAGCAACACCAGCAGCCACCGGTGGCAAAGACTGACATTAACCCCCGATGGCCTAAAAGGAAAAAAGGTTATATATGAGGATCCAGATCGGACATCGATCAAAAAATGGATCGTGACAGGACACCATTGTAGGCATTTACTACAGGCCGCCAGTGCAAGCTGAAGATATGGATGAACTCTTTATGCATCAAATGGCCAAGTTCTCCAAAAAATATGACAGTCGTCATGGGAGATTTCAACTATCCAGACATTTGTTGGCAATCTCTCAGGCAAAACTAACAGGTCAAGCAAATTCTTATCCTCTCTTGCTGACAACTTTATCTTCCAAAATGTAGGGGAGAAAACAAGGGGGATCTGCTACCTTGGATCTAATCCTTATAAACAGGGAGGAAATGGTTGAGGAGGTAAGAGTGGCTGGAACCCTTGGAGGTAGCGACCATGCCATGTTAGAATTTTGGATAACTAGAGGAGGAAGACCTGTGAAGACTCAGACGTCAAGGTTAGATTTCAGAAAGGCAGATTTTAAAGGGACTCCGAAAGAGAATCGGAGGGATCCAACAGCTGGATATTCTTAAGGACAAAAATGTCCAGGAAGGATGGGAAATCTTGAAAAGTGAGATTCTCAAAGCACAACCGTTAACAATTCCGAAAAGAGGGAAGAATAGAAAGAATTTAAGGAAACCAGGATGGATGAACAATGAACTTAAACACATGCTAGATAGGAAAGAAATGTTGATCAAATGGAAAGAGGGAGGCACATCTAAAGAATATTGTCACGCTCGCGCCTTGGCAGATTGGTGCGAGCGAGGGGGTTGTGCACCCACTGTGCCACAAACCAGACTAACCCTGTAAGGGGCGTAACTAATGCAGCTACCTCGGTCTTCACTGAAGTCTCTGTTGGTGAGGTCAGGCTTGTGCGACAGGTAGCTGCCAGGTGCCACTCCAGGGTGGTGTTTGGCTGTGGCTGCTGATCCCACTGGGGAAGAGAACGCTAGGACAGGTTCAACTGACAGAGGAAGGTGAGCACGGCAGGCATAGCTGGTACTCAGGCAGGCGGGCACGGTTGGTACTCAGGCAGGTGGGCACGGCTGAGACACAGGGGCAGGGACTAACTCGAAAGGCACAGGGACACGGGCAGGAAGGAGTGGTGTATGGAATAGGTAGGGTCCTGTTCACACAGAAGGTTTAGGAACTGGTACAGGTAGGATGGAAATATGGACAGGCATGAGGGAACAGGTTTGGACAAGTTCACACTGGAGAAGAACCACAAGACTGCAGAGAGGAGCTGCAGTATGCAGCAAGAGGTTCCGCAGTAGCAGAAGCAGGGCACAGGCAGAACCGCAGCACAGGCAGAAGCGCAAGAGTGCTGAGCACAGGCAGAAGCGCAAGAGTGCTGAGCACAGGCAGAAGCGCAGGAGGGCGGAGCACAGGCAGAAGCGCAGGAGTGCGGAGCACAGGCAGAAGCGCAGGAGTGCGGAGCACAGGCAGAAGTGCAGGAATGCGGAGCACAAGCAGAAGCGCAGGAGTGCGGAGCACAGGCAGAAGCGCAGGAATGCGGAGCACAAGCAGAAGCGCAGGAGTGCGGAGCACAGGCAGAAGCGCAGGAGTGCAGAGCACAGGCAGAAGCGCAGGAGTGCAGAGCACAGGCAGAAGCGCAGGAGTACGGAGCACAGGCAGAAGCGCAGGAGTGCAGAGCACAGGCAGAAGCGCAGGAGTGCAGAGCACAGGCAGAAGAGCAGGAGTGCAGAGCACAGGTAGAGCCACAAGAGTGCGGAGCACAGGTAGGACCGCAAGAGTGCGGAGCACAGGCAGATGGAGAGGACACAAGGATAGACACCGCAGGGAAAAGAGCACAGACAAGGAGACCGAGGTAGGACTGAGTTCAGACAAGGTAACGGTACAAGAAAAGGTATAGGACCAAAGACACAGGGACCAGGATATGCTGCCTCCTGGTGGGCAGAGAGGACAGGTACGAGACAAGGCAAGGAGCAATAGCACAGGAACCAGGATATTCTGCCTCCTGGAGGGCGGCAAGACAGGTACAAGACAAGGCTAGAACAAACACACAGACACCAGGATATTATGCCTCCTGGAAAACAGAGCAGACAGGCACAGATACAGGACTAGGAGTCAAGCCTACAGAGAAGGCAAAACACAGGACAGGACCTGGCAACTCAGTAGCAAGACACCAACTGAGTGAAGGCGTTGCACAGGCAGCTTCCACCAGGTGGAACTGCACTAAATACTAGAGGCCTCTTGGTGATTGGCTGGGAGCACATCAGGCAGGTGCACACTGATTCCATAAGAACCAGAGAGTACCGGCACGGCCTCCCTATGCACACAGCCAGGAAGCATGCATAGAGTAGGTAGGAAGTAAGAGGCACACAGCATGGAGCCGGCAGCAGACAGAACACAGTATGGCCTGGAGCAGTGAGTAAGTTGGTGTGTCGGGGATGGGATGCCATGCAGCGATTCCGGCAGGGTTGTTACAGTACCCCCCCCTTATGCCACCTCTTCAAGCCCGCTAGAATGACTAGAATAGGAGCACACACAGTCAGCTGTCATCATGACATTCTTCAGGTAGAGAGGTAGGTGTGACATCAGAGATCCCAGATTGCCAAGTCTCTTTGTGCCAAGCAAGGTCAGCTCCCAAGACTGAGGGTAAAAGGACCAGGACCTCTTCCTCCTGGTTGGTAGAAAACAGGGACTTGGAAGCTTCTGATTTGACCTCTAAATCAGCTGGCCACCTGAAAACTGAAGAAACCCTCACTGGGTCCAACTTCAGTCCGTTATCCCGAGAAGACTGGGGCTTCTCCTTTGGATCAGAGGGAAGCACCTCCGCCTGGGTATCTTCACCAACCGGTGACATGGAAGCTGAGGGTACCCACATAGGATCCATCTTCTGCCCGTTGGCTAAACAAAAATTGGACCTCTTCCTCCGGGTTAGTGAAAAACAGAGATACCAAGGCTTCTGTTCCATGTGGCAGGTGGATGAGGAAGTTGGAATCTGAAGGCATCCTCTCAGGATCCATCTCCTGCCCATAATCCAGAGGAAAACTTTCAAGTGACTGGGATGTTCCTGGGAACTGGTCACTGGTATTGTCATAGGAGGTGTGTGGAGAGGGCGCCACTGCTTCCTTTTCTTCAGTGATGTCAGCACACCATGGCTCAATAACCAGATCAGGTGGAGGTGGTGACAAAACTGTACACTGACCTTGATGTATTGGAACTAGACACCTCTGGGGTGATTTGGTGGTTCCAAATGCAACACCACACTGGGTCTCCGGACCAGAATGGGCAGTAGAGTACCCGGCTTAGAATGACCGATGGGCAAACTGGACAGTACATGAAAAACAAACTTCTCCAAATATAACACTCCTATTTGGAGCTGTAGTTGTCCCTTCAAAACTGTACTGTACGTAAGTAGGGCTCGGCCATCACCAAACACTCTCGCCGAATTCTGGAGCTGTTGAACAGGAACCACACACAAACTCCGTCTGGCTTGCAGATTTAATACATCTGCAGGGCCGAAGCTCCCACAAGGCACTGAAACAGTCACAGACATTGGTGGAGAGGAGGTACTCTCACCAATGGCAGCCTCTCCTGCTGGCCCAAGGTTCTGGGACATTAGCTCCTTTGGACAGATTGTCCGGGTGTTCCACACAACCGCAGCGACACCATATGCTCTTCTTACAGCTGGTTTCGGGCTGCTGCTTTGCCAGCCCATTCTCATCAGCCTTCCTGGGTTTCACTCGGGTAGCTGCCTTAACAGGTAGAGGAACAGGAGGTTTTCGGACGGTCGTGGTCTGACGTGGCGGTTTCTTCACAGGTTTCGCCCGTCTGGAGCACCTCTCAGATCTAGACAGGAAAGACTTCGCAGGAGCAGCTGGACAAGGCACATCAAAGGCTTTACGGACGGCCTCCAGGTCTGTGACGATAGGATCCCCTGTTTCCCAGAGGGGAGTGATCCATAGCAAAGCATCTTCTGATAGGTATGACATTATGTATGCCACCTTGACCCAATCAGAGGGGAAACAGGCTGCATTCCACTTGATGTACCTCAAGCACTGCTCCAGGAACCCTTGGCACTCCTTAGGATTCCCATAAAAAGTTGACGGATCTGCAGGGTCGAGTTTCTCATAAGCCAGGAGTTGATTGAAGATGGCATTGGAGACAATGACTGGTCTGGTGAATCAATAATCTGAACCACCCTTTGTGGAAAAAATTTTTCTAGTTGCTCATACGGGCAAAAAAAGTTTATTATGCTCTAAGAGCACAAGGACATGGGACTCAGCGGGTACCATGGCCTGGGCAAACTGTCACTCTCGCGCCTTGGCAGACTGTCATGAGTGAGAGGGTTGTGGACCCACTGTGCCACAAACCAGACTACCCTGGAAGGGGCGTAACTAATGCAGCTACATCGGTCTTCACTGGAGCCTCTGATGGTGAGGTTAGGCTTGTGCAGCAGGTAGCTGCCAGGTGCAACTCCAGTGTTGTGTCTGGCTGTGGCTGCTGATCCTACTGGGGAACAGAAAGCTAGGACAGGTGCAACTGAGACAGGCAGGTGAGCATGGCTGGTACTCAGGCAGGCGGGCATGGCTGAGACACTGACAGGCGGGCACGGCTGAGACACAGGGGCAGGGACTAATTCGAAAGGCACAGGGACACGGGCAGGAAGGAGTGGTGTATGGAATAGGTAGGGTTCTGTTCACACAGGTGATGTAGGAACTGGTACAGTTAGGATGGAAATATGGACAGGTATGAGGCAACAGGTTTGGACCTGTTCACACTGGACAAGAACTGCAAGACTGAGGAGTTGAGCTGCAGTTTGCAGCAAGAAGTTCCGCGGCAGCAGAAGCGGGGCACAGGCAGAACCGCAAGAGTGCGGCACACAGGCAGAACTGCAAGAGTGCGGAGCACAGACAGAAATGCAAGAGTGCGGAGCACAGGCAGATGGAGAGGATATAAGGATAGACACGGCAGGGAAAGGAGCACAGCCAAGGAAACCGAGACAGAGATAGGACTGAGATCAGACAAGGTAACGGTAAGTTACAGGACCAAAGACACAGGGACCGGGATATGCTGCCTCCTGGTGGGCAGAGAGACAGGTACAAGACAAGGCAAGGAGCAATAGTACAGGGACCAGGATATTCTGCCTCCTGGAGGATGGCAAGACAGGTACAAGACAAGGTTAGAACAAAAACAGACACCAGGATATTATGCCTCCTGGAAAGCAGAGCAGACAGGCAGAGATAAAGGACTACGAGTCAAGCCTACAGAGAAGGCAAAACACAGGACAGGACCTGGCAACTCAATAGCAAGACACTGAATGAAGGCGTTGCACAGGCAGCTTCCACTGGGTGGAGTTGCCCTAAATACTAGAGGCCTCTTGGTGATTGGCCGGGAGCACATTAGGCAGGTGCACACTGATTCCTTAAGAACCAGAGAGTGCCGGCACCACTCCCCTCTACACACAGCCAGGAAGCATGCATAGAGCAGGCAGGAAGCAAGAGGTACACAGCATGGAGCCGGCAGCAGACAGAACACAGTATGTCCTGGAGCAGTGAGGAAGTTGGTGTGTGGGGGATGGGAGGCCATGCAGTGATGCCGGCAGGATTGTTACAAATATAATGCTGTCTGCAGAACCTGCAGGGCATAAATCAGCTGACGAATTAAAGCTCGCAAGAGACGTCAAAAGCAATAAAAAAGGATTTTGGGGATATGTCAAAAGTAAAAGAAAGGTCAAAGATGCTATAAGATTTTTACAGGATGAAAATGATGAAATGGTAAGAAAGGATGTTGAGAAGGCCAAACTTTTAAATTCCTATTTTGTATGTTTTTTCTCAGAAAGGAAATGTAACATCAACTGATCTTCACTGTCCTATTAAAGGAATGGAAGAATCCAGGATATCTATAAACAGAAAGATAGTAAGGAAACACTTAGCTAAGAAATTAATTCAAGTCTCCAGGTCCAGATGAATTACCCCCCAGAGTACTGAAAGAGATAGCAGAAGAAATTATTGAACCACTCTCCACAGGAGAAGTCCCAGAAGACTGGAGAAGAGCAAATGTTGTTCCTATCTTCAAAAAAGGGGACGAAGGTGGACCCAGGCAATTATAGGCCGGTGAGTCTGACTTCTATACCAGGAAAGTTCTTTGAATAAATTATTAAACATGTATGTAAGTACCTGGATAAGAATGAAGTGATTAACTAGAGTCAGCATGGGTTTGTAACTAATAAGTCATGTCAGACTAACGTAAATTTCCTTCTATGACAGAATCAATGACTAGGTGTGTAACGGGGACTTCTGTGCTGTAATACCTCTTACATTACCACCCCGTGTTTCAGGAGGTCCACTCTGCTTTTCCTTACTTCTGGATGAAGGATGCTGGCTCGAAAGGCTTTGTAATATGGGAACATATAAAAGATCACTGCTTCTCCACGTATTTCCAGTGTGACAACCTTTTACTCACTGGTCTCAGAATAAATATACATACAGGACAATCAATACGCCAGACGTACATTACAATAGCTGCAGGTGGCCGGAGACCCCCGATCATTTACCGTGGGATTTATACAAAGGTGGGGGGAGGTCAGAAGTGGGATATCTCGTTTACCTCTGCCCAGGGGTCGCAGCCGGTCGGTTGCTGCATTAGTGGTATGCATTTCACATTGCACCTATCATACATACATCTCCTACTCGGGGTGCTGGGGGGTTCTTTAACAAGGTGGATCAGGGAAATGCTGTAGATATAGTATATCTTGACTTCAGCAATGCATTTGACAAAGTATCTCATACAATCCTTATTGAAAAAATGACTAAGTATGGAATGGACAAGGCAACTGTTAGGTGGATTCATAACTGGCTTAGTGATCAGACCCAAAGAGTGGTTGAAAATGGCTGCACATCCAGTTGGACTAACGTCTCAAGTGGGTTACCACAGGGCTCTTGTCCTGGTCCCTGTATTGCTCAACATCTTTATCAATAATTTAGATGAAGGAATTGAGGGTACACTGATTAAATTTGCTAATGACACAAAGCTAGGAGGGATAGCTAATACTAGAGAAAAGAGAGAGGAGATTCAAAAAGATAAACTGGAGCAGTGGGCAGCAACTAACAGAATGGTTTTTAACAGGGAAAAATGCAAAGTACTACATCTGGGTAATAAAAATGAAAAAAAGCATATACAGAATGGGAGGAACAGGGCTAAGCAACAGCACATGTGAAAAAGACTTGGGTATACTAATAGATCACAGACTGAATATGAGTCAACAGTGTGATGCAGCAGCAAAAAAGGCAAATACAATTCTGGGATGTATTAACAGAAGCATACAGTCTAGATCACGGGAAGTCATTATTTCCCTCTACTCCTCTTTGGTCAGACCTCATATGGAATATTGTGTCCAGTTTTGTGCTTAACATTTAAAAAAAAAAGACATCAACAAACTGGAGCAAGTTCAGGAAAGAGCGACCAGAATGGTGACCGGTCTGCAAACCATGTCCCAAGAGGAATGGTTGCAGGATTTGGGAATATTTAGCTTGCAAAAAAGAAGACAGAGGAGACTTAATAGCTGTCTACAAATATCTAAAGGGCTGTCACATTGTAGAAGGATCATCTTTATTCTCATTTGCACAAGGAAAGACTAGAAGCAATGGGATGAAACTGAATGGGAGGAGACACAGATTAGATAATAGAAAAAACTTTTTGAAAGTGAAGGTGATCAATGAGTGGAACAGGCTGCCACGAGAGGTGGCAAGTTCTCCCTCCATGGAAGTCTTCAAACAGAGGCTGGACAGACATCTGTCTGGGATGATTTAGCGAATCCTGCTTTGAGCAGGGGGTTGGACCAGATGGCCCAGGAGGTCCCTTCCAACTCTACCATACTATGATTCTAGTACTGCTCTGGGCACAATTGCACCTCCTGCAGAGCAGTATTAGTACGGCGAAGGTCACAAAGGGGTTAAAGAGCAGGCAGAAAGTATCTGGCAGGGAGTCTCCATGTGAGGAGTATCCAGCTGGAATGCAAACGAGTTTGCTAGCACGTGTCTGGTGGACGCCGATCCCGCAGGTGCATTCAGCAAACGTAGGAAATGGAAAGGATATGTTTCCGGCACACCCACCAAGTGTGTACTGTTGTGGCAGAAACGCTTAAGGGTGTTTTTATTGCTTTACTGTTAATCATGTCCAAATGAACTTTTTTCATTTTAACTGTCGAGTGTGCCGGAAACATATCCTTTCCTTTACTCAGAAAGTATCTGCTCCATCCACATCCAGAGCAGAGGATCATTCTGGATCTTCAGGTTGCACACAGAACCCCACTGGGGCTAAATGTGAGACAGGGCATTGTCCTACAGTACATGGGATTGATCGCGCCTCGCTTCTTTCTCTTCATAGTGTTTAACAGTTTTACTCCTATTTGTTTCAGGTGAACTAATTATCTGCATGTTTTCCATTGGCTGATGACCCACATGTGACTTACAGCCAATAGTATGTAGTAACGGTCCGCCAGCAGCGATCTAGACCAGGAGTATGGCTCTCTAGCGGAAACGATCAGGTTTAGTGTGTGACATGAGGCTGCAGTAATCTACTAACGGATCAATAAATACCCCGCTTCATCGATGGACAATTCGTCTTTCTTATATAACTTGTCTAATTTTCCGCTGACGGAGCTGTAAGGCAGCTTGTTTTTTGCAGGACAAGATGACATTTTTATTAATATTTGTCTTCTTGATCGCGATTTATGCCTTTTTGTTCGGCGGTTTGATGAAAGAGAAAAGTTTTACGCCTGTTATTTTATTTTACTGTGCTCACTGAAGGGGTTAACTAATGTGACAGTTTTGTTGGTCAGGTCGCTCCATTTTTCAATATTTTTTTACTTGATCCCACTATGGGACTTGCACTATTAGCGGTCTGATCACTGCTATAATGTACTAGCTATGAACCCGTTCTACTCCCGGGTGGCGAGCATTTTTATTGGTATATGGTCTCCCATCCTGGTATGTGCTGCCACCCTCCTATCCTGGTACGCATGGCACCCCTCATTCCTATCCTGGCATGTATGGTACCCTCACCCCCCCCAATCCTGGTATGCAAGACACCCCATTCTTCATCCTGGTATGCATGGTCCCCTCACCCCCCTATCCTGGTATGCATGGTACTCCCTCATCCCTCTCCTTGTATGTATGGCCCCCTCACCCCCCCAATCCTGGTATGCATGGTCCTCTCACCCTCCTATCCTGGTATGCATGGTCCCCTCACCCCCTATCCTGGTATGCATGGTCCCCTCACCCCCCTATCCTGGTATGCATGGTCCTCTCACCCCCCTATCCTGGTATGCATGGTCCTCTCACCCCCCTATCCTGGTATGCATGGTCCTCTCACCCCCCTTTTCCTGTTTGCATGGTCCCCTCACCCCCCTATCCTGGTATGCATGGTGTTTTCACCCACCTATCCTGGTATACATGCAACCCCTCACCCCCCAATCCTAGTATACTTGGTCCCCCTCACCCCCCTTTCCTGGTAGGCATGGTCCCATCACCCCCCTATCCTAGTATGCATGGTCCCCTCACCCACCTATCCTGGTATGCATGGTCCCCTCATCCACCTATCCTGGTATGCATAGTCCCCTCACCCCCTTTCGTAGTATGCATGGTCCCCTCACCTTTTTCGTGGTATGCATGGTCCCCTCACACCCCTATCCTGGTATGCATGGTCCCCTCATCCACCTATCCTGGTATGCATAGTCCCCTCACCCCCTTTCGTAGTATGCATGGTCCCCTCACCCCTTTTTCGTGGTATGCATGGTCCCCTCACACCCCTATCCTGGTATGCATGGTCCCATCACACCCCTATCCTGGTATGCATGGTCCCCCTCACCCCCCTTTGCTGGTATGCATGGTCCCCCTCACACCCCTTTGCTAGTATGCATGGTCCCCCCCTTTGCTGGTAAGCATGGTCCCCTTAAACCTCTTTCGTGGTATGCATGGTCCTCTCACCCCCCTATCCTGGTATGCATGGTCCCCTCACCCCCCTTCCCTGATATGCATGGTCCCGTCACCCTTTTTTCCTGGTATGCATGGTCCCCCTCACCCCCCTTTGCTGGTATGCATGGTCCCCTCATCCCTTTCGTGGTATGCATGGTCCTCTCACCCCCCTTATCCTGGTATGCATGGTCCCCTCACCCCCCCTATCCTGGTATGCATGGTCCCCTCACCCCCCTATCCTGGTATGCATGGTCCCCTCACCCCCCTATCCTATTTAGGAATTGCAGCCATTTTTTCTACAAATCTTCCTCATTTCTGGGATCATTAGTAATTGGACAAATACTGTCCCATAAATAAAAGGTCAATTTTCAATACTTTGCAGCAATGACGGCCTGAAGTCTGGAGGTCACGGCCGTCATCATCGCTGAGACTTCAGTTGTCGCTTGTTTGTGGCTCTTTCTGCCTTCAGCTTTGTCTTCAGCGGCTTGATGGGGCTGAGATCTGGTGATGTCCCAGCCATTGCCCTTCTTTGCTTTCGCAGGATGTTTTGGGTAGACTCAGCTACCGAGACACCCTCTTTATATACAGTGTTCCTAACTTGGGTGGATGTTGTGAGTGGGTTTTTCTTCACCATGTGAAGGATTCTGTGGTCATCCACCGCTGTTGTCTTCCGTGGATATCAAGGCCTTCTTGAGTTACCGAGCTCACCAGTGTGCTCTTTTTGCAGAATGTACAAACTGTTCTTCTATCTCTCTTTTGCATTTCTTTTTTCAGCCTAATGATGATCTGCTTCACCTCCATTGAGAGCTCCTTTGAACAAATGTTGTGGGTTCACAGCAACAGCTTCCAAATACAAATGCTACACCAGGAATCAGCTCCAGACCTTTTACTTGCATAATTTATTATGAATTAATGAGGGAATATCCCATGCAGCCAATTAAAGAGCTTTTAAGATAACTGTTTAATTACGTTTGGTTCCTTTGAAAAAGAGGGCACTACATATTAAAGAGCTGTAATTCCTAAACCCTTCCTACACTTAGGATTGGAATCCCTTCAAATTAAAGCGGCACTGTTAGCTGAGATTATATAACTGTATCTTGTAAGTGTCAAAACTCATGTCATTGTCCAAATAATTCTGGACCTAACTGTATACTACCACTACCCAGAATCCTCCAGTGTATACTCTATAATCTCCCAGCAGTCTCCTCTCATCACCCAGAATCCCCCAGTGTATACTGTATAATTTCCCAGCAGTCACCTCTCCAGTCAGCAGCTCTGTGATCTCGGTGGTGAGATCTAGGATCTTCTCAGGCATCGGGGAGTGTGGGGCTTCTGTGATGGGGATCTCATTACTGCTTCCTCCTCCGGATACATGGAGATGGATGATGGGAGTCACAGTCACCTGATGTCTTCTTCAAATGCAACCAGAATAGCAAATTAACACGTAGCTGAACATACAGGGACAGAGCAGGAGACATCAGACCTCAGGAGGCAAGAAGAAAATCACCAGCAGGGATAGAGGGAGTCGGCTGTCTGAAATCCCAATCTGAAACCCCAGATCTCCAATCGTCGTCCTCATTATCAGGTGGCAAGCCTCTGTTATTCAGATCGGCTCCATTACCTCCAGAGGGAGCCCAGAAAGAGAACTCGCAACCCCTCTGTCAATCTAACCAGCTCCACTACCTTCAGTAATAAACCAGAGGGAGACCAAAAAGTGAATTCACAACACTGGACCATCAATGTAAATACATAATTGTTAATATACACCTGTACTTTGTATCTCCCCCACCTCATTAGTAGATTGTAAGCTCTCATGAGCAGGGTCGTCTTATTTTGCCTTAATTATTGTTAACGTTGTTACTTATGACTTGTGTTTTGAAACTGTTAAACTGTAAAGCGCTGCAAGATATGTTGGTGCTATATAAAGGTTTATTATAGAAATAATATTAAGTCATTACAATGGGTTGCTTCATGTCCAACCTAATCCCAGATGCCTTCCTATACAGTAGACTGCTTGCTAGAGATGGGGTGCACCTTACGAAGACTGGAAATCATGCATTTGGAAGTCGCCTTGCTACCCTCATCAGGAGAGCTTAAAACTAGAACAATGTGGGAAGGGAAGCTAAAGGCCAGAAAAAGCCATACACCTGACAAATGCTATTGAGAACTCTGCTATTAGAAGTGGAAAGGAAGAACAAAGACAAAAAAAAAAAATCTAAATAAAAATATTGGAGAAAGAGAAACCAATCACACACTAAAATGTTTCTATACTAATGCACAAAGCATGGGCAACAAACAAGGAGAATTGGAACTACTAACACAGGAAAAGAAATATGATGTCATTGGAATCACTGAGACTTGGTGGGACAATACACATGATTGGAATACAAGACTAGAAGGATACAACTTATTTGCAAGAAACAGACTTGATAAACGAGGAGGAGGTGTCGCATTGTATGTTAGAAACGCGTATATCTGCACAGAGATTGAAGCTTCAGAGACTGGGAGTTCTGTGGAAACTGTTTGGGTAAGAATACAAGGACAGAACAATGGAAAGGACACCATTGTAGGCATTTACTACAGGCCGCCTGTGCAAGCTGAAGATATGGATGAACTCTTTATGCATCAAATGGCCAAGTTCTCCAAAAAATATGACATAGTTGTCATGGGAGATTTCAACTATCCAGACATTTGTTGGGAATCTCTCTCAGGCAAAACTAACAGGTCAAGGAAATTCTTATCCTCTCTTGCTGACAACTTTATCTTCCAAAAGGTAGGGGAGAAAACAAGGGGAACTGCTACCTTGCATCTAATCCTTATAAACAGGGAGGAAATGGTTGAGGAGGTAAAAGTGGCTGGAACCCTAGGAGGTAGCGACCATGCTATTTTAGAATTTTGGATAACTAGAGGCGGAAGACCTGTGAAGACTCAGACGTCAAGGTTAGATTTCAGAAAGGCAGATTTTAAGGGATTCAGAAAGAGAATTGGAGGGATCCAATGGCTGGATATCCTAAAAGACAAAAATGTCCAGGAAGGATGGGAAATCTTGAAAAATGAAATTCTCAAAGCACAATTGTTAACAATTCCGAAAAGAGGGAAGAATAAAAATCATTTAACCCCTTAATGACCAGGGGTATTTTTTGTTTTACATTTTCATTTTTCCCTCCCCTTCTTTCCAGAGCCATAACTTTTTTATTTTTCCATTTGGCCATGTGAGGGCTTATTTTTTGCGGGACGAGTTGTACTTTTAAATGACATAATTGGTTTTACCATATTGTGTACTCGAAAACGGGAAAAAAATTCCAAGTGCGGTGAAATTGCAAAAAAAGTGCAATCCCACACTTGTTTTTTGCTTGGCTTTTTTGTTAGGTTCACTAGATGCTAAATCTCACCTGCCATTATGATTCTCCAGGTCATTACGAGTTCATAGACACCAAACATGTCTATGTCCTCTTATCTAAGTGGTGAAAAAAAAATCCAAAGTTTGCTAAAAAAAAAAAAAATTTGGGTAATATTCCGAGACCCGTAGCGTCTCCATTTTTCATGATCTGGGGTCAGGTGAGGGCTTATTTTTCCCGTGCCGGACTGACGTTTTTAATTATACCACTTTTGTGCAGATACGTTCTTTTGATAGCCCGCTATTGCATTTTAATGCAATGTCTTGGTGACCAAAAAAACGTAATACTGGCGTTTTTAATTTTTTTCTCGCTACGCGGTTTAGCGATCGGGTTAATGTTTTTTTTTAATTGATAGATCGGGCGATTCTGAACGCGGCGATACCTAATATGTGTATGTGGGATTTTTTTTTTACTGTTTTATTTTGATTGGGGCGAAAGGGGGGTGATTTGAACTTTTAGGTTTTTTTAATTTTTTTTTTATTTTTAAACATTTTTTTTTTTTTTTTTTTACTTTTGGCATGCTTCAATAGCCTCCATAGGAGGCTAGAAGCTTGCGCAACCCGATCGGCTCTGCTACATATGGGCGATGAGCAGATTGCCCATATGTGGCAGATTTACTGCTGTGCTTTCAGCGCCGACCACCGGGTGGCGCTGAAAGCCATATGCCTGGAACAACCATAGAGGTCTCATAGAGACCTCTGGTTGTCCAGGCAACATGACGCCGACCCCCGATCACGTGACGGGGGTCGGCGGTGACGTCATTTCCGGCCCGGCGGCCGGAAATGCTATTTAAATGCACGCTGTCAGCTTTGACAGCGGCATTTAACTAGTTAATAGGCGCGGGCGGACGGCGATTCCGCTCGCGCCTATTGCGGGCACAAGTCAGCTGTTCATAACAGCTGACATGTCCCGGCTTTGATGCGGGCTCACCGCCGGAGCCCTCATCAAAGCAGGGGAGATGTCTGATGACGGACTGTGTCCGTCATTGGACATTAAGGGGTTAACCAGGATAGATGAACACAGAACTTAAACACATGCTAAAAAGGAAGAAAGAAATGTTTATTAAATGGAAAGAGGGAGGCATATCTAAAGAAGAATATAATGCTGTCTCCAAAACCTGCAGGGCACGAATCAGGTTATTAAAGCTGACAATGAATTAAGGCTCGCAAGAGACATCAAAAGCAATAAAAAACGGATATTGGGGATATGTCAAAAGTAAAAGAAAAGTCAAAGATGCTCTAGGATTATTACAGGATGAAAATGATGAAATGGTAAGACAGGATGTTGAGAAGGCTGAACTTTTAAATTCCTATTTTACATCTGTTGTCTCTCAGAAAGGAAATGTAACATCAACTGATCTTCACTGTCCTATTAAAGGAATAGAAGAATCCAGGATATCTATAAACAGAAAAATAGTGAGGAAACTTAGCTAACATAAATGAATTCAAGTCTCCAGGTCCAGATGAATTACACCCCAGAGTACTGAAGGAGATAGAAGAAATTTTTGAACCACTCTTCATACTCTTTGAAAATTCTTGGGGAACAGGAGCAGTCCCAGAAGACTGGAGAAGAGCAAATGTTGTTCCTATCTTCAAAAAGGGGTAGATGGACCCAGGGAACTATAGGCTGGTGAGTCTGACTTCTATACTGGAAAGATCTTTGCGCAAATTATTAAACAACATGTATGTAAGGACCTGGATAAGAATGAAGTGATTAAACAGAGTCAGCATGGGTTTGTAACTAATAAGTCATGTCAGACTAACTTAATTTCCTTCTATGACGGAATCACTGATTGGGTCGTTCAGGGAAATGCTGTAGATATAGTATATCTTGACTTCAGCAAAGCATTTGACAAAGTGTCTCACACAATCCTTATTGAAAAAATGACTAGGTATGGAATGGACAAGGCAACTGTTAGGTGGATTCATAACTGGCTTAGTGATCGGACCCAAAGAGTGGTTGTAAATGGCTGCACATCCAGTTGGAAGAATGTCTCAAGTGGGGTACCACAGGGCTCTATCCTGGGCCCTGTATTGTTCAACATCTTTATCAACGATTTAGATGAAGGAATTGAGGGTAAACTGATTAAATTTGCTGATGACACAAAGCTAGGAGGGATAGCTAATAATAGAGGAGGATTCAAAAAGATATAAACTGGAGCAGTGGGCAGCAACTAACGGAATGGTTTTTAACGGGGAAAAATACAAAGTACTACATCTGGGCAATATAAATGATAAAAGCATATACAGAATGGGAGGAATAGGGCTAAGCAACAGCACATGGGAAAAAGACTTGGATATACTGATAGATCATAAACTGAACATGAGTCAACAAATGCAATTCTGGGATGTATTAACAGAAGTATACAGTCTAGATCAGGGTTCCCCAACTTCAGTCCCCAAGGCCCACCAACAGATCGTTTTCATTATTTCCTTTGTATTGCACAAGTGAAGCAATTATCACCTGAGCAAATACTAAGGAAATCCTGAAAACATGATCTGTTGGTGGCCCTTGAGGACTAGAGTTGGGGAACCCTGGTCTAGATCACGTGAAGTAATTACTGCCCTCTACTCCTCTTTGGTCAGACCTCATATGGAATACTGTGTCCAGTTTTGGGCACATTTTAAAATTTCAACAAATTGGAGCAAGTTCATAGAAGAGCGACCAGAATGGTGACCGGTCTACAAACCATGTCCTATGAAGAACGGTTACAGGATTTGGGAATGTTTAGCTTGCAGAAGAGAAGACTGAGAGGAGACTTAATAGCTGTCTACAAATATCTCAAGGGCTGTCACAGTGTAGAAGGATCAACTTTATTCTCATTTGCACAAGGAAAGACTAGAAGCAATGGGAGGAAACTGAATGGGAGGAGACACAGATTATGGTAGATATTAGAAAAAACTTTTTGACAGAGTGATCAATGAGTGGAATAGGCTGCCACGAGAGGTGGCGCGTTCCCCTTGCATGGAAGTCTCCAAATAGAAGCTGGACAGATATCTGTCTGGAATTATTTAGTGAATCCTACTTTGAGCAGGGGGTTGGATCAGATGACCCAGGAGCTCCCTTCCAACTCCACCATTCTATGATTCCTCAACAGTTTTTGCACCAGTCTCCTCTATCTGTGCGATTAACTCTCAATTCCAAAGAATGTGAGACTTTGGATGTTTCCATTATCTGTCTCCAAGAAATGTCTGGTTACCCCTTAATGTGTCCTGTTGTTACAGGTAACGTTTGTAGATGTTCCAATACTTTTTTCGGCTAGTACATCCCACATATTTAAGGTTGCATAAATTGCAAAAAAGCAATTAAGCAATTCATATTCCAGATGTCACTGATTTTCTGTGGAATTTGACAATCTACATTTAGTAAATCAACAAGTGTCCAAAAAATATGATGCAAATGGCACTTCACATAATGTCATATCAAGATACCCATATTCCGCTATATGGGACAAAGAAGAGATCCCAAATCTTACAAAAACAATTTTTATTTCATAATCTAATTAAAACACATTAAAAAAGCTAAATGCTGTGTAGGGGACGCTGGAGCACACAATACAACATAGTACAAAAAAAGGGGGGAACCACATGGAAAATGGACAAGAATATCAAAAGTATAGCATACTGACAAGGCATATTTAATAGTATTTGCAAAAGATATTCATATGCAGGTATAAATATTAAATATACTAGTGCTCAATGAGCTAATATGTAATCGTATACAAAGACATAATACAGTCTAAAGATTATGTATCAGTACCTTGAAATGTCTAACTATGCAATAAACAATTCCATGAACATAATGTAACAAGTGGTGCAACAATAATTAGGTAAAAAGCCTGTGAAGAGATCCGAGGCTATAGAATGAAGATTAAGTCTAAGGTAACACCGTAAAAAATCAAAATAGGGAGGAAATTCCAATTCCCATCTGTTAGCTAAGCCCAAAATGAATCCAAACAGACTAGTAAGGATATTTACCAGCGATGAAGTGAGTGCTCCTGGCGTCCCCTCACCCAGTCACGCGTTTCACCCCCCCCGGAAGAAGCTGGCGGCAAAACGCGCATCGGGGTGAGTGGACGCCAGGAGCACTCACTTCAATCAGCAGCTGTGACGAGCGTTGACGCCATTACCTGGCGCCTGTGAATAACGGTCAATTGCCACCAGAGACAGAATCGGGGAACGTGGACTACATCAGACCTGCGTGGCAACACTTTAGTGGTGAACGAGAGACTATCTATATTTCAGTCTTTTAGGTTCCTCTTCTGGACCTCTTTGGATTCATTGGATTACTTTTGACTTGCATGAGTTTTTTTTTTTTTCAATAAACTGATGAACGAAGGATAGTGTGCAGGAGTTTTAATTCACATAAAGTGTTATTTTTTTTTTCGTGTGTGTCTTTACTTTTCATTAGCATTTATTATCTGATAGATGCTTCTCCATTACTAACTCTAGTGGTTGATGAAAGCTGTGATTTTTGACAAATCAAAGCTGTCATCAAACCCAAATACCATTACCCTGATTGCCACCGCACCAGGGCAATCGGAAAGCGCAGCGCGACATATCAGAATTCTGGGGGTGGCTGTGGGTTGCAATTTTTAGGCTGGGAAGAGCCAAATAACCATGGACCTTCCCAGCCTGATAATACAAGTCCGCAGCTTTCTGCTTTACCTCGGCTGGTTATTAAAAATAGAGGAGGGGGGAACCCACATAACTTTTTTAATTTTGCCTTATACTCAAGTTACAGGAAAGAATGTTTCCTAACATTTTTCCTGCAAAATCAATATTATCTTTGGTTTTGTATGTTTTATTAATATTAATAGCAATATCATAATGTAATACTATGACAACATTGTTCCCAACAGCCACCTGGGAATTAAAAATGCGTCCAGACGTCTTCCCCATGCCGTTTCCATTTCATTTCAGCACTGTTTTCATCCATTTCAAAGATTTTCCTATCTCCTCCAGCCCTCCTGTTGGGGCTTTCCAGAAAAATGCTCAAGCCAACCTGAGCATCCAACCTGCTCAATTCGAGTACAGTGCATTTCAGCATTTAAGTGCTCGATCATCACTATTACGTCACATGAGCCCCAGAAAAGCGAGGGAAAACTATGCTGGAATGGCGCCAACATAGGAGCTGAGTATAAGGGTTTTTAATTTAACCGGAGCAAACATTCATTGAGATGGGGTTGTCTTAGTAGTGAGCAACTGATTTAATATCTACTAATAGCATTGTTCACATAAAAAAACCAAAAAACCTATTTCTTTGTAAAACTGAATAAAAATATAAATATTTGTAAAAAAAAATTTCATATTAAACAGCTCCCCCCCGTGTGTGACTTTGCTGATGACTATGAAGTTTGTCTTTGCTAATAAAGCATTTTCCACATTCTGAGCACGAGTACGGCTTCTCTACTGTGTAACTTCTCTGTTGTTTCACCTGAAAGGATTCTTTTAAAGAAACATTTTCCACACTCTGAACATGAATTTTCTTATGTCTGAGAAGACTTGATTCATATATAAAAGAGATCCCACATTCGCTACATGTAACTGGATTCTCTCCAGTGTGATCTCTTTGATGATCACTTAGCAGGGCTTCAGTATTAAAACATTTTCCACATTCTGAGCATGAATACAGCTTTTCTTCGGTGTGGATTTTCACATGATTCATAAGTTGTGGTCTACTTAAAAAGAATTTTCCACATTCTGAGCATGAATACGGCTTTTCTCCTGTGTGCACTTTCACATGACTCATAAGATTTGATTTACACTTAAAGAATTTTCCACATTCTGAACATGTATAGCCATTTCCTGTGTGAATTCTCTCATGTGCAGTAAGACTTGATTTACATCTAAAAACTTTCTGACATTTTGAGCATGAATACGGCTTCTCTCCTGTGTGAATTTTCTTATGTATAACAAGATGTGTTTTACGTATAAAACATTTCCCACATGCTGAACATGAATACGGCTTCTCTCCTGTGTGAATTTTCTCATGCGTAAAAAGACTTGATTTTTGTGTAAAACATTTTCCACATTCTGAACATGAATACGGCTTCTCTCCTGTGTGAATTTTCACATGCGTAATATAACTTGATTGATGTGTAAATCTTTTGTGACATACAGAACATGAATATGGCTTCTCTCCTGTGTGAATTTTCACATGCTTAATATAACCTGATTGATGTGTAAATCTTTTCTGACATACTGAACATGAATACGGCTTCTGTCCTGTGTGAATTTTCACATGCATGATATAACCTGATCGATGTGTAAATCTTTTCTGACATACTGAACATGAATACGGCTTCTCTCCTGTGTGAATTTTCTCATGCGCAATATAATGTGATCTTTGTGAAAATCTTTTGTGACATACTGAACATGAATACGGCTTCTTTTCTGTGTGAATTTTCTTATGTCTAAAAAGACTTGAGTTACTAGTATAACATTTACCACATACTGAACATGAATACGGCTTCTCTCCTGTATGTATTCTCTGATGACAAATAAGATTACATTTCTGTGAAAAGCATTTCTTACATTCTGAACATGAATACGGCTTCTCTCTTGTGTGACTATTCTTATTTTTAACAAGATGTTCTTGATGTATATTAAGGGTATTAAGGTTTTCTCTTGAAGACTGACGCAGGATATCTTCATCTTTTATATTATACTTTAACGCTAACACGACACCTCCAAGACGATCACTTCCATTTTCTGTTAGGAATATAAATAGATTTCATTATTTTTTTAAATCAAAACTTTACATGTAAATGTCCATCCATGTCCACCTCTAATCCAGGATGGAGGATGTAGGAGTAAAGGTATTGAATCCAATGCACATCCCCTGATCACCAGAACAGAAAGTGAAGAGTATTGGGATCCTCCTTTGGTTACTGCTTCCCCAGTAACTGTGTCTGAGAAGTTCTCATGAATGATCATGGGTAAGATATAGGAGACCCCACAGCAGACCTGCTCCTCTTTCATGATCATCAGTGCACATTCAGACACAGGAAAAATCTTATTAAATATAATTATACTAAGTAATTACAGACACGAGTATGTACGGCCTGAGACAGTAGTGAGGCTGTATTATATCTGACAGTGCGACCACAGAAACAGCCACAAAGAAATGACTGAGGTCTCCTCTTACCTGGTGACACAAGAGGCCGGAGCTCCTCCACCACAACGTCCTTATACTGATCCCAGTGTCCTCCTACATAATCCCACTCCTCCATGGAGAAATAGAGAGCGACGTCCTGACACCGGAGAGGAACCTGACAACCAACGAGACCGACATCACCCAGAATCCTCCAGTGTACACTGTATAATCTCCCAGCAACCTCCTCTCATCACCCAGAATCCTCCAGTGTATACTGTATAATCTCCCAGCAGTCTCCTCTCATCACCCAGAATCCTCCAGTGTACAATCTCCCAGCAGTCTCCTCTCCTCTCATCACCCAGAATCCTCCAGTGTACACTGTATAATCTCCCAGCAGTCTCCTCTCCTCACTCAGAATCCTCCAGTGTATACTGTATAATCTCCCGGCAGTCTCCGCTCATCACCCAGAATCCTCCAGTGTACAATCTCCCAGCAGTCTCCTCTCATCACCCAGAATCCTCCAGTGTACAATCTCCCAGCAGTCTCCTCTCATAACCCAGAATCTCCCAGTGTATACTGTATAATCTCCCAGTAGTCTCCTCTCCTCTCATCACCCAGAATCCTCCAGTGTATACTGTATAATCTCCCAGCAGTCTACTCTCATCACCCAGAATCCTCCAGTGCACTCTCCCAGCAGTCTCCACTCATCACCTAGAATCCCCCAGTGCAGTCTCCCAGCAGTCTCCTCTCCCAGAATCCCCCAGTGCAGTCTCCCAGCAGGCACCTCTCCGGTCAGCAGCTCGGTGATCTTGTTGGCCAGTTCTAGGACCTTCTTCTCTGGTGTCGGGCAGTGCAGGGGTTCTGTGATGGGGCTCTGGATCTTGCTCCGCCCTCCGGACATACAGGGGGTCACACGGTCCCCGGACGTCTTCTTCACCACCGTGTGCTCCTGTGTACAGTGACAGACGCCGATCACCACAGATTCTATCCATCTTTTCAGTCCTGTTCTATTAATAGAGATCAGAGTGATCTCATGGGAGACTCTCACCTTTCCCTTTAACAAGTCCATTATCTCCAGGGCGAGGAGTAACACTCTTGCCGTCATGTTGCTTTTGTCCTGGTCGATCCTCGTTGGGTCATTTTTCCTCCTGACGTCCTGGTCCTGATCCTTCTGTCCTTCCATGTACTCCCACTCCTCCATGGAGAAATAGACAGCGGCATCCTGACACCTGACAGGAACCTGACAGACAGACAGTTAGGTGCAGAAATCATCGGCCAGGGACGAGTCCTCGTGATTTCAGCTCTGCAGGCCGCTAGCTTTTATTTAAAATTAAATATAACTTTAGTGGAGACTTTCAGGGTTAACCCCTTCACCCCCTTCATGACCGGGCCAATTTTTACTATTTTGACCACTGTCCCTTTATGAGGTAATAACTCAGGAACGCTACAATGGATCCCAGTGATCCTGAGAATGTTTTCTCATGACATATTGTACTTTATGATAGTGGTAAGATTTGCTCGATATGACTTGCATTTATTTATTGAGTGCTGCTGGAGAAAATAGCGCAAAATAGGGTCTTATCCAAGACACAAATGGTTAACACAATTGGATTGCACTCACCAGATGGAGCTATAATTTTGCTTGTAGGAATATTCGCTGCAGCAGATCCACAGGTCCACTGATGACCAACCGTGGGATAAAAAATGGGTAAGGCCTCTTTCACACATCCGTTATTTGCCATCAGTCAAAAGCCGCCAAATTTTTTAAAAAACGGATCCGTCAAAAAAGGGGCGGATCCGTTTTTTCCCCCATAGACTTACATTATTGGCGGATCTTGACTGACAGTCGTCCGTCCTACCCGTTTTTGTACGGATCCGCCAAGATTTTAGCGGCTCCCGGGCGGATGAAACGGACCACACGTTTTTTCTCTCTGACGGAACGTCAGTTTGAACTGCGCATGCCGGGAATCATAGCCCCAGGAAGCATTTTAACCTGTCCTGGGAGCCGCTAAAATCTCTCTCTCACCATCGCTCCCGCCGTGTCCTCACCCCATCTCCGACCATCGCTCCCGCCGTGTCCTCACCCCATCTCCGACCATCGCTCCCGCCGTGTCCTCACCCCATCTCCGACCATCGCTCCCGCCTCCTCACCCGATCTCCCGCCGTCTCCTCACGCGAGCTTCGACCATCGCTCCCGCCGTCTCCTCACGCGAGCTCCGACCATCGCTCCCGCCGTCTCCTCACGCGAGCTCCGACCATCGCTCCCGCCGTCTCCTCACGCGAGCTCCGACCATCGCTCCCGCCGTCTCCTCACGCGAGCTCCGACCATCGCTCCCGCCGTCTCCTCACGCGAGCTCCGACCATCGCTCCCGCCGTCTCCTCACGCGAGCTCCGACCATCGCTCCCGCCGTCTCCTCACGCGAGCTCCAACCATTGCCTCACCCGAGCTCCGACCATCGCTCCCGCCGTCTCCTCACCCGAGCTCTGACCATCGCTCCCGCCGTCTCCTCACCCGAGCTCCGACCATCGCTCCCGCCGTCTCCTCACGCGAGCTACAACCATTGCCTCACCCGAGCTCCGACCATCGCTCCCGCCGTCTCCTCACCCGAGCTCTGACCATCGCTCCCGCCGTCTCCTCACCCGAGCTCCGACCATCGCTCCCGCCGTCTCCTCACCCGAGCTCCGACCATCGCTCCCGCCGTCTCAGACCTCCCGCGACATCTCGAGCTCCGACCATCGCTCCCGCTGTCTCTGACCTCCCGCGACATCGCGAGCTCAGACCTCCCATGACATCGCGAGCTCTGACCTCCCGCGACATCACGAGCTCCCCCCGGCACGTCTTTCCGCGACCCCGCACTCTTCTCGCAGTCCCCCTGGCACTTGTCTTCCCCCGGCACATCGGCTGTCCTTTTTATTTTTTAAGCACGGTTCCTTTAACATTCTTAGATCGGCATATCAACGGTCCGGTGGCACCCGATGGTGTCTCGACAGCCACGGATCCGTTCTCCGCCTTTTTTGGTGGCTGGCAACTGACAGGAAAAACGTATGTGTGAAACAGGCCTAAGACATTTGTGGTATTTCCTGATGAAGTCTTAGAACTTTGATACAAGTAGAATAAAACCACATATCTGTATGATAATTCGCCCGGACTTCCAGTTATTCAGCAGAATAAATCCACATCTTACCCATTTTTTTTCTTGCATTTATGAAATATTGGAAATTTGGTGAAAATGTAGCAAGTTTCAAACTTTTAATTTTTAAGCCCTTAAACCATATAACAATATCACAAAACCTAGTCACTAAATCACATTTCCCACAGGTCTACTTAACATAAGGACAATTTTTGAAACAATTATTTTTGTTAGGAAGTTATAAGGGTTAAAAGTTGACCAGAGATTTCTCCAACATCATTTACAAAACCATTTTTTTTATATTGATCACATCTGAAGTAACTTTGGGGGCTATATTACAGTAAATACCCACAAGTGACACCACTGTAAAAACCGCACCCCTCAAAAGCGCATTCAAGTATGTTAACCCTTCAGGTGCTTCACAGTAGATAAAGCAATATGGAAGGAATAAAAATTAACATTTTACTTTTTTTTTTACAAAAATATTACTTTAGCACCAATTTATTTTATTATCACAATTGTAACAGGAGAAAATGCTCCACATAATTTGTCGTGCAATTTCTCCTGAGTACGCTGACAGCCCATAAGTGGGGAAAAATTACTGTTTGGGTGCACAGCAGAGCACGGAAAGGGAAGGAGCGCCGTTTGACTTTTTGAACTCAAAACTGGAATGAGAGAAGATGCCATGTCGTGTTTGGAGAGCCCCTGAGGAGCCTAAGCAGTGGAAACCCCCCACAAGTGACCCCATTTTGGAAACTGGACCCCTCAAGGAATTTATCTAGATGTGGAGTGAGAAGCTTAAATTCACAAGTGCTTTATAAAAAATTCACAATTTTATTTTAGCCCCAAATTTTGCATCTTCACAAGGGTAACAGTAGAAAATGGACCCCAAAATCTTTTGGGAAATTTCTCCTGAGTACGCGGATACCCCATATGTGGGGGAAAACTACCGATTGGGCACAGCATGGTTTGGATAAGAAGGAGTGACATGGAGGAACGCAGACTTTGATGGAATGAACTGCGGATGTCATGCTGCGTTTGCAGAGCCCCTGATGTGCCTAAACAGTGGAAATCCCCCACAAGTGACCCCATTTTGGAAACTAGACCCCTCAAGGTACTTATCTAGATGTGTGGTGAGCACCTTGAACCCACAGGTGCTTCACAGAATTTTACAAAATTGAACTGTGAAAATAAAAAAAATAAAAATTCCCACAAAAATGTTGTTTAAGCAGGAGAAAATGGACCCCAAAATTTGTTGTGCAATTTCTCCTGAGTATGCCGATACTCATACGTGGTTAAAAACTGCTTTTGAAGCAAAGTGCAAAGCTAAGAAAGGAAGGAGCGCCATATTGGAGTTCAGAATTTGCTGGATTGGTTTTAAGGCGCCAAGTCACATTGACAGAGCCCCGGAGGCGCCAGAACAGCAGAACTCACCATAAGTGACCCCATTTTACAAACTACACCTCTCAAAAAAATTAATCTAAGGGTGCAGTGATCATATTGACACCAGAATTTATGTCACAGAATTTTGTTCCATTGGGTAATGAAGAAAAATAATTATGTTTTTACTACAAAATTAAGTTTTAGCCCCAGATTTTACATTTTCACATGGGGAAATTGGCAAAAATAGCACTAAAATTTGTCCCAAAATTTCTGCTAAATGTAGAAATACCCCATATGTGGCTGTACAGTACTGATTAGCCATACGGAGAGACTCTGGAGGGACAAAGTGCTATTTGCCTCCTCGAGCCCAGATTTTCCAAGAATAGTCTGTGTACTCAGTATACAGAGCAGCTGTATGCTAGAAGAGAAGAATCCCCTCAAGTGACCCCATTTTGGAAATTATACACCTTTAGGAATTTATCTACAGGTGCAGTGAAGATTTGACTTTATGGGTGTTTTCCAGAAACAAGCAGCAGTGGATTTTACTCGGTGAAAATTGCAAATCTCCCATTGTAGTGCCCAGTACGCTGTACTGCCCAGTACATTATGCCCAGCTCGTTCTTCTGGAGACAGACACCCGTAAATTAGTTGGGCTCTCTTTAGCTACAGAAATCCCAAACATGTGGACACTAAATGTGGTTTAGGCACACCGGTGTTGTGAACACCTTTGACCTGGCTTCTGAGTGTTGGCTCCCTCTGGTGGTTGCTGCTGGTAATGGAGCTGGTCTGGCTGACAGAAGTCAATCACCTGAGGATTATGATTGGAGGTCAGGTGTTACAGACTGGAGAGATTTAAGTGAGCAACCTTCCCTCAGTTGTTCCGGTGATTTGGTTTTCTTCCTTAACATTTTGGAAGTCTGCTTGCCTCCTGCTCCGTCCTGCATCTTTCAGATAAGTTATTTGTCTGCTTGAATCCTTTTTGAATTTTGATTCATTTTTGCTGTTCTTTGATTTTTGCTCTGCTAGTCCGAGTTCAGCCGGGTTCCCTGTTGGGACCTGTGCTGGACTCTTTTTCATATGCCACAGCTTGTGTCAGTCTTTTCTGTATCTCTAATCCCCTTTTATGTCAGAACCAGAGTTCTGATCTAGTGGGGGAGAGGTCGTGTTGCCTCAGTATTTTTGCATATCAGATGTGTTGGATTTTTCTTAGGGTTTTTGCGTGATTGCAGACATTATCCTTTTCTGTCCTGTTCTATCTAGACAGTTTGGGCCCCATTATTTGCTTACTCTATTTTCTGCCTGTGTTTCTTGCCTCATCTTGTCTCACCGGCAATATATATTCGGGGGCTATCTATTCCTTTGGGGTTCTTCTCCGGGGCAGTTTAGCTTTCTCATTTCTCTCTTTAGGCTTAGTTAATTCTTTGGCTGTGCCGAGGCGTCTAGGGCATCGTAGGTACGTCCCACGGCTAATTCTAGGTGTGTCGTCAGTTTAGGGGTCTGTAAGCTACCAACCTCTCTGGTTATCTGGTAACCTAGCCTATTTACCTGCTATCCTCCTCGGTTACCTAATCATAACACACCGGGGCTCAGAATGCAGGGGGGCTTTTAGATTTGGAAGTGCAGAATTCACTAACTTTCTTTTCAGGGAGCAAGGAGCTATTTAGCTTTTCCAGAGCCTTTGTGCAACTAGTAAAGCGGAAGCCCTCTGTCATGATCGATCTAGACCGGGTTTAATTCTGGACCTAACTGTATACTACCACTACCCTGAATCCTCCACTGTATTACTGTATAATTTCCCAGCATTCACCTCTCCTCTCATCACCAAGAGTACTCCACTGTTTTACTGTATAATTTCCCAGCAGTCTCCTCTCATCACCCAGAATCCTCCAGTGTACAATGTATAATCTCCCAGCAGTCTCCTCTCATCACCCAGAATCCTCCAGTGTATACTGTATAATCTCCCAGCAGTCTCCTCTCATCACCCAGAATCCTCCAGTGTATACTGTATAATCTCCCAGCAGTCTCCTCTCATCACCCAGAATCCTCCAGTGTACACTGTATAATCTCCCAGCAGTCTCCTCTCATCACCCAGAATCCTCCAGTGTATACTGTATAATCTCCCAGCAGTCTCCTCTCATCCCTCAGAATCCTCCAGTGTATACTGTATAATCTCCCAGCAGTCTCCTCTCATCACCCAGAATCCTCCAGTGTATACTGTATAATCTCCCAGCAGTCTCCTCTCATCACCCAGAATCCTCCAGTATATACTGTATAATCTCCCAGCAGTCTCCTCTCATCACCCAGAATCCTCCAGTGTATACTGTATAATCTCCCAGCAGTCTCCTCTCATCACCCAGAATCCTCCAGTGTATACTGTATAATCTCCCAGCAGTCTCCTCTCATCACCCAGAATCCTCCAGTGTATACTGTATAATCTCCCAGCAGTCTCCTCTCATCACCCAGAATCCTCCAGTGTACACTGTATAATCTCCCAGCAGTCTCCTCTCATCACCCAGAATCCTCCAGTGTATACTGTATAATCTCCCAGCAGTCTCCTCTCATCACCCAGAATCCTCCAGTGTACACTGTATAATCTCCCAGCAGTCTCCTCTCATCACCCAGAATCCTCCAGTGTATACTGTATAATCTCCCAGCAGTCTCCTCTCATCACCCAGAATCCTCCAGTGTACACTGTATAATCTCCCAGCAGTCACCTCTCCAGTCAGCAGCTCTGTGATCTCGGTGGTGAGATCTAGGATCTTCTTCTCAGGCATCGGGGAGTGTGGGGCTTCTGTGATGGGGCTCTCATTGCTGCTCCCTCCTCCGGATACATGGAGATGGATGATGGGAGTCACACAGTCACCTGATGTCTTCTTCTCTATTGTGTAATCCTGTATAAGGAGAGATGATGATGAATATTACACATAAGGAAACATAAGACACTTTATGTGTTGTCTCTGCAGCTGCTCATCCATCTCAATAGTTGAGCTCATGTGGCACCGACTACCTGGTTTACTCCTTGCTGTTTGGGAGGTCCGAGGACCCTGGTAGTTGGAGATCGAGAGTCAACACAAAGTTGCTGCCGGTGGTTTGGTGGTGGTGCTGTCTGGGCCGCTCTGTCAGCAGTGTGCTGGAGACAGCAGTGAGGGTGAAAATAGAAAGATACAGGCAGACGGTGATACCGGAGACTCTTCTATGGAATCCAACTTGGATATAGAAGCCAAGGTAGAATCAGGACCAAAACCTGGTAACTTCTCAGAGAATAACGGGAATCCCCCTGAAAGACATCATACTAGCTATACTAATATATTAATAGGTGTCATTTGCCAAAAATACTTCTCCAGGTTCGTCACTGGGGATTCTATCAATAACATCCATTAACAATAGGGAAGAGGATGAAGGGGGTTGACGATGAGGAATCTCTTATGTAGAAGACCAAGCTTCTTCTCTGATGAAATAATTTATTTTTCTGTAGACCGACAAAGTGACCGATTTGGAAGATCAATGTACACATCTTCTCGAGGGCCCGGGAGGTCAGGACTATTATGATGATAATGTCAGGACTGTATGGGAGGAACACATTATCCCTGTCTATATGAATTACAAGAAGGAGTTAGGAGGAGACATTACGTTGTTACTTGCGGTGGAGTTGGATTCTCCTGGGTGACCACTCTGTATAGGGGATGGATTCAGGAAAGCGATCGATGAAGGTTTTGTTTTCTTTACGCTGAATTTAGGGGCATGAAGCAGGTAGAGTGGGATACAAAAAATGTTTTAACAAAAACTTAAAAGAATGGAAATATTTTATAAAAACACAACTGTGGCTAAGATGGTCCATGGAAAGAGATCAATAACATATATTAACAGCCTGAGGAACTCGGGTGGAAAATTACAGAATGACCCAAAAAAAGTAAATAAAGCTTTTAGCAAATTTTACTCAACACTTTACAAACAAGATGGAGTAGGTGAAGAAGAGAGTGAGCGTTGTCTAAATACACTGACATTACCTACTAGAAATATTTCAGATAGAGATAGACTTACTGCATTGATAAAAGAAGAGGAGGTGGTGAAGACAATAAAGATATTAACGCCCCGGTTGACTCACGGGTGAGTTCTATTAAGTTGTTGAATAAAGATATTGCTCCAACCTTGGTAAAAGTATTTAATCACACGTTCCAAGAAAAAATTCTCCTAAAATCAGGAAATATGGCGCACATTAAGCTACTACATAAATGTGGAAAGATATAACAGATCCTGGTTCTCAAAAACATTGATAAATCAAGACATTAAGATTATGTCATAAATAATAGCGGATGGGTTATCAGAGATACTACCCTCACTTATACGTTCACACCGAAGAGGATTGGGAAGAAACAGGGCAGCAGTCTTTAATATGGAACAGGCAGTCCGAGATGGGATGAACAGGGAAGGGTTAGTGAAGGGAACCAGCTCTTCTGGCCGTAGAAGCTAAAAAGGTGTTTGATAATGGAAATTGGCATTGGCTGGGACGAGTTTTGGATAAGTTCGGGAGGTTTACATAAAAGTATACACTACCAAATGCAGGTCCCATGATGGTACTGACCTCCTAATCGTAGGTGATGGTCTGCTGGCGGGTAGTCTTAATAGGCGATTAGGGTAGATATCTGAGCTGTAAGTGTGTAAGGTCTTAATCCTTTTTCAAATCATAGCTGGAGAAATTCTAGAATCCTGGGAATGTCAGGCTGGAAGGAGTCCCCCGTGGATTCTTCGACATGGGAGCAAAATATCTTCCAGGCTTTAGAGCAATTAGCCGAGGTAATTGGTTTCCTATTTGCCTGCATTGTGGTAACTACTCCATCTGACAGACCCTTAGAGATTAAGATCTGTCTCTCAGGATCCAAGCTGTCAGGTGCAATAGCTGTATATCCTGATGTATGAGGGGACCGTTAGATAGAAGGTCGTACCTTTGTGGAAGGGGAACTGGATCCTCTAGAAACATGAGATTTCACAAGGGAAACCAACTTCTTTTTGGCCAGAAAGGGGTGATCAGTATCTCTGTGGCTCGATCTTCATGGGATTAATGGAAAAGGGGGAAAAGCATATAGCAGCTCTCCGTCTCAGCTTTGGGACAGGGCATCCACACACTCCGGATTGTCTTCTGAATTTATGGAAAAGAAATTTGTCACTTTCGTATTTTTCTAAGTTTAGAACAGGACTAGACACAGAACATCGCAACGCTAAGGCAGCTGATGAAACACCTCCGTGTTCAACTCACATTCGTAGTACCATACAATCTTCCTGCTGAGGAAGTGTGCAATTTTGTTTTTGGAGCCATTCAGGTGGACTACTGAAATAGAAAGGACGGTCTTTTTTGCCCACTGAAATATCTGCCGGGCCAGGGCCGATAGAGCTCTCTTTTTGGGTCCCCCTGATGCCAGACAAAGAAGACCTGTGATGTTGTCTAATCAGATCTTTACCTGTGGACCCGAGACTGTCCTGGCACCGCTGGATCGCTCCTATACTGCTCGAAGCTCTCTGTAGTTGGATGATTTTCTGCATACTTCTAGAGACCTTGTTCCTTCAAGGTATTGAGCTTCTACTTTTGCTCCCCAACCCAGGTCGATTGCTTCAGTAATAACCCGGATGAATGGGGATAGGATCCATAGTGCCCCTTTTTGGAGATTTGTGAGGGACGTCCTCTATGACAGTGAAGATCTTAGACCTGTGGATAAGTTTTTTTTTTGTCTAGTTCAGATAGATGTCTGTCCCAGGTTGTCATAATTGCTTCCTGCAACCCGCTTGAGTGGGCCTGGCTCCACTGTATGCTTGGGATGCAAGATGTCATCAATCCCAAGATTCTCATTGCATACCTGACTGACACTCTTTTCTTCCTCTGGAAAGATTGAATCCTGTTTCTGATTTCATACATTTTTATAAGGGTCAGAAAGGGTATTCTGAGATGGGAGTCGAGGAGGACCCCTAAAAATGCTTTCCAGGTGTCACAAGTTATAGCGATATCGACAGGCCCTTTAGAATGAGGATAGTCTTGGAGAGATGAGTCACCGAGTCCACCACCAAGAGAAGGTCATCCAAATAAGGGATGATAATTATCCCTTTCTTTCTCAAGAAAGCCACCACTTCAGTCATTATTTTTGTGAAAATACAAGGTGCAGAGGACAGGCCGAATGGAAGGCACTGGAGTTGTAAGTGGTGGATTATTCCCTGATATGCCAATGCAAACCTCAGGAACTGCTGGCAGGCAGGATGGATGCCACATGACACTATGCGTCTTTAAGATCTAGTGTGCACATTACCGAGTCCATCCCTATTAACGTGATAGTTGATTTTATAGCTTTTATTTTGAATTTCCTCTACCTGACCCACTGATTACGGGGCTTTAGGATTATAATAACTGTCTACAAATATCTCAAGAAATGTCACATTGTAGAAAGATCATCTTTATTCTCATTTGCACAAGGAAAGACTAGAAGCAATGGGATGAAACTGAATGGGAGGAGACACAGATTAGATATTAGAAAACACTTTTTGACAGAGTGATCAATGAGTGGAACAGGCTGCCACGAGAGGTGGTGAGTTCTCCTTCAATGGAAGACTTCAAACCGAGGCTGGACAGACATCTGTGAGATGGTTTAGCGAATCCTGCTTTGAGCAGGGGGTTGTACCAGACGGCCCAGGAGGTCCCTTCCAACTCTACCATTCTATGATTTTAATGGTACAACATTTTCCTGAGGGTTTCTTTATGGAGAAGAGAGTGGAATAGATGCCCTGACCAATTTCCGTGAGGGCTGCTGAAATGACTAAGCCGGACTCTATTAGATTCCTTGTGAAGGAAATATATAATTGTAAGGTAGACGAATGTCAGCAGAAAAAATGGTTAAAGGGAATCTGTCACCCTTTTTTTTTTGCCTATCAGCTGCCGGCATTGACATCAGGGGCTTATCTCCAGCATTCTGTAATGCTTTCTGTAATGCTGTAGATAAGCCCCCCCGATGAAACCTGAAAGAAAAGAAAAACACGTTAGATTATACTCACCGGAGGGGGTGATCCACTCCGATGGGTGTCGCAGTCCGGTGCCTCCCATCTTCATACGATGCTGTCCTCTTCTTCCCTTCCTGTAGTGGCTCCGGCGCACTGCTCTGCCCTGTTGAGGGCAGAGCAGAGTCATGCAGTGTGCAGGCGTCGGGAGAGGTCTGGGGCCTGCGTACTGCAGTATTCTGCTCTGCCCTCAACAAGGCAGAGCAGTGCACCTGCACCGGAGCCACTACAGGAAGGGAAGAAGAGGACGGCATCGCTGCAAGATGGGAGGCGCTGGACTGGACCGCGACAGCCATCGGACCGGACCGCCCCTCCGGTGAGTATAATCTAGTGTTTTTCTTTTTTCAGGTTACATCGGAGGCTTATCTACAGCATGACAGAATGCTGTAGATAAGCCCCTGATGTCAATGCCGGCAGCAGGTGACAGATTCCCTTTAAGGCTTCATCCACATATTGCCTCCACGCAAAGGATATATCATCTGCCTGCTCTTATGCAGGACTTAGGACCACAGGGGGAATATTCTGGGAGCAGGAAGAAATGTCAAAAATGGCGGCTTCACAGAGCTAGCAGATGGCTGTAACTGGGAACACTCCGTTTCTCAGACCTCTGAACATCTCGTCCTGTATTGAGTGCGTCACCTAAGTTTCTTCAATCTTCATAGTACTCCACACATAACAAATCATCAGTGTTCTCAGATGAGAAATAAGCTTTCTTTCCTCTGAGGGGCTCTGGGGTGTAACTTACTCTCCTTCTAGGTCCTGATCAGAGTAGTAAGAACATTCTTCCGCCTCTGATGATTCCTACATGTCCCATCTAGCCCTTTTGTGACGCAATTTCTCTGAACCGTCTGAGGGGTAAGAACCAGTGAGGGGGATCTTATGCGAGGGTCGATATTTATCCCCCAGGATGCACATAGAAGAGTATTAAACCCGCTGGAGTGCATTGCAGTCACAGATATAGCTGTGGTTGCAGTGCAAAATAAAAGTGTGGACCTGGTCAAGTTATTTGGTCAAGGCAATGTTAAGGAAAACCCATTAAGGGCTTTTATTTTTGGAGTGAACTACAGGATGGTAGTGGGGCAGTTTGTTTCCTCCAGGTCGGGTCTTACAAGTGGCCACAGATTCCATTTACAAACCCTGCAGTAAAGGGATGGATGTCAGTGTTTGTTTGCAAGCGGCAGAGCAGGAGGCTCTGCAACATCCGGCTTGTGTGAAGGCACCACAGAGCCAAGGTAAACGAACGCCTGGCATCCCTCAGCATGACATGGTGGTGCAGTCGCCCATGGCAACCGGTCTCGGATACAAACTATTTTGATGCCCCGGCTGTGATCCAGAGGATACTGTTTACTTGTCATTTGTAAGTTTTGGACATTAAAGACTGCAAGATGGCTGCCGGACAAGTCCTGGCGGGGAGATATGTGTCATTGCGGCTCATAGCTGCGGTGATGTGAGCTCAGGGGTATGCTCCAGCACGTATAGTGCTGAGAGAGTTGTTTTGGCCGCTCGAGGGTTTTATGAGCAGTCATAAGAGATGGGTGGGAATGACCGCTCACATATCCCCACCCCAGGGGCGTGGTTTGGCTAATAAAATGGAGGCCAGTTGCTTCATTCAGTGTCTGTGGGTGGAGGTGTGGAGACCTCCATTGTGTGTGTTTCTGAGGACACTGACCCGAGCGGGCGGACCCGCAGGGCTATATGGACTGTTTCCGCTTTGTTTTCATGTTGTGCCAGAAAAGGCGATTCATTTTTTTTTCCTGTCCAGAGCAGTTTATGCCGCATTAATAAACTTGCTTGGACATCCCAGTAATACCGCTTACTGTGCCTGCCTCATCTTCAGCCGAGCGAGTACAGATCCCCACAGGACATTCTGCTATGATCTTACTGGGTCACTACTTCATTGCCGCACGGTGTGAACACGGCCTCACTATAGGGGGTGCAAGATTGGATACCGTGACCTGTACTTCCTCTCTGATAATACATCTAATGACAGCCGTAAACGAGGTTTGTTCCTCTTTAAGGACTTTTATTATACTCTCCCCACATAACAACCATTGTGCGCCCCTGACAGTTTGGTTCCGGAAGTCTCCTGGAGAAAGAACCAGATCCTTAAGGGGCTTCTCTGTGGTAAATTTAAAATAGACAGGAGACCAACAATTTAACTCAAACCTCTGTCAGCAGGGTTCCTGGGGCAAATAAGGTTATAAACTTATAATGCCCAGGGATGGTTCGGATGGGGGTTAGGGTCACACCTAGGGTATGTCCACACGGCGTTTTTGCTGCATTTTTTTTTCTGCAGCAAACCCTGATTTCTTGGCAGGAAAGAAGCTACAACAAAAATGCATGTTTTGATGCATTTTTTTCATGTGTTTTTGGGGTTAATTTGTGTCTCTTTATGCATGCTAATGTTGTTGTTTTCCCCTGAGAAAAAAACTTGGATTTTTGTGATAAATCACTGTAAAATCTTTTTCTCCGAGAAGCTCATTGGGGGACACAGGTAGAATCATAGAATCATAGAATCGTAGAGTTGGAAGGGACCTCCTGGGCCATCTGGTCCAACCCCCTGCTCAAAGCAGGATTCGCTAAATCATCCCAGTCAGATGTCTGTCCAGCCTCTGTTTGAAGACTTCCATTGAAGGAGAACTCACCACTTCTCGTGGCAGCCTGTTCCACTCATTGATCACTCTAACTGTCAAAAAGTTTTTTCTAATACAGTGGGGAAAAAAAGTATTTAGTCAGTCAGCAATAGTGCAAGTTCCACCACTTAAAAAGATGAGAGGCGTCTGTAATTTACATCATAGGTAGACCTCAACTATGGGAGACAAACTGAGAAAAAAAAATCCAGAAAATCACATTGTCTGTTTTTTTTTCATTTTATTTGCATATTATGGTGGAAAATAAGTATTTGGTCAGAAACAAAATTTCATCTCAATACTTTGTGATATATCCTTTGTTGGCAATGACAGAGGTCAAACGTTTCTGTAAGTCTTCACAAGGTTGCCACACACTGTTGTTGGTATGTTGGCCCATTCCTCCATGCAGATCTCCTCTAGAGCAGTGATGTTTTTGGCTTTTCGCTTGGCAACACGGACTTTCAACTCCCTCCAAAGGTTTTCTATAGGGTTGAGATCTGGAGACTGGCTAGGCCACTCCAGGACCTTGAAATGCTTCTTACGAAGCCACTCCTTCGTTGCCCTGGCGGTGTGCTTTGGATCATTGTCATGTTGAAAGACCCAGCCACGTTTCATCTTCAATGCCCTTGCTGATGGAAGGAGGTTTGCACTCAAAATCTCACGATACATGGCCCCATTCATTCTTTCATGTACCCGGATCAGTCGTCCTGGCCCCTTTGCAGAGAAACAGCCCCAAAGCATGATGTTTCCACCACCATGCTTTACAGTAGGTATGGTGTTTGATGGATGCAACTCAGTATTCTTTTTCCTCCAAACACGACAAGTTGTGTTTCTACCAAACAGTTCCAGTTTGGTTTCATCAGACCATAGGACATTCTCCCAAAACTCCTCTGGATCATCCAAATGCTCTCTAGCAAACTTCAGACGGGCCCGGACATGTACAGGCTTAAGCAGTGGGACACGTCTGGCACTGCAGGATCTGAGTCCATGGTGGCGTAGTGTGTTACTTATGGTAGGCCTTGTTACATTGGTCCCAGCTCTCTGCAGTTCATTCACTAGGTCCCCCTGCGTGGTTCTGGGATTTTTGCTCACCGTTCTTGTGATCATTCTGACCCCACGGGGTGGGATTTTGCGTGGAGCACCAGATCGAGGGAGATTATCAGTGGTCTTGTATGTCTTCCATTTTCTAATTATTGCTCCCACAGTTGATTTCTTCACTCCAAGCTGGTTGGCTATTGCAGATTCAGTCTTCCCAGCCTGGTGCAGGGCTACAATTTTGTTTCTGGTGTCCTTTGACAGCTCTTTGGTCTTCACCATAGTGGAGTTTGGAGTCAGACTGTTTGAGGGTGTGCACAGGTGTCTTTTTATACTGATAACAAGTTTAAACAGGTGCCATTACTACAGGTAATGAGTGGAGGAAAGAGGAGACTCTTAAAGAAGAAGTTACAGGTCTGTGAGAGCCAGAAATCTTGATTGCTTGTTTCTGACCAAATACTTATTTTCCACCATAATATGCAAATAAAATGAAAAAAAAACAGACAATGTGATTTTCTGGATTTTTTTTTCTCAGTTTGTCTCCCATAGTTGAGGTCTACCTATGATGTAAATTACAGACGCCTCTCATCTTTTTAAGTGGTGGAACTTGCACTATTGCTGACTGACTAAATACTTTTTTTCCCCACTGTATCTAATCTGTGTCTCCTCCCATTCAGTTTCATCCCATTGCTTCTAGTCTTTCCTTGTGCAAATGAGAATAAAGTTGATCCTTCTACAATGTGACAGCCCTTTAGATATTTGTAGACAGCTATTAAGTCTCCTCTCAGTCTTCTCTTTTGCAAACTAAACATTCCCAAATCCTGCAACCTTTCCTCATAAGACAGGGTTTGCAGACCGGTCACCATTCTGGTCACTCTTTTCTGAACTTGCTCCAGTTTGTTGATGTCTTTTTTAAAATGTGGTGCCCAAAACTGGACACAATATTCCAGATGAGGTCTGACCAAAGAGGAGTAGAGGGAAATAATGACTTCACGTGATCTAGACTGTATGCTTCTGTTAATACATCCTAGAATTGCATTTGCCTTTTTTGCTGCTGCATCACACTGTTGACTCATATTCAGTCTGTGATCTATTAGTATACCCAAGTCTTTTTCACATGTGCTGTCACTTAGCCCTATTCCTCCCATTCTGTATATGCTTTTTTCATTTTTATTGCCCAGATGTAGTACTTTGCATTTCTCCCTGTTAAAAACCATTCTGTTAGTTGCTGCCCACTTCTCCAGTTTATTTAAATCTTTTTGAATCCTCTCTCTCTCTTCTCTAGTATTAGCTATCCCTCCTAGCTTTGTGTCATCAGCAAATTTAATCAGTTTACCCTCAATTCCTTCATCTAAATCGTTGATAAAGATGTTGAACAATACAGGGCCCAGGACAGAGCCCTGTGGTACCCCACTTGAGACATTCTTCCAACTGGATGTGCAGCCATTTACGACCACTCTTTGGGTGTATGCTACTGCTGCCAGGAGGCTGACACTAAGTGAACAAAAAAAGGTTAGCTCCTCCTCCGCCGCATACACCCTCGCCCTGATTGCGGGTGGAAACCAGTTTAGTGCAACTGCAGTAGAACACAAAAGAAATTAGCCTTAATGCAGATAACAATATGTCTGGAAAGGGATCCACTCAGCAGATAATAATAAAAATATAGAAGAGTTTACCCCTCCACTCAGCAGATAATAGAAATATAGAAGAGTTTACCTCTCCACTCAGCAGATAATAAAAGTATAGAAGAGTTTACCTCTCCTCTCAGCAGATAATAGAAATATAGAAGAGTTTACCTCTCCACTCAGCAGATAATAGAAATATAGAAGAGTTTACCTCTCCACTCAGCAGATAATAGAAATATAGAAGAGTTTACCTCCCCACTCAGCAAATAATAGAAATATAGAAGAGTTTACCTCTCCACTCAGCAGATAATAATAAAAATATAGAAGAGTTTACCTCTCCACTCAGCAGATAACAGAAATATAGAAGAGTTTACCTCTCCACTCAGCAGATAACAGAAATATAGAAGAGTTTACCTCTCCACTCAGCAGATAATAAAAATATAGAAGAGTTTACCTCTCCACTCAGCAGATAATAAAAATATAGAAGAGTTTACCTCTCCACTCAGCAGATAATAAAAATATAGAAGAGTTTACCTCTCCACTCAGCAGATAATAATAAAAATATAGAAGAGTTTACCTCTCCACTCAGCAGATAACAGAAATATAGAAGAGTTTACCTCTCCACTCAGCAGATAACAGAAATATAGAAGAGTTTACCTCTCCACTCAGCAGATAATAAAAATATAGAAGAGTTTACCTCTCCACTCAGCAGATAACAGAAATATAGAAGAGTTTACCTCTCCACTCAGCAGATTATAGAAATATAGAAGAGTTTACCTCTCCACTCAGAACATAATAGAAATATAGAAGAGTTTACCTCTCCACTCAGCAGATAATAAAAATATAGAAGAGTTTACCTCTCCACTCAGCAGATAACAGAAATATAGAAGAGTTTACCTCTCCACTCAGAACATAATAATATAAATATAGAAGAGTTTACCTCTCCACTCAGCAGATAATAGAAATATAGAAGAGTTTACCTCTCCACTCAGCAGATCATAGAAATATAGAAGAGTTTACCTCTCCACTCAGCAGATAGTGATAGAAATATAGAAGAGTTTACCTCTCCACTCAGCAGATAATAATAAAAATATAGAAGAGTTTACCTCTCCACTCAGAACATAATAATAGAAATATAGAAGAGTTTACCTCTCCACTCAGCAGATAGTGATAGAAATATAGAAGAGTTTACCTCTCCACTCAGCAGATAACAGAAATATAGAAGAGTTTACCTCTCCACTCAGAACATAATAATAGAAATATAGAAGAGTTTACCTCTCCACTCAGCAGATAATAGAAATATAGAAGAGTTTACCTCTCCGCTCAGCAGGTAATAGAAATATAGAAGAGTTTACCTCTCCACTCAGCAGATAATAGAAATATAGAAGAGTTTACCTCTCCGCTCAGCAGATAATAAAAATATAGAAGAGTTTACCTCTCCACTCAGCAGATAACAGAAATATAGAAGAGTTTACCTCTCCACTCAGAACATAATAATAGAAATATAGAAGAGTTTACCTCTCCACTCAGCAGATAATAGAAATATAGAAGAGTTTACCTCTCCACTCAGCAGATAATAGAAATATAGAAGAGTTTACCTCTCCACTCAGCAGATCATAGAAATATAGAAGAGTTTACCTCTCCACTCAGCAGGTAATAGAAATATAGAAGAGTTTACCTCTCCAGTCAGCAGATATTAGAAATATAGAAGAGTTTACCTCTCCACTCAGCAGATAATAATAGAAATATAGAAGAGTTTACCTCTCCAGTCAGCAGATAATAGAAATATAGAAGAGTTTACCTCTCCAGTCAGCAGATAATAGAAATATAGAAGAGTTTACCTCTCCACTCAGCAGATAACAGAAATATAGAAGAGTTTACGTCTCCACTCAGCAGATAACAGAAATATAGAAGAGTTTACGTCTCCACTCAGCAGATAACAGAAATATAGAAGAGTTTACGTCTCCACTCAGCAGATAATGATAGAAATATAGAAGAGTTTACCTCTCCACTCAGCAGATAATAGAAATATAGAAGAGTTTACCTCTCCCCTCAGCAGATAATAGAAATATAGAAGAGTTTACCTCTCCAGTCAGCAGATAATAGAAATATAGAAGAGTTTACCTCTCCACTCAGCAGGTAATAGAAATATAGAAGAGTTTACCTCTCCACTCAGCAGGTAATAGAAATATAGAAGAGTTTACCTCTCCGCTCAGCAGATAATAGAAATATAGAAGAGTTTACCTCTCCACTCATCAGATAATAATAGAAATATAGAAGAGTTTACCTCTCCACTCAGCAGATATTAGAAATATAGAAGAGTTTACCTCTCCACTCAGCAGATAATAGAAATATAGAAGAGTTTACCTCTCCGCTCAGCAGATAATAGGAATATAGAAGAGTTTACCTCTCCACTCATCAGATAATAATAGAAATATAGAAGAGTTTACCTCTCCACTCAGCAGATAATAATAGAAATATAGAAGAGTTTACCTCTCCACTCAGCAGATAATAATAGAAATATAGAAGAGTTTACCTCTCCACTCAGCAGATAATAATAGAAATATAGAAGAGTTTACCTCTCCACTCAGCAGGGAGATGATCTCTGAAGTGAAGTCTATGATTCTTCTGGAAATGTTGCTCTCGTCTTCGTCCATGTCTGGCTCGTCACTCGGGGAGAAATCTGGGTGGTGTGAAGGGATCTGGGTCTTCGGGGTCGTTATGATAGGAGGCTGTAAATCATATAAGGACATCACCGTCAGTCACATACAGATCTGATCTCATTGCACAGTGACATTTACAGATTATTAATAGGTATTTTACACCTGTCCATCAGGTGAGACTTTCCACCTGTTAGGACCAGGCTTGTGCTTTCCAACATCCTATATAGAAATCTGAAGCCTCAGTTACTTATAACTCTTCTGAAACTCCTCGGCCTCACCGCCTGCCTAAGGTCTGTAATTTCCTGTCCCCTCCAGCTGCCTCCGGTCTGTGACTCCCGAGTCCCTCTGCCTGCCTCCGGTCTGTAACTCCCCGGCCCTTCTGCCTGCCTCCCGCCTGTGACTCCCCGGCCCTTCTGCCTGCCTCCCGCCTGTGACTCCCCGGCCCTTCTGCCTGCCTCCCGCCTGTGACTCCCCGGCCCTTCTGCCTGCCTCCCGCCTGTGCCTCCCCGGCCCTTCTGCCTGCCTCCGGCCTGTCTCTCTCCGGCCCTTCTGCCTGCCTCCCGCCTGTGACTCCCCGGCCCTTCTGCCTGCCTTCCGCCTGTGACTCCCCGGCCCTTCTGCCTGCCTCCCGCCTGTGACTCCCCGGCCCTTCTGCCTGCCTCCCGTCTGTGACTCCCCGGCCCTTCTGCCTGCCTCCCGTCTGTGACTCCCCGGCCCTTCTGCCTGCCTCCCGTCTGTGACTTCCCGGCCCTTCTGCCTGCCTCCCGTCTGTGACTCCCCGGCCCTTCTGCCTGCCTTCCGCCTGTGACTCCCCGGCCCTTCTGCCTGCCTCCCGCCTGTGACTCCCCGGCCCTTCTGCCTGCCTCCCGTCTGTGACTCCCCGGCCCTTCTGCCTGCCTCCCGTCTGTGACTCCCCGGCCCTTCTGCCTGCCTCCCGTCTGTGACTCCCCGGCCCTTCTGCCTGCCTCCCGTCTGTGACTCCCCGGCCCTTCTGCCTGCCTCCCGTCTGTGACTCCCCGGCCCTTCTGCCTGCCTTCCGCCTGTGACTCCCCGGCCCTTCTGCCTGCCTCCCGCCTGTGACTCCCCGGCCCTTCTGCCTGCCTTCCGCCTGTGACTCCCCGGCCCTTCTGCCTGCCTCCCGCCTGTGACTCCCCGGCCCTTCTGCCTGCCTCCCGTCTGTGACTCCCCGGCCCTTCTGCCTGCCTCCCGTCTGTGATTCCCCGGCCCTTCTTCCTGCCTCCCGTCTGTGACTTCCCGGCCCTTCTGCCTGCCTCCCGTCTGTGACTCCCCGGCCCCTACAGTGTCTGGATGACCAGTCAATGCTGAGAGGAGAGGCAGATTTTCTTCACCAAATTCTGCTGACAGATTCTCTTTAAAGTTTTTATGTGTAAGAGACGATATGGTGGATTATCTGTGTTCATGTTTTTACAACTACCAAGTGTATGGAGCACTGAAGATGTAGTGATGACCAGAGGTGGTGCCAGGACTTCTTCCTACTGCGCTCACATCACGTCACTTACTACAGGGGACGACGATACAAACACCGGAGGAGTCCTTAGTGCAGGATCGATAACAGTTCTCCAATGTTAAAGTTCCTTCCTGGCAAAAAAAAAAGCCATAAAGGCTAAAACCATGGACTCCTCATCCTCTGGAGTACAACATATAGGACATTACACAAAACCATAGAAAAATGTCCCAGATAAAGGGTAACAAAGGTTAGAAAAATATCTTTACACTGACAAAAAATAGCAAAATAATGAAACTCATGACAAAGTAGACAGTTCAGAACACCGGTGTAAAGCGCAGGGTCCCACAATAACTTTTTTTAATCAGATTACTTTTATTGATTATTTCATTTTATAAACAACTAGCTGAAGAGCCGGCGCTGCCCGGGCATAGAAACCAACCGGGCAAATTATGATTATATTACACATAAAAACATTTCACATCATATATTCAACACTACAGATCTGCAACACAAATTCACTAAACGATTACCCGAGTATTGATAGGATTTTATCTTCAACTCATTCAAGAACCTTTTGATAAACAACATGTGTATCTCTGTATCTAATCCTCTCCTGTGCAATACTGTCTGCTGAGCCGTGTATCTAATCCTATCCTGTGTGATACTGTCTGCTGAGACGTGTATCTAATCCTATCCTGTGTGATACTGACTGCTGAGCCGTGTATCTAATCCTCTCCTGTGTGATACTGACTGCTGAGCCGTGTATCTAATCCTATCCTGTGTGATACGGACTGCTGAGCCGTGTGTCTAATCCTCTCCTGTGTGATACTGTCTGCTGAGCCGTGTATCTAATCCTATCCTGTGTGATACTGTCTGCTGAGCCGTGTATCTTATCCTATCCTGTGTGATACGGACTGCTGAGCAGTGTTTCTAATCCTCTCCTGTGTGATACTGACTGCTGAGCCGTGTATCTAATCCTCTCCTGTGTGATACTGACTGCTGAGCCGTGTATCTAATCCTCTCCTGTGTGATACTGACTGCTGAGCCGTGTATCTAATCCTCTCCTGTGTGATACTGACTGCTGAGCCGTGTATCTAATCCTATCCTGTGTGATACTGACTGCTGAGCCGTGTAGCTAATCCTCTCCTGTGTGATACTGACTGCTGAGCCGTGCATCTAATCCTCTCCTGTGTGACACTGACTGCTGAGCAGTGTATCTAATCCTCTCCTGTGTGACACTGACTGCTGAGATGTGTATCTAATCCTATCCTGTGTGATGCTGACTGCTGAGCTGTGTATCTAATCCTCTCCTGTGTGATACTGACTGATGAGCCGTGTATCTAATCCTCTCCTTTGTGATACTGACTGCTGAGCTGTGTATCTAATCCTCTCCTGTGTGAAACTGTGTGCTGAGCAGATGGCCCGGGAGGTCCAATCCAACTCTACGATTCTATGATTCTATGAGCTGTGTACCTAATCCGATCCTGTGTGATACTGTCTGGTGAGCTGTGTATCTAATCCTATCCTGTGTGATACTGTCTGCTGTGTGCATCTAATCCTCTCCCGTGTGATACTGACTGCTGAGCTGTGTATCTAATCATATCCTGTGTGATCCTGACTGCTGAGCCGTGTACCTAATCCTCTCCTGTGTGATACTGTCTGCTGAGCTGTGTACCTAATCCTCTCCTGTGTGATACTGTCTGCTGAGCAGTGTATCTAATCCTCTCCTGTGTGATACTGTCTGCTGAGCAGTGTATCTAATCCTCTCCTATGTGATACTGATCGCTGAGCCATGTATCTAATCCTATCCTGTGTGATACTGACTGCTGAGCTGTGTATCTAATCCTAACCTCATAGAATCGTAGAGTTGAAAGGGACCTCCTGGGCCATCTGGTCCAACCCCCTGCTCAAAGCAGGATGCGCTAAATCATCCCAGACAGATGTCTGTCCAGCCTCTGTTTGAAGACTTCCATTGAATGAGAACTCACCACTTCTCGTGGCAGCTTGTTCCACTCATTGATCACTCTGTCAAAAAGTTTTTTCTAATATCTAATCTGTGTCTCCTCCCATTCAGTTTCATCCCATTGCTTCTAGTCATTCCTTGTGCAAATGAGAATAAAGTTGATCCTTCTACAATGTGACAGCCCTTTAGATATTTGTAGACCGCTATTAAGTCTCCTCTCCGTCTTCTCTTCTGCAAACTAAACATTCCCAAATCCTGCAACCTTTCCTCATAAGACAGGGTTTGCAGACCGGTCACCATTCTGGTCGCTCTTTTCTGAACTTGCTCCAGTTTGTTGTCTTTATTAAAATGTGGTGCCCAAAACTGAACACAATATTCCAGATGAGGTCTGACCAAAGAGGAGTAGAGGGAAATAATGACTTCACGTGATCTAGACTGTATGCTTCTGTTAATACATCCTAGAATTGCATTTGCCTTTTTTGCTGCTGCATCACACTGTTGACTCATATTTAGTCTGTGATCTATTAGTATACCCAAGTCTTTTTCACATGTGCTGTCACTTAGCCCTATTCCTCCCATTCTATATATGCTTTTTTCATTTTTATTGCCCAGATGTAGTACTTTGCATTTTCCCTGTTAAAAACCATTCTGTTAGTTGCTGCCCTCTTCTCCAGTTTATTTATATCTTTTTGAATCCTCTCTCTCTTCTCTAGTATTAGCTATCCCTCCTAGCTTTGTGTCATCAGAAAATTTAATCAGTTTACCCTCAATTCCTTCATCTAAATCGTTGATAAAGATGTTGAACAATACAGGGCCCAGGACAGAGCCCTGTGGTACCCCACTTGAGACATTCTTCCAACTGGATGTGCAGCCATTTACGACCACTCTTTGGGTCCGATCACTAAGCCAGTTATGAATCCACCTAACAGTTGCCTTGTCCATTCCATACTTAGTCATTTTTTCAATGAGGATTGTGTGAGATACTTTGTCAAATGATTTGCTGAAGTCAAGATATACTATATCTACAGCATTTCCTTGATCCACCCAATCAGTGATTCCGTCATAGAAGGAAATTAAATTAGTCTGACATGACTTATTAGCTACAAACCCATGCTGACTCTGTTTAATCACTTCATTCTTATCCAGGTACTGACATACATGTTGTTTAATAATTTGTTCAAAGATCTTTCCTGGTATAGAAGTCAGACTCACCGGCCTATAATTGCCTGGGTCCACCTTCTTCCCCTTTTTGAAGATAGGAACAACATTTGCTCTTCTCCAGTCTTCTGGGACTTCTCCTGTTCTCCAAGAATTTTCAAAGATTATGGAGAGGGGTTCAAAAATGTCTTCTGCTATCTCCTTCAGTACTCTGGGGTGTAATTCATCTGGACCTGGAAACTTGAATTCATTTAGGTTAGCTAAGTGGTTCCTCACTATCTTTCTGTTTATAGGTATCCTGGTTTCTTCTATTCCTTTAATAGGACAGTGAAGAACAGTTGATGTTACATTTCCTTTCTGAGAGAAAACCGATGCAAAATAGGAATTTAAAAGTTCGGCCTTCTCAACATCCTGTTTTACCATTTCATCATTTTAATCCTGTAAAAATCCCATAGCATCTTTGACTTTTCGTTTACTTTTGACATATCCCCAAAATCCTTTATTATTGCTTCTGACACCTCCTGCAAGCCTCAATTCATTGTCAGCTTTAGCTAATCTGATTTGTGCCCTGCAGGTTCTGCAGACTGCATTATATTCTTCTTTAGATATGCCTCCCTCTTTCCATTTTATAAACATTTCTTTCTTCCTTTTTAGCATGTGCTTAAGTTCTGTGTTCATCTATCCTGGCTTCCTTAAATGCTTCCTATTCTTCCCTCTTTTCGGAATTGTTAACAACTGTGCTTTGAGAATTTCATTTTTCAAGATTTCCCATCCTTCCTGGACATTTTTGTCTTTAAGGATATCCAGCCATTGGATCCCTCCAATTCTCTTTCTGAATCCCTTAAAATCTGCCTTTCTGAAATCTAATCTTGACGTCTGAGTCTTCACAGGTCTTCCTCCTCTAGTAATCCAAAATTCTAAAATAGCATGGTCGCTACCTCCTAGGGTACCAGCCACTTTTACCTCCTCAACCATTTCCTCCCTGTTTATAAGGATTAGATCCAAGGTAGCAGTTCCCCTTGTTTTCTCCCTTACCTTTTGGAAGATAAAGTTGTCAGCATGAGAGGATAAGAATTTCCTTGACCTGTAGTTTTGCCTGAGAGATTCCCAGGCAGAATCATGTGTGATACTCTCTGCTGAGCTGTTTATCTAATCCTCTCCTGTGGGATACTGACTGCTGAGCAGTGTATCTAATCCTCTCCTGTGTGATACTGACTGCTGAGCTGTGTATCTAATCCTATCCTGTGTGATACTGGGCTCCCCCTGCAGTCTGTGTCAGAGGGTGGTCTGTGTTGGCACGGTAATAAATTGTGTTATTTCCAGCTTTACAGAAGGAAGATAACACCATAGAAATGATAAGAATAATATGCCAAATTGTTTGGTGAACTGGAACCCGCGGGGTTAAAATTTCGCCTCACAACATAGCCTATGACGGTGTGGATGCCAATCCCAGACATACACACACACACATTCAGCTTTATATATTAGATTACATACATTATACATTATAGTACAAACACAATAAACTTAGCAAATTTAACCACAAAGTTTACATAGTCCTGTCCCTGCCAAGGTATTTCATGCCAAATAACATTATCAATTTTATCCAAATTAAGATTTTCCCAAACACTGGTGACACGTTATTAAATACACGGATGATACCAACACTAGTATTGGTTGAATGTTGTTCACTAACAACATGTTTACAAAGAGAAAATAATTGGTATCTATATGTCCTCAACATACAATATTTAAAAAACCAAAATAGCCGACCGGTCTAGTACAGTTATTCTGAGTAGATGCCACCCCAGGGGTGACCAGCCACCGCTCCCATGTACTTATTAACTGTATTATTAAGTTCCTTTTAATGAAAAGTACCTCTCTCCAGGCATATGGTATTATTCATTTTAGCTTTCAATTCCTCCAGTGTTGGGGGATTACAGTCTAACCAGGGCAATTGTGAGAATTTCCTGGCCAGACGCAGTATTCTCAGAATGGCGGTAGTCACAGGGGATCTAAAATCTACCCCCACCCCCAGAAGGCCCAGTATGCACACCCTAGGATCAAGTTGTATGTGTATCCGAATACTCGTTTAATCAGGGAGGTCACCCGCACCCTGTACTGGCCTAACACATTCCCATAGCGTATGCATCAGATGGGCCCCATTCGTACCGCATCTCTGACGGGAGTCTTGAGTCCGAGCCCCAATTCTAAACAATATATTAGGTGTCTTCTATACCCTGTGGATAGGGAAAATTTGGGACATTCTTTGGGACTCAGATAGAGATAGTATAGGTGTTGTTTCTAGGATTTCATTCCATTGTTCTTCAGATATTGAGCCAGCACCCTCTTCCCACTTTGATCTGGCCAACATGGGATGCTTATCTAGATATATAATTGCCTTAAATTGTTTGTCATCCACTTCCGCCTGGATGTCCCCGAATCCCACAATCCACGGCACCACACCGGAAGTAGGCCGACCGCCATATTGGAATACCCAAGTGATGGGTATTCCAATATGGCACACGCTGGTAATTGGAATACCCAAGTGATGGTGGTACCAGGCCCTTCCACAGTACCACCAGCGGGACACTGCCGGGACCCCCCCGCCGGACCCACCGCTGCCTGCCAACACACCTCCATGCAGTCACAGCTGGCAGGAAAGCCCTCTTGTGGCGCTGCACGCCATCTTCAGCACAGGCCGCAAGCGGCGGTCTTTCCTGCCAGCTACCCGCCGCTGCCAGGACCCCCCGCCGCTGGACCCGCAGCTGCTAGCCACGGCGCCGGACCCGCCGCTGCCAGCCCACCATGTACAAACACACACACATGCGTACTCACATATACACACATACTCACATCTCCAGCACAGGCCGCAAACCACCCTCTTTCCTGCCGGCTGTGACTGTACGGTAGTGGGAGGGCAGACAGCTGTGGGACACACAATGTAAGCACACACACACACACACACACTTCCCTCCCGATGCGATAGCATCAGGCACACCTCTAGTCTAGATATAAGGGTAATAATATCTTGTAAATGGAGGAAATACGGCCCTTCGTATTAGTTGCTGTAGAGATTAAATCTAAGATATAGTGACTGGTGATATCAACCTTAGTAGTGTTAACTCGTGTCTGGAAGGCACGACGAAGCTGCAAATACTGATAGAAGGCTCGATGGAGAACGCCAAACCCAGAGCAAATCTGATCAAAACTTTGCATCTGTCACTTATTTGGTTCAGATCGGGCGATTCTGAACACGGCGATACCTAATATGTGTATGTGGGATTTTTTTTTTTTTTTTAACTGTTTTATTTTAATTGGGGTGAAAGGGGGGTGATTTGAACTTTTAGGTTTTTTATATTTTTTTATTTTTAAACATTTTTTTTTTTTTTTGGTCATGCTTCAATAGCCTCCATAGGAGGCTAGAAGCATGCGCAACCCGATCGGCTCTGCTACATATGGGCGATGAGCAGATCGCCCATATGTAGCAGATTTACTGCTGTGCTTTCAGCGCCGACCACCGGGTGGCGCTGAAAGCCATATGCCTGGAACAACCATAGAGGTCTCATAGAGACCTCTGGTTGTCCAGGCAACATGATGCCAACCCCCGATCACATGACGGGGGTCAGTGATGAGGTCATTTCCGGCCCGGTGGCCGGAAATGCTATTTAAATGCCTGCTGTCAGCTTTGACAGCGGTATTTAACTAGTTAATAGGCGCGGGCGGACGGCGATTCCGCTCGTGCCTATTGCGGGCACATGTCAGCTGTTCATAACAGCTGACATGTTGCAGCTTTGAGGTGGGCTCACCGCCGGAGCCCTCATCAAAGCGGGGGACCTTACTGATGACGTACTATTACTTTATCGGTAAGGAAGGGGTTAATGGCGAACTGAAAACATGGTAACACATTGCAGCTTTTGAGACTCCTCAGGTCTCTTCATCAGGTAAAGACTAAGACAAAATCTGAAGAGTCACATATTTATACACAACACAGCACAAAAATAGCGTAATAGATAAGACAAGTGACGTGAAGCAGAATTGTCATTATGGGAGAGGGAGAAACATAAATATTGGAACAGTTCATAGATAAGGAGCGTGAAAGTTTTATTGCCCTCTGATTGGGGGCTGGATCTGTGTTGTGATGACCCCAGAAGGTCTTAGGAGCAAATTCCTTAATTGATGTAAAATGACATACATTCATGGGACACATTCATTCCTGCACTGAGTGAGTCAAAAGATTTCATGAATTTGTATTCCGAGACTACTCTGTCTCTATAAGACTTGAAGTTACCTTTTAATACAAGTAATTTAATGTCCATCATGCTATGACCGAGGATACAAAAATGTTTGCCACAGGTAGATCCATTCTTTTTTCATTTATTGCGTGACGATACAGTACATTACAGCAGTGATGGCGGTGTATCCTCGTGTCTGGGGGGGATTACATATAGGACATTACAGCAGTGATGGCGGTGTATCCCCGTGTCTGGGGGGGATTACGTATAGGACATTACAGTAGTGATGGCGGTGTATCCTCGTGTTTGGGGGGGATTACGTATAGGACATTACAGCAGTGATGGCGGTGTATCCTCGTGTTTGGGGGGGATTACGTATAGGACATTACAGTAGTGATGGCGGTGTATCCTCGTGTTTGGGGGGGATTACGTATAGGACATTACAGTAGTGATGGCGGTGTATCCTCGTGTCAGGGGGGGGATTACGTATAGGACATTACAGTAGTGATGGCGGTGTATCCCCGTGTCTGGGGGGATTACGTATAGGACATTACAGCAGTGATGGCGGTGTATCCTCGTGTCAGGGGGGGGGATTACGTATAGGACATTACAGTAGTGATGGCGGTGTATCCCCGTGTCTGGGGGGATTACGTATAGGACATTACAGCAGTGATGGCGGTGTATCCTCGTGTCTGGGGGGATTACGTATAGGACATTACAGTAGTGATGGCGGTGTATCCCCGTGTCTGGGGGGATTACGTATAGGACATTACAGTAGTGATGGCGGTGTATCCCCGTGTCTGGGAGGATTACGTATAGGACATTACAGTAGTGATGGCGGTGTATCCTCGTGTCTTGGAGGATTACGTATAGGACATTACAGTAGTGATGGCGGTGTATCCTCGTGTCAGGGGGGGGGATTACGTATAGGACATTACAGTAGTGATGGCGGTGTATCTCCGTGTCTGGGGGGATTACGTATAGGACATTACAGTAGTGATGGCGGTGTATCCCCGTGTCTGGGAGGATTACGTATAGGACATTACAGCAGTGATGGCGGTGTATCCCCGTGTCTGGGGGGATTATGTATAGGACATTACAGTAGTGATGGCGGTGTATACCCGTGTCTGGGAGGATCACGTATAGGACATTACAGTAGTGATGGCGGTGTATCCTCGTGTCTGGGGGGATTACGTATAGGACATTACAGTAGTGATGGCGGTGTATCCCCGTGTCTGGGAGGATTACGTATAGGACATTACAGTAGTGATGGCGGTGTATCCCCGTGTCTGGGAGGATTACGTATAGGACATTACAGTAGTGATGGCGATGTATCCCCGTGTCTGGGGGGATTACGTATAGGACATTACAGTAGTGATGGCGGTGTATCCTCGTGTCTGGGGGGATTACGTATAGGACATTACAGTAGTGATGGCGGTGTATCCCCGTGTCTGGGAGGATTACGTATAGGACATTACAGTAGTGATGGCGATGTATCCCCGTGTCTGGGGGGATTACGTATAGGACATTACAGTAGTGATGGCGGTGTATCCTCGTGTCTGGGGGGATTACGTATAGGACATTACAGTAGTGATGGCGGTGTATCCCCGTGTCTGGGAGGATTACGTATAGGACATTAGAGTAGTGATGGCGGTGTATCCCCGTGTCTGGGGGGGATTACGTATAGGACATTACAGTAGTGATGGCGGTGTATCCCCGTGTCTGGGGGGATTACGTATAGGACATTACAGTAGTGATGGCGGTGTATCCCCGTGTCTGGGGGGGGATTACGTATAGGACATTACAGTAGTGATGGCGGTGTATCCCCGTGTCTGGGGGGGATTACGTATAGGACATTACAGTAGTGATGGCGGTGTATCCCCGTGTCTGGGGGGATTACGTATAGGACATTACAGTAGTGATGGCGGTGTATCCTCGTGTCTGGGGGGATTACGTATAGGACATTACAGTAGTGACGGCGGTGTATCCCCCTGTCTGGGGGGATTACGTATAGGACATTACAGTAGTGATGGCGGTGTATCCCCGTGTCTGGGGGGATTACGTATAGGACATTACAGTAGTGATGGCGGTGTATCCCCGTGTCTGGGAGGATTACGTATAGGACATTACAGTAGTGATGGCGGTGTATCCTCGTGTCTGGGGGGATTACGTATAGGACATTACAGTAGTGATGGCGGTGTATCCCCGTGTCTGGGAGGATTACGTATAGGACATTACAGTAGTGATGGCGGTGTATCCCCGTGTCTCGGGGGATTACGTATAGGACATTACAGCAGTGATGGCGGTGTATCTTCGTGTCAGGGGGGGGGATTACGTATAGGACATTACAGTAGTGATGGCGGTGTATCTCCGTGTCTGGGGGGATTACGTATAGGACATTACAGCAGTGATGGCGGTGTATCCTCGTGTCAGGGGGGGGGGATTACGTATAGGACATTACAGCAGTGATGGCGGTGTATCTCCGTGTCTGGGGGGATTACGTATAGGACATTACAGTAGTGATGGCGGTGTATCCTCGTGTCAGGGGGGGGGATTACGTATAGGACATTACAGTAGTGATGGCGGTGTATCTCCGTGTCTGGGGGGATTACGTATAGGACATTACAGTAGTGATGGCGGTGTATCCCCGTGTCTGGGGGGATTACGTATAGGACATTACAGTAGTGATGGCGGTGTATCCCCGTGTCTGGGAGGATTACGTATAGGACATTACAGTAGTGATGGCGGTGTATCCCCGTGTCTGGGAGGATTACGTATAGGACATTACAGTAGTGATGGCGGTGTATCCCCGTGTCTGGGAGGATTACGTATAGGACATTACAGTAGTGATGGCGATGTATCCCCGTGTCTGGGGGGATTACGTATAGGACATTACAGTAGTGATGGCGGTGTATCCTCGTGTCTGGGAGGATTACGTATAGGACATTACAGTAGTGATGGCGGTGTATCCCCGTGTCAGGGGGGGGGGATTACGTATAGGACATTACAGTAGTGATGGCGGTGTATCTCCGTGTCTGGGAGGATTACGTATAGGACATTACAGTAGTGATGGCGGTGTATCCCCGTGTCTGGGGGGATTACGTATAGGACATTACAGTAGTGATGGCGGTGTATCCTCGTGTCAGGGGGGGGGATTACGTATAGGACATTACAGTAGTGATGGCGGTGTATCCTCGTGTCAGGGGGGGGGATTACGTATAGGACATTACAGTAGTGATGGCGGTGTATCCCCGTGTCTGGGGGGATTACGTATAGGACATTACAGTAGTGATGGCGGTGTATCTCCGTGTCTGGGGGGATCACGTATAGGACATTACAGTAGTGATGGCGGTGTATCCCCGTGTCTGGGGGGATTACGTATAGGACATTACAGTAGTGATGGCGGTGTATCTCCGTGTCTGGGGGGATCACGTATAGGACATTACAGTAGTGATGGCGGTGTATCTCCGTGTCTGGGGGGATTACGTATAGGACATTACAGTAGTGATGGCGGTGTATCCCCGTGTCTGGGAGGATTACGTATAGGACATTACAGCAGTGATGGCGGTGTATCCCCGTGTCTGGGGGGATTACGTATAGGACATTACAGCAGTGATGGCGGTGTATCCCCGTGTCTGGGAGGATTACGTATAGGACATTACAGCAGTGATGGCGGTGTATCCCCGTGTCTGGGGGGATTACGTATAGGACATTACAGTAGTGATGGCGGTGTATCCCCGTGTCTGGGAGGATTACGTATAGGACATTACAGTAGTGATGGCGGTGTATCCCCGTGTCTGGGAGGATTACGTATAGGACATTACAGCAGTGATGGCGGTGTATCCCCGTGTCTGGGAGGACATTACAGTAGTGATGGCGGTGTATCCCCGTGTCTGGGGGGATCACGTATAGGACATTACAGTAGTGATGGCGGTGTATCCCCGTGTCTGGGGGGATCACGTATAGGACATTACAGCAGTGATGGCGGTGTATCCCCGTGTCTGGGGGGATCACGTATAGGACATTACAGTAGTGATGGCGGTGTATCCCCGTGTCTGGGGGGATCACGTATAGGACATTACAGCAGTGATGGCGGTGTATCCCCGTGTCTGGGAGGATTACGTATAGGACATTACAGTAGTGATGGCGGTGTATCCCCGTGTCTGGGAGGATTACGTATAGGACATTACAGTAGTGATGGCGGTGTATCCCCGTGTCTGGGGGGATTACGTATAGGACATTACAGCAGTGATGGCGGTGTATCCCCGTGTCTGGGGGGGATCACGTATAGGACATTACAGTAGTGATGGCGGTGTATCCCCGTGTCTGGGGGGATCACGTATAGGACAATACAGTAGTGATGGCGGTGTATCCCCGTGTCTGGGGGGATTACGTATAGGACATTACAGCAGTGATGGCGGTGTATCCCCGTGTCTGGGGGGATTACGTATAGGACATTACAGCAGTGATGGCGGTGTATCCCCGTGTCTGGGGGGATCACGTATAGGACATTACAGTAGTGATGGCGGTGTATCCCCGTGTCTGGGGGGATCACGTATAGGACATTACAGTAGTGATGGCGGTGTATCCCCGTGTCTGGGGGGATCACGTATAGGACATTACAGTAGTGATGGCGGTGTATCCCCGTGTCTGGGGGGGATCACGTATAGGACATTACAGTAGTGATGGCGGTGTATCCCCGTGTCTGGGGGGATTACGTATAGGACATTACAGCAGTGATGGCGGTGTATCCCCGTGTCTGGGGGGATCACGTATAGGACATTACAGTAGTGATGGCGGTGTATCCCCGTGTCTGGGGGGATTACGTATAGGACATTACAGCAGTGATGGCGGTGTATCCCCGTGTCTGGGGGGATTACGTATAGGACATTACAGTAGTGATGGCGGTGTATCCCCGTGTCTGGGGGGATTACGTATAGGACATTACAGCAGTGATGGCGGTGTATCCCCGTGTCTGGGGGGATCACGTATAGGACATTACAGTAGTGATGGTGGTGTATCCCCGTGTCTGGGGGGATTACGTATAGGACATTACAGCAGTGATGGCGGTGTATCCTCGTGTCTGGGGGGATCACGTATAGGACATTACAGTAGTGATGGCGGTGTATCCCCGTGTCTGGGGGGATTACGTATAGGACATTACAGTAGTGATGGCGGTGTATCCCCGTGTCTGGGGGGATCACGTATAGGACATTACAGTAGTGATGGCGGTGTATCCCCGTGTCTGGGGGGATTACGTATAGGACATTACAGCAGTGATGGCGGTGTATCCCCGTGTCTGGGGGGATTACGTATAGGACATTACAGCAGTGATGGCGGTGTATCCCCGTGTCTGGGGGGATTACGTATAGGACATTACAGTAGTGATGGCGGTGTATCCCCGTGTCTGGGGGGATCACGTATAGGACATTACAGTAGTGATGGCGGTGTATCCCCGTGTCTGGGGGGATTACGTATAGGACATTACAGCAGTGATGGCGGTGTATCCCCGTGTCTGGGGGGATCACGTATAGGACATTACAGTAGTGATGGCGGTGTATCCCCGTGTCTGGGGGGGATTACGTATAGGACATTACAGTAGTGATGGCGGTGTATCCCCGTGTCTGGGAGGATTACGTATAGGACATTACAGTAGTGATGGCGGTGTATCCCCGTGTCTGGGAGGATTACGTATAGGACATTACAGCAGTGATGGCGGTGTATCCCCGTGTCTGGGGGGATTACGTATAGGACATTACAGCAGTGATGGCGGTGTATCCCCGTGTCTGGGAGGATTACGTATAGGACATTACAGCAGTGATGGCGGTGTATCCTCGTGTCTGGGGGGGATTACGTATAGGACATTACAGTAGTGATGGCGATGTATCCCCGTGTCTGGGGGGATTACGTATAGGACATTACAGCAGTGATGGCGGTGTATCCCCGTGTCTGGGAGGATTACGTATAGGACATTACTGCAGTGATGGCGGTGTATCCCCGTGTCTGGGGGGGATTACGTATAGGACATTACAGTAGTGATGGCGATGTATCCCCGTGTCTGGGGGGATTACGTATAGGACATTACAGCAGTGATGGCGGTGTATCCCCGTGTCTGGGAGGATTACGTATAGGACATTACTGCAGTGATGGCGGTGTATCCCCGTGTCTGGGGGGATTACGTATAGGACATTACAGCAGTGATGGCGGTGTATCCTCGTGTCTGGGGGGATTACGTATAGGACATTACAGTAGTGATGGCGATGTATCCCCGTGTCTGGGGGGATTACGTATAGGACATTACTGCAGTGATGGCGGTGTATCCCCGTGTCTGGGGGGATTACGTATAGGACATTACAGTAGTGATGGCGGTGTATCCCCGTGTCTGGGGGGATTACGTATAGGACATTACAGTAGTGATGGCGGTGTATCCTCGTGTCTGGGGGGATTACGTATAGGACATTACAGTAGTGATGGGGGTGTATCCCCGTGTCTGGGGGGATTACGTATAGGACATTACAGCAGTGATGGCGGTGTATCCTCGTGTCTGGGGGGATTACGTATAGGACATTACAGTAGTGATGGCGGTGTATCCCCGTGTCTGGGGGGATTACGTATAGGACATTACTGCAGTGATGGCGGTGTATCCCCGTGTCTGGGGGGATTACGTATAGGACATTACAGTAGTGATGGCGGTGTATCCCCGTGTCTGGGGGGATTACGTATAGGACATTACAGTAGTGATGGCGGTGTATCCTCGTGTCTGGGGGGATTACGTATAGGACATTACAGTAGTGATGGCGGTGTATCCTCGTGTCTGGGGGGATTACGTATAGGACATTACAGTAGTGATGGCGATGTATCCCCGTGTCTGGGGGGATTACGTATAGGACATTACAGCAGTGATGGCGGTGTATCCCCGTGTCTGGGAGGATTACGTATAGGACATTACAGTAGTGATGGCGGTGTATCCTCGTGTCTGGGGGGATTACGTATAGGACATTACAGTAGTGATGGGGGTGTATCCCCGTGTCTGGGGGGATTACGTATAGGACATTACAGTAGTGATGGCGATGTATCCCCGTGTCTGGGGGGATTACGTATAGGACATTACAGCAGTGATGGCGGTGTATCCCCGTGTCTGGGAGGATTACGTATAGGACATTACAGTAGTGATGGCGGTGTATCCTCGTGTCTGGGGGGATTACGTATAGGACATTACAGTAGTGATGGTGGTGTATCCTCGTGTCTGGGGGGATTACGTATAGGACATTACAGTAGTGATGGCGGTGTATCCTCGTGTCTGGGGGGATTACGTATAGGACATTACAGTAGTGATGGCGGTGTATCCCCGTGTCTGGGGGGATTACGTATAGGACATTACTGCAGTGATGGCGGTGTATCCCCGTGTCTGGGGGGATTACGTATAGGACATTACAGTAGTGATGGCGGTGTATCTCCGTGTCTGGGAGGATTACGTATAGGACATTACAGTAGTGATGGCGGTGTATCCCCGTGTCTGGGGGGATTACGTATAGGACATTACAGTAGTGATGGCGGTGCATCCCCGTGTCTGGGGGGATTACGTATAGGACATTACAGTAGTGATGGCGGTGTATCCCCGTGTCTGGGGGGATTACGTATAGGACATTACAGTAGTGATGGCGGTGTATCCTCGTGTCTGGGGGGATTACGTATAGGACATTACAGTAGTGATGGCGGTGTATCCTCGTGTCTGGGGGGATTACGTATAGGACATTACAGTAGTGATGGCGATGTATCCCCGTGTCTGGGGGGATTACGTATAGGACATTACAGCAGTGATGGCGGTGTATCCCCGTGTCTGGGAGGATTACGTATAGGACATTACAGTAGTGATGGCGGTGTATCCCCGTGTCTGGGAGGATTACGTATAGGACATTACTGTAGTGATGGCGGTGTATCCCCGTGTCTGGGGGGATCACGTATAGGACATTACTGTAGTGATGGCGGTGTATCCTCGTGTCTGGGGGGATCACGTATAGGACATTACAGTAGTGATGGCGGTGTATCCCCGTGTCTGGGGGGATTACGTATAGGACATTACTGTAGTGATGGCGGTGTATCCTCGTGTCTGGGGGGATTACGTATAGGACATTACAGTAGTGATGGCGGTGTATCCTCGTGTCTGGGGGGATTACGTATAGGACATTACTGTAGTGATGGCGGTGTATCCTCGTGTCTGGGGGGATCACGTATAGGACATTACTGTAGTGATGGCGGTGTATCCTCGTGTCTGGGGGGATTACGTATAGGACATTACTGTAGTGATGGCGGTGTATCCTCGTGTCTGGGGGGATCACGTATAGGACATTACTGTAGTGATGGCGGTGTATCCCCGTGTCTGGGAGGATCACGTATAGGACATTACAGCAGTGATGGCGGTGTATCCCCGTGTCTGGGAGGATTACGTATAGGACATTACAGTAGTGATGGCGGTGTATCCCCGTGTCTGGGGGGATCACGTATAGGACATTACAGTAGTGATGGCGGTGTATCCCCGTGTCTGGGAGGATTACGTATAGGACATTACAGCAGTGATGGCGGTGTATCCTCGTGTCTGGGGGGATTACGTATAGGACATTACAGTAGTGATGGCGGTGTATCCCCGTGTCTGGGGGGATTACGTATAGGACATTACAGCAGTGATGGCGGTGTATCCTCGTGTCTGGGGGGATCACGTATAGGACATTACAGCAGTGATGGCGGTGTATCCTCGTGTCTGGGGGGATTACGTATAGGACATTACAGCAGTGATGGCGGTGTATCCCCGTGTCTGGGAGGATTACGTATAGGACATTACAGTAGTGATGGCGGTGTATCCCCGTGTCTGGGGGGATTACGTATAGGACATTACAGTAGTGATGGCGGTGTATCCCCGTGTCTGGGGGGATTACGTATAGGACATTACAGCAGTGATGGCGGTGTATCCTCGTGTCTGGGGGGATCACGTATAGGACATTACAGTAGTGATGGCGGTGTATCCCCGTGTCTGGGAGGATTACGTATAGGACATTACAGCAGTGATGGCGGTGTATCCTCGTGTCTGGGGGGATCACGTATAGGACATTACAGTAGTGATGGCGGTGTATCCCCGTGTCTGGGAGGATTACGTATAGGACATTACAGCAGTGATGGCGGTGTATCCTCGTGTCTGGGGGGATCACGTATAGGACATTACAGTAGTGATGGCGGTGTATCCCCGTGTCTGGGAGGATTACGTATAGGACATTACAGCAGTGATGGCGGTGTATCCTCGTGTCTGGGGGGATTACGTATAGGACATTACAGCAGTGATGGCGGTGTATCCCCGTGTCTGGGAGGATTACGTATAGGACATTACAGTAGTGATGGCGGTGTATCCCCGTGTCTGGGGGGATTACGTATAGGACATTACAGTAGTGATGGCGGTGTATCCCCGTGTCTGGGGGGATTACGTATAGGACATTACAGTAGTGACGGTGGTGTATCCCCGTGTCTGGGAGGATCACGTATAGGACATTACAGTAGTGATGGCGGTGTATCCCCGTGTCTGGGAGGATTACGTATAGGACATTACAGTAGTGATGGCGGTGTATCCCCGTGTCTGGGAGGATTACGTATAGGACATTACAGCAGTGATGGCGGTGTATCCCCATGTCTGGGAGGATTACGTATAGGACATTACAGTAGTGATGGCGGTGTATCCCCGTGTCTGGGGGGATCACGTATAGGACATTACAGTAGTGATGGCGGTGTATCCTCGTGTCTGGGGGGATCACGTATAGGACATTACTGTAGTGATGGCGGTGTATCCTCGTGTCTGGGGGGATCACGTATAGGACATTACTGTAGTGATGGCGGTGTATCCTCGTGTCTGGGGGGATTACGTATAGGACATTACTGTAGTGATGGCGGTGTATCCTCGTGTCTGGGGGGATCACGTATAGGACATTACTGTAGTGATGGCGGTGTATCCTCGTGTCTGGGGGGATCACGTATAGGACATTACTGTAGTGATGGCGGTGTATCCTCGTGTCTGGGGGGATCACGTATAGGACATTACAGTAGTGATGGCGGTGTATCCTCGTGTCTGGGGGGATTACGTATAGGACATTACAGTAGTGATGGCGGTGTATCCCCGTGTCTGGGGGGATTACGTATAGGACATTACAGCAGTGATGGCGGTGTATCCCCGTGTCCCTACATGTGTGGACGAACAGGTCCAGTCCCCGGAGGTGACAAGGGGGCGGTCCCTCCATCCCCAGAGGAGACAAGGGGGCGGTCCCCCCATCCCCAGAGGAGACAAGGGGGCGGTCCCTCCGTGCTGACAGTGTGCGGCCGCGGGGAGGACACAGAGGCTGCAGGGAGTGAGCAGAACACCGGCAGCTCTGTCACTAGGAGAGAGGCAGCCATGACTGCACAGACTGTGTGAGAGCTGCGCCCGAGTCCTGGCCGCTGTCACCTCACCTGACACCGCAGAGAGCCGCAGCCGGGGGAAGACGTCCTGGGGGCGGCGGGTAGCAGACAGTGTGGGCTCCTTCTTCCGGGTGTGACGTCATTTCCGGGGGCGTGTCCTCCCGGGAGGGGGCGTGCTCTGGCAGGGAAGCCTCCATTACACGGGTGTCTCTGGCAGTAGTGACAGGGTGGGGGCTTCTTCCGTGTTCGGGTGATGGGGCTGATACTGGGGGCTTCCAGTGGGGTTTGGGTCATCTGGGAGCTGTTGGTCTCCAGGAGGGGTTGGTGCACGACTGTGGGGTCTGGTCGGGTCCCGGTGGGGATAGTGCACGTCCAGCACCTGTGGAATGCGCCACCTTCACTGCCGTGATGAACCAGTCAGCGCTGCCGCTCCCGAGACACGCCCACTGCAACCTTCACCGGAAGTAAAAACTTGCGGGCGGGGCTCTGCAGTAATGTGAAGGGCCTGCGGTGACGTCACGTCATGTGACCGGAAGAGGCCGGTGACGCAGATGGAGCGGATGTGCTGAGGATCTCCCTCTCTCCTCCAGTATTAGTCTCCTCTTCTGAGGTGTTAGGGCTTTTGTAAGGAATTATTGTGGGTGTTCCTGGCGCAGAGATCACCGGTCAGGCGGGAAGGGGTTAATTTGTCTTGTTTCTATGGTGTCGGTGATTCCATGGTGCTGTACATGAGGAGGGCGGTCACAGACAGAGTATACAGACATGTCCAATGACAGAGTGGAGCCGAGGGGAGACGACGCCGTCCGTGACTGATAACGGGGAAGAGACACAAGGTCGGGGGTGCAGCAGCTCCGGTAATATGAGGCGGCTGCTCCGGTAATATGAGGCGGCAGCTCCGGTAATATGAGGCGGCAGCTCCGGTAATATGAGGCGGCAGCTCCGGTAATATGAGGCGGCAGCTCCGGTAATATGAGGCGGCAGCTCCGGTAATATGAGGCGGCAGCTCCGGTAATGTGAGGCGGCTGCTCCGGTAATATGAGGCGGCAGCTCCGGTAATATGAGGCGGCAGCTCAGGTGATGGTGAGGCGGCTGCTCCGGTAATATGAGGCGGCAGCTCAGGTGATGGTGAGGCGGCTGCTCCGGTAATATGAGGCGGCAGCTCTGGCGGTGGTGAGGCGGCAGCTCCGGTAATATGAGGCGGCAGCTCCGGTAATATGAGGCGGCAGTTCCGGTAATATGAGGCGGCAGCTCCGGTGGTGGTGAGGCGGCAGAATGGTTATTGCAGGCTGTAAGCTTTCCTGAAGAGATGGGTTTTCAGGTTCCGTCTGAAGGATCTGAGGGTGGTGGATAATCGGACGTGTTGAGGCATGGCATTCCAGAGGATGGGGGATATTTGGGAGAAGTCTTGGAGGCGGTTGTGTGAGGAGCGAATAAGTGTGGAGGAGAGTAGGAGGTCTTGGGAGGACTGGAGATTACATGAGGGAAGGTATCGGGAGATTAGTTCAGAGATATAGGGAGGGGACAGGTTGTGGATGGCTTTGTAGATCAGTGTCAGTAGTTTGAACTGGATTCTTTGGGGAATTGGGAGCCAATGGAGGATTTACACAGGGGAGAGACAGGGGAGGAGAGAGGTGGATTAGTCGGGCAGCAGAATTGAGGACAGACTGGAGTGGTGCAAGAGAGTTAGCAGGGAGGCCACAGAGGAGAGTGTTGCAGTAGTCAAGGCGGGAGATGATGAGGGCGTGTACAAGAGTTTTAGTTGATTGAGGGCTGAGGAAGGGACGGATTCTGGAAATAGGAGTCAGATGACAGATGGGAGGAAAGTTGAGCATGGACATGCTGCTCAAGGAGTTTGGAAGCAAACAGGAGTAGTGATATTGGGCGATAGCTGGGGATAGCAGTTGTGTCCAGGTTTGTTTATTGAGGATGGGTGTGATCGTGGCATGTTTGAAGGCAGAATGGAAGGTACTAGAAGATAGGGTTAATAGTTCAGATATCACCGGTCAGACGGAAAGGGGTTAATGGTGCTGTCATAAACAGAGGAGGTGTAGTTACTCCCAGTTGTCAGGGATTTATTATGTCCCACTTTCCAGTTCTGGGCTAGGAACTTGCAGCTCTCTGGCGCCTCCCTAACCCTCAGGTCAGTCAGGGAACTGCACCTAGGATAAGTAGTCGCCAGAAAGGCTGCCTTGCTGTGTACTGGCTATTGGGCGCTCTGCAGTGAGGGCCGTATGTATATCCCTAGTCTCAGGGAGGAAATACACACACAAACCTCTGTTTTCCATCACTTCCTGGGTCTCTCAGCACCCCAGAACATTTTGCTGCCACCTGCTTCTCTTTCTACATTAAAATCAGTATTGGGTCAGGAGCCAATCCACATGGTAGCGTAGTTTTAGGGTATGTGCACACATTGCGGATTTAATTGCAGATTCGCAGCGTTATTTGCCTTGTGGAATTGCATCAAGTGTAGTGCACAACCAATGTATGTCTATGGGAACCGCAGACTTGATGTGCACATGCTGGGGAAAAATCCGCACAGAAACGCAGCTTTTTCTCCGCAGCATGTCATTTCTTTTGTGCGGATCTGCAGCATTTCTGCATCCATTGACTTTCATTGTGTCAGGCCAATCCGCAGCAAAACCTCAGATGTTAAAAAGATCTGTGCATTTGCTGCGGATGTGCCTGCATATGGGTATGGGACTATGAGATGAATGATCCCTGATCCTAACTACACAACTAGCAGCAGCAGTGGAGCGTACCTACGAGGAACCAAGACACCTCGTCGCTGCCGGAGGACTAAATAAGCCTAAAGCAAGAAAAGGGAAAACTAACTGCCCCAGAGCAGACCCCAAAGGAATAGACAGCCCCCACACATGTATTGACGGTGAAACAAGATGAAAACACAAACACAGGTAGGAAAATAGGCTAAGCAAACGATGGGGCCCAAACTAACTAGAAAGGAGAGGAAAGGAAAGACGTCTGTATTCTGCCCAAAACCCTACAAAATAATGTCCAACACTTCTGATAACAAAATTAACCCTGAAGTCACTAGACTTCTCCCACTATATCAGCACTCTGAAATATTCTGAGACAGAGCAAAAAGAGGCCAATCTAATAAGGGACAAGAAGTAAATTGGCAAATACAGATAAATAAGAGTGGAAATTCAGCACAGTCCCAGCCGGGGCTGGCTGACCACACAAAAACTGAATAAAACAACAAAATCAAGTGTGAACATTAGCAGAGAAACTTAGCTTGAGCTGACTGGAACAGAGCTGAGAACCAAGACCTGACAAGCAGAAGGAATCACCAGCACCAGAGTAGGGCGTCGGCTGTCTTAAATTCAATCTGAGATTCCTGAGGTCCAATCGTCATCATTATCAGGTGGCAGATCTCTACTGATTAAGGAATCACCAGCACCAGAGTAGGGCGTCGGCTGTCTTAAATTCAATCTGAGATTCCTGAGGTCCAATCGTCATCCTCATTATCAGGTGGCAGATCTCTACTGATTAAATCAGCCTCACTACCTCCTGTTACCACCAGAGGGAGCCTGACTGGTAGACCAGAAAATGAACTCACAACAGACCACTGCACACCCGACAATTCCGTGTCTTCCCTCAAACTGCCTGCCCGTGTATCCTCCCACAAATGCAGGGTGGCGTTCCACCTTGTTGCAACGTCTATGATTAGGCAGTGCTTGGGGAGGTGGAGCAATCGCTGCAGCTTCTGCATATGACTGGAGTGTACGGGCAAGCGACGGATGTGCGAGCACAGTCTTCGCACCTTATGGAGCAGTGATGTTAACTCCGGATAATTATTAAGGAAGCACTGCAGCACCAGGTTCAAAGTGTGAGCCAAGCAAGGTATGTGTGTGAGTTTTGCACGGGCTATGGCTGCCACAAAATTACGGCCGTTATCACTGACTACCTTGCCTGGCTCAAGATGTAGACTGCCGAACCATGACTCAGTTTGTCGCTGCCAGTACCTCCGCGGTGTGTCTGTTGTCACCCAAAGACATAATCTTTAACACAGCCTGCTGGCGCTTACCACTAGCTGTTCGATAGTGGGACACCTCATGTGCAACACTGCCAGCTGCGGATGGAGTGCTCGTGCGACTGCACTCTGTGGATAAGCTTTTGCTTATGGAGGAGGAGGGTCGAAAGCCTACAGCCAACTGTCCTAAACCGTTGGCTAGGCAGCACTGTTCCACCGCCACTGTCCCCTGTGGAGCCTGCATCCACCACATTAACCCAGTGCGCAGTGATGGACAAGTAACGGCCCTTGCCATGCCTACTAGACCATGCATCTGTTGTGAGGTGCACCTTTCCACTCACTGATTGCTTGAGTGCATGGACAATGCGGTCTTTCACATGCAGGTGGAGGGCTGGGATGGCTTTTCGAGAAAAGTAGTGCCGACTGGGTAGGTCATAGCGTGGGACTGTGCAGGCCATGAGTTCGCGGAAAGCTTCGCTTTCTACCAAACGGAAGGGCATCATCTCTAATGAGATTTGTTTTGCAATGTAGGCGTTCAAACACAGTGCACGCGGATGAGAGGATGAGTACTTTCTGGTCCTACTCAGAGCGTCTGGTAGGGTGAGCTGGACTGGAGAGCTGCATATGGGGGAAGTAGCGGTGGGCTGGACGGAGTGAGAGGGGGTTGGTGATGGTGATGGCCTATATTCAGTGTTGTGTTACAAAACCATTGTGATTCCCTGAGTGCTTTGGCCTTGCGACGACACCTCAACATTTAGTCCTGGTGGTGTGCTGAACGGTGGCAGTGGTCTTACAGTGGGGGTAGCGATGGAGCGTTGTTGGCTACCTTCAGTCGGAGCAGGTGCACATGTGCTACCTGAGGTTTTGTAGTCTGTCCACGCTTGCAAGTGCATGTTGATTAAATGTCTAAGCATGCAACTGGTATTCAAATTTCTGAGTTGTTTACCTCGGCTAAAGGTACTTCGCACTTCTTACAGGTAACCTTTGTCCAAAATCCTACTGATGAGGCAAAGAAGTGCCACACTGCACTCTTCCTACTATGGTATACATTTTCTGGCCTTGCGCGCTGTGCTAAGTTGACCGTTTGGCCCAGCTGTCCTGCAACTCTTTTAGTTTTTGGTCCACGTTTTTAGACAGCTACGGGCCTGCCAGATAACCGCTGCTGCGATGTCAATGCCTGCTGCGGATCCTTCTCCTTATCTGAACTATTGCCAGCGCCACCCTCCTCCCCATATGGATGCCAATCCGGGTCAAGAACTGGGTCATCCATCACCTCCTCTTCAAAGTCATCTGCACCTTTCTCTTTACCTTCCTCTGTGTCACTGTGTAAGGTGGTATAGTATGCAGGAAGGGGCACCTGAGTTTCATCAGGGTCAGATTCTGGCTCAGTAGACTGCGAGGGCAATGTAGTGCTCTGGGTCAATGTACCAGCAGAATCATCTAGCAGTGGCTGTGCATCAGTGCACTCCATGTCAGGTTCATCTTGGATTGGGGAATTCAGGATTTGACTGGATAACCCAGGCATGGTATGTGAAAAGAGCTCCATGGAGTAATCTGAAGTATAGGCTGCCGCATCCTTCACTTTTGGTGGGGGTGAAGGACACAAGGAAAGGTGTTTTTCCTGACCAGAACCCTGCACTGACGACTCCGTGCTTGCAGCTTTTGAACATTCAGAAGAGGAGGCAATAGAGCTGGTGGCTGTTTCGGCAATGTACGCTAAAACCTGTTCCTGATGCTCTGGCTTTAAAAGCGGTTTTCCTACTCCAAGAAAAGGGAACCTTACTGGCCTTCTTGGGCCAGACGATGACGCAGGCTCCACACTTCCTGCCTTAGCTGCTATTGTGCTTTTGCCAGAACCTGCCGATGCACCACCACCATCAGTACCAGCTGCTCCCCTCCTGCCCACGTCCGTGGCCTCTTCCACTATACTTCCTCATGTTTAGGAAAATGTACCAAAAATACCAGCAGAGAGATGGTACTGTATGAGGAGCGTCCAGCTGTGTAAGGTGTATTAAAAAAATTAAATCTACGTATATATTTTGTTAGTCACTGACGCTCTCCCAGTATGTATTTGACCATAATCCAACAAGCAGATATACGGAACTGTATCAGAAGTGTACAGCTGTATATGCTTTCTGTGTAGCTAACAATCTCCGTATATGTATTTACGGAGTGTCACACAGACGCTGGTTCTGTATAGATGTGACTAATGCGAACGGCAGATATACAATACTGTTTGAAAATCGGACAGCTCTATACGGTGTCTGTATGGAAAATTGTCAGTCTCCGTCTATTTTTATACAGAGTGACACACGCTGTCTCTGTATAGTTTTGAGCGTAATCAAACAGCATATATACGAAACTGTTTGAAAAGTGGACAGCTCTATAAGATGTAGGTCTGGAAAAAAGGAAAATCTCGGCTTGTTTTTCCAGAGTCACACACAGCTTGTATTTGTCCTTGATACCAGCCAGTACACGGTAGTGTGTGAGGAGCGTACACCGCTATACGGTGTCTGTATGGAAAATTGTCAATCTCCGTCTATTTTTATACGGAATGACACGCTGTCTCTGTATAGTTTTGACTGTAATTAAACAGCAAATATACGAAACTGTTTGAAAAGCGGACAGCTCGAGAAGGTGTAGGTCTGGAAAAATGGAAAATCTCGGCTTATTTTTCCAGAGTCACACACAGATAGCTTGTATTTGTCCGTGATACAAGGCGGTACACGGTAGTGTGTGAGGAGTGTACACCGCTATACGGTGTCTGTATGGAAAATTGTCAATTTCCATCTATTTTTATACGGCGTGACACATGCTGTCTCTATAGTTTTGAACGTTATGATACGAAACTGAAAAGCGGACAGCTCTATAAGGTGTAGCTCTGGAAAAAATGGAAAATCTCCTCGGCTTGTTTTTCCAGAGTCACACACAGCTTCTATTTGTCCGTGATACAAGGCGGTACACGGTAGTGCGTGAGGAGCGTACACTGCTATATAGTGTCTGTATGGAAAATTGTCAATCTCAGTCTATTTTTATACGGAGTGACACACGCTGTCTCTGTATAGTTTTGACCGTGATCAAACAGCAGATATACGTAACTGAAAAGCGGACAGCTCTATAAGGTGTAGGTCTGGAAAAATGGAAAAACTCCACGGCTTGTTTATCCAGAGTCACACCCTGATAGCTTCTATTTGTCCGTGATACCAGCCAGTACACGGTAGTGTGTGAGGAGCGTACACCGCTATACGGTGTGTGAAAAAATGAACGCTCGGTAACTCACCAGAACAAAATAATAAAAGTTGGAGTGCTTTGAAAAAAGCAGTTTGAACAGCAGTGTGCACACAGCAATGCAGCTATCAGGTAGCCTTAAAAAGCAGCCTAATCACCACCAGCGCTGCTGCACACAACAAAAATCCTCCCCTTTCACTGCACACTAACTGTACAATGAAAAGCACTATCAGCAGAAGCAATTTTTTTTTCTTCTTCCCCGCCTAACGCTCTCCCTTATTCAGAATCAGCAGCAGCACCTTTCCCTATTCTAAGATCGGCAGAAGATGGCGGTCGGCGGTCACGGCCTGTTATAGCCACTGTGACGCCACACAAAGCCAGTCAATCACTTCAATGCCCTTCTCTAAGATGGTGGTGGCCGCTGCCCATGTCATCACGTTGCCCACAGTGTGCGTCCTCCATCATTGGCTGAGAAAAGGCGCTGGAAGCATTATTTGAAATGCGACTTTGACGCTCTGATCGGCGACCTCATGGCCGACCTCACGCTATGGTCGAGTTTCGATCGGCGAAACCCGACTTTAGCTAAAGTCGGCGATTTTTTTAATTTGACCGACCCGTTTCGCTCAGCTCTAATGTTTACCATCAGCTGCTCCTATGCAGTTTGGGAAATTGGCCACAGACTGAAAGCCTGCTGCGATCTGCAGCCAAGTCTCCTCGGTTGGGGAAGGCATCACGATGGGCTGCAACTTCTGCCAGATGACGGTACATGTGCACCTCACAATTTGAGAGATGGTGGATTTGCCAAGTCTTCATTAGAGGTGTAAGTATGTATAGATTTCTCCTGTGGCCAAAAATCTGCAAAGGAAAAGAAAAGTTGATTAGAAATGTGACCCTAAGGGAACCTGTCAGTAGTTATGGCCGCTATAAGATTTGGCCACCGCCTTTCTTGGTTTTTCTACAGCGTTATCGAATGCTGTCGTTTAGTCCCCAGTCCAACAGGAACGATAACAAAAATAATTTTAGGCCAACTTACCTGCAGGGGCCGGTCCAGTCAGATGGGTGTTGCAGATCATTGTCCAGTGCCTCAGCGACGCCCTCCTGCTATGTTCATCGCTCTACTGTGCAGCCGTACTTATCTTCCTTGTTCAAGGGCAGAGCAAATTCATGCATGGCGCAGGGAAACGTCAGAGTCCCAGCGCATGCGCACCTCAGTAATTTGCTCTATCCTCAGCAGGGCAGAAAACTACGCATGCACATTAGAACAATGAAGCAAGCAGGAGGGTGATGTCGCAAGAACATAGGAGGCGCCGGACCCAGACCTGCGACACCCATCCGACCGTACGCCCCACAGGTAAATATAATAAGTTATTTATCTTATCTTGCTTGTTGGACCAGGGGGGGTTAAAGAATTTATTTATACAATGCAGTAGATACGCCCGGTGTCCGCATCTTACAGCGGCCAAAAATGCTGACAGGTTCCCTTTAACACGTCACGATATTGACGGTAATGGAAAAATCCTTACCAGATATATATGTGTACGGGTGTGTAATACATGCGCCAGACATGTAGCAACTGTGTGCTGCACATGTGCCGCATTATTAACACACGGCTGGCCACCGTAGAAGAAAAGCTGCACGCGCTGTTCACCGGCAGCAGGTGCAAAAGACGTCTCATTATAACCTGTTTGCGCCAATCGCCGGCTAAGCCAGGGAGAATAAGGAGAGCATCTTCAGCACCTGCCGCCGGGGAACAGCGCTTACTGTGGCACTTTTTCAGTGGCACCAATGTGTGTCACAGGGAGGGCATCCGTGTGTTCTCCGTGTGCATGTGTGTGTGACGGTTTGTGGACCGTGCTGCCGTTAAAAAAAAAAATGGACACACATACACACGGTCCATGAAACCACGCTGACATGTGCATAGACCCAATTATTTGAATGGGTCTTCGTGTGTCAGTGTCTCCAGGACATGTGAAAACTGTCACCACACATACCGGAGACACTGACGTGTGAAAGGAGCCTTATGACTTACAAACCAAAAAATAAAATGATACCGCAAGGTGATGAGCAGCCTTTCCTCAGCAGAGATGGACTTCATCATCACTGTGTCCATATACGTAAGCTCTGCTCCCAGTATGGTCAGAAGCCGGTCAAATGCCGGGATGGTGAGCTGGCAAAAGGACACAAATTTCTCGGGATATCTGAAAAAAAGGAGTAGGTTAGGTCATATATGGATTATTTTACTGGAACACATTTTACATATGAAATTCTCTTTACTTATGGTTAACTTCCCTCAAATCTTGGTATAGCATGCGAAAGTGACCCTTTCCAGTCCGTTCGGCAGCAATGGGGTGGACCCACATTCTTGTTCTCTTTCTGGGCTGCAAATAAGATAAAAATATGGGTTAGTGCACAACACACGGAAAAAATAAACATGTAAATATTATTTTACACATAGTGTAGCTTACCTGCGCTCTTTACTGATTCAGCATTTCGAGCAATACTCCCAACATCAGGAGGCATTGTGGCCTGCGTAGCTGTAAATTAATTTCACCAAGCTCTTCGCCATGCTGTGGGCTCTGTTGTTCGCTCCGCTCTAAATTTGCACGGTTTCCATTCATGATGATGAACAAAGTGTGCTATGAGACTTTCCAAAATGGAGATTCAGAAGAGGTTGGACTAGGAAATGACATCACATTTTTTTTTCCTTTTTGAAGTTTATGCTCTATATTTAACTTTACAAAAACGCTGACAAATCCATGTAATAAGTAAGATATGTCTGTAAGGTATGACTTGCGGAACCTTTCAGTATCTTCCATTCTCTGAGACTTTGCCTGTCAAATAGCTGCAAACCCCCCCCTTCCTCACCCACAACTCTGTGAAATCTGAGATCCCAGGGAAGATTCTTTGCCCTTTCCTCCCCTCCCTGCACAGGCAGGGGAAACAATTTATTTGTCCTGGCCATGAGGCCAATTCAGTTATGGGGAATATTAAAAGAAGCCCTAGCATGCACTCCGTTCGTGGCAGAAAAATGAAACGGACATTTCTGTGATATGTGCTGACCCGGCTTCACTACGGTGGCTCTTGCGAAGTTCTAACCCCAGCAGAAATGGAGAACTGGATTTCTCTGTTACAGTGTAACATAACTACTGCATGTTTGGTTTTGAAATATTGTATTCAGCCAGCTAAAAAGGATACCATGTGCGAGTTTATACGAGGTACCCTCTACAAGATAGTTATAAGTTTTGTACTTGGCTTATAACTCCAAGAGTAGGGGGCTGACCCTCTCCAGACGGCCCCTTTCGTGATGTCATAAACCAAAAACTATAAGGCATTCCATCCCAAAATTATTCAGATGAGCTGGAGGTTTTGATGCCAAAAGGACCCCCCAGATGCAGGGTGACATGTGGCCCCGCCTCTTCCCCACATGGTAGCCTACAGACCATCTAAGCAACTGTAAGTTTAATTTCTGCTGTTAATCCCATTTATTTTATATTTGCATTGTACATATCTAATGTCTCAACTTTGTAACATCTTTTATCTGTGTAATCACTGCCCACCTTTTTTGGGAATAAATTATAAAATTTATTAGTCTGTCTTCATGCTCTAAGAACGAACATATACGTGCCTTTAAGATAATTATGCTACTGATTGGGTTGGCTTTGAACCCCTCTATTAAGTCTATAACTGAAGCAGAGAAATCTGGAGCTGGTGGCGGTGTGGTGTGTCTTGGTTGGTTGGGCTAGCTGGCAGTGACGGAAGGGTTTTATACGCTGATTGGGTGGCTGCAGCCAAAGCATTAATAATTCCCTCACTGCAGCGGTCAAATCGCCCGTGCACAACAAGCAGCCCGTCCGGTGTCTAATTATCCTAGGTGTAGTTCCCTGACCTGAGGGTAAGGGGGGTGCCGGAGAGCTGCGAGTTCCAAAGCGGAACTGAAAAGTGGGATATCCATAATTCCCTGCAGTTCGTGGAAGATTGTTAGCAGTGCTGGGGACTAGTGATTGGAAATCTAGTTCATTTTGGTGATTAGTTCACCATGAACTATTTCACTGAAAAGATTAGTTCATTTAGTTCAGTATTTCTCTGGATTCTGCAGAGAGGATATTGATCAGTTCTAGTTCGTTACACAGAAGCTGTGGCTCCTAGGATGAGTTATAGTTTTGTTAAAATGATCAGAAATAGTTAATCCATCTGATCATAAACTCTTGTTAAAGGGGTACTCCGTCTGGAGAAAAAAATTCAAAAGTTATTTATTCAAGTTAGTAATTTCCTTTTTTTTATTTTTTAAATATTCAAGCCTCCCAGTACTTATCAGCTGCTGTATATCCCACAGAATGTCATGCATCTTGTGACCTATGAACTGCTGAGCTAAATGTTCTAGTGAGAATGACTCAGGACAGCCTAGTTCAATCTGATGCATCTCACTGAGCCCAGCAGTGCCACCTGTGGTAGTGTAGAGTACTGACTCCTAATAATTGTGTATGAGGGAGCTGAGAAGCAGTTCAGCATCCACCATTGTGAGAACAGAACAGGAGCCAGTGGTAAAGATTTTAGCAAGACTGATCTTCTAGGCTACAGGAGGCTGATCTTATCACAAAGACAGGTGAGGGGCATGAACCACACACAGAAACACTCATACACGCTCATATGAGCTGTGTCTGTCTACTGTGCAATTTCAGTTTTTATTAATAACTAACTGAAGAGCCCAGCGCTGCCCGGGCATAGTAACTAACTGTGTTTAGTTATAGCAAATTATAATTATCCTCCATCCCATAGTCCCGTGCCCATATACCCATCATACATATCCACCATCCCATAGGCCCGTGCCCATATACCCATCATACATATCCTCCATCCCATAGTCCCATGCCCATATACCCATCACACATCCTCCATCCCCTAGTCCCATGCCCATATACCCATCATAATGTCCATCCCATAGTCCCGTGCCCATATACCCATCACACATCCTCCAATAGTCCCATGCCCATATACCCATCATGCATATCCTCCATCCCATAGTCCAGTGCCCATATACCCATCACAGATCCTCCATCCCATAGTCCCGTGCCCATATACCCATCATACATATCCTCCATCCCATAGTCCCGTGCCCATATACCCATCATGCATATCCTCCATCCCATAGTCCCATGCCCATATACCCATCATGCATGTCCTCCATCCCATAGTCCAGTGTCCATATACCCATCATGCATATCCACCATCCCATAGTCCCATGCCCATATACCCGTCATACATATCCTCCATCCCATAGTCCAGTGCCCATATACCCATCATACATATCCTCCATCCCATAGTCCCGTGCCCATATACCCATCATACATATCCTCCATCCCATAGTCCCGTGCCCATATACCCATCATACATATCCTCCATCCCATAGTCCCGTGCCCATATACCCATCACACATCCTCCATCCCATAGTCCCGTGCCCATATACCCGTCATATATATCCTCCATCCCATAGTCCAGTGCCCATATACCCATCACACACCCTCCATCCCATAGTCAACCATTATGACCTCATAATGAGCGGCGGGGCTTGCAACCTATGATGACATTAGCGTCGCCATGGCAACCATTGTGACATCATAATGTGGGTCGGGGCTTGATGCGCACACACTGTTTCCCCATTATGTAGATAAGGGTATTATGACATCATAATGAGGGGCGGGGCTTGATAACTAAGATAAGCCCCCCTACGCCTGTGATAGCCATGTGTCGGCAGTGCGTCGCATCCCCCCGTCCGTGACATATTGGTGTCAGTGGGTGGGATCGTGGCATATTGGTGGCAGCGGTGGGATAATCATAGAGCATTAGTGATCTGGTTTGAGCAATCATTCCTCTCACTAAAAACCTGCACAGTTCCTGCGGGAATCCTGCGTCATAAGTTTTGGAGAACATACTCAGTGTTTACTAGTCCTGAGATAACTGTGTGTACTTGCAAGTATCCCCTCCCTTCTCTTTGTTTTTCTATCCTATCTTTTATTTGGCAACCATGGCTACGATGGTAGCAGAGTGGTAAAAACAGCATAACAAGGACGTTCTTATTGGCCTTTGCGGGTTGTGGCGGATCGACACCACAAACAAAAACAAAGCCCAACTGATCGCAGCTCTGGTGCAATGGGAAAATGCCCAGAGCCCAGTGGACGCAGAAGCTGGCCCAGTGACAATGGGACTGCAGCAGAAGCTCCACTCCTGAGCGCTGGCCCCACATACAATCTGGACAGATTGGACCCCTACCTGCAAGCGGCCTTGGATGAACTCCCTGCCGAAGACAGTGAAGGGCGGGTGAGGCTGATCCAGCTATATCGGCAGGAGGCCCAGAGAGCTGAAAGAGAGGCTGAGAGAGCCAAGCGCCAAGCCCAGTGAGGCCCAGCAGCGGGAGGCCCAAGCTCAGAGAGACTGCGAACTGGAGGTACTCCGGCAGGGGGAGTACTCCCCACAGCCTGGAAGAGTGAGCCCCACAGCACCCAGAGTCCTAAACCCCAGCCAGAGCATTTTCCCGTGATGGAAAAAGAACGGGGACTTGGACACGTTTCTGTGGGCCTTTGAGAAAGCCTGCAGACTGTACCAGCTGCCTACGGACCAATGGATAAGGTACTTGACCCCAGGGCTAAAAGGCAAAGCCCTGGAGGCATTTGTTTCTCTCCAGCCAGAAGATAACAACTATGACGCCAAAAAGCAGGCTCTGATCACCAAGTACCGGCTGACACCTGAGGTGTACCGAAAGAAGTTCCGGAACCTCCAACGTGGCCCACACGATAGTTATAGCGATGTGGTGCAAGGACTCAGGACCCACTTTGACCAGTGGATCCATAGACTGTCAGTTGATTCCTTTGACCTGCTATGGGACCTGATGATTGAAGACCAGTTCCTGCATCTTTGCCCAGCTGAGGTCCGACAGTTCATCTTGGACCGAGAACCAACGAATGCAGACAAAGCTGCACAGATTGCCAACAACTATGAGGCCAACCGGAGGCCAGGGACATGGAGGCCAGTCACCGCCAGCTGGAGAGCAGGTAAGCCTGCAACCAACCCCATTGCCACTACCAGCCGTCCCTCCCTCCGGAGGCCCTGTCCCTGTTGCCAAAACAAGGCCTACTACTGACATTTGCCAGTGTTACAACTGCAAACGGACTGGTCATATCAGTGTCACCTGTCCAGAAAAGCAGAAGACCCCCCCCCAGCCTTGGCCTCTGGGCCCAACGCCTCTGTTCTTTTGGTGGGAGGTGTGGTGGGGAGGATTGACAACAATGTTCAACCCGTCCAAGTGGGGGCCCATTTTGCTACAGGCCTCAAGGACTCTGGGGCTGAACGAACTCTCATCCGTCCTGGACTGGTGGCCCCTGAAGAGCTTATTGAGGGGAGAACCCTGACTTTCACCGGGATCGGGAGTACCCACTGTCCCTTGCCAGTGGCCCAGGTATTTCTTGATTGGGGTGCTGGGAGCGGGGTGAGGGAAGTGGGAGTGTCCGAAAACCTGCCCACTAATGTTTTCGTGGATACTGACTTGGGGAGGATGGTTGCATACTACATCCCTGACACCCCTCCCCAATCTGATAATAAGGGTAACCTTAACCCCGATGATGATGATGATGATGATGACGGGAAACTGAATGTGTTACCTGCTAATGCCTTGATGAGTAATGATGCAACTAATAACCATTCTCTCCCCAGGAATGATGGTGATGTAAATTTACCAAAGAAATCTGATAACCATTCTTTTCCTAGGAATGATGATGATGATGTATCTGTGCCGACTGAACCTGTTAACCATTTCTTTGAAGCGGTAGATGTGTCCACAGGTACCGAAGTGCTCAGTCCCGTCACTCTGTGGAGTGAGACGGCTGAGGAACCCCTAACAGGAGCAAGCAATGGTATTGAAGTAAATGGGGAGATGCATGGGAACCGTGAGGAAGGTGATGCCATGCAACTGACCAGTGCCACCGAGGAAGGTAACTGGCCCATAAGTAGCACTGCTCCTGAAGTGTAGGGGGTGGATGGGGAGGTAGAGTCCATAGCAGCGCCGGCTGGTGGGTCTGTAGATATCCCCGGGGAAACAGCATACATAAAAGCTGTCACACATCGTCATAGTGCCCAGATCGCAGGTAGTGCCCTGTCTTCGGGACCCTCTTCTGCTACAAGAGAGAATGACTTCAGATTCCTTAGGATAGATTCATGGACTTCATTGCGCTGCTAGACAAATTCACTAATCCAGGTTGTGAGAAAGATTAACTGTTTATTTATTAGGGAAATAAACAGTTAATCTTTCTCACAAACTGGATTAGTGAATTTGTCTAGCAGCGCACTGAAGTCCATGAATCTATCCTAAGGAATCTGAAGTTTTACGGTCACAGAGCTGACCTTTGGACGTGCAGCAAGCTGACTACGATCTTACATGCCTGAACCTCTCTTGAAAAGGGTGAGTAGATTCTAATTTATTCTTCTAACAATAACCCGGATAAGACCCTATTGCGCTTTTTGTTCCTTTAGTTTGATTACAAGAGAGAATGAACCAGAGGTGAACCCAGAGCAGGTTCCTGAGGGTCCCAGTGAGGAAGGGACCCTGATGTCACTTCTGGCTGCCTCCAGCCAGGAGTTCCAGGCCGCTGTACACTCAGATGCGAACCTGGAGAAATTGAGAGACCTTGCCAAGACGCCCACCTCCGAATCTGATAAGGAGAGGGTGTTCTGGGAACGAGGAAGGTTGTACCAGGAGACAGTACCCGGAGAATCCCAAAAGGAGTGATTTAGGGAAAGACAGCTGGTCGTCCCTTATCAGTTCAGAACTGAGTTGTTGCGGATTGCCCATGAGATTCCACTCGCTGGACACTTGGGGGTTGGCAAAACTAAGGCACGGCTCTCAACACTTCTATTGGCCCAAGATGGGGACAGACGTAACAAAATACTGCCAATACTGTGCCACCTGTCAAAAAGTGGGTAAGGTGGGGCCTGCTCTTAAGGCTCACCTTTTCCCTTTGCCAGTGATAGAGCCTTTCCAGAGAATCGCGGTGGACATTGTAGGCTCGCTGGCCGTCCCCAGCAGCAATACATTCTCACTGTGGTAGACTATGCGACCCGGTACCCAGAGGCAGTAGCTCTGTCTTCAACCAGGGCAGATAAGATGGCTGATGCACTGGTGACCATTTTTTCAAGGGTAGGATTTCCCAGGGAGATGCTTACCGATCAATGGACCCAATTCATGTCTCGCCTAATGGAGGGTCACTCTCTGTGAGAAAATTCAGGTGAAGCACCTGGTATCGAATGCGTATCACCCAGACCAATGGTTTGTGTGAACGCTTCAACGGTACCCTCAAACAGATGCTCTGCATGCTGGTTGAGACCCAATGGCGCGACTGGGAGCGGTACCTCACCTGCTGTTCATTTACAGAGAAGTTCCGCAGGCCTCGACGGGGTTTTCCCCCTTCGAGCTCCTGTATGGCAGGTGAGCCTGGGGACCCCTTGGGTTGATAAGAGAATACTGGGAAGATGAGCCGAACCCCACAGAAGTGTCCATCGTGGATTATGTCACGCGCTTCCGTGACAAGATGCAGACCTTGACGCAGTTGGTGCATAACAACATGACGCAGGCTCAGGCTGACCAGAAGCACTGGTACGACCAGAACACCCGGGAGCGGACCTACCAGGTGGGTCAAAAGGTGTGGGTGCTGGTCCCCGTACCAACGGATAAGCTTCAGGCAGCCTGGGAAGGCCCGTACGTCATCCACCAACAACTCAACCCGGTCACCTACGTGGTTACGCTTGACCATGCTCGGGGTAGGCGCAAGGCCTTTCACATCAACATGCTGAAGGCTCACCACGAACGAGAAGCCTGCGTCCTACCGGTCTGCAACCTGTCCGAGGATGGGGAGGAAGATCCCCTGCTGGACATGCTGGCCAAGGCCAATGGGTCCATTGAGATAAGTGATTTGTTAACCACACCCCAGCGGTCGCAGTTGGCCACCCTGGAACCCTTCCGGGCTGTATTCACCAACTGACCTGGGAGGACAGAGTTAGCGGTTCATGAGGTGGACACCGGGAATCACGCCCCACTACGGCAAACACCTTATCGGATCTCTGAGGAGGTGCAGCAGGTTATGCGCCAAGAGATCAATGAGATGTTACAGCTGGGGGTGATTTGACAGTCAAAAAGCATATGGGCTGGCCTGTAGTTCTCGTGCCCAAAAAGGATCGGACCACCCGGTTCTGCGTGGACTACAGGGGGCTCAACGCCATCACAACCTCTGATGCACACCCGATGCCACACATCGAGGATCTGCTTGAGCGGTTGGCAAAAGCAAAATACATATCCATCATGGATTTGAGTCGGTGATACTGGCTAATTCCCCTGAGCCCTGAGGCGCAGGAGAGATCCTCCTTTATCACCCCCTTTGGACTGTAAGAGTCCTCAGTCATGCCCTTCGGCATGAAAAATGCCCTCCCACTTTCCAGCGGATGGTCAACCACCTGCTTCGGGGACTGGAGTACGCGGTGGCGTACCTGGATGACATTGCCGTCTTCAGTTCCACCTGGGAGGAACACCTTCAGCAACTCCAGGAGGTGCTCAAGCGTCTTCACCAGGCAAGCCTGACCATCAAGCCGGGAAAGTGACAGATGGGCATGAGCAAGGTCCACTACCTGGGTAGCCGGGGGTTCCATGATTCCGTAGCCAGAGAAAGTGGATGCAATGGTGTGGGCATTGCAACACTTGCAGACCTACCTGTACGGGCGCACCTTCATGGTGGTAACCGACCACAACCCTCTGAGCTGGCTGCACACAGTGTCCGGAACTAACAGAAGGTTGCTCCGCTGGAGCCTTGCCCTTCATCAGTACGACTTTACCGTACAACACATAAAGGGCAGCGAGCATGGGAATGCTGATGGGTTGTCCCACCAGGGCGAACCCGCTGAGGTGCGCAGGGCAGATTACCGCCAAGTTATGCCTCCGTAGCGCACTCAAAATGGGGAGGTGTAATGATAAGTAAGATATGTCTGTAAGGTATGACTTCCGGAACCTTCCAGAATCTTCCATTCTCTGAGATTTTGCCTGTTAATTAGCTGCAAAACCCCCTTCCTCACCCACAGCTATGTGAAATCTGAGATCTCAGTGAAGATTATTTGCCCTTCCTCCCCCTCCCTGCACAGGCAGGGGTAAGAATTTCTTGTCCTGGCCATGAGGCCAATTCAGTTATGGAGAATATTAAAAGAAGCCCTAGCGCGCACTCTGTTCGCGGCAGAAATATGAAATGGACATTTCTGTGATATGCGCTGAACCGGCTTCACTACGGTGGCTCTTGCGAAGTACTAACCCCAGGAGAAATAGAAAACTGGATTTCTCTGTTAAGGTGTAACATAACTACTGCATGTTTGGCTTTGAAATATTGTATTCGGCTGGCTAAAAAGAATGATACCATGTGCGAGTTTATACGAGGTACCCTCTACAAGATAGTTATAAGTTTTGAGGTTAAATTATAACTCCAAGAGTAGGGGGCTGACCCTCTCCAGACCGCCCCTTTCGTGATGTCATAAACCAAAACCTATAAGGCATTCCCTCCTAAAATTATTCAGATGAGCTGGAGATTGATGCCAAAAGGACCCCCCAGATGCAGGGTGACATATGGCCCCACCTCCTCCCCACATGGTAGCCTACAGACCATCTAAGCAACTGTAAGTTTAATTTCTGCTGTTAATCCCATTTATTTTATATTTGCATTGTACATATCTAATGTCTAAACTTTGTAACATCTTTCATCTGTGTAATCACTGCCCACCTTTTTTGGGAATTATAAAATTTATTAGTCTGTCTTCATGCTCTAAGAACGAATGTACACATGCCTTTAAGATAATTACGCTATTGATTGGGTTGGCTTCGATCTCCTCTATTAAGACTATAACTTAAGCAGAGAAATCTGGAGCTGGTGGCGGCATGGTGTGTCTTGGTTGGTTGGGCTAGCTGGCAGTGATGGAAGGGTTTTATATGCTGATTGGGTGGCTGCAGCCAAAGCATTAATAATTCCCTCACTGCAGCGGTCAAATCGCCCGTGCACAAGCAGCCCGTCCGGCAACTAATTATCCTAGGTGTAGTTCCCTGACTGACCTGAGGGTAAGGGGGGCGCCGGAGAGCTGCGAGTTCCAAAGTGGAACTGAAAAGTGGGATATCCATAAATCCCCACAGTTCGTGGAAGCTAAAAGTGGTGGGGACATCCAAAGTAACCCCCCTGTGATAAATTGATAGGGCAAGACTAGCTTGCAGGTTTTTTATCACATGGTATCAGCGGTGGGATAAATAAGATAAGCCCCCTGCGCCTGTGATAGCTGTGTGTCGGCAGTGCATCACATCCCCCCGTCTGTGGTATATTGGTGTCAGCAGGTGGGATCATTACAATCCGCATGAAAATCGCAAGCAAATCCGCAATTAAAATGCATCAAATCCGTAGAAAAAAACGCAGAGAAAGCCCATCAAAAACTGCAATTAAAAACCGCACCAAAAAAATTAAAATTCGCACATAAAACGCGCAAAACCACAATAAAGATTACCAAATCCGCAGCTGCGTTTTCTGCCAGGAGATGCAGATTTTGTGCAGAAAATTCTGTACACAAATCTGCAACGTGTGCACATACCCTCAGGGGATTGATTCTCGAATTGCTTGAGTTTGCATTAACACATGATTTTTTCGTTTTCATGGGGTCCTTTTTCCTGCAGCTCCAGGGTACAGCCATGGGAGCGGCCTTTGCACCCTCCTATGCTAATCTGTTCCTGGGACTGTGGGAACGGGACCTCTTCCTGTCAAAGCAACAGGCATCAATGGATCGGGTCCATTGATGACATTCTCTTGATCTGGCAGGGACCACTACCTGAGCTCTATTATTTAAACCGGCGAAAAACAATCATTTAATATCCGTTTGACCTTTTTTTGCCATACTGAGAAAGTGGAATTTCTGGGTGTCGTGGTGAGGAAAGATTCCACCGGTCTGGTACAGACTGAAATCTTCCGCAAGCAGAAAAAAGCTGAAAAAAAACACTGCAAAAATGTAATGTGTGAACATAGCCTAAATGGTAATCATAATCTGCTCCTGCCTATTCATCTGTCTCCACATCCTCCTTGCCCCAATACCCATTACCTGCACTCAGACAGATCCTTGATGATGATGGCTCATGTAGCTTAATATGTAAATCTTTATTATAATGATGGCCGTAGCGGACATAACAGCTCGTTCTTCCAATTGTGTCCCCCTGTTCACTTATAGATTGTAGATGGTAAACAGCGGAACCTCACTCCTCCTGTAACTGGTGAATTGTGCTACATTGTATCGTTTGTATTGTCTGTACATGTCTCTGATAAATCTTTATGACTCACACCATCGGCTCGTATGGAGAATCTGCCATGTGCACCGGCACACCGGCTCTTCATGGTGCACAGGAACAGCACCGGTACCTATAGAGCGCTCGTCTGAACGAGCCCTGGGGAAACTAGTCACGGAGCCGTCAGGAGGACGGACACTCGGCTTACTCCAACCCCTGCACTATGGCAATCACCGTAAACATACCAGTAGACCCACTAGTCAAAGGCTAATGAAAAATGGAACAAAAAACCAAAGGAGCAACTCAAAGCTTTATTGTAAATCCCATAACGCTGCAGCGGGCGGATGTAAGACTTCCTGTGCAAGATGGGAAAGAAGGAAACAAAATCTCCCACAGACATAATTTGCACTTATTGATGCACACCTGGTCAATATCTTGAATTAGCATTTGGCAATCAACAGAAGAAATGAGACTTCAGTATAAGAACGTCTTTCATGTTTCGGATCTTCTCCCGGCTTTGGCGACTTATAAATCATAATGCAGGATACTAAATATATTGCAAATTTCTTTATTTTTTGCCCAATCCCATCACTTTTATCCTTAAATACAATTTGTATGAAGATCAAAACTGACACAACATATAAATGTACAATCATTATGTTTCTGTTCTCCTTATGGCCACAATTATTGTCCTCAAAGGATCCAGGCCACAGATGACCTCAGCTAAATGTAATGTAGGTGTTCGGCAAATCCAGTGCATTCCAGAAAAAAGACTGCCCCCGTTAACCCCTTAGTGACAGAGCCAAATCTTAAAAATCTGCCCAGTGTCACTTTATGTGGTGATCGCTCAGGAACGCTTCCACAAATTCCAGTGATTTTGAGATTGTTTTATCGTGACACGATATACTTTACAATAATGGTAAATTTAGGTTGATAGTTTTTATAAATAAACACAAAACGTATCAGAAATTTGACAAATGTAAAAAAATAGCAATTTTCAAACTTTGAATGATTATCTCTTTAATTCAGATCGAAATACCATAGCAAAACATTAATAAATAATATTTCCCACATGTCGCTTTACATCAGCACCATTTGTAAAACATTATTTTATTTTGTTAGCACTTTAGGAGGTATAAAAATCTGACAGTAATTTTTCATTTTTTCATGGAAATTTACAAAATTATTTTTTTAGGGACCTATCCAGGTCTGAAGTGACTTTAGGGGTCCTATATATTGGATAATCCCCAAAGTGAAAAACAGCACCTCTTGACATACTGAAAACTTCTGTCAGGTAGTTTATTAACCCTTCAGGTGCTTTTCAGGAATTAATACAAAGTGGCATGATAGGAATGAAAAAGTTGATTTTTACAACCTGACTTTTGAAGAGGCCGCTACATACAGCAGACTCTAAGGCCTCTATATACAGCAGACTATAAGGCCGCTATATACAGCAGACTCTAAGGCCTCTATATACAGCAGACTCTAAGGCCTCCATATACAGCAGACTCTAAGGCCTCCATATACAGCAGACTCTAAGGCCTCCATATACAGCAGACTCTTAAGGCCTCTATATACAGCAGACTCTAAGGCCTCTATATAAGGCAGACTCTAAGGCTAGTTTCACACTAGCGTTTATGAGCGCAGCGACGGCCTGCGCACGGCCGCCGCTAAGCCCCGCCCCCTGCCGGTAGCTCCGCCCACCGGCGCATGACGCTGCATGCGCCCTGCATCCCCTATCTTTATCACAGGGGGCGCAGGCCGTGCGCAGTATGCGTTTGGCGGCGCATGCGCCTTTTTGACGGTGCGCCGACGCAACCAAACTGCAGCAGGTTGCGTTTGGCGCAGGTCGGCGCACCGTCAAAAGGACGCATGCGCCGCCAAACGCATACTGCGCACGGCCTGCGCCCCCAGTGATAAAGATAGGGGACGCAGGGCGCATGCAGCGTCATGCGCCGGTGGGCGCAGCTACCGGCGGAGGCGCGGCAGGGGGCGGGGCTTAGCGGCGGCAGTGCGCAGGCCGTCGCTGCGCTCATAAACGCTAGTGTGAAACTAGCCTAAGGCCGCTATATACGGCAGACTTTAAGGCCTCCAAATACGGCAGACTCGAAGGCCTCTATATACAGCAGACTCTAAGGCCGCTATATACAGCAGACTCTAAGGCCACTATTTGGTTGTGAATTGCCACAGCAAACATCAGGCCCACACAATCATGATCTCAGGGTGCAGATGGGGATAAAGAGGGAGAAGCCACACTTTTAAACATTTATGATATAGTTACTACTGACAGCAGCATCTAAAGGGTTAAACTGATATGGACGGTGACAACACTGATCGTGGCTGATGCAGCAAGTTGTCAGCTATAGTGGACAGCCGACAGCTGCTGGATTGTCACATGTATTGAGATGCTATTCTCTTATATCTCAGGTCATTTAAAAGATGTATTAACGGTCATTAAGGGGTTAAATTGGAAACACTGACACTCACCTCTTGTGCCGATGCCATTTCAACGGTCTGCACTCGCTCTCCCCGAGCTGACGTGAGGTTGTTACGTCACATGAGCCCTGCGCGCAATCAGCGCTGGCGTCACTGTCCTCGCCTTCAGACATATAAGTAATTAACAGGAAGTCAGAGCTTATGTGCCCGACTGCCGGGAACAGTGAAGCCGGTGCTGACTGAGCGCAGTTTCGGGAGAGCGAGTGCTGACAGTGCTAAAATGGCACAGGAGGTGAGTATAAGTGTTTCTAATTTAGCGAGGGTAAACATTCAAGATTGAGAAAGATTTCATAGCAGTGGACAAATTCTTTAAAGTTTACAAACATTTTTACATTTTGAAACAAAGTGGTATATTCTTTGTAAAACTGTAAAAAAAAATGTAGATAATTGTAAAAATGTTTCATATTAAACAGCTCCCCCCTGTGTGTGACTTCTCTGATGACTATGAAGTTTGTCTTTGCTAATAAAGCTTTTTCCACATTCTGAGCATGAGTACGGCTTCTCTACTGTGTAACTTCTCTGCTGTTTCACCTTAAATGATTCCTTTAAAGAAACATTTTCCACGCTCTGAACATGAATTTTCTTATGTCTGAGAAGACTTGATTCATATATAAAAGAGATCCCACATTCGCTACAAGTAACTGGATTCTCTCCAGTGTGATCTCTTTGATGATCACTTAGCAGGGCTTCAGTATTAAAACATTTTCCACATTCTGAGCATGAATACGTTTTTTTTTCTGTGTGAACACTCTTATGCGTATTAAAAGCTAATTCATATAAAAAACATTTCCCACATTCTGAGCATGAATACGGCTTTTCTTCTGTGTGCATTTTCACATGATTCATAAGATTTGATTTACTCACAAAGGATTTTCCACATTCTGAACAAGTATACGCATTTCCTGTGTGAATTCTCTCATGTGCAGTAAGACTTTGTTTATATTTAAAAACTTTATGACATATTGAACATGAATACGGATTCTCTCCTGTGTGAGTTCTCTGATGTCTAATAAGACTTGAATTACAAGTAAAACATTTTCCACATTCTGAACATGAATACGGCTTCTCTCCTGTGTGAATTTTCTCATGTGTAACAAGATTAGATTTAGCCATAAAACATTTCCCACATTCTGAACATGAATACGTTTTTTTTTCTGTGTGAACACTCTTATGCATATTAAAAGCTGATTCATATAGAAAACATTTCCCACATTCTGAGCATGAATACGGCTTTTCTTCTGTGTGCATTTTCACATGATTCATAAGATTTGATTTACTCATAAAGAATTTTCCACATTCTGAACATGTATATGCATTTCCTGTGTGAATTCTCTCATGTGCAGTAAGACTTGCTTTATGTTTAAAAACTTTAGGACATATTGAGCATGAATACGGCTTCTCTCCTGTGTGAGTTCTCTGATGTGTAATAAGACTTGAATTAGAAGTAAAACATTTCCCACATTCTGAACATGAATACGGCTTCTCTCCTGTGTGAGTTCTCTGATGTGTAATAAAACTTGATTTAGAAGTAAAACATTTCTCACATTCTGAACATGAATACGGCTTCTCTCCTGTGTGAGTTCTCTGATGTGTAATAAAACTTGATTTAGAAGTAAAACATTTTCCACATTCTGAACATGAATACAGCTTTTCTCCAGTGTGAATTTTCACATGTGTAACAAGATTAGATTTACCCATAAAACATTTTCCACATTGTGAACATGAATACGGCTTTTCTCCTGTGTGAATTTTCATATGAGTCATAAGATTTGATTTACTCATAAAGAATTTTCCACATTCTGAACAAGTATATGCATTTCCTGTGTGAATTTTCTCATGTGCAGTAAGACTTCTTTTATATTTAAAAACTTTATGACATTTTGAACATGAATACGGCTTCTCTCCAGTGTGAATTCTCTGATGTGCAACAACATGTGATTTTAAAGCAAAACATTTCCCACATTCTAAACATGAATATGGCTTTTCTCCTGTGTGAATTCTCTCATGTATACCAAGATTAGATTTAACCAGAAAACATTTTCCACATTGTGAACATGAATACGGCTTTTCTCCTGTGTGAATTTTCACATGAATCGTAAGATTTGATTTACTCATAAAGAATTTTCCACATTCTGAACAAGTATATAAATTTCCTGTGTGAATTCTCTCATGTGCAGTAAGACTTTTTTTATATTTAAAAACTTTATGACATTTTGAACATGAATACGGCTTCTCTCCAGTGTGAATTCTCTGATGTGTAATATGACTTGATTGATGAGTAAAACATTTACCACATTCTGAACATGAATACGGCTTCTCTCCTGTGTGAATTCTCTCATGAGTAACAAGACTAGATTTAAATATAAAACATTTTCCACATTCTGAACATGAATACGGCTTCTCTCCTGTGTGAATTCTCTCATGTGTAACAAGATTAAATTTAAATATAAAACATTTTCCACATTCTGAACATGAATACGGCTTCTCTCCTTTATGTATCCTCCGATGTCTAAAAAGATGATATTTGTGTGAAAAGCATTTCTTACATTCTGAACACGAATACGGCTTCTTTCTTGTGTGACTTCTCTTACATTTAACAAGATGTTCTCGATGTACATTAAGGGTAATGAGGTTTTCTCCTGAGGACTGACACAGGATATCTTCATCTTTGACATTATATTCTAGCGAGAACATCACATTTCCTCCAGAACGATAACTTGCATTATCTGTTTTAAAAAAATGATATTTTTATTTACATCACAATTTTAAATGTAAAGGCTCATCCATATCCCATCTTTGATCCAGGATAGGGAATCTAGAAGAAATATTCTGGCATCCAAAGCATGTCCCCCAATCACAAGGGGAACAGAAGGTGCAGGATATGGGATCCTCCAATGGTTCTTGCTTCCCCAGTAACTGTGAAATGCTCATCAATCATCAGGGGTAGCACAAAGGAGACCCCTGGACTTCCAGACCACGTCCCGGAGCAAAATTGCTCCTCTTCCATAGTTCTGAAGGCAAAGATTCCTGCTCCCATCTTAGGACTGAGGCAGTCATCCTTGTAATGTAAGGATAATGTAAAAACTACACATCAGAGCACATTCACACAAAGAACAAAATAATAAATATACTAACTGGAAATTACAGACACGAGTATGTACAGCCTGGGACAGTAGTGAGGCTGTATTATATCTGCCAGTCCGACCACAGAAAAGGTCACAAAGGAATGACCGAGGTCTCCTCTTACCTGGTAACACAAGAGGCCGGTGCTCCCCCACCACAACGTCGTTATACTGATCCCAGTGTCCTTCTACATAATCCCACTCCTCCATGGAGAAATAGAGAGCGACATCCTGACACCGGAGAGGAACCTGACAACCAACGAGAGAGACATCACCCAGAATCCTCCAGTGTATACTGTATAATCTCCCAGCAGTCTCCTCTCATCACCCAGAATCCTCCAGTGTATACTGTATAATCTCCCAGCAGTCTCCTCTCATCACCCAGAATTCTCCAGTGTATACTGTATAATCTCCCAGCAGTCTCCTCTCATCACCCAGAATCCTCCAGTGTATACTGTATAATCTCCCAGCAGTCTCCTCATCACCCAGAATCCTCCAGTGTATACTGTATAATCTCCCAGCAGTCTCCTCTCATCACCCAGAATTCTCCAGTGTATACTGTATAATCTCCCAGCAGTCTCCTCTCCTCACCCAGAATATTCCAGTGTATACTGTATAATCTCCCAGCAGCCTCCTCTCTGCTCATCACTTAGAATCCTCCAATTGTGATCTCCCAGCAGTCTCCTCTCATCACCCAGAATCCTCCAGTGTATACTGTATAATCTCCCAGCAGTCTCCTCTCCTCACCAAGAATCCTCCAGTGTATACTGTATAATCTCCCAGCAGTCTCCTCTCATCACCCAGAATCCTCCAGTATATACTGTATAATCTCCCAGCAGTCTCCTCTCCTCACCAAGAATCCTCCTGTGTATACTGTATAATCTCCCAGCAGTCACCTCTCATCACCCAGAATCCCCCAGTGTAGTCTCTCTGCAGTTTCCTCTCCTCTCCCAGAATCCTCCAATGTATACTGTACAATCTCCCAGCAGTCTCCTCTCATCACCCAGAATCCCCCAGTGTCGTCTCCCAGCAGTCTCCTCTCATCACCCAGAATCCTCCAGTGCATACTGTATAATCTCCCAGCAGTCTCCTCTCCTCTCATCACCCAGAATCCCCCAGTGTAGTCTCCCAGCAGTCACCTCTCCGGTCAGCAGCTCGGTGATCTTGCTGGCCAGGTCTAGGACCTTCTTCTCTGGTGTCGGGCAGTGCAGGGGTTCTGTGATGGGGCTCTGGATTTTGCTCCGTCCTCCGGACATACAGGGGGTCACACGGTCCCCGGACGTCTTCTTCACCACCGTGTGCTCCTGTGTACAGTGACAGACGCTGATCACCACAGATTCTATCCATCTTTTCAGTCCTGTTATATTACTAGAGATCAGAGTGATCTCATGGGAGACTCTCACCTTTCCCTTTAACAAGTCGATTATCTCCAGGGCGAGGAGTAATACTCTTGCCGTCATGTTGCTTTTGTCCTGGTCGATCCTCGTTGGGTCATTTTTCCTCCTGACGTCCTGGTACTGATCCTTCTGTCCTTCCATGTACTCCCACTCCTCCATGGAGAAATAGACAACGGCATCCTGACACCTGACAGGAACCTGACAAACATACAGTTAGGTGCAGAAATCATTGGCCAGTGACGAGTCCTCGTGATTTCAGCTCTGCAGGCCGCTAGTTTTTGTTTACATTTTTTATTTAAAATTAAAATTAGTTGAAATTAAAGTGGAAAATTTCAGGGATAACCCTGTCACGGTGTCCTTCTCCGATACCACACAATCAACAGAGGGAGGGAAGCAATCTTATGACCTTTATTATAGGAAAAACTAACATGAATGCAGTTCAGTAACAGGATGAATGTCCAAGGAGATGAGAGTCCAATAGCCCAGCAGACAGAGGATAAAATGGGTCCATATGCTTCCCCTTCACTCCGACGTGCCGTCTTCTCACGATCATCACCACACAGGGTCTGACTTGAACAGCTCCTGTCCTCCCCAGCCCCCTCCTTATGTCCTGGGCTAGTCAGACAGGTTGGGGCAGTTTTCAGGCCTCCCAGACCTGACAAAGGTGCCTTGGGGATTAAGGCACTACAGGGGGTTCATCAACAGGCATAGATACAGTCAGGCTGCAGCCAGGAAGGGAGCTAATTCAATTATCAGACTTCTGGAAGGTATTTGAGACTCTAGACAATATGGGAAATACACAGAATGATACAGGGCAACAAGAGAACACTATGGAAATACATAATATATAAATATACTAAATATATAAATATACACACAATGATACCCACATAACATATCACACCATCACAAACCCCTTCACTCTCAGACTGCTTTCACCTTATTGACCAGACTAAATTTTACAATTCTGACCACTGTCCCTTTATGAGGTACAGCTTCCATGGTTCCTGGTGATTCTGAGACTGTTTTCGCGTGACATATTGTACTTAACGATATCAAACAAATCTTACTGCTTATTTGTGTTTATGAAATATTGGAAATTTGGTGAAAATGTAGCAAATTTCAAACTTGTACTTTATATGCCCTTAAACTATATAACAATATCACACAACCTAGTCACTAAATAAAATTTCCCACACGTCTACTTAACATGAGGAGAATTTTTGAAACATAATTTTTTTTTGTTAGGAAGTTATAAGGGTTAAAAGGTGACCAGAGATTTCTCCAACAATCTTTTCAAAACCATTTTTTTTTATATTGATCACATTTGAAGTAACTTTGGGGGGCTATATTACAGTAAATACCCACAAGTGACACCACTGTGAAAACCACACCCCTTAAAGCATATTAACCCTTCAGGTGCTTCACAGTAGATAAAGCAATGTGGAAGAAAAAAAAATTAACATTTTACTTTTTTTTTTTTACAAAAATATTACTTTAGCACCAATTTATTTTATCACAATTGAAGCAGGAGAAAATGGTCCACATAATTTGTTGTGTAATTTCTCCTGAGTACGCTGACAGCCCATAAGTGGAGAAAAATTACTGTTTGGGTGCACAGCAGAGCTTGGAAAGGGAAGGAGCGCTGCTTGACTTTTTGAACGCAAAACCGGAATTGAGAGTTGTCATGTTGTGTTTGGAGAGCCCCTGAGGTGCCTTAACAGTGGAAATCCCCCACAAGTGACCCCATTTTGGAAACTGGACCCCTCAAGAAATTTATCTAGATGTGGAGTGAGAAGGTTGAATTCACAAGGGCTTCATAAAAATTACAATTTTATTTTAGCCCCAAATTTTACATTTTCACAAGGGTAACAGTAGAAAATGGACCCCAAAATTTGTTGTGCAATTTCTCGAGTACCCCGATACCCTATGCGTGGGGGGAAAACTACCGATTGGGCACACAGCATGGTTCGGAAAGGAAGGAATGACAATTAGGCACCCAGACTTTGATGGCATGGTCAGCGGATGTCATGTCGCATTTGGAGAGCCTCTGATGTGCCTAAACAGTGGAAACTTCCCACAAGCGACATCATTTTGGAAGCTAGACCCCTCAAGGAATTTATCTAAATGTGTGGTGAGCACAGAATTTTATAAAGTTGAGCTGTGAAAATGAAAAAAAAATAAATTCCCACAAATGTTGTTTTAGTTTTTTCATTTTCACAAGGATAGCAGGAGAAAATGGACCCCAAAATTTGTTGTGCAATTTCTCCTGAGTATGCCGATACTCATATGTGGTTGAAAACTACTTTTGAAGCAAAGTGCAAAGCTAAGAAAGGAAGGAGCGCCATATTGGAGTTCAGAGTTTGCTTGATTGGTTAGAAGGTGCCAAGTCACATTGACAGAGCCCCGGAGGCCCCAGAACAGCAGAACCGCCCATAAGTGACCCCATTTTACAAACTACACCTCTCAATGAATTCATCTAAGGGTGCAGTGATCATATTGACACCCCAGGTGTGTCACAGAATTTTATTCCATTCGGTAATGAAGAAAAAATAATTACGTTTTTATTACAAAATTAAATTTAGCCCCAGATTTTACATTTTCACACAGGTAAATGGGCAAAATGGCACTAAAATTTGTCCCAAAGTTTCTGCTGAACGTAGAAATACCCCATATGTGGCTGTACAGTACTGATTAGCCATATGGCGAGACTCTGGAGGGACAAACCGCTATTTGCCTCCTGGACACCAGATTTTCCAAGAATAGTCTGCGCACTTCGTATACAGAGCCCCTAGATGCTAGAAGAGAAGAATCCCCTCAAGTGACCCCATTTTGGAAATTATACACCTTTAGGAATTTATCTACAGGTGCAGTGAAGATTTGACGTTATGGGTGTTTTCCAAAAACAAGCAGCAGTGGATGCTGAGTGAAAATTGCTAATCTGCCATTGTAGTGATCAGTACGTTACGCCCAGCTCGTTCTTCTGGAGACATGCACCGTAAATTAGTTGGGCTCTCATAGCTACAGCAATCCAAAACATGTGGACACTAAATGTGGTTTAGGCACACTGGGGCTCAGAATGCGGGAAGATTTTAGATTTATGCAGGGGGGCTTTTAGATTTGGAAGTGCAGAATTCACTAGCTTTCTTTTTGGGGAGCGGTGAAGCTTTTCCAGAACCTTTGTGCAACTAGTAAAGCAGAAGCCCTCTATGTTTCCATTACCAGATGACGGGCCTGAGTGGGGACTTTTTTTGTGGATTGAGTTGAAGCTTTTATTGGGAACATTTTACATAACGTTTGGGATCATATTTATCCGGCGCTCTACGCTGAGCACTGATATCGGAGTTTTCCTCTGAATCTCCGAGTGACACGACTCAGATGAAACCCCCCCTTTGGATCCATTCACTATAGTGAGGCAACAAAGTTACTCTGGACTCCGTCTGGCCTCTGTTTCGCGGTTTCCTTCTTTTCAGAAGTGCACAAAACTGTGGCCAAAGGCACTTTTATGCAATCCTAAAAGGACGGACAACCCCGGATCACAGGTGCTGTAGCGTCCACAGTGCCTCCATCTGCCTCATTATAGGGAATTTTCTGCCAGGGTTGTCTGAATCACGTATTTCAGAGATTTACATGGAAACCCCGATGTAAGCGCTCAGCTTAGAGCACAGGATAAATGTGCGCCGAGTCTTACTGCAATCTTTGGGAGGCAGAATTAAAAAAATCAACAGCATGTGAAGAATTGGATTTATTTTTTATGCCATTCCTCGTGTGGTGTAAGGATTAGGTGACTTAATTCTTCAGGTTGGTACGATCACAGCGATACCATATTTACTGCCGGTTTTTATGTTTGGCTGCAGTCTCACAGTATTGTGAAAACCAGCTTTTCCATCACCACATTTTGAGAGCCATAATTTTTCATATTTCAGCCGACAGTCATGTTATGGCTTGTTTTTTGCGGGTCGAGCTTACGTTTTTATTTGTACCATGTTCGGGCACATGACATTTTTCGATCGCTTTTTATTCAGATTTTTGGGAGACAGAATGAACAAAAACCAGCAATTCAGGAAGAGTTTTTTATTTTTTAAATACCATTCCACGTGTGGTAAAATTGGTTAGACAGCTTTATTATTTGGGTCAGTACAATGACAGAGAAACCTCATTTTAGGTTTTGGCGCTTTTACATAAAAACTATTTTAGAAAAAATAATTATTTTTGCATCGCTTTATTCTGAGCGTGATAACTTTTTTTATTTTTCGGCTGATGGAGATGTTTGGCAGCTAGATTTTTTGCGGGACAAGATGATGTTTTCAGCGGTACCATATTTATTTATATCAGTCTTTTTAATCGTGTTTTATTGCACTTTTTGTTCGGCGATATGATAAAGCATTGTTTTTTGCCTACTTTTTTATTTTTATTTTTTTTTACAGTGTTCACTGAAGGGGTTATCTAGTGGGACCGTTATACAGAGCAGGTCGTTACGGACACGGCGTTACCAAATATGTGTACTTTTATTTTTTTTATTTACATAAATACATTTATTTATTGGTAATTTTTCTTTGAGGATTATTAAAAAAAAAATATTTTTACACTTTGTATTTTTTTTACTTTACTACATTGTCCCAGTATGGAACATTACTACAGTATATATTCTTGTATAAGCTGACCCCCCTAATTTTGCCACAAAAAACTGGGAAAACATATTGACTCGTGTATAAGCCTAGGGTGGAAAACGCAGCAGCTACTGGTAAATTTTAAAAATAGATACCAATAAAAGTAAAATTAATTGAGACATCAGTAGGTTAAATGTTTTTGAATATCCATATTGAATCAGGAGCCCCGTATAATGCTCCATACAGTTCATGATGGGCCCCATAAGATGCTCCATACAAAATATGCCCCATATAATGCTACACAAAGGTTAATAATGGCCCCCGTAAGATGCTCTATAGAATAATATGCCCCATATGCTGCTCTAAAAAGGTTATGGCCCCATAAGATGCTCCAAAGATTATGCCCCCATATGGTGCCCCCTTAACCCCTTCATGACCAGTGACAGCGTATGCATCATGAAAGTCAGTGCCATTCTGACCAATGACACATATGCTCTGTCATGACTTCAAAGCCCCCCTGCGGGTCGGGTGACCGGGATCAATGAAAGGTCACCCGACCCGCAGCTACAGTTGGCTTTGTACTTCACCCCAGGGGGGGAGGCTTCGCCCCCCCACCCCCCGAGGCTACGATCGCTCTGATTGGCTGTTAAAAGTGAAACAGCCAATCAGAGCAATAGTAATATTTCATCAACGAAAATTGATGAAATATTACAATCCAGCCATGGCCGATGCTACAGTAGCATCGGACATGGCTGGAGACCCAGATCCGACCCCCCCACACCGACTCACGGGGCCGATCGGCCCCCGATACCCACTGACGGCGGCAATGTACCGCCGCCGTCATCATCAGCTCCCCTCCCCTTCTCTCCGTTCCCCCCACCTTCCGACCCCCCCCTCAGCCCCCCAGTACCTCCGATGTCCCGCTCTGGCTCCCGGTGTCCCACCGTCCTGCTTCATGGGCGCCATCTAGGAAAATGGCAAACGCTGCAGATTCTTATTCATTCATTTTGATCACTATGATATTCTTTCACAGTGATCAAAATGAAAAAAATAGTAAATAAACCCCACCTTTATCACCCCCATATGCAGGCACATATAACAAAATAAAGAAATTATTTTTATTTTTCCATTAGGGTTAGGGTTGGAATTAGGGTTGGAGTTAGGGTTGGAATTAGGGTTAGGGTTGTAACTAGGGTTAGAATTAGGGTTAGGATTACGGTTAGGCTTGTGGCTTGAGTTAGAGTTGTGGTTAGGGTTATGAATAGGGTTGGGATTAGGGTTAGGGGTGTGTTGGGGTTAGGTTTGGAGTTAGAATTGAGGGGTTTCCACTGTTTAGGCACATCAGGGGGTCTCCAAACGCGACATGGCACCACCATTTATTCCAGCCAATTTTGCATTCAAAAAGTCAAACAGTGCTCCCTCCATTCCAAGCCCTGACTTGTGCCCAAAACAGTGGTTTACCCCCACATATGAGGTATAAGCGTACTCAGTAAAAATTGCACAGCAAGTTTGGGGGTCTAATTTCTCCTGTTATCCTTGGGAAAATGAAAATTGGGGGCTAAAAAATTATTTTTGTGGAAAAAAAAATTATTTTTAATTTTCACGGCTCTGCGTTATAAACTTCTGTGAAGCACTTAGGGGTTCAAAGTGCTCACTACACATCTAGATAATTTCCTTGGGGGGTCTAGTTTCCAAAATGGGGTCACTTGTGGGGAGTTTCTACTGTATAGGCACATCAGGGGCTCTGCAAACGTACATGACGCCCGCAGACCATTCCATCAAAGTCAGCATTTCAAAACGTCACTACTTCCCTTCCGAGCCCCGACGTGTGCCCGAACAGTGGTTCCCCCCACATATGGGGTACCAGCGTACGCAGGACAAACTGGACAATTTTTGGGATCCAATTTCTCCTGTTACCATTGTGAAAATAAAAAATAGCGTGCTAAAAAAACATTTTTTGAGGAACAAAAATATTTTTATTGTCATGGCTCTGCGTTATAAACTTCTGTGAAGTACCTGGGGGTTCAAAGTGCTCACTATGCATCTAGATAAGTTCCTTAGGGGGGTCTAGCATCCAAAATGGGGTCATTTGTGGGGGAGCCTGTCATGGTCCCTGTCGCCATGCCCCCCGTTGCGCGCCTCGTTGCTATGCCCCCCATCGCGCACTGACTTACCTGGCACCGCAGCCTCGCTCCCCCTTGCCTCGGCGGCATCCTCCTCTGACCGGTCCACGGCCTGACGTCATTGCGATCCCTATGCATGCGCCATTGGTCGCGGCCGGCCCTCCCTCTCTGATCTTATCCTCCGGCGGTGCCCTGACCCGGTAGCACCGCCGGACCAATGGGGGCATATCTGCAGGTATATCAGACCGCCCTCCTATAATGGAGGCGCCTGATCGTTGTTGTTGTTGTTGTATCAGCACTCTAGGCTCCCGTGGCTTGACCTGTGTTCAGCTCCTGTTCTCACACTGCCTGTGCTTCCTTGCAGCCCTGCTCCGGTCCTGCCTACCGTGTCTGTTCCTGCAGTCCTACTCCAGTCCTGTCTACCCGTGTCTGTTCCTGCAGTCTTTTCCGAGCCATCCCTCTTGGTTCCGGCTGCAGTGGCATTCGAACCCCTGGATCTGCTCCTAACGGTCCCTGTATAGGGGTTGGTTCCACCAGGTTGCTAGTCCGGGGTACCCTCGGTGCCACGGTCCAGAGGGTCCACTCCGAGATACCCGCCTTGCCCAGCGCTTAGCTTACAGAGCTCCAAAGTTTAGGCACACAGGGACTCTCCAAACACGACATGCTGTCCGCTAACGATTGGAGCTAATTTTCCATTCAAAAAGTCAAATGGCGCTCCTTCCCTTCTGAGCCCTGCCATGCGCCCAAACAGTGATTTATGACCACATATGGGGTACCAGCGTACTCAGGACAAACTGGACAACAACTTTTGGGGTCCAAATTATCCTGTTACCCTTGGGAAAATAAAAAATAGCGGTCTAAAAAAATCATTTTTGAGGAAAAAAAATGATTTTTTTATTTTCATGGCTCTGCGTTTATAAACTTCTGTGAAGCACTTGGGGGTTCAAAGTGCTCACTACACATCTAGATAAGCTCCTTGAGAGGTCTAGTTTCCAAAATGTGGTCACTTGTGGGGGGTTTCCACTGTTTAAGAACATCAGGGGCTCTGCAAACGTAACATGACGCTCACAGACCATTCCATCAAGTCGGCATTCCAAAATGGCGCTCCTTCCCTTCTGAGCTCTCCCATGCGCCCAAACACTGGTTCCCCCTCATATGTGGGGTATTGGTGTACTCCGGACAAATTGCACAACCACTTTTATGGTCCAATTTCTTCTGTTAGCCTTGTGAAAATAAAAAATAGCACGCGAAAAATCATTTTTGAGCTCTGCGCTATAAATTTCTGTGAAGCACTTGGGGGTTCAAAGTGCTCACTACACATCTAGATAAGTTCCTTGGGTGGTCTAGTTTCCAAAATGGTGTCACTTGTGGGGGGTTTTCACTGTTTAGGCACACAGGGGCTCTCCAAACGCGACATGGTGTCCGCTAACAATTGGAGCTAATTTTCCATTCAAAAAGTCAAATGGCGCGCCTTGCCTTCCGAGACCTGCCGTGCGCCCAAACAGTGGTTTATGATCACATATGAGGCATCGGTGTACTCAGGAGAAATTGCCCAAGAAATTTTAGGATCCATTTTATCCTGTTGCCCATGTGAAAATGAATAAACTGAGGCTAAAAATTTTTTTGCGAAAAAAAGTACTTTTTTTTATGGATCAATTTGTGAAGCACCTGGGGGTTCAAAGTGCTCATTATGCATCTAGATAAGTTCCGTGGAGGGTCTAGTTTCCAAAATGGGGTCACTTGTGGGGGAGCTCCAATGTTTAGACACACAGGGACTCTCCAAACGCGACATGGAAACCACTAAATATTCCAGCATATTTTCCATTCAAAAAGTCAAATGGCGCTCCTTCCCTTCCGAGCCCTGCCGTGCACCCAAACAGTGGTTTATAACCACATATGAGGTATCGGTGTACTCAGAAGAAATTGCCCAACAAATTTTAAGATTCATTTTATCCTGTTACCCATGTGAAAATGAAAAAATTAATGCTAAAAGAAAATTTTTGTTGGAAAAATTAAAATGTCCATTTTTTCCTTCCACGTTGCTTTAGTTCCTGTGAAGCACTTGAAGGGTTAATAAACTTCTTGAATGTGGTTTTGAGTACTTTGAGGGGTGCAGTTTTTAGAATGGTGTCACTTTTGGGTATTTTCTGCCAAACAGACCCCTCAAAATGACTTCAAATCTGAGGTGGTCCCTAAAAAAATGGTTTTGTAAATTGTGTTATAAAAATGAGAAATCGCTGGTAAACTTTTAACCCTTATAACGTCCTAACAAAAAAAAAAAATTGTTTCCAAAATTGTGCTGATGTAAAGTAGACATGTGGGAAATGTTATTTAGTAACTATTTTGAGTCGTCACATAACTCTGGTTTAACAGAATAAAAATTAAAAATTTGAAAATTGCGAAATTTTCTAAATTTTCCCCAAATTTCTGATTTTTTCACAAATAAACGCAAAAATTATCGACCTAAATTTCCCACTAACATGAAGCCCAATATGTCACGAAAAAACAATCTCAGAATCGCTAGGATGCATTGAAGCGTTCCAGAGTTATTACCTCATAAAGGGACACTGGTCAGAATTGCAAAAAATGGCCTGGTCATCAAGGTCAAAATAGGATTGGTCATGAAGGGGTTAAAATGCTCCATAGATTATGCCCCATATGCTGCCCCATAAAATGACACACTCACCTCTCGTCGCTGGGGGCCCGGTGTCACCGCTGGCTCAGGACCCCGACACTGGCGATATTTACCGATCCCCACTCCATGGCTGTGCGTCGCTCTGCCTGCCGGGTCCCTCTGTCAGTAACGTTCAGGCAGAGGGCGCGGCGCGCACTAACTACGTCACCGCGCCCTCCGTCCTTAACATCACACACAGAAGACGTGGAGGAGAGGACAGAGCAGCGTGCAGTGATGGATTAGGGACAGGTGAATATAGCTTATACTAACCTCTCCTGGCGCGGTCTCTGCAGCCCCCCCCCCCCGCTTCTCCTGGTGTCAGGGTACTTCCTTCAGCGGTCACGTGGTACCGCTCATTAAAGTAATATGCGCATATTCATTACTTTAATGAGTGGTACCACGTGACCGGTGAAGGAAGGAGCCAGAGACCGGGAGAAGCAGGGGGGCTGCAGAGACCACGCCAGGGGGGCAAGTATGACCTGACACGCCCGCTCCCCCTCCCCCACGGTATATGACTTGCGTATAAGCTGAGAGGGGGACTTTCAGCCCACAAAAAAGGGGCTGAAAATCTCGGCTTAGACACTAGTATATACGGTATACTACCTCAGATCGCTGATCTGACACTGCACAGCAGAGTGTCACATCAGGATCTGACAGGCAAGGAAGGAGGCATGCCGGTGCTGCTCTCAGCAGGCACACACAAGCCAACTTCCCTGCAAGACACGGCAGCCATGGAGACCATCAGAGCAATGCGTTCTCTATGCCACTGTCATTACTGACAGCGGCATCAGAGGGGTTAAATGCCCACGATCAGTGCTAGCTCCGATCATGGGCATTGCTGCAGGATGTCAGCTGTCACAAACAGCTGACACCAGAACGCAATGTCTCTCTTCAGACCTACAGATTACTACCCATTCCTGCTACTACATGTGGGGTCAAATGACACCGCAAGAAACGACCTGGAAACCATCTGCAGAGACTTTGAAAACTTAGGTAAGAAAGTGAAAGAACTGGGAGCGCAGGTGGTCTTCTCTTCCATCCTCCCAGTGGACGGCCATGGAACAAGGAGGTGGAATAAGATTCTGCAGGTGAACAACTGGCTACGTCGATGGTGCCGTCAACAAGGATTTGGATTTCTGGATCACGAAATGAATTACCTATACGATGGACTACTTGCTAGAGATGGGGTGCACCTTACGAAGACTGGAAAACATGTATTTGGAAGTCGCCTTGCTACACTCATCAGGAGAGCTTTACACTAGAACAATGTGGGAAGGGAAGCAAAAGGCCAGAAAAAGCCATACACCTGAGAAATGCTATTGAGAACTCTGCTATTAGAAGTGGAAAGGAAGAACAAAGACAAAAGAATCTAAATAATAAAAATATTGAAGAGAAACTAATCTCAAACTAAAATGTTTCTATACTAATGCACAAAGCATGGGCAACAAACAAGGAGAATTGGAAGACAGGAAAAGAAATATGATGTCATTGGAATCACTGAGACTTGGTGGGACAATACACATGATTGGAATACAAGGCTAGAAAGATATAACTTATTTGCAAGAAACAGACTTGATTAACGAGGAGAAGGTGTCGCATTGTATGTTAGAAACACATATATCTGCACAGAGATCCAAGCTTCAGACACTGGGAGATCTGTGGAAACTGTTTGGGTAAGAATATGACAGAACAACGGAAAAAACATGTCATGGGGCAGTAGTGGGAAGACAGGTGACGTGGAACCAGGGCCCCTGAACTGCCCCTCAGGCTAAAGAGGTTGCCCTGACTTCCTAACTTGGGGGTACACTTAATGGTAGTGAGGCCCAAGTCTCCAACCTGTCCCTGTCTCCTGTTTAGCCCTGAGCTAAACACCCAACCTCCTCCCCAGGAGGTGAGACAGGGACAAAGTGTACAGCACCAAATAACACACAAGGAAAGATACGACAGACACTTAAGGGTTAAATGAACTAAAAACAAGACTTAGATTTATCTGCTGCTAAGCACCGAACAGCAGAGTTAGGCACCAGAACAAGGAAATAGCTGGAGCTCCACTGCAACACAGCCTGCTCCTGACTCCAGCTTGGTTGGTCTCCAAAGAGGAATAATATCACCAACAGTTAGCTGGTGCACCTGGTGAGCTTATATAGGAAGGTGGGAGTGGTTTCCACCTGCATAATCACAATGCAGTAACACCAGCAGCCACCGTGGGGGGGGGAAACTCCCCGCAGACTAACTAAAGTTGTAGCAACACCAGCAGCCACCGGTGGCAAAGACTGACATTAACCCCCGATGGCCTAAAAGGAAAAAAGATTATATATGAGGATCCAGATCGGACATCGATCCAAAAATGGATCGTGACAGGACACCATTGTAGGCATTTACTACAGGCCGCCAGTGCAAGCTGAAGATATGGATGAAATCTTTATGCATCAAGTGGCCAAGTTCTCCAAAAAATATGACAGTCGTCATGGGAGATTTCAACTATCCAGACATTTGTTGGGAATCTCTCTCAGGCAAAACTAACAGGTCAAGCAAATTCTTATCCTCTCTTGCTGACAACTTTATCTTCCAAAATGTAGGGGAGAAAACAAGGAGGATCTGCTACCTTGGATCTAATCCTTATAAACAGGGAGGAAATGGTTGAGGAGGTAAGAGTGGCTGGGACCCTTGGAGGTAGCGACCATGCCATGTTAGAATTTTGGATAACTAGAGGAGGAAGACCTGTGAAGACTCAGACGTCAAGGTTAGATTTCAGAAAGGCAGATTTTAAAGGGACTCCGAAAGAGAATCGGAGGGATCCAACAGCTGGATATTCTTAAGGACAAAAATGTCCAGGAAGGATGGGAAATCTTGAAAAGTGAGATTCTCAAAGCACAACCGTTAACAATTCCGAAAAGAGGGAAGAATAGAAAGAATTTAAGGAAACCAGGATGGATGAACAATGAACTTAAACACATGCTAGATAGGAAAGAAATGTTGATCAAATGGAAAGAGGGAGGCACATCTAAAGAATATTGTCACGCTCGCGCCTTGGCAGATTGGTGCGAGCGAGGGGGTTGTGCACCCACTGTGCCACAAACCAGACTAACCCTGTAAGGGGCGTAACTAATGCAGCTACCTCGGTCTTCACTGAAGTCTCTGTTGGTGAGGTCAGGCTTGTGCGACAGGTAGCTGCCAGGTGCCACTCCAGGGTGGTGTTTGGCTGTGGCTGCTGATCCCACTGGGGAAGAGAACGCTAGGACAGGTTCAACTGACAGAGGAAGGTGAGCACGGCAGGCATAGCTGGTACTCAGGCAGGCGGGCACGGTTGGTACTCAGGCAGGTGGGCACGGCTGAGACACAGGGGCAGGGACTAACTCGAAAGGCACAGGGACATGGGCAGGAAGGAGTGGTGTATGGAATAGGTAGGGTCCTGTTCACACAGAAGGTTTAGGAACTGGTACAGGTAGGATGGAAATATGGACAGGCATGAGGGAACAGGTTTGGACAAGTTCACACTGGAGAAGAACCACAAGACTGCAGAGAGGAGCTGCAGTATGCAGCAAGAGGTTCCGCAGTAGCAGAAGCAGGGCACAGGCAGAACCGCAGCACAGGCAGAAGCGCAAGAGTGCTGAGCACAGGCAGAAGCGCAAGAGTGCTGAGCACAGGCAGAAGCGCAGGAGGGCGGAGCACAGGCAGAAGCGCAGGAGTGCGGAGCACAGGCAGAAGCGCAGGAGTGCGGAGCACAGGCAGAAGTGCAGGAATGCGGAGCACAAGCAGAAGCGCAGGAGTGCGGAGCACAGGCAGAAGCGCAGGAATGCGGAGCACAAGCAGAAGCGCAGGAGTGCGGAGCACAGGCAGAAGCGCAGGAGTGCAGAGCACAGGCAGAAGCGCAGGAGTGCAGAGCACAGGCAGAAGCGCAGGAGTGCGGAGCACAGGCAGAAGCGCAGGAGTGCAGAGCACAGGCAGAAGCGCAGGAGTGCAGAGCACAGGCAGAAGCGCAGGAGTGCAGAGCACAGGTAGAGCCACAAGAGTGCGGAGCACAGGTAGGACCGCAAGAGTGCGGAGCACAGGCAGATGGAGAGGACACAAGGATAGACACCGCAGGGAAAAGAGCACAGACAAGGAGACCGAGGTAGGACTGAGTTCAGACAAGGTAACGGTACAAGAAAAGGTATAGGACCAAAGACACAGGGACCAGGATATGCTGCCTCCTGGTGGGCAGAGAGGACAGGTACGAGACAAGGCAAGGAGCAATAGCACAGGAACCAGGATATTCTGCCTCCTGGAGGGCGGCAAGACAGGTACAAGACAAGGCTAGAACAAACACACAGACACCAGGATATTATGCCTCCTGGAAAACAGAGCAGACAGGCACAGATACAGGACTAGGAGTCAAGCCTACAGAGAAGGCAAAACACAGGACAGGACCTGGCAACTCAGTAGCAAGACACCAACTGAGTGAAGGCGTTGCACAGGCAGCTTCCACCAGGTGGAACTGCACTAAATACTAGAGGCCTCTTGGTGATTGGCTGGGAGCACATCAGGCAGGTGCACACTGATTCCATAAGAACCAGAGAGTACCGGCACGGCCTCCCTATGCACACAGCCAGGAAGCATGCATAGAGTAGGTAGGAAGTAAGAGGCACACAGCATGGAGCCGGCAGCAGACAGAACACAGTATGGCCTGGAGCAGTGAGTAAGTTGGTGTGTCGGGGATGGGATGCCATGCAGCGATTCCGGCAGGGTTGTTACAGTACCCCCCCCTTATGCCACCTCTTCAAGCCCGCTAGAATGACTAGAATAGGAGCACACACAGTCAGCTGTCATCATGACATTCTTCAGGTAGAGAGGTAGGTGTGACATCAGAGATCCCAGATTGCCAAGTCTCTTTGTGCCAAGCAAGGTCAGCTCCCAAGACTGAGGGTAAAAGGACCAGGACCTCTTCCTCCTGGTTGGTAGAAAACAGGGACTTGGAAGCTTCTGATTTGACCTCTAAATCAGCTGGCCACCTGAAAACTGAAGAAACCCTCACTGGGTCCAACTTCAGTCCGTTATCCCGAGAAGACTGGGGCTTCTCCTTTGGATCAGAGGGAAGCACCTCCGCCTGGGTATCTTCACCAACCGGTGACATGGAAGCTGAGGGTACCCACATAGGATCCATCTTCTGCCCGTTGGCTAAACAAAAATTGGACCTCTTCCTCCGGGTTAGTGAAAAACAGAGATACCAAGGCTTCTGTTCCATGTGGCAGGTGGATGAGGAAGTTGGAATCTGAAGGCATCCTCTCAGGATCCATCTCCTGCCCATAATCCAGAGGAAAACTTTCAAGTGACTGGGATGTTCCTGGGAACTGGTCACTGGTATTGTCATAGGAGGTGTGTGGAGAGGGCGCCACTGCTTCCTTTTCTTCAGTGATGTCAGCACACCATGGCTCAATAACCAGATCAGGTGGAGGTGGTGACAAAACTGTACACTGACCTTGATGTATTGGAACTAGACACCTCTGGGGTGATTTGGTGGTTCCAAATGCAACACCACACTGGGTCTCCGGACCAGAATGGGCAGTAGAGTACCCGGCTTAGAATGACCGATGGGCAAACTGGACAGTACATGAAAAACAAACTTCTCCAAATATAACACTCCTATTTGGAGCTGTAGTTGTCCCTTCAAAACTGTACTGTACGTAAGTAGGGCTCGGCCATCACCAAACACTCTCGCCGAATTCTGGAGCTGTTGAACAGGAACCACACACAAACTCCGTCTGGCTTGCAGATTTAATACATCTGCAGGGCCGAAGCTCCCACAAGGCACTGAAACAGTCACAGACATTGGTGGAGAGGAGGTACTCTCACCAATGGCAGCCTCTCCTGCTGGCCCAAGGTTCTGGGACATTAGCTCCTTTGGACAGATTGTCCGGGTGTTCCACACAACCGCAGCGACACCATATGCTCTTCTTACAGCTGGTTTCGGGCTGCTGCTTTGCCAGCCCATTCTCATCAGCCTTCCTGGGTTTCACTCGGGTAGCTGCCTTAACAGGTAGAGGAACAGGAGGTTTTCGGACGGTCGTGGTCTGACGTGGCGGTTTCTTCACAGGTTTCGCCCGTCTGGAGCACCTCTCAGATCTAGACAGGAAAGACTTCGCAGGAGCAGCTGGACAAGGCACATCAAAGGCTTTACGGACGGCCTCCAGGTCTGTGACGATAGGATCCCCTGCTTCCCAGAGGGGAGTGATCCATAGCAAAGCATCTTCTGATAGGTATGACATTATGTATGCCACCTTGACCCAATCAGAGGGGAAACAGGCTGCATTCCACTTGATGTACCTCAAGCACTGCTCCAGGAACCCTTGGCACTCCTTAGGATTCCCATAAAAAGTTGACGGATCTGCAGGGTCGAGTTTCTCATAAGCCAGGAGTTGATTGAAGATGGCATTGGAGACAATGACTGGTCTGGTGAATCAATAATCTGAACCACCCTTTGTGGAAAAAATTTTTCTAGTTGCTCATACGGGCAAAAAAAGTTTATTATGCTCTAAGAGCACAAGGACATGGGACTCAGCGGGGACCATGGCCTGGGCAAACTGTCACTCTCGCGCCTTGGCAGACTGTCATGAGTGAGAGGGTTGTGGACCCACTGTGCCACAAACCAGACTACCCTGGAAGGGGCGTAACTAATGCAGCTACATCGGTCTTCACTGGAGCCTCTGATGGTGAGGTTAGGCTTGTGCAGCAGGTAGCTGCCAGGTGCAACTCCAGTGTTGTGTCTGGCTGTGGCTGCTGATCCTACTGGGGAACAGAAAGCTAGGACAGGTGCGACTGAGACAGGCAGGTGAGCATGGCTGGTACTCAGGCAGGCGGGCACGGCTGAGACACTGACAGGCGGGCACGGCTGAGACACAGGGGCAGGGACTAATTCGAAAGGCACAGGGACACGGGCAGGAAGGAGTGGTGTATGGAATAGGTAGGGTTCTGTTCACACAGGTGATGTAGGAACTGGTACAGTTAGGATGGAAATATGGACAGGTATGAGGCAACAGGTTTGGACCTGTTCACACTGGACAAGAACTGCAAGACTGAGGAGTTGAGCTGCAGTTTGCAGCAAGAAGTTCCGCGGCAGCAGAAGCGGGGCACAGGCAGAACCGCAAGAGTGCGGCACACAGGCAGAACTGCAAGAGTGCGGAGCACAGACAGAAATGCAAGAGTGCGGAGCACAGGCAGATGGAGAGGATATAAGGATAGACACGGCAGGGAAAGGAGCACAGCCAAGGAAACCGAGACAGAGATAGGACTGAGATCAGACAAGGTAACGGTAAGTTACAGGACCAAAGACACAGGGACCGGGATATGCTGCCTTCTGGTGGGCAGAGAGACAGGTACAAGACAAGGCAAGGAGCAATAGTACAGGGACCAGGATATTCTGCCTCCTGGAGGATGGCAAGACAGGTACAAGACAAGGTTAGAACAAAAACAGACACCAGGATATTATGCCTCCTGGAAAGCAGAGCAGACAGGCAGAGATAAAGGACTACGAGTCAAGCCTACAGAGAAGGCAAAACACAGGACAGGACCTGGCAACTCAATAGCAAGACACTGAATGAAGGCGTTGCACAGGCAGCTTCCACTGGGTGGAGTTGCCCTAAATACTAGAGGCCTCTTGGTGATTGGCCGGGAGCACATTAGGCAGGTGCACACTGATTCCTTAAGAACCAGAGAGTGCCGGCACCACTCCCCTCTACACACAGCCAGGAAGCATGCATAGAGCAGGCAGGAAGCAAGAGGTACACAGCATGGAGCCGGCAGCAGACAGAACACAGTATGTCCTGGAGCAGTGAGGAAGTTGGTGTGTGGGGGATGGGAGGCCATGCAGTGATGCCGGCAGGATTGTTACAAATATAATGCTGTCTGCAGAACCTGCAGGGCATAAATCAGCTGACGAATTAAAGCTCGCAAGAGACGTCAAAAGCAATAAAAAAGGATTTTGGGGATATGTCAAAAGTAAAAGAAAGGTCAAAGATGCTATAAGATTTTTACAGGATGAAAATGATGAAATGGTAAGAAAGGATGTTGAGAAGGCCAAACTTTTAAATTCCTATTTTGTATGTTTTTTCTCAGAAAGGAAATGTAACATCAACTGATCTTCACTGTCCTATTAAAGGAATGGAAGAATCCAGGATATCTATAAACAGAAAGATAGTAAGGAAACACTTAGCTAAGAAATTAATTCAAGTCTCCAGGTCCAGATGAATTACCCCCCAGAGTACTGAAAGAGATAGCAGAAGAAATTATTGAACCACTCTCCACAGGAGAAGTCCCAGAAGACTGGAGAAGAGCAAATGTTGTTCCTATCTTCAAAAAAGGGGACGAAGGTGGACCCAGGCAATTATAGGCCGGTGAGTCTGACTTCTATACCAGGAAAGTTCTTTGAATAAATTATTAAACATGTATGTAAGTACCTGGATAAGAATGAAGTGATTAACTAGAGTCAGCATGGGTTTGTAACTAATAAGTCATGTCAGACTAACGTAAATTTCCTTCTATGACAGAATCAATGACTAGGTGTGTAACGGGGACTTCTGTGCTGTAATACCTCTTACATTACCACCCCGTGTTTCAGGAGGTCCACTCTGCTTTTCCTTACTTCTGGATGAAGGACGCTGGCTCGAAAGGCTTTGTAATATGGGAACATATAAAAGATCACTGCTTCTCCACGTATTTCCAGTGTGACAACCTTTTACTCACTGGTCTCAGAATAAATATACATACAGGACAATCAATACGCCAGACGTACATTACAATAGCTGCAGGTGGCCGGAGACCCCCGATCATTTACCGTGGGATTTATACAAAGGTGGGGGGAGGTCAGAAGTGGGATATCTCGTTTACCTCTGCCCAGGGGTCGCAGCCGGTCGGTTGCTGCATTAGTGGTATGCATTTCACATTGCACCTATCATACATACATCTCCTACTCGGGGTGCTGGGGGGTTCTTTAACAAGGTGGATCAGGGAAATGCTGTAGATATAGTATATCTTGACTTCAGCAATGCATTTGACAAAGTATCTCATACAATCCTTATTGAAAAAATGACTAAGTATGGAATGGACAAGGCAACTGTTAGGTGGATTCATAACTGGCTTAGTGATCAGACCCAAAGAGTGGTTGAAAATGGCTGCACATCCAGTTGGACTAACGTCTCAAGTGGGTTACCACAGGGCTCTTGTCCTGGTCCCTGTATTGCTCAACATCTTTATCAATAATTTAGATGAAGGAATTGAGGGTACACTGATTAAATTTGCTAATGACACAAAGCTAGGAGGGATAGCTAATACTAGAGAAAAGAGAGAGGAGATTCAAAAAGATAAACTGGAGCAGTGGGCAGCAACTAACAGAATGGTTTTTAACAGGGAAAAATGCAAAGTACTACATCTGGGTAATAAAAATGAAAAAAAGCATATACAGAATGGGAGGAACAGGGCTAAGCAACAGCACATGTGAAAAAGACTTGGGTATACTAATAGATCACAGACTGAATATGAGTCAACAGTGTGATGCAGCAGCAAAAAAGGCAAATACAATTCTGGGATGTATTAACAGAAGCATACAGTCTAGATCACGGGAAGTCATTATTTCCCTCTACTCCTCTTTGGTCAGACCTCATATGGAATATTGTGTCCAGTTTTGTGCTTAACATTTAAAAAAAAAAGACATCAACAAACTGGAGCAAGTTCAGGAAAGAGCGACCAGAATGGTGACCGGTCTGCAAACCATGTCCCAAGAGGAATGGTTGCAGGATTTGGGAATATTTAGCTTGCAAAAAAGAAGACAGAGGAGACTTAATAGCTGTCTACAAATATCTCAAGGGCTGTCACATTGTAGAAGGATCATCTTTATTCTCATTTGCACAAGGAAAGACTAGAAGCAATGGGATGAAACTGAATGGGAGGAGACACAGATTAGATAATAGAAAAAACTTTTTGAAAGTGAAGGTGATCAATGAGTGGAACAGGCTGCCACGAGAAGTGGCAAGTTCTCCCTCCATGGAAGTCTTCAAACAGAGGCTGGACAGACATCTGTCTGGGATGATTTAGCGAATCCTGCTTTGAGCAGGGGGTTGGACCAGATGGCCCAGGAGGTCCCTTCCAACTCTACCATACTATGATTCTAGTACTGCTCTGGGCACAATTGCACCTCCTGCAGAGCAGTATTAGTACGGCGAAGGTCACAAAGGGGTTAAAGAGCAGGCAGAAAGTATCTGGCAGGGAGTCTCCATGTGAGGAGTATCCAGCTGGAATGCAAACGAGTTTGCTAGCACGTGTCTGGTGGACGCCGATCCCGCAGGTGCATTCAGCAAACGTAGGAAATGGAAAGGATATGTTTCCGGCACACCCACCAAGTGTGTACTGTTGTGGCAGAAACGCTTAAGGGTGTTTTTATTGCTTTACTGTTAATCATGTCCAAATGAACTTTTTTCATTTTAACTGTCGAGTGTGCCGGAAACATATCCTTTCCTTTACTCAGAAAGTATCTGCTCCATCCACATCCAGAGCAGAGGATCATTCTGGATCTTCAGGTTGCACACAGAACCCCACTGGGGCTAAATGTGAGACAGGGCATTGTCCTACAGTACATGGGATTGATCGCGCCTCGCTTCTTTCTCTTCATAGTGTTTAACAGTTTTACTCCTATTTGTTTCAGGTGAACTAATTATCTGCATGTTTTCCATTGGCTGATGACCCACATGTGACTTACAGCCAATAGTATGTAGTAACGGTCCGCCAGCAGCGATCTAGACCAGGAGTATGGCTCTCTAGCGGAAACGATCAGGTTTAGTGTGTGACATGAGGCTGCAGTAATCTACTAACGGATCAATAAATACCCCGCTTCATCGATGGACAATTCGTCTTTCTTATATAACTTGTCTAATTTTCCGCTGACGGAGCTGTAAGGCAGCTTGTTTTTTGCAGGACAAGATGACATTTTTATTAATATTTGTCTTCTTGATCGCGATTTATGCCTTTTTGTTCGGCGGTTTGATGAAAGAGAAAAGTTTTACGCCTGTTATTTTATTTTACTGTGCTCACTGAAGGGGTTAACTAATGTGACAGTTTTGTTGGTCAGGTCGCTCCATTTTTCAATATTTTTTTACTTGATCCCACTATGGGACTTGCACTATTAGCGGTCTGATCACTGCTATAATGTACTAGCTATGAACCCGTTCTACTCCCGGGTGGCGAGCATTTTTATTGGTATATGGTCTCCCATCCTGGTATGTGCTGCCACCCTCCTATCCTGGTACGCATGGCACCCCTCATTCCTATCCTGGCATGTATGGTACCCTCACCCCCCCCAATCCTGGTATGCAAGACACCCCATTCTTCATCCTGGTATGCATGGTCCCCTCACCCCCCTATCCTGGTATGCATGGTACTCCCTCATCCCTCTCCTTGTATGTATGGCCCCCTCACCCCCCCAATCCTGGTATGCATGGTCCTCTCACCCTCCTATCCTGGTATGCATGGTCCCCTCACCCCCTATCCTGGTATGCATGGTCCCCTCACCCCCCTATCCTGGTATGCATGGTCCTCTCACCCCCCTATCCTGGTATGCATGGTCCTCTCACCCCCCTATCCTGGTATGCATGGTCCTCTCACCCCCCTTTTCCTGTTTGCATGGTCCCCTCACCCCCCTATCCTGGTATGCATGGTGTTTTCACCCACCTATCCTGGTATACATGCAACCCCTCACCCCCCAATCCTAGTATACTTGGTCCCCCTCACCCCCCTTTCCTGGTAGGCATGGTCCCATCACCCCCCTATCCTAGTATGCATGGTCCCCTCACCCACCTATCCTGGTATGCATGGTCCCCTCATCCACCTATCCTGGTATGCATAGTCCCCTCACCCCCTTTCGTAGTATGCATGGTCCCCTCACCTTTTTCGTGGTATGCATGGTCCCCTCACACCCCTATCCTGGTATGCATGGTCCCCTCATCCACCTATCCTGGTATGCATAGTCCCCTCACCCCCTTTCGTAGTATGCTTAGTCCCCTCACCCCTTTTTCGTGGTATGCATGGTCCCCTCACACCCCTATCCTGGTATGCATGGTCCCATCACACCCCTATCCTGGTATGCATGGTCCCCCTCACCCCCCTTTGCTGGTATGCATGGTCCCCCTCACCCCCCTTTGCTGGTATGCATGGTCCCCCCCTTTGCTGGTAAGCATGGTCCCCTTAAACCTATTTCGTGGTATGCATGGTCCTCTCACCCCCCTATCCTGGTATGCATGGTCCCCTCACCCCCCTTCCCTGATATGCATGGTCCCATCACCCTTTTTTCCTGGTATGCATGGTCCCCCTCACCCCCCTTTGCTGGTATGCATGGTCCCCTCATCCCTTTCGTGGTATGCATGGTCCTCTCACCCCCCTTATCCTGGTATGCATGGTCCCCTCACCCCCCCTATCCTGGTATGCATGGTCCCCTCACCCCCCTATCCTGGTATGCATGGTCCCCTCACCCCCCTATCCTATTTAGGAATTGCAGCCATTTTTTCTACAAATCTTCCTCATTTCTGGGATCATTAGTAATTGGACAAATACTGTCCCATAAATAAAAGGTCCATTTTCAATACTTTGCAGCAATGACGGCCTGAAGTCTGGAGGTCACGGCCGTCATCATCGCTGAGACTTCAGTTGTCGCTTGTTTGTGGCTCTTTCTGCCTTCAGCTTTGTCTTCAGCGGCTTGATGGGGCTGAGATCTGGTGATGTCCCAGCCATTGCCCTTCTTTGCTTTCGCAGGATGTTTTGGGTAGACTCAGCTACCGAGACACCCTCTTTATGGACAGTGTTCCTAACTTGGGTGGATGTTGTGAGTGGGTTTTTCTTCACCATGTGAAGGATTCTGCGGTCATACACCGCTGTTGTCTTCCGTGGATATCAAGGCCTTCTTGAGTTACCGAGCTCACCAGTGTGCTCTTTTTGCAGAATGTACAAACTGTTCTTCTATCTCTCTTTTGCATTTCTTTTTTCAGCCTAATGATGATCTGCTTCACCTCCATTGAGAGCTCCTTTGAACAAATGTTGTGGGTTCACAGCAACAGCTTCCAAATACAAATGCTACACCAGGAATCAGCTCCAGACCTTTTACTTGCATAATTTATTATGAATTAATGAGGGAATATCCCATGCAGCCAATTAAAGAGCTTTTAAGATAACTGTTTAATTACGTTTGGTTCCTTTGAAAAAGAGGGCACTACATATTAAAGAGCTGTAATTCCTAAACCCTTCCTACACTTAGGATTGGAATCCCTTCAAATTAAAGCGGCACTGTTAGCTGAGATTATATAACTGTATCTTGTAAGTGTCAAAACTCGTGTCATTGTCCAAATAATTCTGGACCTAACTGTATACTACCACTACCCAGAATCCTCCAGTGTATACTCTATAATCTCCCAGCAGTCTCCTCTCATCACCCAGAATCCCCCAGTGTATACTGTATAATTTCCCAGCAGTCACCTCTCCAGTCAGCAGCTCTGTGATCTCGGTGGTGAGATCTAGGATCTTCTTCTCAGGCATCGGGGAGTGTGGGGCTTCTGTGATGGGGATCTCATTACTGCTTCCTCCTCCGGATACATGGAGATGGATGATGGGAGTCACAGTCACCTGATGTCTTCTTCAAATGCAACCAGAATAGCAAATTAACACGTAGCTGAACATACAGGGACAGAGCAGGAGACATCAGACCTCAGGAGGCAAGAAGAAAATCACCAGCAGGGATAGAGGGAGTCGGCTGTCTGAAATCCCAATCTGAAACCCCAGATCTCCAATCGTCGTCCTCATTATCAGGTGGCAAGCCTCTGTTATTCAGATCGGCTCCATTACCTCCAGAGGGAGCCCAGAAAGAGAACTCGCAACCCCTCTGTCAATCTAACCAGCTCCACTACCTTCAGTAATAAACCAGAGGGAGACCAAAAAGTGAATTCACAACACTGGACCATCAATGTAAATACATAATTGTTAATATACACCTGTACTTTGTATCTCCCCCACCTCATTAGTAGATTGTAAGCTCTCATGAGCAGGGTCGTCTTATTTTGCCTTAATTATTGTTAACGTTGTTACTTATGACTTGTGTTTTGAAACTGTTAAACTGTAAAGCGCTGCAAGATATGTTGGTGCTATATAAAGGTTTATTATAGAAATAATATTAAGTCATTACAATGGGTTGCTTCATGTCCAACCTAATCCCAGATGCCTTCCTATACAGTAGACTGCTTGCTAGAGATGGGGTGCACCTTACGAAGACTGGAAATCATGCATTTGGAAGTCGCCTTGCTACCCTCATCAGGAGAGCTTAAAACTAGAACAATGTGGGAAGGGAAGCTAAAGGCCAGAAAAAGCCATACACCTGACAAATGCTATTGAGAACTCTGCTATTAGAAGTGGAAAGGAAGAACAAAGACAAAAAAAAAAATCTAAATAAAAATATTGGAGAAAGAGAAACCAATCACAAACTAAAATGTTTCTATACTAATGCACAAAGCATGGGCAACAAACAAGGAGAATTGGAACTACTAACACAGGAAAAGAAATATGATGTCATTGGAATCACTGAGACTTGGTGAGACAATACACATGATTGGAATACAAGACTAGAAGGATACAACTTATTTGCAAGAAACAGACTTGATAAACGAGGAGGAGGTGTCGCATTGTATGTTAGAAACGCGTATATCTGCACAGAGATTGAAGCTTCAGAGACTGGGAGTTCTGTGGACACAGTTTGGGTAAGAATACAAGGACAGAACAATGGAAAGGACACCATTGTAGGCATTTACTACAGGCCGCCTGTGCAAGCTGAAGATATGGATGAACTCTTTATGCATCAAATGGCCAAGTTCTCCAAAAAATATGACATAGTTGTCATGGGAGATTTCAACTATCCAGACATTTGTTGGGAATCTCTCTCAGGCAAAACTAACAGGTCAAGGAAATTCTTATCCTCTCTTGCTGACAACTTTATCTTCCAAAAGGTAGGTGAGAAAACAAGGGGAACTGCTACCTTGCATCTAATCCTTATAAACAGGGAGGAAATGGTTGAGGAGGTAAAAGTGGCTGGGACCCTAGGAGGTAGCGACCATGCTATTTTAGAATTTTGGATAACTAGAGGCGGAAGACCTGTGAAGACTCAGACGTCAAGGTTAGATTTCAGAAAGGCAGATTTTAAGGGATTCAGAAAGAGAATTGGAGGGATCCAATGGCTGGATATCCTAAAAGACAAAAATGTCCAGGAAGGATGGGAAATCTTGAAAAATGAAATTCTCAAAGCACAATTGTTAACAATTCCGAAAAGAGGGAAGAATAAAAATCATTTAACCCCTTAATGACCAGGGGTATTTTTTGTTTTACATTTTCATTTTTCCCTCCCCTTCTTTCCAGAGCCATAACTTTTTTATTTTTCCATTTGGCCATGTGAGGGCTTATTGTTTGCGGGACGAGTTGTACTTTTAAATGACATAATTGGTTTTACCATATTGTGTACTCGAAAACGGGAAAAAAATTCCAAGTGCGGTGAAATTGCAAAAAAAGTGCAATCCCACACTTGTTTTTTGCTTGGCTTTTTTGTTAGGTTCACTAGATGCTAAATCTCACCTGCCATTATGATTCTCCAGGTCATTACGAGTTCATAGACACCAAACATGTCTATGTCCTCTTATCTAAGTGGTGAAAAAAAAATCCAAAGTTTGCTAAAAAAAAAAAAAAATTGCGTAATATTCCGAGACCCGTAGCGTCTCCATTTTTCATGATCTGGGGTCAGGTGAGGGCTTATTTTTCCCGTGCCGGACTGACGTTTTTAATTATACCACTTTTGTGCAGATACGTTCTTTTGATAGCCCGCTATTGCATTTTAATGCAATGTCTTGGTGACCAAAAAAACGTAATACTGGCGTTTTTAATTTTTTTCTCGCTACGCGGTTTAGCGATCGGGTTAATGTTTTTTTTTAATTGATAGATCGGGCGATTCTGAACGCGGCGATACCTAATATGTGTATGTGGGATTTTTTTTTTACTGTTTTATTTTGATTGGGGCGAAAGGGGGGTGATTTGAACTTTTAGGTTTTTTTAATTTTTTTTTTATTTTTAAACATTTTTTTTTTTTTTTTACTTTTGGCATGCTTCAATAGCCTCCATAGGAGGCTAGAAGCTTGCGCAACCCGATCGGCTCTGCTACATATGGGCGATGAGCAGATTGCCCATATGTGGCAGATTTACTGCTGTGCTTTCAGCGCCGACCACCGGGTGGCGCTGAAAGCCATATGCCTGGAACAACCATAGAGGTCTCATAGAGACCTCTGGTTGTCCAGGCAACATGACGCCGACCCCCGATCACGTGACGGGGGTCGGCGGTGACGTCATTTCCGGCCCGGCGGCCGGAAATGCTATTTAAATGCACGCTGTCAGCTTTGACAGCGGCATTTAACTAGTTAATAGGCGCGGGCGGACGGCGATTCCGCTCGCGCCTATTGCGGGCACAAGTCAGCTGTTCATAACAGCGGGCACATGTCCCGGCTTTGATGCGGGCTCACCGCCGGAGCCCTCATCAAAGCAGGGGAGATGTCTGATGACGGACTGTGTCCGTCATTGGACATTAAGGGGTTAACCAGGATAGATGAACACAGAACTTAAACACATGCTAAAAAGGAAGAAAGAAATGTTTATTAAATGGAAAGAGGGAGGCATATCTAAAGAAGAATATAATGCTGTCTCCAAAACCTGCAGGGCACGAATCAGGTTATTAAAGCTGACAATGAATTAAGGCTCGCAAGAGACATCAAAAGCAATAAAAAACGGATATTGGGGATATGTCAAAAGTAAAAGAAAAGTCAAAGATGCTCTAGGATTATTACAGGATGAAAATGATGAAATGGTAAGACAGGATGTTGAGAAGGCTGAACTTTTAAATTCCTATTTTACATCTGTTGTCTCTCAGAAAGGAAATGTAACATCAACTGATCTTCACTGTCCTATTAAAGGAATAGAAGAATCCAGGATATCTATAAACAGAAAAATAGTGAGGAAACTTAGCTAACATAAATGAATTCAAGTCTCCAGGTCCAGATGAATTACACCCCAGAGTACTGAAGGAGATAGAAGAAATTTTTGAACCACTCTTCATACTCTTTGAAAATTCTTGGGGAACAGGAGCAGTCCCAGAAGACTGGAGAAGAGCAAATGTTGTTCCTATCTTCAAAAAGGGGAAGATGGACCCAGGGAACTATAGGCTGGTGAGTCTGACTTCTATACTGGAAAGATCTTTGCGCAAATTATTAAACAACATGTATGTAAGGACCTGGATAAGAATGAAGTGATTAAACAGAGTCAGCATGGGTTTGTAACTAATAAGTCATGTCAGACTAACTTAATTTCCTTCTATGACGGAATCACTGATTGGGTCGTTCAGGGAAATGCTGTAGATATAGTATATCTTGACTTCAGCAAAGCATTTGACAAAGTGTCTCACACAATCCTTATTGAAAAAATGACTAGGTATGGAATGGACAAGGCAACTGTTAGGTGGATTCATAACTGGCTTAGTGATCGGACCCAAAGAGTGGTTGTAAATGGCTGCACATCCAGTTGGAAGAATGTCTCAAGTGGGGTACCACAGGGCTCTATCCTGGGCCCTGTATTGTTCAACATCTTTATCAACGATTTAGATGAAGGAATTGAGGGTAAACTGATTAAATTTGCTGATGACACAAAGCTAGGAGGGATAGCTAATAATAGAGGAGGATTCAAAAAGATATAAACTGGAGCAGTGGGCAGCAACTAACGGAATGGTTTTTAACGGGGAAAAATACAAAGTACTACATCTGGGCAATATAAATGATAAAAGCATATACAGAATGGGAGGAATAGGGCTAAGCAACAGCACATGGGAAAAAGACTTGGATATACTGATAGATCATAAACTGAACATGAGTCAACAAATGCAATTCTGGGATGTATTAACAGAAGTATACAGTCTAGATCAGGGTTCCCCAACTTCAGTCCCCAAGGCCCACCAACAGATTGTTTTCATTATTTCCTTTGTATTGCACAAGTGAAGCAATTATCACCTGAGCAAATACTAAGGAAATCCTGAAAACATGATCTGTTGGTGGCCCTTGAGGACTAGAGTTGGGGAACCCTGGTCTAGATCACGTGAAGTAATTACTGCCCTCTACTCCTCTTTGGTCAGACCTCATATGGAATACTGTGTCCAGTTTTGGGCACATTTTAAAATTTCAACAAATTGGAGCAAGTTCATAGAAGAGCGACCAGAATGGTGACCGGTCTACAAACCATGTCCTATGAAGAACGGTTACAGGATTTGGGAATGTTTAGCTTGCAGAAGAGAAGACTGAGAGGAGACTTAATAGATGTCTACAAATATCTCAAGGGCTGTCACAGTGTAGAAGGATCAACTTTATTCTCATTTGCACAAGGAAAGACTAGAAGCAATGGGAGGAAACTGAATGGGAGGAGACACAGATTATGGTAGATATTAGAAAAAACTTTTTGACAGAGTGATCAATGAGTGGAATAGGCTGCCACGAGAGGTGGCGCGTTCCCCTTGCATGGAAGTCTCCAAATAGAAGCTGGACAGATATCTGTCTGGAATTATTTAGTGAATCCTACTTTGAGCAGGGGGTTGGATCAGATGACCCAGGAGCTCCCTTCCAACTCCACCATTCTATGATTCCTCAACAGTTTTTGCACCAGTCTCCTCTATCTGTGCGATTAACTCTCAATTCCAAAGAATGTGAGACTTTGGATGTTTCCATTATCTGTCTCCAAGAAATGTCTGGTTACCCCTTAATGTGTCCTGTTGTTACAGGTAACGTTTGTAGATGTTCCAATATTTTTTTCGGCTAGTACATCCCACATATTTAAGGTTGCATAAATTGCAAAAAAGCAATTAAGCAATTCATATTCCAGATGTCACTGATTTTCTGTGGAATTTGACAATCTACATTTAGTAAATCAACAAGTGTCCAAAAAATATGATTCAAATGGCACTTCACATAATGTCATATCAAGATACCCATATTCCGCTATATGGGACAAAGAAGAGATCCCAAATCTTACAAAAACAATTTTTATTTCATAATCTAATTAAAACACATTAAAAAAGCTAAATGCTGTGTAGGGGACGCTGGAGCACACAATACAACATAGTACAAAAAAAGGGGGGAACCACATGGAAAATGGACAAGAATATCAAAAGTATAGCATACTGACAAGGCATATTTAATAGTATTTGCAAAAGATATTCATATGCAGGTATAAATATTAAATATACTAGTGCTCAATGAGCTAATATGTAATCGTATACAAAGACATAATACAGTCTAAAGATTATGTATCAGTACCTTGAAATGTCTAACTATGCAATAAACAATTCCATGAACATAATGTAACAAGTGGTGCAACAATAATTAGGTAAAAAGCCTGTGAAGAGATCTGAGGCTATAGAATGAAAATTAAGTCTAAGGTAACACCGTAAAAAATCAAAATAGGGAGGAAATTCCAATTCCCATCTGTTAGCTAAGCCCAAAATCAATCCAAACAGACTAGTAAGGATATTTACCAGCGATGAAGTGAGTGCTCCTGGCGTCCCCTCACCCAGTCACGCGTTTCACCCCCCCGGAAGAAGCTGGCGGCAAAACGCGCTTCGGGGTGAGTGGACGCCAGGAGCACTCACTTCAATCAGCAGCTGTGACGAGCGTTGACGCCATTACCTGGCGCCTGTGAATAACGGTCAATTGTCACCAGAGACAGAATCGGGGAACGTGGACTACATCAGACCTGCGTGGCAACACTTTAGTGGTGAACGAGAGACTATCTATATTTCAGTCTTTTAGGTTCCTCTTCTGGACCTCTTTGGATTCATTGGATTACTTTTGACTTGCATGAGTTTTTTTTTTTTTCAATAAACTGATGAACGAAGGATAGTGTGCAGGAGTTTTAATTCACATAAAGTGTTATTTTTTTTTTCGTGTGTGTCTTTACTTTTCATTAGCATTTATTATCTGATAGATGCTTCTCCATTACTAACTCTAGTGGTTGATGAAAGCTGTGATTTTTGACAAATCAAAGCTGTCATCAAACCCAAATACCATTACCCTGATTGCCACCGCACCAGGGCAATCGGAAAGCGCAGCGCGACATATCAGAATTCTGGGGGTGGCTGTGGGTTGCAATTTTTAGGCTGGGAAGAGCCAAATAACCATGGACCTTCCCAGCCTGATAATACAAGTCCGCAGCTTTCTGCTTTACCTCGGCTGGTTATTAAAAATAGAGGAGGGGGGAACCCACATAACTTTTTTAATTTTGCCTTATACTCAAGTTACAGGAAAGAATGTTTCCTAACATTTTTCCTGCAAAATCAATATTATCTTTGGTTTTGTATGTTTTATTAATATTAATAGCAATATCATAATGTAATACTATGACAACATTGTTCCCAACAGCCACCTGGGAATTAAAAATGCGTCCAGACGTCTTCCCCATGCCGTTTCCATTTCATTTCAGCACTGTTTTCATCCATTTCAAAGATTTTCCTATCTCCTCCAGCCCTCCTGTTGGGGCTTTCCAGAAAAATGCTCAAGCCAACCTGAGCATCCAACCTGCTCAATTCGAGTACAGTGCATTTCAGCATTTAAGTGCTCGATCATCACTATTACGTCACATGAGCCCCAGAAAAGCGAGGGAAAACTATGCTGGAATGGCGCCAACATAGGAGCTGAGTATAAGGGTTTTTAATTTAACCGGAGCAAACATTCATTGAGATGGGGTTGTCTTAGTAGTGAGCAACTGATTTAATATCTACTAATAGCATTGTTCACATAAAAAAACCAAAAAACCTATTTCTTTGTAAAACTGAATAAAAATATAAATATTTGTAAAAAAAAATTTCATATTAAACAGCTCCCCCCCGTGTGTGACTTTGCTGATGACTATGAAGTTTGTCTTTGCTAATAAAGCATTTTCCACATTCTGAGCACGAGTACGGCTTCTCTACTGTGTAACTTCTCTGTTGTTTCACCTGAAAGGATTCTTTTAAAGAAACATTTTCCACACTCTGAACATGAATTTTCTTATGTCTGAGAAGACTTGATTCATATATAAAAGAGATCCCACATTCGCTACATGTAACTGGGTTCTCTCCAGTGTGATCTCTTTGATGATCACTTAGCAGGGCTTCAGTATTAAAACATTTTCCACATTCTGAGCATGAATACAGCTTTTCTTCGGTGTGGATTTTCACATGATTCATAAGTTGTGGTCTACTTAAAAAGAATTTTCCACATTCTGAGCATGAATACGGCTTTTCTCCTGTGTGCACTTTCACATGACTCATAAGATTTGATTTACACTTAAAGAATTTTCCACATTCTGAACATGTATAGCCATTTCCTGTGTGAATTCTCTCATGTGCAGTAAGACTTGATTTACATCTAAAAACTTTCTGACATTTTGAGCATGAATACGGCTTCTCTCCTGTGTGAATTTTCTTATGTATAACAAGATGTGTTTTACGTATAAAACATTTCCCACATGCTGAACATGAATACGGCTTCTCTCCTGTGTGAATTTTCTCATGCGTAAAAAGACTTGATTTTTGTGTAAAACATTTTCCACATTCTGAACATGAATACGGCTTCTCTCCTGTGTGAATTTTCACATGCGTAATATAACTTGATTGATGTGTAAATCTTTTGTGACATACAGAACATGAATATGGCTTCTCTCCTGTGTGAATTTTCACATGCTTAATATAACCTGATTGATGTGTAAATCTTTTCTGACATACTGAACATGAATACGGCTTCTGTCCTGTGTGAATTTTCACATGCATGATATAACCTGATCGATGTGTAAATCTTTTCTGACATACTGAACATGAATACGGCTTCTCTCCTGTGTGAATTTTCTCATGCGCAATATAATGTGATCTTTGTGAAAATCTTTTGTGACATACTGAACATGAATACGGCTTCTTTTCTGTGTGAATTTTCTTATGTCTAAAAAGACTTGAGTTACTAGTATAACATTTACCACATACTGAACATGAATACGGCTTCTCTCCTGTATGTATTCTCTGATGACAAATAAGATTACATTTCTGTGAAAAGCATTTCTTACATTCTGAACATGAATACGGCTTCTCTCTTGTGTGACTATTCTTATTTTTAACAAGATGTTCTTGATGTATATTAAGGGTATTAAGGTTTTCTCTTGAAGACTGACGCAGGATATCTTCATCTTTTATATTATACTTTAACGCTAACACGACACCTCCAAGACGATCACTTCCATTTTCTGTTAGGAATATAAATAGATTTCATTATTTTTTTAAATCAAAACTTTACATGTAAATGTCCATCCATGTCCACCTCTAATCCAGGATGGAGGATGTAGGAGTAAAGGTATTGAATCCAATGCACATCCCCTGATTACCAGGAGAACAGAAAGTGAAGAGTATTGGGATCCTCCTTTGGTTACTGCTTCCCCAGTAAGTGTCTGAGAAGTTCTCATCAATGATCATGGGTAAGATATAGGAGACCCCACAGCAGACCTGCTCCTCTTTCATGATCATCAGTGCACATTCAGACACAGGAAAAATCTTATTAAATATAATTATACTAAGTAATTACAGACACGAGTATGTACGGCCTGAGACAGTAGTGAGGCTGTATTATATCTGACAGTGCGACCACAGAAACAGCCACAAAGAAATGACTGAGGTCTCCTCTTACCTGGTGACACAAGAGGCCGGAGCTCCTCCACCACAACGTCCTTATACTGATCCCAGTGTCCTCCTACATAATCCCACTCCTCCATGGAGAAATAGAGAGCGACGTCCTGACACCTGAGAGGAACCTGACAACCAACGAGACCGACATCACCCAGAATCCTCCAGTGTACACTGTATAATCTCCCAGCAACCTCCTCTCATCACCCAGAATCCTCCAGTGTATACTGTATAATCTCCCAGCAGTCTCCTCTCATCACCCAGAATCCTCCAGTGTACAATCTCCCAGCAGTCTCCTCTCCTCTCATCACCCAGAATCCTCCAGTGTACACTGTATAATCTCCCAGCAGTCTCCTCTCCTCACTCAGAATCCTCCAGTGTATACTGTATAATCTCCCGGCAGTCTCCGCTCATCACCCAGAATCCTCCAGTGTACAATCTCCCAGCAGTCTCCTCTCATCACCCAGAATCCTCCAGTGTACAATCTCCCAGCAGTCTCCTCTCATAACCCAGAATCTCCCAGTGTATACTGTATAATCTCCCAGTAGTCTCCTCTCCTCTCATCACCCAGAATCCTCCAGTGTATACTGTATAATCTCCCAGCAGTCTACTCTCATCACCCAGAATCCTCCAGTGCACTCTCCCAGCAGTCTCCACTCATCACCTAGAATCCCCCAGTGCAGTCTCCCAGCAGTCTCCTCTCCCAGAATCCCCCAGTGCAGTCTCCCAGCAGTCACCTCTCCGGTCAGCAGCTCGGTGATCTTGTTGGCCAGTTCTAGGACCTTCTTCTCTGGTGTCGGGCAGTGCAGGGGTTCTGTGATGGGGCTCTGGATCTTGCTCCGCCCTCCGGACATACAGGGGGTCACACGGTCCCCGGACGTCTTCTTCACCACCGTGTGCTCCTGTGTACAGTGACAGACGCCGATCACCACAGATTCTATCCATCTTTTCAGTCCTGTTCTATTAATAGAGATCAGAGTGATCTCATGGGAGACTCTCACCTTTCCCTTTAACAAGTCCATTATCTCCAGGGCGAGGAGTAACACTCTTGCCGTCATGTTGCTTTTGTCCTGGTCGATCCTCGTTGGGTCATTTTTCCTCCTGACGTCCTGGTCCTGATCCTTCTGTCCTTCCATGTACTCCCACTCCTCCATGGAGAAATAGACAGCGGCATCCTGACACCTGACAGGAACCTGACAGACAGACAGTTAGGTGCAGAAATCATCGGCCAGGGACGAGTCCTCGTGATTTCAGCTCTGCAGGCCGCTAGCTTTTATTTAAAATTAAATATAACTTTAGTGGAGACTTTCAGGGTTAACCCCTTCACCCCCTTCATGACCGGGCCAATTTTTACTATTTTGACCACTGTCCCTTTATGAGGTAATAACTCAGGAACGCTACAATGGATCCCAGTGATCCTGAGAATGTTTTCTCATGACATATTGTACTTTATGATAGTGGTAAGATTTGCTCGATATGACTTGCATTTATTTATTGAGTGCTGCTGGAGAAAATAGCGCAAAATAGGGTCTTATCCAAGACACAAATGGTTAACACAATTGGATTGCACTCACCAGATGGAGCTATAATTTTGCTTGTAGGAATATTCGCTGCAGCAGATCCACAGGTCCACTGATGACCAACCGTGGGATAAAAAATGGGTAAGGCCTCTTTCACACATCCGTTATTTGCCATCAGTCAAAAGCCGCCAAATTTTTTAAAAAACGGATCCGTCAAAAAAAGGGGCGGATCCGTTTTTTTCCCCATAGACTTACATTATTGGCGGATCTTGACTGACAGTCGTCCGTCCTACCCGTTTTTGTACGGATCCGCCAAGATTTTAGCGGCTCCCGGGCGGATGAAACGGACCACACAACGTTTTTTCTCTCTGACGGAACGTCAGTTTGAACTGCGCATGCCGGGAATCATAGCCCCGGGAAGCATTTTAACCTGTCCTGGGAGCCGCTAAAATCTCTCTCTCACCATCGCTCCCGCCGTGTCCTCACCCCATCTCCGACCATCGCTCCCGCTGTGTCCTCACCCCATCTCCGACCATCGCTCCCGCCGTGTCCTCACCCCATCTCCGACCATCGCTCCCGCCTCCTCACCCGATCTCCCGCCGTCTCCTCACGCGAGCTTCGACCATCGCTCCCGCCGTCTCCTCACGCGAGCTCCGACCATCGCTCCCGCCGTCTCCTCACGCGAGCTCCGACCATCGCTCCCGCCGTCTCCTCACGCGAGCTCCGACCATCGCTCCCGCCGTCTCCTCACGCGAGCTCCGACCATCGCTCCCGCCGTCTCCTCACGCGAGCTCCGACCATCGCTCCCGCCGTCTCCTCACGCGAGCTCCGACCATCGCTCCCGCCGTCTCCTCACGCGAGCTCCAACCATTGCCTCACCCGAGCTCCGACCATCGCTCCCGCCGTCTCCTCACCCGAGCTCTGACCATCGCTCCCGCCGTCTCCTCACCCGAGCTCCGACCATCGCTCCCGCCGTCTCCTCACGCGAGCTACAACCATTGCCTCACCCGAGCTCCGACCATCGCTCCCGCCGTCTCCTCACCCGAGCTCTGACCATCGCTCCCGCCGTCTCCTCACCCGAGCTCCGACCATCGCTCCCGCCGTCTCCTCACCCGAGCTCCGACCATCGCTCCCGCCGTCTCAGACCTCCCGCGACATCTCGAGCTCCGACCATCGCTCCCGCTGTCTCTGACCTCCCGCGACATCGCGAGCTCAGACCTCCCATGACATCGCGAGCTCTGACCTCCCGCGACATCACGAGCTCCCCCCGGCACGTCTTTCCGCGACCCCGCACTCTTCTCGCAGTCCCCCTGGCACTTGTCTTCCCCCGGCACATCGGCTGTCCTTTTTATTTTTTAAGCGCGGTTCCTTTAACATTCCTAGATCGGCAGATCCCGTCATATCAACGGTCCGGTGGCACCCGATGGTGTCTCGACAGCCACGGATCCGTTCTCCGCCTTTTTTGGTGGCTGGCAACTGACAGGAAAAACGTATGTGTGAAACAGGCCTAAGACATTTGTGGTATTTCCTGATGAAGTCTTAGAACTTTGATACAAGTAGAATAAAACCACATATCTGTATGATAATTCGCCCGGACTTCCAGTTATTCAGCAGAATAAATCCACATCTTACCCATTTTTTTTCTTGCATTTATGAAATATTGGAAATTTGGTGAAAATGTAGCAAGTTTCAAACTTTTAATTTTTAAGCCCTTAAACCATATAACAATATCACAAAACCTAGTCACTAAATCACATTTCCCACAGGTCTACTTAACATAAGGACAATTTTTGAAACAATTATTTTTGTTAGGAAGTTATAAGGGTTAAAAGTTGACCAGAGATTTCTCCAACATCATTTACAAAACCATTTTTTTTATATTGATCACATCTGAAGTAACTTTGGGGGCTATATTACAGTAAATACCCACAAGTGACACCACTGTAAAAACCGCACCCCTCAAAAGCGCATTCAAGTATGTTAACCCTTCAGGTGCTTCACAGTAGATAAAGCAATATGGAAGGAATAAAAATTAACATTTTACTTTTTTTTTTACAAAAATATTACTTTAGCACCAATTTATTTTATTATCACAATTGTAACAGGAGAAAATGCTCCACATAATTTGTCGTGCAATTTCTCCTGAGTACGCTGACAGCCCATAAGTGGGGAAAAATTACTGTTTGGGTGCACAGCAGAGCACGGAAAGGGAAGGAGCGCCGTTTGACTTTTTGAACTCAAAACTGGAATGAGAGAAGATGCCATGTCGTGTTTGGAGAGCCCCTGAGGAGCCTAAGCAGTGGAAACCCCCCACAAGTGACCCCATTTTGGAAACTGGACCCCTCAAGGAATTTATCTAGATGTGGAGTGAGAAGCTTAAATTCACAAGTGCTTTATAAAAAATTCACAATTTTATTTTAGCCCCAAATTTTGCATCTTCACAAGGGTAACAGTAGAAAATGGACCCCAAAATCTTTTGGGAAATTTCTCCTGAGTACGCGGATACCCCATATGTGGGGGAAAACTACCGATTGGGCACAGCATGGTTTGGATAAGAAGGAGTGACATGGAGGAACGCAGACTTTGATGGAATGAACTGCGGATGTCATGCTGCGTTTGCAGAGCCCCTGATGTGCCTAAACAGTGGAAATCCCCCACAAGTGACCCCATTTTGGAAACTAGACCCCTCAAGGTACTTATCTAGATGTGTGGTGAGCACCTTGAACCCACAGGTGCTTCACAGAATTTTACAAAATTGAACTGTGAAAATAAAAAAAATAAAAATTCCCACAAAAATGTTGTTTAAGCAGGAGAAAATGGACCCCAAAATTTGTTGTGCAATTTCTCCTGAGTATGTCGATACTCATACGTGGTTAAAAACTGCTTTTGAAGCAAAGTGCAAAGCTAAGAAAGGAAGGAGCGCCATATTGGAGTTCAGAATTTGCTGGATTGGTTTTAAGGCGCCAAGTCACATTGACAGAGCCCCGGAGGCGCCAGAACAGCAGAACTCACCATAAGTGACCCCATTTTACAAACTACACCTCTCAAAAAAATTAATCTAAGGGTGCAGTGATCATATTGACACCAGAATTTATGTCACAGAATTTTGTTCCATTGGGTAATGAAGAAAAATAATTATGTTTTTACTACAAAATTAAGTTTTAGCCCCAGATTTTACATTTTCACATGGGGAAATTGGCAAAAATAGCACTAAAATTTGTCCCAAAATTTCTGCTAAATGTAGAAATACCCCATATGTGGCTGTACAGTACTGATTAGCCATACGGAGAGACTCTGGAGGGACAAAGTGCTATTTGCCTCCTCGAGCCCAGATTTTCCAAGAATAGTCTGTGTACTCAGTATACAGAGCAGCTGTATGCTAGAAGAGAAGAATCCCCTCAAGTGACCCCATTTTGGAAATTATACACCTTTAGGAATTTATCTACAGGTGCAGTGAAGATTTGACTTTATGGGTGTTTTCCAGAAACAAGCAGCAGTGGATTTTACTCGGTGAAAATTGCAAATCTCCCATTGTAGTGCCCAGTACGCTGTACTGCCCAGTACATTATGCCCAGCTCGTTCTTCTGGAGACAGACACCCGTAAATTAGTTGGGCTCTCTTTAGCTACAGAAATCCCAAACATGTGGACACTAAATGTGGTTTAGGCACACCGGTGTTGTGAACACCTTTGACCTGGCTTCTGAGTGTTGGCTCCCTCTGGTGGTTGCTGCTGGTAATGGAGCTGGTCTGGCTGACAGAAGTCAATCACCTGAGGATTATGATTGGAGGTCAGGTGTTACAGACTGGAGAGATTTAAGTGAGCAACCTTCCCTCAGTTGTTCCGGTGATTTGGTTTTCTTCCTTAGCATTTTGGAAGTCTGCTTGCCTCCTGCTCCGTCCTGCATCTTTCAGATAAGTTATTTGTCTGCTTGAATCCTTTTTGAATTTTGATTCATTTTTGCTGTTCTTTGATTTTTGCTCTGCTAGTCCGAGTTCAGCCGGGTTCCCTGTTGGGACCTGTGCTGGACTCTTTTTCATATGCCACAGCTTGTGTCAGTCTTTTCTGTATCTCTAATCCCCTTTTATGTCAGAACCAGAGTTCTGATCTAGTGGGGGAGAGGTCGTGTTGCCTCAGTATTTTTGCATATCAGATGTGTTGGATTTTTCTTAGGGTTTTTGCGTGATTGCAGACATTATCCTTTTCTGTCCTGTTCTATCTAGACAGTTTGGGCCCCATTATTTGCTTACTCTATTTTCTGCCTGTGTTTCTTGCCTCATCTTGTCTCACCGGCAATATATATTCGGGGGCTATCTATTCCTTTGGGGTTCTTCTCCGGGGCAGTTTAGCTTTCTCATTTCTCTCTTTAGGCTTAGTTAATTCTTTGGCTGTGCCGAGGCGTCTAGGGCATCGTAGGTACGTCCCACGGCTAATTCTAGGTGTGTCGTCAGTTTAGGGGTCTGTAAGCTACCAACCTCTCTGGTTATCTGGTAACCTAGCCTATTTACCTGCTATCCTACTCGGTTACCTAATCATAACACACCGGGGCTCAGAATGCAGGGGGGCTTTTAGATTTGGAAGTGCAGAATTCACTAACTTTCTTTTCAGGGAGCAAGGAGCTATTTAGCTTTTCCAGAGCCTTTGTGCAACTAGTAAAGCGGAAGCCCTCTGTGATGATCGATCTAGACCGGGTTTAATTCTGGACCTAACTGTATACTACCACTACCCTGAATCCTCCACTGTATTACTGTATAATTTCCCAGCATTCACCTCTCCTCTCATCACCAAGAGTACTCCACTGTTTTACTGTATAATTTCCCAGCAGTTTCCTCTCCTCTCATCACCCAGAATCCTCCAGTGTATACTGTATAATCTCCCAGCAGTCTCCTCTCATCACCCAGAATCCTCCAGTGTATACTGTATAATCTCCCAGCAGTCTCCTCTCATCCCCCAGAATCCTCCAGTGTATACTGTATAATCTTCCAGCAGTCTCCTCTCATCACCCAGAATCCTCCAGTGTATACTGTATAATCTCCCAGCAGTCTCCTCTCATCACCCAGAATCCTCCAGTGTATACTGTATAATCTCCCAGCAGTCTCCTCTCATCACCCAGAATCCTCCAGTGTACACTGTATAATCTCCCAGCAGTCACCTCTCCAGTCAGCAGCTCTGTGATCTCGGTGGTGAGATCTAGGATCTTCTCAGGCATCGGGGAGTGTGGGGCTTCTGTGATGGGGCTCTCATTGCTGCTCCCTCCTCCGGATACATGGAGATGGATGATGGGAGTCACACAGTCACCTGATGTCTTCTTCTCTATTGTGTAATCCTGTATAAGGAGAGATGATGATGAATATTACACATAAGGAAACATAAGACACTTTATGTGTTGTCTCTGCAGCTGCTCATCCATCTCAATAGTAGAGCTCATGTGGCCCCGACTACCTGGTTTACTCCTTGCTGTTTGGAAGGTCCGAGGACCCTGGTAGTTGGAGATCGAGAGTCAACACAAAGTTGCTGCCGGTGGTTTGGTGGTGGTGCTGTCTGGGCCGCTCTGTCAGCAGTGTGCTGGAGACAGCAGTGAGGGTGAAAATAGAAAGATACAGGCAGACGGTGATACAGGAGACTCTTCTATGGAATCCAACTTGGATATAGAAGCCAAGGTAGAATCAGGACCAAAACCTGGTAACTTCTCAGAGAATAACGGGAATCCCCCTGAAAGACATCATACTAGCTATACTAATATATTAATAGGTGTCATTTGCCAAAAATACTTCTCCAGGTTCGTCACTGGGGATTCTATCAATAACATCCATTAACAATAGGGAAGAGGATGAAGGGGGTTGACGATGAGGAATCTCTTATGTAGAAGACCAAGCTTCTTCTCTGATGAAATAATTTATTTTTCTGTAGACCGACAAAGTGACCGATTTGGAAGATCAATGTACACATCTTCTCGAGGGCCCGGGAGGTCAGGACTATTATGATGATAATGTCAGGACTGTATGGGAGGAACACATTATCCCTGTCTATATGAATTACAAGAAGGAGTTAGGAGGAGACATTACGTTGTTACTTGCGGTGGAGTTGGATTCTCCTGGGTGACCACTCTGTATAGGGGATGGATTCAGGAAAGCGATCGATGAAGGTTTTGTTTTCTTTACGCTGAATTTAGGGGCATGAAGCAGGTAGAGTGGGATACAAAAAATGTTTTAACAAAAACTTAAAAGAATGGAAATATTTTATAAAAACACAACTGTGGCTAAGATGGTCCATGGGAAGAGACCCATAACATATATTAACAGCCTGAGGAACTCGGGTGGAAAATTACAGAATGACCCAAAAAAAGTAAATGAAACTTTTAGCAAATTTTACTCAACACTTTACAAACAAGATGGAGTAGGTGAAGAAGAGAGTGAGCGTTGTCTAAATACACTGACATTACCTACTAGAAATATTTCAGATAGAGATAGACTTACTGCATTGATAAAAGAAGAGGAGGTGGTGAAGACAATAAAGATATTAACGCCCCGGTTGACTCACGGGTGAGTTCTATTAAGTTGTTGAATAAAGATATTGCTCCAACCTTGGTAAAAGTATTTAATCACACGTTCCAAGAAAAAATTCTCCTAAAATCAGGAAATATGGCGCACATTAAGCTACTACATAAATGTGGAAAGATATAACAGATCCTGGTTCTCAAAAACATTGATAAATCAAGACATTAAGATTATGTCATAAATAATAGCGGATGGGTTATCAGAGATACTACCCTCACTTATACGTTCACACCGAAGAGGATTGGGAAGAAACAAGGCAGCAGTCTTTAATATGGAACAGGCAGTCCGAGATGGGATGAACAGGGAGGGGTTAGTGAAGGGAACCAGCTCTTCTGGCCGTAGAAGCTAAAAAGGTGTTTGATAATGGAAATTGGCATTGGCTGGGACGAGTTTTGGATAAGTTCGGGAGGTTTATATAAAAGTATACACTACCAAATGCAGGTCCCATGATGGTACTGACCTCCTAATCGTAGGTGATGGTCTGCTGGCGGGTAGTCTTAATAGGCGATTAGGGTAGATATCTGAACTGTAAGTGTGTAAGGTCTTAATCCTTTTTCAAATCATAGCTGGAGAAATTCTAGAATCCTGGGAATGTCAGGCTGGAAGGAGTCCCCCGTGGATTCTTCGACATGGGAGCAAAATATCTTCCAGACTTTAGAGCAATTAGCCGAGGTAATTGGTTTCCTATTTGCCTGCATTGTGGTAACTACTCCATCTGACAGACCCTTAGAGATTAAGATCTGTCTCTCAGGATCCAAGCTGTCAGGTGCAATAGCTGTATATCCTGATGTATGAGGGGACCGTTAGATAGAAGGTCGTACCTTTGTGGAAGGGGAACTGGATCCTCTAGAAACATGAGATTTCACAAGGGAAACCAACTTCTTTTTGGCCAGAAAGGGGTGATCAGTATCTCTGTGGCTCGATCTTCATGGGATTAATGGAAAAGGGGGAAAAGCATATAGCAGCTCTCCGTCTCAGCTTTGGGACAGGGCATCCACACACTCCGGATTGTCTTCTGAATTTATGGAAAATAAATTTGTCACTTTCGTATTTTTCTAAGTTTAGAACAGGACTAGACACGGAACATCGCAACGCTAAGGCAGCTGATGAAACACCTCCGTGTTCAACTCACATTCGTAGTACCATACAATCTTCCTGCTGAGGAAGTGTGCAATTTTGTTTTTGGAGCCATTCAGGTGGACTACTGAAATAGAAAGGACGGTCTTTTTTGCCCACTGAAATATCTGCTGGGCCAGGGCCGATAGAGCTCTCTTTTTGGGTCCCCCTGATGCCAGACAAAGAAGACCTGTGATGTTGTCTAATCAGATCTTTACCTGTGGACCCGAGACTGTCCTGGCACCGCTGGATCACTCCTATACTGCTCGAAGCTCTCTGTAGTTGGATGATTTTCTGCATACTTCTAGAGACCTTGTTCCTTCAAGGTATTGAGCTTCTACTTTTGCTCCCCAACCCAGGTCGATTGCTTCAGTAATAACCCGGATGAATGGGGATAGGATCCATAGTGCCCCTTTTTGGAGATTTGTGAGGGACGTCCTCTATGACAGTGAAGATCTTAGACCTGTGGATAAGTTTTTTTTTTTGTCTAGTCCAGATAGATGTCTGTCCCAGGTTGTCATAATTGCTTCCTGCAACCCGCTTGAGTGGGCCTGGCTCCACTGTATGCTTGGGATGCAAGATGTCATCAATCCCAAGATTCTCATTGCATACCTGACTGACACTCTTTTCTTCCTCTGGAAAGATTGAATCCTGTTTCTGATTTCATACATTTTTATAAGGGTCAGAAAGGGTATTCTGAGATGGGAGTCGAGGAGGACCCCTAAAAATGCTTTCCAGGTGTCACAAGTTATACCGATATCGCTTAGTTTGACAGGCCCTTTAGAATGAGGATAGTCTTGGAGAGATGAGTCACCGAGTCCACCACCAAGAGAAGGTCATCCAAATAAGGGATGATAATTATCCCTTTCTTTCTCAAGAAAGCCACCACTTCAGTCATTATTTTTGTGAAAATACAAGGTGCAGAGGACAGGCCGAATGGAAGGCACTGGAGTTGTAAGTGGTGGATTATTCCCTGATATGCCAATGCAAACCTCAGGAACTGTTGGCAGGCAGGATGGATGCCACATGACACTATGCGTCTTTAAGATCTAGTGTGCACATTACCGAGTCCATCCCTATTAACGGGATAGTTGATTTTATAGCTTTTATTTTGAATTTCCTCTACCTGACCCACTGATTACGGGGCTTTAGGATTATAATAACTGTCTACAAATATCTCAAGAAATGTCACATTGTAGAAAGATCATCTTTATTCTCATTTGCACAAGGAAAGACTAGAAGCAATGGGATGAAACTGAATGGGAGGAGAGACAGATTAGATATTATAAAACACTTTTTGACAGAGTGATCAATGAGTGGAACAGGCTGCCACGAGAGGTGGTGAGTTCTCCTTCAATGGAAGACTTCAAACCGAGGCTGGACAGACATCTGTGAGATGGTTTAGCGAATCCTGCTTTGAGCAGGGGGTTGTACCAGACGGCCCAGGAGGTCCCTTCCAACTCTACCATTCTATGATTTTAATGGTACAACATTTTCCTGAGGGTTTCTTTATGGAGAAGAGAGTGGAATAGATGCCCTGACCAATTTCCGTGAGGGCTGCTGAAATGACTAAGCCGGACTCTATTAGATTCCTTGTGAAGGAAATATATAATTGTAAGGTAGACGAATGTCAGCAGAAAAAATGGTTAAAGGGAATCTGTCACCCTTTTTTTTTGCCTATCAGCTGCCGGCATTGACATCAGGGGCTTATCTCCAGCATTCTGTAATGCTTTCTGTAATGCTGTAGATAAGCCCCCCCGATGAAACCTGAAAGAGAAGAAAAACACGTTAGATTATACTCACCGGAGGGGGTGATCCACTCCGATGGGTGTCGCAGTCCGGTGCCTCCCATCTTCATATGATGCCGTCCTCTTCTTCCCTTCCTGTAGTGGCTCCGGCGCACTGCTCTGCCCTGTTGAGGGCAGAGCAGAGTCATGCAGTGTGCAGGCGTCGGGAGAGGTCTGGGGCCTGCGTACTGCAGTATTCTGCTCTGCCCTCAACAAGGCAGAGCAGTGCACCTGCACCGGAGCCACTACAGGAAGGGAAGAAGAGGACGGCATCGCTGCAAGATGGGAGGCGCTGGACTGGACCGCGACAGCCATCGGACCGGACCGCCCCTCCGGTGAGTATAATCTAGTGTTTTTCTTTTTTCAGGTTACATCGGAGGCTTATCTACAGCATGACAGAATGCTGTAGATAAGCCCCTGATGTCAATGCCGGCAGCAGGTGACAGATTCCCTTTAAGGCTTCATCCACATATTGCCTCCACGCAAAGGATATATCATCTGCCTGCTCTTATGCAGGACTTAGGACCACAGGGGGAATATTCTGGGAGCAGGAAGAAATGTCAAAAATGGCGGCTTCACAGAGCTAGCAGATGGCTGTAACTGGGAACACTCTGTTTCTCTGGGTTCTCAGACCGCTGAACATATCGTCCTGTATTGAGTGCGTCACCTAAGTTTCTTCAATCTTCATAGTACTCCGCACATAACAAATCATCAGTGTTCTCAGATGAGAAATAATATTTCTTTCCTCTGAGGGGCTCTGGGGTGTAACTTACTCTCCTTCTAGGTCCTGATCAGAGTAGTAAGAACATTCTTCCGCCTCTGATGATTCCTACATGTCCCATCTAGCCCTTTTGTGACGCAATTTCTCTGAACCGTCTGAGGGGTAAGAACCAGTGAGGGGGATCTTATGCGAGGGTCGATATTTATCCCCCAGGATGCACATAGAAGAGTATTAAACCCGCTGGAGTGCATTGCAGTCACAGATATAGCTGTGGTTGCAGTGCAAAATAAAAGTGTGGACCTGGTCAAGTTATTTGGTCAAGGCAATGTTAAGGAAAACCCATTAAGGGCTTTTATTTTTGGAGTGAACTACAGGATGGTAGTGGGGCAGTTTGTTTCCTCCAGGTCGGGTCTTACAAGTGGCCACAGATTCCATTTACAAACCCTGCAGTAAAGGGATGGATGTCAGTGTTTGTTTGCAAGCGGCAGAGCAGGAGGCTCTGCAACATCCGGCTTGTGTGAAGGCACCACAGAGCCAAGGTAAACGAACGCCTGGCATCCCTCAGAATGACATGGTGGTGCAGTCGCCCATGGCAACCGGTCTCGGATACAAACTATTTTGATGCCCCGGCTGTGATCCAGAGGATACTGTTTACTTGTCATTTGTAAGTTTTGGACATTAAAGACTGCAAGATGGCTGCCGGACAAGTCCTGGAGGGGAGATATGTGTCATTGCGGCTCATAGCTGCGGTGATGTGAGCTCAGGGGTATGCTCCAGCACGTATAGTGCTGAGAGAGTTGTTTTGGCCGCTCGAGGGTTTTATGAGCAGTCATAAGAGATGGGTGGGAATGACCGCTCACATATCCCCACCCCACGGGCGTGGTTTGGCTAATAAAATGGAGGCCAGTTGCTTCATTCAGTGTCTGTGGGTGGAGGTGTGGAGACCTCCATTGTGTGTGTTTCTGAGGACACTGACCCGAGCGGGCGGACCCGCAGGGCTATATGGACTGTTTCCGCTTTGTTTTCATGTTGTGCCAGAAAAGGCGATTCATTTTTTTTTCCTGTCCAGAGCAGTTTATGCCGCATTAATAAACTTGCTTGGACATCCCAGTAATACCGCTTACTGTGCCTGCCTCATCTGCAGCCGAGCGAGTACAGATCCCCACAGGACATTTTTCTATGATCTTACTGGGTCACTACTTCATTGCCGCACGGTGTGAACACGGCCTCACTATAGGGGGTGCAAGATTGGATACCGTGACCTGTACTTCCTCTCTGATAATACATCTAATGACAGCCGTAAACGAGGTTTTTTCCTCTTTAAGGACTTTTATTATACTCTCCCCACATAACAACCATTGTGCTCCCCTGACAGTTTGGTTCCGGAAGTCTCCTGGAGAAAGAACCAGATCCTTAAGGGGCTTCTCTGTGGTAAATTTAAAATAGACAGGAGACCAACAATTTAACTCAAACCTCTGTCAGCAGGGTTCCTGGGGCAAATAAGGTTATAAACTTATAATGCCCAGGGATGGTTCGGATGGGGGTTAGGGTCACACCTAGGGTATGTCCACACGGCGTTTTTGCTGCATTTTTTTTTCTGCAGCAAACCCTGATTTCTTGGCAGGAAAGAAGCTACAACAAAAATGCATGTTTTGATGCATTTTTTTCATGTGTTTTTGGGGTTAATTTGTGTCTCTTTATGCATGCTAATGTTGTTGTTTTCCCCTGAGAAAAAAACTTGGATTTTTGTGATAAATCACTGTAAAATCTTTTTCTCCGAGAAGCTCATTGGGGGACACAGGTAGAATCATAGAATCATAGAATCGTAGAGTTGGAAGGGACCTCCTGGGCCATCTGGTCCAACCCCCTGCTCAAAGCAGGATTCGCTAAATCATCCCAGTCAGATGTCTGTCCAGCCTCTGTTTGAAGACTTCCATTGAAGGAGAACTCACCACTTCTCGTGGCAGCCTGTTCCACTCATTGATCACTCTAACTGTCAAAAAGTTTTTTCTAATACAGTGGGGAAAAAAAGTATTTAGTCAGTCAGCAATAGTGCAAGTTCCACCACTTAAAAAGATGAGAGGCGTCTGTAATTTACATCATAGGTAGACCTCAACTATGGGAGACAAACTGAGAAAAAAAAATCCAGAAAATCACATTGTCTGTTTTTTTTTCATTTTATTTGCATATTATGGTGGAAAATAAGTATTTGGTCAGAAACAAAATTTCATCTCAATACTTTGTGATATATCCTTTGTTGGCAATGACAGAGGTCAAACGTTTCTGTAAGTCTTCACAAGGTTGCCACACACTGTTGTTGGTATGTTGGCCCATTCCTCCATGCAGATCTCCTCTAGAGCAGTGATGTTTTTGGCTTTTCGCTTGGCAACACGGACTTTCAACTCCCTCCAAAGGTTTTCTATAGGGTTGAGATCTGGAGACTGGCTAGGCCACTCCAGGACCTTGAAATGCTTCTTACGAAGCCACTCCTTCGTTGCCCTGGCGGTGTGCTTTGGATCATTGTCATGTTGAAAGACCCAGCCACGTTTCATCTTCAATGCCCTTGCTGATGGAAGGAGGTTTGCACTCAAAATCTCACGATACATGGCCCCATTCATTCTTTCATGTACCCGGATCAGTCGTCCTGGCCCCTTTGCAGAGAAACAGCCCCAAAGCATGATGTTTCCACCACCATGCTTTACAGTAGGTATGGTGTTTGATGGATGCAACTCAGTATTCTTTTTCCTCCAAACACGACAAGTTGTGTTTCTACCAAACAGTTCCAGTTTGGTTTCATCAGACCATAGGACATTCTCCCAAAACTCCTCTGGATCATCCAAATGCTCTCTAGCAAACTTCAGACGGGCCCGGACATGTACAGGCTTAAGCAGTGGGACACGTCTGGCACTGCAGGATCTGAGTCCATGGTGGCGTAGTGTGTTACTTATGGTAGGCCTTGTTACATTGGTCCCAGCTCTCTGCAGTTCATTCACTAGGTCCCCCCGCGTGGTTCTGGGATTTTTGCTCACCGTTCTTGTGATCATTCTGACCCCACGGGGTGGGATTTTGCGTGGAGCACCAGATCGAGGGAGATTATCAGTGGTCTTGTATGTCTTCCATTTTCTAATTATTGCTCCCACAGTTGATTTCTTCACTCCAAGCTGGTTGGCTATTGCAGATTCAGTCTTCCCAGCCTGGTGCAGGGCTACAATTTTGTTTCTGGTGTCCTTTGACAGCTCTTTGGTCTTCACCATAGTGGAGTTTGGAGTCAGACTGTTTGAGGGTGTGCACAGGTGTCTTTTTATACTGATAACAAGTTTAAACAGGTGCCATTACTACAGGTAATGAGTGGAGGAAAGAGGAGACTCTTAAAGAAGAAGTTACAGGTCTGTGAGAGCCAGAAATCTTGATTGCTTGTTTCTGACCAAATACTTATTTTCCACCATAATATGCAAATAAAATGAAAAAAAAACAGACAATGTGATTTTCTGGTTTTTTTTTTCTCAGTTTGTCTCCCATAGTTGAGGTCTACCTATGATGTAAATTACAGACGCCTCTCATCTTTTTAAGTGGTGGAACTTGCACTATTGCTGACTGACTAAATACTTTTTTTCCCCACTGTATCTAATCTGTGTCTCCTCCCATTCAGTTTCATCCCATTGCTTCTAGTCTTTCCTTGTGCAAATGAGAATAAAGTTGATCCTTCTACAATGTGACAGCCCTTTAGATATTTGTAGACAGCTATTAAGTCTCCTCTCAGTCTTCTCTTTTGCAAACTAAACATTCCCAAATCCTGCAACCTTTCCTCATAAGACAGGGTTTGCAGACCGGTCACCATTCTGGTCACTCTTTTCTGAACTTGCTCCAGTTTGTTGATGTCTTTTTTAAAATGTGGTGCCCAAAACTGGACACAATATTCCAGATGAGGTCTGACCAAAGAGGAGTAGAGGGAAATAATGACTTCACGTGATCTAGACTGTATGCTTCTGTTAATACATCCTAGAATTGCATTTGCCTTTTTTGCTGCTGCATCACACTGTTGACTCATATTCAGTCTGTGATCTATTAGTATACCCAAGTCTTTTTCACATGTGCTGTCACTTAGCCCTATTCCTCCCATTCTGTATATGCTTTTTTCATTTTTATTGCCCAGATGTAGTACTTTGCATTTCTCCCTGTTAAAAACCATTCTGTTAGTTGCTGCCCACTTCTCCAGTTTATTTAAATCTTTTTGAATCCTCTCTCTCTCTTCTCTAGTATTAGCTATCCCTCCTAGCTTTGTGTCATCAGCAAATTTAATCAGTTTACCCTCAATTCCTTCATCTAAATCGTTGATAAAGATGTTGAACAATACAGGGCCCAGGACAGAGCCTTGTGGTACCCCACTTGAGACATTCTTCCAACTGGATGTGCAGCCATTTACGACCACTCTTTGGGTGTATGCTACTGCTGCCAGGAGGCTGACACTAAGTGAACAAAAAAAGGTTAGCTCCTCCTCCGCCGCATACACCCTCGCCCTGATTGCGGGTGGAAACCAGTTTAGTGCAACTGCAGTAGAACACAAAAGAAATTAGCCTTAATGCAGATAACAATATGTCTGGAAAGGGATCCACTCAGCAGATAATAATAAAAATATAGAAGAGTTTACCCCTCCACTCAGCAGATAATAGAAATATAGAAGAGTTTACCTCTCCACTCAGCAGATAATAAAAATATAGAAGAGTTTACCTCTCCTCTCAGCAGATAATAGAAATATAGAAGAGTTTACCTCTCCACTCAGCAGATAATAGAAATATAGAAGAGTTTACCTCTCCACTCAGCAGATAATAGAAATATAGAAGAGTTTACCTCTCCACTCAACAGATAATAGAAATATAGAAGAGTTTACCTCTCCACTCAGCAGATAATAGAAATATAGAAGAGTTTACCTCTCCACTCAGCAGATAATAGAAATATAGAAGAGTTTACCTCCCCACTCAGCAAATAATAGAAATATAGAAGAGTTTACCTCTCCACTCAGCAGATAACAGAAATATAGAAGAGTTTACCTCTCCGCTCAGCAGATAATAGAAATATAGAAGAGTTTACCTCTCCACTCAGCAGATAATAAAAATATAGAAGAGTTTACCTCTCCACTCAGCAGATAACAGAAATATAGAAGAGTTTACCTCTCCACTCAGCAGATAATAAAAATATAGAAGAGTTTACCTCTCCACTCAGCAGATAACAGAAATATAGAAGAGTTTACCTCTCCACTCAGCAGATTATAGAAATATAGAAGAGTTTACCTCTCCACTCAGAACATAATAGAAATATAGAAGAGTTTACCTCTCCACTCAGCAGATAATAAAAATATAGAAGAGTTTACCTCTCCACTCAGCAGATAACAGAAATATAGAAGAGTTTACCTCTCCACTCAGAACATAATAATAGAAATATAGAAGAGTTTACCTCTCCACTCAGCAGATAATAGAAATATAGAAGAGTTTACCTCTCCACTCAGCAGATCATAGAAATATAGAAGAGTTTACCTCTCCACTCAGCAGATAGTGATAGAAATATAGAAGAGTTTACCTCTCCACTCAGCAGATAACAGAAATATAGAAGAGTTTACCTCTCCACTCAGAACATAATAATAGAAATATAGAAGAGTTTACCTCTCCACTCAGCAGATAATAGAAATATAGAAGAGTTTACCTCTCCGCTCAGCAGGTAATAGAAATATAGAAGAGTTTACCTCTCCACTCAGCAGATAATAGAAATATAGAAGAGTTTACCTCTCCGCTCAGCAGATAATAAAAATATAGAAGAGTTTACCTCTCCAGTCAGCAGATAACAGAAATATAGAAGAGTTTACCTCTCCACTCAGCAGATAACAGAAATATAGAAGAGTTTACCTCTCCACTCAGCAGATAATAAAAATATAGAAGAGTTTACCTCTCCACTCAGCAGATAACAGAAATATAGAAGAGTTTACCTCTCCACTCAGCAGATTATAGAAATATAGAAGAGTTTACCTCTCCACTCAGAACATAATAGAAATATAGAAGAGTTTACCTCTCCACTCAGCAGATAATAAAAATATAGAAGAGTTTACCTCTCCACTCAGCAGATAACAGAAATATAGAAGAGTTTACCTCTCCACTCAGAACATAATAATAGAAATATAGAAGAGTTTACCTCTCCACTCAGCAGATAATAGAAATATAGAAGAGTTTACCTCTCCACTCAGCAGATCATAGAAATATAGAAGAGTTTACCTCTCCACTCAGCAGATAGTGATAGAAATATAGAAGAGTTTACCTCTCCACTCAGCAGATAACAGAAATATAGAAGAGTTTACCTCTCCACTCAGCAGATCATAGAAATATAGAAGAGTTTACCTCTCCACTCAGCAGATAGTGATAGAAATATAGAAGAGTTTACCTCTCCACTCAGCAGATAACAGAAATATAGAAGAGTTTACCTCTCCACTCAGAACATAATAATAGAAATATAGAAGAGTTTACCTCTCCACTCAGCAGATAATAGAAATATAGAAGAGTTTACCTCTCCGCTCAGCAGGTAATAGAAATATAGAAGAGTTTACCTCTCCACTCAGCAGATAATAGAAATATAGAAGAGTTTACCTCTCCGCTCAGCAGATAATAAAAATATAGAAGAGTTTACCTCTCCAGTCAGCAGATAATAAAAATATAGAAGAGTTTACCTCTCCACTCAGCAGATAACAGAAATATAGAAGAGTTTACCTCTCCACTCAGCAGATAATAAAAATATAGAAGAGTTTACCTCTCCACTCAGCAGATAACAGAAATATAGAAGAGTTTACCTCTCCACTCAGCAGATTATAGAAATATAGAAGAGTTTACCTCTCCACTCAGAACATAATAGAAATATAGAAGAGTTTACCTCTCCACTCAGCAGATTATAGAAATATAGAAGAGTTTACCTCTCCACTCAGAACATAATAGAAATATAGAAGAGTTTACCTCTCCACTCAGCAGATAATAAAAATATAGAAGAGTTTACCTCTCCACTCAGCAGATAACAGAAATATAGAAGAGTTTACCTCTCCACTCAGAACATAATAATAGAAATATAGAAGAGTTTACCTCTCCACTCAGCAGATAATAGAAATATAGAAGAGTTTACCTCTCCACTCAGCAGATCATAGAAATATAGAAGAGTTTACCTCTCCACTCAGCAGATAGTGATAGAAATATAGAAGAGTTTACCTCTCCACTCAGCAGATAACAGAAATATAGAAGAGTTTACCTCTCCACTCAGCAGATCATAGAAATATAGAAGAGTTTACCTCTCCACTCAGCAGATAGTGATAGAAATATAGAAGAGTTTACCTCTCCACTCAGCAGATAACAGAAATATAGAAGAGTTTACCTCTCCACTCAGAACATAATAATAGAAATATAGAAGAGTTTACCTCTCCACTCAGCAGATAATAGAAATATAGAAGAGTTTACCTCTCCGCTCAGCAGGTAATAGAAATATAGAAGAGTTTACCTCTCCACTCAGCAGATAATAGAAATATAGAAGAGTTTACCTCTCCGCTCAGCAGATAATAAAAATATAGAAGAGTTTACCTCTCCAGTCAGCAGATAATAAAAATATAGAAGAGTTTACCTCTCCACTCAGCAGATAACAGAAATATAGAAGAGTTTACCTCTCCACTCAGCAGATAATAAAAATATAGAAGAGTTTACCTCTCCACTCAGCAGATAACAGAAATATAGAAGAGTTTACCTCTCCACTCAGCAGATTATAGAAATATAGAAGAGTTTACCTCTCCACTCAGAACATAATAGAAATATAGAAGAGTTTACCTCTCCACTCAGCAGATAATAAAAATATAGAAGAGTTTACCTCTCCACTCAGCAGATAACAGAAATATAGAAGAGTTTACCTCTCCACTCAGAACATAATAATAGAAATATAGAAGAGTTTACCTCTCCACTCAGCAGATAATAGAAATATAGAAGAGTTTACCTCTCCACTCAGCAGATCATAGAAATATAGAAGAGTTTACCTCTCCACTCAGCAGATAGTGATAGAAATATAGAAGAGTTTACCTCTCCACTCAGCAGATAACAGAAATATAGAAGAGTTTACCTCTCCACTCAGAACATAATAATAGAAATATAGAAGAGTTTACCTCTCCACTCAGCAGATAATAGAAATATAGAAGAGTTTACCTCTCCGCTCAGCAGGTAATAGAAATATAGAAGAGTTTACCTCTCCACTCAGCAGATAATAGAAATATAGAAGAGTTTACCTCTCCGCTCAGCAGATAATAAAAATATAGAAGAGTTTACCTCTCCACTCAGCAGATAACAGAAATATAGAAGAGTTTACCTCTCCACTCAGAACATAATAATAGAAATATAGAAGAGTTTACCTCTCCACTCAGCAGATAATAGAAATATAGAAGAGTTTACCTCTCCACTCAGCAGATAATAGAAATATAGAAGAGTTTACCTCTCCACTCAGCAGATAATAGAAATATAGAAGAGTTTACCTCTCCACTCAGCAGATCATAGAAATATAGAAGAGTTTACCTCTCCACTCAGCAGGTAATAGAAATATAGAAGAGTTTACCTCTCCAGTCAGCAGATATTAGAAATATAGAAGAGTTTACCTCTCCAGTCAGCAGATAATAGAAATATAGAAGAGTTTACCTCTCCAGTCAGCAGATAATAGAAATATAGAAGAGTTTACCTCTCCACTCAGCAGATAACAGAAATATAGAAGAGTTTACGTCTCCACTCAGCAGATAACAGAAATATAGAAGAGTTTACGTCTCCACTCAGCAGATAACAGAAATATAGAAGAGTTTACGTCTCCACTCAGCAGATCATAGAAATATAGAAGAGTTTACCTCTCCACTCAGCAGATCATAGAAATATAGAAGAGTTTACCTCTCCGCTCAGCAGATCATAGAAATATAGAAGAGTTTACCTCTCCAGTCAGCAGATAATAGAAATATAGAAGAGTTTACCTCTCCACTCAGCAGATAATAATAGAAATATAGAAGAGTTTACCTCTCCACTCAGCAGATAATAGAAATATAGAAGAGTTTACCTCTCCAGTCAGCAGATAATAGAAATATAGAAGAGTTTACGTCTCCACTCAGCAGATAACAGAAATATAGAAGAGTTTACGTCTCCACTCAGCAGATAACAGAAATATAGAAGAGTTTACGTCTCCACTCAGCAGATAACAGAAATATAGAAGAGTTTACCTCTCCACTCAGCAGATAATGATAGAAATATAGAAGAGTTTACGTCTCCACTCAGCAGATAACAGAAATATAGAAGAGTTTACCTCTCCACTCAGCAGATAATGATAGAAATATAGAAGAGTTTACCTCTCCACTCAGCAGATAATAGAAATATAGAAGAGTTTACCTCTCCCCTCAGCAGATAATAGAAATATAGAAGAGTTTACCTCTCCAGTCAGCAGATAATAGAAATATAGAAGAGTTTACCTCTCCACTCAGCAGGTAATAGAAATATAGAAGAGTTTACCTCTCCACTCAGCAGATAATAATAGAAATATAGAAGAGTTTACCTCTCCACTCAGCAGGTAATAGAAATATAGAAGAGTTTACCTCTCCACTCAGCAGATAATAGAAATATAGAAGAGTTTACCTCTCCACTCAGCAGATAATAGAAATATAGAAGAGTTTACCTCTCCACTCAGCAGATAATAATAGAAATATAGAAGAGTTTACCTCTCCACTCAGCAGATATTAGAAATATAGAAGAGTTTACCTCTCCACTCAGCAGATAATAGAAATATAGAAGAGTTTACCTCTCCACTCAGCAGATAGTGATAGAAATATAGAAGAGTTTACCTCTCCACTCAGCAGATAATAGAAATATAGAAGAGTTTACCTCTCCACTCAGCAGATAATAATAGAAATATAGAAGAGTTTACCTCTCCACTCAGCAGATAATAGAAATATAGAAGAGTTTACCTCTCCACTCAGCAGATAATAGAAATATAGAAGAGTTTACCTCTCCACTCAGCAGATAGTGATAGAAATATAGAAGAGTTTACCTCTCCACTCAGCAGATAATAGAAATATAGAAGAGTTTACCTCTCCACTCAGCAGATAATAGAAATATAGAAGAGTTTACCTCTCCACTCAGCAGGTAATAGAAATATAGAAGAGTTTACCTCTCCACTCAGCAGATAATAATAGAAATATAGAAGAGTTTACCTCTCCACTCAGCAGATAATAGAAATATAGAAGAGTTTACCTCTCCACTCAGCAGATAATAGAAATATAGAAGAGTTTACCTCTCCGCTCAGCAGATAATAGAAATATAGAAGAGTTTACCTCTCCACTCATCAGATAATAATAGAAATATAGAAGAGTTTACCTCTCCACTCAGCAGATATTAGAAATATAGAAGAGTTTACCTCTCCACTCAGCAGATAATAGAAATATAGAAGAGTTTACCTCTCCGCTCAGCAGATAATAGGAATATAGAAGAGTTTACCTCTCCACTCATCAGATAATAATAGAAATATAGAAGAGTTTACCTCTCCACTCAGCAGATATTAGAAATATAGAAGAGTTTACCTCTCCACTCAGCAGATAATAGAAATATAGAAGAGTTTACCTCTCCACTCAGCAGATAATAATAGAAATATAGAAGAGTTTACCTCTCCACTCAGCAGATAGTGATAGAAATATAGAGGAGTTTACCTCTCCACTCAGCAGGGAGATGATCTCTGAAGTGAAGTCTATGATTCTTCTGGAAATGTTGCTCTCGTCTTCGTCCATGTCTGGTTCGTCACTCGGGGAGAAATCTGGGTGGTGTGAAGGGATCTGGGTCTTCGGGGTCGTTATGATAGGAGGCTGTAAATCATATAAGGACATCACCGTCAGTCACATACAGATCTGATCTCATTGCACAGTGACATTTACAGATTATTAATAGGTATTTTACACCTGTCCATCAGGTGAGACTTTCCACCTGTTAGGACCAGGCTTGTGCTTTCCAACATCCTATATAGAAATCTGAAGCCTCAGTTACTTATAACTCTTCTGAAACTCCTCGGCCTCACCGCCTAAGGTCTGTAATTTCCTGTCCCCTCCAGCTGCCTCCGGTCTGTGACTCCCGAGTCCCTCTGCCTGCCTCCGGTCTGTAACTCCACGGCCCTTCTGCCTGCCTCCCGCCTGTGACTCCCCGGCCCTTCTGCCTGCCTCCCGCCTGTGACTCCCCGGCCCTTCTGCCTGCCTCTCGCCTGTGACTCCCCGGCCCTTCTGCCTGCCTCCCGCCTGTGACTCCCCGGCCCTTCTGCCTGCCTCCCGCCTGTGCCTCCCCGGCCCTTCTGCCTGCCTCCGGCCTGTCTCTCTCCGGCCCTTCTGCCTGCCTCCCGCCTGTGACTCCCCGGCCCTTCTGCCTGCCTTCCGCCTGTGACTCCCCGGCCCTTCTGCCTGCCTCCCGCCTGTGACTCCCCGGCCCTTCTGCCTGCCTCCCGTCTGTGACTCCCCGGCCCTTCTGCCTGCCTCCCGTCTGTGACTCCCCGGCCCTTCTGCCTGCCTCCCGCCTGTGACTCCCCGGCCCTTCTGCCTGCCTCCCGCCTGTGACTCCCCGGCCCTTCTGCCTGCCTCCCGCCTGTGACTCCCCGGCCCTTCTGCCTGCCTCCCGCCTGTGCCTCCCCGGCCCTTCTGCCTGCCTCCGGCCTGTCTCTCTCCGGCCCTTCTGCCTGCCTCCCGCCTGTGACTCCCCGGCCCTTCTGCCTGCCTTCCGCCTGTGACTCCCCGGCCCTTCTGCCTGCCTCCCGCCTGTGACTCCCCGGCCCTTCTGCCTGCCTCCCGCCTGTGACTCCCCGGCCCTTCTGCCTGCCTCCCGCCTGTGACTCCCCGGCCCTTCTGCCTGCCTCCCGTCTGTGATTCCCCGGCCCTTCTGCCTGCCTCCCGTCTGTGACTTCCCGGCCCTTCTGCCTGCCTCCCGTCTGTGACTCCCCGGCCCCTACAGTGTCTGGATGACCAGTCAATGCTGAGAGGAGAGGCAGATTTTCTTCACCAAATTCTGCTGACAGATTCTCTTTAAAGTTTTTATGTGTAAGAGACGATATGGTGGATTATCTGTGTTCATGTTTTTACAACTACCAAGTGTATGGAGCACTGAAGATGTAGTGATGACCAGAGGTGGTGCCAGGACTTCTTCCTACTGCGCTCACATCACGTCACTTACTACAGGGGACGACGATACAAACACCGGAGGAGTCCTTAGTGCAGGATCGATAACAGTTCTCCAATGTTAAAGTTCCTTCCTGGCAAAAAAAAAAGCCATAAAGGCTAAAACCATGGACTCCTCGTCCTCTGGAGTACAACATATAGGACATTACACAAAACCATAGAAAAATGTCCCAGATAAAGGGTAACAAAGGTTAGAAAAATATCTTTACACTGACAAAAAATAGCAAAATAATGAAACTCATGACAAAGTAGACAGTTCAGAACACGGGTGTAAAGCGCAGGGTCCCACAATAACTTTTTTTAATCAGATTACTTTTATTGATTATTTCATTTTATAAACAACTAGCTGAAGAGCCGGTGCTGCCCGGGCATAGAAACCAACCGGGCAAATTATGATTATACTACACATAAAAACATTTCACATCATATATTCAACACTACAGATCTGCAACACAAATTCACTAAACGATTACCCGAGTATTGATAGGATTTTATCTTCAACTCATTCAAGAACCTTTTGATAAACAACATGTGTATCTCTGTATCTAATCCTCTCCTGTGCAATACTGTCTGCTAAGCCGTGTATCTAATCCTATCCTGTGTGATACTGTCTGCTGAGACGTGTATCTAATCCTATCCTGTGTGATACTGACTGCTGAGCCGTGTATCTAATCCTCTCCTGTGTGATACTGACTGCTGAGCCGTGTATCTTATCCTATCCTGTGCAATACTGTCTGCTGAGCCGTGTATCTAATCCTATCCTGTGTGATACTGTCTGCTGAGACGTGTATCTAATCCTATCCTGTGTGATACTGACTGCTGAGCCGTGTATCTAATCCTCTCCTGTGTGATACTGACTGCTGAGCCGTGTATCTAATCCTATCCTGTGTGATACGGACTGCTGAGCCGTGTGTCTAATCCTCTCCTGTGTGATACTGTCTGCTGAGCCGTGTATCTAATCCTATCCTGTGTGATACTGTCTGCTGAGCCGTGTATCTAATCCTATCCTGTGTGATACTGTCTGCTGAGACGTGTATCTAATCCTATCCTGTGTGATACTGACTGCTGAGCCGTGTATCTAATCCTCTCCTGTGTGATACTGACTGCTGAGCCGTGTATCTAATCCTATCCTGTGTGATACGGACTGCTGAGCCGTGTGTCTAATCCTCTCCTGTGTGATACTGTCTGCTGAGCCGTGTATCTAATCCTATCCTGTGTGATACTGTCTGCTGAGCCGTGTATCTTATCCTATCCTGTGTGATACGGACTGCTGAGCAGTGTTTCTAATCCTCTCCTGTGTGATACTGACTGCTGAGCCGTGTATCTAATCCTCTCCTGTGTGATACTGACTGCTGAGCCGTGTATCTAATCCTCTCCTGTGTGATACTGACTGCTGAGCCGTGTATCTAATCCTCTCCTGTGTGATACTGACTGCTGAGCCGTGTATCTAATCCTATCCTGTGTGATACTGACTGCTGAGCCGTGTAGCTAATCCTCTCCTGTGTGATACTGACTGCTGAGCCGTGCATCTAATCCTCTCCTGTGTGACACTGACTGCTGAGCAGTGTATCTAATCCTCTCCTGTGTGACACTGACTGCTGAGATGTGTATCTAATCCTATCCTGTGTGATGCTGACTGCTGAGCTGTGTATCTAATCCTCTCCTGTGTGATACTGACTGATGAGCCGTGTATCTAATCCTCTCCTTTGTGATACTGACTGCTGAGCCGTGTATCTAATCCTCTCCTGTGTGATACTGACTGATGAGCCGTGTATCTAATCCTCTCCTTTGTGATACTGACTGCTGAGCTGTGTATCTAATCCTCTCCTGTGTGAAACTGTGTGCTGAGCAGATGGCCCGGGAGGTCCAATCCAACTCTACGATTCTATGATTCTATGAGCTGTGTACCTAATCCGATCCTGTGTGATACTGTCTGGTGAGCTGTGTATCTAATCCTATCCTGTGTGATACTGTCTGCTGTGTGCATCTAATCCTCTCCCGTGTGATACTGACTGCTGAGCTGTGTATCTAATCCTATCCTGTGTGATCCTGACTGCTGAGCCGTGTACCTAATCCTCTCCTGTGTGATACTGTCTGCTGAGCTGTGTACCTAACCCTCTCCTGTGTGATACTGTCTGCTGAGCAGTGTATCTAATCCTCTCCTGTGTGATACTGTCTGCTGAGCAGTGTATCTAATCCTCTCCTATGTGATACTGATCGCTGAGCCATGTATCTAATCCTATCCTGTGTGATACTGACTGCTGAGCTGTGTATCTAATCCTAACCTCATAGAATCGTAGAGTTGAAAGGGACCTCCTGGGCCATCTGGTCCAACCCCCTGCTCAAAGCAGGATGCGCTAAATCATCCCAGACAGATGTCTGTCCAGCCTCTGTTTGAAGACTTCCATTGAACGAGAACTCACCACTTCTCGTGGCAGCTTGTTCCACTCATTGATCACTCTGTCAAAAAGTTTTTTCTAATATCTAATCTGTGTCTCCTCCCATTCAGTTTCATCCCATTGCTTCTAGTCATTCCTTGTGCAAATGAGAATAAAGTTGATCCTTCTACAATGTGACAGCCCTTTAGATATTTGTAGACGGCTATTAAGTCTCCTCTCCGTCTTCTCTTCTGCAAACTAAACATTCCCAAATCCTGCAACCTTTCCTCATAAGACAGGGTTTGCAGACCGGTCACCATTCTGGTCGCTCTTTTCTGAACTTGCTCCAGTTTGTTGTCTTTATTAAAATGTGGTGCCCAAAACTGGACACAATATTCCAGATGAGGTCTGACCAAAGAGGAGTAGAGGGAAATAATGACTTCACGTGATCTAGACTGTATGCTTCTGTTAATACATCCTAGAATTGCATTTGCCTTTTTTGCTGCTGCATCACACTGTTGACTCATATTTAGTCTGTGATCTATTAGTATACCCAAGTCTTTTTCACATGTGCTGTCACTTAGCCCTATTCCTCCCATTCTGTATATGCTTTTTTCATTTTTATTGCCCAGATGTAGTACTTTGCATTTTCCCTGTTAAAAACCATTCTGTTAGTTGCTGCCCTCTTCTCCAGTTTATTTATATCTTTTTGAATCCTCTCTCTCTTCTCTAGTATTAGCTATCCTTCCTAGCTTTGTGTCATCAGAAAATTTAATCAGTTTACCCTCAATTCCTTCATCTAAATCGTTGATAAAGATGTTGAACAATACAGGGCCCAGGACAGAGCCCTGTGGTACCCCACTTGAGACATTCTTCCAACTGGATGTGCAGCCATTTAGGACCACTCTTTGGGTCCGATCACTAAGCCAGTTATGAATCCACCTAACAGTTGCCTTGTCCATTCCATACTTAGTCATTTTTTCAATGAGGATTGTGTGAGATACTTTGTCAAATGATTTGCTGAAGTCAAGATATACTATATCTACAGCATTTCCTTGATCCACCCAATCAGTGATTCCGTCATAGAAGGAAATTAAATTAGTCTGACATGACTTATTAGCTACAAACCCATGCTGACTCTGTTTAATCACTTCATTCTTATCCAGGTACTGACATACATGTTGTTTAATAATTTGTTCAAAGATCTTTCCTGGTATAGAAGTCAGACTCACCGGCCTATAATTGCCTGGGTCCACCTTCTTCCCCTTTTTGAAGATAGGAACAACATTTGCTCTTCTCCAGTCTTCTGGGACTTCTCCTGTTCTCCAAGAATTTTCAAAGATTATGGAGAGGGGTTCAAAAATGTCTTCTGCTATCTCCTTCAGTACTCTGGGGTGTAATTCATCTGGACCTGGAAACTTGAATTCATTTAGGTTAGCTAAGTGGTTCCTCACTATCTTTCTGTTTATAGGTATCCTGGTTTCTTCTATTCCTTTAATAGGACAGTGAAGAACAGTTGATGTTACATTTCCTTTCTGAGAGAAAACCGATGCAAAATAGGAATTTAAAAGTTCGGCCTTCTCAACATCCTGTTTTACCATTTCATCATTTTAATCCTGTAAAAATCCCATAGCATCTTTGACTTTTCGTTTACTTTTGACATATCCCCAAAATCCTTTATTATTGCTTCTGACACCTCCTGCAAGCCTCAATTCATTGTCAGCTTTAGCTAATCTGATTTGTGCCCTGCAGGTTCTGCAGACTGCATTATATTCTTCTTTAGATATGCCTCCCTCTTTCCATTTTATAAACATTTCTTTCTTCCTTTTTAGCATGTGCTTAAGTTCTGTGTTCATCTATCCTGGCTTCCTTAAATGCTTCCTATTCTTCCCTCTTTTCGGAATTGTTAACAACTGTGCTTTGAGAATTTCATTTTTCAAGATTTCCCATCCTTCCTGGACATTTTTGTCTTTAAGGATATCCAGCCATTGGATCCCTCCAATTCTCTTTCTGAATCCCTTAAAATCTGCCTTTCTGAAATCTAATCTTGACGTCTGAGTCTTCACAGGTCTTCCTCCTCTAGTAATCCAAAATTCTAAAATAGCATGGTCGCTACCTCCTAGGGTACCAGCCACTTTTACCTCCTCAACCATTTCCTCCCTGTTTATAAGGATTAGATCCAAGGTAGCAGTTCCCCTTGTTTTCTCCCTTACCTTTTGGAAGATAAAGTTGTCAGCATGAGAGGATAAGAATTTCCTTGACCTGTAGTTTTGCCTGAGAGATTCCCAGGCAGAATCATGTGTGATACTCTCTGCTGAGCTGTTTATCTAATCCTCTCCTGTGGGATACTGACTGCTGAGCCGTGTATCTAATCCTCTCCTGTGTGATACTGACTGCTGAGCTGTGTATCTAATCCTATCCTGTGTGATACTGGGCTCCCCCTGCAGTCTGTGTCAGAGGGTGGTCTGTGTTGGCACGGTAATAAATTGTGTTATTTCCAGCTTTACAGAAGGAAGATAACACCATAGAAATGATAAGAATAATATGCCAAATTGTTTGGTGAACTGGAACCCGCGGGGTTAAAATTTCGCCTCACAACATAGCCTATGACGGTGTGGATGCCAATCCCAGACATACACACACACACATTCAGCTTTATATATTAGATTACATACATTATACATTATAGTACAAACACAATAAACTTAGCAAATTTAACCACAAAGTTTACATAGTCCTGTCCCTGCCAAGGTATTTCATGCCAAATAACATTATCAATTTTATCCAAATTAAGATTTTCCCAAACACTGGTGACACGTTATTAAATACACGGATGATACCAACACTAGTATTGGTTGAATGTTGTTCACTAACAACATGTTTACAAAGAGAAAATAATTGGTATCTATATGTCCTCAACATACAATATTTAAAAAACCAAAATAGCCGACCGGTCTAGTACAGTTATTCCGAGTAGATGCCACCCCAGGGGTGACCAGCCACCGCTCCCATGTACTTATTAACTGTATTATTAAGTTCCTTTTAATGAAAAGTACCTTTCTCCAGGCATATGGTATTATTCATTTTAGCTTTCAATTCCTCCAGTGTTGGGGGATTACAGTCTAACCAGGGCAATTGTGAGAATTTCCTGGCCAGACGCAGTATTCTCAGAATGGCGGTAGTCACAGGGGATCTAAAATCTACCCCCACCCCCAGAAGGCCCAGTATGCACACCCTAGGATCAAGTTGTATGTGTATCCGAATACTCGTTTAATCAGGGAGGTCACCCGCACCCTGTACTGGCCTAACACATTCCCATAGCGTATGCATCAGATGGGCCCCATTCGTACCGCATCTCTGACAGGAGTCTTGAGTCCGAGCCCCAATTCTAAACAATATATTAGGTGTCTTCTATACCCTGTGGATAGGGAAAATTTGGGACATTCTTTGGGACTCAGATAGAGATAGTATAGGTGTTGTTTCTAGGATTTCATTCCATTGTTCTTCAGATATTGAGCCAGCACCCTCTTCCCACTTTGATCTGGCCAACATGGGATGCTTATCTAGATATATAATTGCCTTAAATTGTTTGTCATCCACTTCCGCCTGGATGTCCCCGAATCCCACAATCCACGGCACCACACCGGAAGTAGGCCGACCGCCATATTGGAATACCCAAGTGATGGGTATTCCAATATGGCACACGCTGGTAATTGGAATACCCAAGTGATGGTGGTACCAGGCCCTTCCACAGTACCACCAGCGGGACACTGCCGGGACCCCCCCGCCGGACCCACCGCTGCCTGCCCACACACCTCCATGCAGTCACAGCTGGCAGGAAAGCCCTCTTGTGGCGCTGCACGCCATCTTCAGCACAGGCCGCAAGCGGCGGTCTTTCCTGCCAGCTACCCGCCGCTGCCAGGACCCCCCGCCGCTGGACCCGCAGCTGCTAGCCACGGCGCCGGACCCGCCGCTGCCAGCCCACCATGTACAAACACACACACATACGTACTCACATATACACACATACACGTACTCACATCTCCAGCACAGGCCGCAAACCACCCTCTTTCCTGCCGGCTGTGACTGTACGGTAGTGGGAGGGCAGACAGCTGTGGGACACACAATGTAAGCACACACACACACACACACACACTTCCCTCCCGATGCGATAGCATCAGGCACACCTCTAGTCTAGATATAAGGGTAATAATATCTTGTAAATGGAGGAAATACGGCCCTTCGTATTAGTTGCTGTAGAGATTAAATCTAAGATATAGTGACTGGTGATATCAACCTTAGTAGTGTTAACTCGTGTCTGGAAGGCACGACGAAGCTGCAAATACTGATAGAAGGCTCGATGGAGAACGCCAAACCCAGAGCAAATCTGATCAAAACTTTGCATCTGTCACTTATTTGGTTCAATAGGAAAATCCCTCGGAGTTCCCATTCACCAAAGCCCTCTAGTTTAGCTATTTCACTTAGTTTAGAATTGTGCCACAGTGGGGAAGTCTGTAAATCCCTTGACACAAAAAAAACGTAATTCTGGCGGTTTTAAATTTTTTCTCGCTAGGCGGTTTAGTGATCAGGTTAATGCTTTTTTTTATTGATAGATCGGGCGATTCTGAACACGGCGATACCTAATATGTGTATGTGGGATTTTTTTTTTTTTTTTTTAACTGTTTTATTTTAATTGGGGTGAAAGGGGGGTGATTTGAACTTTTAGGTTTTTTATATTTTTTTATTTTTAAACATTTTTTTTTTTTTTTTGGTCATGCTTCAATAGCCTCCATAGGAGGCTAGAAGCATGCGCAACCCGATCGGCTCTGCTACATATGGGCGATGAGCAGATCGCCCATATGTAGCAGATTTACTGCTGTGCTTTCAGCGCCAACCACCGGGTGGCGCTGAAAGCCATATGCCTGGAACAACCATAGAGGTCTCATAGAGACCTCTGGTTGTCCAGGCAACATTATGCCAACCCCCGATCACATGACGGGGGTCAGTGATGAGGTCATTTCCGGCCCGGTGGCCGGAAATGCTATTTAAATGCCTGCTGTCAGCTTTGACAGCGGTATTTAACTAGTTAATAGGCGCGGGCGGACGGCGATTCCGCTCGTGCCTATTGCGGGCACATGTCAGCTGTTCATAACAGCTGACATGTTGCAGCTTTGAGGTGGGCTCACCGCCGGAGCCCTCATCAAAGCGGGGGACCTTACCGATGACGTACTATTACTTTATCGGTAAGGAAGGGGTTAATGGCGAACTGAAAACATGGTAACACATTGCAGCTTTTGAGACTCCTCAGGTCTCTTCATCAGGTAAAGACTAAGACAAAATCTGAAGAGTCACATATTTATACACAACACAGCACAAAAATAGCGTAATAGATAAGACAAGTGACGTGAAGCAGAATTGTCATTATGGGAGAGGGAGAAACATAAATATTGGAACAGTTCACAGATAAGGAGCGTGAAAGTTTTATTGCCCTCTGATTGGGGGCTGGATCTGTGTTGTGATGACCCCAGAAGGTCTTAGGAGCAAATTCCTTAATTGATATAAAATGACATACATTCATGGGACACATTCATTCCTGCACTGAGTGAGTAAAAAGTTTTCATGAATTTGTATTCCGAGACTACTCTGTCTCTATAAGACTTGAAGTTACCTTTTAATACAAGTAATTTAATGTCCATCATGCTATGACCGAGGATACAAAAATGTTTGCCACAGGTAGATCCATTCTTTTTTCATTTATTGCGTGACGATACAGTACATTACAGCAGTGATGGCGGTGTATCCTCGTGTTTGGGGGGGATTACGTATAGGACATTACAGCAGTGATGGCGGTGTATCCTCGTGTCAGGGGGGGGATTACGTATAGGACATTACAGTAGTGATGGCGGTGTATCCCCGTGTCTGGGGGGATTACGTATAGGACATTACAGCAGTGATGGCGGTGTATCCCCGTGTCTGGGGGGATTACGTGTAGGACATTACAGCAGTGACGGCGGTGTATCCTCGTGTCAGGGGGGGGGATTACGTATAGGACATTACAGCAGTGATGGCGGTGTATCCCCGTGTCTGGGGGGATTACGTATAGGACATTACAGCAGTGATGGCGGTGTATCCCCGTGTCTGGGGGGATTACGTGTAGGACATTACAGTAGTGATGGCGGTGTATCCTCGTGTCAGGGGGGGGGATTACGTATAGGACATTACAGCAGTGATGGCGGTGTATCTCCGTGTCTGGGGGGATTACGTATAGGACATTACAGTAGTGATGGCGGTGTATCCTCGTGTCTGGGGGGATTACGTATAGGACATTACAGTAGTGATGGCGGTGTATCCCCGTGTCTGGGGGGATTACGTATAGGACATTACAGTAGTGATGGCAGTGTATCCCCGTGTCTGGGAGGATTACGTATAGGACATTACAGTAGTGATGGCGGTGTATCCCCGTGTCTGGGGGGATTACGTATAGGACATTACAGTAGTGATGGCGGTGTATCCCCGTGTCTGGGAGGATTACGTATAGGACATTACAGTAGTGATGGCGGTGTATCCCCGTGTCTGGGAGGATCACGTATAGGACATTACAGTAGTGATGGCGGTGTATCCCCGTGTCTGGGGGGATTACGTATAGGACATTACAGTAGTGATGGCGGTGTATCCTCGTGTCTGGGAGGATTACGTATAGGACATTACAGTAGTGATGGCGGTGTATCCCCGTGTCTGGGAGGATCACGTATAGGACATTACAGTAGTGATGGCGGTGTATCCCCGTGTCTGGGGGGATTACGTATAGGACATTACAGTAGTGATGGCGGTGTATCCTCGTGTCAGGGGGGGGGATTACGTATAGGACATAGAATCATAGAATCATAGAATCATAGAATCGTAGAGTTGGAAGGGACCTCCTGGGCCATCTGGTCCAACCCCCTGCTCAAAGCAGGATTCGCTAAATCATCCCAGTTAGATGTCTGTCCAGCCTCTGTTTGAAGACTTCCATTGAAGGAGAACTCACCACTTCTCGTGGCAGCCTGTTCCACTCATTGATCACTCTAACTTTCAAAAAGTTTTTTCTAATATCTAATCTGTGTCTCCTCCCATTCAGCTTCATCCCATTGCTTCTAGTCTTTCCTTGTGCAAATGAGAATAAAGTTGATCCTTCTACAATGTGACAGCCCTTTAGATATTTGTAGACAGCTATTAAGTCTCCTCTCAGTCTTCTCTTTTGCAAACTAAACATTCCCAAATCCTGCAACCTTTCCTCATAAGACAGGGTTTGCAGACCGGTCACCATTCTGGTTGCTCTTTTCTGAACTTGCTCCAGTTTGTTGATGTCTTTTTTAAAATGTGGTGCCCAAAATTGGACACAATATTCTAGATGAGGTCTGACCAAAGAGGAGTAGAGGGAAATTATTACTTCACGTGATCTAGACTGTATGCTTCTGTTAATACATCCTAGAATTGCATTTGCCTTTTTTGCTGCTGCATCACACTGTTGACTCATATTCAGTCTGTGATCTATTAGTATACCCAAGTCTTTTTCACATGTGCTGTCACTTAGCCCTATTCCTCCCATTCTATATATGCTTTTTTCATTTTTATTGCCCAGATGTAGTACTTTGCATTTCTCCCTGTTAAAAACCATTCTGTTAGTTGCTGCCCACTTCTCCAGTTTATTTAAATCTTTTTGAATCCTCTCTCTCTCTTCTCTAGTATTAGCTATCCCTCCTAGCTTTGTGTCATCAGCAAATTTAATCAGTTTACCCTCAATTCCTTCATCTAAATCGTTGATAAAGATGTTGAACAATACAGGGCCCAGGACAGAGCCCTGTGGTACCCCACTTGAGACATTCTTCCAACTGGATGTGCAGCCATTTACGACCACTCTTTGGGTCCGATCACTAAGCCAGTTATGAATCCACCTAACAGTTGCCTTGTCCATTCCATACTTAGTCATTTTTTCAATAAGGATTGTATGAGAGACTTTGTCAAATGCTTTGCTGAAGTCAAGATATACTATATCTACAGCATTTCCTTGATCCACCCAATCAGTAATACCATCATAGAAGGAAATTAAATTAGTCTGACATGACTTATTAGTTAGAAACCCATGCTGACTCTGTTTAATCACTTCATTCTTATCCAGGTATTGACATACATGTTGTTTAATAATTTGTTCAAAGATCTTTCCTGGTATAGAAGTCAGACTCACCGGCCTATAGTTGCCTGGGTCCACCTTCTTCCCCTTTTTGAAGATAGGAACAACATTTGCTCTTCTCCAGTCTTCTGGCACTTCTCCTGTTCTCCAAGAATTTTCAAAGATTATGGAGAGGGGTTCAAAAATTTCTTCTGCTATCTCCTTCAGTACTCTGGGGTGTAATTCATCTGGACCTGGAGACTTGAATACATTTAGGTTAGCTAAGTGTTTCCTCACTATCTTTCTGTTTATAGATATCCTGGATTCTTCTATTCCCTTAATAGGACAGTGAATAACAGTTGATGTTACATTTCCTTTCTGAGAGAAAACAGATGCAAAATAGGAATTTAAAAGTTCAGCCTTCTCAGCATCCTGTCTTACCATTTCATCATTTTCATCCTGTAAAAATCCTATAGCATCTTTGACTTTTCTTTTACTTTTGACATATCCCCAAAATCCTTTATTATTGCTTTTGACATTTCTTGCAAGCCTCAATTCATTTTCAGCTTTAGCTAATCTGATTTGTGCCTTGCAGGTTCTGCAGACAGCATTATATTCTTCTTTAGATATGCCTCCTTCTTTCCATTTTATAAACATTTTTTGCTTCCTTTTTAGCATGTGCTTAAGTTCTGTGTTCATCCATCCTGGTTTCCTTAAATGCTTCCTATTCTTCCCTCTTTTCGGAATTGTTAACAACTGTGCTTTGAGAATTTCATTTTTCAAGATTTCCCATCCTTCCTGGACATTTTTGTCTTTAAGGATATCCAGCCATTGGATCCCTCCAATTCTCTTTCTGAATCCCTTAAAATCTGCCTTTCTGAAATCTAACCTTGACGTCTGAGTCTTCACAGGTCTTCCGCCTCTAGTTATCCAAAATTCTAAAATAGCATGGTCGCTACCTCCTAGGGTCCCAGCCGCTTTTACCTCCTCAACCATTTCCTCCCTGTTTATAAGGATTAGATCCAAGGTAGCAGTTCCCCTTGTTTTCTCCTTTACCTTTTGGAAGATAAAGTTGTCAGCAAGAGAGGATAAGAATTTCCTTGACCTGTTAGTTTTGCCTGAGAGAGATTCCCAACAAATGTCTGGATAGTTGAAGTCTCCCATGACAACTATGTCATATTTTTTGGAGAACTTGGCCATTTGATGCATAAAGAGTTCATCCATATCTTCAGCTTGCACAGGCAGCCTGTAGTAAATGCCTACAATGGTGTCCTTTCCATTGTTCTGTCCTTGTATTCTTACCCAAACAGTTTCCACAGAACTCCCAGTCTCTGAAGCTTCAATCTCTGTGCAGATATACGCGTTTCTAACATACAATGCGACACCCCCTCCTCGTTTATCAAGTCTGTTTCTTGCAAATAAGTTGTATCCTTCTAGTCTTGTATTCCAATCATGTGTATTGTCCCACCAAGTTTCAGTGATTCCAATGACATCATATTTCTTTTCCTGTGTTAGTAGTTCCAATTCTCCTTGTTTGTTGCCCATGCTTTGTGCATTAGTATAGAAACATTTTAGTTTGTGATTGGTTTCTCTTTCTCCAATATTTTTTTTAATTAGATTCTTTCGTCTTTGTTCTTCCTTTCCACTTCTAATAGCAGAGTTCTCAGTAGCATTTGTCAGGTGTATGGCTTTTTCTGGTCTTTTGCTTCCCTTCCCATGTTGTTCTAGTTTAAAGCTCTCCTTACAAGTGTAGCAAGGCGACTTCCAAATACCTGCTTTCCAGTCTTCGTAAGGTGCACCCCATCTCTAGCAAGTAGTCCATCGTATAAGTAGTTCACTCCGTGATCCAGAAATCCAAATCGTTGCTGACGGCACCATCGACGTAGCCAGTTGTTCACCTGCAGAATCTTATTCCACCTCCTTGTTCCATGGCCATCCACTGGGAGGATGGAAGAGAAGACCACCTGCGCTCCCAGTTCTTTCACTTTCTTGCCTAAGTCTTCAAAGTCTCTGCAGATGGTTTCCAGGTCGTTTCTTGCGGTGTCATTTGTCCCCACATGTAGTAGCAGGAATGGGTAGTCATCTGTAGGTCTGAAGAGTCCTGATATCCTGTCAGACACATCTTTAATTTTTGCACCTGGAGTAGTGATGGCGGTGTATCTCCGTGTCTGGGAGGATTACGTATAGGACATTACAGCAGTGATGGCGGTGTATCTCCGTGTCTGGGGGGATTACGTATAGGACATTACAGTAGTGATGGCGGTGTATCCTCGTGTCTGGGAGGATCACGTATAGGACATTACAGTAGTGACGGCGGTGTATCCTCGTGTCTGGGGGGATCACGTATAGGACATTACAGTAGTGATGGCGGTGTATCCTCGTGTCTGGGGGGATCACGTATAGGACATTACAGTAGTGATGGCGGTGTATCCCCGTGTCTGGGAGGATTACGTATAGGACATTACAGTAGTGATGGCGGTGTATCCTCGTGTCTGGGGGGATCACGTATAGGACATTACAGTAGTGATGGCGGTGTATCCCCGTGTCTGGGGGGATTACGTATAGGACATTACAGTAGTGATGGCGGTGTATCCTCGTGTCTGGGGGGATTACGTATAGGACATTACAGTAGTGATGGCGGTGTATCCTCGTGTCTGGGGGGATCACGTATAGGACATTACAGTAGTGATGGCGGTGTATCCCCGTGTCTGGGAGGATTACGTATAGGACATTACAGTAGTGATGGCGGTGTATCCTCGTGTCTGGGGGGATCACGTATAGGACATTACAGTAGTGATGGGGGTGTATCCTCGTGTCTGGGGGGATCACGTATAGGACATTACAGTAGTGATGGCGGTGTATCCCCGTGTCTGGGAGGATTACGTATAGGACATTACAGTAGTGATGGCGGTGTACCATCCCCAGAGGAGACAAGGGGGCGGTCCCTCCATCCCCAGAGGAGACAAGGGGGCGGTCCCTCCATCCCCAGAGGAGGCAAGGGGGCGGTCCCTCCATCCCCAGAGGAGGCAAGGGGGCGGTCCCTCCATCCCCAGAGGAGGCAAGGGGGCGGTCCCTCCATCCCCAGAGGAGGCAAGGGGGCGGTCCCTCCATCCCCAGAGGAGGCAAGGGGGCGGTCCCCACATCCCCAGAGGAGACAAGGGGGCGGTCCTTCCGTGCTGACAGTGTGCGGCCGCGGGGAGGACACAGAGGCTGCAGGGAGTGAGCAGAACACCGGCAGCTCTGTCACTAGGAGAGAGGCAGCCATGACTGCACAGACTGTGTGAGAGCTGCGCCCGAGTCCTGGCCGCTGTCACCTCACCTGACACCGCAGAGAGCCGCAGCCGGGGGAAGACGTCCTGGGGGCGGCGGGTAGCAGACAGTGTGGGCTCCTTCTTCCGGGTGTGACGTCATTTCCGGGGGCGTGTCCTCCCGGGAGGGGGCGTGCTCTGGCAGGGAAGCCTCCATTACACGGGTGTCTCTGGCAGTAGTGACAGGGTGGGGGCTTCTTCCGTGTTCGGGTGATGGGGCTGATACTGGGGGCTTCTAGTGGGGTTTGGGTCATCTGGGTAATATGAGGCGGCAGCTCCGGTAATATGAGGCGGCAGCTCCGGTAATGTGAGGCGGCAGCTCCGGTAATATGAGGCGGCTGCTCCGGTAATATGAGGCGGCAGCTCCGGTAATATGAGGCGGCAGCTCCGGTAATATGAGGCGGCAGCTCCGGTAATATGAGGCGGCAGCTCCGGTAATATGAGGCGGCTGCTCCGGTAATATGAGGCGGCAGCTCCGGTAATATGAGGCGGCAGCTCCGGTAATATGAGGCGGCAGCTCCGGTAATATGAGGCGGCAGCACCGGTAATATGAGGCGGCAGCTCCGGTGATGGTGAGGCGGCAGCTCCGGTAATATGAGGCGGCAGCTCTGGCGGTGGTGAGGCGGCAGAATGGTTATTGCAGGCTGTAGGCTTTCCTGAAGAGATGGGTTTTCAGGTTCCGTCTGAAGGATCTGAGGGTGGTGGATAATCGGACGTGTTGAGGCATGGAATTCCAGAGGATGGGGGATATTTGGGAGAAGTCTTGGAGGCGGTTGTGTGAGGAGCGAATAAGTGTGGAGGAGAGTAGGAGGTCTTGGGAGGACCGGAGATTACATGAGGGAAGGTATCGGGAGATTAGTTCAGAGATATAGGGAGGGGACAGGTTGTGGATGGCTCTGTAGGTCAGTGTCAGTAGTTTGAACTGGATTCGTTGGGGAATTGGGAGCCAATGGAGGATTTACACAGGGGAGAGACGGGGGAGGAGAGAGGTGGATTAGTCGGGCAGCAGAATTGAGGACAGACTGGAGTGGTGCAGGAGAGTTAGCAGGGAGGCCACAGAGGAGAGTGTTGCAGTAGTCAAGGCGGGAGATGATGGCGTGTACAAGAGTTTTAGTTGATTGAGGGCTGAGGAAGGGACGGATTCTGGAAATAGGAGTTAGATGACAGATGGGAGGAAAGTTGAGCATGGACATGCTGCTCAAGGAGTTTGGAAGCAAACAGGAGTAGTGATATTGGGCGATAGCTGGGGATAGCAGTTGTGTCCAGGTTTGTTTGAGGATGGGTGTGATGGTGGCATGTTTGAAGGCAGAATGGAAGGTACTAGAAGATAGGGTTAATAGTTCAGATATCACCGGTCAGACGGAAAGGGGTTAATGGTGCTGTCATAAACAGAGGAGGTGTAGTTACTCCCAGTTGTCAGGGATTTATTATGTCCCACTTTCCAGTTCTGGGCTAGGAACTTGCAGCTCTCTGGCGCCTCCCTAACCCTCAGGTCAGTCAGGGAACTGCACCTAGGATAAGTAGTCACCAGAAAGGCTGCCTTGCTGTGTACTGGCTATTGGGCGCTCTGCAGTGAGGGCCGTATGTATATCCCTAGTCTCAGGGAGGAAATACACACACAAACCTCTGTTTTCCATCACTTCCTGGGTCTCTCAGCACCCCAGAACATTTTGCTGCCACCTGCTTCTCTTTCTACATTAAAATCAGTATTGGGTCAGGAGCCAATCCACATGGTAGCGTAGTTTTAGGGTATGTGCACACATTGCGGATTTAATTGCAGATTCGCAGCGTTATTTGCCTTGTGGAATTGCATCAAGTGTAGTGCACAACCAATGTATGTCTATGGGAACCGCAGACTTGATGTGCACATGCTGGGGAAAAATCCGCACAGAAACGCAGCTTTTTCTCCGCAGCATGTCATTTCTTTTGTGCGGATCTGCAGCATTTCTGCATCCATTGACTTTCATTGTGTCAGGCCAATCCGCAGCAAAACCTCAGATGTTAAAAAGATCTGTGCATTTGCTGCGGATGTGCCTGCATATGGGTATGGGACTATGAGATGAATGATCCCTGATCCTAACTACACAACTAGCAGCAGCCGTGGAGCGTACCTACGAGGAACCAAGACACCTCGTCGCTGCCGGAGGACTAAATAAGCCTAAAGCAAGAAAAGGGAAAACTAACTGCCCCAGAGCAGACCCCAAAGGAATAGACAGCCCCCACACATGTATTGACGGTGAAACAAGATGAAAACACAAACACAGGTAGGAAAATAGGCTAAGCAAACGATGGGGCCCAAACTAACTAGAAAGGAGAGGAAAGGAAAGACGTCTGTATTCTGCCCAAAACCCTACAAAATAATGTCCAACACTTCTGATAACAAAATTAACCCTGAAGTCACTAGACTTCTCCCACTATATCAGCACTCTGAAATATTCTGAGACAGAGCAAAAAGAGGCCAATCTAATAAGGGACAAGAAGTAAATTGGCAAATACAGATAAATAAGAGTGGAAATTCAGCACAGTCCCAGCCGGGGCTGGCTGACCACACAAAAACTGAATAAAACAACAAAATCAAGTGTGAACATTAGCAGAGAAACTTAGCTTGAGCTGACTGGAACAGAGCTGAGAACCAAGACCTGACAAGCAGAAGGAATCACCAGCACCAGAGTAGGGCGTCGGCTGTCTTAAATTCAATCTGAGATTCCTGAGGTCCAATCGTCATCCTCATTATCAGGTGGCAGATCTCTACTGATTAAGGAATCACCAGCACCAGAGTAGGGCGTCGGCTGTCTTAAATTCAATCTGAGATTCCTGAGGTCCAGTCGTCATCCTCATTATCAGGTGGCAGATCTCTACTGATTAAATCAGCCTCACTACCTCCTGTTACCACCAGAGGGAGCCTGACTGGTAGACCAGAAAATGAACTCACAACAGACCACTGCACACCCGACAATTCCGTGTCTTCCCTCAAACTGCCTGCCCGTGTATCCTCCCACAAATGCAGGGTGGCGTTCCACCTTGTTGCAACGTCTATGATTAGGCAGTGCTTGGGGAGGTGGAGCAATCGCTGCAGCTTCTGCATATGACTGGAGTGTACGGGCAAGCGACGGATGTGCGAGCACAGTCTTCGCACCTTATGGAGCAGTGATGTTAACTCCGGATAATTATTAAGGAAGCACTGCAGCACCAGGTTCAAAGTGTGAGCCAAGCAAGGTATGTGTGTGAGTTTTGCACGGGCTATGGCTGCCACAAAATTACGGCCGTTATCACTGACTACCTTGCCTGGCTCAAGATGTAGACTGCCGAACCATGACTCAGTTTGTCGCTGCCAGTACCTCCGCGGTGTGTCTGTTGTCACCCAAAGACATAATCTTTAACACAGCCTGCTGGCGCTTACCACTAGCTGTTCGATAGTGGGACACCTCATGTGCAACACTGCCAGCTGCGGATGGAGTGCTCGTGCGACTGCACTCTGTGGATAAGCTTTTGCCTATGGAGGAGGAGGGTCGAAAGCCTACAGCCAACTGTCCTAAACCGTTGGCTAGGCAGCACTGTTCCACCGCCACTGTCCCCTGTGGAGCCTGCATCCACCACATTAACCCAGTGCGCAGTGATGGACAAGTAACGGCCCTTGCCATGCCTACTAGACCATGCATCTGTTGTGAGGTGCACCTTTCCACTCACTGATTGCTTGAGTGCATGGACAATGCGGTCTTTCACATGCAGGTGGAGGGCTGGGATGGCTTTTCGAGAAAAGTAGTGCCGACTGGGTAGGTCATAGCGTGGGACTGCGCAGGCCATGAGTTCGCGGAAAGCTTCGCTTTCTACCAAACGGAAGGGCATCATCTCTAATGAGATTTGTTTTGCAATGTAGGCGTTCAAACACAGTGCACGCGGATGAGAGGATGAGTACTTTCTGGTCCTACTCAGAGCGTCTGGTAGGGTGAGCTGGACTGGAGAGCTGCATATGGGGGAAGTAGCGGTGGGCTGGACGGAGTGAGAGGGGGTTGGTGATGGTATTGATGGTGATGGCCTATATTCAGTGTTGTGTTACAAAACCATTGTGATTCCCTGAGTGCTTTGGCCTTGCGACGACACCTCAACATTTAGTCCTGGTGGTGTGCTGAACGGTGGCAGTGGTCTTACAGTGGGGGTAGCGATGGAGCGTTGTTGGCTACCTTCAGTCGGAGCAGGTGCACATGTGCTACCTGAGGTTTTGTAGTCTGTCCACGCTTGCAAGTGCATGTTGATTAAATGTCTAAGCATGCAACTGGTATTCAAATTTCTGAGTTGTTTACCTCGGCTAAAGGTACTTCACACTTCTTACAGGTAACCTTTGTCCAAAATCCTACTGATGAGGCAAAGAAGTGCCACACTGCACTCTTCCTACTATGGTATACATTTTCTGGCCTTGCGCGCTGTGCTAAGTTGACCGTTTGGCCAAGCTGTCCTGCAACTCTTTTAGTTTTTGGTCCACGTTTTTAGACAGCTACGGGCCTGCCAGATAACCGCTGCTGCGATGTCAATGCCTGCTGCGGATCCTTCTCCTTATCTGAACTATTGCCAGCGCCACCCTCCTCCCCATATGGATGCCAATCCGGGTCAAGAACTGGGTCATCCATCACCTCCTCTTCAAAGTCATCTGCACCTTTCTCTTTACCTTCCTCTGTGTCACTGTGTAAGGTGGTATAGTATGCAGGAAGGGGCACCTGAGTTTCATCAGGGTCAGATTCTGGCTCAGTAGACTGCGAGGGCAATGTAGTGCTCTGGGTCAATGTACCAGCAGAATCATCTAGCAGTGGCTGTGCATCAGTGCACTCCATGTCAGGTTCATCTTGGATTGGGGAATTCAGGATTTGACTGGATAACCCAGGCATGGTATGTGAAAAGAGCTCCATGGAGTAATCTGAAGTATAGGCTGCCGCATCCTTCACTTTTGGTGGGGGTGAAGGACACAAGGAAAGGTGTTTTTCCTGACCAGAACCCTGCACTGACGACTCCGTGCTTGCAGCTTTTGAACATTCAGAAGAGGAGGCAATAGAGCTGGTGGCTGTTTCGGCAATGTACGCTAAAACCTGTTCCTGATGCTCTGGCTTTAAAAGCGGTTTTCCTACTCCAAGAAAAGGGAACCTTACTGGCCTTCTTGGGCCAGACGATGACGCAGGCTCCACACTTCCTGCCTTAGCTGCTATTGTGCTTTTGCCAGAACCTGCCGATGCACCACCACCATCAGTACCAGCTGCTCCCCTCCTGCCCACGTCCGTGGCCTCTTCCACTATACTTCCTCATGTTTAGGAAAATGTACCAAAAATACCAGCAGAGAGATGGTACTGTATGAGGAGCGTCCAGCTGTGTAAGGTGTATTAAAAAAATTAAATCTACGTATATATTTTGTTAGTCACTGACGCTCTCCCAGTATGTATTTGACCATAATCCAACAAGCAGATATACGGAACTGTATCAGAAGTGTACAGCTGTATATGCTTTCTGTGTAGCTAACAATCTCCGTATATGTATTTACGGAGTGTCACACAGACGCTGGTTCTGTATAGATGTGACTAATGCGAACGGCAGATATACAATACTGTTTGAAAATCGGACAGCTCTATACGGTGTCTGTATGGAAAATTGTCAGTCTCCGTCTATTTTTATACAGAGTGACACACGCTGTCTCTGTATAGTTTTGAGCGTAATCAAACAGCATATATACGAAACTGTTTGAAAAGTGGACAGCTCTATAAGATGTAGGTCTGGAAAAAAGGAAAATCTCGGCTTGTTTTTCCAGAGTCACACACAGCTTGTATTTGTCCTTGATACCAGCCAGTACACGGTAGTGTGTGAGGAGCGTACACCGCTATACGGTGTCTGTATGGAAAATTGTCAATCTCCGTCTATTTTTATACGGAATGACACGCTGTCTCTGTATAGTTTTGACTGTAATTAAACAGCAAATATACGAAACTGTTTGAAAAGCGGACAGCTCGAGAAGGTGTAGGTCTGGAAAAATGGAAAATCTCGGCTTATTTTTCCAGAGTCACACACAGATAGCTTGTATTTGTCCGTGATACAAGGCGGTACACGGTAGTGTGTGAGGAGTGTACACCGCTATACGGTGTCTGTATGGAAAATTGTCAATTTCCCTCTATTTTTATACGGCGTGACACATGCTGTCTCTATAGTTTTGAACGTTATGATACGAAACTGAAAAGCGGACAGCTCTATAAGGTGTAGCTCTGGAAAAAATGGAAAATCTCCTCGGCTTGTTTTTCCAGAGTCACACACAGCTTCTATTTGTCCGTGATACAAGGCGGTACACGGTAGTGCGTGAGGAGCGTACACTGCTATATAGTGTCTGTATGGAAAATTGTCAATCTCAGTCTATTTTTATACGGAGTGACACACGCTGTCTCTGTATAGTTTTGACCGTGATCAAACAGCAGATATACGTAACTGAAAAGCGGACAGCTCTATAAGGTGTAGGTCTGGAAAAATGGAAAAACTCCACGGCTTGTTTATCCAGAGTCACACCCTGATAGCTTCTATTTGTCCGTGATACCAGCCAGTACACGGTAGTGTGTGAGGAGCGTACACCGCTATACGGTGTGTGAAAAAATGAACGCTCGGTAACTCACCAGAACAAAATAATAAAAGTTGGAGTGCTTTGAAAAAAGCAGTTTGAACAGCAGTGTGCACACAGCAATGCAGCTATCAGGTAGCCTTAAAAAGCAGCCTAATCACCACCAGCGCTGCTGCACACAACAAAAATCCTCCCCTTTCACTGCACACTAACTGTACAATGAAAAGCACTATCAGCAGAAGCAATTTTTTTTTCTTCTTCCCCGCCTCTCCCTTATTCAGAATCAGCAGCAGCACCTTTCCCTATTCTAAGATCGGCAGAAGATGGCGGTCGGCGGTCACGGCCTGTTATAGCCACTGTGACGCCACACAAAGCCAGTCAATCACTTCAATGCCCTTCTCTAAGATGGTGGTGGCCGCTGCCCATGTCATCACGTTGCCCACAGTGTGCGTCCTCCATCATTGGCTGAGAAAAGGCGCTGGAAGCATTATTTGAAATGCGACTTTGACGCTCTGATCGGCGACCTCATGGCCGACCTCACGCTATGGTCGAGTTTCGATCGGCGAAACCCGACTTTAGCTAAAGTCGGCGATTTTTTAATTTGACCGACCCGTTTCGCTCAGCTCTAATGTTTACCATCAGCTGCTCCTATGCAGTTTGGGGAATTGGCCACAGACTGAAAGCCTGCTGCGATCTGCAGCCAAGTCTCCTCGGTTGGGGAAGGCATCACGATGGGCTGCAACTTCTGCCAGATGACGGTACATGTGCACCTCACAATTTGAGAGATGGTGGATTTGCCAAGTCTTCATTAGAGGTGTAAGTATGTATAGATTTCTCCTGTGGCCAAAAATCTGCAAAGGAAAAGAAAAGTTGATTAGAAATGTGACCCTAAGGGAACCTGTCAGTAGTTATGGCTGCTATAAGATTTGGCCACCGCCTTTCTTGGTTTTTCTACAGCGTTATCGAATGCTGTCGTTTAGTCCCCAGTCCAACAGGAACGATAACAAAAATAATTTTAGGCCAACTTACCTGCAGGGGCCGGTCCAGTCAGATGGGTGTTGCAGATCATTGTCCAGTGCCTCAGCGACGCCCTCCTGCTATGTTCATCGCTCTACTGTGCAGCCGTACTTATCTTCCTTGTTCAAGGGCAGAGCAAATTCATGCATGGCGCAGGGAAACGTCAGAGTCCCAGCGCATGCGCACCTCAGTAATTTGCTCTATCCTCAGCAGGGCAGAAAACTACGCATGCACATTAGAACAATGAAGCAAGCAGGTGGGTGATGTCGCAAGAACATAGGAGGCGCCGGACCCAGACCTGCGACACCCATCCGACCGTACGGCCCCACAGGTAAATATAATAAGTTATTTATCTTATCTTGCTTGTTGGACCAGGGGGGGTTAAAGAATTTATTTATACAATGCAGTAGATACGCCCGGTGTCCGCATCTTACAGCGGCCAAAAATGCTGACAGGTTCCCTTTAACACGTCACGATATTGACGGTAATGGAAAAATCCTTACCAGATATATACTGTATGTGTACGGGTGTGTAATACATGCGCCAGACATGTAGCAACTGTGTGCTGCACATGTGCCGCATTATTAACACACGGCTGGCCACCGTAGAAGAAAAGCTGCACGCGCTGTTCACCGGCAGCAGGTGCAAAAGACGTCTCATTATAACCTGTTTGCGCCAATCGCCGGCTAAGCCAGGGAGAATAAGGAGAGCATCTTCAGCACCTGCCGCCGGGGAACAGCGCTTACTGTGGCACTTTTTCAGTGGCACCAATGTGTGTCACATGGAGGGCATCCGTGTGTTCTCCGTGTGCATGTGTGTGTGACGGTTTGTGGACCGTGCTGCCGTTAAAAAAAAAAATGGACACACATACACACGGTCCATGAAACCACGCTGACATGTGCATAGACCCAATTATTTGAATGGGTCTTCGTGTGTCAGTGTCTCCAGGACATGTGAAAACTGTCACCACACATACCGGAGACACTGACGTGTGAAAGGAGCCTTATGACTTACAAACCAAAAAATAAAATGATACCGCAAGGTGATGAGCAGCCTTTCCTCAGCAGAGATGGACTTCATCATCACTGTGTCCATATACGTAAGCTCTGCTCCCAGTATGGTCAGAAGCCGGTCAAATGCCGGGATGGTGAGCTGGCAAAAGGACACAAATTTCTCGGGATATCTGAAAAAAAGGAGTAGGTTAGGTCATATATGGATTATTTTACTGGAACACATTTTACATATGAAATTCTCTTTACTTATGGTTAACTTCCCTCAAATCTTGGTATAGCATGCGAAAGTGACCCTTTCCAGTCCGTTCGGCAGCAATGGGGTGGACCCACATTCTTGTTCTCTTTCTGGGCTGCAAATAAGATAAAAATATGGGTTAGTGCACAACACACGGAAAAGATAAACATGTAAATATTATTTTACACATAGTGTAGCTTACCTGCGCTCTTTACTGATTCACCATTTCGAGCAATACTCCCAACATCAGGAGGCATTGTGGCCTGCGTAGCTGTAAATTAATTTCACCAAGCTCTTCGCCATGCTGTGGGCTCTGTTGTTCGCTCCGCTCTAAATTTGCACGGTTTCCATTCATGATGATGAACAAAGTGTGCTATGAGACTTTCCAAAATGGAGATTCAGAAGAGGTTGGACTAGGAAATGACATCACATTTTTTTTTCCTTTTTGAAGTTTATGCTCTATATTTAACTTTACAAAAACGCTGACAAATCCATGTAATAAGTAAGATATGTCTGTAAGGTATGACTTGCGGAACCTTTCAGTATCTTCCATTCTCTGAGACTTTGCCTGTCAAATAGCTGCAAACCCCCCCCTTCCTCACCCACAACTCTGTGAAATCTGAGATCCCAGGGAAGATTCTTTGCCCTTTCCTCCCCTCCCTGCACAGGCAGGGGAAACAATTTATTTGTCCTGGCCATGAGGCCAATTCAGTTATGGGGAATATTAAAAGAAGCCCTAGCATGCACTCCGTTCGTGGCAGAAAAATGAAACGGACATTTCTGTGATATGTGCTGACCCGGCTTCACTACGGTGGCTCTTGCGAAGTTCTAACCCCAGCAGAAATGGAGAACTGGATTTCTCTGTTACAGTGTAACATAACTACTGCATGTTTGGTTTTGAAATATTGTATTCAGCCAGCTAAAAAGGATACCATGTGCGAGTTTATACGAGGTACCCTCTACAAGATAGTTATAAGTTTTGTACTTGGCTTATAACTCCAAGAGTAGGGGGCTGACCCTCTCCAGACGGCCCCTTTCGTGATGTCATAAACCAAAAACTATAAGGCATTCCATCCCAAAATTATTCAGATGAGCTGGAGGTTTTGATGCCAAAAGGACCCCCCAGATGCAGGGTGACGTGTGGCCCCGCCTCTTCCCCACATGGTAGCCTACAGACCATCTAAGCAACTGTAAGTTTAATTTCTGCTGTTAATCCCATTTATTTTATATTTGCATTGTACATATCTAATGTCTCAACTTTGTAACATCTTTTATCTGTGTAATCACTGCCCACCTTTTTTGGGAATAAATTATAAAATGTATTAGTCTGTCTTCATGCTCTAAGAACGAACATATACGTGCCTTTAAGATAATTATGCTACTGATTGGGTTGGCTTTGAACCCCTCTATTAAGTCTATAACTGAAGCAGAGAAATCTGGAGCTGGTGGCGGTGTGGTGTGTCTTGGTTGGTTGGGCTAGCTGGCAGTGACGGAAGGGTTTTATACGCTGATTGGGTGGCTGCAGCCAAAGCATTAATAATTCCCTCACTGCAGCGGTCAAATCGCCCGTGCACAACAAGCAGCCCGTCCGGTGTCTAATTATCCTAGGTGTAGTTCCCTGACCTGAGGGTAAGGGGGGTGCCGGAGAGCTGCGAGTTCCAAAGCGGAACTGAAAAGTGGGATATCCATAATTCCCTGCAGTTCGTGGAAGATTGTTAGCAGTGCTGGGGACTAGTGATTGGAAATCTAGTTCATTTTGGTGATTAGTTCACCATGAACTATTTCACTGAAAAGATTAGTTCATTTAGTTCAGTATTTCTCTGGATTCTGCAGAGAGGATATTGATCAGTTCTAGTTCGTTACACAGAAGCTGTGGCTCCTAGGATGAGTTATAGTTTTGTTAAAATGATCAGAAATAGTTAATCCATCTGATCATAAACTCTTGTTAAAGGGGTACTCCGTCTGGAGAAAAAAATTCAAAAGTTATTTATTCAAGTTAGTAATCTTTTTTTTTTTTATTTTTTAAATATTCAAGCCTCCCAGTACTTATCAGCTGCTGTATATCCCACAGAATGTCATGCATCTTGTGACCTATGAACTGCTGAGCTAAATGTTCTAGTGAGAATGACTCAGGACAGCCTAGTTCAATCTGATGCATCTCACTGAGCCCAGCAGTGCCACCTGTGGTAGTGTAGAGTACTGACTCCTAATAATTGTGTATGAGGGAGCTGAGAAGCAGTTCAGCATCCACCATTGTGAGAACAGAACAGGAGCCAGTGGTAAAGATTTTAGCAAGACTGATCTTCTAGGCTACAGGAGGCTGATCCTCTACAGGAGGCTGATCTTATCACAAAGACAGGTGAGGGGCATGAACCACACACAGAAACACTCATACACGCTCATATGAGCTGTGTCTGTCTACTGTGCAATTTCAGTTTTTATTAATAACTAACTGAAGAGCCCAGCGCTGCCCGGGCATAGTAACTAACTGTGTTTAGTTATAGCAAATTATAATTATCCTCCATCCCATAGTCCCGTGCCCATATACCCATCATACATATCCACCATCCCATAGGCCCGTGCCCATATACCCATCATACATATCCTCCATCCCATAGTCCCATGCCCATATACCCATCACACATCCTCCATCCCCTAGTCCCATGCCCATATACCCATCATAATGTCCATCCCATAGTCCCGTGCCCATATACCCATCACACATCCTCCAATAGTCCCATGCCCATATACCCATCATGCATATCCTCCATCCCATAGTCCAGTGCCCATATACCCATCACAGATCCTCCATCCCATAGTCCCGTGCCCATATACCCATCATGCATATCCTCCATCCCATAGTCCCATGCCCATATACCCATCATGCATGTCCTCCATCCCATAGTCCAGTGTCCATATACCCATCATGCATATCCACCATCCCATAGTCCCATGCCCATATACCCGTCATACATATCCTCCATCCCATAGTCCAGTGCCCATATACCCATCATACATATCCTCCATCCCATAGTCCCGTGCCCATATACCCATCATACATATCCTCCATCCCATAGTCCCGTGCCCATATACCCATCATACATATCCTCCATCCCATAGTCCCGTGCCCATATACCCATCACACATCCTCCATCCCATAGTCCCGTGCCCATATACCCGTCATATATATCCTCCATCCCATAGTCCAGTGCCCATATACCCATCACACACCCTCCATCCCATAGTCAACCATTATGACCTCATAATGAGCGGCGGGGCTTGCAACCTATGATGACATTAGCGTCGCCATGGCAACCATTGTGACATCATAATGTGGGTCGGGGCTTGATGCGCACACACTGTTTCCCCATTATGTAGATAAGGGTATTATGACATCATAATGAGGGGCGGGGCTTGATAACTAAGATAAGCCCCCCTACGCCTGTGATAGCCATGTGTCGGCAGTGCGTCGCATCCCCCCGTCCGTGACATATTGGTGTCAGTGGGTGGGATCGTGGCATATTGGTGGCAGCGGTGGGATAATCATAGAGCATTAGTGATCTGGTTTGAGCAATCATTCCTCTCACTAAAAACCTGCACAGTTCCTGCGGGAATCCTGCGTCATAAGTTTTGGAGAACATACTCAGTGTTTACTAGTCCTGAGACAACTGTGTGTACTTGCAAGTATCCCCTCCCTTCTCTTTGTTTTTCTATCCTATCTTTTATTTGGCAACCATGGCTACGATGGTAGCAGAGTGGTAAAAACAGCATAACAAGGACGTTCTTATTGGCCTTTGCGGGTTGTGGCGGATCGACACCACAAACAAAAACAAAGCCCAACTGATCGCAGCTCTGGTGCAATGGGAAAATGCCCAGAGCCCAGTGGACGCAGAAGCTGGCCCAGTGACAATGGGACTGCAGCAGAAGCTCCACTCCTGAGCGCTGGCCCCACATACAATCTGGACAGATTGGACCCCTACCTGCAAGCGGCCTTGGATGAACTCCCTGCCGAAGACAGTGAAGGGCGGGTGAGGCTGATCCAGCTATATCGGCAGGAGGCCCAGAGAGCTGAAAGAGAGGCTGAGAGAGCCAAGCGCCAAGCCCAGTGAGGCCCAGCAGCGGGAGGCCCAAGCTCAGAGAGACTGCGAACTGGAGGTACTCCGGCAGGGGGAGTACTCCCCACAGCCTGGAAGAGTGAGCCCCACAGCACCCAGAGTCCTAAACCCCAGCCAGAGCATTTTCCCGTGATGGAAAAAGAACGGGGACTTGGACACGTTTCTGCGGGCCTTTGAGAAAGCCTGCAGACTGTACCAGCTGCCTACGGACCAATGGATAAGGTACTTGACCCCAGGGCTAAAAGGCAAAGCCCTGGAGGCATTTGTTTCTCTCCAGCCAGAAGATAACAACTATGACGCCAAAAAGCAGGCTCTGATCACCAAGTACCGGCTGACACCTGAGGTGTACCGAAAGAAGTTCCGGAACCTCCAACGTGGCCCACACGATAGTTATAGCGATGTGGTGCAAGGACTCAGGACCCACTTTGACCAGTGGATCCATAGACTGTCAGTTGATTCCTTTGACCTGCTATGGGACCTGATGATTGAAGACCAGTTCCTGCATCTTTGCCCAGCTGAGGTCCGACAGTTCATCTTGGACCGAGAACCAACGAATGCAGACAAAGCTGCACAGATTGCCAACAACTATGAGGCCAACCGGAGGCCAGGGACATGGAGGCCAGTCACCGCCAGCTGGAGAGCAGGTAAGCCTGCAACCAACCCCATTGCCACTACCAGCCGTCCCTCCCTCCGGAGGCCCTGTCCCTGTTGCCAAAACAAGGCCTACTACTGACATTTGCCAGTGTTACAACTGCAAACGGACTGGTCATATCAGTGTCACCTGTCCAGAAAAGCAGAAGACCCCCCCCCAGCCTTGGCCTCTGGGCCCAACGCCTCTGTTCTTTTGGTGGGAGGTGTGGTGGGGAGGATTGACAACAACGTTCAACCCGTCCAAGTGGGGGCCCATTTTGCTACAGGCCTCAAGGACTCTGGGGCTGAACGAACTCTCATCCGTCCTGGACTGGTGGCCCCTGAAGAGCTTATTGAGGGGAGAACCCTGACTTTCACCGGGATCGGGAGTACCCACTGTCCCTTGCCAGTGGCCCAGGTATTTCTTGATTGGGGTGCTGGGAGCGGGGTGAGGGAAGTGGGAGTGTCCGAAAACCTGCCCACTAATGTTTTCGTGGATACTGACTTGGGGAGGATGGTTGCATACTACATCCCTGACACCCCTCCCCAATCTGATAATAAGGGTAACCTTAACCCCGATGATGATGATGATGACGGGAAACTGAATGTGTTACCTGCTAATGCCTTGATGAGTAATGATGCAACTAATAACCATTCTCTCCCCAGGAATGATGGTGATGTAAATTTACCAAAGAAATCTGATAACCATTCTTTTCCTAGGAATGATGATGATGATGTATCTGTGCCGACTGAACCTGTTAACCATTTCTTTGAAGCGGTAGATGTGTCCACAGGTACCGAAGTGCTCAGTCCCGTCACTCTGTGGAGTGAGACGGCTGAGGAACCCCTAACAGGAGCAAGCAATGGTGCTGAAGTAAATGGGGAGATGCATGGGAACCGTGAGGAAGGTGATGCCATGCAACTGACCAGTGCCACCGAGGAAGGTAACTGGCCCATAAGTAGCACTGCTCCTGAAGTGTAGGGGGTGGATGGGGAGGTAGAGTCCATAGCAGCGCCGGCTGGTGGGTCTGTAGATATCCCCGGGGAAACAGCATACATAAAAGCTGTCACACATCGTCATAGTGCCCAGATCGCAGGTAGTGCCCTGTCTTCGGGACCCTCTTCTGCTACAAGAGAGAATGACTTCAGATTCCTTAGGATAGATTCATGGACTTCATTGCGCTGCTAGACAAATTCACTAATCCAGGTTGTGAGAAAGATTAACTGTTTATTTATTAGGGAAATAAACAGTTAATCTTTCTCACAAACTGGATTAGTGAATTTGTCTAGCAGCGCACTGAAGTCCATGAATCTATCCTAAGGAATCTGAAGTTTTACGGTCACAGAGCTGACCTTTGGACGTGCAGCAAGCTGACTACGATCTTACATGCCTGAACCTCTCTTGAAAAGGGTGAGTAGATTCTAATTTATTCTTCTAACAATAACCCGGATAAGACCCTATTGCGCTTTTTGTTCCTTTAGTTTGATTACAAGAGAGAATGAACCAGAGGTGAACCCAGAGCAGGTTCCTGAGGGTCCCAGTGAGGAAGGGACCCTGATGTCACTTCTGGCTGCCTCCAGCCAGGAGTTCCAGGCCGCTGTACACTCAGATGCGAACCTGGAGAAATTGAGAGACCTTGCCAAGACGCCCACCTCCGAATCTGATAAGGAGAGGGTGTTCTGGGAACGAGGAAGGTTGTACCAGGAGACAGTACCCGGAGAATCCCGAAAGGAGTGATTTAGGGAAAGACAGCTGGTCGTCCCTTATCAGTTCAGAACTGAGTTGTTGCGGATTGCCCATGAGATTCCACTCGCTGGACACTTGGGGGTTGGCAAAACTAAGGCACGGCTCTCAACACTTCTATTGGCCCAAGATGGGGACAGACGTAACAAAATACTGCCAATACTGTGCCACCTGTCAAAAAGTGGGTAAGGTGGGGCCTGCTCTTAAGGCTCACCTTTTCCCTTTGCCAGTGATAGAGCCTTTCCAGAGAATCGCGGTGGACATTGTAGGCTCGCTGGCCGTCCCCAGCAGCAATACATTCTCACTGTGGTAGACTATGCGACCCGGTACCCAGAGGCAGTAGCTCTGTCTTCAACCAGGGCAGATAAGATGGCTGATGCACTGGTGACCATTTTTTCAAGGGTAGGATTTCCCAGGGAGATGCTTACCGATCAATGGACCCAATTAATGTCTCGCCTAATGGAGGGCCACTGTGAGAAAATTCAGGTGAAGCACCTGGTATCGAATGCGTATCACCCAGACCAATGGTTTGTGTGAACGCTTCAACGGTACCCTCAAACAGATGCTCTGCATGCTGGTTGAGACCCAATGGCGCGACTGGGAGCGGTACCTCACCTGCTGTTCATTTACAGAGAAGTTCCGCAGGCCTCGACGGGGTTTTCCCCCTTCGAGCTCCTGTATGGCAGGTGAGCCTGGGGACCCCTTGGGTTGATAAGAGAATACTGGGAAGATGAGCCGAACCCCACAGAAGTGTCCATCGTGGATTATGTCACGCGCTTCCGTGACAAGATGCAGACCTTGACGCAGTTGGTGCATAACAACATGACGCAGGCTCAGGCTGACCAGAAGCACTGGTACGACCAGAACACCCGGGAGCGGACCTACCAGGTGGGTCAAAAGGTGTGGGTGCTGGTCCCCGTACCAACGGATAAGCTTCAGGCAGCCTGGGAAGGCCCGTACGTCATCCACCAACAACTCAACCCGGTCACCTACGTGGTTACGCTTGACCATGCTCGGGGTAGGCGCAAGGCCTTTCACATCAACATGCTGAAGGCTCACCACGAACGAGAAGCCTGCGTCCTACCGGTCTGCAACCTGTCCGAGGATGGGGAGGAAGATCCCCTGCTGGACATGCTGGCCAAGGCCAATGGGTCCATTGAGATAAGTGATTTGTTAACCACACCCCAGCGGTCGCAGTTGGCCACCCTGGAACCCTTCCGGGCTGTATTCACCAACTGACCTGGGAGGACAGAGTTAGCGGTTCATGAGGTGGACACCGGGAATCACGCCCCACTACGGCAAACACCTTATCGGATCTCTGAGGAGGTGCAGCAGGTTATGCGCCAAGAGATCAATGAGATGTTACAGCTGGGGGTGATTTGACAGTCAAAAAGCATATGGGCTGGCCTGTAGTTCTCGTGCCCAAAAAGGATCGGACCACCCGGTTCTGCGTGGACTACAGGGGGCTCAACGCCATCACAACCTCTGATGCACACCCGATGCCACACATCGAGGATCTGCTTGAGCGGTTGGCAAAAGCAAAATACATATCCATCATGGATTTGAGTCGGTGATACTGGCTAATTCCCCTGAGCCCTGAGGCGCAGGAGAGATCCTCCTTTATCACCCCCTTTGGACTGTAAGAGTCCTCAGTCATGCCCTTCGGCATGAAAAATGCCCTCCCACTTTCCAGCGGATGGTCAACCACCTGCTTCGGGGACTGGAGTACGCGGTGGCGTACCTGGATGACATTGCCGTCTTCAGTTCCACCTGGGAGGAACACCTTCAGCAACTCCAGGAGGTGCTCAAGCGTCTTCACCAGGCAAGCCTGACCATCAAGCCGGGAAAGTGACAGATGGGCATGAGCAAGGTCCACTACCTGGGTAGCCGGGGGTTCCATGATTCCGTAGCCAGAGAAAGTGGATGCAATGGTGTGGGCATTGCAACACTTGCAGACCTACCTGTACGGGCGCACCTTCATGGTGGTAACCGACCACAACCCTCTGAGCTGGCTGCACACAGTGTCCGGAACTAACAGAAGGTTGCTCCGCTGGAGCCTTGCCCTTCATCAGTACGACTTTACCGTACAACACATAAAGGGCAGCGAGCATGGGAATGCTGATGGGTTGTCCCACCAGGGCGAACCCGCTGAGGTGCGCAGGGCAGATTACCGTCAAGTTATGCCTCCGTAGCGCACTCAAAATGGGGAGGTGTAATGATAAGTAAGATATGTCTGTAAGGTATGACTTCCGGAACCTTCCAGAATCTTCCATTCTCTGAGATTTAGCCTGTTAATTAGCTGCAAAACCCCCTTCCTCACCCACAGCTATGTGAAATCTGAGATCTCAGTGAAGATTATTTGCCCTTCCTCCCCCTCCCTGCACAGGCAGGGGTAAGAATTTCTTGTCCTGGCCATGAGGCCAATTCAGTTATGGAGAATATTAAAAGAAGCCCTAGCGCGCACTCTGTTCGCGGCAGAAATATGAAATGGACATTTCTGTGATATGCGCTGAACCGGCTTCACTACGGTGGCTCTTGCGAAGTACTAACCCCAGGAGAAATAGAAAACTGGATTTCTCTGTTAAGGTGTAACATAACTACTGCATGTTTGGCTTTGAAATATTGTATTCGGCTGGCTAAAAAGAATGATACCATGTGCGAGTTTATACGAGGTACCCTCTACAAGATAGTTATAAGTTTTGAGGTTAAATTATAACTCCAAGAGTAGGGGGCTGACCCTCTCCAGACCGCCCCTTTCGTGATGTCATAAACCAAAACCTATAAGGCATTCCCTCCTAAAATTATTCAGATGAGCTGGAGATTGATGCCAAAAGGACCCCCCAGATGCAGGGTGACATATGGCCCCACCTCCTCCCCACATGGTAGCCTACAGACCATCTAAGCAACTGTAAGTTTAATTTCTGCTGTTAATCCCATTTATTTTATATTTGCATTGTACATATCTAATGTCTAAACTTTGTAACATCTTTCATCTGTGTAATCACTGCCCACCTTTTTTGGGAATTATAAAATTTATTAGTCTGTCTTCATGCTCTAAGAACGAATGTACACATGCCTTTAAGATAATTACGCTATTGATTGGGTTGGCTTCGATCTCCTCTATTAAGACTATAACTTAAGCAGAGAAATCTGGAGCTGGTGGCGGCATGGTGTGTCTTGGTTGGTTGGGCTAGCTGGCAGTGATGGAAGGGTTTTATATGCTGATTGGGTGGCTGCAGCCAAAGCATTAATAATTCCCTCACTGCAGCGGTCAAATCGCCCGTGCACAAGCAGCCCGTCCGGCAACTAATTATCCTAGGTGTAGTTCCCTGACTGACCTGAGGGTAAGGGGGGCGCCGGAGAGCTGCGAGTTCCAAAGTGGAACTGAAAAGTGGGATATCCATAAATCCCCACAGTTCGTGGAAGCTAAAAGTGGTGGGGACATCCAAAGTAACCCCCCTGTGATAAATTGATAGGGCAAGACTAGCTTGCAGGTTTTTTGTCACATGGTATCAGCGGTGGGATAAATAAGATAAGCCCCCTGCGCCTGTGATAGCTGTGTGTCGGCAGTGCATCACATCCCCCCGTCTGTGGTATATTGGTGTCAGCAGGTGGGATCATTACAATCCGCATGAAAATCGCAAGCAAATCCGCAATTAAAATGCATCAAATCCGTAGAAAAAAACGCAGAGAAAGCCCATCAAAAACTGCAATTAAAAACCGCACCAAAAAAATTAAAATTCGCACATAAAACGCGCAAAACCACAATAAAGATTACCAAATCCGCAGCTGCGTTTTCTGCCAGGAGATGCAGATTTTGTGCAGAAAATTCTGTACACAAATCTGCAACGTGTGCACATACCCTCAGGGGATTGATTCTCGAATTGCTTGAGTTTGCATTAACACATGATTTTTTCGTTTTCATGGGGTCCTTTTTCCTGCAGCTCCAGGGTACAGCCATGGGAGCGGCCTTTGCACCCTCCTATGCTAATCTGTTCCTGGGACTGTGGGAACGGGACCTCTTCCTGTCAAAGCAACAGGCATCAATGGATCGGGTCCATTGATGACATTCTCTTGATCTGGCAGGGACCACTACCTGAGCTCTATTATTTAAACCGGCGAAAAACAATCATTTAATATCCGTTTGACCTTTTTTTGCCATACTGAGAAAGTGGAATTTCTGGGTGTCGTGGTGAGGAAAGATTCCACCGGTCTGGTACAGACTGAAATCTTCCGCAAGCAGAAAAAAGCTGAAAAAAAACACTGCAAAAATGTAATGTGTGAACATAGCCTAAATGGTAATCATAATCTGCTCCTGCCTATTCATCTGTCTCCACATCCTCCTTGCCCCAATACCCGTTACCTGCACTCAGACAGATCCTTGATGATGATGGCTCATGTAGCTTAATATGTAAATCTTTATTATGATGGCCGTAGCGGACATAACAGCTCGTTCTTCCAATTGTGTCCCCCTGTTCACTTATAGATTGTAGATGGTAAACAGCGGAACCTCACTCCTCCTGTAACTGGTGAATTGTGCTACATTGTATCGTTTGTATTGTCTGTACATGTCTCTGATAAATCTTTATGACTCACACCATCGGCTCGTATGGAGAATCTGCCATGTGCACCGGCACACCGGCTCTTCATGGTGCACAGGAACAGCACCGGTACCTATAGAGCGCTCGTCTGAACGAACCCTGGGGAAACTAGTCACGGAGCCGTCAGGAGGACGGACACTTGGCTTACTCCAACCCCTGCACTATGGCAATCACCGTAAACATACCAGTAGACCCACTAGTCAAAGGCTAATGAAAAATGGAACAAAAAACCAAAGGAGCAACTCAAAGCTTTATTGTAAATCCCATAACGCTGCAGCGGGCAGATGTAAGACTTCCTGTGCAAGATGGGAAAGAAGGAAACAAAATCTCCCACAGACATAATTTGCACTTATTGATGCATATCTGGTCAATATCTTGAATTAGCATTTGGCAATCAACAGAAGAAATGAGACTTCAGTATAAGAACATCTTTCATGTTTCGGATCTTCTCCCGGCTTTGGCGACTTATAAATCATAATGCAGGATACTAAATATATTGCAAATTTCTTTCTTTATTTTTTGCCCAATCCCATCACTTTTATCCTTAAATACAATTTGTATGAAGATCAAAACTGACACAACATATACATGTACAATCATTATGTTTCTGTTCTCCTTATGGCCACAATTATTGTCCTCAAAGGATCCAGGTCACAGATGACCTCAGCTAAATGTAATGTAGGTGTTCGGCAAATCCAGTGCATTCCAGAAAAAAGACTGCCCCCGTTAACCCCTTAGTGACAGAGCCAAATCTTAAAAATCTGCCCAGTGTCACTTTATGTGGTGATCGCTCAGGAACGCTTCCACAAATTCCAGTGATTTTGAGATTGTTTTATCGTGACACGATATACTTTACAATAATGGTAAATTTAGGTTGATAGTTTTTATAAATAAACACAAAACGTATCAGAAATTTGACAAATGTAAAAAAATAGCAATTTTCAAACTTTGAATGATTATCTCTTTAATTCAGATCGAAATACCATAGCAAAACATTAATACATAATATTTCCCACATGTCGCTTTACATCAGCACCATTTGTAAAACATTATTTTATTTTGTTAGCACTTTAGGAGGTATAAAAATCTGACAGTAATTTTTCATTTTTTCATGGAAATTTACAAAATTATTTTTTTAGGGACCTATCCAGGTCTGAAGTGACTTTAGGGGTCCTATATATTGGATAATCCCCAAAGTGAAAAACAGCACCTCTTGACATACTGAAAACTTCTGTCAGGTAGTTTATTAACCCTTCAGGTGCTTTTCAGGAATTAATACAAAGTGGCATGATAGGAATGAAAAAGTTGATTTTTACAACCTGACTTTTGAAGAGGCCGCTACATACAGCAGACTCTAAGGCCTCTATATACAGCAGACTATAAGGCCGCTATATACAGCAGACTCTAAGGCCTCTATATACAGCAGACTCTAAGGCCTCCATATACAGCAGACTCTAAGGCCTCCATATACAGCAGACTCTAAGGCCTCCATATACAGCAGACTCTTAAGGCCTCCATATACAGCAGACTCTTAAGGCCTCTATATACAGCAGACTCTAAGGCCTCTATATAAGGCAGACTCTAAGGCTAGTTTCACACTAGCGTTTATGAGCGCAGCGACGGCCTGCGCACGGCCGCCGCTAAGCCCCGCCCCCTGCCGGTAGCTCCGCCCACCGGCGCATGACGCTGCATGCGCCCTGCATCCCCTATCTTTATCACAGGGGGCGCAGGCCGTGCGCAGTATGCGTTTGGCGGCGCATGCGCCTTTTTGACGGTGCGCCGACGCAACCAAACTGCAGCAGGTTGCGTTTGGCGCAGGTCGGCGCACCGTCAAAAGGACGCATGCGCCGCCAAACGCATACTGCGCACGGCCTGCGCCCCCAGTGATAAAGATAGGGGACGCAGGGCGCATGCAGCGTCATGCGCCGGTGGGCGGAGCTACCGGCGGAGGCGCGGCAGGGGGCGGGGCTTAGCGGCGGCAGTGCGCAGGCCGTCGCTGCGCTGATAAACGCTAGTGTGAAACTAGCCTAAGGCCGCTATATACGGCAGACTTTAAGGCCTCTATATATATGGCAGACTCTAAGGCCTCTATATATGGCACACTCTAAGGCCTCTGTACATGGCAGACTCTAAGGCCTCTAAATACAGCAGACTCTAAGGCCTCCATATACGGCAGACTCGAAGGCCTCTATATACAGCAGACTCTAAGGCCGCTATATACAGCAGACTCTAAGGCCACTATTTGGTTGCGAATTGCCACAGCAAACATCAGGCCCACACAATCATGATCTCAGGGTGCAGATGGGGATAAAGAGGGAGAAGCCACACTTTTAAACATTTATGATATAGTTACTACTGACAGCAGCATCTAAAGGGTTAAACTGATATGGACGGTGACAACACTGATCGTGGCTGATGCAGCAAGTTGTCAGCTATAGTGGACAGCCGACAGCTGCTGGATTGTCACATGTATTGCTATTCTCTTATATCTCAGGTCATTTAAAAGATGTATTAACGGTCATTAAGGGGTTAAATTGGAAACACTGACACTCACCTCTTGTGCCGATGCCATTTCAACGGTCTGCACTCGCTCTCCCCGAGCTGACGTGAGGTTGTTACGTCACATGAGCCCTGCGCGCAATCAGCGCTGGCGTCACTGTCCTCGCCTTCAGACATATAAGTAATTAACAGGAAGTCAGAGCTTATGTGCCCGACTGCCGGGAACAGTGAAGCCGGTGCTGACTGAGCGCAGTTTCGGGAGAGCGAGTGCTGACAGTGCTAAAATGGCACAGGAGGTGAGTATAAGTGTTTCTAATTTAGCGAGGGTAAACATTCAAGATTGAGAAAGATTTCATAGCAGTGGACAAATTCTTTAAAGTTTACAAACAACATTTTTACATTTTGAAACAAAGTGGTATATTCTTTGTAAAACTGTAAAAAAAAATGTAGATAATTGTAAAAATGTTTCATATTAAACAGCTCCCCCCTGTGTGTGACTTCTCTGATGACTATGAAGTTTGTCTTTGCTAATAAAGCTTTTTCCACATTCTGAGCACGAGTACGGCTTCTCTACTGTGTAACTTCTCTGCTGTTTCACCTGAAATGATTCCTTTAAAGAAACATTTTCCACGCTCTGAACATGAATTTTCTTATGTCTGAGAAGACTTGATTCATATATAAAAGAGATCCCACATTCGCTACAAGTAACTGGATTCTCTCCAGTGTGATCTCTTTGATGATCACTTAGCAGGGCTTCAGTATTAAAACATTTTCCACATTCTGAGCATGAATACGTTTTTTTTTCTGTGTGAACACTCTTATGCGTATTAAAAGCTAATTCATATAAAAAACATTTCCCACATTCTGAGCATGAATACGGCTTTTCTTCTGTGTGCATTTTCACATGATTCATAAGATTTGATTTACTCACAAAGGATTTTCCACATTCTGAACAAGTATACGCATTTCCTGTGTGAATTCTCTCATGTGCAGTAAGACTTTGTTTATATTTAAAAACTTTATGACATATTGAACATGAATACGGCTTCTCTCCTGTGTGAGTTCTCTGATGTCTAATAAGACTTGAATTACAAGTAAAACATTTTCCACATTCTGAACATGAATACGGCTTCTCTCCTGTGTGAATTTTCTCATGTGTAACAAGATTAGATTTAGCCATAAAACATTTCCCACATTCTGAACATGAATACGTTTTTTTTTCTGTGTGAACACTCTTATGCATATTAAAAGCTGATTCATATAGAAAACATTTCCCACATTCTGAGCATGAATACGGCTTTTCTTCTGTGTGCATTTTCACATGATTCATAAGATTTGATTTACTCATAAAGAATTTTCCACATTCTGAACATGTATATGCATTTCCTGTGTGAATTCTCTCATGTGCAGTAAGACTTGCTTTATGTTTAAAAACTTTAGGACATATTGAGCATGAATACGGCTTCTCTCCTGTGTGAGTTCTCTGATGTGTAATAAGACTTGAATTAGAAGTAAAACATTTCCCACATTCTGAACATGAATACGGCTTCTCTCCTGTGTGAGTTCTCTGATGTGTAATAAAACTTGATTTAGAAGTAAAACATTTCTCACATTCTGAACATGAATACGGCTTCTCTCCTGTGTGAGTTCTCTGATGTGTAATAAAACTTGATTTAGAAGTAAAACATTTTCCACATTCTGAACATGAATACAGCTTTTCTCCAGTGTGAATTTTCACATGTGTAACAAGATTAGATTTACCCATAAAACATTTTCCACATTGTGAACATGAATACGGCTTTTCTCCTGTGTGAATTTTCATATGAGTCATAAGATTTGATTTACTCATAAAGAATTTTCCACATTCTGAACAAGTATATGCATTTCCTGTGTGAATTTTCTCATGTGCAGTAAGACTTCTTTTATATTTAAAAACTTTATGACATTCTGAACATGAATACGGCTTCTCTCCAGTGTGAATTCTCTGATGTGCAACAACATGTGATTTTAAAGCAAAACATTTCCCACATTCTAAACATGAATATGGCTTTTCTCCTGTGTGAATTCTCTCATGTATACCAAGATTAGATTTAACCAGAAAACATTTTCCACATTGTGAACATGAATACGGCTTTTCTCCTGTGTGAATTTTCACATGAATCGTAAGATTTGATTTACTCATAAAGAATTTTCCACATTCTGAACAAGTATATAAATTTCCTGTGTGAATTCTCTCATGTGCAGTAAGACTTTTTTTATATTTAAAAACTTTATGACATTTTGAACATGAATACGGCTTCTCTCCAGTGTGAATTCTCTGATGTGTAATATGACTTGATTGATGAGTAAAACATTTACCACATTCTGAACATGAATACAGCTTCTCTCCTGTGTGAATTCTCTCATGAGTAACAAGACTAGATTTAAATATAAAACATTTTCCACATTCTGAACATGAATACGGCTTCTCTCCTGTGTGAATTCTCTCATGTGTAACAAGATTAAATTTAAATATAAAACATTTTCCACATTCTGAACATGAATACGGCTTCTCTCCTTTATGTATCCTCCGATGTCTAAAAAGATGATATTTGTGTGAAAAGCATTTCTTACATTCTGAACACGAATACGGCTTCTTTCTTGTGTGACTTCTCTTACATTTAACAAGATGTTCTCGATGTACATTAAGGGTAATGAGGTTTTCTCCTGAGGACTGACACAGGATATCTTCATCTTTGACATTATATTCTAGCGAGAACATCACATTTCCTCCAGAACGATAACTTGCATTATCTGTTTTAAAAAAATGATATTTTTATTTACATCACAATTTTAAATGTAAAGGCTCATCCATATCCCATCTTTGATCCAGGATAGGGAATCTAGAAGAAATATTCTGGCATCCAAAGCATGTCCCCCAATCACAAGGGGAACAGAAGGTGCAGGATATGGGATCCTCCAATGGTTCTTGCTTCCCCAGTAACTGTGAAATGCTCATCAATCATCAGGGGTAGCACAAAGGAGACCCCTGGACTTCCAGACCACGTCCCGGAGCAAAATTGCTCCTCTTCCATAGTTCTGAAGGCAAAGATTCCTGCTCCCATCTTAGGACTGAGGCAGTCATCCTTGTAATGTAAGGATAATGTAAAAACTACACATCAGAGCACATTCACACAAAGAACAAAATAATAAATATACTAACTGGAAATTACAGACACGAGTATGTACAGCCTGGGACAGTAGTGAGGCTGTATTATATCTGCCAGTCCGACCACAGAAAAGGTCACAAAGGAATGACCGAGGTCTCCTCTTACCTGGTAACACAAGAGGCCGGTGCTCCTCCACCACAACGTCGTTATACTGATCCCAGTGTCCTTCTACATAATCCCACTCCTCCATGGAGAAATAGAGAGCGACATCCTGACACCGGAGAGGAACCTGACAACCAACGAGAGAGACATCACCCAGAATCCTCCAGTGTATACTGTATAATCTCCCAGCAGTCTCCTCTCATCACCCAGAATCCTCCAGTGTATACTGTATAATCTCCCAGCAGTCTCCTCTCATCACCCAGAATTCTCCAGTGTATACTGTATAATCTCCCAGCAGTCTCCTCTCATCACCCAGAATCCTCCAGTGTATACTGTATAATCTCCCAGCAGTCTCCTCATCACCCAGAATCCTCCAGTGTATACTGTATAATCTCCCAGCAGTCTCCTCTCATCACCCAGAATTCTCCAGTGTATACTGTATAATCTCCCAGCAGTCTCCTCTCCTCACCCAGAATATTCCAGTGTATACTGTATAATCTCCCAGCAGCCTCCTCTCTGCTCATCACTTAGAATCCTCCAATTGTGATCTCCCAGCAGTCTCCTCTCATCACCCAGAATCCTCCAGTGTATACTGTATAATCTCCCAGCAGTCTCCTCTCCTCACCAAGAATCCTCCAGTGTATACTGTATAATCTCCCAGCAGTCTCCTCTCATCACCCAGAATCCTCCAGTATATACTGTATAATCTCCCAGCAGTCTCCTCTCCTCACCAAGAATCCTCCAGTGTATACTGTATAATCTCCCAGCAGTCACCTCTCATCACCCAGAATCCCCCAGTGTAGTCTCCCAGCAGTTTCCTCTCCTCTCCCAGAATCCTCCAATGTATACTGTACAATCTCCCAGCAGTCTCCTCTCATCACCCAGAATCCCCCAGTGTCGTCTCCCAGCAGTCTCCTCTCATCACCCAGAATCCTCCAGTGCATACTGTATAATCTCTCAGCAGTCTCCTCTCCTCTCATCACCCAGAATCCCCCAGTGTAGTCTCCCAGCAGTCACCTCTCCGGTCAGCAGCTCGGTGATCTTGCTGGCCAGGTCTAGGACCTTCTTCTCTGGTGTCGGGCAGTGCAGGGGTTCTGTGATGGGGCTCTGGATTTTGCTCCGTCCTCCGGACATACAGGTGGTCACACGGTCCCCGGACGTCTTCTTCACCACCGTGTGCTCCTGTGTACAGTGACAGACGCTGATCACCACAGATTCTATCCATCTTTTCAGTCCTGTTATATTACTAGAGATCAGAGTGATCTCATGGGAGACTCTCACCTTTCCCTTTAACAAGTCGATTATCTCCAGGGCGAGGAGTAATACTCTTGCCGTCATGTTGCTTTTGTCCTGGTCGATCCTCGTTGGGTCATTTTTCCTCCTGACGTCCTGGTACTGATCCTTCTGTCCTTCCATGTACTCCCACTCCTCCATGGAGAAATAGACAACGGCATCCTGACACCTGACAGGAACCTGACAAACATACAGTTAGGTGCAGAAATCATTGGCCAGTGACGAGTCCTCGTGATTTCAGCTCTGCAGGCCGCTAGTTTTTGTTTACATTTTTTATTTAAAATTAAAATTAGTTGAAATTAAAGTGGAAAATTTCAGGGATAACCCTGTCACGGTGTCCTTCTCCGATACCACACAATCAACAGAGGGAGGGAAGCAATCTTATGACCTTTATTATAGGAAAAACTAACATGAATGCAGTTCAGTAACAGGATGAATGTCCAAGGAGATGAGAGTCCAATAGCCCAGCAGACAGAGGATAAAATGGGTCCATATGCTTCCCCTTCACTCCGACGTGCCGTCTTCTCACGATCATCACCACACAGGGTCTGACTTGAACAGCTCCTGTCCTCCCCAGCCCCCTCCTTATGTCCTGGGCTAGTCAGACAGGTTGGGGCAGTTTTCAGGCCTCCCAGACCTGACAAAGGTGCCTTGGGGATTAAGGCACTACAGGGGGTTCATCAACAGGCATAGATACAGTCAGGCTGCAGCCAGGAAGGGAGCTAATTCAATTATCAGACTTCTGGAAGGTATTTGAGACTCTAGACAATATGGGAAATACACAGAATGATACAGGGCAACAAGAGAACACTATGGAAATACATAATATATAAATATACTAAATATATAAATATACACACAATGATACCCACATAACATATCACACCATCACAAACCCCTTCACTCTCAGACTGCTTTCACCTTATTGACCAGACTAAATTTTACAATTCTGACCACTGTCCCTTTATGAGGTACAGCTTCCATGGTTCCTGGTGATTCTGAGACTGTTTTCGCGTGACATATTGTACTTAACGATATCAAACAAATCTTACTGCTTATTTGTGTTTATGAAATATTGGAAATTTGGTGAAAATGTAGCAAATTTCAAACTTGTACTTTATATGCCCTTAAACTATATAACAATATCACACAACCTAGTCACTAAATAAAATTTCCCACACGTCTACTTAACATGAGGAGAATTTTTGAAACATAATTTTTTTTTGTTAGGAAGTTATAAGGGTTAAAAGGTGACCAGAGATTTCTCCAACAATCTTTTCAAAACCATTTTTTTTTATATTGATCACATTTGAAGTAACTTTGGGGGGCTATATTACAGTAAATACCCACAAGTGACACCACTGTGAAAACCACACCCCTTAAAGCATATTAACCCTTCAGGTGCTTCACAGTAGATAAAGCAATGTGGAAGAAAAAAAAATTAACATTTTACTTTTTTTTTTTTTACAAAAATATTACTTTAGCACCAATTTATTTTATCACAATTGAAGCAGGAGAAAATGGTCCACATAATTTGTTGTGTAATTTCTCCTGAGTACGCTGACAGCCCATAAGTGGAGAAAAATTACTGTTTGGGTGCACAGCAGAGCTTGGAAAGGGAAGGAGCGCTGCTTGACTTTTTGAACGCAAAACCGGAATTGAGAGTTGTCATGTTGTGTTTGGAGAGCCCCTGAGGTGCCTTAACAGTGGAAATCCCCCACAAGTGACCCCATTTTGGAAACTGGACCCCTCAAGAAATTTATCTAGATGTGGAGTGAGAAGGTTGAATTCACAAGGGCTTCATAAAAATTACAATTTTATTTTAGCCCCAAATTTTACATTTTCACAAGGGTAACAGTAGAAAATGGACCCCAAAATTTGTTGTGCAATTTCTCGAGTACCCCGATACCCTATGCGTGGGGGGAAAACTACCGATTGGGCACACAGCATGGTTCGGAAAGGAAGGAATGACAATTAGGCACCCAGACTTTGATGGCATGGTCAGCGGATGTCATGTCGCATTTGGAGAGCCTCTGATGTGCCTAAACAGTGGAAACTTCCCACAAGCGACATCATTTTGGAAGCTAGACCCCTCAAGGAATTTATCTAAATGTGTGGTGAGCACAGAATTTTATAAAGTTGAGCTGTGAAAATGAAAAAAAAATAAATTCCCACAAATGTTGTTTTAGTTTTTTCATTTTCACAAGGATAGCAGGAGAAAATGGACCCCAAAATTTGTTGTGCAATTTCTCCTGAGTATGCCGATACTCATATGTGGTTGAAAACTACTTTTGAAGCAAAGTGCAAAGCTAAGAAAGGAAGGAGCGCCATATTGGAGTTCAGAGTTTGCTTGATTGGTTAGAAGGTGCCAAGTCACATTGACAGAGCCCCGGAGGCACCAGAACAGCAGAACCGCCCATAAGTGACCCCATTTTACAAACTACACCTCTCAATGAATTCATCTAAGGGTGCAGTGATCATATTGACACCCCAGGTGTGTCACAGAATTTTATTCCATTCGGTAATGAAGAAAAAATAATTACGTTTTTATTACAAAATTAAATTTAGCCCCAGATTTTACATTTTCACACAGGTAAATGGGCAAAATGGCACTAAAATTTGTCCCAAAGTTTCTGCTGAACGTAGAAATACCCCATATGTGGCTGTACAGTACTGATTAGCCATATGGCGAGACTCTGGAGGGACAAACCGCTATTTGCCTCCTGGACACCAGATTTTCCAAGAATAGTCTGCGCACTTCGTATACAGAGCCCCTAGATGCTAGAAGAGAAGAATCCCCTCAAGTGACCCCATTTTGGAAATTATACACCTTTAGGAATTTATCTACAGGTGCAGTGAAGATTTGACGTTATGGGTGTTTTCCAAAAACAAGCAGCAGTGGATGCTGAGTGAAAATTGCTAATCTGCCATTGTAGTGATCAGTACGTTACGCCCAGCTCGTTCTTCTGGAGACATGCACCGTAAATTAGTTGGGCTCTCATAGCTACAGCAATCCAAAACATGTGGACACTAAATGTGGTTTAGGCACACTGGGGCTCAGAATGCGGGAAGATTTTAGATTTATGCAGGGGGGCTTTTAGATTTGGAAGTGCAGAATTCACTAGCTTTCTTTTTGGGGAGCGGTGAAGCTTTTCCAGAACCTTTGTGCAACTAGTAAAGCAGAAGCCCTCTATGTTTCCATTACCAGATGACGGGCCTGAGTGGGGACTTTTTTTGTGGATTGAGTTGAAGCTTTTATTGGGAACATTTTACATAACGTTTGGGATCATATTTATCCGGCGCTCTACGCTGAGCACTGATATCGGAGTTTTCCTCTGAATCTCCGAGTGACACGACTCAGATGAAACCCCCCCTTTGGATCCATTCACTATAGTGAGGCAACAAAGTTACTCTGGACTCCGTCTGGCCTCTGTTTCGCGGTTTCCTTCTTTTCAGAAGTGCACAAAACTGTGGCCAAAGGCACTTTTATGCAATCCTAAAAGGACGGACAACCCCGGATCACAGGTGCTGTAGCGTCCACAGTGCCTCCATCTGCCTCATTATAGGGAATTTTCTGCCAGGGTTGTCTGAATCACGTATTTCAGAGATTTACATGGAAACCCCGATGTAAGCGCTCAGCTTAGAGCACAGGATAAATGTGCGCCGAGTCTTACTGCAATCTTTGGGAGGCAGAATTAAAAAAAATCAACAGCATGTGAAGAATTGGATTTATTTTTTATGCCATTCCTCGTGTGGTGTAAGGATTAGGTGACTTAATTCTTCAGGTTGGTACGATCACAGCGATACCATATTTACTGCCGGTTTTTATGTTTGGCTGCAGTCTCACAGTATTGTGAAAACCAGCTTTTCCATCACCACATTTTGAGAGCCATAATTTTTCATATTTCAGCCGACAGTCATGTTATGGCTTGTTTTTTGCGGGTCGAGCTTACGTTTTTATTTGTACCATGTTCGGGCACATGACATTTTTCGATCGCTTTTTATTCAGATTTTTGAGAGACAGAATGAACAAAAACCAGCAATTCAGGAAGAGTTTTTTATTTTTTAAATACCATTCCACGTGTGGTAAAATTGGTTAGACAGCTTTATTATTTGGGTCAGTACAATGACAGAGAAACCTCATTTTAGGTTTTGGCGCTTTTACATAAAAACTATTTTAGAAAAAATAATTATTTTTGCATCGCTTTATTCTGAGCGTGATAACTTTTTTTATTTTTCGGCTGATGGAGATGTTTGGCAGCTAGATTTTTTGCGGGACAAGATGATGTTTTCAGCGGTACCATATTTATTTATATCAGTCTTTTTAATCGTGTTTTATTGCACTTTTTGTTCGGCGATATGATAAAGCATTGTTTTTTGCCTACTTTTTTATTTTTATTTTTTTTTACAGTGTTCACTGAAGGGGTTATCTAGTGGGACCGTTATACAGAGCAGGTCGTTACGGACACGGCGTTACCAAATATGTGTACTTTTATTTTTTTTATTTACATAAATACATTTATTTATTGGTAATTTTTCTTTGAGGATTATTAAAAAAAAAATATTTTTACACTTTGTATTTTTTTTACTTTACTACATTGTCCCAGTATGGAACATTACTACAGTATATATTCTTGTATAAGCTGACCCCCCTAATTTTGCCACAAAAAACTGGGAAAACATATTGACTCGTGTATAAGCCTAGGGTGGAAAACGCAGCAGCTACTGGTAAATTTTAAAAATAGATACCAATAAAAGTAAAATTAATTGAGACATCAGTAGGTTAAATGTTTTTGAATATCCATATTGAATCAGGAGCCCCGTATAATGCTCCATACAGTTCATGATGGGCCCCATAAGATGCTCCATACAAAATATGCCCCATATAATGCTACACAAAGGTTAATAATGGCCCCCGTAAGATGCTCTATAGAATAATATGCCCCATATGCTGCTCTAAAAAGGTTATGGCCCCATAAGATGCTCCAAAGATTATGCCCCCATATGATGCCCCCTTAACCCCTTCATGACCAGTGACAGCGTATGCATCATGAAAGTCAGTGCCATTCTGACCAATGACACATATGCTCTGTCATGACTTCAAAGCCCCCCTGCGGGTCGGGTGACCGGGATCAATGAAAGGTCACCCGACCCGCAGCTACAGTTGGCTTTGTACTTCACCCCAGGGGGGGAGGCTTCGCCCCCCCACCCCCCGAGGCTACGATCGCTCTGATTGGCTGTTAAAAGTGAAACAGCCAATCAGAGCAATAGTAATATTTCATCAACGAAAATTGATGAAATATTACAATCCAGCCATGGCCGATGCTACAGTAGCATCGGACATGGCTGGAGACCCAGATCCGACCCCCCCACACCGACTCACGGGGCCGATCGGCCCCCGATACCCACTGACGGCGGCAATGTACCGCCGCCGTCATCATCAGCTCCCCTCCCCTTCTCTCCGTTCCCCCCACCTTCCGACCCCCCCCCTCAGCCCCCCAGTACCTCCGATGTCCCGCTCTGGCTCCCGGTGTCCCACCGTCCTGCTTCATGGGCGCCATCTAGGAAAATGGCAAACGCTGCAGATTCTTATTCATTCATTTTGATCACTATGATATTCTTTCACAGTGATCAAAATGAAAAAAATAGTAAATAAACCCCACCTTTATCACCCCCATATGCAGGCACATATAACAAAATAAAGAAATTATTTTTATTTTTCCATTAGGGTTAGGGTTGGAATTAGGGTTGGAGTTAGGGTTGGAATTAGGGTTAGGGTTGTAACTAGGGTTAGAATTAGGGTTAGGATTACGGTTAGGCTTGTGGCTTGAGTTAGAGTTGTGGTTAGGGTTATGAATAGGGTTGGGATTAGGGTTAGGGGTGTGTTGGGGTTAGGTTTGGAGTTAGAATTGAGGGGTTTCCACTGTTTAGGCACATCAGGGGGTCTCCAAACGCGACATGGCGCCACCATTTATTCCAGCCAATTTTGCATTCAAAAAGTCAAACAGTGCTCCCTCCATTCCAAGCCCTGACTTGTGCCCAAAACAGTGGTTTACCCCCACATATGAGGTATAAGCGTACTCAGTAAAAATTGCACAGCAAGTTTGGGGGTCTAATTTCTCCTGTTATCCTTGGGAAAATGAAAATTGGGGGCTAAAAAATTATTTTTGTGGAAAAAAAAATTATTTTTAATTTTCACGGCTCTGCGTTATAAACTTCTGTGAAGCACTTAGGGGTTCAAAGTGCTCACTACACATCTAGATAATTTCCTTGGGGGGTCTAGTTTCCAAAATGGGGTCACTTGTGGGGAGTTTCTACTGTATAGGCACATCAGGGGCTCTGCAAACGTACATGACGCCCGCAGACCATTCCATCAAAGTCAGCATTTCAAAACGTCACTACTTCCCTTCCGAGCCCCGACGTGTGCCCGAACAGTGGTTCCCCCCACATATGGGGTACCAGCGTACGCAGGACAAACTGGACAATTTTTGGGATCCAATTTCTCCTGTTACCATTGTGAAAATAAAAAATAGCGTGCTAAAAAAACATTTTTTGAGGAACAAAAATATTTTTATTGTCATGGCTCTGCGTTATAAACTTCTGTGAAGTACCTGGGGGTTCAAAGTGCTCACTATGCATCTAGATAAGTTCCTTAGGGGGGTCTAGCATCCAAAATGGGGTCATTTGTGGGGGAGCCTGTCATGGTCCCTGTCGCCATGCCCCCCGTTGCGCGCCTCGTTGCTATGCCCCCCATCGCGCACTGACTTACCTGGCGCCGCAGCCTCGCTCCCCCTTGCCTCGGCGGCATCCTCCTCTGACCGGTCCACGGCCTGACGTCATTGCGATCCCTATGCATGCGCCATTGGTCGTGGCCGGCCCTCCCTCTCTGATCTTATCCTCCGGCGGTGCCCTGACCCGGTAGCACCGCCGGACCAATGGGGGCATATCTGCAGGTATATCAGACCGCCCTTCTATAATGGAGGCGCCTGATCGTTGTTGTTGTTGTTGTATCAGCACTCTAGGCTCCCGTGGCTTGACCTGTGTTCAGCTCCTGTTCTCACACTGCCTGTGCTTCCTTGCAGCCCTGCTCCGGTCCTGCCTACCATGTTTGTTCCTGCAGTCCTACTCCGGTCCTGCCTACCGTGTCTGTTCCTGCAGTCCTACTCCAGTCCAGCCTACTCGTGTCTGTTCCTGCAGTCCTACTCCGGTCCTGCCTACCGTGTCTGTTCCTGCAGTCCTACTCCGGTCCTGCCTACCGTGTCTGTTCCTGCAGTCCTACTCCAGTCCTGTCTACCCGTGTCTGTTCCTGCAGTCTTTTCCGAGCCATCCCTCTTGGTTCCGGCTGCAGTGGCATTCGAACCCCTGGATCTGCTCCTAACGGTCCCTGTATAGGGGTTGGTTCCACCAGGTTGCTAGTCCGGGGTACCCTCGGTGCCACGGTCCAGAGGGTCCACTCCGAGATACCCGCCTTGCCCAGCGCTTAGCTTACAGAGCTCCAAAGTTTAGGCACACAGGGACTCTCCAAACACGACATGCTGTCCGCTAACGATTGGAGCTAATTTTCCATTCAAAAAGTCAAATGGCGCTCCTTCCCTTCTGAGCCCTGCCATGCGCCCAAACAGTGATTTATGACCACATATGGGGTACCAGCGTACTCAGGACAAACTGGACAACAACTTTTGGGGTCCAAATTATCCTGTTACCCTTGGGAAAATAAAAAATAGCGGTCTAAAAAAATCATTTTTGAGGAAAAAAAATGATTTTTTTATTTTCATGGCTCTGCGTTTATAAACTTCTGTGAAGCACTTGGGGGTTCAAAGTGCTCACTACACATCTAGATAAGCTCCTTGAGAGGTCTAGTTTCCAAAATGTGGTCACTTGTGGGGGGTTTCCACTGTTTAGGAACATCAGGGGCTCTGCAAACGTAACATGACGCTCACAGACCATTCCATCAAGTCGGCATTCCAAAATGGCGCTCCTTCCCTTCTGAGCTCTCCCATGCGCCCAAACACTGGTTCCCCCTCATATGTGGGGTATTGGTGTACTCCGGACAAATTGCACAACCACTTTTATGGTCCAATTTCTTCTGTTAGCCTTGTGAAAATAAAAAATAGCACGCGAAAAATCATTTTTGAGCTCTGCGCTATAAATTTCTGTGAAGCACTTGGGGGTTCAAAGTGCTCACTACACATCTAGATAAGTTCCTTGGGTGGTCTAGTTTCCAAAATGGTGTCACTTGTGGGGGTTTTTCACTGTTTAGGCACACAGGGGCTCTCCAAACGCGACATGGTGTCCGCTAACAATTGGAGCTAATTTTCCATTCAAAAAGTCAAATGGCGCGCCTTGCCTTCCGAGACCTGCCGTGCGCCCAAACAGTGGTTTATGATCACATATGAGGCATCGGTGTACTCAGGAGAAATTGCCCAAGAAATTTTAGGATCCATTTTATCCTGTTGCCCATGTGAAAATGAATAAACTGAGGCTAAAAATTTTTTTGCGAAAAAAAGTACTTTTTTTTATGGATCAATTTGTGAAGCACCTGGGGGTTCAAAGTGCTCATTATGCATCTAGATAAGTTCCGTGGAGGGTCTAGTTTCCAAAATGGGGTCACTTGTGGGGGAGCTCCAATGTTTAGACACACAGGGACTCTCCAAACGCGACATGGAAACCACTAAATATTCCAGCATATTTTCCATTCAAAAAGTCAAATGGCGCTCCTTCCCTTCCGAGCCCTGCCGTGCACCCAAACAGTGGTTTATAACCACATATGAGGTATCGGTGTACTCAGAAGAAATTGCCCAACAAATTTTAAGATTCATTTTATCCTGTTACCCATGTGAAAATGAAAAAATTAATGCTAAAAGAAAATTTTTGTTGGAAAAATTAAAATGTCCATTTTTTCCTTCCACGTTGCTTTAGTTCCTGTGAAGCACTTGAAGGGTTAATAAACTTCTTGAATGTGGTTTTGAGTACTTTGAGGGGTGCAGTTTTTAGAATGGTGTCACTTTTGGGTATTTTCTGCCAAACAGACCCCTCAAAATGACTTCAAATCTGAGGTGGTCCCTAAAAAAATGGTTTTGTAAATTGTGTTATAAAAATGAGAAATCGCTGGTAAACTTTTAACCCTTATAACGTCCTAACAAAAAAAAAAAATTGTTTCCAAAATTGTGCTGATGTAAAGTAGACATGTGGGAAATGTTATTTAGTAACTATTTTGAGTCGTCACATAACTCTGGTTTAACAGAATAAAAATTAAAAATTTGAAAATTGCGAAATTTTCTAAATTTTCCCCAAATTTCTGATTTTTTCACAAATAAACGCAAAAATTATCGACCTAAATTTCCCACTAACATGAAGCCCAATATGTCACGAAAAAACAATCTCAGAATCGCTAGGATGCATTGAAGCGTTCCAGAGTTATTACCTCATAAAGGGACACTGGTCAGAATTGCAAAAAATGGCCTGGTCATCAAGGTCAAAATAGGATTGGTCATGAAGGGGTTAAAATGCTCCATAGATTATGCCCCATATGCTGCCCCATAAAATGACACACTCACCTCTCGTCGCTGGGGGCCCGGTGTCACCGCTGGCTCAGGACCCCGACACTGGCGATATTTACCGATCCCCACTCCATGGCTGTGCGTCGCTCTGCCTGCCGGGTCCCTCTGTCAGTAACGTTCAGGCAGAGGGCGCGGCGCGCACTAACTACGTCACCGCGCCCTCCGTCCTTAACATCACACACAGAAGACGTGGAGGAGAGGACAGAGCAGCGTGCAGTGATGGATTAGGGACAGGTGAATATAGCTTATACTAACCTCTCCTGGCGCGGTCTCTGCAGCCCCCCCCCCGCTTCTCCTGGTGTCAGGGTACTTCCTTCAGCGGTCACGTGGTACCGCTCATTAAAGTAATATGCGCATATTCATTACTTTAATGAGTGGTACCACGTGACCGGTGAAGGAAGGAGCCAGAGACCGGGAGAAGCAGGGGGGCTGCAGAGACCACGCCAGGGGGGCAAGTATGACCTGACACGCCCGCTCCCCCTCCCCCACGGTATATGACTTGCGTATAAGCTGAGAGGGGGACTTTCAGCCCACAAAAAAGGGGCTGAAAATCTCGGCTTAGACACTAGTATATACGGTATACTACCTCAGATCGCTGATCTGACACTGCACAGCAGAGTGTCACATCAGGATCTGACAGGCAAGGAAGGAGGCATGCCGGTGCTGCTCTCAGCAGGCACACACAAGCCAACTTCCCTGCAAGACACCGCAGCCATGGAGACCATCAGAGCAACGCGTTCTCTATGCCACTGTCATTACTAACAGCGGCATCAGAGGGGTTAAATGCCCACGATCAGTGCTAGCTCCGATCATGGGCATTGCTGCAGGATGTCAGCTGTCACAAACAGCTGACACCAGAACGCAATGTCTCTCTTCAGACCTACAGATTACTACCCATTCCTGCTACTACATGTGGGGTCAAATGACACCGCAAGAAACGACCTGGAAACCATCTGCAGAGACTTTGAAAACTTAAGTAAGAAAGTGAAAGAACTGGGAGCGCAGGTGGTCTTCTCTTCCATCCTCCCAGTGGACGGCCATGGAACAAGGAGGTGGAATAAGATTCTGCAGGTGAACAACTGGCTACGTCGATGGTGCCGTCAACAAGGATTTGGATTTCTGGATCACGAAATGAATTACCTATACGATGGACTACTTGCTAGAGATGGGGTGCACCTTACGAAGACTGGAAAACATGTATTTGGAAGTCGCCTTGCTACACTTGTAAGGAGAGCTTTACACTAGAACAATGTGGGAAGGGAAGCAAAAGGCCAGAAAAAGCCATACACCTGAGAAATGCTATTGAGAACTCTGCTATTAGAAGTGGAAAGGAAGAACAAAGACAAAAGAATCTAAATAATAAAAATATTGAAGAGAAACTAATCTCAAACTAAAATGTTTCTATACTAATGCACAAAGCATGGGCAACAAACAAGGAGAATTGGAAGACAGGAAAAGAAATATGATGTCATTGGAATCACTGAGACTTGGTGGGACAATACACATGATTGGAATACAAGGCTAGAAAGATATAACTTATTTGCAAGAAACAGACTTGATTAACGAGGAGAAGGTGTCGCATTGTATGTTAGAAACACATATATCTGCACAGAGATCCAAGCTTCAGACACTGGGAGATCTGTGGAAACTGTTTGGGTAAGAATATGACAGAACAACGGAAAAAACATGTCATGGGGCAGTAGTGGGAAGACAGGTGACGTGGAACCAGGGCCCCTGAACTGCCCCTCAGGCTAAAGAGGTTGCCCTGACTTCCTAACTTGGGGGTACACTTAATGGTAGTGAGGCCCAAGTCTCCAACCTGTCCCTGTCTCCTGTTTAGCCCTGAGCTAAACACCCAACCTCCTCCCCAGGAGGTGAGACAGGGACAAAGTGTACAGCACCAAATAACACACAAGGAAAGATACGACAGACACTTAAGGGTTAAATGAACTAAAAACAAGACTTAGATTTATCTGCTGCTAAGCACCGAACAGCAGAGTTAGGCACCAGAACAAGGAAATAGCTGGAGCTCCACTGCAACACAGCCTGCTCCTGACTCCAGCTTGGTTGGTCTCCAAAGAGGAATAATATCATCAACAGTTAGCTGGTGCACCTGGTGAGCTTATATAGGAAGGTGGGAGTGGTTTCCACCTGCATAATCACAATGCAGTAACACCAGCAGCCACCGTGGGGGGGGGGGGAAACTCCCCGCAGACTAACTAAAGTTGTAGCAACACCAGCAGCCACCGGTGGCAAAGACTGACATTAACCCCCGATGGCCTAAAAGGAAAAAAGATTATATATGAGGATCCAGATCGGACATCGATCCAAAAATGGATCGTGACAGGACACCATTGTAGGCATTTACTACAGGCCGCCAGTGCAAGCTGAAGATATGGATGAAATCTTTATGCATCAAGTGGCCAAGTTCTCCAAAAAATATGACAGTCGTCATGGGAGATTTCAACTATCCAGACATTTGTTGGGAATCTCTCTCAGGCAAAACTAACAGGTCAAGCAAATTCTTATCCTCTCTTGCTGACAACTTTATCTTCCAAAATGTAGGGGAGAAAACAAGGGGGATCTGCTACCTTGGATCTAATCCTTATAAACAGGGAGGAAATGGTTGAGGAGGTAAGAGTGGCTGGAACCCTTGGAGGTAGCGACCATGCCATGTTAGAATTTTGGATAACTAGAGGAGGAAGACCTGTGAAGACTCAGACGTCAAGGTTAGATTTCAGAAAGGCAGATTTTAAAGGGACTCCTAAAGAGAATTGGAGGGATCCAACAGCTGGATATTCTTAAGGACAAAAATGTCCAGGAAGGATGGGAAATCTTGAAAAGTGAGATTCTCAAAGCACAACCGTTAACAATTCCGAAAAGAGGGAAGAATAGAAAGAATTTAAGGAAACCAGGATGGATGAACAATGAACTTAAACACATGCTAGATAGGAAAGAAATGTTGATCAAATGGAAAGAGGGAGGCACATCTAAAGAATATTGTCACGCTCGCGCCTTGGCAGATTGGTGCGAGCGAGGGGGTTGTGCACCCACTGTGCCACAAACCAGACTAACCCTGTAAGGGGCGTAACTAATGCAGCTACCTCGGTCTTCACTGAAGTCTCTGTTGGTGAGGTCAGGCTTGTGCGACAGGTAGCTGCCAGGTGCCACTCCAGGGTGGTGTTTGGCTGTGGCTGCTGATCCCACTGGGGAAGAGAACGCTAGGACAGGTTCAACTGACAGAGGAAGGTGAGCACGGCAGGCATGGCTGGTAGTCAGGCAGGCGGGCACGGTTGGTACTCAGGCAGGTGGGCACGGCTGAGACACCGGGGCAGGGACTAACTCGAAAGGCACAGGGACACGGGCAGGAAGGAGTGGTGTATGGAATAGGTAGGGTCCTGTTCACACAGAAGGTTTAGGAACTGGTACAGGTAGGATGGAAATATGGACAGGCATGAGGGAACAGTTTTGGACAAGTTCACACTGGAGAAGAACCGCAAGACTGCAGAGAGGAGCTGCAGTATGCAGCAAGAGGTTCCGCAGTAGCAGAAGCAGGGCACAGGCAGGACCGCAGCACAGGCAGAAGCGCAAGAGTGCTGAGCACAGGCAGAAGCGCAAGAGTGCGGAGCACAGGCAGAAGCGCAAGAGTGCGGAGCACAGGCAGAAGCGCAAGAGTGCGGAGCACAGGCAGAAGCGCAAGAGTGCGGAGCACAGGCAGAAGAGCAAGAGTGCGGAGCACAGGCAGGAGCGCAAGAGTGCGGAGCACAGGCAGGAGCGCAAGAGTGCGGAGCACAGGCAGAAGCGCAGGAGTGCGGAGCACAGGCAGAAGCGCAGGAGTGCGGAGCACAGGCAGAAGCGCAGGAGTGCGGAGCACAGGCAGAAGCGCAGGAGTGCGGAGCACAGGCAGAAGCGCAGGAGTGCAGAGCACAGGCAGAAGCGCAGGAGTGCAGAGCACAGGCAGAAGCGCAGGAGTGCAGAGCACAGGCAGAAGCGCAGGAGTGCAGAGCACAGGCAGAAGCGCAGGAGTGCAGAGCACAGGCAGAAGCGCAGGAGTGCAGAGCACAGGCAGAAGCGCAGGAGTGCAGAGCACAGGCAGAAGCGCAGGAGTGCAGAGCACAGGCAGAAGCGCAGGAGTGCAGAGCACAGGCAGAAGCGCAGGAGTGCAGAGCACAGGCAGAAGCGCAGGAGTGCAGAGCACAGGCAGAAGCGCAGGAGTGCAGAGCACAGGCAGAAGCGCAGGAGTGCAGAGCACAGGCAGAAGCGCAGGAGTGCAGAGCACAAGCAGAAGCGCAGGAGTGCAGAGCACAGGTAGAGCCACAAGAGTGCGGAGCACAGGCAGGACCGCAAGAGTGCGGAGCACAGGCAGATGGAGAGGACACAAGGATAGACACGGCAGGGAAAAGAGCACAGACAAGGAGACCGAGGTAGGACTGAGTTCAGACAAGGTAACGGTACAAGAAAAGGTATAGGACCAAAGACACAGGGACCAGGATATGCTGCCTCCTGGTGGGCAGAGAGGACAGGTACGAGACAAGGCAAGGAGCAATACAACAGGAACCAGGATATTCTGCCTCCTGGAGGGCGGCAAGACAGGTACAAGACAAGGCTAGAACAAAGACACAGACACCAGGATATTATGCCTCCTGGAAAACAGAGCAGACAGGCACAGATACAGGACTAGGAGTCAAGCCTACAGAGAAGGCAAAACACAGGACAGGACCTGGCAACTCAGTAGCAAGACACCAACTGAGTGAAGGCGTTGCACAGGCAGCTTCCACCAGGTGGAACAGCACTAAATACTAGAGGCCTCTTGGTGATTGGCTGGGAGCACATCAGGCAGGTGCACACTGATTCCATAAGAACCAGAGAGTACCGGCACGGCCTCCCTATGCACACAGCCAGGAAGCATGCATAGAGTAGGTAGGAAGTAAGAGGCACACAGCATGGAGCCGGCAGCAGACAGAACACAGTATGGCCTGGAGCAGTGAGTAAGTTGGTGTGTCGGGGATGGGATGCCATGCAGCGATTACGGCAGGGTTGTTACAGTACCCCCCCCCCTTATGCCACCTCTTCAAGCCCGCTAGAATGACTAGAATAGGAGCACACACAGTCAGCTGTCATCATGACATTCTTCAGGTAGAGAGGTAGGTGTGACATCAGAGATACCAGACTGCCAAGTCTCTTTGTGCCCAGCAAGGTCAGCTCCCAAGACTGAGGGTAAAAGGACCAGGACCTCTTCCTCCTGGTTGGTAGAAAACAGGGACTTGGAAGCTTCTGATTTGACCTCTAAATCAGCTGGCCACCTGAAAACTGAAGACACCCTCACTGGGTCCAACTTCAGTCCGTTATCCCGAGAAGACTGGGGCTTCTCCTTTGGATCAGAGGGAAGCACCTCCGCCTGGGTATCTTCACCAACCGGTGACATGGAAGCTGAGGGTACCCACATAGGATCCATCTTCTGCCCGTTGGCTAAACAAAAATTGGACCTCTTCCTCCGGGTTGGTGAAAAACAGAGATACCAAGGCTTCTGTTCCATGTGGCAGGTGGATGAGGAAGTTGGAATCTGAAGGCATCCTCTCAGGATCCATCTCCTGCCCATAATCCAGAGGAAAACTTTCAAGTGACTGGGATGTTCCTGGGAACTGGTCACTGGTATTGTCACAGGAGGTGTGTGGAGAGGGCGCCACTGCTTCCTTTTCTTCAGTGATGTCAGCACACCATAGCTCAATAACCAGATCAGGTGGAGGTGGTGACAAAACTGTACACTGACCTTGATGTATTGGAACTAGACACCTCTGGGGTGATTTGGTGGTTCCAAATGCAACACCACACTGGGTCTCCGGACCAGAATGGGCAGTAGAGTACCCGGCTTAGAATGACCGATGGGCAAACTGGACAGTACATGAAAAACAAACTTCTCCAAATATAACACTCCTATTTGGAGCTGTAGTTGTCCCTTCAAAACTGTACTGTACGTAAGTAGGGCTCGGCCATCACCAAACACTCTCGCCGAATTCTGGAGCTGTTGAACAGGAACCACACACAAACTCCGTCTGGCTTGCAGATTTAATACATCTGCAGGGCCGAAGCTCCCACAAGGCACTGAAACAGTCACAGACATTGGTGGAGAGGAGGTACTCTCACCAATGGCAGCCTCTCCTGCTGGCCCAAGGTTCTGGGACATTAGCTCCTTTGGACAGATTGTCCGGGTGTTCCACACAACCGCAGCGACACCATATGCTCTTCTTACAGCTGGTTTCGGGCTGCTGCTTTGCCAGCCCATTCTCATCAGCCTTCCTGGGTTTCACTCGGGTAGCTGCCTTAACAGGTAGAGGAACAGGAGGTTTTCGGACGGTCGTGGTCTGACGTGGCGGTTTCTTCACAGGTTTCGCCCGTCTGGAGCACCTCTCAGATCTAGACAGGAAAGACTTCGCAGGAGCAGCTGGACAAGGCACATCAAAGGCTTTACGGACGGCCTCCAGGTCTGTGATGATAGGATCCCCTGCTTCCCAGAGGGGAGTGATCCATAGCAAAGCATCTTCTGATAGGTATGACATTATGTATGCCACCTTGACCCAATCAGAGGGGAAACAGGCTGCATTCCACTTGATGTACCTCAAGCACTGCTCCAGGAACCCTTGGCACTCCTTAGGATTCCCATAAAAAGTTGACGGATCTGCAGGGTCGAGTTTCTCATAAGCCAGGAGTTGATTGAAGATGGCATTGGAGACAATGACTGGGTCTGGTGAATCAATAATCTGAACCACCCTTTGTGTAAAAAATTTTTCTAGTTGCTCATACGGGCAAAAAAAGTTTATTATGCTCTAAGAGCACAAGGACATGGGACTCAGCGGGGACCATGGCCTGGGCAAACTGTCACTCTCGCGCCTTGGCACTGTCATGAGTGAGAGGGTTGTGGACCCTCTGTGCCACAAACCAGACTACCCTGGAAAAGGCGTAACTAATGCAGCTACATCGGTCTTCACTGGAGCCTCTGATGGTGAGGTTAGGCTTGTGCAGCAGGTAGCTGCCAGGTGCAACTCCAGTGTTGTGTCTGGCTGTGGCTGCTGATCCTACTGGGGAACAGAAAGCTAGGACAGGTGCGACTGAGACAGGCAGGTGAGCATGGCTGGTACTCAGGCAGGTGGGCACGGCTGAGACACTGACAGGCGGGCACGGCTGAGACACAGGGGCAGGGACTAATTCGAAAGGCACAGGGACACGGGCAGGAAGGAGTGGTGTGGAATAGGTAGGGTCCTGTTCACACAGGTGATGTAGGAACTGGTACAGTTAGGATGGAAATATAGACAGGTATGAGGCAACAGGTTTGGACCTATTCACACTGGACAAGAACTGCAAGACTGAGGAGTTGAGCTGCAGTTTGCAGCAAGAATTTCCGCGGCAGCAGAAGCGGGGCACAGACAGAACTGCAAGAGTGCGGAGCACAGGCAGAAAAGCAAGAGTGCGGAGCACAGGCAGAAAAGCAAGAGTGCGGAGCACAGGCAGATGGAGAGGATATAAGGATAGACACGGCAGGGAAAGGAGCACAGCCAAGGAAACCGAGACAGAGATAGGACTGAGATCAGACAAGGTAACGGTAAGTTACAGGACCAAAGACACAGGGACCGGGATATGCTGCCTCCTGGTGGGCAGAGAGACAGGTACAAGACAAGGCAAGGAGCAATAGTACAGGGACCAGGATATTCTGCCTCCTGGAGGACGGCAAGCCAGGTACAAGACAAGGTTAGAACAAAAACAGACACCAGGATATTATGCCTCCTGGAAAGCAGAGCAGACAGGCACAGATAAAGGACTACGAGTCAAGCCTACAGAGAAGGCAAAACACAGGACAGGACCTGGCAACTCAGTAGCAAGACACTGAATGAAGGCGTTGCACAGGCAGCTTCCACTGGGTGGAGTTGCCCTAAATACTAGAGGCCTCTTGGTGATTGGCCGGGAGCACATTAGGCAGGTGCACACTGATTCCTTAAGAACCAGAGAGTGCCGGCACCACCCCCCTCTGCACACAGCCAGGAAGCATGCATAGAGCAGGCAGGAAGCAAGAGGTACACAGCATGGAGCCGGCAGCAGACAGAACACAGTATGTCCTGGAGCAGTGAGGAAGTTGGTGTGTGGGGGATGGGAGGCCATGCAGTGATGCCGGCAGGATTGTTACAAATATAATGCTGTCTGAAGAACCTGCAGGGCATAAATCAGCTGACGAATTAAAGTTCGCAAGAGACATCAAAAGCAATAAAAAAGGATTTTGGGGATATGTCAAAAGTAAAAGAAAGGTCAAAGATGCTATAAGATTTTTACAGGATGAAAATGATGAAATGGTAAGAAAGGATGTTGAGAAGGCCAAACTATTAAATTCCTATTTTGTATGTTTTTTCTCAGAAAGGAAATGTAACATCAACTGATCTTCACTGTCCTATTAAAGGAATGGAAGAATCCAGGATATCTATAAACAGAAAGATAGTAAGGAAACACTTAGCTAAGAAATTAATTCAAGTCTCCAGGTCCAGATGAATTACCCCCCAGAGTACTTAAGGAGATAGCAGAAGAAATTATTGAACCACTCTCCACAGGAGAAGTCCCAGAAGACTGGAGAAGAGCAAATGTTGTTCCTATCTTCAAAAAAGGGGACGAAGGTGGACCCAGGCAATTATAGGCCGGTGAGTCTGACTTCTATACCAGGAAAGTTCTTTGAATAAATTATTAAACATGTATGTAAGTACCTGGATAAGAATGAAGTGATTAACTAGAGTCAGCATGGGTTTGTAACTAATAAGTCATGTCAGACTAACTTAAATTTCCTTCTATGACAGAATCAATGACTAGGTGTGTAACGGGGACTTCTGTGCTGTAATACCTCTTACATTACCACCCCGTGTTTCAGGAGGTCCACTCTGCTTTTCCTTACTTCTGGATGAAGGACGCTGGCTCGAAAGGCTTTGTAATATGGGAACATATAAAAGATCACTGCTTCTCCACGTATTTCCAGTGTGACAACCTTTTACTCACCGGTCTCAGAATAAATATACATACAGGACAATCAATACGCCAGACGTACATTACAATAGCTGCAGGTGGCCGGTGACCCCCGATCATTTACCGTGGGATTTATACAAAGGTGGGGGGAGGTCAGAAGTGGGATATCTCGTTTACCTCTGCCCAGGGGTCGCAGCCGGTCGGTTGCTGCATTAGTGGTATGCATCTCACATTGCACCTATCATACATACATCTCCTACTCGGGGTGCTGGGGGGTTCTTTAACAAGGTGGATCAGGGAAATGCTGTAGATATAGTATATCTTGACTTCAGCAATGCATTTGACAAAGTATCTCATACAATCCTTATTGAAAAAATGACTAAGTATGGAATGGACAAGACAACTGTTAGGTGAATTCATAACTGGCTTAGTGATCAGACCCAAAGAGTGGTTGAAAATGGCTGCAAATCCAGTTGGACTAACGTCTCAAGTGGGTTACCACAGGGCTCTTGTCCTGGTCCCTGTATTGCTCAACATCTTTATCAATAATTTAGATGAAGGAATTGAGGGTAAACTGATTAAATTTGCTAATGACACAAAGCTAGGAGGGATAGCTAATACTAGAGAAAAGATAGAGGGGATTCAAAAAGATAAACTGGAGCAGTGGGCAGCAACTAACAGAATGGTTTTTAACAGGGAAAAATGCAAAGTACTACATTTGGGCAATAAAAATGAAAAAAAGCATATACAGAATGGGAGGAATAGGGCTAAGCAACAGCACATGTGAAAAAGACTTGGGTATACTAATAGATCACAAACTGAACATGAAGTCAACAGTGTGATGCAGCAGCAAAAAAGCCAAATACAATTCTGGGATGTATTAACAGAAGCATACAGTCTAGATCACGTGAAGTCATTATTTCCCTCTACTTCTCTTTGGTCAGACCTCATCTGGAATATTGTGTCCAGTTTTGTGCTTAACATTTAAAAAAAAGACATCAACAAACTGGAGCAAGTTCAGGAAAGAGCAACCAGAATGGTGACCGGTCTGCAAACCATGTCCCAAGAGGAAAGGTTGCAGGATTTGGGAATATTTAGCTTGCAAAAAAGAAGACAGAGGAGACTTAATAGCTGTCTACAAATATCTAAAGGTCTGTCACATTGTAGAAGGATCATCTTTATTCTCATTTGCACAAGGAAAGACTAGAAGCAATGGGATGAAACTGAATGGGAGGAGACACAGATTAGATAATAGAAAAAACTTTTTGAAAGTGAAGGTGATCAATGAGTGGAACAGGCTGCCACGAGAAGTGGCGAGTTCTCCCTCCATGGAAGTCTTCAAACAGAGGCTGGACAGACATCTGTCTGGGATGATTTAGCGAATCCTGCTTTGAGCAGGGGGTTGGACCAGATGGCCCAGGAGGTCCCTTCCAACTCTACCATACTATGATTCTAGTACTGCTCTGGGCACAATTGCACCTCCTGCAGAGCAGTATTAGTACGGCGAAGGTCGCAAAGGGGTTAAAGAGCAGGCAGAAAGTATCTGGCAGGGAGTCTCCATGTGAGGAGTATCCAGCTGGAATCCAAACGAGTTTGCTAGCACGTGTCTGGTGGACGCCGATCCCGCAGGTGCATTCAGCAAACGTAGGAAATGGAAAGGATATGTTTCCGGCACACCCACCAAGTGTGTACTGTTGTGGCAGAAACGCTTAAGGGTGTTTTTATTGCTTTACTGTTAATCATGTCCAAATGAACTTTTTTCATTTTAACTGTCGAGTGTGCCGGAAACATATCCTTTCCTTTACTCAGAAAGTATCTGCTCCATCCACATCCAGAGCAGAGGATCATTCTGGATCTTCAGGTTGCACACAGAACCCCACTGGGGCTAAATGTGAGACAGGGCATTGTCCTACAGTACATGGGATTGATCGCGCCTCGCTTCTTTCTCTTCATAGTGTTTAACAGTTTTACTCCTATTTGTTTCAGGTGAACTAATTATCTGCATGTTTTCCATTGGCTGATGACCCACATGTGACTTACAGCCAATAGTATGTAGTAACGGTCCGCCAGCAGCGATCTAGACCAGGAGTATGGCTCTCTAGCGGAAACGATCAGGTTTAGTGTGTGACATGAGGCTGCAGTAATCTACTAACGGATCAATAAATACCCCGCTTCATCGATGGACAATTCGTCCTTCTTATATAACTTGTCTAATTTTCCGCTGACGGAGCTGTAAGGCAGCTTGTTTTTTGCAGGACAAGATGACATTTTTATTAATATTTGTCTTCTTGATCGCGATTTATGCCTTTTTGTTCGGCGGTTTGATGAACGAGAAAAGTTTTACGCCTGGTATTTTATTTTACTGTGCTCACTGAAGGGGTTAACTAATGTGACAGTTTTGTTGGTCAGGTCGCTCCATTTTTCAATATTTTTTTACTTGATCCCACTATGGGACTTGCACTATTAGCGGTCTGATCACTGCTATAATGTACTAGCTATGAACCCGTTCTACTCCCGGGTGGCGAGAATTTTTATTGGTATATGGTCTCCCATCCTGGTATGTGCTGCCACCCTCCTATCCTGGTACGCATGGCACCCCTCATTCCTATCCTGGCATGTATGGTACCCTCACCCCCCCCAATCCTGGTATGCAAGACACCCCATTCTTCATCCTGGTATGCATGGTCCCCTCACCCCCCTATCCTGGTATGCATGGTACTCCCTCATCCCTATCCTTGTATGTATGGTCCCCTCACCCCCTATCCTGTTTGCATGGTCCCCTCACCCCCCTATCCTGGTATGCATGGTCCTCTCACCCCCCTATCCTGGTATGCATGGTCCTCTCACCCCCCTATCCTGGTATGCATGGTCCCCTCACCCCCCTATCCTGGTATGCATGGTCCCCTCACCCCCCTATCCTGGTATGCATGGTCCCCTCACCCCCCTATCCTGGTATGCATGGTCCTCTCACCCCCCTATCCTGGTATGCATGGTCCTCTCACCCCCCTTTTCCTGTTTGCATGGTCCCCTCACCCCTCTATCCTGGTATGCATGGTCCCATCACCCCCCTATCCTGGTATGCATGGTCCCCTCACCCCCCTATCCTGGTATGCATGGTCCTCTCACCCCCCTATCCTGGTATGCATGGTCCTCTCACCCCCCTTTTCCTGTTTGCATGGTCCCCTCACCCCCCTATCCTGGTATGCATGGTGTTTTCACCCACCTATCCTGGTATACATGCAACCCCTCACCCCCCAATCCTAGTATACTTGGTCCCCCTCACCCCCCTTTCCTGGTAGGCATGGTCCCATCACCCCATCCTAGTATGCATGGTCCCCTCACCCACCTATCCTGGTATGCATGGTCCCCTCATCCACCTATCCTGGTATGCATAGTCCCCTCACCCCCTTTCGTAGTATGCATGGTCCCCTCACACCCCTATCCTGGTATGCATGGTCCCATCACACCCCTATCCTGGTATGCATGGTCCCCCCTCACCCCCCTTTGCTGGAATGCATGGTCCCCCCCCCTTTGCTGGAATGCATGGTCCCCTTAAACCTCTTTCGTGGTATGCATGGTCCCCTCACCCTTTTTTCCTGGTATGCATGATCCCCCTCATCCCCCTTTGCTGGTATGCATGGTCCCCTCATCCCTTTCGTGGTATGCATGGTCCTCTCACCCCCCTTATCCTGGTATGCATGGTCCCCTCACCCCCCTCCCTATCCTGGTATGCATGGTCCCCTCACCCCCCTATCCTGGTATGCATGGTCCCCTCACCCCCCCTATCCTGGTATGCATGGTCCCCTCACCCCCCTATCCTGGTATGCATGGTCCCCTCACCCCCCTATCCTATTTAGGAATTGCAGCCATTTTTTCTACAAATCTTCCTCATTTCTGGGATCATTAGTAATTGGACAAAAACTGTCCCATAAATAAAAGGTCCATTTTCAATACTTTGCAGCAATGACGGCCTTTAGTCTGGAGGTCACGGCCGTCATCATCACTGAGACTTCAGTTGTCGCTTGTTTGTGGCTCTTTCTGCCTTCAGCTTTGTCTTCAGCGGCTTGATGGGGCTGAGATCTGGTGATGTCCCAGCCATTGCCCTTCTTTGCTTTCGCAGGATGTTTTGGGTAGACTCAGCTACCGAGACACCCTCTTTATGGACAGTGTTCCTAACTTGGGTGGATGTTGTTAGTGGGTTTTTCTTCACCATGTGAAGGATTCTGCGGTCATACACCGCTGTTGTCTTCCGTGGATATCCAGGCCTTCTTGAGTTACCGAGCTCACCAGTGTGCTCTTTTTGCAGAATGTACAAACTGTTCTTCTATCTCTCTTTTGCATTTCTTTTTTCAGTCTAATGATGATCTGCTTCACCTCCATTGAGAGCTCCTTTGAACAAATGTTGTGGGTTCACAGCAACAGCTTCCAAATACAAATGCTACACCAGGAATCAGCTCCAGACCTTTTACTTGCATAATTTATTATGAATTAATGAGGGAATATCCCATGCAGCCAATTAAAGAGCTTTTAAGATAACTGTCTAATTACGTTTGGTTCCTTTGAAAAAGAGGGCACTACATATTAAAGAGCTGTAATTCCTAAACCCTTCCTACACTTAGGATTGGAATCCCTTCAAATTAAAGCGGAGAGTCGGCACTGTTAGCTGAGATTATATAACTGTATCTTGTAAGTGTCAAAACTCGTGTCATTGTCCAAATAATTCTGGACCTAACTGTATACTACCACTACCCAGAATCCTCCAGTGTATACTCTATAATCTCCCAGCAGTCTCCTCTCATCACCCAGAATCCCCCAGTGTATACTGTATAATTTCCCAGCAGTCACCTCTCCAGTCAGCAGCTCTGTGATCTCGGTGGTGAGATCTAGGATCTTCTTCTCAGGCATCGGGGAGTGTGGGGCTTCTGTGATGGGTCTCTCATTACTGCTCCCTCCTCCGGATACATGGAGATGGATGATGGGAGTCACACAGTCACCTGATGTCTTCTTCTCTATTGTGTAATCCTGTATAAGGAGAGATGATGCTGATGAATATTACACATAAGGAAACATAAGACAGTTTATGTGTTGTCTCTGCAGCTGCCCATCCATCTCAATAGGTGAGCTCATGTGGCACCGACTACCTGGTTTACTCCTTGCTGTTTGGGAGGTCCGAGGACCCTGGTAGCTGGAGATCGAGTCATCCAAAAGTTGCTGCCAGTGGTTTGGTAGTGGTGCTGTCTGGGCCGCAGTGACCCGAGCGGGCGGACCCGCAGGGCTATATGGACTGTTTATTTCCTGTTTGTTTTCATGTTGTGCCAGAAAAGGCGGTTTATTTGTTTTTCCTGTCCAGAGAAGTTTATGCCGCATTAATAAACTTGCTTGGACATCCCAGTAATACCGCTTACTGTGCCTGCCTCAACTGCAGCCGAGCGAGTACAGATCATACATAGTAACATAGTTTTGAAGGCTGAAGGAAGACCTTATGTCCATCTAGTTCAGCCTATTTTTAGTGCAGCTGTTCTGCATTGTTTATCCTGGGGAAGGCAAAAAACCCACAGAGTAGAAGCCAATTTTCTCCATAGGGAAAAAAATTCCTTCCCCTAACCTGGGTCCACCATCACCTATAATATTACTGTATGTTATTTGTAACCTTCTATACTGTTACTCATGTATCATCTGCAAATACTGATATTTTACTGTGTAAGCCATCCACTAGATCATTAATATATTAAATAGTAGGGGGCCCAATACAGACCCCTGTGGTCCCCCACTAGTAACCCTGGCCCAATCTGAGGATGCCCCATTAATAACCACTCTTTGTTTTCTATCACTAAGCCAGCTACCTACCCATCTACACACATTTTCCCCTAGCCCAAGCTTTCTCATCTTACTGACCAATCTTTTATGTGGGACAGTGTCACATGCTTTAGAGAAGTGGAGATAAATGACATCCAATGATTCTCCTGGGTCCATTTGAGAGCTCACATCCTCATAGAAGCTGATCAGGTTAGTCTGACAGGAGCGATCCTTCATAAATCCATGTTGATATGGAGTTAATCATTTATTAACATTGAGATATTCCATAATGGTATCCCTTAGAAACCCTTCAAAAATTTTACCCACAACAGATGTTATGCTTACCGGCCTATAGTTTCCAGGTTCCCTTTTACACCCCTTTATGAATATTGGTACCACATTTGCTTGCCGCCAATCAAAAGGAACAGACCCTGTTTCTATAGAGTCTTTAAATATAAGGAATAGAGGCCTGTCTATCACATTACTTAACTCCCTCAATCAGGGCTGTGGAGTCGGTAAGCCACAGTTGCGACTCCGACTCCTGGATTTTATCAGGCTCCGACTCCTTCATAAATGGCCAATTCATAACAACAAATTTACTGTTGTAAAATATTAAACATCGTGCTTATTCAGTTTCTCACCATCATATAAGTAATCAGACCACTTAGAGCAAAAACTACATTTATTAGAATACAATTAGAATATAGCAAATAACTTTTATAAACTTTTCTAAACTGTAAGTAAATATGCAATAAACACTTTTATGCAGTTAATAAGAAGAAATCTATAAATTTGTCCTCAGAAAAAGTATTGCCTTTGTCAGATCCTCCTTCATGGATGTCCTCAAATCTGATCTAATTATTTTGAGAGCAGAGAACAACCTCTCTACACTAACTTGTGTTGGTGGCAAAGCAGTAACCACTCGGGCAACATCTCTGACAATGTCAGGATACAGAGGAATCGCTTGTTGCACTGTTATTTTTGATGAACGGTCAAATTTCTCAATTTCTTTTAGTGCACATGAAAAATTCTGCTGAAATGTACTGGCTGTGTTCCTTGATGGGGATGACTCTTCTTCTATGCGGGAACGCTTTGCACGGTCCTTGTGATCCAAATATTTTTCGAAATTAAATTCTTCATCAGTTGATGATGAGGGTGAAGATGTGGCAGGACGACCAAAGTCTTCTTGTTCCTCCTGACTGTTCTGCAACCCTTTCATCCTTACTGCTATTTCAAACAGAGCTTCTTTTCCTTTACTTAGCTGTTGATCATCTAGAAGAATCCGATGCATTGGGTCTACATAAACAGCTGCCAAAAGAATGTTATTTTGTAATAGTAGCTCCTCTCTCCGTTTCATTGATGTAGCAATGCCACTTGCAATTAACCCTCCTCTTTGGGACAGGCGAAACATCAGGTTCTTCCACTCCTTTAAGAAAATACCTGGAGTTAAGTCCTCTGCTTGTAATTTTTTAGTCACTGTAAATGGGTGCTCTAGCAATTTTTCCAGCTCAGTCACCTGATTCCACTGACTTTCATTTAGCATCAGTTGAGGGTTAGCCATGTCTACAAGAAAGGTTTTCAGTTCAACCAAGCGCTGAATCATTAAGTAAGTACTGCCCCATCATGTGGCTTGATCAATAATTGCCCCTTTTCCAGCACATCTCTTCAAAATTGAGTCAACTTTAGGGGTTCTGGCAACAGTAGCCAATTTTCTCACCTTGCCAATCAGTGCAGCAGCATGTCCTCCTTGCAGACTGTCTCTTATAGCCAGCTGTAGCGTATGCACAACACAGCGCATGTGATGAATGAAAGAACATATTGACACAGTTTCAACAAGATCATCTAAACTATCATGTTGCTGTTCATCTGAAGCAACTTCAGTTTGCTCCTCAGTTACAATACTGTGTTCCTCTATTTCAAACATTTCTGTGTCTGTGGACCCAGAATGTTCTTCTAGCTGCTGGTCACCATCATTACTCTCATTCATTAGCTTAATAGTACTTATCATATTTGAAGCATTGTCAGTTACGACAGAAAGAACTTGCTCTTTTTTAAGTTCATAGTCTTGCAGAACCTTTTCCACCAAGACCTGGAGAAACTCACTGGTGTGATGAGCTTTGGTGTCTTTTACTGCCAATGTCTTGGTAACTATTTCATTTTTGTCACAAACAAATCGGACATTGATGGCAAAATAGTTCACTCAGACGTGTGCAGGCATCCATTTTAAGAAACAGAAAGCGTCCCTTGAGAGTTTTTTTAAGTTCTTCCTTTTGTTTAAAAGCTTCTTCGATTACTAATTTTCTAATACTCTCTCTCTCCAGAGAAACACCAAGCTTGCGGGCCATTTCCCCATTCAGACACATAAAAGCTGGTCGTGAAAATAATGAAATGGGCACACTATCCTTTACAACAAGCTCTATGATCGGTTTTTTAAATGTATCTACTGTCATTGTCACAGTAACTTTGTCACTGACAAAATATCTTGCAACTGATGGCTGCAAAGTTCTCTGCTCCTTTGTTTGGCTGGAAGAGCTGGGCACTGGTTCGGATGCAGTCTTTCTCATCCACTGCTTTCAGTACTTCTGGATGAAAGCGCTGTAAATGTCTCTTTAGATTAGAAGCTCTGGTAGGAGCATTTTTATCTTTGCCTGAATATGCGTTCATCTTGGCTTCACAGCATTTGTTTTCGTCTGGATCATTTGTCATACACTGACAGACATAATGTTTTCTATCTTGAGTGATGGTGAAATGTTCAAATACAGCTGATTTAATGTGATGCTTCTTTGACATTCTCAGGTTTTTAATTCTGCATTCACAATCCAAATGACAATTGTTTTTCCTAAAAACAATTGTACAAAATTATTGCCAGGTCGTACAACTGATATAGTGGTCAGTAATACTGTTATTATTCCTCATGTACTCACAGTTAACTGATGCAAAGTTTGTTGAAAGGATAATACTTCTTACAGTCTTCCTCTTCTGAGTAGCAGGCAGCTGTGAGATGCTTGGAAGACGCACACCTAGTATGATCTAGTCTAGAGGAGGAGCTTTACTACTAAGAATTTGCAACACATTTTCACTTTCAGTTTCATACATTGTAAGTAGGGGGGTTGGGGCAGCATGAGGTTAACCAAGTATTAGATTAGATAAGGGCAGTGGAGAACAGTGACACACAAGAAGTAAGAAATGTCTCTATCTCCAGCAGAACTGCTTATCACTGTTGTTCATAGTTTGATAGAACATATATATTTGAGTAACATTTATAAAATTCATATGAAAGTTCAATTATGAAATATTAATACATTTTTTTTTTAAAGCTGGAGTCGGAGTCGGTACATTTCTACCGATACCAACTCCAACCAAAACTAACTCCAACTCCGACTCCACAGCCCTGCCCTCAATACCCGGTGATTTGTCCATTTTAATCTTACTAAGGCGGTTCTGCACTTCTTCCTGAGTTAGGCAGGTAATACTTTATGGGGAGTTTACATTATCACTCTGCATTTCCCCTGGCAAATCCTTTTCCTGTGTGAACACTGTTGAGAAAAAGCCGGATTACTTACCGGTAATGCTCTTTTAATGAGTAAAATAGGGGGGGAAGCCAGCACTGCTTAAGGTTAGAACGCATAAATTGAAGTGCATATGCACATAATATCCAGCTGTATTCAAAAATGAGATATTTGGCAAAAAAATTGATCAATTCAATTGAGCCACCCCGCCGCGCCAAGGCAATCTCATGTGGGGGGTCCTACTCTACATTTATAATAAATACTGTGCCATTACGGCCTCCTAAGAGCATGACCACATCAAGTGCAATCTGTACCTGAACATTGCTGGATCGCTCCCATGAAGCCAGATGAAACAAGTGCAGATGAAGGCCAACCAGGTCTGAACACAGACATATCAGGATTGACTTCCACACATTGCCCAACCAGCAAACATAGATGAAGGGCGATATTGGCCCGGACACAGGTGCACAATTAAATAAAGCTTGGGGCAGGGCACAGCAGCCTAGATCCATCATAATGAACACAGAAAAATTTATAGCGGACATAGCCAAGCGTGCACGGCAGCAGTGGTGGTGAGCCACAAACCAACAACAAGAAAATAGGGGGGGAAGCCAGCACTGCTTAAGGTTAGAACGCATAAATTGAAGTGCATATGCACATAATATCCAGCTGTATTCAAAAATGAGATATTTGGCAAAAAAATTGATCAATTCAATTGAGCCACCCCGCCGCTCACCACCACTGCTGCCGTGCACGCTTGGCTATGTCCGCTATAAATTTTTCTGTGTTCATTATGATGGATCTAGGCTGCTGTGCACACACACGGCAGCCCCGCCCTGCCCCAAGCTTTATTTAATTGTGCACCTGTGTCCGGGCCAATATCGCCCTTCATCTATGTTTGCTGGTTGGGCAATGTGTGGAGGTCAATCCTGATATGTCTGTGTTCAGACCTGGTAGCTGGCTTCCCCCCCTATTTTCCTCTTTTAATGAGTCCACGACAGCACCCACTTGGAGAGAGGGATCCGCCCATAGGAACAGGAAACCTACAGAGATAAAAGAGGGCGGTCCGCCTCTCCCCCTCAGTTGGATTTCAGAGTACCAGGAGGACCGCCAATTATTAGGCCATTATATTATCCAATATTCTAAATTTATTAACTTTACAACTAAGAAGGTGTATATACAACGTTAACTTTTAGGGAGGGTTAGTGAACGGGTGCTGTTAAAAGAGCATTACCGGTAAGTAATCCGGCTTTTTACTCTTTCGCCACGACAGCACCCACTTGGAGAGACTTTCAGAGACTTTCACCTGGGAGGGACCACCGTGCCGAGGACCGCTCTACCAAAGGCTAGGTCAGATGAGCATGATAAATCAAGCCTATAGTGATTATAAAAGGTAGAGGGTGTAGACCAGGTTGCCGCCTTACATATAGACTCGATTGCGACGACTCCCCTCTCTGCCCAAGAGGAAGCCATAGCTCTGGCGGAATGTGCTCTGATACCCTCTGGAGGATTCTCATTGCTCTCGGAGTATGCCAGCCCAATCGCGTCTCTGATCCACCGAGACAGAGTACCCCTTGTGACTTCATATCCCTTCTTTTGGCCCTGGAAGGAAATAAACAGAGCCCTACTCTTCCTCCAGCTGCTAGACCTCTCGATGTATTGTAATACAGCTCTTCTAACGTCTAGTGTATGGAACTTTTCTTCCTCTGGCGTAGAAGGGTTACTAAAAAATGAAGGGAGGTGGATCTCTTGTGATCTATGAAACTTCCCTGCTACCTTTGGTAAGTATGAGGGGTCTGGTTTTAATATTAGCTGATCCTGGAATGTCAACAGAAAAGGGGGTTCTATTGAAAGTGCTTGTATGTCGCTAACTCTTCTGGCTGAGGTTAGTGCAACTAGCAGTACTGTTTTGAAGGATAGGTGTTTAAGGGATATTGAATCTAAAGGTTCAAAGGGAGGACATGTTAGAGCCTCCAGAACCAGGTTTAAGTCCCAAGGAGGAACTCTAGGTATGTGCACCGGCTCGCTCCGCTCACAGGCCGAGATGAATCTGCCTATCCATCTATTGCCTGCCACGTTATAACTATAGAGGGCTCCTAGAGCAGACACCTGGACTTTTAGTGTGTTGACAGATAGTCCTAATTCCTTCCCTTTCTGTAGGAACTCTAGGATCGCTGTAATCGGAATTTCTCCAGAATCAGGGCCTGTGTGGGACTCTAGGAATTTTCTCCAAACTCTGGTGTAAATTTTTGTTGTTGTCACTTCTCGACTTTGTAGGAGTGTATTGACTAATCCCTCCGAGAATCCTCTTGATCTCAACATTTCCCTTTCAAGTTCCAGGCCGTCAAGTGGAGATTGTCCACTTGAGGAAGGAAGAATGGCCCCTGTGAGAGGAGCCTGGGGGTTGAGGGAAGCACCCACGGGTCTGTCACTGACATTGCTTGCAGGCACGAAAACCATGGCCTTCTGGGCCAGAATGGTGCTATTAAGATTATTCGTGCTTCCTCTGCTCTGATCTTCCTGATCACCTGCGGTAGTAGTATGATTGGGGGAAATGCATATGCCAGTTTGAATTGCCACGGGGCCTGGAGGGCATCCAGAATTTCCGGATTGTCTGTCATATTTAGAGAGGCGAATCTTCGCACCTGTCTGTTCTCTCTGGTGGCGAAGAGATCTATTTGGGGAAGACCCCATAGTGACACGATGCGTGTGAATATCTCCCGGCCTAGACACCACTCTCCTTGCCGCAGTGTATGGCGGCTTAGAAAATCTGCCTCCCAATTGTCTCTTCCCCTTATGTGGAGGGCTGAGAGAGACAAAAAATGTTTTTCTGCTAGGGATCAAATCCTTCTTGCGGAAGACATTAAGGTGACTGATCGAGTTCCGCCTTGTCTGTTCAGATATGCGACTACTGTGGTGTTGTCCGAAAGGATTCTCACGTTTTCCCCTTGCAACTGTGGAAGAAAATGATATAATGCATGATAGACTGCCTTTAGTTCTTTTAAATTTGAGGAATCCTTATCTTCGCCTATATCCCATAGGCCTTGGGCAAAATTATTCCCCATATGGGCTCCCCATCCTGTGGGGCTAGCGTCCGTGATAATTATACGGGAGGGTGTTATAACCCAAGGTACTCCTCCCGCTAGGTTTTCGTCCTTTAATCACGCTATCCCAGGGAGAATTGTTAGATTCCCCCAGTCACGGGACTCCTCTAAGAGAATTTGGTGTTGTAGCTCCCTCGTGTGGAACTGGGCCCAGCGAACTGCGGGGATGCAGGCAGTAAGGGATCCCAGGAGGGACATTGCTTCCCTTAAAGATAAGTGTGGCCGATCTATTGCTATCCTAACCTTTTTAATTGCTGATATTTTTACCTGTGACAGCAGACATTTTTGGTATATGGAGTCTAGCTCGAGACCCAGGAAGGACTGAACAGACTGCGGCTCGATTCTGGACTTCTTGAAGTTTATTATCCACCCTAGGGCCTGTAGGGACAAGATTGTATCAGCAACTCGCTCATTACATTGCCGAATTGAATTCCCTACTATAAAAAAATCATCCAGATAGGGTACTATTAGTGTGTCCTTCTGGCTTTGCCAAATAAGAACTCACCCTCGCAAGGAATGGTACAAAGCTTTGCTTTGGACTGGGTGTCACCTCTCCAGCTTTTAAGCCATAGGCTACGTCTGGCGTTATTAGCCAACCCTGCTGTTCTGGCTGCCATGAGTAAGGAATCAGCCGAAGCATCTGCTATATATGCTGCTGCGCCACGGATTAGTGGTATGGCGGCTCGTAGCTTGTCTCTGGAGGTCTTCTGGTCTATTTGCTGGTCTAGTTGATCGATCCAGACCAGCATAGAACGAGCTGTGCATGTACTAGCTATTGCCGGTTTAAACGTGCCGGTAGCTGCCTCCCATGCTCTCTTCAATGAGGCGTCAGCTTTGCGGTCAAGAGAGTCTTTTAGAACCCCTGTGTCCTCCACTGGTAAGACAGTTTGCTTTGAGGCGGAGGCTACTGCCGCATCCACTTTCTGGACCTTAACCCATGTCAACAATTCTTCGTCGCTAAAGGGGTACCTTCTCTTTGAGGTTGAGGGAAGATACCCTCTCTGGTCCTGTCTCTCCCATTCCTTCTTAACCAGAGCTTTTATCGCTGGAATAACTGGAAAAACTCTCCTCTTTCTGTCTGTTAGACCTGCAAACATAATTTCTTGAGTCGTTTGTGGCTCCTTTGTGTCTGTGCATCCCATTGTATTCCTCACGGATTTAACTAAATTATCCATATGATCTAAGGGAAAACAGCAACGGCCCTCCATATCTGAGGATGATGCTGATGTGGATGCATCGGAACTATCTGAGGCTACTTCGCCCTCATCGGTGTCTACGGCCCCCGCTGGCTTAGTAGTTTCGATATTAGTAGGCCTGCTAGACTGGTTTAAGGCCTGTAGTTCTTCCCTAATTATGGCCCTTATGTCTGCGGCTGATGTTGATGCCTGTTTTGCCGTTTCGTTAATGCATCTTTTGCACAGTCTTTTTGTGTAATAGTCCGGTAGCGGACGTGTACACAGGGCACATTCTTTATTTTTTGATTTTTCCTTCCTCTTAGTCTGATATAGAGACATCATGACGGAGGGGTGAGGGAGAGAGAGAGAGAGAGACATATTATCAGCTTGATAGGCAGAGCGTCGTCCACTCACCCAGAGAAGCTGTAGGTACCGGTTCAGGAGGCTGAGAAGGAGGCTTGTTGGCGTGGCTTATGTGGCTACGATCCGAGGACCCTCGTCTTGCGTGGTCCTTGGCTGCTGCTGCATCGCCTGCCTGGGGATGCGTGTCCTGCCTTGGTGAAGACATGATTGCACGCTGTCTCCCTTTGCCCCAGGCCTTTTGTAAGCCCCATCATACCTGGTACCTCCCCCTCCAGGTGCGCCTATTTGCGGCTCATTAGTATGCGCTTCAGCACTGACTTTAGCCGCCCGCGCTCTGCAGGTTAAATCCTTTTTTTTTTTTTTTTTTTCATCTCTCCCTCTGGAGGGGGCGGGGAGCGCCTCTACGCCTGTGGTGCCGCCCAGCCGCGCGTGCGCTGTGAGCCGAGGAACCTCCGGTAACCCGGAAGTTCCTCCTTACTACTTCCTGCTGCGCTGTATCTGCGTCCTCCTGGACGCTGAAGTCCTTTAGGAACGCCAGAGGCTGCCGTTTTCTCCGGTTCCTGCGCCCCCACATGGACCGGAATGGATCCTCCCGCCGGTGTCATGTCATTTTCAGAGGAACCCCGGTCGGCACCACCCGGTACCGGGGTTTCTGCCCCGTCCGTCTATACCAGCCGAGGAGGGAGCCGGATTCCAGCACTCCCCCGCCGCTGCCTCTGGACCGGAACCCCTGCCGTTCTCGCAGACACTGCACAGGCGGTTCCTTGGCCCAGGTAAGCTGTAGCGTATCCTGCGGTTCCCCTTAGGAACAGGAAACCAACTGAGGGGGAGAAGCGGACCGCCCTCTTTTATCTCTATAGGTTTCCTGTTCCTATGGGCGGATCCCTCTCTCCAAGTGGGTGCTGTCGTGGTGAAGAGTAAAAAAGTATTTAAAACCTTTGCTTTTCCCACATCGCTCTCTATGATTTCACCCTCATTGTTCTTTAAAGGGCCGACACCATCAATTTTAATCTTTTTACTGTTTATATAATTAAAGAGGTGACAGGACAATTGTGTACAAGATAATTGTGTACGGACTATTGTGTACAGACAATTGTGTACAGGCCAATTGTGTACAATGACAATTGTGTACAAGGCAATTGTGTACAAGGCGATTGCCCTGTACACAATTGTCCTTGTACACAATTGTCCTTGGACACAATTGGCCTGTACACAATTTTCTGTACACAATTGTCCGTACACAATTATCTTGTACACAATTGTCATGGAACCAATTAAAGAATAGTTTGGGGTTTGTTTTACTTTCCTTAGCAATGAGTCTCTCAGTTTCCACTTTTGCTAAATGTATTTGTTTTTTTACACATTTTATTTTTTTCTCTATAACTTTTTAATGCTTCTTCATTGCCTTCTTGTTTTAGCTTCTTAAATGCCTTGTTCTTGTTATTTGTTGCCCTTTTTACATCCTTATTCAGCCACATTGGTGTTCTCCTGTTCCTGGCCCTTTTATTTCTGTACGGTATGGCTAGCTCGCAGTGGGGGTGTAAAACTGATTTAAATATTTCCCATTTATTTTCTGTGCTCCTATTTTTGAGGACATTGTCCCAATCAATTCGGCGAAGGTCCTCTCTAAGTCGATCAAACTTTGCTTTCATGGAATTCAGTGTTTTCGTAACCCCCTTCCAGGGCGCCTTACTGAAGGACAAGTGGAATTGTATTATATTGTGGTCACTGTTCCCTCGGTGCCCATCGACTCGGACTTCTGTTATTCTATCCGGCCTGTGGCTTAACATTAAGTCCAGAAGGGCCGTCCCTCTAGTTGGGCCCTGCACAAGTGGTGACAGATAATTATCCTTGGTCACTGACAGAAATTGGTTTCCTTTCTGAGATCCGCAGGTTTCGGTTTCCCAGTCTATGTCGGGGTAGTTGAAGTCCCCCATAATAATCACCTCATTGGGATTTGCTGCTTTGTCTCTTTGTTTCAATAATACATTCTCAGTGGTTTCTGTTATATTTGGTGGCTTATAACAAACCCCTATGAGGATTTTATTACTTTTCCCTCCTTGTATCTCCACCCATAGAGACTCCACCTCTTCATTTCCCTCTTGTACAGTCATATGTTAAAGTTTGGGCACCCCTATTAATGTTAACCTTTTTTCTTTATAACAATTTTGGTTTTTGCAACAGCTATTTCAGTTTCATATATCTAATAACTGATGGACTCAGTTATATTTCTGGATTCAAATGAGGTTTATTGTACTAACAGAAAATGTGCAATCTGCATTTAAACAAAATTTGACCGGTGCAAAAGTATGGGCACCTCAACATAAAAGTGACATTAATATTTCGTAGATCCTCCTTTTGCAAAAATAACAGCCTCTAGTCTCTTCCTGTAGCTATTAATGAGTTCCTGGATCCTGGATGAAGGTATTTGTGACCATTCCTGTTTACAAAACAATTCCAGTTCAGTTAAGTTTGATGGTCGCCGAGCATGGACAGCCCGCTTCAAATCATCCCACAGATGTTCAATGATATTCAGGTCTGGGGACTGGGATGGCCATTCCAGAACATTGTAATTGTTCCTCTTAATGAATGCCTGAGTAGATTTGGAGCGGTGTTTTGGATCATTGTCTTGCTGAAATATCCATCCCCTGCGTAACTTCAACTTTGTCACTGATTCTTGCACATTATTGTCAAGAATCTGATGATACTGAGTTGAATCCATGCGACCCTCAACTTTAACAAGATTCCCGGTGCCAGCATTGGCCACACAGCCCCAAAGCATGATGGAACCTCCACCAAATTTTACTGTGGGTAGCAAGTGTTTTTCTTGGAATGCTGTGTTTTTTAGCCTCCATGCATAACGCCTTTTTGTATGACCAAACAACTCAATCTTTGTTTCATCAGTCCACAGGACCTTCTTCCAAAATGTAACTGGCTTGTCCAAATGTGCTTCTGCATACCTCAGGCGACTCTGTTTGTGGCGTGCTTGCAGAAACGGCTTCTTTCGCATCACTCTCCCATACAGCTTCTCCTTGTGCAAAGTGCGCTGTATTGTTGACCGATGCACAGTGACACCATCTGCAGCAAGATGATGCTGCAGGTCTTTGGAGGTGGTCTGTGGATTGTCCTTGACTGTTCTCACCATTCTTCTTCTCTGCCTTTCTGATATTTTTCTTGGCCTGCCACTTCTGGGCTTAACAAGAACTGTACCTGTGTTCTTCCATTTCCTTACTATGTTCCTCACAGTGGAAACTGACAGGTTACATCTCTGAGACAACTTTTTGAATCCTTCCCCTGAAAAGCTATGTTGAATAATCTTTGTTTTCAGATCATTTGAGAGTTGTTTTGAGGAGCCCATGATGCCACTCTTCATAGGAGAATCAAATAGGAGAACTACTTGCAAGTGGCCACCTTAAATACCTTTTCTTATGATTTGATACACCTGGCTATGAAGTTCAAAGCTCAATGAGGTTACAAAACCAATTTAGTGCTTCAGGAAGTCAGTAAAAAGTAGTTAGGAGTGTTCAAATCAAGAAAATGATAAGGGTGCCCATACTTTTGCACCGGTCAAATTTTGTTTAAATGCAGATTGCACATTTTATGTTAGTACAAAAAACCTCATTTGAATCCAGAAATATAACTGAGTCCATCAGTTATTAGATATATGAAACTGAAATAGCTGCTGCAAAAACCAAAATTGTTATAAAGAAAAAAGGTTAACATTAATAGGGGTGCCCAAACTTTTTACATATGACTGTATATCTTCTCTTAGTGTGGGCTTTAAAGATCCCTACAGGACATTTTTCTATGAACTTACTGGGTCACTACTTCATTGGCGCACGGTGTGAACACGGCCGCACTATAGGGGGTGCAAGATTGGATACCGTGACCTGTACTTCCTCTCTGATAATACATCTAATGACAGCCGTAATCGAGGTTTGTTCCTCTTTAAGGACTTTTATTATACTCTCCCCACATAACAACCATTGTGCGCCCCTGACAGTTTGGTGCCGGAAGTCTCCTGGAGAAAGAACCAGATCCTTAACCCCTTTCTGACATCTGACGTCCTATTCCGTCCTCGGGACCCGGGTCCATATAACCCTGGAAGGGATAGTACGTCAACGCGATCAGCTGCGCTCACGGGGGGGGGGGGGGGGGCAGCTGATTGTGGCCGGGTGTAATCTGATTATCACAGCTGACACACGGCACTATGTGCCAATGGCACAATAACCCCTGGCACACTGCGATCAAACGTGATCGCAGTGTACCGGGGGCACAGGGAAGAATCACGCAGGGAGGGGGCTCCCTGCGTGCTTCCCTGACACCTTCAGAGCAACGCGATGTGCTCGCATTGCTCCGAGGGCCTCCTCCCTGCAGGCCCCCGGATCAAATATGGCTGCGGGGGCCTTCGGTTTCCTGCAGGGAGGCGGCTTTCTCAGTGCCTGCTGAGAGCAGGACCTGAGAAGCCTTCTGCAGTGCCTGTCAGATCGCTGATCTAACACAGTGCACTGCCAAGTGGCAGATCAGCGATCTGACACTTTGTAGTACTGTCCCACACTGGGACACTATAATAAAGTTAAAAAAAAAAAAAAAGCAAAAATATTTTTTTAAAAATTCCTAAACGAATAAAAAAAATATATTCCCTAATAAATTCTTAAATTTGTAAATAAAAAAACAATAAAAGTACACATATTTAGTATCGCCGCGTCCATAACGACCCGCCCTATAAAACTGTCCCACTAGTTAACCCCTTTAGTGAATCCCTTCAAAAAAAAAAAAAAAGAACAATGCTTTATCATACCGCCGATCAAAAAGACAAATATAAATAAACATGGTACCGCTGAAAACGCCATCTTGTCCCGCAAAAAAAAAAAGCCGCCATACAGCGTCATCAGCGAAAAAAAAAAAAAAAAAAAAAAAAGTTATAGCTCGCAGAATAAAGCAATGCAAAAATAATTTTTATATAAAATTGTTTTTATTGTATAAAAGCACCAAAACATAAAAAAATGATATAAATGAGGTATCGGTGGAATCATACTGACCTGAAGTATAAAACCGCCTTATCAATTTTACCACACGCGGAACGGTGTAAACGCCCCCTCCCAAAAGAAATTTATGAAACGCTGGTTTTTGTTCATTCTACGTTCCAAATATCGGAATAAAAAGCGATCAAAAAATATCACGTGCCCGAAAATAAAAACGTCAGCGCCTCCCGCAAAAATAAGACCTCACATGACTCTGTGGGTCAAAATACGGAAAAATTATAGCTCTCAAAATGAGGTGATGCAAAAACTATTTTTACAATAAAAAGTGTCTTTTAGCTGTTAAGAGGAGAATATATGGCATATGAATACATACCGAAATCAAGCTTATAGGATTGCTTTTCCTGAATCTGTATTAAATGCTTACTTGTTCTTTAATTTAATTCTGTCAACAAGCTAACCTTCAGCAGACTGACATGATTAATGAATGGAAAGCTAATGGATGGACACTGCAATCTACTAGGGAGTATCGTATCAAGCTCCACACCTGTCATTTCTCACAGTAATCAAACAGTATTGGCCATATCAAACACCATTAGCTACATAAGGTGTACTTTGTTTTCTCCATAAATGCTCTGCATTTTCAGCTAATAAAACAGAAATCATTTTGAGACAATTGCTTGCATTTGTGTCTGATTTACCGGCCGTAAAACCTCACATTCTAATTTGGCAGCAGACAATTAAGATGACACACGCATCGAGTGTGAATTAACATAGCGTGTGACCACTGCCAAACATAAAAACCCGCCATAAATAGTAAATCAAACCCCCCGTTATCACCCTCTTAGTTAGGGAAAAATAATAAAATAAAAATATGTATTTATTTCCATTTTCCCATTAGGGTTAGGGCTGATATTAGGGTTAGGGGTGTGTTGAGGTTGGAGTTAGAATTGGGGGTTTCCACTGTTTGGGCACATCAGGGGCTCTCCAAACGCAACATAGCATCTGATCTCAATTCCAGCTAATTCTGTGTTGAAAACAGGGATTTTTGTGATAACTCACCGTAAAATCCTTTTCTCCGAGACGCTCATTGGAGGACACAGGTACTGTGGGTGTATGCTACTGCTGCCAGGAGGCTGACACTAAGTGAATGAAAAAAAAGGTTAGCTCCTCCTCCGCCGTATACACCCTCGCCCTGATTGATGGCGAGACCAGTTCGGTGCAAAAGCAGCAGGAGATGAAAAACACAGACAAAATAAACCTTAATGCAGGTAACAACATGTCTGGAAAGACCCACCTTTTATCATAAATACATATTAACAAACAAAAAAAGAGCCAATTGGCTAACAGGGTGGGTGCTGTGTCCCCCAATGAGCGTCTCGGAGAAAAGGATTTTACGGTGAGTTATCACAAAAATCCCTGTTTCTCCTTCGCCTCATTGGGGGACGCAGGACTGTGGGACGTCCTAACGCAGTACTTGGGTGGGAAGTCGACTCACCGGTCCAAGCTATACGCACCTCCTGTCATTTTGATGCACCACCGCTGCTTGGAGAATCCTTCTACCCAGGCTCACGTATGCTGAAGCCTGAGTATGGATATTGTCGTGCTTCCAGAATGTGTGCAGACTTCAGCAGGTTGCCACTTTGCAGACCTGCTTCGCCAAAGCCTGGTGCTGAAGAGCTCAAGATGCGACCACCGCCCGAGCGGAGTGTGCTCTGATCCCCGCTGGAACAGGTGCACCTCTGATGCGGTAAGACTCCTGCATAGCCAAACAAATCCACCTGGTTATGGTCGATCCTGAGGCCGCGAGTGCATTCCTGCGATCCTCGGGAAGCACAAACAGCGTGTCTGGTCTAACGAAAGGGTGCCGCCCGTGACATGTACCTCCTGAGAGCTCTCACCAGATCCAATGTATGAAGAGCCTTTTCCACCCAGTGTACCGGTGCTGGGCAAAAAAAAAGGCAAGACAACATCCTCAATAAAGTGAGATGAGCGTCTCGGAGAAAAGGATTTTACGGTGAGTTACCACAAAAATCCATATTTCTCCTTCGCCTCACTGGGGGACACAGATACTGTGGGACATCCTAAAGCAGTCTCTGGGTGGGAGAATTGACTCACCGATCCAAGCTACATGCACTTCTTATTTAAAAGGTGCACCACCGCTGCTTGGAGAATCCTTCTACCCAGGCACGCATACGCCGGGGCCTGAGCATGGATATTACAATGTTTGGCAAGTGTGCAGGCTGGACCAGGTTGCTGCCTTGCAAACCTGTTCTGTCGAAGCCTGGTGCCAAAGCGCCCAAGAGGCGCCCACTGCCCGGGTAGAGTGCGTTCTGATCCATGCTGGAATCGGCATGCTTCTAATGCAGTAGGACTCCTGAAAAGTCAAACTAATCCATCTGGCTATGGTCGATTTTGAGGCAGGGAATCCCTTCCTGTGCCCTTCGGGGAGCACGAACAGCGTGTCCGTCTGACGAAAGGGTGCCGTCCGCGACACGTACCTCCGAAGGGCTCTTACCAGGTATAATGTGCGAAGAGCCTTTTCCACACGGTGCACGACAAAATGAAGGCAAAACAACATCTTCATTAAAGTGAAATGAGGACACGACTTTCGGCAGAAAAGGAGGACCACCTTATCCTTATGGAACGTGAGGAACGGAGCTCGGCAGGATAGGCCGCCAGCTCTGAAGCCCGCCTGATGGAAGTGATGGCCACTAGGAACACCACTTTCCAGGAACGGTACCTCAAAGAGATATCCTGAAGCGGTTCGAATGGAGTTTCTGCAGAACACTTAGGACCATGTTAAGGTCCCAGGCATCCATAGGCGCCTTATAGGGAGGTACCAAGTGGGATACTCCCTGAATGAAAAGTCTTCACCTGCAAATTGGTAGCAATTCTGCGCTGGAACAGGACGGATAAGGCCGATCTTTGTCTCATGAGGGAACTTGGGGCAAAGCCCGAGTCTAATGCTCTACCGACTGAGCTATCTGGGCTCTCTAAGCCCGACTGGAGAAAAACCAAGATGTTGGGGATCGAGAATCTCAGCGAAGAAACACAGCAGCCTCGACACCAAGCTAAGAACACCCTCCAGGTGTGGTGGCAAATTCGTGCTGAAGCAGGCTTCCGGGTGCTAATCATTGTAGCGATCACCTCGCTCCCGAACCCTGCCTGGGTTAAAATCCAAGATTCAATGGCCATGCCGTCAAACACAGGGTCCCTGAGTTCGGGTGGCAAATCGGCCCTTGCGACAGTAGATCTGGGTGCTCTGGCAGGCGCCAAGGAACGCCGGCGAGCAGCTGCATTAGATCTGCGTCCCACGCTCGACGGGGCCAGTCTGGGGCTAGCAGAATCGCCGGCACCCCTTCCGTCTTGATCTTTTTGATGACTCTCGGAAGTAGTGGCAGTGAGGGAAATAGATATGGGAGGCGAAACTGGTTCCATGGCAGAACCAACGCGTCCACCGCGAATGCCTGCGGGTCCCTGGCCTGAGCGACATATGTGGGCACCCTGGCATCCACTCTGGAAGCCATCAGGTCCACATCCGGAGCTCCCCACAGTTGACAAATCTGCTGAAAAACTTCGGGATGTAGAGACCACTCTCCGGACGCAAGACCCTGCCGGCTGAAAAAGTCTACCACCCAATTTTCCACACCCCGGAATGTGGACAGCCGAAATCACCGAGTGGTTTGCTTCGGCCCACTGAAGAACAAACCCAACCTCGCGCATGGCTGCTCTGCTGCGGTGTCCCCTTGATGATTTATGTAAGCCACCACCGTGGCGTTGTCCGATTGAATTCGGATGGGGCGGTCTGCTAGAAAGTGATGAAATTTCTGCAGAGCCAGCCGAATTGCTCGTATCTCCAACAAGTTGATCGGGAGGCGTGCCTCCTGTGGCGACCACCGTTCTAGGGTTGTGTGGTGGTGAAACACCGCTCCCCCACCGAGGAGACTGGCGTCGGTTGTCATTACCAACCAATGATCTGGGGGGAAAGGTTTCCCCTGGGCCAGAGAGGAACTGGTTATCCACCATCCGAGCGACTGCCTGACTTGAGAGGAGTCGGCACCGCCGATCGAGCGTGAAAGGATTCTTGTCCCAGGCTGACAAGACGGCGTGCTGCAGGGGGTGAAGGTGGAACTGGGCGACAGGTATCGATTCTATTGCTGCCACCATTTTCCCTAGAATCCTCCTCCCGGATCAGATGGTATGAGGGACTGGTTGGCGAAGTGTCCGGACACCCTGCCGGAGAGCTAGCGCCCTTTCCTGAGGGAGAATTACCAATGCTCGGCAAGTGTCGAAAATCATTCCTAGGAAGGAGATCCTCTGAGCTGGCACAAGGGATGACTTCTTAGCATTGCCAACCATCCTAAGCGGGCAAGAGTATCTAGCGTGATGGTGACCTTTTCCTCGCATGCCCGTATTGACGGGCCCTTGACCAAGAGGTCGTCCAGATAAGGCAAGAAGACTATGCCTCAAAAATGAAGTGTGGCCACGACAACTGCCATAACCTTTTTGAACACTCTGGGAGCCCTGGCTAGCCCGAAGGGTAGCACTACGAACTGAAAATGTTGATCGCTGATGGTGAAGCGTAGAAACCTCTGGTGAGGAGGAAAAATGGGAATATGCAGATATGCATCCTGGATGTCTATTGAAGCCAAGTATTCTCACTGTTCCATGGCCGATATGACTGAACGGAAAGACTCCATCCGGAAATGTCTGATTCTGATGAAAATGTTCAGAAGCTTCAGTTCCAAAACAGGCCTGACAGACCCGTCCTTTTTGGGAACCGCAGAAAGGTTGGAATAGAACCACTGAGCTCTTTCGTGTTCCGGCACTGGAACAATGACTCCGTTGTGCTGGAGCGATTCGATGGCTTCCAATAGAGCCCTTGCCTGGGTATCCACCCTGGGAAGCCGGGAAAGAAAAAACCGTCTTGGAGGATATCTGACAAATTCTATTTTGTAACCTGAGGCCACCAATTCATTTGAGAGAGAGAGGGGGGGAGAGAGAGAGGGGGGGAGAGAGAGAGGGGGGGAGAGAGAGAGAGAGGGGGGGAGAGAGAGAGAGAGAGGGGGGAGAGAGAGAGAGGGGGGGAGATAGAGAGAGGGGGGGAGAGAGAGAGAGGGGGGGAGAGAGAGAGGGGGGAGAGAGAGAGAGAGGGGGGGAGAGAGAGAGAGGGGGGGAGAGAGAGAGAGGGGGGGAGAGAGAGAGAGGGGGAGAGAGAGGGGGGGAGAGAGAGAGAGGGGGGGGAGAGAGAGAGGGGGGGAGAGAGAGAGGGGGGGAGAGAGAGAGGGGGGGAGAGAGAGAGGGGGGGAGAGAGAGGGGGGGAGAGAGAGAGGGGGGAGAGAGAGAGAGGGGGGAGAGAGAGAGGGGGAGAGAGAGAGGGGGGAGAGAGAGAGAGGGGGGAGAGAGAGAGAGGGGGGAGAGAGAGAGGGGGAGAGAGACGGGGAGAGAGAGGGGGAGAGAGGGGGAGAGAGGGGGAGAGAGAGAGAGGGGGAGAGAGACGGGGAGAGAGAGGGGGAGAGAGAGAGAGGGGGAGAGAGAGAGGGGGAGAGAGAGAGGGGGAGAGAGAGAGAGGGGGAGAGAGAGAGGGGGAGAGAGAGAGGGGGAGAGAGGGGGAGAGAGAGAGGGGGAGAGAGGGGGAGAGAGAGAGGGGGAGAGAGAGAGGGGGAGAGAGAGAGGGGGAGAGAGAGAGGGGGAGAGAGAGAGGGGGAGAGAGAGAGGGGGAGAGAGAGAGGGGGAGAGAGAGAGGAAAAGAGAGAGAGGGGGAGAGAGGAAAAGAGAGAGAGGGGGAGAGAGAGGGGGAGAGAGAGAGGGGGAGAGAGAGAGGGGGAGAGAGAGAGGGGGAGAGAGAGAGAGGGGGAGAGAGAGAGAGGGGGAGAAAGAGAGAGGGGGAGAGAGAGAGAGGGGGAGAAAGAGAGAGGGGGAGAAAGAGAGAGGGGGAGACAGAGAGAGGGGGAGACAGAGAGAGGGGGAGACAGAGAGAGGGGGAGAGAGAGAGAGGGGGAGAGAGAGAGAGGGGGAGAGGGGGAGAGAGAGAGAGAGGGGGAGAGAGAGAGAGAGGGGGAGAGAGAGGGAGAGAGAGGGAGGGGGAGAGAGAGAGGGGGGGGGGAGAGAGAGAGGGGGGGAGAGAGAGAGGGGGGGAGAGAGAGAGGGGGGGAGAGAGAGAGGGGGGGAGAGAGAGAGAGAGGGGGAGAGAGAGAACAGACTGTGCCAGCACTGCCAGCAGGGGGCTCTGGAAGATGAGGTGCATTTCCTGCTGCACTGCAACAAATACTCAGCAGTGAGGGACTCCCACTTCCAGAAACTTACCACCCATACCCCAGACTTCCCATCCATGGACGAGGAGAGGAAACTCTGCATCCTGCTGGGGGAAGAAGAATCAATGGTGGAGGTCGCCGCCCAATATGTCACCACATGTCATAAGATGAGAGGAACTAAAGACCTCCAAATGGACAATCACTCCCCATCCCCACTACCCTAATCCACTCCCCTGCCACACTTCTTTTCTTGCTTTGGCAACACTAATTGTATTTTGGTCCTGCCAATAAAGCCTATTTGAATTAGAGAGGGAGAGAGGGAGAGAGGGAGGGAGGGAGGGAGAGAGAGAGGGAGAGAGGGAGAGAGATTTTTTTTTCAGCCGCCAGAACTGGATTTAGGGTTAAACTTCCGCCAAAGGCAATTCTTCCGGGCATGCGCAGTATACAAATGCGGATCCAACCACACAAAAAAGTTTCACTGTCCGTCCCGTCAGCGGACGCCAAAATTTTGGCGGATCCGTAAAAAAACGGATCCAACGGATGACCATCCGTCAAGATCCGCCGATAATGCAAGTCAATAGGAAAAAAAACTGATCTTTTTTTTTGCAAAACGGCGGATTTTGACTGATGGAGACAAACGGATGTGTGAAAGAGGTCTTACATGCCACTTCATGCCCCGTAGCCGCTGCGGGATAATCCTCAATCCCCAAGGTCTGATTGACGGCGTCTATGAGGCTGTCCACTGTTTCACATGACGCTGGAGTATCCAGGTCGAGGGGCTCGTCTGAGTCGAATTCTGAGGTTTGCTCGCTATCGACCACTGGTGACGGGGAGTGAGAAGCAGAACTTACGAATGCCAAGGCACCGGATGGACTGGGCGACACCGTGTGGATTCTTTTCCCTCGGGTCTGCCTGGAGTGAGAGCAGCTCCTGCAGGCGAGAGGCTTTTGTGAGGTGGAGGTCCCCTCTAAGACCGGCGAGCAACTGTCCCTGCCCCCATCTGAGGCCTGCAGGGACTCAATTGCATGAACTGTGACAGTGATAGGGCCCACTCTGGGGGGCTTGGCACATTGGTCGCGGTCGCAGGGGAGGACGGACACTGAGGCTCTGTTAGGTGTCGGGTTCGGGGAGCTGCACAGCGGGAATCCAGAGCCTTGTCCTCTGCGGTGAGCCCACACCAGCATTGTGGGTTCGGTCACAGGGGAGGGCTCCTGGGCGCGTTTCGAGTCGCCGGCTTTGCATAATCGCTTGCTCTGTGCCCGCGGAAACGCAGCACGACAAGAGATGCATGCTGCTTCTTCGGACATGCTGTATCTGTCCGCTGCTGTAGTCTCCCAGGCAGCACTTACCCCAGTCCTGTGCCCCCCCGTTCCTGGACACCTCCGCACAAAAATCGCGCGCCACCAGCTGTGGGGCACACCGCCAGCATATAAACCGGTCCAGGGGCGGTACTTCCGGGTCTACGGCCCAGCCGCGCTTCGAAGCCGGGGACTAAATTTATCCCCCGCCGCCCAGGCCTGGGCCGCCAGAAGTGACGTGCGGCCCGGAGGCGAACCTCCGGTCGCGGCCTAGCTTCGGCTAAAGCAGCGGCCTCAATTTATCCCCTGCTTGCGACCGGGGGGACAGGGGGGGGGGCGACTCCATGGCGCCACAAAAAAATGGCGCTACTTACTGGCGCGGGCTTCTCCGCACCGCTCTGCAGCCACTGGCATCTGACAGCTAAGGGCTCCAGCCCCGGATCTTCGCCACGGGAGCCCTCCCAGGCCCTCTCCTCACTGACGATCCTCTTGAGCGTCCCAGCTCAGGTATGAGGGGGCCGTGACAAAATAGAACGGTGCAGGTACCCTAGCTCCATCTAACCCCTTCAGGGGGTGAGGAGAGGGACCGTCCGCCGCCTTGCAGCACCGCAGTCTAAGCATTGGTGGAGCAGTGGGGGCCGCACGGACTAGTCTTGTGCCTCTGTACAGCCCATGGTTTCAATACCTAGGGGTGGTGAGGGCTAAGTCCGGCATTGTGTCCCACGTCGCGGGAGAGGATACGTGGAGGGACACTCGCACGTGCTCGCCCGTTGATGGGTTTGGGGAAATCGGACCCTTTCAATAGGGTCCGTCGCCCCTGTCTCATCTTCATGGGAAAAGAAAAAAGAAAAAAAAAAAAAACAGTCTGGAGCAAAACCAGATGTGTGTGTCTCCATGGACACTAAGCAAAAAACTGAGTTCAGCCAGCAATAGGGACGAGGGTGTATACGACGGAGGAGGAGCTAACCTCTTTTTTTCTTAGTGTCAGCCTCCTAGCGGCAGAAGCATACACCCACAGTATCTGTGTCCCCCAATGAGGCGAAGGAGAAAAGGAGGAGTCGGCCTGAGAACCACCTTATCCTTGTGGATAATCAGATACAGGGCTCGACAGGATAGAGACGCCAGCTCGGAGACCCGTCTAAGTGACATTATAGCCATGAGGAACACCACCATCCAGGAAAGGTATGCCAAAAAGACAGCTTGTAGTGGTTCAAACGGAGCTTCCTGCAGACCGCTTAGGACCAGGTTAAGGCGTCAGGCGCCCAGAGGGACCCTATAGGTGGGTATCAAGCGGGAGACCCCCTGCCTGAGGGTCTTTACCTGCAGATTGGAAGCAATCCTACGCTGGAACAGAGTGGATAAGGGCAAAATCTGCCTCCTGAGGGACCTTGGAGCTAAACCTGAGTCTAGGCCAGACTGGAGAAGAGCTAAAAATATTAGGATGGAGAATCTCAGTGGAGGATTACCACGGTCCCTACACCGTGAGAAGAAAAACTTCCCAGGAGTGGTGGTAAACACGTGCTGAGGCGAGCTCCCAGGCACTAACCATTGCAGCCACCACCTTCCGGCCGAACCTTTGCCGGGCCAGGATCCAAGATTCAGCGGCTAAGCCGCCAAACACAGAGCCTCTGGGTTCTGGTGGTAGATCAAGCCCTGGGAAAGTAGGTCTGGGCGCTCAGGCAGTCGCCAGGGGATGTCGACGAGTAGCTGCACTAAATCTGAGTACCCTGTCCGACGAGGCCAATCTGGGGCAATCAGTATTACTGGAACCCCCTATGCCTTGAATTTCCTGAGACCTTTGGAAGCAGAGGAAACAGGTACGAGAGGTGAAAACTTGATCCATGTAAGGACCAACGCGTCCACAGCGATAGCCTGTGGTTCCCGGGACCGAGTGACAACCCTGGGCACTTTAGCATTTAGCCAGGAGGTCATCAGATCCACTTCTGGGGTTCCCCAATGTTGGAAAATCTGTTGGAAAAAAACTCGGGATGGAGCAGCCATACCCCGGACACAAGACCCTGCTGGCTGAGAAAGATCGCCGCTCAGCTCTCCACGCCCAGAATGTGAACTGCAGAGATCACAGAGTGATTTCTCTCGGCCCAGCAAAGGATATGCTTTGCCTCGAGCATGGCCGTCCAGCTGTGGCTGCCCCCCCTGATGATTTATGTAAGCCCCTGCCATGGCATTGTCTGATAGAATTCGGACAGGGCGTCCTGCCAGGAAATGATGCAAAGCCAGCCAAATCGCCCGAATTTCTAAAAGGTTGATCGGGAGGAGTGATTCCCGAGGTGACCAACATCCTTGGGCTGTGTGGTGGCAAAATACTGCTCCCCATCCGTGGAGACTGGCGTCGGCTGTGAGCATCAACCAATGGTTCAGAGGAAAAGGCTTCCCCTGCAGAAGGGAGGGACTCATCGTCCACCATCTGGGAGCCTGTCTGACCGGAGCGGACAACCGGCACTGGTGGTCGAAGGAGAACGGGCTTCTTGTGCCAAGATGCCAAGAGGGCGTGCTGCAAGGGACGAAGATGGGGCTGGGCAAATGGAACAGCCTCTATTGCTGCCATCATTTTCCCTAAGACCTCCATGCCAAACCGGATGGTACGGGAGACCGGCTGGCGAAGTGCCCAGGCTCCCTGCCGGAGTGCTAGGGCTGTTATGAATGAGTCACCGAGGAGGAAAAAAACAAAAAGCAAGCTAAGCCCAGAAAACCGGAGAGGTTGGTAACTAGCGGATTGCAGACCCCTGATTCTATCCACAACAACTAGCAGTAGCCGTGGAGCGTGCCTACGGTGGTCCTAGACGCCTCGTCATGGCCGGAGAACTAAATAAGCCTAAAGAAAGAAAGGGAAAGTCTAAACTGCCCCAGAGCAGACCCCAAAGCAATAGACAGCCCCCAACATGTATTGTCGGTGTAACAAGATGAAAACACTGACACAGATAGAAAGATAGGCTGAGCAAATGATGGGGCCCTCACTAACTAGAAAGGACAGGAAAGAAAAGCTTTTGTCTGCAATCACGCAAAAAACCCTGCCAAAAAAAATGTCCAACACGTCTGATAGAAAAAGGCCCTGAAGTCGCTAGACTTCAAATCACTATATCAGCACTCAGGTATATTCTGAAGACAGAGGAAAAGAGATCAAATGATCAGAGACAAAATGACTCAGCCCAGTCCCAGCCAGGGCTGGCTGAACACAAAAACTAAGTAAACCAGACAAAACTCATATGAACAATAGCAGAGAAAATTTAGCTTTAGGAAGGCAGGAACCAAACTGGAAACCAGAAGCCACAGTCAGGAAAAATCACCAGCAAGAAACTAGGGAGTCAGCTGCCTTAAATCCAATCAGAAACTCCTGATGTCTAATCGCAGTCCTCTTCCTCAGGTGACCGATCTCTGCCATTTAGATCAGCTTCATTACCTCCCTTCACCAACAAAGGGAGTCCAGATAGAGAACTCACTACTCCTCTGTCAGCACAGCCAGCTCCATAACCCTCACCAGAAGCCAGAGGCAAACCCGAAAATGAGCTCACAACAGTACCCCCCACTTGAGGAGGGGTCACCGAACCCTCATCCACGCCACCGGGCCGATCAGGATGGGCCTGATGAAAAGCACGAACCAATCTATCGGCATGAATATCAGAGACCCAAGAATTGTCCTCCTGGCCATAACCCTTCCACTTGACCAAATACTGGAGTCTCCGTCTAGCCAGACGAGAATCCAGTATTTTCTCTACCTCATATTCCACATTACCTTCAACCAATGCAGGGTCAGGAGGTGCAGCCATAGGAACTACTGGCTCAACATATCTCTTCAACAGTGACTTATGAAACATGTTACGGATCTTAAACGTAACAGGAAGAGCCAATCGAAAAGGAACCGGATTAAGAATCTCCAAAATCTTGTAAGGTCCAATAAATCTTGGCTTGAACTTTGGAGAAGCCACCTTCATAGAGATATTCTTTGATGACAAGCAAACCATATCACCCACTTTAAACCGGGGACCAATGGTCCTATGCCGGTTAGACAAAATTCCTGACCTCACGAGATAAGGCGGGCCACCAAAAAGACCGACTCATCAAATCGCTGGTACCAAAAATACCTGGATGACCAGCCACTGCGGAGGAATGAACTTCAGACATCACTCTCTTCCTCCACTGGTCAGGAACATACAATTTTCACACAGGACAACGCTCAGGTTTGTCCTCCTGGAATTCTTCCAGGGCACGTCTCAAATCGGGCAAGATGGCAGAAAGAACTACCCCCTCACCTAGGATGGTAGTAGGCTTGGTCACAATAGGAGAATCAGCAAAGAAACTCCTAGAAAGGGCGTCTGCCTTAACATTCTTAGTGCCTGGAAGAAAGGAGACCACATAATCAAAACGCGTAAAAAACAAGGCCCACCTAGCCTGTCTAGGATTCAAGCGTTTGGCCGACTCAAGGTAAATCAAATTCTTGTGGTCAGTGAGGACCACAACTTGATGTCTAGCTCCCTCCAACCAATGTCTCCACTCCTCAAATGCCCATTTCATGGCTAACAATTCCCGCTTCCCCACATCATAGTTGCGTTCAGATGGGGAGAACTTTTGGGAAAAGAAGGCACAGGGATTCATTTTAGACGTCACTGGATCTTTTTGGGACAAAACAGCTCCTGCATCAATCTCTGAAGAGTCTACTTCCACCTGAAAAGGAAGTGAGACATCAGGTTGCCGCAAAACCGGAGCAGAAGTGAACCTCCGCTTTAGCTCCTGAAACGCCAAAACAGCCTCTGAAGACCAATTCAGCACATCAGCACCCTTCTTAGTTAAATCAGTCAGTGGTTTAGCAATACCAGAAAAATTAGCTATAAATTTACGATAAAAATTAGAAAAACCCAAAAACTTCTGGAGAGCCTTCAAAGAAGTGGGTTGAACCCAATCATAAATGGCCTGTACCTTGGCCGGGTCCATTTCAGTAGTTGACAGAGACAAAATAAATCCCAAAAATGAAATCCTCTGTACACCAAAAAGGCACTTCGATCCCTTAACATACAAGAAATTGTCCCTCAAAATCCGGAACACAGTCCGAACATGTTCTACATGAGAATCCCAATCCCTGGAAAAGATCAAAATATCATCCAGATAGATGATCAAAAACTTATCCACAAAGTCCCGGAAAATATCATTCATAAAGGATTGGAAGACAGAAGGGGCATTAGTGAGCCCAAAAGGCATCACCAGGTACTCAAAATGTCCCTCCGGAGTATTAAACGCCGTCTTCCATTCATCCCCATGCTTGATACTAATAAGATTATACGCCCCCCTGAGGTCAAGCTTGGTAAACCAGCAAGCACCTTTAACTCTGGAGAATAAATCAGAAATCAGGGATAACGGATACTGAAATTTAACCATAATTTTGTTGAGGGAATGATAGTCAATACAAGGCCTTAACGAACCATCTTTCTTGGCCACGAAAAAAAAAACCAGCACCTAAGGGCGAAGAGGATGGTCTAATATGACCCTTCTCCAACGACTCCTTAATATAAGATCGCATAGCCTCGTGTTCGGGTACTGATAAATTGAAAAGTCGACCGTTGGGAAATTTACACCCAGGTCTCAATTCAATTGCAAAGTCATAACTCCTATGAGGAGGCAAAGACGCAGACTTGCTCTCACTAAATACATCATAAAAATCAGCCAAATAGTCAGGAACATCATGCGACTGGGGAGAGGTGGAGAAAACAGGAGTGTCACCAAGAGCACACCGACAACCCCAACTCACCACAGACACAAATTTCCAATCCAAAACCGGATTATGGATTTGCAACCAGGGAAAACCCAGAACAATGGTATCATGTAAATTATGCAACACCAAAAATCTGCAATTTTCTTGGTGGTCTGGGGCGACCCGCATTATCACCTGGGTCCAAAACTGAGGTTTATTCTTCGCCAAAGGAGTAGCATCAATACCCCTCAAAGGAATAGGCGTCCGCAGAGGTGTCATAGGAAAACCACAACGTTTTGCAAAATCCAAATCCATTAGATTCAAGGCCGCTCCTGAATCCACAAAAGCCTTCACGGAAAATGTGGGTAAGGAGCAGATCGGAGTAATTGCCAAAAGAAACTTAGGTTGTACACCACCCACAGCAAATGTGTGAAAAACGTTTCTCTTGTTTAGGGCAGACAGAAATAACATGAGAGGCATCTCCACCGAAAAAACAAAGCTTATTACGCCTTCTAAACTCCTGACGTTGCGCCCTAGACAAAACTCCATCACATTGCATAGGTTCAGACATTTGTTCAAAATGTGGCAGCGCCTCCCGTGTAGTCTTGCGTTCACGTAAACGCCGATCAACTTGAATGGCTAATGACAAAGAATCGTCAAGACCAGAGGGAACAGGAAATCCCACCATAGTATCTTTTAAAGTCTCAGACAAACCCTTCCGAAAGAGAGCTGCCAATGCACTATCATTCCATGTAGTAAGGACCGCCCACTTTCGGAATTTGCGTCAGTGGGCGGGACTCCCGCCCGTCAGCCTAGGCAAACTAGGAGCCGGGGAAAAAAGTTCCAGGATCGGCCAGCAATGAAGAGGCAGCGTCGTGCTGCACGCGCCGGGGAACAGCCACTGGTGCTAATCTTGCAGCGGAATTTGCTCCGCACAGGAGCAGGACCTCCACAGGAGCCCTCCCAGCCCACTTGTGGGGGTTTTCCACAGTTTAGGCACATCAGGGGCTCTCCAAATGCGACATGACACCCGCAGACCACTCCATCAAACTCTGCATTCCAAAACGTCACTACTTATCTTGTGAGACCCGACGTGTGCCCATACAGTAGTTTTCTCCCACACATGAGGTATCAGCGTACTCAAGACAAATTGGACAACAACTTTTGGGGTCCAATTTCTCCTGGTACCCTTGGGAAAATTAAAAAAAAAAATAAATAAATCGGGACTAAAAGATCATGTTTGTGAAAAAATATGATTTTTTTTATTTTCACGCCAGGGCGTTATAAACTTCTGTGAAGCAGTTGGGAGTTCGAAGAGCTCACCACACATCTAGATAAGTTCCTTGGGGGGGGGGGGGGAGGGTCTAGTTTCCAAAATGGGGTCACTTGTGGGGTTTTTCCACTGTTCAGGCACACCAGGGGCTCTCCAAACGCTACATGGCGCCCGATCTCAATCCCAGCCAATTATGCGTCAAACGGCACTCCTTCCCTTCCGAGCGCTGACATGCACTCAAACAGTGGTTTACCGCCACATATGGGGTATTAGCATACTCAGGACAAATTGCACAATAACTTTTGTGGTCCTGTTTCCCTTGGGAAAATAAAAATTGGGAGTGAAAAGATCATTTTTGTGGAAAATAGGATTTTTTTAATTTTACGGCAGTGCGTTATAAACTTATGTGAAGCCCATGAGGGTTCAAAGTGCTCACCACACATCTAGATAAGTTCCCTGGGGGGTCTAGTTTCCAAAATGGTGTCATTTGAGGGGGGTTTCCACTTTTTAGGCACATCAGGGGCTCTCCAAACGCAACATGGCGTCCGATCTCAATTCCAGCCAATTATGCGTTGAAAAAGTCAAAATTAGAAAAAACACGGCACTCGATGAATGAGAGGAAGGTGCACAAGTAGGGTATCCAACCCACTAAAGATTATAGTGAAGACTTGGCACTCAAAAAACAGTTCCTTTATTGTACAAAGCATCCAGTTCAAAACTTCTTGAACGTATTCGGTCATACAATCGACCTTCAGAAAAGGGAATTCACAGTTGATTTAACTGAAAAGAGCTGTAATGGAAAATTCCATATATCATTCAAGAAACAGCTGGCCTGTGTGGCAATATTCAGTACTGAATGTCTTAGTCTAAAAGTATGGGGTAACAGGCGTCTGATAAGCAGCGGATAATGAAGGTGAGAACCTTATTTTAAGTGGAGGAACAGAGGATTTCGGAATTAGGACCAACAAGAGATCCTTGTTTACCTCTCCGCTCAGCAGATAATAGAAATATAGAAGAGTTTACCTCTCCGCTCAGCAGATAATAATAGAAATATAGAAGAGTTTACCTCTCCGCTCAGCAGATAATAGAAATATAGAAGAGTTTACCTCTCCACTCAGCAGATAATGATAGAAATATAGAAGAGTTTACCTCTCCACTCAGCAGATAATAATAGAAATATAGAAGAGTTTACCTCTCCACTCAGCAGATAATAATAGAAATATAGAAGAGTTTACCTCTCCGCTCAGCAGATAATAGAAATATAGAAGAGTTTACCTCTCCACTCAGCAGATAATAGAAATATAGAAGAGTTTACCTCTCCACTCAGCAGATAATAGAAATATAGAAGAGTTTACCTCTCCACTCAGCAGATAATAGAAATATAGAAGAGTTTACCTCTCCGCTCAGCAGATAATAGAAATATAGAAGAGTTTACCTCTCCGCTCAGCAGATAATAGAAATATAGAAGAGTTTACCTCTCCACTCAGCAGATAATAGAAATATAGAAGAGTTTACCTCTCCACTCAGCAGATAATAGAAATATAGAAGAGTTTACCTCTCCACTCAGCAGATAATAGAAATATAGAAGAGTTTACCTCTCCGCTCAGCAGATAATAGAAATATAGAAGAGTTTACCTCTCCGCTCAGCAGATAATAGAAATATAGAAGAGTTTACCTCTCCGCTCAGCAGATAATAGAAATATAGAAGAGTTTACCTCTCCACTCAACAGATAATAGAAATATAGAAGAGTTTACCTCTCCACTCAACAGATAATAGAAATATAGAAGAGTTTACCTCTCCACTCAGCAGATAATAGAAATATAGAAGAGTTTACCTCTCCACTCAGCAGATAATAGAAATATAGAAGAGTTTACCTCTCCACTCAGCAGATAATAGAAATATAGAAGAGTTTACCTCTCCACTCAACAGATAATAGAAATATAGAAGAGTTTACCTCTCCGCTCAGCAGATAATAGAAATATAGAAGAGTTTACCTCTCCACTCAGCAGATAATAGAAATATAGAAGAGTTTACCTCTCCACTCAACAGATAATAGAAATATAGAAGAGTTTACCTCTCCACTCAGCAGATAATAATAGAAATATAGAAGAGTTTACCTCTCCACTCAGCAGATAATAGAAATATAGAAGAGTTTACCTCTCCACTCAACAGATAATAGAAATATAGAAGAGTTTACCTCTCCACTCAGCAGATAATAGAAATATAGAAGAGTTTACCTCTCCGCTCAGCAGATAATAGAAATATAGAAGAGTTTACCTCTCCACTCAGCAGATAATAATAGAAATATAGAAGAGTTTACCTCTCCACTCAGCAGATAATAGAAATATAGAAGAGTTTACCTCTCCACTCAGCAGATAATAATAGAAATATAGAAGAGTTTACCTCTCCACTCCGCAGATAATAATAGAAATATAGAAGAGTTTACCTCTCCACTCAGCAGATAATAGAAATATAGAAGAGTTTACCTCTCCACTCAGCAGATAATAGAAATATAGAAGAGTTTACCTCTCCACTCAGCAGATAATAGAAATATAGAAGAGTTTACCTCTCCCCTCAGCAGATAATAGAAATATAGAAGAGTTTACCTCTCCACTCAGCAGATAATAATAGAAATATAGAAGAGTTTACCTCTCCGCTCAGCAGGGAGATGATCTCTGAGGTGAAGTCTATGATTCTTCTGGAAATGTTGCTCTCGTCTTCGTCCATGTCTGGTTCGTCACTCGGGGAGAAATCTGGGTGGTGTGAAGGGATCTGGGCCTTCGGGGTCTTTATGATAGGAGGCTGTAAATCATACAAGTAACTTGGCACTCAACTGAATTGTCCTTTTTAAGTGAAGTTTTTATTTATGTGCAGTCCTACAAAAAGATGTTTCGGCCTAAACTTGGCCTTCGTCAGTCCGACTGCTGTCTATATAGTATGAACAAACGTATGTCCACGAACAAAATAATTTTTTTGTAAGTTCCTGCTTCCAAATATGGTGTAGGCATATAGCAGGCATCCAGCTACCCTTAAGGTGTGCTGTGCTGGTAATTCAATAAGATGCAATATATTCCATAAGGAAATGAGGAGAGGTTCCCGCTGGATTGCTGAAGCAATTTGCCTGTGGAAGATGTCTGTACTGAGACCGGTAGCAAAAGGCCCGTATGGGGCATATAATAGTAGCTTGCAGGTGTGCAGGGCTGAACGCGGTATACCTACTTGTGCACCTTCTGGTAGTGCCACGCTATACTTGACACTGTAAATCAAACAAGGACATCACCGTCAGTCACATACAGTCCTGATCTCATTGCACAGTGACATTTACAGATTATTAATAGGTATTTTACACATGTCCATCAGGTGAGACTTTCCACCTGTTAGGACCAGGCTTGTGCTTTCCAACACCCTATGAAGAAATCTGAAGCCTCAGTTACTTATAACTCTTCTGAAACTCCTCGGCCTCACCGCCTGCCTAAGGTCTGTAATTTCCTGTCCCCTCCAGCTGCCTCCGGTCTGCAACTCCCCAACCCCTCTGCCTATATTTATAATGTACTATGTTCTAATTTGTATATATCCCCGGCCCCTCTGCCTGCCTCTGGTCTGTGACTCCCCGGCCCCTCTGCCTGCCTCTGGTCTGTGACTCCCCGGCCCCTCTGCCTGCCTCTGGTCTGTGACTCCCCGGCCCCTCTGCCTGCCTCTGGTCTGTGACTCCCCGGCCCCTCTGCCTGCCTCTGGTCTGTGACTCCCCGGCCCCTCTGCCTGCCTCTGGTCTGTGACTCCCCGGCCCCTCTGCCTGCCTCTGGTCTGTGACTCCCCGGCCCCTCTGCCTGCCTCTGGTCTGTGACTCCCCGGCCCCTCTGCCTGCCTCTGGTCTGTAACTCCCCGGCCCCTCTGCCTGCCTCTGGTCTGTGACTCCCCGGCCCCTCTGCCTGCCTCTGGTCTGTGACTCCCCGGCCCCTCTGCCTGCCTCTGGTCTGTGACTCCCCGGCCCCTCTGCCTGCCTCTGGTCTGTGACTCCCCGGCCCCTCTGCCTGCCTCTGGTCTGTGACTCCCCGGCCCCTCTGCCTGCCTCTGGTCTGTGACTCCCCGGCCCCTCTGCCTGCCTCTGGTCTGTGACTCCCCGGCCCCTCTGCCTGCCTCTGGTCTGTGACTCCCCGGCCCCTCTGCCTGTCTCTGGTCTGTGACTCCCCGGTCCCTCTGCCTGCCTCTGGTCTGTGACTCCCCGGCTCCTCTGCCTGCCTCTGGTCTGTGACTCCCCGGTCCCTCTGCCTGCCTCTGGTCTGTGACTCCCCGGTCCCTCTGCCTGCCTCTGGTCTGTGACTCCCCGGTCCCTCTGCCTGCCTCTGGTCACCATTTTGAGATGCGCTCTTCATAGTCCTTTGCTAGACCTGGAGCTAATGCAGCAAGCTAGCAGACAGCCGCGAGCCACATGTGGATCCAGTGCTACAGGTTGGGGATCCCTGCTCTGGAGGGGTAAAACTAGGAAAGTCACTGGTGGGGAAGGGTCTGGGTGTAATATGTGGGTCCATATGCTCTAGGGGGTATAACTAGGACGGTCACTGGTGGAGAAGGGTCTGGGTGTAATAATATGTGGCCCCATATGCTCTAGGGGGTATAACTAGGAGAGTCACTGGTGGAGAAGGGTCTGGGTGTAATAATATGTGGCCCCATATGCTCTAGGGGGTATAACTAGGAGAGTCACTGGTAAAGGGTCTGGGTGTAATAATATGTGGCCCCATATGCTCTAGGGGGTATAATTAGGAGAGTCACTGTTGGGGAAGGGTCTGGGTGTAATATGTGGTCCAATATGCTCTAGGGGGTATAACTAGGTGGGTCACTGGTGGAGAAGGGTCTGGGTGTAATAATATGTGACCCCATATGCTCTAGGGCAGTGGTCCCCAACCTTTTTTGCACCAGGGACCGGCTTCAAGCAAGATCATTCTTCCATGGCCCGGCAGGGCGGGGATGGAGGTGTGACAGGGGTGGGGCTTTGGTCATAAGGGGGCGGGGCTATGGACGCGGATGTAGTATAGCAGTGCATACTTATCATTTAATTATAACATTTATAATGTGACTCAACTCACCATAGGTTTTGAATGAGTGGGAGCACCTGGCTTGTTTCTCTGTTTCAGTGGGAGCACTGGGCTACTTCTACTGATGACCATCACTGCTAATGATGATTGGAACCTACAAGGAAATGGAGCATTGAGCACTTAAGAAAGATTGTACTGGAGTTCTGTACATGCTGATTATTTTCTAATCATCAGAAAATGTATGTGTGGTTCCCCCCCGTCCTGTCCAGCTCTGTGTGGCACCCCCTGTTGTATGCATGGCTCCCCTGTCCCATCCTTGTATACATGGCTCTGCTCCCACTCTCCCATCCTGTATACATGGCTCTGCTCCCACTCTCCCTCCCCTGTATATATGGCTCCGCTCCCACTCTCCCTCCCTTGAATATATGGCTCCGCTCCCACTCTCCCTCCCTTGTATATATGGCTCCGCTCCCACTCTCCCTCCCTTGTATATATGGCTCCGCTCCCACTCTCCCTCCCTTGTATATATGGCTCCGCTCCCACTCTCCCTCCCTTGTATATATGGCTCCGCTCCCACTCTCCCTCCCTTGTATATATGGCTCCGCTCCCACTCTCCCTCCCTTGAATATATGGCTCAGCTCCCACTCTCCCTCCCTTGTATATATGGCTCCGCTCCCACTCTCCCTCCCTTGTATATATGGCTCTGCTCCCACTCTCCCTCCCTTGTATATATGGCTCCGCTCCCACTCTCCCTCCCTTGTATATATGGCTCCGCTCCCACTCTCCCTCCCTTGTATATATGGCTCCGCTCCCACTCTCCCTCCCTTGTATATATGGCTCCGCTCCCACTCTCCCTCCCTTGTATATATGGCTCCGCTCCCACTCTCCCTCCCTTGTATATTTGGCTCCGCAACCACTCTCCCTCCCTTGTATATATGGCTCCGCAACCACTCTCCCTCCCTTGTATATATGGCTCCGCAACCACTCTCCCTTCCTTGTATATATGGCTCCGCTCCCACTCTCCCTCCCCTGTATATATGGCTCCGCTCCCACTCTCCCTCCCTTGTATATATGGCTCCGCTCCCACTCTCCCTCCCCTGTATATATGGCTCCGCTCCCACTCTCCCTCCCCTGTATATATGGCTCCGCTCCCACTCTCCCTCCCCTGTATATATGGCTCCGCTCCCACTCTCCCTCCCCTGTATATATGGCTCCGCTCCCACTCTCCCTGCCTTATATATGGCTCCGCTCCCACTCTCCCTCCCTTGTATATATGGCTCCGCTCCCACTCTCCCTCCCCTGTATATATGGCTCCGCTCCCACTCTCCCTCCCTTGTATATATGGCTCCGCTCCCACTCTCCCTCCCCTGTATATGTGGCTCCGCTCCCACTCTCCCTCCCCTGTACATATGGCTCCGCTCCCACTCTCCCTCCCTTGTATATATGGCTCTGCTCCCACTCTCCCTCCCCTGTATATATGGCTCCGCTCCCACTCTCCCTCCCTTGTATATATGGCTCTGCTCCCAATCTCCCTCCCCTGTATATATGGCTCCGCTCCCACTCTCCCTCCCCTGTATATATGGCTCCGCTCCCACTCTCCCTCCCTTGTATATATGGCTCCGCTCCCACTCTCCCTCCCCTGTATATATGGCTCCGCTCCCACTCTCCCTCCCTTATATATGGCTCCGCTTCCACTCTCTCTCCCTTATATATGGCTCCGCTCCCACTCTCCCTCCCTTGTATATATGGCTCCGCTCCCACTCTCCCTCCCTTGTATATATGGCTCCGCTTCCACTCTCTCTCCCTTATATATGGCTCCGCTTCCACTCTCCCTCCCTTGTATATATGGCTCCGCTCGGCTCCCCCATCCTCCCCCATCATACTTGCCCTCACATCGCTGACCTTCCTTCCCGTCGCTGAACTTCTCTCCCTGCATCACGCGGCGCTTCAGCTTCTTCCTGTGCGGAGCGGTCACGTGCTACCGCTCATTAAGGTCAATGAATATGGACGCCACGCCTATGGGAGATGAGTGGCGTCCATATTCATGACCTTAAATGAGCGGTACACTTGACAGCTCAGCGCTAGATGAAGCCGCCGCGCCGACAGGGACAGCTAGGTGAGTATCAGCTGCTGCACCGCCGCCGGCTCCCCTTGTGTCCGCGGACCGGCAAGGGCACTGCAACGGCCCGGTGCTGGGCCGCGGACCGGTGGCTGGGGACCCCTGCTCTAGGGGGTGTAACTAGGAGGGTCACTGTTGGGGAAGGGTCTGGGTGTAATAATATGTGACCCAATATGCTCTAGGGGGTGTAACTAGGAGGGTCACTGGTGGAGAACAGTCTGGGTATAATAATAATAATGTGACCCCATATGCTCTAGGGGGTATAACTAGGAGGGTCACTGGTGGAGAAGGGTCTGGGTGTAATATTATGTGACCCCATATGCTCTAGGGGGTATAACTAGGAGGGTCACTGATGTGATGGGGAAGGGTCTGGGTGTAATATTATGTGACCCCATATGCTCTAGGGGGTATAACTAGGAGGGTCACTGATGTGATGGGGAAGGGTCTGGGTGTAATAATATGTGGCCCCATATGCTCTAGGGGGTATAACTAGGAGGGTCACTGGTTGGGAAGGGTCTGGGTGTAACAATATGTGGCCCCATATGCTCTAGGGAGTTTAACGAGGAGGGTCACTGGTGGGCAAGGGTTTGGGTGTAATAATATGTGGCCCCATATGCTTTAGGGGGTATAACTAGGAGTCACTGTTGGGGGCAGGGTCTGGGTGTAATATGTGGCCCCCTATGCTCTAGGGTGTATAACTAGGAGGGTCACTGGTGGAGAAGGGTCTGGGTGTAATAATATGTGGCCCCATATGCTCTAGGGAGTATAACTAGGAGAGTCACTGGTGGGGGAAGGGTCTGGGTGTAATATGTGGCCCCCTATGCTCTAGGGGGTATAACTAGGAGGGTCACTGGTGGGGAAGAGTCTGGGTGTAATAATATGTGGCCCCATATGCTCTAGGGAGTATAACAAAGAGGGTCACTGGTGGGGAAGGGTCTGGGTGTAACATGTGGCCCCATATGCTTTAGGGGGTATAACTAGGAGATGTGATGTACAATATCTGCAAGATATGTTTTCTGTTGCAATGTGCTAACAAATCCTCCATCCTAGGACATTGTAAACTGTTAGTAGTAGGAATTCCTTCCCCCCAGGTTTTACCAACCCTGCCACTTCCTCTGGAAGAGCAGGAATGTTAATTAGCTAGACCATCTTCCTCACACCATTTGGCTTCTCTCAGCTGAAAGAAAAGTGCGGGAACTAAACTTCTTTGTTTGAAACGAATAAAACTATGAGAGACTATACCATAAGAACCAAATACCCTAGAGATATGAAAATCATATTTTTGTAACCTGAGCGGTCCCAGCTTCGAGACCGCGTAAGTTTCGAAGTTCTACCCTGTCCAGAACATGAGATAGGATTTGCGCCCAAATGGACGGTCATATCGCATAGATGTTTGATGTTTTCTTGATGGGCTCATTACGCTGGGAAACATGATACCACTGATGAGTCCATACCAGCTTCTCCCATAAAGTTATAGCTAATCTAAGTTTTGTAGCCAAAACATAACTTGGATAAGAGAGGTGGGATCAACCCAGAATGCACCTCTCTGTGATGTCACATAGGAAAGTCTATAAGGCATTTCCTGGGCAAACCAGCTCAGAACAGCTGCAGAGTCGGTGCTGACAAGAACTCAGATGAGCGGAGAAGTGCAGCTCCGCCTCCACCCACCTTAGCCGCATGGTCTGCCTAAGGAACAATATGGAACTGTGAGTGTAATCTCTTTGTCTTCTCCACTTTTATTTTATACCTGTACTGTACATATTTTATGTCTCAATTTTATAGCAACTTTTATCTGTAATCACTGTCCTCTTTCGGAAAATAAATGAAATTATTTAGATCTGTCTCTATGCTCTAAGACTCGAACTATATGCCTTTGATAGATAATCGCTACTAATTCAAGGGGTTTGCCACGGACCCTCTTAATTTAACACTGTGAATTAAGTAACCGTGACTGGTGGCAGCGCGTTGTGTACGGCTATTACGGCTTGCTGGCAGTCTAGAAGGGTCTTATATTGCTGAGTAAGGGGCTTCAGCCACAGCATTGATAATTCCCTTACTGCAGAAGCCTAATTGCCGGTTCACAACAGGCAGCCCGTCCGGCGACCAATTATCCTAGGTGCAGTTCCCTGACTGACCTGAGGGTAAGGGGGGCGCCGGAGAGCTGCGAGTTCCAAAGTGGAACTGAGAAAGTGGGATATACATAAATCCCCGCAGTACTTGGAAGATTGATAGCAGTGGTGGGGCATCCAAATTAAACTCCCCCTGCGGCAAATTGTAGAGCGAGATTAGCTTGCTGGATATTTTTGTCACATGGTGCCGGTGGTGGGATAACTAAGATAAGCCCCAACGGTGCCTGTGATAGCCGTGTGCCGGCATTGTGTCTCGTCCCTCCGTCCGCTGATACACCCGGGTCAGTGGTGGGATTGTGACATAGTGGTGACACAGGGTCCGCTGTCCGTCGCATTTTGGTGGCAGCGGGACCCCCGTTAGTGTCGCCCGTAAGTAGACGAACAGCGGTGGGCTGTTCGTCACATATTGGTGGCAGAGCGGTGGGATAATCCTAGAGCATTAGTGATTTGGTTTGAGCAATCATTCCTCTCACTAAAAACCTGCACGGTTCCTGCGGGAATCCTGCATCATAGGTTTTGGAGAACAGACTCAGTGGTTACTAGTCCTGAGACATTAGTGTGTACTTGCAAGTATCCCCCTCCCGTTTCTTCGTTTTTCTTTTTCTATCTTTTATTTGGCAACCATGGCGGCAAAAGGAGAACCTTGGTACAACCGGCAGACAAAGGAAGTTCTTGCTGGGTTATGCACGTACCAAGGCCTTGACGCCACGAACAAAAACAGAGCTCAAATGATCGCGGCTCTAGTGCAGCTGGACAACGACCAGAATCCAGCGAGCGCAGAAGTTGGCCCAAGTGGCAATGGGGCTGCAGCAGAGGCTCCACTCCTGAGCGCTGGCCCCACATTCAACCAGGACGGGGTGGACCCCTATCTGCAAATGGCCTTGGACGCGCTCCCCGCCGAAGACAGTGATGGGCGGGTGAGGCTGATCCAGCAATATCGGCAGGAGGCCCAAGCTGAGCGTCAAGCCCAGGCTGAGAGAGCTGAGCGCCGAGCGGAGGCTGAGAGAGCAGAGCAGCGAGCCGAGAGGGAGGCGCAGAGGGCCCATGAACTGGAGGTACTCCAGCGGGGTGGGAATGCCCCCACAGCCCGAAGCAGTGAGCCCAGCAGCGTCCAGACTCCTAAACCCCGGCCAGAGCATTTTCCCGTGATGGAAAAGGATGGGGACTTGGACACATTTCTGCGAGCCTTTGAGAAAGCCTGCAGACAGTACCAGCTGCCTAGAGACCAATGGGCAAGGTACTTGACCCCAGGGCTAAAAGGCAAAGCCCTGGAGGCATTTGCTTCTCTTCCGCCAGAAGCCGATGACGACTATGACGCCATAAAGCAGGCGCTGATCGCCAAATACCGGCTGACACCTGAGGTATACCGAAAGAAGTTCCGGCACCTCCAACGTGGCCCACATGATAGCTACAGTGATGTGGTGCAAGGACTCAGGACCCACTTTGACCAGTGGATCCATGGACTGTCCGTTGAAACCTTTGAGCAGCTACGGGACCTGATGATCAAAGACCAGTTCCTGCATCTCTGCCCAACTGAGGTCCGACAGTTCATCCTGGACCGCGAACCAACGAACGCGGACAAAGCGGCGCAGATCGCCGACAACCACGAGGCCAACCGGAAGCCCGAGACGCGGAGGCCAGTCGCCACCAGCTGGAAAGGGGGTAAGCCAGCAACCAACCCCAATGCCCCAGCAAGCCGTCCCTCCGGAGGCCCTGTCCCTGTTGCCAAAAACAGGCCGGCTACTGACAGTCGCCTGTGTCACCACTGCAAGCGGCCTGGTCACTTCTCTTACACCTGTCCGGATAGGCCGAAGAACCCCCCAGCCAAGGCCCCCGGGCCCAACGCCTCTGTTCTTTTGGTGGGAGGTGTGGTTGGGAGGGCTGACGACAACGTTCAACCTGTTCAGGTGGGGGCCCGTCTTGCTACAGGCCTCAAGGACACCGGGGCTGAACGAACCCTCATCCGTCCTGGACTGGCGGCCCCTGAAGAGTTTGTTGAGGGGAAAACCCTGACTGTCACCGGGATTGGAGGCACCCGTTGTCCCTTGCCAGTGGCACGAGTTTTTCTTGACTGGGGTGCCGGGAGCGGGTTGAGGGAGGTGGGAGTGTCTGAAAACCTGCCCACTGATGTTTTATTGGGGACTGACTTGGGGCGGATGGTTGCATACTATGTCCCTGACACCCTTCCCCAAACTGATAATAAGGGTAACGTTAACCCTGATGATGATGTTGATGATGGGAAACTGAATGTGTTACCTGCTAATGCCTTGATGAGTAATGATGCAACTAACAACCATTCTTTCCCAAGGTATGATGCTGATGCTGATGTGAATGTACCAAAGCAAACTGATAACCATTCTTTTCCTAGGAATGATGATGTTGATGTATCTGTGCCGACTGAACCCGTTAACCCTTTCTTTGAAGCGGTAGATGTGTCCACAGGTACCGAAGTGCTCAGCCCCGTCACTCTGCGGAGTGAGACGGCTGAGGAACCCCTGGCAGGAGTAAGCAACGGTGCTCAAGGAAATGGGGAGGTGCATGGGGACCATGAGGAAGGTAATGCCATGCAGCTGACCAGTGCCACCGAGGAAGGTAACTGGCCCATAAGTAGCACTGCTCCTGAAGTGTTGGGGGTGGAAGGGGAGGTAGAGCCCAGGGCAGCACCAGCTGGTGGGTCTGAAGAAATCCCCAGGGAGACAGCATACATAGCAGCTGTCACACGCAGTCAGAGTGCCCAGATCGCAGGTAACGCACTGTCTTCTGGACCCTCTGCTGCTACAGGAGAGACTGAACCAGAGGTGAACCCAGAGCCGGTTCCAGAGGGTCCCAGTAAAGAGGGGACCCTGACGTCACTTCTGGCAGCCTCCAGCATGGAGTTCCAGGCTGCTCTGCACTCAGATGCCAGCCTGGAGAAATTGAGAGGTCTCGCCGAGACGCCCACCTCCAAGTCTGATAAGGAGAGGGTGTTCTGGGAACGAGGAAGGTTGTACCGGGAGACAGTACCCGGAGATCCTAAAAAGGAGTGGTTGAGGGAAAGACAGCTGGTCGTCCCCTATCAGTTCAGAACTGAGTTGTTGCGGATTGCCCATGAGATTCCACTCGCTGGACACTTGGGGATCAGCAAAACAAAGGCACGGCTGTCTCAACACTTCTATTGGCCCAAGATGGGGACAGATGTAACACACTACTGCCGCTCCTGTGCCACCTGTCAAAAAGTGGGTAAGGCGGGGCCTGCTCTTAAGGCTCCCCTTATTCCTTTGCCGGTGATAGAGGAGCCTTTCCAGAGAATCGCGGTGGACATTGTAGGACCGCTGTCCGTCCCCAGCAGCTCCGGAAAGCGATACATTCTCACCGTGGTAGACTACGCTACCCGGTACCCAGAGGCAGTAGCTCTGTCTTCAACCAGGGCAGATAAGGTGGCTGACGCACTGGTGACCATCTTTTCAAGAGTAGGATTTCCCAGGGAGATGCTTACCGATCAAGGGCCCCAATTCATGTCTCGCCTAATGGAGGCTCTCTGTGAGAAAATGCAGGTGACGCAGCTGGTATCGAGTCCGTATCACCCACAGACTAACGGTTTGTGTGAACGTTTCAACGGTACCCTCAAACAGATGCTCCGCATACTGGTTGAGACCCAAGGGCGCGACTGGGAGCGGTACCTCCCACACCTGCTGTTCGCTTACAGAGAAGTTCCGCAGGCCTCGACCGGGTTCTCCCCCTTCGAGCTCCTGTATGGTAGGCGAGTCCGTGGACCCCTTGGGTTGATAAGAGAATCCTGGGAAGATGAGCCAAACCCCACAGAAGTGTCCATCGTGGATTATGTCATGCGCTTCCGTGACAAGATGCAGACCTTGACGCAGTTGGTGCATGACAACATGACGCAGGCTCAGGCTGACCAGAAGCACTGGTATGACCAGAACGCCCGGGAGCGGACCTACCAGGTGGGTCAAAAGGTGTGGGCGCTGGTCCCTGTACCAATGGATAAGCTTCAGGCAGCATGGGAAGGCCCGTACGTCGTCCACCAACAGCTCAACCCGGTCACCTACGTGGTCACGCTTGACCATGCTCGAGGTAGGCGCAAGGCCTTTCACGTCAACATGCTGAAGGCGCACTACGAACGTGAAGCTTGCATCCTACCTGTCTGCAATCTGCCAGAGGATGGGGAGGAAGATTCCCTCCTGGACATGCTGGCCCAGGCCAAGGCCAATGGGTCCATTGAGGACATGGAGATAAGTGGTTCGCTCACCGTGTCCCAGCGGTTGCAGTTGATGGCCACCCTGGAACTCTTCCGGCCCGTGTTCACCAACCGTCCTGGGAGGACGGAGTTAGCGGTTCATGAGGTGGACACCGGGAATCATGCCCCATTACGGCGAACACCTTATCGGATCTCTGAAACGGTGCAACAAGTCATGCGCCAAGAGATCGATGAGATGTTAAGGCTGGGGGTGATTCGACGGTCACAAAGCGCGTGGGCTTCACCTGTAGTCCTCGTGCCTAAAAAGGATCGAACCACCCGGTTCTGCGTGGACTACAGGGGGCTCAACGCCATCACAACCTCTGATGCCCACCCAATGCCGCGCATCGAGGATCTGCTCGAGCGGTTGACAAACGCCAACTACCTATCCATCATGGATTTGAGTCGGGGATACTGGCAGATTCCCCTGAGCCCTGAGGCGCAGGAGAAATCCGCCTTTATCACCCCCTTTGGACTGTACGAGTCCACGGTCATGCCCTTCGGCATGAAGAATGCCCCTGCCACTTTCCAGCGGATGGTCAACCACCTGCTTCGGGGACTGGAGGAGTACGCCGTGGCGTACTTAGACGATATTGCTGTCTTCAGTTCCACCTGGGAGGAACACCTTCAGCACCTCCAGGAGGTGCTCAAGCGTCTTCACCAGGCAGGCCTGACCATCAAGCCGGGGAAGTGCCAGATAGGCATGCGCAAGGTCCACTACCTGGGGCACCGGGTAGGCGGGGGTTCCATGAGTCCGGAGCCAGGAAAAGTGGACGCAATCGTGTCCTGGCCCACCCCCAGGACCAAGAAACAGGTGAAGTCCTTCTTGGGCACTGCAGGGTACTATAGGCGGTTCGTACAGGACTATAGCGCCCTTGCCAAACCCTTGACTGACCTCACCAAGCAGAGGCTACCCCAAACAGTCAACTGGACAGATGACTGTGAGGCGGCTTTCCAAGCTTTGAAAGCAGCCCTGTGCAACTCTCCAGTGTTGAGAGCAGTCGACAGCAGTCGCCCGTTTCTGGTACAGACCGACGCCAGCGAGTTTGGCCTCGGTGCTGTGCTTAGCCAGGTCGACTCGGGGGACCAAGAGCACCCCGTGTTGTACCTGAGCCGGAAACTTTTGCCGAGGGAAGTGGCATACTCGACCATCGAGAAGGAGTGTCTGGCCATGGTGTGGGCACTGCAGCGTTTGCAGCCCTACCTGTATGGGCGCGCCTTCACGGTGGTAACCGACCACAACCCTCTGAGCTGGTTGCACACAGTGTCCGGAACCAATGGAAGATTGCTCCGCTGGAGCCTTGCCCTTCAACAGTACGATTTTACTGTAAAACACAGGAAGGGCAGTGAAAACGGCAATGCCGATGGGTTGTCCCGCCGGGGCGAACCCGCTGAGGTGCGCATGGCAGATTACCGAGAGGTAATGCCTCCTTAGCGCCCTCTTAAGGGGGGAGGTGTGATGTACAATATCTGCAAGATATGTTTTCTGTTGCAATGTGCTAACAAATCCTCCATCCTAGGACATTGTAAACTGTTAGTAGTAGGAATTCCTTCCCCCCAGGTTTTACCAACCCTGCCACTTCCTCTGGAAGAGCAGGAATGTTAATTAGCTAGACCATCTTCCTCACACCATTTGGCTTCTCTCAGCTGAAAGAAAAGTGCGGGAACTAAACTTCTTTGTTTGAAACGAATAAAACTATGAGAGACTATACCATAAGAACCAAATACCCTAGAGATATGAAAATCATATTTTTGTAACCTGAGCGGTCCCAGCTTCGAGACCGCGTATGTTTCGAAGTTCTACCCTGTCCAGAACATGAGATAGGATTTGCGCCCAAATGGACGGTCATATCGCATAGATGTTTGATGTTTTCTTGATGGGCTCATTACGCTGGGAAACATGATACCACTGATGAGTCCATACCAGCTTCTCCCATAAAGTTATAGCTAATCTAAGTTTTGTAGCCAAAACATAACTTGGATAAGAGAGGTGGGATCAACCCAGAATGCACCTCTCTGTGATGTCACATAGGAAAGTCTATAAGGCATTTCCTGGGCAAACCAGCTCAGAACAGCTGCAGAGTCGGTGCTGACAAGAACTCAGATGAGCGGAGAAGTGCAGCTCCGCCTCCACCCACCTTAGCCGCATGGTCTGCCTAAGGAACAATATGGAACTGTGAGTGTAATCTCTTTGTCTTCTCCACTTTTATTTTATACCTGTACTGTACATATTTTATGTCTCAATTTTATAGCAACTTTTATCTGTAATCACTGTCCTCTTTCGGAAAATAAATGAAATTATTTAGATCTGTCTCTATGCTCTAAGACTCGAACTATATGCCTTTGATAGATAATCGCTACTAATTCAAGGGGTTTGCCACGGACCCTCTTAATTTAACACTGTGAATTAAGTAACCGTGACTGGTGGCAGCGCGTTGTGTACGGCTATTACGGTTTGCTGGCAGTCTAGAAGGGTCTTATATTGCTGAGTAAGGGGCTTCAGCCACAGCATTGATAATTCCCTTACTGCAGAAGCCTAATTGCCGGTTCACAACAGGCAGCCCGTCCGGCGACCAATTATCCTAGGTGCAGTTCCCTGACTGACCTGAGGGTAAGGGGGGCGCCGGAGAGCTGCGAGTTCCAAAGTGGAACTGAGAAAGTGGGATATACATAAATCCCCGCAGTACTTGGAAGATTGATAGCAGTGGTGGGGCATCCAAATTAAACTCCCCCTGCGGCAAATTGTAGAGCGAGATTAGCTTGCTGGATATTTTTGTCACATGGTGCCGGTGGTGGGATAACTAAGATAAGCCCCAACGGTGCCTGTGATAGCCGTGTGCCGGCATTGTGTCTCGTCCCTCCGTCCGCTGATACACCCGGGTCAGTGGTGGGATTGTGACATAGTGGTGACACAGGGTCCGCTGTCCGTCGCATTTTGGTGGCAGCGGGACCCCCGTTAGTGTCGCCCGTAAGTAGACGAACGGCGGTGGGCTGTTCGTCACAGGAGAGTCATTGGTGGGGGAAGGGTCTGGTTGTAATATGTGGCCCCCTATGCTCTAGGGGGTATAACTAGGAGGGTCACTGGTGGGGAAGGGTCTGGGTGTAATATGTGACCTTATATGCTCTAGGGGGTATAACTAGGAGGGTCACTGGTGGAGAAGGGTCTGGGTGTAATAATATGTGGCCCCATATGCTCTAGGGGGTATAACTCACTGGTGGAGAAGGGTCTGGGTGTAATAATATGTGGCCCCATATGCTCTAGGGGGTATAATTAGGAGAGTCACTGTTGGGGAAGGGTCTGGGTGTAATATTATGTGACCCCATATGCTCTAGGGGGTATAACTAGGAGGGTCACTGGTGGGGAAGGGTCTGGATGTGATAATGTGTGTCCCCATATGCTCTAGGGGTATAACTAGGAGAGTCACTGGTAAAGGGTCTGGGTGTAATAATATGTGGCCCCATATGCTCTAGGGTGTATAACTAGGAGGGTCACTGGTGGGGAAGGGTCTGGGTGTAATAATATGTGTCCCCATATGCTCTAAGGGTATAACTAGGAGAGTCACTGGTGGAGAAGGGTCTGGGTGTAATATGTGGCCCCCTATGCTCTAGGGGGTATAACTAGGAGGGTCATTGGTGGGGAAGGGTCTGGGTGTAATATGTGGCCCCATATGCTTTAGGGGGTATAACTAGGAGAGTCACTGGTGGGGGTCTGGGTGTAATAATATGTGGCACCATATGCTCTAGGGGGTATAACTAGGAGGGTCACTGGTGGGGAAGGGTCTGGGTGTAATAATATGTGGCCCCATATGCTCTAGGGGGTATAACTAGTAGGGTCACTGGTGGGGAAGGGTCTGGGTGTAATATGTGACCTTATATGCTCTAGGGGGTATAACTAGGAGGGTCACTGGTGGAGAAGGGTCTGGGTGTAATAATATGTGGCCCCGTATGCTCTAGGGGGTATAACTAGGAGGGTCACTGGTGGGGAAGGGTCTGGGTGTAATATGTGACCTTATATGCTCTAGGGGGTATAACTAGGAGGGTCACTGGTGGGGAAGGGTCTGGGTGTAATAATATGTGGCCCCATATGCTCTAGGGGTATAACTAGGAGAGTCACTGGTAAAGGGTCTGGGTGTAATAATATGTGGCCCCATATGCTCTAGGGTGTATAACTAGGAGGGTCACTGGTGGGGAAGGGTCTGGGTGTAATAATATGTGTCCCCATATGCTCTAAGGGTATAACTAGGAGAGTCACTGGTGGAGAAGGGTCTGGGTGTAATATGTGGCCCCCTATGCTCTAGGGGGTATAACTAGGAGGGTCATTGGTGGGGAAGGGTCTGGGTGTAATATGTGGCCCCATATGCTTTAGGGGGTATAACTAGGAGAGTCACTGGTGGGGGTCTGGGTGTAATAATATGTGGCCACATATGCTCTAGGGGGAATAACTAGGAGAGTCACTGGTGGGGAAGAGTCAGGGTGTAATAATATGTGGCCCCATATGCTCTAGGGGGTATAACTAGGAGGGTCACTGGTGGAGAAGGGTCTGGGTGTAATAATATGTGGCCCCATATGCTCTAGGGGGTATAACTAGGAGGGTCACTGGTGGGGAAGGGTCTGGGTGTAATAATATGTGGCCCCATATGCTCTAGGGGGTATAACTAGTAGGGTCACTGGTGGGGAAGGGTCTGGGTGTAATATGTGACCTTATATGCTCTAGGGGGTATAACTAGGAGGGTCACTGGTGGAGAAGGGTCTGGGTGTAATAATATGTGGCCCCGTATGCTCTAGGGGGTATAACTAGGAGGGTCACTGGTGGGGAAGGGTCTGGGTGTAATATGTGACCTTATATGCTCTAGGGGGTATAACTAGGAGGGTCACTGGTGGGGAAGGGTCTGGGTGTAATAATATGTGGCCCCATATGCTCTAGGGGTATAACTAGGAGAGTCACTGGTAAAGGGTCTGGGTGTAATAATATGTGGCCCCATATGCTCTAGGGTGTATAACTAGGAGGGTCACTGGTGGGGAAGGGTCTGGGTGTAATAATATGTGTCCCCATATGCTCTAAGGGTATAACTAGGAGAGTCACTGGTGGAGAAGGGTCTGGGTGTAATATGTGGCCCCCTATGCTCTAGGGGGTATAACTAGGAGGGTCATTGGTGGGGAAGGGTCTGGGTGTAATATGTGGCCCCATATGCTTTAGGGGGTATAACTAGGAGAGTCACTGGTGGGGGTCTGGGTGTAATAATATGTGGCCACATATGCTCTAGGGGGAATAACTAGGAGAGTCACTGGTGGGGAAGAGTCAGGGTGTAATAATATGTGGCCCCATATGCTCTAGGGGGTATAACTAGGAGGGTCACTGGTGGAGAAGGGTCTGGGTGTAATAATATGTGGCCCCATATGCTCTAGGGGGTATAACTAGGAGGGTCACTGGTGGGGAAGGGTCTGGGTGTAATAATATGTGGCCCCATATGCTCTAGGGGGTATAACTAGTAGGGTCACTGGTGGGGAAGGGTCTGGGTGTAATATGTGACCTTATATGCTCTAGGGGGTATAACTAGGAGGGTCACTGGTGGAGAAGGGTCTGGGTGTAATAATATGTGGCCCCGTATGCTCTAGGGGGTATAACTAGGAGGGTCACTGGTGGGGAAGGGTCTGGGTGTAATATGTGACCTTATATGCTCTAGGGGGTGTAACTAGGAGGGTCACTGGTGGGGAAGGGTCTGGGTGTAATAATATGTGGCCCCATATGCTCTAGGGGTATAACTAGGAGAGTCACTGGTAAAGGGTCTGGGTGTAATAATATGTGGCCCCATATGCTCTAGGGTGTATAACTAGGAGGGTCACTGGTGGGGAAGGGTCTGGGTGTAATAATATGTGTCCCCATATGCTCTAAGGGTATAACTAGGAGAGTCACTGGTGGAGAAGGGTCTGGGTGTAATAATATGTGGCCCCATATGCTCTAGGGGGTATAACTAGGAGGGTCACTGGTGGGGAAGGGTCTGGGTGTAATAATATGTGTCCCCATATGCTCTAGGGGTATAACTAGGAGAGTCACTGGTAAAGGGTCTGGGTGTAATAATATGTGGCCCCATATGCTCTAGGGTGTATAACTAGGAGGGTCACTGGTGGGGAAGGGTCTGGGTGTAATAATATGTGTCCCCATATGCTCTAAGGGTATAACTAGGAGAGTCACTGGTAAAGGGTCTGGGTGTAATAATGTGACCCCCATATGCTCTAGGTGGTATAACTAGGAGAGTCACTGGTGGAGAAGGGTCTGGGTGTAATAATATGTGGCCCAATATGCTCTAGGGGGTATAACTAGGTGGGTCACTGGTGGGGAAGGGTCTGGGTGTAAATAATATGTGACCCCATATGCTCTAGGGGGTATAACTAGGAGAGTCACTGGTGGGGAAGGGTCTGGGTGTAATAATATGTGGCCCCATATGCTCTAGGGGGTATAACTAGGAGGGTCACTGGTGGGGAAGGGTCTGGGTGTAATAATATGTGCCCCATATGCTCTAGGGGGTATAACTAGGAGAGTCACTGGTGGGGAAGGGTCTGGGTGTAATAATATGTGGCCCCATATACTCTAGTGGGTATAACTAGGAGGGTCACTGGTGGTGAAGGGTCTGGTTGTAATAATATGTGCCCCATATGCTCTAGGGGGTATAACTAGGAGAGTCACTGGTGGGGAAGGGTCTGGGTGTAATAATATGTGGCCCCATATGCTCTAGGGAGTATAACTAGGAGGGTCACTGGTGGAGAAGGGTCTGGGTGTAATAATATGTGGCCCCATATGCTCTAGGGGGTATAGCTAGGAGAGTCACTGGTGGAGAAGGGTCTGGGTGTAATAATATGTGGCCCCATATGCTCTAGGGGGTATAACTAGGAGAGTCACTGGTGGAGAAGGGTCTGGGTGTAATAATATGTGGCCCCATATGCTCTAGGGAGTATAACTAGGAGGGTCACTGGTGGGGAAGGGTCTGGGTGTAATAATATGTGACCCCATATGCTCTAGGGGGTATAACTAGGAGGGTCACTGATGGGGAAGGGTCTGGGTGTAATAATATGTGGCCCCATATGCTCTAGGGGGTATAACTAGGAGGGTCACTGGTGGGGAAGGGTCTGGGTGTAATAATATGTGGCCCCATATGCTCTAGGGGGTATAACTAGGAGTCACTGGTGGGGAAGGGTCTGGGTGTAATAATGTGGCCCCATATGCTCTAGGGGGTATAACTAGGAGAGTCACTGGTGGAGAAGGGTCTGGGTGTAATAATATGTGGCCCCATATGCTCTAGGGGGTATAACTAGGAGGGTCACTGGTGGAGAAGGGTCTGGGTGTAATAATATGTGGCCCCATATGCTCTAGGGAGTATAACTAGGAGGGTCACTGGTGGAGAAGGGTCTGGGTGTAATAATATGTGGCCCCATATGCTCTAGGGGGTATAACTAGGAGGGTCACTGGTGGGGAAGGGTCTGGGTGTAATAATATGTGGCCCCATATGCTCTAGGGGGTATAACTAGGAGGGTCACTGGTGGGGAAGGGTCTGGGTGTAATAATATGTGGCCCCATATGCTCTAGGGGGTATAACTAGGAGGGTCACTGGTGGAGAAGGGTCTGGGTGTAATAATATGTGGCCCCATATGCTCTAGGGAGTATAACTAGGAGGGTCACTGGTGGAGAAGGGTCTGGGTGTAATAATATGTGGCCCCATATGCTCTAGGGGGTATAACTAGGAGGGTCACTGGTGGAGAAGGGTCTGGGTGTAATAATATGTGGCCCCATATGCTCTAGGGGGTATAACTAGGAGGATCACTGGTGGGGAAGGGTCTGGGTGTAAATCACAAACAAGACTGACAGGTCCAGTCTCCAGAGGCGAAAAGGGGGCGGTCCCTCCATCCCCAGAGGAGACAAGGGGGCGGTCCCTCCATCCCCAGAGGAGACAAGGGGGCGGTCCCTCCATCCCCAGAGGAGACAAGGGGGCGGTCCCTCCATCCCCAGAGGAGACAAGGGGGCGGTCCCTCCATCCCCAGAGGAGACAAGGGGGCGGTCCCTCCATCCCCAGAGGAGACAAGGGGGCGGTCCCTCCATCCTCAGAGGAGACAAGGGGGCGGTCCCTCCATCCCCAGAGGAGACAAGGGGGCGATCCCTCCATCCCCAGAGGAGACAAGGGGGCGGTCCCTCCATCCCCAGAGGAGACAAGGGGGCGGTCCCTCCATCCCCAGAGGAGACAAGGGGGCGGCCCCTCCATCCCCAGAGGAGACAAGGGGGCGGTCCCTCCATCCCCAGAGGAGACAAGGGGGCGGTCCCTCCGTGCTGACAGTGTGCGGCCGCGGGGAGGACACAGAGGCTGCAGGGAGTGAGCAGAACACCGGCAGCTCTGTCACTAGGAGAGAGGCAGCCATGACTGCACAGACTGTGTGAGAGCTGCGCCCGAGTCCTGGCCGCTGTCACCTCACCTGACACCGCAGAGAGCCGCAGCCGGGGGAAGACGTCCTGGGGGCGGGGGGTAGCAGACAGTGTGGGCTCCTTCTTCCGGGTGTGACGTCATTTCCGGGGGCGTGTCCTCCCGGGAGGGGGCGTGCTCTGGCAGGGAAGCCTCCATTACACGGGTGTCTCTGGCAGTAGTGACAGGGTGGGGGCTTCTTCCGTGTTCGGGTGATGGGGCTGATACTGGGGGCTTCTAGTGGGGTTTGGGTCATCTGGGAGCTGTTGGTCTCCAGGAGGGGTTGGTGCACGACTGTGGGGTCTGGCTGCAGTCTGGGGGGGTTAATGCACCCTTGTGGGGTCTTGTTGGGTCCTGGGAGGGTTAAAGGCAATCTGTCACCCACTTTTAGTGATATAATGTTTAGATGTCACCCAGTTGCGCGTCCCATAAGGATTCTATTCGGGCTTTTGACCCTGCACCTTTGAGGCATAAATACCTTTTTGATCTTGTTGGGGATGTCTGCAGATCGCCGCGGTGCGGTCCGATGGGCGGGGCTGACGCCTTCTCCCCCCCCCTTCCTCCTCAGCTTGCTGCATGTAATCTCCATCTGTAAATATCACAGGTAACGTTGGTTTCCGCGCTTGCGCATTGTAAAGGCCTCCGGCGCCTGCGCAGTATGCTGTTCCCAACTGTGGGCGAAGCGTATAATCGCTACTGCGCATGCAGCGGTATTATCCAGCGCAGTCTATGCCCCGGAAGTCTTCACATGCAACTAAGCCGCGCCCATCGGATCGGGCCGCAGTCTGGCTGGGTACCAAGGGGTTAATGGACGCTTGTGGGGCTTGGTAGGGTCTCTGGGGGAGGTTAATGCACCTTGTGGGGTCTCGCTGGGTCAGAGGGGGTGGTTAATGCATGCTTGTGGGGTCTGGTTGTACTTCTGGGGGGCTACTAATGCATGCTTGTGGGGTTAATGCATGCTTACGGGCTCTGGTTGGGGTCGGGGGGGGTTAATACACACTTGTGGGGTCTGCTTGGGCTCCCGGGGGGGGGTGTTAATGCTGGCTTGCAGGGTCTGTTTGGGTCGGGGAGTGTTAATGAACGCTTGTGGGGTCTTGTTGGGTCCTGGGGGGGTTAATGCACGTCTGGTTGGGTCTTGGGGGAGGGGAGGTTAATGCATGTCTGGTTGGGTCTCGGTGGGGGGATTAATGCACGCTTGTGGGGTCTAGCTGGGTACTAGGGGGTTAATGCACGCTTGTGGGGTCTGATTGGGTCGGAGGGGGTGGTTAATGCATGCTTGTGGAGTCTGGCTGTACTTCTGGAGGGCTACTAATGCATGCTTACAGGGTCTGTTTGGGGTTGGGGAGTAAATCCACGCTTGGGTCTGTTTGGGGTCGGGGGGGTCAGTGCACGCTTGTGTGGTCTGTGTGGGTCGGGGGGTGGGGGTTAATGCACACTTGTGGAGTCTGCTTGGGCTCCCGGGGGGGTTAATGCACACTTATTGGATCCTGGGGGGGTTTAATGCATTCCTGGTTGGGACTCCGGGGGGTGGGGGGGGGTTGTTAATGCATGCTTGCAGGGTCTGGCTGCGTACTGGGGGGGTTAGTGCACGCTTGTGGGTTCTGGTTGGGTCCTGGGGGGTTAATGCATGCTTGTGGTGTCTGGTCTGGGTGGGCTCTAAACTGTGGGGGGATTAGTGCGTGTTTTTGGGGTTTGGTTGGGCTCCTGTGGGGGGTTAATGCACTCTTGCGGGGGTCTGGTTGGGTCTCTGTGGGGATTAATGCACATCTGGGGGTTCTTTTTTGGCCCCGGGGGGGGGGGGGTTAATGCACGCTTGTGGGGTCTGGTTGTGATCCCGGGGGGTTAATTCACGCTTGTGGGGTCTGGTTGTGATCCCGGGGGGTTAATTCACGCTTGTGGGGTCTGGTTGTGATCCCGGGGGGTTAATTCACGCTTGTGGGGTCTGGTTGTGATCCCGGGGGTTAATTCACGCTTGTGGGGTCTGGGTGGGCTCCTCGCTGTGTGGGGGATTAGTGCACGTTTTTGGGGTTTGGTTGGGCTCCTGTGGGGGGTTAATGCACATCTGGGGGTTCTTTTTTTGGCCCCGGGTAACATAGTAACATAGTTTTGAAGGCTGAAGACCTTATGTCCATCTAGTTCAGCCTATTTTTAGTGCAGCTGTTCTGCATTGTTGATCCTGGAGAAGGCAAAAAACCCACAGAGTAGAAGCCAATTTTCTCCATAGGGAAAAAAATTCCTTCCCCTAAGCTGGGTCAACCATCTACCTATAATATTCTGTTATCCGTAACCTTCTATACTGTTACTCACAAGAAAAGCCTCCATTCCTTTCTTACATTCATTCAGTGAGTTGGCCATCACCACTTCCTCAGGAAGAGAATTCCAGAGCCTCACTGCTCTTACCGTGAAGAACCCTCTTCTATGCTGGTGCAGAAATTGTCTTTCCTCCAAACCAAGAGAATGCCCCCTTGTTCTTGTCACAGTCCTTGGTACAAACAGTTCATTGGAGAGATCTCTGTATTGCCCTCTGATATACTTGTACATATATATTAGGTCTCCCCTAAGTCTTCTCTTTTCTAGAGTAAATAGACCTAATTTTGATAACCTTTCTGGGTATTGTAGTGAACCAACTCCATTTATCATTTTAGTAGCCCGCCTTTGAACCCTTTCAAGTTCAGTAATGTCTTTCTTGAGCACCGGCATCCAAAATTGCACACAATCCTCCAAGTGTGGTCTGACGAGTGATTTGTACAGAGGGAGAATTATGTTTTCATCTCGTGTCCCCAGACCTCTTCTAATGCATCCCATGACCCTATTTGCTTTGGTGGCAGCTGCCTGACACTGGGCACTCCAATTTAGCTTCTTATTGACTAAGATGCCTAAGTCTTTTTCCATGTCTGATTTCCCCAGCAGTTTCCCATTTAGTAAGTAATTGTAGCGTCTGTTTCTCCTTCCCATGTGCATAACCTTACACTTATCTGTGTTAAACCTCATTTGCCATTTTTCAGCCCAATTCTCCAATTTACTCAAATCTGTCTGTAGTTGCAAACTGTCCTCCTTTGTGGTAACTACCTTACATAGTTTTGTATCATCTGCAAATACTGATATTTTACTGTGTAAGCCATCCACTAGATCACTAATAAATATATTACATAGTAGGGGGCCCAATACAGACCCCTGTCGTCCCCCACTAGTAACCCTGGCCCAATCTGAGGATGCCCCATTAGAATCATAGAATCGTAGAGTTGGAAGGGACCTCCTGGGCCATCTGGTCCAACCCCCTGCTCAAAGCAGGATTCGCTAAATCATCCCAGTCAGATGTCTGTCCAGCCTCTGTTTGAAGACTTCCATTGAAGGAGAACTCGCCACTTCTCGTGGCAGCCTGTTCCACTCATTGATCACTCTGTCAAAAAGTTTTTTCTAATATCTAATCTGTGTCTCCTCCCATTCAGTTTCATCCCATTGCTTCTAGTCTTTCCTTGTGCAAATGAGAATAAAGTTGATCCTTCTACAATGTGACAGCCCTTTAGATATTTGTAGACAGCTATTAAGTCTCCTCTCAGTCTTCTCTTTTGCAAACTAAACATTCCCAAATCCTGCAACCTTTCCTCATAAGACAGGGTTTGCAGACCGGTCACCATTCTGGTTGCTCTTTTCTGAACTTGCTCCAGTTTGTTGATGTCTTTTTTAAAATGTGGTGCCCAAAACTGGACACAATATTCCAGATGAGGTCTGACCAAAGAGGAGTAGAGGGAAATAATGACTTCACGTGATCTAGACTGTATGCTTCTGTTAATACATCCTAGAATTGCATTTGCCTTTTTTGCTGCTGCATCACACTGTTGACTCATATTCAGTCTGTGATCTATTAGTATACCCAAGTCTTTTTCACATGTGCTGTCACTTAGCCCTATTCCTCCCATTCTGTATATGCTTTTTTCATTTTTATTGCCCAGATGTAGTACTTTGCATTTCTCCCTGTTAAAAACCATTCTGTTTGTTGCTGCCCACTTCTCCAGTTTATTTAAATCTTTTTGAATCCTCTCTCTCTCTTCTCTAGTATTAGCTATCCCTCCTAGCTTTGTGTCATCAGCAAATTTAATCAGTTTACCCTCAATTCCTTCATCTAAATCGTTGATAAAGATGTTGAACAATACAGGGCCCAGGACAGAGCCCTGTGGTACCCCACTTGAGACATTCTTCCAACTGGATGTGCAGCCATTTACGACCACTCTTTGGGTCCGATCACTAAGCCAGTTATGAATCCACCTAACAGTTGCCTTGTCCATTCCATACTTAGTCATTTTTTCAATAAGGATCGTATGAGATACTTTGTCAAATGCTTTGCTGAAGTCAAGCTATACTATATCTACAGCATTTCCTTGATCCACCCAATCAGTGATACCGTCACTAATTAATAACCACTCTTTGTTTTCTATCACTAAGCCAGCTACCTACCCATCTACACACATTTGAGGGTGAGGGTTCATGCACGCTTGTGGGGTCTGGTTGTGATCCTGGGGGGTTAATTCATGCGTGTGGGGTCTGGGTGGGCTCCTCACTGTGTGGGGGAATTGTGCACATTTTTGGGGTTTGGTTGAGCTCCTGGGGGTTTGGTGCACTCTGCGGGGTCTGGTTGGTTGGGCTCCCAAGCGGGTTAATGCACACATGCAAGGTCTAGTTGGGCCCCCGGGGGGATTCATGCATGCTTTATGGGTCTAGTTGGGCCCCAGGGGGGTTATTGCATGTTTGTGGGGTCTGGATGGACCCTGCATTAACCCCCTCAGAAGCCCACCAGACCCCCACAAGCACGGGGGGGTTAATGCACGCTTGTGTGTCTGGTTGGGCTCACGTGGAGGGGGTTAATGCAAGCTTTTGTGGTCTAGTGGGCTCCTTGGGGGTCTACTGCAGGGCCCTACCAGACCCCACAAGCGTGCATTAATCGCCCCCCCCAGAAGCCCAACCAGACCCCACAAGCGTGCATTAATCGCCCCCCAGAAGCCCAACCAGACCCCACGAGCGTGCATTATCCCCAGTAGGGGCCAACCAGACCCCACAAACGTGCATTAACCCCTCTTCCCCATGCTTGGGGCGGGACTGTCTGCATCTGTTGTGACTTGAAAGGGGGGATTGATTTTGGGGTAGGCGGTCGACTGGGAGGGCTTTTTGTTTGGGGAAGAGGTGCCATCTGGTGGGGGTTTATGCTTTGGGGTGTCCAAGGGGGGGGTAGACGTCCGACGGGGGTTTATGCTGGGAGGGGGTGGATGTCTCATGAGGGTTTATGCTAGGAGGCGGTGGATGTCCGATGAGGTTTTATGTGGGGGGGGGTGGATGTCCAATGAGGGTTTTATGCTGGGAGTGGTGTCCAATAGGGGCTTATGCTTAAGGGGGTGGATGTCCAATGGGGGTTTTCTGCTGGGGAGGGGTGGATGTCTGATGGGGTTTACGCTTGGGAGAAGGGGGCATTTGGGCTTTGTTGGGTTTATCCTGTTGAGTCCACTGATTAGTGTGAGGTGGAGGTTTATGATTGGAGAGGGGGGTTACGCTGTTGGTGTGCGGGGTGGTTAATGCTTCATTGGGGCACACACAAAACTCTGGTAGTATGCTGCTTATGCTAGGAGGGTACACCACCAACTGGCATGAAGCTAATCTGTTTTAGCTTAGTGGCAGTAGGAGGTAGACATGGGTCCGGACTACCCAGGCTGGTTTCTGCCTTAGGTCTTGATTTTTTTTTTTTATTAATGATTCCCCTTTATCTTTCAGATATATTGTCACTCTGATCTCCCACCTTAGAATTGTGTCACTACCACATCATCTGTGGTCTGAGGCAGGGCCCTCACACATCAAGAGTGTTTGGGATTTCCTGGCGGACGGTCCTTGCCACTAATCCCCTACCCTCTCGTCCCCAGAGCCAGATAGAGTAGGGAGGGAAGACCAATCCGTTACCCTCCAGTCGCCCAAGTCTGTATTCGGGTTCTTCCATGCCCATCTTCATCACCAGTCTGCAAAGAAGGATTTGAAATCTTCAGGACAGGTATATCCTACCAGGCAGTGAGGGGGCTCCATTAAAAAAATGAAGGGACGAGACAAATATGTCCTAGTTTTCCCCTGAGCAATATGGACATCTCCTGGGGAAACCTTGCTATTCATGCGGTCTCCACGTTTGACAGAGGCTCCTGCGACTCTACTCTTAAAACAAAATCCAGGATCTCGCCTAGCCTTCTCCGGTGGCCGGGCCATACCGCCAGCGCCCTGAACAATCATGCACGCCAACTTTCTAGTGCTTCCTGCCCTCTACCTATCAGGGTAAGAGTACTTTTCTTCTGCAACAGAAGTCTAAACTGCTTCTCAAGAGGTGCACAGTCCAATTGTGGTTGTTTTGGAAATTTTCAGTCTAAAAAAAGCAACCAACAGGACAACTCTCCTACCCGCTAGGAAAAGAAACCTTCCTTTAGGCCCAACCCCCTTCTGACGTCCACAAACCCATCAGCGCTGGTCTACTACGCCTGGATCTAGCAGACTCCCTTTGGCATGACAGAGCGTTCCCACCTTGGATGTCTCTCAGGGTTGGCTGCCGTCTCCTTGACTATTCAAGGCTGGTATTATGATATCTGGTCTTAGACACCAGAAGCAGGCCCCGGGGGGCCGAGCCATAGACCCATCAGTCCTGCCCGCATGTACCAACAGCTTATTACAGTTGTACAATCCATAAGAAATGCATTACATGAAACAAGCAAAAGTTTTCAATGCAAAAAAATGCACTTTTATAAAATTAGGTTTCTATACACTCACTGGCCACTTTATTAGGTACACCATGCTAGTAACGGGTTGGACCCCCTTTTGCCTTCAGAACTGCCTCAATTCTTCGTGGCAGAGATTCAACAAGGTGCTGGAAGCATTCCTCAGAGATTTTGGACCATATTGACATGATGGCATCACACAGTTGGCGCAGATTTGTCGGCTGCACATCCCTGATGCGAATCTCCCGTTCCACCACATCCCAAAGATGCTCTATTGGATTGAGATCTGGTGACTGAGGAGGCCATTTGAGTACAGTGAACTCATTGTCATGTTCAAGAAACCAATCTGAGATGATTCGAGCTTTATGACATGGCGCATTATCCTGCTGAAAGTAGCCATCAGATGCCTGTTCTTAGCTGAGAGGAGTGGTACCCAGTGTGGTCTTCTGCTGCTGTAGCCCATCTGCCTCAAAGTTCGACGCACTGTGCGTTCAGAGATGCTCTTCTGCCTACCTTGGTTGTAACGGGTGGCAATTTGAGTCACTGTTGCCTTTCTATCAGCTCGAACCAGTCTGCCCATTCTCCTCTGACCTCTGGCATCAACAAGGCATTTCCGGCCACAGAACTGCCGCTCACTGGATTTTTTTTCTTTTTCGGACCATTCTCTGTAAACCCTAGAGATGGTTGTGCGTGAAAATCCCAGTAGATCAGCAGTTTCTGAAATACTCAGACCAGCCCTTCTGGCACCAACAATCATGCCACGTTCAAAGGCACTCAAATCACCTTTCTTCCCCATACTGATGCTCGGTTTGAACTGCAGGAGATTGTCTTGACCATGTCTACATGCCTAAATGCACTGAGTTGCCGCCATGTGATTGGCTGATTAGAAATTAAGTCTTAACACACAGTTGGACAGGTGTACCTAATAAAGTGGCCAGTGAGTGTATATACTACATGCATGCTACATACATACTACATGCATGCTACATACATAGTACATATATACTACATGCATGCTACATACATCCTACATACATACTACATGCTACATACTACATGCTACATATATACTACATACATACTACATGCATGCTACATACATACTACATGCTACATACATACCACATATATACTACATGCATGCTACATACATACTACATGCTACATATATACTACATACATACTACATGCATGCTACATACATACTACATGCTACATACATACTACATGCATACTACATGCTACATACATACCACATATATACTACATGCATGCTACATACATACTACATACATACATACTACATGCATGCTACATGCATGCCACATATATACTACATACATACCACATGCATGCTACATACAATACATTCATACAATACATACATAGACATACAGTACATATAACATAGAGTAACATACTTACCAATACTTGTCACATTGTTCCCCGAAGCCATTGTCTTTTACGGAATAAATATTAACATAAACCACAAAAATACTCACCCATGATCCAAAGCAGTCCACGAGTGTGTCCCACGACGATCTTGGGTAGAGAACTGCAGCATCAGCTGATGCGACCGCTCTCTACGGGCTGCAGGAATCCAATGACGGAAGGTAGGTATCCTTCCGCACTGTATTCCTCCGCCACTTAAAAAAAAAAAAGTCCCTAGTCTCACTTTATGCCATTGCTGCGTGGGAATTTCCCACACAGCTTTTACCATTTTGATGGAATTTGGGCTCATCCTTCATCGTTTTTAAGAAATCTCAAGATGGAAGAGGCCAGGAGCCATTTGGTGAGCTGCATTTCTTGCTACATGTTCACAGACTTACCAGTGGAAAAGCCAAACTTCACATGCCACAAATGCAAGCTTGTGTCCCTGTTGGAGGAAAAGTTGCAAAATCTCGAAGAGAGGTTAGCTACGTTGAAGATCATTAAGGAAGGTGAAGAGTTCTTGGACAGAGCAGAATTATCTCTTCATGTTACAGAAAGAGAAGAAATTCGAAATGCACCTGAAGAAACAGAGGAATGGAGACATGTGACCCAGAGAAGCAGGAGGATCAGGAGGCAGTCAGCACCCATACTGCTCAGAAACCAGTACCAGGCTCTCACGCAGGAAAACAATGAAGAAATACATCAGGATAAGACTTTGCCAACAAACAGCAACCTTGTACGCCTTCAGAGTCCTCCTGGATGGAGAAAGAAAAATGTTGTGAAGAAGAAACGGAGAGTGGTGGTCATGGGGGATTCCCTGTTGAGAGGAACAGAGGCCGCTATCTGCAGACCGGATATAACTTCAAGAGAAATGTGTTGTCTTCCAGGTGCAAAAATTAAAGATGTGTCTGACAGGATATCAGGACTCTTCAGACCTACAGATGACTACCCATTCCTGCTACTACATGTGGGGACAAATGACACTGCAAGAAACGACCTGGAAACCATCTGCAGAGACTTTGAAGACTTAGGCAAGAAAGTGAAAGAACTGGGAGCGCAGGTGGTCTTCTCTTCCATCCTCCCAGTGGATGGCCATGGAACAAGGAGGTGGAATAAGATTCTGCAGGTGAACAACTGGCTACGTCGATGGTGCCGTCAGCAACGATTTGGATTTCTGGATCACGGAGTGAACTACTTATACGATGGACTACTTGCTAGAGATGGGGTGCACCTTACGAAGACTGGAAAGCATGTATTTGGAAGTCGCCTTGCTACACTTGTAAGGAGAGCTTTAAACTAGAACAACATGGGAAGGGAAGCAAAAGACCAGAAAAAGCCATACACCTGACAAATGCTATTGAGAACTCTGCTATTAGAAGTGGAAAGGAAGAACAAAGACGAAAGAATCTAATTAATAAAAATATTGGAGAAAGAGAAACCAATCACAAACTAAAATGTTTCTATACTAATGCACAAAGCATGGGCAACAAACAAGGAGAATTGGAACTACTAACACAGGAAAAGAAATATGATGTCATTGGAATCACTGAAACTTGGTGGGACAATACACATGATTGGAATACAAGACTAGAAGGATACAACTTATTTGCAAGAAACAGACTTGATAAACGAGGAGGGGGTGTCGCATTGTATGTTAGAAACGCGTATATCTGCACAGAGATTGAAGCTTCAGAGACTGGGAGTTCTGTGGAAACTGTTTGGGTAAGAATACAAGGACAGAACAATGGAAAGGACACCATTGTAGGCATTTACTACAGGCCGCCTGTGCAAGCTGAAGATATGGATGAACTCTTTATGCATCAAATGGCCAAGTTCTCCAAAAAATATGACATAGTTGTCATGGGAGATTTCAACTATCCAGACATTTGTTGGGAATCTCTCTCAGGCAAAACTAACAGGTCAAGGAAATTCTTATCCTCTCTTGCTGACAACTTTATCTTCCAAAAGGTAAGGGAGAAAACAAGGGGAACTGCTACCTTGGATCTAATCCTTATAAACAGGGAGGAAATGGTTGAGGAGGTAAAAGTGGCTGGGACCCTAGGAGGTAGCGACCATGCTATTTTAGAATTTTGGATAACTAGAGGCGGAAGACCTGTGAAGACTCAGACGTCAAGGTTAGATTTCAGAAAGGCAGATTTTAAGGGATTCAGAAAGAGAATTGGAGGGATCCAATGGCTGGATATCCTTAAAGACAAAAATGTCCAGGAAGGATGGGAAATCTTGAAAAATGAAATTCTCAAAGCACAGTTGTTAACAATTCCGAAAAGAGGGAAGAATAGGAAGCAGTTAAGGAAACCAGGATGGATGAACACAGAACTTAAGCACATGCTAAAAAGGAAGAAAAAAATGTTTATAAAATGGAAAGAGGGAGGCATATCTAAAGAAGAATATAATGCTGTCTGCAGAACCTGCAGGGCACAAATCAGATTAGCTAAAGCTGAAAATGAATTGAGGCTTGCAAGAGATGTCAAAAGCAATAATAAAGGATTTTGGGGATATGTCAAAAGTAAAAGAAAAGTCAAAGATGCTATAGGATTTTTACAGGATGAAAATGATGAAATGGTAAGACAGGATGTTGAGAAGGCTGAACTTTTAAATTCCTATTTTGCATCTGTTTTCTCTCAGAAAGGAAATGTAACATCAACTGTTATTCACTGTCCTATTAAGGGAATAGAAGAATCCAGGATATCTATAAACAGAAAGATAGTGAGGAAACACTTAGCTAGCCTAAATGAATTCAAGTCTCCAGGTCCAGATGAATTACACCCCAGAGTACTGAAGGAGATAGCAGAAGAAATTTTTGAACCCCTCTCTATAATCTTTGAAAATTCTTGGAGAACAGGAGAAGTGCCAGAAGACTGGAGAAGAGCAAATGTTGTTCCTATCTTCAAAAAGGGGAAGAAGGTGGACCCAGGTAACTATAGGCCGGTGAGTCTGACTTCTATACCAGGAAAGATCTTTGAACAAATTATTAAACAACATGTATGTCAATACCTGGATAAGAATGAAGTGATTAAACAGAGTCAGCATGGGTTTGTAACTAATAAGTCATGTCAGACTAACTTAATTTCCTTCTATGACGGTATCACTGATTGGGTGGATCAAGGAAATGCTGTAGATATAGTATATCTTGACTTCAGCAAAGCATTTGACAAAGTCTCTCATACAATCCTTATTAAAAAAATGATTAAGTATGGAATGGACAAGGCAACTGTTAGGTGGATTCATAACTGGCTTAGTGATCGGACCCAAAGAGTGGTCGTAAATGGCTGCACATCCAGTTGGAAGAATGTCTCAAGTGGGGTACCACAGGGCTCTGTCCTGGGCCCTGTATTGTTCAACATCTTTATCAACGATTTAGATGAAGGAATTGAGGGTAAACTGATTAAATTTGCTGATGACACAAAGCTAGGAGGGATAGCTAATACTAGAGAAGAGAGAGAGAGGATTCAAAAAGATTTAAATAAACTGGAGAAGTGGGCAGCAACTAACAGAATGGTTTTTAACAGGGAGAAATGCAAAGTACTACATCTGGGCAATAAAAATGGAAAAAGCATATATAGAATGGGAGGAATAGGGCTAAGTGACAGCACATGTGAAAAAGACTTGGGTATACTAATAGATCACAGACTGAATATGAGTCAACAGTGTGATGCAGCAGCAAAAAAGGCAAATGCAATTCTAGGATGTATTAACAGAAGCATACAGTCTAGATCACGTGAAGTCATTATTTCCCTCTACTCCTCTTTGGTCAGACCTCATCTGGAATATTGTGTCCAGTTTTGGGCACCACATTTTAAAAAAGACATCAACAAACTGGAGCAAGTTCAGAAAAGAGCGACCAGAATGGTGACCGGTCTGCAAACCCTGTCTTATGAAGAAAGGTTGCAGGATTTGGGAATGTTTAGTTTGCAAAAGAGAAGACTGAGAGGAGACTTAATAGCTGTCTACAAATATCTAAAGGGCTGTCACATTGTAGAAGGATCAACTTTATTCTCATTTGCACAAGGAAAGACTAGAAGCAATGGGATGAAACTGAATGGGAGGAGACACAGATTAGATATTAGAAAAAACTTTTTGACAGTTAGAGTGATCAATGAGTGGAACAGGCTGCCACGAGAAGTGGTGAGTTCTCCTTCAATGGAAGTCTTCAAACAGAGGCTGGACAGACATCTGACTGGGATGATTTAGCGAATCCTGCTTTGAGCAGGGGGTTGGACCAGATGGCCCAGGAGGTCCCTTCCAACTCTACAATTCTATGATTCTATGTATGTAGCATATATGTAGTATGTATGTAGCATGCATGTAGTATATATGTAGTATGTATGTAGCATGCATGTAGTATATATGTAGTATGTATGTAGCATGCATGTAGTATATATGTAGTATGTATGTAGCATGCATGTAGTATATATGTAGTATGTATGTAGCATGCATGTAGTATATATGTAGTATGTATGTAGCATGCATGTAGTATATATGTAGTATGTATGTAGCATGCATGTAGTATATATGTAGTATGTATGTAGCATGCATGTAGTATATATGTAGTATGTATGTAGCATGCATGTAGTATATATGTAGTATGTATGTAGCATGCATGTAGCATATATGTAGTATGTATGTAGCATGCATGTAGCATATATGTAGTATGTATGTAGCATGTAGTATGTATGTAGCATGTATGTAGTATGTATGTATGTAGTATTTTTTTATTTTTTTTTACATTTAACACATTAGCCGGATGATGGGACTACTACTGTCCCATCATTGGCTAATGTGTCAATCACTGTCATGGTAGCAGGCATCGCCCGATGGGACTTGTAGTCCCATCGGACGATGCCTGCACAGACTCCCGGACATCAGCACAGCCCCCCGGCAGGCCGGCACAGCCCCCCGGCAGGCCGGCACAGCCCCCCGGCAGGCCGGCACAGCCCCCCGGCAGGCCGGCACAGACCCCCACAGGGTGCACAGACCACCGGCAGGCCGGCACAGCCCCCCGGCAGGCCGGTACAGACCACCGGCAGGCCGGCACAGCCCCCCGGCAGGCCGGTACAGACCCCGGGCAGTCCACACAGCCCCCCGGCAGAGACCCCCGGAAGGCCCGAAATGACGGCGCATCATGATGCGCACACACCGCGCATCATGATGACGTCATTTCGGCTGTCAATTAACTTTGAACTTCCGATTCCGGAATCCGATATGACAAAAGTATCGGAAGTCAGTATCGGAATTCCGATACCGCTAATATCGGCCGATACCCGATACTTGCGGTATCGGAATGCTCAACAGTAGTCACCATCTTTTCAGTTAGGGATTAAAAGGTATCAACCACTGAAGACTCTCAATTCTAAATATTTTTCTATCTACTGGTTTCACGGTACAAAGCTATACATCTTTCCTCTGCCCACAATACATACACACGTCTGGAACAGACATCGGACAGGAATATGGGCCGCTACAATCATTATGACTCACACCCTTGGCTCGTGTCGAGAATCTGCCATGTGCACCAACTCTTCATGGTGCACAGGAACAGCACATGTATCTATAGAGCGCTCGTCTGAACGAGTCCTGGGGAAACTAATCACGGAGCCGTCAGGAGGACGGACACTCGGCTCACTCTAACCCCTGCACTATGGCAAACACCGTAAACATACCAGTAGACCCACTAGTCAAAGGCTAAAGAAAAATGAAACAAAAGACCAAAGGAACAAATCAAAGCTTTATTGTAAATCCCATAACGCTGCAGCGGGCGGATGTAAGACTTCCTGTGCAAGATGGGAAAGAAGGAAACAAAATCTCCCACAGACATAATTTGCACTTATTGATGCATATCTGGTCAATATCTTGAATTAGCATTTGGAAACCAACAGAAGAAATGAGACTTCAGTATAAGAACGTCTTTCATGTTTCCGATCTTCTCCCGGCTTTGGCGGCTTACAAATCATAATGCAGGATACTAAATATATTGCAAATTTCTTTCTTTTTTGCCCAATCCCATCACTTTTATCCTTAAATACAATTTGTATGAAGATCAAAACTGACACAACATATACATGTACAATCATCATGTTTCTGTTCTACTTAAGGCCACAATTATTGCCCTCAAAGGATCCAGGTCACAGATGATCTCAACTAAATGTAATGTAGGTTTCGGCAAATCCAGTGCATGCCAGAAAAAAGATAAAAGTTGTCCACTACTATTACAGCCTCTTCTCAATCTGAATGTTTGCCCTCGTTTAATTAAAAATAATACTAATACTCACCTCCTGTGCCGGTGCCATGTCAGCGGTGACATCACTCGCGCTCTCGGAGCTGTCGTGAGGCTGTTACGTCACATGAGCCCTGCGCTCAATCAGCGCCGGCGTCACTGTCCTCGCCTTCAGATATATAAGTAATTAACAGGAAGTCAGTGCTGGCCGCTCCCTGTCTATTAATTACTTATGTGCCTGACTGCTGGGAACAGTGAAGCCGATGCTGATTGAGCGCAGGGCTCATGTGAAGTAAGAACCTCACGTGAGCCCCAGGAGATTGAGTGGAGACAGTGCTGAAATGGCACCGGCACAGGAGGTAAGTGTTGATAAATTGACTGGGGAAAACATTCAGATTGAGAAGAGATTGTCATAGTAGTGGACAACTTCCTTAAAGTTTACAAACAACATTTTTACATTTTGAAAAAAAAAAGTGATATATTCTTTGTAAAACTGTGAGAAAAAGTTGTAGATATTTAGAACAATGTTTCATATTAAACAGCTCCCCCCCATGTGTGACTTCTCTGATGACTATGAAGTTTGTCTTTGCTAATAAAGCTTTTTCCACATTCGGAGCATGAGTACGGCTTCTCTACTGTGTAACTTCTCTGCTGTTTCACCTGAAATGATTCCTTTAAAGTAACATTTTCCACACTCTGAACATGAATTTTCTTATGTCGGAGAAGACTTGATTCATATATAAAAGAGATCCCACATTCGCTACATGTAACTGGATTCTCTCCAGTGTGATCTCTTTGATGAGAACTTAGGAGGGCCTCAGTACTAAAACATTTTCCACAATCTAAGCACGAATACGGCTTTTCTTCTGTGTGAACACTCTTATGCTTATTAAGAGTTGATTTATATAGAAAACATTTCCCACATTCTGAGTATGAATACGGCTTCTCTCCTGAATGAATTAACCTATGTGTAACAATATTTGATTTGGGTTTATAATATTTCCCACATTCTGAGCATGAAAAAGGCTTCTCTCCCGTGTGAATTCTCTTATGTCTAATAAGATTATTTTTATCTGTGAAGGACGTCCCACATTCTGAACATGAAAAAGGCTTCTCTCCCGTGTGAATTCTCTCATGGTTAATAAGACTTGATTTATATTTAAAAGTTTTCTGACATAGTGAACACGAATACGGCTTCTCTCCTGTGTGAATTCTCTCATGTGCAACAACATGTGATTTAGCTCTAAAAGATTTTCCACATTCTGAGCATGAATACGGCTTTTCTTCTGTGTGCGTTTTCACATGTCTCATAAGATTTGATTTACGCAGAAAAGATTTTCCACATTCTGAACAAGTATAAGCATTTCCTGTGTGAATTCTCTCATGTGCAGTAAGACCTGGTTTATATTTAAAAACTTTATGACATATTGAACATGAATATGGCATCACTCCTGTGTGAATTCTCTGATGTGTAACAAGATTTGATTTTACAGTAAAACATTTCCCACATTCTGAACATGAATACGGCTTCACTCCTGTGTGAATTTGCTCATGTGTAACAAGATCTGATTTATCTATAAAACATTTTCCACATTGTGAACAAGAAAAAGGCTTCTCTCCTGTGTGAATTTTCTTATGTCTAATAAGAAGAACTTTGACTGAAAAACATTTTCCACAATCTGAACATGAATACGGCTTCTCTCCTGTATGTATTCTCTGATGTCTAGTAAGAAGATATTTGTCTGAAAAGCATTTCTTACATTCTGAACATGAGTATGGCTTCTCTCCTGTATGTATTCTCTGATGTCTAGTAAGATGAGATTTGTCTGAAAAGCATTTCTCACATTCTGAACATGAATACGGCTTCTCTCCTGTATGTATTCTCTGATGTATAGTAAGAAGATTTATGTGCGAGAATAATTTCTTACATTCGGAACATGAGTACGGCTTCTCTCCTGTATGTATTCTCTGATGTCTAGTAAGATGAGATTTGTCTGAAAAGCATTTCTCACATTCTAAACATGAATACGGCTTCTCTCCTGTATGTATTCTCTGATGTATAGTAAGAAGATATATGTGCGAGAATAATTTCTTACATTCGGAACATGAATACGGCTTCTCTCTTGTGTGATTTCTCTTATGTTTAACAAGATGTTTTCGATGTACATCAAGAGTAATGAGGCTTTCTCCTGAGGACTGACACATGATATCTTCATCTTTGACATTATATTCTAGCGATAACATCACATTTTCTCCAGGATGATCACTTGTATTTTCTGTTAGAAATAAAAATAAATGTCATTTTTTTAAATCACAAATTTAAATGTAAAGGCCCATCCATGTCCCACCTCTGATCCAGGATGGGGAATCTAGAAGAAATATTTTGGCATCCAAAGCATATCCCCCAATCACCAAGGGAACAGAAGGTGCACAATATGGGATCCTCCTATGGTTCTTGCTTCCCCAGTAACTGAGCAATGCTCATCAATCATCAGGGGTAGCACAAAGGAGACCCCTGGACCTCCAGACCACGTCCCGGAGCAAACCTGCTCCTCTTCCATAATTCTGAAGGCAAAGATTTCTGCTGCCATCTTAGGACTGAGGCAGTCATCCTTGTAATGTAAGGATAATGTACAAACTACACATCAGAGCACATTCACACAAAGAACAAAATAATAAATATACTAACTGGAAATTACAGACACGAGTATGTACAGCCTGGGACAGTAGTGAGGCTGTATTATATCTGCCAGTCCGACCACAGAAACGGCCACAAAGGAATGACCGAGGTCTCCTCTTACCTGGTGACACAAGAGGCCGGTGCTCCTCCACCACAACGTCCTTATACTGATCCCAGTGTCCTTCTACATAATCCCACTCCTCCATGGAGAAATAGAGAGCGACGTCCTGACACCGGAGAGGAACCTGACAACCAAGGAGACCGACATTACCCAGAATCCTCCAGTGTATACTGCATAGTCTCCCAGCAGTCTCCTCTCATCACCCAGAATCCTCCAGTGTATACTGTATAATCTCCCAGCAGTCTCCTATCATCACCCAGAATCCTCCAGTGTATACTGTATTATCTCCCAGCAGTCTCATCACCCAGAATCCCCCAGTGTACACTGTATAATCTGCCAGCAGCCTCCTCTCCTCACCCAGAATCCTCCAGTGTATTCTGTATAATCTCCCAGCAGTCTCCTCTCTTCACCCAGAATCCTCCAGTGTATTCTGTATAATCTCCCAGCAGTCTCCTCTCATCACCCAGAATCCTCCAGTGTACACTGTATAATCTCCCAGCAGTCTCCTCTCATCACCCAGAATCCTCCAGTGTATTCTGTATAATCTCCCAGCAATCTCCTCTCATCACCCAGAATCCTCCAGTGTACACTGTATAATCTCCCAGCAGTCTCCTCTCATCACCCAGAATCCTCCAGTGTATACTGTATAATCTCCCAGCAGTCTCCTCTCTTCACCCAGAATCCTCCAGTGTATACTGTATAATCTCCCAGCAGTCTCCTCTCATCACCCAGAATCCTCCAGTGTACACTATATAATCTCCCAGCAGTCTCCTCTCATCACCCAGAATCCTCCAGTGTATAGTGTATAATCTCCCAGCAGTCTCCTCTCTTCACCCAGAATCCTCCAGTGTATACTGTATAATCTCCCAGCAATCTCCTCTCATCACCCAGAATCCTCCAGTGTACACTGTATAATCTCCCAGCAGTCTCCTCTCATCACCCAGAATCCTCCAGTGTATACTGTATAATCTCCCAGCAGTCTCCTCTCTTCACCCAGAATCCTCCAGTGTACACTGTATAATCTCCCAGCAATCTCCTCTCATCACCCAGAATCCTCCAGTGTACACTGTATAATCTCCCAGCAGCCTCCTCTCCTCACCCAGAATCCTCCATTGTATACTGTATAATCTCCCAGCAGCCTCCTCTCTTCACCCAGAATCCTCCAATGTATACTGTATAATCTCCCAGCAGTCGCCTCTCTTCACCCAGAATCCTCCAGTGTATACTGTATAATCTCCCAGCAGTCTCCTCTCCTCACCCAGAATCCTCCAGTGTATACTGTATAATCTCCCAGCAGTCTCCTCTCATCACCCAGAATCCTTCAGTGTACACTGTGTAATCTCCCAGCAGGCTCCTCTCATCACCCGGAATCCTTCAGTGTACACTGTGTAATCTCCCAGCAGTCTCCTCCCATCACCCAGAATCCTCCAGTGTATACTGTATAATCTCCCAGCAGTCTCCTCCCATCACCCAGAATCCCCCAGTGTATACTGTATAATCTCCCAGCAGGCTCCTCTCATCACCCAGAATCCTTCAGTGTACACTGTGTAATCTACCAGCAATCTCCTCCCATCACCCAGAATCCTCCAGTGTATACTGTATAATCTCCCAGCAGTTTCCTCCCATCACCCAGAATCCCCCAGTGTATACTGTATAATCTACCAGCAGTCTCCTCCCATCATCCAGAATCCCCCAGTGTATACTGTATAATCTCCCAGCAGTTTCCTCCCATCACCCAGAATCCTCCAGTGTATACTGTATAATCTCCCAGCAGTCTCCTCATCACCCAGAATCCTCCAGTGTACACTGTGTAATCTACCAGCAATCTCCTCCCATCACCCAGAATCCTCCAGTGTATACTGTATAATCTCCCAGCAGTTTCCTCCCATCACCCAGAATCCTCCAGTGTATACTGTATAATCTCCCAGCAGTCTCCTCATCACCCAGAATCCTCCAGTGTACACTGTGTAATCTACCAGCAATCTCCTCCCATCACCCAGAATCCTCCAGTGTATACTGTATAATCTCCCAGCAGTTTCCTCCCATCACCCAGAATCCCCCAGTGTACACTGTATAATCTCCCAGCAGTCTCCTCCCATCACCCAGAATCCTCCAGTGTATACTGTATAATCTCCCAGAAGTCTCCTCTCTGCACCCAGAATCCTCCAGTGTATACTGTATAATCTCCCAGCAGTCTCCTCCCATCACCCAGAATCCTCCAGTGTATACTGTATAATCTCCCAGAAGTCTCCTCTCTGCACCCAGAATCCTCCAGTGTATACTGTATAATCTCCCAGCAGTCTCTTCTCATCACCCAGAATCCTCCAGTGTATACTGTATAATCTCCCAGCAGTCTCCTCCCATCATCCAGAATCCTCCAGTGTACACTGTATAAGCTCCCAGCAGTCTCCTCCCATCACCCAGAATCCCCCAGTGTACACTGTATAATCTCCCAGCAGTCTCCTCCCATCATCCAGAATCCTCCAGTGTATACTGTATAATCTCCCAGCAGTCTCCTCTCATCACCCAGAATCCTCCAGTGTATACTGTATAATCTCCCAGCAGTCTCCTCTCATCCCCCAGAATCCCCCAGTGTATACTGTATAATCTCCCAGCAGTCTCCTCTCATCACCCAGAATCCTCCAGTGTATAATGTATAATCTCCCAGCAGTCTCCTCTCATCACCCAGAATCCCCCAGTGTATACTGTATAATCTCCCAGCAGTCTCCTCCCATCACCCAGAATCCTTCAGTGTATACTGTATAATCTCTCCCAGCAGTCTCCTCTCATAACCCAGAATCCTCCAGTGTATAATGTATAATCTCCCAGAAGTCTCCTCTCATCCCCCAGAATCCTCCAGTGTATACTGTATAATCTCCCAGCAGTCTCCTCTCATCACCCAGAATCCTCCAGTGTATAATGTATAATCTCCCAGCAGTCTCCTCTCCTCACCCAGGATCCTCCAGTGTACACTGTATAATCTCCCAGCAGGCTCCTCTCATCACCCAGAATCCTTCAGTGTATACTGTATAATCTCCCAGCAGGCTCCTCTCATCACCCAGAATCCTTCAGTGTACACTGTGTAATCTCCCAGCAATCTCCTCCCATCACCCAGAATCCTCCAGTGTATACTGTATAATCTCCCAGCAGTTTCCTCCCATCACCCAGAATCCTCCAGTGTATACTGTATAATCTCCCAGCAGTCTCCTCTCCTCACCCAGAATCCTCCAGTGTACACTGTATAATCTCCCAGCAGTCTCCTCTCATCACCCAGAATCCTCCAGTGTATACTGTATAATCTCCCAGCAGTCTCCTCCCATCATCCAGAATCCTCCAGTGTATACTGTATAATCTCCCAGCAGTCTCCTCTCATCACCCAGAATCCTCCAGTGTATACTGTATAATCTCCCAGCAGTCTCCTCCCATCACCCAGAATCCTCCAGTGTATACTGTATAATCTCCCAGCAGGCTCCTCTCATCACCCAGAATCCTCCAGTGTATACTGTATAATCTCCCAGCAATCTCCTCTCATCACCCAGAATCCTCCAGTGTATACTGTATAATCTCCCAGAAGTCTCCTCTCTTCACCCAGAATCCTCCAGTGTATACTGTATAATCTCCCAGCAGTCTCCTCTCATCACCCAGAATCCTCCAGTGTACACTGTATAATCTCCCAGCAGTCTCCTCTCATCACCCAGAATCCTCCAGTGTATACTGTATAATCTCCCAGAAGTCTCCTCTCTGCACCCAGAATCCTCCAGTGTATACTGTATAATCTCCCAGCAGTCTCCCCTCATCACCCAGAATCCTCCCGTATACTGTATAATCTCCCATCAGTCTCCTCTCATCACCCAGAATCCCCCAGTGTACACTGTATAATCTCCCAGCAGTCTCCTCTCATCCCCCAGAATCCTCCAGTGTATACTGTATAATCTCCCAGCAGTCTCCTCTCATCACCCAGAATCCTCCAGTGTATACTGTATAATCTCCCAGCAGTCTCCTCTCATCACCCAGAATCCTCCAGTGTATACTGTATAATCTCCCAGCAGTCTCCTCTCATCACCCAGAATCCTCCAGTGTATACTGTATAATCTCCCAGCAGTCTCTTCTCATCACCCAGAATCCTCCAGTGTATACTGTATAATCTCCCAGCAGTCTCCTCTCATCACCCAGAATCCTCCAGTGTATACTGTATAATCTCCCAGCAGTCTGCTCTCATCACCCAGAATCCCCCAGTGTACACTTTATAATCTCCCAGCAGTCTCCACTCATCACCCAGAATCCTCCAGTGTACACTGTATAATCTCCCAGCAGTCTCCACTCATCACCCAGAATCCTCCAGTGTACACTGTATAATCTCCCAGCAGTCTCCTCTCATCACCCAGAATCCTCCAGTGTATACTGTATAATCTCCCAGCAGTCTCCACTCATCACCCAGAATCCTCCAGTGTACACTGTATAATCTCCCAGCAGTCTCCTCTCATCACCCAGAATCCTCCAGTGTACACTGTATAATCTCCCAGCAGTCTCCACTCATCACCCAGAATCCCCCAGTGTACACTTTATAATCTCCCAGCAGTCTCCACTCATCACCCAGAATCCTCCAGTGTACACTGTATAATCTCCCAGCAGTCTCCACTCATCACCCAGAATCCCCCAGTGTATACTGTATAATCTCCCAGCAGTCTCCTCTCATCACCCAGAATCCTCCAGTGTATACTGTATAATCTCCCAGCAGTCTCCACTCATCACCCAGAATCCCCCAGTGTACACTGTATAATCTCCCAGCAGTCTCCTCTCATCACCCAGAATCCTCCAGTGTACACTGTATAATCTCCCAGCAGTCTCCACTCATCACCCAGAATCCCCCAGTGTACACTGTATAATCTCCCAGCAGTCTCCTCTCATCACCCAGAATCCTCCAGTGTATACTGTATAATCTCCCAGCAGTCTCCACTCATCACCCAGAATCCTCCAGTGTATACTGTATAATCTCCCAGCAGTCTCCTCTCATAACCCAGAATCCTCCAGTGTATACTGTATAATCTCCCAGCAGTCTCCTCTCATCACCCAGAATCCTCCAGTGTATACTGTATAATCTCCCAGCAGTCTCCACTCATCACCCAGAATCCTCCAGTGTACACTGTATAATCTCCCAGCAGTCTCCACTCATCACCCAGAATCCCCCAGTGTACACTGTATAATCTCCCAGCAGTCTCCTCTCATCACCCAGAATCCTCCAGTGTATACTGTATAATCTCCCAGCAGTCTCCACTCATCACCCAGAATCCTCCAGTGTATACTGTATAATCTCCCAGCAGTCTCCTCTCATAACCCAGAATCCTCCAGTGTATACTGTATAATCTCCCAGCAGTCTCCTCTCATCACCCAGAATCCTCCAGTGTATACTGTATAATCTCCCAGCAGTCTCCTCTCATCACCCAGAATCCTCCAGTGTATACTGTATAATCTCCCAGCAGTCTCCTCTCATCACCCAGAATCCTCCAGTGTATACTGTATAATCTCCCAGCAGTCTCCTCTCATCCCCCAGAATCCTCCAGTGTCCACTGTATAATCTCCCAGCAGTCTCCTCTCATCACCCAGAATCCTCCAGTGTATACTGTATAATCTCCCAGCAGTCTCCTCTCATCACCCAGAATCCTCCAGTGTATACTGTATAATCTCCCAGCAGTCTCCTCTCATCACCCAGAATCCTCCAGTGTATACTGTATAATCTCCCAGCAGTCTCCTCTCATCACCCAGAATCCTCCAGTGTATACTGTATAATCTCCCAGCAGTCTCCCCTCCTCACCCAGAATCCTCCAGTGTATACTGTATAATCTCCCAGCAGTCTCCTCTCATCACCCAGAATCCCCCAGTGTATACTGTATAATCTCCCAGCAGTATCCTCTGTGAGAATCATGTGGGAATAGTGGATGAGGGCAGGTATATCTCGCCCAGATTCCTTTCCTATGTGGCCTAGTCTGGTCAGTATCGCACCTGCTTACTAATGAATAATGGGAGGTGGATATAAAAGGATGCCAGGTGGTTGTGTGAGTGTCTCAGCCTGGGAACACAGAGAGCCTGTCTGTGTGGGAGACACACGTGAGTGGAAGCAGTGCCCACTGCAACTGTGGTTTGGCTGGATGGGAGAAGCCCGCCAGTTGGTAGTTAGGTTGTCCATTGTTTAGTTAGTGCCGGACAGGCAAGGATTTGTTTTATGTTTTATTTCCTTTTGCATTGCTTTCACCGTTAATAAACCTGACCCAGTGTCAGTTACACCCGAATCCCAGCTCTGCGCCTGAGTTTCATGCTGAATGCACGTGACCTTTGACCCCAGCAAAGGCGATCCCGGAGTGTTTTATCACATTGTGGTGGAGAACGCGGGCATCACGTTGCAAGCATGAGCATGGAGGACGTGGTGAAAGCGCTGGTACAGTCCACCGCCGTCCAGCAAGAAGCTAATCGGGTGATGATGGCCCAGCTGAAGGAGTTGGTGGACATGACAGTTACCGATCGTTCGCTTCTCCAGCAGGTGGCGCAGCGCTTGGCAAGCTTACCTGAGCTTAACCTGGAAGCCGAGTAGAGAGTGATTCACGTGAGTCGGTACTGGCAGAAAATGATGACCGAAGATGACGTCGAGGCATACCTGACCACGTTTGAACGGACGGCGGTGCGAGAAAAATGGCCGAAGGCACGATGGGCCGGCCTGATTGCCCCGTTTCTTTCCGGTGAGACCCAAAAGGCATATTATGACTTAGAACCTGAAGCCGCGCAGGACTTTGACAAATTGAAAGCCGAGATCTTGGCCCGGCTGGGAGTGACGACCGCTGTCCGTGCACAGAGAGTGCATCAATGGACTTATCAGCCGGATAAACCACCGCGGTCACAGATGTTCGACCTGATCCACGTGACGAAGAAGTGGTTACAACCCGAGGTGTTGACAGCGCCAGAGATAATCCAGAGAGTCGTCCTGGACAAGTACCTGAGAGCTCTACCGCCAGCCCTGAGGAAGTGGGTAAGCCATGGAAATCCTACGACGGCAGATCAACTGGTGGATCTGGTTGAACGTTACTCCGTGGCGGAAGGACTCCGAGACGACGCTACCCCACCTCGTTCTTCATCATCTCCACGTGGAACCGGTAAGACTGTTCCAGGGAGTAGGGGAGAAGGAAAAATCCCTAAGACAGTGGGGGAGGAAAACGGGACAGCCCGCACTGCGAGGCCGAGAGTAACGAACTATGGTCTAAGCAAGGGGCCCGTTAGGTGTTTCCGCTGCCAAGAGATGGGACATATTGCTGAGAACTGTCTGGTCACTACTGAACCCATGCAGTGCGACGTCACAGACTCTAAAAACCGCATGTCTATGGTTGCACGGGTAGTGAGTGTGAATGCCGGTCAAAAGGATGTGGAAAAACACTTGTGTGATTTATCTGTTGATGGCAAAAATGTGGTGGCATTGTTAGACTCGGGAAGTGTGGTGACTCTGGTGAAGGCCAGTCTGGTGCCAGCCCCGACTGGACCATCAGACAAATTCTCTGTAACGTGTGTGCATGGAGACACCTGTTCGTACCTCACCACGGTCATATGCATTACAACTTCCTATGGGTCTGTGCAACATAAAGTGGGACTCGTCCCGGCGTTATTGCATGATGTTATCCTGGGCCGGGATTTTCCCCACTTCTGGCAATTGTGGGAGAATCAGTTGATGCCTTCGGGTAGTAGTGTACATGATTCTTCTCCCAGGGCGCGTGTGGGTCCCGAACCCCGGGAAGAGGTCTCCCCGGAAGACTCGGGGGAAGAGTCTGCGGGAAATGACCTGCAGTTCCCGTTTTCAGTCATGGCGGGTGATATGGAGGAGACCGGGGAAGAGGAGGAGGCTGACAGCCGTCCACCTCCCCGTTTGCCAGATTTAGAAGTTCAGAAAGATGACTTCCAAAGCGAGCAAATAAAGGATCCTACCCTTTCTCAGGCTAGGACAAATGTAAAAGTGATAAATGGGGTACCCGTAGAACCTGGCTCTAGGCTGGCATATCCTTACATGGTTCTGGAGAATGATTTACTCTATCAGATAGAGAAAAAGGGGGAAGATACGGTGCAACTATTAGTCGTGCCAAAACCCTACCGGCGGCAGGTGCTGGACCTGGCCCACGGACATGTGATGGGAGGTCACCTGGGAGTCCAGAAAACCACCGAAAGGATATTACACTGTTTTGTTTGGCCAGGCATGCATCACGATATCCGTGTATATTGTGAGTCTTGTCCTGACTGCCAAGCCTCTGCACCTAAGCCCCGGTTCTGTAGCCCTTTGGTACCCCTACCTATTATTGAAGTCCCGTTTGAGAGGATTGGGATGGATTTAGTTGGGCCCCTTCCACGGTCTGCACGTGGACACCAACATATCCTGGTCATCTTGGATTATGCCACTCGTTACCCGGAGGCCATCCCTTTGTGTAACACGGCCACCAAGACGATTGCCAAGGAACTGGTGCATGTGTTTAGTCGGGTCGGTATACCAAAACAGATACTCACCGACCAGGGGACCCCCTTCATGTCCAGGGTAATGAAGGAGCTCTGCAGATTGTTACAAATCGAACCGTTACGCACATCCGTGTATCACCCTCAAACAGACGGGTTGGTCGAACGGTTCAATAAAACTCTGAAGCAGATGCTGAGAAAGGTGATTATCAAGGATGGGAAGAACTGGGACTATTTACTTCCGTATTTGCTTTTTGCCATCAGGGAAGTACCCCAGTCTTCCACGGGATTCTCGCCTTTCGAGCTATTGTACGCCCGACGTCCTCGCGGACTGTTAGACGTTGCAAAAGAAACCTGGGAGGGTCAGGTCACTCCGTTTAAAACAGTGATAGATCACGTCACACAAATGCAGGACCGTATTGCGGCTGTTATGCCTATCGTCAAAGAACACATGATACAGGCTCAAGGAGCCCAAAAAAGAATCTATGATAGGGGCGCCAAGATCCGTACGTTTGCACCCGGAGATAGGGTGTTGATCCTGGTCCCCACGGTGGACAGTAAGTTCCTGGCAAAGTGGCAGGGCCCCTTTGAGATCAAGGAAAGAGTTGGTGAAATAAACTACAAAGTATACCAGGCAGGTAAACGGAAACCTGAACAGATTTATCATGTAAATCTGATAAAGCCCTGGAAGGATCGGTCTGCCTTGTCAGCGGAGCTGGCCCGTCCTGTCTGCTCGCATACCGTACCGGAGGTACGGGTTGCAGAGACTCTCTCGGAGCGGCAAAAGACTGAGGTCAGGCAGTTTCTACTTCACAACCAAAAGTTTTTCTCAGAAAAATCCGGGCAGACTACGCTAATAAAACATGACATTGTAACGGAACCTGGTGTCACAGTTCACGTAAAGCCCTACAGAATTCCGGAAGCGCGCCGTGAAGCCGTTTCCCGAGAAGTGAAGGCAATGTTAGAGTTAGGTGTCATTGAGGAATCGCACAGTGCTTGGTCCAGCCGGATTGTGCTAATTCCTAAACCGGACGGCACCATCCGGTTCTGCAATGACTTCAGGAAACTGAATTCAGTCTCAAAATTTGATGCCTACCCCATGCCCCAGGTCGACGAGTTAATAGATCGGTTAGGAAAAGCCCGGTATATTACGACCCTAGACCTAACAAAGGGGTATTGGCAGATCCCTCTGGTGGAGGCTGCCAGAGAAAAGACAGCATTTGCTACCCCAGAAGGTCTATTTCAGTATGTGTATATGCCGTTTGGACTGCACGGAGCACCGGCGACCTTCCAGAGACTGATGGATCGAGTCCTGAGGCCACATAGGCAGTACGCTTCGGCCTATTTGGATGACATTGTCATTTACAGCTTGGACTGGGAGACTCATCTCCAGAAAGTACAAGCTGTGATTGACGACCTGTGGGAGGCAGGTCTAACCGCGAACCCCAAGAAATGTCACATCGGGCTAGAAGAAGCCCGGTATTTGGGGTATGTAATTGGGAGGGGTGTTGTTAAACCCCAGGATGATAAGATTCAGGCGGTTCAGGACTGGCCACAACCTGTCAACAAGAAGCAGGTGCAAGCCTTCCTGGGGATCGCCGGTTATTATCGCCGGTTCATACCCAATTTTGCAGCCATCGCTACCCCCCTGACGGATCTTACAAAAGGGAAAGACTCCGTCATGATTAAATGGAGTTTAGCGGCTGAAGAAGCCTTCCATAGCCTAAAACGGGCACTTTGCTCTCAGCCCGTACTGGTGACTCCGGACTTCCGCAGCGAGTTTGTGGTACAAACGGATGCCTCTGATACCGGTATCGGGGCCGTACTCTCACAAGTGAGGGACGGAGTGGAACACCCAGTCCTCTATCTCAGCAGGAAGCTGAATAAACACGAGCAAAGGTATGCAGTCGTAGAAAAAGAGTGCCTCGCCATTAAGTGGGCTCTAGAGGCCCTCAAATATTACCTGGTCGGCCGAAAGTTCAGGCTGATCACTGACCATGCCCCTCTCAAGTGGATGCACTTGAACAAGGAACGGAATAGCCGAGTGACCCGGTGGTTCCTTGCCCTGCAGGTCTACACTTTTACGGTGGAGCACCGCCCAGGGGTACAGATGGGAAATGCAGATGTCCTGTCCCGAGTGCACTGTTTGGCGGGTGTCATTGCTCGACCGGAGTGGTCTGAGCAGAAGGGGGGGATATGTGAGAATCATGTGGGAATAGTGGATGAGGGCAGGTATATCTCGCCCAGATTCCTTTCCTATGTGGCCTAGTCTGGTCAGTATCGCACCTGCTTACTAATGGATAATGGGAGGTGGATATAAAAGGATGCCAGGTGGGTGTGTGAGTGTCTCAGCCTGGGAACACAGAGAGCCTGTCTGTGTGAGAGACACACGTGAGTGGAAGCAGTGCCCACTGCAACTGTGGTTTGGATGGACGGGAGAAGCCTGCCAGTTGGTAGTTAGGTTGTCCATTGTTTAGTTAGTGCCGGACAGGCAAGGATTTGTTTTATGTTTTATTTCCTTTTGCATTGCTTTCACCGTTAATAAACCTGACCCAGGGTCAGTTATACACGAATCCCAGCTCTGCGCCTGAGTTTCATGCTGAACGCACGTGACCTTTGACCCCAGCAAAGGCGATCCCGGAGTGTTTAATCACACCTCCCATCACCCAGAATCCCCCAGTGTATACTGTATAATCTCCCAGCAGTCTCCTCTCATCACCCAGAATCCTCCAGTGTACACTGTATAATCTCCCAGCAGTCTCCTCCCATCACCCAGAATCCCCCAGTGTATACTGTATAATCTCCCAGCAGTCTCCTCTCATCACCCAGAATCCTCCAGTGTACACTGTATAATCTCCCAGCAGTCTCCTCTCATAACCCAGAATCCTCCAGTGTACACTGTATAATCTCCCAGCAGTCTCCTCTCATCACCAAGAATCCTCCAGTGTATACTGTATAATCTCCCAGCAGTCTCCTCTCATCACCCAGAATCCTCCAGAGTATACTGTATAATCTCCCAGCAGTCTCCTCTCATCACCCAGAATCCTCCAGTGTATAGTGTATAATCTCCCAGCAGTCTCCTCTCATCACCCAGAATCCCCCAGTGTATACTATCTAATCTCCCAGCAGTCTCCTCTCATCACCCAGAATCCTCCAGTGTATACTGTATAATCTCCCAGCAGTCTCCTCTCATAACCCAGAATCCTCCAGTGTACACTGTATAATCTCCCAGCAGTCTCCTCTCATCACCAAGAATCCTCCAGTGTATACTGTATAATCTCCCAGCAGTCTCCTCTCATCACCCAGAATCCTCCAGAGTATACTGTATAATCTCCCAGCAGTCTCCTCTCATCACCCAGAATCCTCCAGTGTATACTGTATAATCTCCCAGCAGTCTCCTCTCATCACCCAGAATCCCCCAGTGTATACTGTATAATCTCCCAGCAGTTTCCTCCCATCACCCAGAATCCCCCAGTGTATACTGTATAATCTCCCAGCAGTCTCCTCTCATCACCCAGAATCCTCCAGTGTATACTGTATAATCTCCCAGCAGTCTCCTCCCATCATCCAGAATCCTCCAGTGTATACTGTATAATCTCCCAGCAGTCTCCTCTCATCACCCAGAATCCTCCAGTGTATACTGTATAATCTCCCAGCAGTCTCCACTCATCACCCAGAATCCTCCAGTGTATACTGTATAATCTCCCAGCAGTCTCCTCTCCTCACCCAGAATCCCCCAGTGTATACTGTATAATCTCCCAGCAGTCTCCTCTCATCACCCAGAATCCTCCAGTGTATACTGTATAATCTCCCAGCAGTCTCCTCTCATCACCCAGAATCCTCCAGTGTATACTGTATAATCTCCCAGCACTCTCCTCTCATAACCCAGAATCCTCCAGTGTATACTGTATAATCTCCCAGCAGTCTCCTCTCTTCAACCAGAATCCTCCAGTGTACACTGTATAATCTCCCAGCAGTCTCCTCTCTTCAACCAGAATCCTCCAGTGTATACTGTATAATCTCCCAGCAGTCTCCTCTCTTCAACCAGAATCCTCCAGTGTATACTGTATAATCTCCCAGCACTCTCCTCTCATAACCCAGAATCCTCCAGTGTATACTGTATAATCTCCCAGCAGTCTCCTCTCTTCAACCAGAATCCTCCAGTGTATACTGTATAATCTCCCAGCAGTCTCCTCTCATCACCCAGAATCCTCCAGTGTATACTGTATAATCTCCCAGCACTCTCCTCTCATAACCCAGAATCCTCCAGTGTATACTGTATAATCTCCCAGCAGTCTCCTCTCTTCAACCAGAATCCTCCAGTGTATACTGTATAATCTCCCAGCAGTCTCCTCTCATCACCCAGAATCCTCCAGTGTACACTGTATAATCTCCCAGCAGTCTCCTCTCATCACCCAGAATCCTCCAGTGTATAATGTATAATCTCTCAGCAGTCTCCTCCCATCACCCAGAATCCTCCAGTGTATACTGTATAATCTCCCAGCAGTCTCCTCTCATCACCCAGAATCCTCCAGTGTATACTGTATAATCTCCCAGCAGTCTCCTCTCATCACCCAGAATCCTCCAGTGTATAATGTATAATCTCTCAGCAGTCTCCTCCCATCACCCAGAATCCTCCAGTGTATACTGTATAATCTCCCAGCAGTCTCCTCTCATCACCCAGAATCCTCCAGTGTATACTGTATAATCTCCCAGCATTCTCCTCTCATAACCCAGAATCCTCCAGTGTATACTGTAAAATCTCTCAGCAGTCTCCCCCCATCACCCAGAATCCTCCAGTGTACACTGTATAATCTCCCAGCAGTCTCCTCTCATCACCCAGAATCCTCCAGTGTACACTGTATAATCTCCCAGCAGTCTCCTCTCATCCCCCAGAATCCTCCAGTGTATACTGTATAATCTCCCAGCAGTCTCCTCTCATCCCCCAGAATCCTCCAGTGTATACTGTATAATCTCCCAGCAGTCTCCTCTCATCACCCAGAATCCTCCAGTGTATACTGTATAATCTCCCAGAAGTCTCCTCTCTTCACCAAGAATCCTCCAGTGTATACTGTATAATCTCCCAGCAGTCTCCTCTCCTCACCCAGAATCCTCCAGTGTACACTGTATAATCTCCCAGCAGTCTCCTCTCATCACCCAGAATCCTCCAGTGTATACTGTATAATCTCCCAGCAGTCTCCTCTCATCACCCAGAATCCTCCAGTGTATACTGTATAATCTCCCAGCATTCTCCTCTCATAACCCAGAATCCTCCAGTGTATACTGTAAAATCTCTCAGCAGTCTCCCCCCATCACCCAGAATCCTCCAGTGTATACTGTATAATCTCCCAGCAGTCTCCTCTCATCACCCAGAATCCTCCAGTGTACACTGTATAATCTCCCAGCAGTCTCCTCTCATCCCCCAGAATCCTCCAGTGTATACTGTATAATCTCCCAGCAGTCTCATCTCATCACCCAGAATCCTCCAGTGTACACTGTATAATCTCCCAGCAGTCTCCTCTCATCACCCAGAATCCTCCAGTGTATACTGTATAATCTCCCAGAAGTCTCCTCTCTTCACCAAGAATCCTCCAGTGTATACTGTATAATCTCCCAGCAGTCTCCTCTCATAACCCAGAATCCTCCAGTGTATACTGTATAATCTCCAATAGTCTCCTCTCCTCACCCAGAATCCTCCAGTGTACACTGTATAATCTCCCAGAAGTCTCCTCTCTTCACCCAGAATCCTCCAGTGTATACTGTATAATCTCCCAGCAGTCTCCTCTCATCACCCAGAATCCTTCAGTGTACACTGTATAATCTCCCAGAAGTCTCCTCTCATCACCCAGAATCCCCCAGTGTATACTGTATAATCTCCCAGAAGTCTACTCTCATCACCCAGAATGCTCCAGTGTATACAGTATAATCTCCCAGAAGTCTCCTCTCTTCAACCAGAATCCTCCAGTGTATACTGTATAATCTCCCAGCAGTCTCCTTTCATCACCCAGAATCCTCCGGTGTACACTGTATAATCTCCCAGCAGTCTCCTCTCATCCCCCAGAATCCTCCAGTGTATACTGTATAATCTCCCAGCAGTCTCCTCTCATCACCCAGAATCCTCCAGTGTACACTGTATAATCTCCCAGCAGTCTCCTCTCATCACCCAGAATCCTCCAGTGTATACTGTATAATCTCCCAGAAGTCTCCTCTCTTCACCAAGAATCCTCCAGTGTATACTGTATAATCTCCCAGCAGTCTCCTCTCATCACCCAGAATCCTCCAGTGTACACTGTATAATCTCCCAGCAGTCTCCTCTCATCACCCAGAATCCTCCAGTGTATACTGTATAATCTCCCAGAAGTCTCCTCTCTTCACCCAGAATCATCCAGTGTATACTGTATAATCTCCCAGCAGTCTCCTCTCATAACCCAGAATCCTCCAGTGTATAATGTATAATCTCCCAGCAGTCTCCTCTCATCACCCAGAATCCTCCAGTGTATACTGTATAATCTCCCAGCAGTCTCCTCTCCTCACCCAGAATCCTCCAGTGTACACTGTATAATCTCCCAGAAGTCTCCTCTCTTCACCCAGAATCCTCCAGTGTATACTGTATAATCTCCCAGCAGTCTCCTCTCATCACCCAGAATCCCCCAGTGTACACTGTATAATCTCCCAGCAGTCTCCTCTCCTCACCCAGAATCCTCCAGTGTATAATGTATAATCTCCCAGAAGTCTCCTCTCATCACCCAGAATCCCCCAGTGTACACTGTATAATCTCCCAGCAGTCTCCTCTCCTCACCCAGAATCCTCCAGTGTACACTGTATAATCTCCCAGAAGTCTCCTCTCATCACCCAGAATCCTCCAGTGTATACTGTATAATCTCCCAGAAGTCTACTCTCACCACCCAGAATCCTCCAGTGTATACAGTATAATCTCCCAGAAGTCTACTCTCATCACCCAGAATCCCCCAGTGTACACTGTATAATCTCCCAGAAGTCTACTCTCATCACCCAGAATCCTCCAGTGTATACTGTATAATCTCCCAGAAGTCTACTCATCACCCAGAATCCTCCAGTGTATACTGTATAATCTCCCAGCAGTCTCCTCTCATCACCCAGAATCCTCCAGTGTACACTGTATAATCTCCCAGCAGGCTCCTCTCATCACCCAGAATCCCCCAGTGTATACTGTATAATCTCCCAGCAGTCTCCTCTCATAACCCAGAATCCCACAGTGTTTACTGTATAAACTCCCAGCAGTCTCCTCATCACCCAGAATCCTCCAGTGTATACTGTATAATCTCCCAGCAGTCTCCTCTCATCACCCAGAATCCTCCAGTGTGTACTGTATAATCTCCCAGCAGTCTCCTCTCATCACCCAGAATCCTCCAGTGTGTACTGTATAATCTCCCAGCAGTCTCCTCTCATCACCCAGAATCCTCCAGTGTACACTGTATAATCTCCCAGCAGTCTCCTCTCATCACCCAGAATCCTCCAGTGTACACTGTATAATCACCCAGCAGTCTCCTCTCATCATCCAGAATCCTCCAGTGTACACTGTATAATCACCCAGCAGTCTCCTCTCATCATCCAGAATCCTCCAGTGTACACTGTATAATCTCCCAGCAGTCTCCTCTCATCACCCAGAATCCTCCACTGTATAATCTCCCAGCAGTCTCCTCTCCTCATCCAGAATCCTCCAGTGTACACTGTATAATCTCCCAGCAGTCCCCTCTCATCACCCAGAATCCTCCACTGTATACTGTATAATCTCCCAGCAGTCTCCTCTCATCATCCAGAATCCTCCAGTGTATACTGTATAATCTCCCAGCAGTCTCCTCTCATCATCCAGAATCCTCCAGTCTATACTGTATAATCTCCCAGCAGTCTCCTCTCATCAACCAGAATCCTCCAGTGTATACTGTATAATCTCCCAGCAGTCTCCTCTCATCACCCAGAATCCTCCAGTGTACACTGTATAATCTCCCAGCAGTCACCTCTCATCCCCCAGAATCCTCCAGTGTATACTGTATAATCTCCCAGCAGTCTCCTCTCATCAACCAGAATCCTCCAGTGTATACTGTATAATCTCCCAGCAGTCTCCTCTCATCACCCAGAATCCTCCAGTGTACACTGTATAATCTCCCAGCAGTCTCCTCTCATCCCCCAGAATCCTCCAGTGTATACTGTATAATCTCCCAGCAGTCTCCTCCCATCACCCAGAATCCTCCAGTGTATACTGTATAATCTCCCAGCAGTCTCCTCTCATCCCCCAGAATCCTCCAGTGTATACTGTATAATCTCCTAGCAGTCTCCTCCCATCACCCAGAATCCCCCAGTGTATACTGTATAATCTCCCAGCAGTCTCCTCTCATAACCCAGAATCCTCCAGTGTATACTGTATAATCTCCCAGCAGTCTCCTCTCAACACCCAAAATCCTCCAGTGTACACTGTATAATCTCCCAGCAGTCTCCTCTCATCCCCCAGAATCCTCCAGTGTACACTATATAATCTCCCAGCAGTCTCCTCTCATCACCCAGAATCCTCCAGTGTATACTATATAATCTCCCAGCAGTCTCCTCTCATCAACCAGAATCCTCCAGTGTACACTGTATAATCTCCCAGCAGTCTCCTCTCCTCACCCAGAATCCTTCAGTGTATACTGTATAATCTCCCAGCAGTCTCCTCTCATAATCCAGAATCCTCCAGTGTATACGGTATAATCTCCCAGCAGTCTCCTCTCATCACCCATAATCCTCCAGTGTATACTGTATAATCTCCCAGCAGTCTCCTCTCATAATCCAGAATCCTCCAGTGTATACTGTATAATCTCCCAGCAGTCTCCTCTCATCACCCAGAATCCTCCAGTGTATACTGTATAATCTCCCAGCAGTGTCCTCCCATCACCCAGAATCCCCCAGTGTATACTGTATCATCTCCCAGCAGTCTCCTCTCATCACCCAGAATCCTCCAGTGTATACTGTATAATCTCCCAGCAGTCTCCTCCCATCACCCAGAATCTTCCAGTGTATACTGTATAATCTTCTCCCAGCAGTCTCCTCTCATAATCCAGAATCCTCCAGTGTATACGGTATAATCTCCCAGCAGTCTCCTCTCATCACCCAGAATCCTCCAGTGTATACTGTATAATCTCCCAGCAGTCTCCTCTCATAATCCAGAATCCTCCAGTGTATACTGTATAATCTCCCAGCAGTCTCCTCTCATCACCCAGAATCCTCCAGTGTATACTGTATAATCTCCCAGCAGTGTCATCCCATCACCCAGAATCCCCCAGTGTATACTGTATAATCTCCCAGCAGTCTCCTCTCATCACCCAGAATCCTCCAGTGTATACTGTATAATCTCCCAGCAGTCTGCTCCCATCACCCAGAATACTACAGTGTATACTGTATAATCTCCCAACAGTCTCCTCCCATCACCCAGAATCCCCCAGTGTATACTGTATAATCTCCCAGCAGTCTCCTCTCATCACCCAGAATCCTCCAGTGTACACTGTATAATCTCCCAGCAGTCTCCTCTCATCACCCAGAATCCTCCAGTGTATACTGTATAATCTCCCAGCAGACTCCTCTCATCACCCAGAATCCCCCAGTGTATACTGTATAATCTCCCAGTAGTCTCCTCTCATCACCCAGAATACTCCAGTGTATACTGTATAATCTCCCAACAGTCTCCTCCCATCTCCCAGAATCCTCCAGTGTACACTGTATAATCTCCCAGCAGTCTCCTCCCATCACCCAGAATCTTCCAGTGTATACTGTATAATCTCCCAGCAGTCTTTCATCACCCAGAATCCTCCAGTGTACACTGTTTAATCTCCCAGCAGTCTCCTCTCATCAACCAGAATCCTCCAGTGTACACTGTATAATCTCCCAGCAGTCTCCTCTCATCACCCAGAATCCTCCAGTGTATACTGTATAATCTCCCAGCAGTCTCCTCTCATCACCCAAAATCCTCCAGTGTATAATGTATAATCTCCCAGCAGTCTCCACTCATCACCCAGAATCCTCCAGTGTATAATGTATAATCTCCCAGCAGTCTCCTATCATCACCCAGAATCCTCCAGTGTACACTGTATAATCTCCCAGAAGTCTCCTCTCTGCACCCAGAATCCTCCAGTGTATACTGTATAATCTCCCAGCAGTCTCCTCTCAACTCATCCCACAGAATCCTCCAGTGTATACTGTATAATCTCCCAGCAGTCTCCTCTCATCACCCAGAATCCTCCAGTGTATACTGTATAATCTCCCAGCAGTCTCCTCTCATCACCCAGAATCCTCCAGTGTATAATGTATAATCTCCCAGCAGTCTCCTATCATCACCCAGAATCCTCCAGTGTACACTGTATAATCTCCCAGAAGTCTCCTCTCTTCACCCAGAATCCTCCAGTGTATACTGTATAATCTCCCAGCAGTCTCCTCCCATCACCAAGAATCCTCCAGTGTATACTGTATAATCTCCCAGCAGTCTCCTCTCATCACCCAGAATCCTCCAGTGTATACTGTATAATCTCCCAGCAGTCTCCTCTCATCACCCGGAATCCTCCAGTGTATACTGTATAATCTCCCAGCAGTCTCCTCTCATCACCCAGAATCCTCCAGTGTACACTGTATAATCTCCCAGCAGTCTCCTCTCATCACCCAGAATCCTCCAGTGTATAATGTATAATCTCTCAGCAGTCTCCTCCCATCACCCAGAATCCTCCAGTGTATACTGTATAATCTCCCAGCAGTCTCCTCTCATCACCCAGAATCCTCCAGTGTATACTGTATAATCTCCCAGCATTCTCCTCTCATAACCCAGAATCCTCCAGTGTATACTGTAAAATCTCTCAGCAGTCTCCCCCCATCACCCAGAATCCTCCAGTGTATACTGTATAATCTCCCAGCAGTCTCCTCTCATCACCCAGAATCCTCCAGTGTACACTGTATAATCTCCCAGCAGTCTCCTCTCATCCCCCAGAATCCTCCAGTGTATACTGTATAATCTCCCAGCAGTCTCATCTCATCACCCAGAATCCTCCAGTGTATACTGTATAATCTCCCAGCAGTCTCCTCTCATCACCCAGAATCCTCCAGTGTATACTGTATAATCTCCCAGAAGTCTCCTCTCTTCACCAAGAATCCTCCAGTGTATACTGTATAATCTCCCAGCAGTCTCCTCTCATAACCCAGAATCCTCCAGTGTATACTGTATAATCTCCCAGAAGTCTCCTCTCCTCACCCAGAATCCTCCAGTGTACACTGTATAATCTCCCAGAAGTCTCCTCTCTTCACCAAGAATCCTCCAGTGTATACTGTATAATCTCCCAGCAGTCTCCTCTCCTCACCCAGAATCCGCCAGTGTACACTGTATAATCTCCCAGCAGTCTCCTCTCATCACCCAGAATCCTCCAGTGTATACTGTATAATCTCCCAGCAGTCTCCTCTCATCACCCAGAATCCTCCAGTGTATACTGTATAATCTCCCAGCATTCTCCTCTCATAACCCAGAATCCTCCAGTGTATACTGTAAAATCTCTCAGCAGTCTCCCCCCATCACCCAGAATCCTCCAGTGTATACTGTATAATCTCCCAGCAGTCTCCTCTCATCACCCAGAATCCTCCAGTGTACACTGTATAATCTCCCAGCAGTCTCCTCTCATCCCCCAGAATCCTCCAGTGTATACTGTATAATCTCCCAGCAGTCTCATCTCATCACCCAGAATCCTCCAGTGTACACTGTATAATCTCCCAGCAGTCTCCTCTCATCACCCAGAATCCTCCAGTGTATACTGTATAATCTCCCAGAAGTCTCCTCTCTTCACCAAGAATCCTCCAGTGTATACTGTATAATCTCCCAGCAGTCTCCTCTCATAACCCAGAATCCTCCAGTGTATACTGTATAATCTCCAATAGTCTCCTTTCCTCACCCAGAATCCTCCAGTGTACACTGTATAATCTCCCAGAAGTCTCCTCTCTTCACCCAGAATCCTCCAGTGTATACTGTATAATCTCCCAGCAGTCTCCTCTCATAATCCAGAATCCTCCAGTGTATACTGTATAATCTCCCAGCAGTCTCCTCTCATCACCCAGAATCCTCCAGTGTATACTGTATAATCTCCCAGCAGTGTCATCCCATCACCCAGAATCCCCCAGTGTATACTGTATAATCTCCCAGCAGTCTCCTCTCATCACCCAGAATCCTCCAGTGTATACTGTATAATCTCCCAGCAGTCTGCTCCCATCACCCAGAATACTCCAGTGTATACTGTATAATCTCCCAACAGTCTCCTCCCATCACCCAGAATCCCCCAGGGTATACTGTATAATCTCCCAGCAGTCTCCTCTCATCACCCAGAATCCTCCAGTGTACACTGTATAATCTCCCAGCAGTCTCCTCTCATCACCCAGAATCCTCCAGTGTATACTGTATAATATCCCAGCAGACTCCTCTCATCACCCAGAATCCCCCAGTGTATACTGTATAATCTCCCAGTAGTCTCCTCTCATCACCCAGAATACTCCAGTGTATACTGTATAATCTCCCAACAGTCTCCTCCCATCTCCCAGAATCCTCCAGTGTACACTGTATAATCTCCCAGCAGTCTCCTCCCATCACCCAGAATCTTCCAGTGTATACTGTATAATCTCCCAGCAGTCTTTCATCACCCAGAATCCTCCAGTGTACACTGTATAATCTCCCAGCAGTCTCCTCTCATCACCCAGAATCCTCCAGTGTATACTGTATAATCTCCCAGCAGTCTCCTCTCATCACCCAGAATCCTCCAGTGTATACTGTATAATCTCCCAGCAGGCTCCTCTCATAACCTCGAATCCTCCAGTGTATACTGCATAATCTCCCAGCAGTCTCCTCTCATCAACCAGAATCCTCCAGTGTACACTGTATAATCTCCCAGCAGTCTCCTCTCATCACCCAGAATCCTCCAGTGTATACTGTATAATCTCCCAGCAGTCTCCTCTCATCACCCAAAATCCTCCAGTGTATAATGTATAATCTCCCAGCAGTCTCCTCCCATCACCCAGAATCATCCAGTGTATACTGTATAATCTCCCAGCAGTCTCCTCTCATCACCCAGAATCCTCCAGTGTATACTGTATAATCTCCCAGCAGTCTCCTCTCATCACCCAGAATCCTCCAGTGTATAATGTATAATCTCCCAGCAGTCTCCTATCATCACCCAGAATCCTCCAGTGTACACTGTATAATCTCCCAGAAGTCTCCTCTCTGCACCCAGAATCCTCCAGTGTATACTGTATAATCTCCCAGCAGTCTCCTCTCAACTCATCCCACAGAATCCTCCAGTGTATACTGTATAATCTCCCAGCAGTCTCCTCTCATCACCCAGAATCCTCCAGTGTATACTGTATAATCTCCCAGCAGTCTCCTCTCATCACCCAGAATCCTCCAGTGTATAATGTATAATCTCCCAGCAGTCTCCTATCATCACCCAGAATCCTCCAGTGTACACTGTATAATCTCCCAGAAGTCTCCTCTCTTCACCCAGAATCCTCCAGTGTATACTGTATAATCTCCCAGCAGTCTCCTCCCATCACCAAGAATCCTCCAGTGTATACTGTATAATCTCCCAGCAGTCTCCTCTCATCACCCAGAATCCTCCAGTGTATACTGTATAATCTCCCAGCAGTCTCCTCTCATCACCCGGAATCCTCCAGTGTATACTGTATAATCTCCCAGCAGTCTCCTCTCATCACCCAGAATCCTCCAGTGTACACTGTATAATCTCCCAGCAGTCTCCTCTCATCACCCAGAATCCTCCAGTGTATAATGTATAATCTCTCAGCAGTCTCCTCCCATCACCCAGAATCCTCCAGTGTATACTGTATAATCTCCCAGCAGTCTCCTCTCATCACCCAGAATCCTCCAGTGTATACTGTATAATCTCCCAGCATTCTCCTCTCATAACCCAGAATCCTCCAGTGTATACTGTAGAATCTCTCAGCAGTCTCCCCCCATCACCCAGAATCCTCCAGTGTATACTGTATAATCTCCCAGCAGTCTCCTCTCATCACCCAGAATCCTCCAGTGTACACTGTATAATCTCCCAGCAGTCTCCTCTCATCCCCCAGAATCCTCCAGTGTATACTGTATAATCTCCCAGCAGTCTCATCTCATCACCCAGAATCCTCCAGTGTATACTGTATAATCTCCCAGCAGTCTCCTCTCATCACCCAGAATCCTCCAGTGTATACTGTATAATCTCCCAGAAGTCTCCTCTCTTCACCAAGAATCCTCCAGTGTATACTGTATAATCTCCCAGCAGTCTCCTCTCATAACCCAGAATCCTCCAGTGTATACTGTATAATCTCCAATAGTCTCCTCTCCTCACCCAGAATCCTCCAGTGTACACTGTATAATCTCCCAGAAGTCTCCTCTCTTCACCCAGAATCCTCCAGTGTATACTGTATAATCTCCCAGCAGTCTCCTCTCATCACCCAGAATCCTTCAGTGTACACTGTATAATCTCCCAGAAGTCTCCTCTCATCACCCAGAATCCCCCAGTGTATACTGTATAATCTCCCAGAAGTCTACTCTCATCACCCAGAATGCTCCAGTGTATACAGTATAATCTCCCAGAAGTCTCCTCTCTTCAACCAGAATCCTCCAGTGTATACTGTATAATCTCCCAGCAGTCTCCTCTCATCACCCAGAATCCTCCAGTGTACACTGTATAATCTCCCAGCAGTCTCCTCTCATCCCCCAGAATCCTCCAGTGTATACTGTATAATCTCCCAGCAGTCTCCTCTCATCACCCAGAATCCTCCAGTGTACACTGTATAATCTCCCAGCAGTCTCCTCTCATCACCCAGAATCCTCCAGTGTATACTGTATAATCTCCCAGAAGTCTCCTCTCTTCACCAAGAATCCTCCAGTGTATACTGTATAATCTCCCAGCAGTCTCCTCTCATCACCCAGAATCCTCCAGTGTACACTGTATAATCTCCCAGCAGTCTCCTCTCATCACCCAGAATCCTCCAGTGTATACTGTATAATCTCCCAGAAGTCTCCTCTCTTCACCCAGAATCATCCAGTGTATACTGTATAATCTCCCAGCAGTCTCCTCTCATAACCCAGAATCCTCCAGTGTATAATGTATAATCTCCCAGCAGTCTCCTCTCATCACCCAGAATCCTCCAGTGTATACTGTATAATCTCCCAGCAGTCTCCTCTCCTCACCCAGAATCCTCCAGTGTACACTGTATAATCTCCCAGAAGTCTCCTCTCTTCACCCAGAATCCTCCAGTGTATACTGTATAATCTCCCAGCAGTCTCCTTTCATCACCCAGAATCCCCCAGTGTACACTGTATAATCTCCCAGCAGTCTCCTCTCCTCACCCAGAATCCTCCAGTGTATAATGTATAATCTCCCAGAAGTCTCCTCTCATCACCCAGAATCCCCCAGTGTACACTGTATAATCTCCCAGCAGTCTCCTCTCCTCACCCAGAATCCTCCAGTGTACACTGTATAATCTCCCAGAAGTCTCCTCTCATCACCCAGAATCCTCCAGTGTATACTGTATAATCTCCCAGAAGTCTACTCTCACCACCCAGAATCCTCCAGTGTATACAGTATAATCTCCCAGAAGTCTACTCTCATCACCCAGAATCCCCCAGTGTACACTGTATAATCTCCCAGAAGTCTACTCTCATCACCCAGAATCCTCCAGTGTATACTGTATAATCTCCCAGAAGTCTACTCATCACCCAGAATCCTCCAGTGTATACTGTATAATCTCCCAGCAGTCTCCTCTCATCACCCAGAATCCTCCAGTGTACACTGTATAATCTCCCAGCAGGCTCCTCTCATCACCCAGAATCCCCCAGTGTATACTGTATAATCTCCCAGCAGTCTCCTCTCATAACCCAGAATCCCACAGTGTTTACTGTATAAACTCCCAGCAGTCTCCTCATCACCCAGAATCCTCCAGTGTATACTGTATAATCTCCCAGCAGTCTCCTCTCATCACCCAGAATCCTCCAGTGTGTACTGTATAATCTCCCAGCAGTCTCCTCTCATCACCCAGAATCCTCCAGTGTGTACTGTATAATCTCCCAGCAGTCTCCTCTCATCACCCAGAATCCTCCAGTGTACACTGTATAATCTCCCAGCAGTCTCCTCTCATCACCCAGAATCCTCCAGTGTACACTGTATAATCACCCAGCAGTCTCCTCTCATCATCCAGAATCCTCCAGTGTACACTGTATAATCACCCAGCAGTCTCCTCTCATCATCCAGAATCCTCCAGTGTAAACTGTATAATCTCCCAGCAGTCTCCTCTCATCATCCAGAATCCTCCAGTGTACACTGTATAATCACCCAGCAGTCTCCTCTCATCATCCAGAATCCTCCAGAGTACACTGTATAATCTCCCAGCAGTCTCCTCTCATCACCCAGAATCCTCCACTGTATAATCTCCCAGCAGTCTCCTCTCCTCATCCAGAATCCTCCAGTGTACACTGTATAATCTCCCAGCAGTCTCCTCTCATCACCCAGAATCCTCCACTGTATACTGTATAATCTCCCAGCAGTCTCCTCTCATCATCCAGAATCCTCCAGTGTATACTGTATAATCTCCCAGCAGTCTCCTCTCATCATCCAGAATCCTCCAGTCTATACTGTATAATCTCCCAGCAGTCTCCTCTCATCAACCAGAATCCTCCAGTGTATACTGTATAATCTCCCAGCAGTCTCCTCTCATCACCCAGAATCCTCCAGTGTACACTGTATAATCTCCCAGCAGTCACCTCTCATCCCCCAGAATCCTCCAGTGTATACTGTATAATCTCCCAGCAGTCTCCTCTCATCAACCAGAATCCTCCAGTGTATACTGTATAATCTCCCAGCAGTCTCCTCTCATCACCCAGAATCCTCCAGTGTACACTGTATAATCTCCCAGCAGTCTCCTCTCATCCCCCAGAATCCTCCAGTGTATACTGTATAATCTCCCAGCAGTCTCCTCCCATCACCCAGAATCCTCCAGTGTATACTGTATAATCTCCCAGCAGTCTCCTCTCATCCCCCAGAATCCTCCAGTGTATACTGTATAATCTCCTAGCAGTCTCCTCCCATCACCCAGAATCCCCCAGTGTATACTGTATAATCTCCCAGCAGTCTCCTCTCATAACCCAGAATCCTCCAGTGTATACTGTATAATCTCCCAGCAGTCTCCTCTCAACACCCAAAATCCTCCAGTGTACACTGTATAATCTCCCAGCAGTCTCCTCTCATCCCCCAGAATCCTCCAGTGTACACTATATAATCTCCCAGCAGTCTCCTCTCATCACCCAGAATCCTCCAGTGTATACTATATAATCTCCCAGCAGTCTCCTCTCATCAACCAGAATCCTCCAGTGTACACTGTATAATCTCCCAGCAGTCTCCTCTCCTCACCCAGAATCCTTCAGTGTATACTGTATAATCTCCCAGCAGTCTCCTCTCATAATCCAGAATCCTCCAGTGTATACGGTATAATCTCCCAGCAGTCTCCTCTCATCACCCATAATCCTCCAGTGTATACTGTATAATCTCCCAGCAGTCTCCTCTCATAATCCAGAATCCTCCAGTGTATACTGTATAATCTCCCAGCAGTCTCCTCTCATCACCCAGAATCCTCCAGTGTATACTGTATAATCTCCCAGCAGTGTCCTCCCATCACCCAGAATCCCCCAGTGTATACTGTATCATCTCCCAGCAGTCTCCTCTTATCACCCAGAATCCTCCAGTGTATACTGTATAATCTCCCAGCAGTCTCCTCCCATCACCCAGAATCTTCCAGTGTATACTGTATAATCTTCTCCCAGCAGTCTCCTCTCATAATCCAGAATCCTCCAGTGTATACGGTATAATCTCCCAGCAGTCTCCTCTCATCACCCAGAATCCTCCAGTGTATACTGTATAATCTCCCAGCAGTCTCCTCTCATAATCCAGAATCCTCCAGTGTATACTGTATAATCTCCCAGCAGTCTCCTCTCATCACCCAGAATCCTCCAGTGTATACTGTATAATCTCCCAGCAGTGTCATCCCATCACCCAGAATCCCCCAGTGTATACTGTATAATCTCCCAGCAGTCTCCTCTCATCACCCAGAATCCTCCAGTGTATACTGTATAATCTCCCAGCAGTCTGCTCCCATCACCCAGAATACTACAGTGTATACTGTATAATCTCCCAACAGTCTCCTCCCATCACCCAGAATCCCCCAGTGTATACTGTATAATCTCCCAGCAGTCTCCTCTCATCACCCAGAATCCTCCAGTGTACACTGTATAATCTCCCAGCAGTCTCCTCTCATCACCCAGAATCCTCCAGTGTATACTGTATAATCTCCCAGCAGACTCCTCTCATCACCCAGAATCCCCCAGTGTATACTGTATAATCTCCCAGTAGTCTCCTCTCATCACCCAGAATACTCCAGTGTATACTGTATAATCTCCCAACAGTCTCCTCCCATCTCCCAGAATCCTCCAGTGTACACTGTATAATCTCCCAGCAGTCTCCTCCCATCACCCAGAATCTTCCAGTGTATACTGTATAATCTCCCAGCAGTCTTTCATCACCCAGAATCCTCCAGTGTACACTGTTTAATCTCCCAGCAGTCTCCTCTCATCAACCAGAATCCTCCAGTGTACACTGTATAATCTCCCAGCAGTCTCCTCTCATCACCCAGAATCCTCCAGTGTATACTGTATAATCTCCCAGCAGTCTCCTCTCATCACCCAAAATCCTCCAGTGTATAATGTATAATCTCCCAGCAGTCTCCACTCATCACCCAGAATCCTCCAGTGTATAATGTATAATCTCCCAGCAGTCTCCTATCATCACCCAGAATCCTCCAGTGTACACTGTATAATCTCCCAGAAGTCTCCTCTCTGCACCCAGAATCCTCCAGTGTATACTGTATAATCTCCCAGCAGTCTCCTCTCAACTCATCCCACAGAATCCTCCAGTGTATACTGTATAATCTCCCAGCAGTCTCCTCTCATCACCCAGAATCCTCCAGTGTATACTGTATAATCTCCCAGCAGTCTCCTCTCATCACCCAGAATCCTCCAGTGTATAATGTATAATCTCCCAGCAGTCTCCTATCATCACCCAGAATCCTCCAGTGTACACTGTATAATCTCCCAGAAGTCTCCTCTCTTCACCCAGAATCCTCCAGTGTATACTGTATAATCTCCCAGCAGTCTCCTCCCATCACCAAGAATCCTCCAGTGTATACTGTATAATCTCCCAGCAGTCTCCTCTCATCACCCAGAATCCTCCAGTGTATACTGTATAATCTCCCAGCAGTCTCCTCTCATCACCCGGAATCCTCCAGTGTATACTGTATAATCTCCCAGCAGTCTCCTCTCATCACCCAGAATCCTCCAGTGTACACTGTATAATCTCCCAGCAGTCGCCTCTCATCACCCAGAATCCTCCAGTGTATAATGTATAATCTCTCAGCAGTCTCCTCCCATCACCCAGAATCCTCCAGTGTATACTGTATAATCTCCCAGCAGTCTCCTCTCATCACCCAGAATCCTCCAGTGTATACTGTATAATCTCCCAGCATTCTCCTCTCATAACCCAGAATCCTCCAGTGTATACTGTAAAATCTCTCAGCAGTCTCCCCCCATCACCCAGAATCCTCCAGTGTATACTGTATAATCTCCCAGCAGTCTCCTCTCATCACCCAGAATCCTCCAGTGTACACTGTATAATCTCCCAGCAGTCTCCTCTCATCCCCCAGAATCCTCCAGTGTATACTGTATAATCTCCCAGCAGTCTCATCTCATCACCCAGAATCCTCCAGTGTATACTGTATAATCTCCCAGCAGTCTCCTCTCATCACCCAGAATCCTCCAGTGTATACTGTATAATCTCCCAGAAGTCTCCTCTCTTCACCAAGAATCCTCCAGTGTATACTGTATAATCTCCCAGCAGTCTCCTCTCATAACCCAGAATCCTCCAGTGTATACTGTATAATCTCCCAGAAGTCTCCTCTCCTCACCCAGAATCCTCCAGTGTACACTGTATAATCTCCCAGAAGTCTCCTCTCTTCACCAAGAATCCTCCAGTGTATACTGTATAATCTCCCAGCAGTCTCCTCTCCTCACCCAGAATCCGCCAGTGTACACTGTATAATCTCCCAGCAGTCTCCTCTCATCACCCAGAATCCTCCAGTGTATACTGTATAATCTCCCAGCAGTCTCCTCTCATCACCCAGAATCCTCCAGTGTATACTGTATAATCTCCCAGCATTCTCCTCTCATAACCCAGAATCCTCCAGTGTATACTGTAAAATCTCTCAGCAGTCTCCCCCCATCACCCAGAATCCTCCAGTGTATACTGTATAATCTCCCAGCAGTCTCCTCTCATCACCCAGAATCCTCCAGTGTACACTGTATAATCTCCCAGCAGTCTCCTCTCATCCCCCAGAATCCTCCAGTGTATACTGTATAATCTCCCAGCAGTCTCATCTCATCACCCAGAATCCTCCAGTGTACACTGTATAATCTCCCAGCAGTCTCCTCTCATCACCCAGAATCCTCCAGTGTATACTGTATAATCTCCCAGAAGTCTCCTCTCTTCACCAAGAATCCTCCAGTGTATACTGTACAATCTCCCAGCAGTCTCCTCTCATAACCCAGAATCCTCCAGTGTATACTGTATAATCTCCAATAGTCTCCTCTCCTCACCCAGAATCCTCCAGTGTACACTGTATAATCTCCCAGAAGTCTCCTCTCTTCACCCAGAATCCTCCAGTGTATACTGTATAATCTCCCAGCAGTCTCCTCTCATAATCCAGAATCCTCCAGTGTATACTGTATAATCTCCCAGCAGTCTCCTCTCATCACCCAGAATCCTCCAGTGTATACTGTATAATCTCCCAGCAGTGTCATCCCATCACCCAGAATCCCCCAGTGTATACTGTATAATCTCCCAGCAGTCTCCTCTCATCACCCAGAATCCTCCAGTGTATACTGTATAATCTCCCAGCAGTCTGCTCCCATCACCCAGAATACTCCAGTGTATACTGTATAATCTCCCAACAGTCTCCTCCCATCACCCAGAATCCCCCAGGGTATACTGTATAATCTCCCAGCAGTCTCCTCTCATCACCCAGAATCCTCCAGTGTACACTGTATAATCTCCCAGCAGTCTCCTCTCATCACCCAGAATCCTCCAGTGTATACTGTATAATCTCCCAGCAGACTCCTCTCATCACCCAGAATCCCCCAGTGTATACTGTATAATCTCCCAGTAGTCTCCTCTCATCACCCAGAATACTCCAGTGTATACTGTATAATCTCCCAACAGTCTCCTCCCATCTCCCAGAATCCTCCAGTGTACACTGTATAATCTCCCAGCAGTCTCCTCCCATCACCCAGAATCTTCCAGTGTATACTGTATAATCTCCCAGCAGTCTTTCATCACCCAGAATCCTCCAGTGTACACTGTATAATCTCCCAGCAGTCTCCTCTCATCACCCAGAATCCTCCAGTGTATACTGTATAATCTCCCAGCAGTCTCCTCTCATCACCCAGAATCCTCCAGTGTATACTGTATAATCTCCCAGCAGGCTCCTCTCATAACCCCGAATCCTCCAGTGTATACTGCATAATCTCCCAGCAGTCTCCTCTCATCAACCAGAATCCTCCAGTGTACACTGTATAATCTCCCAGCAGTCTCCTCTCATCACCCAGAATCCTCCAGTGTATACTGTATAATCTCCCAGCAGTCTCCTCTCATCACCCAAAATCCTCCAGTGTATAATGTATAATCTCCCAGCAGTCTCCTCCCATCACCCAGAATCATCAAGTGTATACTGTATAATCTCCCAGCAGTCTCCTCTCATCACCCAGAATCCTCCAGTGTATACTGTATAATCTCCCAGCAGTCTCCTCTCATCACCCAGAATCCTCCAGTGTATAATGTATAATCTCCCAGCAGTCTCCTATCATCACCCAGAATCCTCCAGTGTACACTGTATAATCTCCCAGAAGTCTCCTCTCTGCACCCAGAATCCTCCAGTGTATACTGTATAATCTCCCAGCAGTCTCCTCTCAAGTCATCCCACAGAATCCTCCAGTGTATACTGTATAGTCTCCCAGCAGTCTCCTCTCATCACCCAGAATCCTCCAGTGTATACTGTATAATCTCCCAGCAGTCTCCTCTCATCACCCAGAATCCTCCAGTGTATAATGTATAATCTCCCAGCAGTCTCCTATCATCACCCAGAATCCTCCAGTGTACACTGTATAATCTCCCAGAAGTCTCCTCTTTTCACCCAGAATCCTCCAGTGTATACTGTATAATCTCCCAGCAGTCTCCTCCCATCACCAAGAATCCTCCAGTGTATACTGTATAATCTCCCAGCAGTCTCCTCTCATCACCCAGAATCCTCCAGTGTATACTGTATAATCTCCCAGCAGTCTCCTCTCATCACCCGGAATCCTCCAGTGTATACTGTATAATCTCCCAGCAGTCTCCTCTCATCACCCAGAATCCTCCAGTGTACACTGTATAATCTCCCAGCAGTCTCCTCTCATCACCCAGAATCCTCCAGTTTATAATGTATAATCTCTCAGCAGTCTCCTCCCATCACCCAGAATCCTCCAGTGTATACTGTATAATCTCCCAGCAGTCTCCTCTCATCACCCAGAATCCTCCAGTGTATACTGTATAATCTCCCAGCATTCTCCTCTCATAACCCAGAATCCTCCAGTGTATACTGTAAAATCTCTCAGCAGTCTCCCCCCATCACCCAGAATCCTCCAGTGTATACTGTATAATCTCCCAGCAGTCTCCTCTCATCACCCAGAATCCTCCAGTGTACACTGTATAATCTCCCAGCAGTCTCCTCTCATCCCCCAGAATCCTCCAGTGTATACTGTATAATCTCCCAGCAGTCTCATCTCATCACCCAGAATCCTCCAGTGTATACTGTATAATCTCCCAGCAGTCTCCTCTCATCACCCAGAATCCTCCAGTGTATACTGTATAATCTCCCAGAAGTCTCCTCTCTTCACCAAGAATCCTCCAGTGTATACTGTATAATCTCCCAGCAGTCTCCTCTCCTCACCCAGAATCCTCCAGTGTACACTGTATAATCTCCCAGCAGTCTCCTCTCATCACCCAGAATCCTCCAGTGTATACTGTATAATCTCCCAGCAGTCTCCTCTCATCACCCAGAATCCTCCAGTGTATACTGTATAATCTCCCAGCATTCTCCTCTCATAACCCAGAATCCTCCAGTGTATACTGTAAAATCTCTCAGCAGTCTCCCCCCATCACCCAGAATCCTCCAGTGTATACTGTATAATCTCCCAGCAGTCTCCTCTCATCACCCAGAATCCTCCAGTGTACACTGTATAATCTCCCAGCAGTCTCCTCTCATCCCCCAGAATCCTCCAGTGTATACTGTATAATCTCCCAGCAGTCTCATCTCATCACCCAGAATCCTCCAGTGTACACTGTATAATCTCCCAGCAGTCTCCTCTCATCACCCAGAATCCTCCAGTGTATACTGTATAATCTCCCAGAAGTCTCCTCTCTTCACCAAGAATCCTCCAGTGTATACTGTATAATCTCCCAGCAGTCTCCTCTCATCACCCAGAATCCTTCAGTGTACACTGTATAATCTCCCAGAAGTCTCCTCTCATCACCCAGAATCCCCCAGTGTATACTGTATAATCTCCCAGAAGTCTACTCTCATCACCCAGAATCCTCCAGTGTATACAGTATAATCTCCCAGAAGTCTCCTCTCTTCAACCAGAATCCTCCAGTGTATACTGTATAATCTCCCAGCAGTCTCCTCTCATCACCCAGAATCCTCCAGTGTACACTGTATAATCTCCCAGCAGTCTCCTCTCATCACCCAGAATCCTCCAGTGTATACTGTATAATCTCCCAGAAGTCTCCTCTCTTCACCAAGAATCCTCCAGTGTATACTGTATAATCTCCCAGCAGTCTCCTCCCATCACCCAGAATCCTCCAGTGTACACTGTATAATCTCCCAGCAGTCTCCTCTCATCACCCAGAATCCTCCAGTGTATACTGTATAATCTCCCAGAAGTCTCCTCTCTTCACCCAGAATCATCCAGTGTATACTGTATAATCTCCCAGCAGTCTCCTCTCATAACCCAGAATCCTCCAGTGTATAATGTATAATCTCCCAGCAGTCTCCTCTCCTCACCCAGAATCCTCCAGTGTACACTGTATAATCTCCCAGAAGTCTCCTCTCTTCACCCAGAATCCTCCAGTGTATACTGTATAATCTCCCAGCAGTCTCCTCTCATCACCCAGAATCCCCCAGTGTACACTGTATAATCTCCCAGCAGTCTCCTCTCCTCACCCAGAATCCTCCAGTGTACACTGTATAATCTCCCAGAAGTCTCCTCTCATCACCCAGAATCCTCCAGTGTATACTGTATAATCTCCCAGAAGTCTACTCTCACCACCCAGAATCCTCCAGTTTATACAGTATAATCTCCCAGAAGTCTACTCTCATCACCCAGAATCCCCCAGTGTACACTGTATAATCTCCCAGAAGTCTACTCTCATCACCTAGAATCCTCCAGTGTATACTGTATAATCTCCCAGCAGTCTCCTCTCATCACCCAGAATCCTCCAGTGTACACTGTATAATCTCCCAGCAGGCTCCTCTCATCACCCAGAATCCCCCAGTGTATACTGTATAATCTCCCAGCAGTCTCCTCTCATAACCCAGAATCCCACAGTGTTTACTGTATAAACTCCAAGCAGTCTCCTCTCATCACCCAGAATCCTCCAGTGTATACTGTATAATCTCCCAGCAGGCTCCTCTCATCACCCAGAATCCTCCAGTGTACACTGTATAATCTCCCAGCAGTCTCCTCTCATCACCCAGAATCCTCCAGTGTGTACTGTATAATCTCCCAGCAGTCTCCTCTCATCACCCAGAATCCTCCAGTGTACACTGTATAATCTCCCAGCAGTCTCCTCTCATAACCCAGAATCCTCCAGTGTACACTGTATAATCTCCCAGCAGTCTCCTCTCATCACCCAGAATCCTCCAGTGTACACTGTATAATCACCCAGCAGTCTCCTCTCATCATCCAGAATCCTCCAGTGTACACTGTATAATCACCCAGCAGTCTCCTCTCATCATCCAGAATCCTCCAGTGTACACTGTATAATCTCCCAGCAGTCTCCTCTCATCACCCAGAATCCTCCACTGTATAATCTCCCAGCAGTCTCCTCTCCTCATCCAGAATCCTCCAGTGTACACTGTATAATCTCCCAGCAGTCTCCTCTCATCACCCAGAATCCTCCACTGTATACTGTATAATCTCCCAGCAGTCTCCTCTCATCATCCAGAATCCTCCAGTGTATACTGTATAATCTCCCAGCAGTCTCCTCTCATCATCCAGAATCCTCCATTCTACACTGTATAATCTCCCAGCAGTCTCCTCTCATCACCCAGAATCCTCCAGTGTATACTGTATAATTTTCCAGCAGTCTCCTCTCATAACCCAGAATCCTCCAGTCTATACTGTATAATCTCCCAGCAGTCTCCTCTCATCACCCAGAATCCTCCAGTGTACACTGTATAATCTCCCAGCAGTCTCCTCTCCTCACCCAGAATCCTCCAGTGTACACTGTATAATCTCCCAGCAGTCTCCTCTCATCCCCCAGAATCCTCCAGTGTATACTGTATAATCTCCCAGCAGTCTCCTCTCATCAACCAGAATCCTCCAGTGTATACTGTATAATCTCCCAGCAGTCTCCTCTCATCACCCAGAATCCTCCAGTGTACACTGTATAATCTCCCAGCAGTCTCCTCTCATCCCCCAGAATCCTCCAGTGTATACTGTATAATCTCCCAGCAGTCTCCTCCCATCACCCAGAATCCTCCAGTGTATACTGTATAATCTCCCAGTAGTCTCCTCTCATCCCCTAGAATCATCCAGTGTATACTGTATAATCTCCTAGCAGTCTCCTCCCATCACCCAGAATCCCCCTGTGTATACTGTATAATCTCCCAGCAGTCTCCTCTCATAACCCAGAATCCTCCAGTGTATACTGTATAATCTCCCAGCAGTCTCCTCTCAACACCCAAAATCCTCCAGTGTACACTGTATAATCTCCCATCAGTCTCCTCTCCTCTCATCCCCCAGAATCCTCCAGTGTACACTATATAATCTCCCAGCAGTCTCCTCTCATCACCCAGAATCCTCCAGTGTATACTATATAATCTCCCAGCAGTCTCCTCTCATCAACCAGAATCCTCCAGTGTACACTGTATAATCTCCCAGCAGTCTCCTCTCCTCACCCAGAATCCTTCAGTGTATACTGTATAATCTCCCAGCAGTCTCCTCTCATAATCCAGAATCCTCCAGTGTATACGGTATAATCTCCCAGCAGTCTCCTCTCATCACCCATAATCCTCCAGTGTATACTGTATAATCTCCCAGCAGTCTCCTCTCATAATCCAGAATCATCCAGTGTATACTGTATAATCTCCCAGCAGTCTCCTCTCATCACCCAGAATCCTCCAGTGTATACTGTATAATCTCCCAGCAGTGTCCTCCCATCACCCAGAATCCCCCAGTGTATACTGTATAATCTCCCAGCAGTCTCCTCTCATCACCCAGAATCCTCCAGTGTATACTGTATAATCTCCCAGCAGTCTCCTCCCATCACCCAGAATCTTCCAGTGTATACTGTATAATCTTCTCCCAGCAGTCTCCTCTCATAATCCAGAATCCTCCAGTGTATACGGTATAATCTCCCAGCAGTCTCCTCTCATCACCCAGAATCCTCCAGTGTATACTGTATAATCTCCCAGCAGTCTCCTCTCATAATCCAGAATCCTCCAGTGTATACTGTATAATCTCCCAGCAGTCTCCTCTCATCACCCAGAATCCTCCAGTGTATACTGTATAATCTCCCAGCAGTGTCATCCCATCACCCAGAATCCCCCAGTGTATACTGTATAATCTCCCAGCAGTCTCCTCTCATCACCCAGAATCCTCCAGTGTATACTGTATAATCTCCCAGCAGTCTGCTCCCATCACCCAGAATACTCCAGTGTATACTGTATAATCTCCCAACAGTCTCCTCCCATCACCCAGAATCCCCCAGTTTATACTGTATAATCTCCCAGCAGTCTCCTCTCATCACCCAGAATCCTCCAGTGTACACTGTATAATCTCCCAGCAGTCTCCTCTCATCACCCAGAATCCTCCAGTGTATACTGTATAATCTCCGATCAGACTCCTCTCATCACCCAGAATCCCCCAGTGTATACTGTATAATCTCCCAGTAGTCTCCTCTCATCACCCAGAATACTCCAGTGTATACTGTATAATCTCCCAACAGTCTCCTCCCATCTCCCAGAATCCTCCAGTGTACACTGTATAATCTCCAAGCAGTCTCCTCCCATCACCCAGAATCTTCCAGTGTATACTGTATAATCTCCCAGCAGTCTCCTTTCATCACCCAGAATCCTCCAGTGTACACTGTATAATCTCCCAGCAGTCTCCTCTCATCACCCAGAATCCTCCAGTGTATACTGTATAATCTCCCAGCAGTCTCCTCTCATCACCCAGAATCCTCCAGTGTATACTGTATAATCTCCCAGCAGGCTCCTCTCATAACCCCGAATCCTCCAGTGTATACTGCATAATCTCCCAGCAGTCTCCTCTCATCAACCAGAATCCTCCAGTGTACACTGTATAATCTCCCAGCAGTCTCCTCTCATCACCCAGAATCCTCCAGTGTATACTGTATAATCTCCCAGCAGTCTCCTCTCATCACCCAAAATCCTCCAGTGTATAATGTATAATATCCCAGCAGTCTCCTCTTATCACCCAGAATCCTCCAGTGTATAATGTATAATCTCCCAGCAGTCTCCTATCATCACCCAGAATCCTCCAGTGTACACTGTATAATCTCCCAGAAGTCTCCTCTCTTCACCCAGAATCCTCCAGTGTATACTGTATAATCTCCCAGCAGTCTCCTCTCCGCTCATCCCACAGAATCCTCCAGTGTATACTGTATAATCTCCCAGCAGTCTCCTCTCATCACCCAGAATCCTCCAGTGTATACTGTTTTATCTCCCAGCAGTCTCCTCTCATCACCCAGAATCCTCCAGTGTATAATGTATAATCTCCCAGCAGTCTCCTATCATCACCCAGAATCCTCCAGTGTACACTGTATAATCTCCCAGAAGTCTCCTCTCTTCACCCAGAATCCTCCAGTGTATACTGTATAATCTCCCAGCAGTCTCCTCCCATCACCAAGAATCCTCCAGTGTATACTGTATAATCTCCCAGCAGTCTCCTCTCATCACCCAGAATCCTCCAGTGTATACTGTATAATCTCCCAGCAGTCTCCTCTCATCACCCGGAATCCTCCAGTGTATACTGTATAAGCTCCCAGCAGTCTCCTCTCATCACCCAGAATCCTCCAGTGTATACTGTATAATCTCCCAGCAGTCTCCTCTCATCACCCAGAATTCCCCAGTGTATACTGTATAATCTCCCAGCAGTCTCCTCTCATCACCCGGAATCCTCCAGTGTATACTGTATAATCTCCCAGCAGTCTCCGCTCATCACCCAGAATCCCCCAGTGTATACTGTATAATCTCCCAGCAGTCACCGCTCATCACCCAGAATTCCCCAGTGTATAATGTATAATCTCCCAGCAGTCTCCTCTCATCACCCGGAATCCTCCAGTGTATAATGTATAATCTCCCAGCAGTCTCCTCTTATCACCGAGAATCCTCCAGTGTACACTGTATAATCTCCCAGCAGTCTCCTCTCATCACCCAGAATCCCCCAGTGTACACTGTATAATCTCCCAGCAGTCTCCTTTCATCACCCGGAATCCTCCAGTGTATACTGTATAATCTCCCAGCAGTCTCCTCTCATCACCCAGAATCCTCCAGTGTATACTGTATAATCTCCGAGCAGTCTCCTCTCATCACCCAGAATCCTCCAGTGTATACTGTATAATCTCCCAGCAGTCTCCTCTCATCACCCAGAATCCCCCAGTGTACACTGTATAATCTCCCAGCAGTCTCCTCTCATCACCCAGAATCCTCCAGTGTATACTGTATAATCTCCCAGCAGTCTCCTCCCATCACCCAGAATCTTCCAGTGTATACTGTATAATCTCCCAGCAGTCTCCTCTCATCCCCCAGAATCCTCCAGTGTATACTGTATAATCTCCCAGCAGTCTCCTCCCATCACCCAGAATCCTCCAGTGTATACTGTATAATCTCCCAGCAGTCTCCTCTCAACACCCAGAATCCTCCAGTGTACACTGGATAATCTCCCAGCAGTCTCCTCTCCTCCCATCCCCCAGAATCCTTCAGTGTACACTATATAATCTCCCAGCAGTCTCCTCTCATCACCCTGAATCCTCCAGTGTATACTATATAATCTCCCAGCAGTCTCCTCTCATCAACCAGAATCCTCCAGTGTACACTGTATAATCTCCCAGCAGTCTCCTCTCCTCACCCAGAATCCTTCAGTGTACACTGTATAATCTCCCAGCAGTCTCCTCTCATCCCCCAGAATCCTCCAGTGTATACTGTATAATCTCCCAGCAGTCTCCTCCCATCACCCGGAATCCTCCAGTGTATACTGTATAATCTCCCAGCAGTCTCCTCTCATCCCCCAGAATCCTCCAGTGTATACTGTATAATCTCCCAGCAGTCTCCTCCCATCACCCAGAATCCTCCAGTGTATACTGCATAATCTCCCAGCAGTCTCCTCTCAACACCCAGAATCCTCCAGTGTACACTGGATAATCTCCCAGCAGTCTCCTCTCCTCTCATCCCCCAGAATCCTTCAGTGTACACTATATAATCTCCCAGCAGTCTCCTCTCATCACCCAGAATCCTCCAGTGTATACTATATAATCTCCCAGCAGTCTCCTCTCATCAACCAGAATCCTCCAGTGTACACTGTATAATCTCCCAGCAGTCTCCTCCCATCACCCAGAATCTTCCAGGGTATACTGTATAAGCTCCCAGCAGTCTCCTCTCATCACCCAGAATCCTTCAGTGTATACTGTATAATCTCCCAGAAGTCTCCTCTCTTCACCCAGAATCCTCCAGTGTATACTGTATAATCTCCCAGTAGTCTCCTCTCCGCTCATCCCACAGAATCCTCCAGTGTATACTGTATAATCTCCCAGCAGTCTCCTCCCATCACCAAGAATCCTCCAGTGTATACTGTATAATCTCCCAGCAGTCTCCTCTCATCACCCGGAATCCTCCAGTGTATACTGTATAATCTCCCAGCAGTCTCCGCTCATCACCCAGAATCCCCCAGTGTATACTGTATAATCTCCCAGCAGTCACCGCTCATCACCCAGAATCCCCCAGTGTATAATGTATAATCTCCCAGCAGTCTCCTCTCATCACCCGGAATCCTCCAGTGTATAATGTATAATCTCCCAGCAGTCTCCTCTTATCACCGAGAATCCTCCAGTGTACACTGTATAATCTCCCAGCAGTCTCCTCTCCTCTCATCACCCAGAATCCCCCAGTGTACACTGTATAATCTCCCAGCAGTCTCCTTTCATCACCCAGAATCCCCCAGTGTATACTGTATAATCTCCCAGCAGTCTCCTCTTATCACCCAGAATCCTCCAGTGTATACTGTATAATCTCCCAGCAGTCTCCTCTCATCACCCAGAATCCTCCAGTGTATACTGTATAATCTCCCAGCAGTTTCCTCCCATCACCCAGAATCCCCCAGTGTATACTGTATAATCTCCCAGCAGTCTCCTCTCATCACCCAGAATCCTCCAGTGTATACTGTATAATCTCCCAGCAGTCTCCTCTCATCACCCAGAATCCCCCAGTGTACACTGTATAATCTCCCAGCAGTCACCTCTCATTACCCAGAATCCCCCAGTGTATAGTGTATAATCTCCCAGCAGTCTCCTCTCCTCACCCAGAATCCCCCAGTGTACACTATATAATCTCCCAGCAGTCTCCTCTCATTACCCAGAATCCCCCAGTGTATACTGTATAATCTCCCAGCAGTCTCCTCTCATTACCCAGAATCCCCCAGTGTAAACTGTATAATCTCCCAGCAGTCACCTCTCATCACCCAGAATCCTCCAGTGTATACTGTATAATCTCCCAGCAGTCTCCTCTCATCACCCAGAATCCTCCAGTGTATACTGCATAATCTCCCAGAAGTCTCCTCTCTTCAACCAGAATCCTCCAGTGTATACTGTATAATCTCCCAGCAGTCTCCTCCCATCACCCAGAATCCTCCAGTGTATACTGTACAATCTCCCAGCAGTCTCCTCTCATAACCCAGAATCCTCCAGTGTATACTGTATAATCTCCCAGCAGTCTCCTCTCTTCAACCAGAATCCTCCAGTGTATACTGTATAATCTCCCAGCAGTCTCCTCTCATCACCCAGAATCCTCCAGTGTATACTGTATAATCTCCCAGCAGTCTCCTCCCATCACCCAGAATCCTCCAGTGTATACTGTATAATCTCCCAGCAGTTTCCTCTCATAACCCAGAATCCTCCAGTGTATACTGTATAATCTCCCAGCAGTCTCCTCTCTTCAACCAGAATCCTCCAGTGTATACTGTATAATCTCCCAGCAGTCTCCTCTCATCACCCAGAATCCTCCAGTGTACACTGTATAATCTCCCATCACTCTCCTCTCATCCCCCAGAATCCTCCAGTGTATACTGTATAATCTCCCAGCAGTCTCCTCTCATCACCCAGAATCCTCCAGTGTACACTGTATAATCTCCCAGCAGTCTCCTCTCATCACCCAGAATCCTCCAGTGTATAATGTATAATCTCTCAGCAGTCTCCTCCCATCACCCAGAATCCTCCAGTGTATACTGTATAATCTCCCAGCAGTCTCCTCTCATCACCCAGAATCCTCCAGTGTATACTGTATAATCTCCCAGCAGTCTCCTATCATCACCCAGAATCCTCCAGTGTACACTGTATAATCTCCCAGAAGTCTCCTCTCTTCACCCAGAATCCTCCAGTGTATACTGTATAATCTCCCAGCAGTCTCCTCTCATCACCCAGAATCCTCCAGTGTCCACTGTATAATCTCAAAGCAGTCTCCTCTCATCACCCAGAATCCTCCAGTGTACACTGTATAATCTCCCAGCAATCTCCTCACATCACCCAGAATCCTCCAGCGTATACTGTATAATCTCCCAGCAGTCTCCTCTCATCACCCAGAATCCTCCAGTGTATACTGTATAATCTCCCAGCAGTCTCCTCTCATCACCCAGAATCCTCCAGTGTATACTGTATAATCTCCCAGCAGTCTCCTCTCATCACCCAGAATCCTCCAGTGTATACTGTATAATCTCCCAGCAGTCTCCTCTCATCACCCAGAATCCTCCAGTGTACACTGTATAATCTCCCAGCAGTCTCCTCTCATCACCCAGAATCCTCCAGTGTACACTGTATAATCTCCCAGCAGTCTCCTATCATCACCCAGAATCCTCCAGTGTACACTGTATAATCTCCCAGCAGTCTCCTCTCATCACCCAGAATCCTCCAGTGTACACTGTATAATCTCCCAGCAGTCTCCTCTCATCACCCAGAATCCTCCAGTGTACACTGTATAATCTCCCAGCAGTCTCCTCTCATCACCCAGAATCCTCCAGTGTATACTGTATAATCTCCCAGAAGTCTCCTCTCTTCACCAAGAATCCTCCAGTGTATACTGTATAATCTCCCAGCAGTCTCCTCTCATCACCCAGAATCCTCCAGTGTACACTGTATAATCTCCCAGCAGTCTCCTCTCATCACCCAGAATCCTCCAGTGTATACTGTATAATCTCCCAGCAGTCTCCTCTCATCACCCAGAATCCTCCAGTGTATACTGTATAATCTCCCAGCAGTCTCCTCTCATCACCCAGAATCCTCCAGTGTACAATGTATAATCTCCCAGCAGTCTCCTCTCATCACCCAGAATCCTCCAGTGTATACTGTATAATCTCCCAGCAGTCTCCTCTCATCCCTTAGAATCCTCCAGTGTATACTGTATAATCTCCCAGCAGTCTCCTCTCATCACCCAGAATCCCCCAGTGTATACTGTATAATCTCCCAGCAGTCTCCTCTCATCACCCAGAATCCTCCAGTGTATACTGTATAATCTCCCAGGAGTCTCCTCTCATCACCCAGAATCCTCCAGTGTATACTGTATAATCTCCCAGCAGTCTCCTCTCATCACCCAGAATCCTCCAGTGTATACTGTATAATCTCCCAGCAGTCTCCTCTCATCACCCAGAATCCTCCAGTGTATACTGTATAATCTCCCAGCAGTCTCCTCTCATCACTCAGAATCCTCCAGTGTATACTGTATAATCTCCCAGCAGTCTCCTCTCATCACCCAGAATCCTCCAGTGTACACTGTATAATCTCCCAGCAGTCTCCTCTCATCACGCAGAATCCTCCAATGTATACTGTATAATATCCCAGCAGTCTCCTCTCACCACCCAGAATCCTCCAGTGTATACTGTATAATCTCCCAGCAGTCTCCTCTCATCACTCAGAATCCTCCAGTGTACACTGTATAATCTCCCAGCAGTCTCCTCTCATCACCCAGAATCCTCCAGTGTATACTGTATAATCTCCCAGCAGTCTCCTCTCATCACCCAGAATCCTCCAGTGTATACTGTATAATCTCCCAGCAATCTCCTCTCATCACCCAGAATCCTCCAGTGTATATTGTATAATCTCCCAGCAGTCTCCTCTCATCACCCAGAATCCTCCAGTGTCCACTGTATAATCTCCCAGCAGTCTCCTCACATCACCCAGAATCCTCCAGTGTCCACTGTATAATCTCCCAGCAGTCTCCTCTCATCTCCCAGAATCCTCCAGTGTATACTGTATAATCTCCCAGCAGTCTCCTCTCATCTCCCAGAATCCTCCAGTGTCCACTGTATAATCTCCCAGCAGTCTCCTCTCATCACCCAGAATCCTCCAGTGTATACTGTATAATCTCCCAGCAGTCTCCTCTCATCACCCAGAATCTTCCATTGTACACTGTATAATCTCCCAGCAGTCTCCTCTCATCACCCAGAATCCTCCAGTGTACACTGTATAATCTCCCAGCAGTCTCCTCTCATCACCCAGAATCCTCCAGTGTATACTGTATAATCTCCCAGCAGTCTCCTCTCATCACCCAGAATCCTCCAGTGTATACTGTATAATCTCCCAGCAATCTCCACTCATCACCCAGAATCCTCCAGTGTATACTGTATAATCTCCCAGCAGTCTCCTCTCATCACCCAGAATCCTCCAGTGTCCACTGTATAATCTCCCAGCAGTCTCCTCTCATCACCCAGAATCCTCCAGTGTATACTGTATAATCTCCCAGCAGTCTCCTCTCATCACCCAGAATCCTCCAGTGTATACTGTATAATCTCCCAGCAGTCTCCTCTCATCACCCAGAATCCTCCAGTGTATACTGTATAATCTCCCAGCAGTCTCCTCTCATCACCCAGAATCCTCCAGTGTATACTGTATAATCTCCCAGCAGTCTCCTCTCATCACCCAGAATCCTCCAGTGTCCACTGTATAATCTCCCAGCAGTCTCCTCTCATCACCCAGAATCCTCCAGTGTATACTGTATAATCTCCCAGCAGTCTCCTCTCATCACCCAGAATCCTCCAGTGTATACTGTATAATCTCCCAGCAATCTCCTCACATCACCCAGAATCCTCCAGCGTATACTGTATAATCTCCCAGCAGTCTCCTCTCATCACCCAGAATCCTCCAGTGTATACTGTATAATCTCCCAGCAATCTTCTCACATCACCCAGAATCCTCCAGTGTATACTGTATAATCTCCCAGCAGTCTCCTCTCCTCACCCAGAATCCTCCAGTGTATACTGTATAATCCCCCAGCAGTCTCCTCTCATCACCCAGAATCGTCCAGTGTATACTGTATAATCTCCCAGCAGTCTCCTCTCATCATCCAGAATCCTCCAGTGTATACTGTATAATCTCCCAGCAATCTCCTCACATCACCCAGAATCCTCCAGTGTATACTTTATAATCTCCCAGCAGTCTCCTCTCATCCCCCAGAATCCTCCAGTGTATACTGTATAATCTCCCAGCAGTCTCCTCTCATCACCCAGAATCCTCCAGTGTATACTGTATAATCTCCCAGCAGTCTCCGCTCATAACCCAGAATCCTCCAGTGTATACTGTATAACCTCCCAGCAATCTCCTCTCCTCACATCACCCAGAATCCTCCAGTGTATACTGTATAATCTCCCAGCAGTCTCCTCTCATCACCCAGAATCCTCCAGTGTATACTGTATAATCTCCCAGCAGTCTCCTCTCATCACCCAGAATCCTCCAGTGTATACTGTAAAATCTACCAGCAGTCTCCTCTCATCACCCAGAATCATCCAGTGTATACTGTATAACCTCCCAGCAGTCTCCTCTCATCACGCAGAATCCTCCAGTGAATACTGTATAATCTCCCAGCAGTCTCCTCTCATCACGCAGAATCCTCCAGTGAATACTGTATAATCTCCCAGCAGTCTCCTCTCATCACCCAGAATCCTCCAGTGTATACTGTATAATCTCCCAGCAGTCTCCTCTCATCACTCAGAATCCTCCAGTGTACACTGTATAATCTCCCAGCAGTCTCCTTTCATCACCCAGAATCCTCCAGTGTATACTGTATAATCTCCCAGCAGTCTCCTCTCATCACTCAGAATCCTCCAGTGTACACTGTATAATCTCCCAGCAGTCTCCTTTCATCACCCAGAATCCTCCAGTGTATACTGTAAAATCTACCAGCAGTCTCCTCTCATCACCCAGAATCCTCCAGTGTACACTGTATAATCTCCCAGCAGTCTCCTCTCATCACGCAGAATCCTCCAATGTATACTGTATAATATCCCAGCAGTCTCCTCTCACCACCCAGAATCCTCCAGTGTATACTGTATAATCTCCCAGCAGTCTCCTCTCATCACTCAGAATCCTCCAGTGTACACTGTATAATCTCCCAGCAGTCTCCTCTCATCACCCAGAATCCTCCAGTGTATACTGTATAATCTCCCAGCAGTCTCCTCTCATCACCCAGAATCCTCCAGTGTATACTGTATAATCTCCCAGCAATCTCCTCTCATCACCCAGAATCCTCCAGTGTATATTGTATAATCTCCCAGCAGTCTCCTCTCATCACCCAGAATCCTCCAGTGTCCACTGTATAATCTCCCAGCAGTCTCCTCACATCACCCAGAATCCTCCAGTGTCCACTGTATAATCTCCCAGCAGTCTCCTCTCATCTCCCAGAATCCTCCAGTGTATACTGTATAATCTCCCAGCAGTCTCCTCTCATCTCCCAGAATCCTCCAGTGTCCACTGTATAATCTCCCAGCAGTCTCCTCTCATCACCCAGAATCCTCCAGTGTATACTGTATAATCTCCCAGCAGTCTCCTCTCATCACCCAGAATCTTCCATTGTACACTGTATAATCTCCCAGCAGTCTCCTCTCATCACCCAGAATCCTCCAGTGTACACTGTATAATCTCCCAGCAGTCTCCTCTCATCACCCAGAATCCTCCAGTGTATACTGTATAATCTCCCAGCAGTCTCCTCTCATCACCCAGAATCCTCCAGTGTATACTGTATAATCTCCCAGCAATCTCCACTCATCACCCAGAATCCTCCAGTGTATACTGTATAATCTCCCAGCAGTCTCCTCTCATCACCCAGAATCCTCCAGTGTCCACTGTATAATCTCCCAGCAGTCTCCTCTCATCACCCAGAATCCTCCAGTGTATACTGTATAATCTCCCAGCAGTCTCCTCTCATCACCCAGAATCCTCCAGTGTATACTGTATAATCTCCCAGCAGTCTCCTCTCATCACCCAGAATCCTCCAGTGTATACTGTATAATCTCCCAGCAGTCTCCTCTCATCACCCAGAATCCTCCAGTGTATACTGTATAATCTCCCAGCAGTCTCCTCTCATCACCCAGAATCCTCCAGTGTCCACTGTATAATCTCCCAGCAGTCTCCTCTCATCACCCAGAATCCTCCAGTGTATACTGTATAATCTCCCAGCAGTCTCCTCTCATCACCCAGAATCCTCCAGTGTATACTGTATAATCTCCCAGCAATCTCCTCACATCACCCAGAATCCTCCAGCGTATACTGTATAATCTTCCAGCAGTCTCCTCTCATCACCCAGAATCCTCCAGTGTATACTGTATAATCTCCCAGCAATCTTCTCACATCACCCAGAATCCTCCAGTGTATACTGTATAATCTCCCAGCAGTCTCCTCTCCTCACCCAGAATCCTCCAGTGTATACTGTATAATCCCCCAGCAGTCTCCTCTCATCACCCAGAATCCTCCAGTGTATACTGTATAATCTCCCAGCAGTCTCCTCTCATCATCCAGAATCCTCCAGTGTATACTGTATAATCTCCCAGCAGTCTCCTCTCATCATCCAGAATCCTCCAGTGTATACTGTATAATCTCCCAGCAATCTCCTCACATCACCCAGAATCCTCCAGTGTATACTTTATAATCTCCCAGCAGTCTCCTCTCATCCCCCAGAATCCTCCAGTGTATACTGTATAATCTCCCAGCAGTCTCCTCTCATCACCCAGAATCCTCCAGTGTATACTGTATAATCTCCCAGCAGTCTCCGCTCATAACCCAGAATCCTCCAGTGTATACTGTATAACCTCCCAGCAATCTCCTCTCCTCACATCACCCAGAATCCTCCAGTGTATACTGTATAATCTCCCAGCAGTCTCCTCTCATCACCCAGAATCCTCCAGTGTATACTGTAAAATCTACCAGCAGTCTCCTCTCATCACCCAGAATCATCCAGTGTATACTGTATAACCTCCCAGCAATCTCCTCTCATCACGCAGAATCCTCCAGTGAATACTGTATAATCTCCCAGCAGTCTCCTCTCATCACCCAGAATCCTCCAGTGTATACTGTATAATCTCCCAGCAGTCTCCTCTCATCACTCAGAATCCTCCAGTGTACACTGTATAATCTCCCAGCAGTCTCCTTTCATCACCCAGAATCCTCCAGTGTATACTGTATAATCTCCCAGCAGTCTCCTCTCATCACTCAGAATCCTCCAGTGTATACTGTATAATCTCCCAGCAGTCTCCTCTCATCACCCAGAATCCTCCAGTGTATACTGTATAATCTCCCAGCAGTCTCCTCTCATCACCCAGAATCATCCAGTGTATACTGTATAACCTCCCAGCAGTCTCCTCTCATCACTCAGAATCCTCCAGTGTATACTGTATAATCTCCCAGCAGTCTCCTCTCATCACCCAGAATCATCCAGTGTATACTGTATAATCTCCCAGCAGTCTCCTTTCATCACCCAGAATCCTCCAGTGTATACTGTATAATCTCCCAGCAGTCTCCTCTCATCACTCAGAATCCTCCAGTGTACACTGTATAATCTCCCAGCAGTCTCCTCTCATCACCCAGAATCATCCAGTGTATAATGTATAACCTCCCAGCAGTCTCCTCTCATCACGCAGAATCCTCCAGTGTATACTGTATAATCTCCCAGCAGTCTCCTCTCATCACTCAGAATCCTCCAGTGTACACTGTATAATCTCCCAGCAGTCTCCTCTCATCACCCAGAATCATCCAGTGTATACTGTATAATCTCCCAGCAGTCTCCTCTCATCACCCAGAATCATCCAGTGTATACTGTATAATCTCCCAGCAGTCTCCTCTCATCACCCAGAATCCTCCAGTGTATACTGTATAATCTCCCAGCAGTCTCCTCTCATCACTCAGAATCCTCCAGTGTATACTGTATAATCTCCCAGCAGTCTCCTCTCATCACCCAGAATCCTCCAGTGTATACTGTATAATCTCCCAGCAGTCTCCTCTCATCACCCAGAATCCTCCAGTGTATACTGTATAATCTCCCAGCAGTCTCCTCTCATCACCCAGAATCCTCCAGTGTATACTGTATAATCTCCCAGCAGTCTCCTCTCATCACCCAGAATCCTCCAGTGTATACTGTATAATCTCCCAGCAGTCTCCTCTCATCACCCAGAATCCTCCAGTGTATACTGTATAATCTCCCAGCAGTCTCCTCTCATCACCCAGAATCCTCCAGTGTATACTGTATAATCTCCCAGCAGTCTCCTCTCATCACCCAGAATCCTCCAGTGTCCACTGTATAATCTCCCAGCAGTCTCCTCTCATCACCCAGAATCCTCCAGTGTATACTGTATAATCTCCCAGCAGTCTCCTCTCATCACCCAGAATCCTCCAGTGTATACTGTATAATCTCCCAGCAATCTCCTCACATCACCCAGAATCCTCCAGCGTATACTGTATAATCTCCCAGCAGTCTCCTCTCATCACCCAGAATCCTCCAGTGTATACTGTATAATCTCCCAGCAATCTTCTCACATCACCCAGAATCCTCCAGTGTATACTGTATAATCTCCCAGCAGTCTCCTCTCCTCACCCAGAATCCTCCAGTGTATACTGTATAATCCCCCAGCAGTCTCCTCTCATCACCCAGAATCCTCCAGTGTATACTGTATAATCTCCCAGCAGTCTCCTCTCATCATCCAGAATCCTCCAGTGTATACTGTATAATCTCCCAGCAATCTCCTCACATCACCCAGAATCCTCCAGTGTATACTTTATAATCTCCCAGCAGTCTCCTCTCATCCCCCAGAATCCTCCAGTGTATACTGTATAATCTCCCAGCAGTCTCCTCTCATCACCCAGAATCCTCCAGTGTATACTGTATAATCTCCCAGCAGTCTCCGCTCATAACCCAGAATCCTCCAGTGTATACTGTATAACCTCCCAGCAATCTCCTCTCCTCACATCACCCAGAATCCTCCAGTGTATACTTTATAATCTCCCAGCAGTCTCCTCTCATCACCCAGAATCCTCCAGTGTACACTGTATAATCTCCCAGCAGTCTCCTTTCATCACCCAGAATCCTCCAGTGTATACTGTATAATCTCCCAGCAGTCTCCTTTCATCACCCAGAATCCTCCAGTGTATACTGTAAAATCTACCAGCAGTCTCCTCTCATCACCCAGAATCCTCCAGTGTATACTGTATAATCTCCCAGCAGTCTCCTCTCATCACTCAGAATCCTCCAGTGTACACTGTATAATCTCCCAGCAGTCTCCTTTCATCACCCAGAATCCTCCAGTGTATACTGTATAATCTCCCAGCAGTCTCCTCTCATCACTCAGAATCCTCCAGTGTATACTGTATAATCTCCCAGCAGTCTCCTTTCATCACCCAGAATCCTCCAGTGTATACTGTATAATCTCCCAGCAGTCTCCTCTCATCACTCAGAATCCTCCAGAGTACACTGTATAATCTCCCAGCAGTCTCCTCTCATCACCCAGAATCCTCCAGTGTATACTGTATAACCTCCCAGCAGTCTCCTCTCATCACGCAGAATCCTCCAGAGTACACTGTATAATCTCCCAGCAGTCTCCTCTCATCACCCAGAATCCTCCAGTGTATACTGTATAATCTCCCAGCAGTCTCCTCTCATCACGCAGAATCCTCCAGTGTATACTGTATAATCTCCCAGCAGTCTCCTCTCATCACCCAGAATCCTCCAGTGTATACTGTATAATCTCCCAGCAGTCTCCTCTCATCACCCAGAATCATCCAGTGTATACTGTATAATCTCCCAGCAGTCTCCTCTCATCACCCAGAATCCTCCAGTGTACACTGTATAATCTCCCAGCAGTCTCCTCTCATCACCCAGAATCCTCCAGTGTATACTGTATAATCTCCCAGCAGTCTCCTCTCATCACCCAGAATCCTCCAGTGTATACTGTATAATCTCCCAGCAGTCTCCTCTCATCGCCCAGAATCCTCCAGTGTATACTGTATAACCTCCCAGCAGTCTCCTCTCATCACGCAGAATCCTCCAGTGAATACTGTATAATCTCCCAGCAGTCTCCTCTCATCGCCCAGAATCCTCCAGTGTATACTGTATAACCTCCCAGCAGTCTCCTCTCATCACCCAGAATCCTCCAGTGTATACTGTATAACCTCCCAGCAGTCTCCTCTCATCACGCAGAATCCTCCAGTGTATACTGTATAATCTCCCAGCAGTCTCCTCTCATCGCCCAGAATCCTCCAGTGTATACTGTATAACCTCCCAGCAGTCTCCTCTCATCACCCAGAATCCTCCAGTGTATACTGTATAACCTCCCAGCAGTCTCCTCTCATCACGCAGAATCCTCCAGTGTATACTGTATAATCTCCCAGCAGTCTCCTCTCATCACCCAGAATCATCCAGTGTATACTGTATAATCTCCCAGCAGTCTCCTCTCATCACCCAGAATCCTCCAGTGTACACTGTATAATCTCCCAGCAGTCTCCTCTCATCACCCAGAATCCTCCAGTGTATACTGTATAATCTCCCAGCAGTCTCCTCTCATCACCCAGAATCCTCCAGTGTATACTGTATAATCTCCCAGCAGTCTCCTCTCATCGCCCAGAATCCTCCAGTGTATACTGTATAACCTCCCAGCAGTCTCCTCTCATCACCCAGAATCCTCCAGTGTATACTGTATAATCTCCCAGCAGTCTCCTCTCATCATCCAGAATCCTCCAGTGTATACTGTATAATCTCCCAGCAGTCTCCTCTCATCACCCAGAATCCTCCAGTGTATACTGTATAATCTCCCAGCAGTCTCCTCTCATCACCCAGAATCCTCCAGTGTATACTGTATAATCTCCCAGCAGTCTCCTCTCATCGCCCAGAATCCTCCAGTGTATACTGTATAACCTCCCAGCAGTCTCCTCTCATCACCCAGAATCCTCCAGTGTATACTGTATAATCTCCCAGCAGTCTCCTCTCATCATCCAGAATCCTCCAGTGTATACTGTATAACCTCCCAGCAGTCTCCTCTCATCACCCAGAATCCTCCAGTGTACACTGTATAATCTCCCAGCAGTCTCCTCTCATCATCCAGAATCCTCCAGTGTATACTGTATAATCTCCCAGCAGTCTCCTCTCATCACCCAGAATCCTCCAGTGTATACTGTATAATCTCCCAGCAGTCTCCTCTCATCACCCAGAATCCTCCAGTGTATACTGTATAATCTCCCAGCAATCTCCTCTCATCACCCAGAATCCTCCAGTGTATACTGTATAATCTCCCAGCAGTCTCCTCTCATCACCCAGAATCCTCCAGTGTCCACTGTATAATCTCCCAGCAGTCTCCTCTCATCTCCCAGAATCCTCCAGTGTATACTGTATAATCTCCCAGCAATCTCCTCTCATCACCCAGAATCCTCCAGTGTATACTGTATAATCTCCCAGCAGTCTCCTCTCATCACCCAGAATCTTCCATTGTACACTGTATAATCTCCCAGCAGTCTCCTCTCATCACCCAGAATCCTCCAGTGTACACTGTATAATCTCCCAGCAGTCTCCTCTCATCACCCAGAATCCTCCAGTGTATACTGTATAATCTCCCAGCAGTCTCCTCTCATCACCCAGAATCCTCCAGTGTATACTGTATAATCTCCCAGCAGTCTCCTCTCATCACCCAGAATCCTCCAGTGTCCACTGTATAATCTCCCAGCAGTCTCCTCTCATCACCCAGAATCCTCCAGTGTATACTGTATAATCTCCCAGCAATCTCCTCACATCACCCAGAATCCTCCAGTGTATACTGTATAATCTCCCAGCAGTCTCCTCTCATCACCCAGAATCCTCCAGTGTATACTTTATAATCTCCCAGCAGTCTCCTCTCATCACCCAGAATCCTCCAGTGTATACTGTATAATCTCCTAGCAGTCTCCTCTCATCACCCAGAATCCTCCAGTGTCCACTGTATAATCTCCCAGCAGTCTCCTCTCATCACCCAGAATCCTCCAGTGTACACTGTATAATCTCCCAGCAATCTCCTCACATCACCCAGAATCCTCCAGCGTATACTGTATAATCTCCCAGCAGTCTCCTCTCATCACCCAGAATCCTCCAGTGTATACTGTATAATCTCCCAGCAATCTTCTCACATCACCCAGAATCCTCCAGTGTATACTGTATAATCTCCCAGCAGTCTCCTCTCATCACCCAGAATCCTCCAGTGTATACTGTATAATCTCCCAGCAATCTCCTCACATCACCCAGAATCCTCCAGTGTATACTGTATAATCTCCCAGCAGTCTCCTCTCATCCCCCAGAATCCTCCAGTGTATACTGTATAATCTCCCAGCAGTCTCCTCTCATCACCCAGAATCCTCCAGTGTATACTGTATAATCTCCCAGCAGTCTCCGCTCATAACCCAGAATCCTCCAGTGTATACTGTATAATCTCCCAGCAGTCTCCTCTCATCACCCAGAATCCTCCAGTGTATACTGTAAAATCTCCCAGCAGTCTCCTCTCATCACCCAGAATCCTCCAGTGTATACTGTATAACCTCCCAGCAATCTCCTCTCCTCACATCACCCAGAATCCTCCAGTGCATACTGTATAATCTCCCAGCAGTCTCTTCTCATCCCCCAGAATCCTCCAGTGTACACTGTATAATCTCCCAGCAGTCTCCTCTCATCACCCAGAATCTTCCAGTGTATACTGTATAATCTCCCAGCAGTCTCCTCTCATCACCCAGAATCCTCCAGTGTATACTGTATAACCTCCCAGCAATCTCCTCTCCTCACATCACCCAGAATCCTCCAGTGCATACTGTATAATCTCCCAGCAGTCTCCTCTCATCACCCAGAATCCTCCAGTGTACACTGTATAATCTCCCAGCAGTCTCCTCTCATCACCCAGAATCCTCCAGTGTACACTGTATAATCTCCCAGCAGTCTCCTCTCATCACCCAGAATCCTCCAGTGTACACTGTATAATCTCCCAGCATTCTCCTCTCATCCCTCAGAATCCTCCAGTGTACACTGTATAATCTCCCAGCAGTCTCCTCTCATCACCCAGAATCCTCCAGTGTATACTGTATAATCTCCCAGCAGTCTCCTCTCATCACCCAGAATCCTCCAGTGTATACTGTATAATCTCCCAGCATTCTCCTCTCATCCCTCAGAATCCTCCAGTGTACACTGTATAATCTCCCAGCAGTCTCCTCTCATCCCTCAGAATCCTCCAGTGTATACTGTATAATCTCCCAGCAGTCTCCTCTCATCACCCAGAATCCTCCAGTGTACACTGTATAATCTCCCAGCAGTCTCCTCTCATCACCCAGAATCCTCCAGTGTATACTGTATAATCTCCCAGCATTCTCCTCTCATCCCTCAGAATCCTCCAGTGTACACTGTATAATCTCCCAGCAGTCTCCTCTCATCCCTCAGAATCCTCCAGTGTATACTGTATAATCTCCCAGCAGTCTCCTCTCATCACCCAGAATCCTCCAGTGTATACTGTATAATCTCCCAGCATTCTCCTCTCATCCCTCAGAATCCTCCAGTGTACACTGTATAATCTCCCAGCAGTCTCCTCTCATCACCCAGAATCCTCCAGTGTATACTGTATAATCTCCCAGCAGTCTCCTCTCATCCCTCAGAATCCTCCAGTGTATACTGTATAATCTCCCAGCAGTCTCCTCTCATCACCCAGAATCCTCCAGTGTACAATGTATAATCTCCCAGCATTCTCCTCTCATCCCTCAGAATCCTCCAGTGTACACTGTATAATCTCCCAGCAGTCTCCTCTCATCACCCAGAATCCTCCAGTGTATACTGTATAATCTCCCAGCAGTCTCCTCTCATCCCTCAGAATCCTCCAGTGTATACTGTATAATCTCCCAGCAGTCTCCTCTCATCACCCAGAATCCTCTAGTGTATACTGTATAATCTCCCAGCAGTCTCCTCTCATCCCTCAGAATCCTCCAGTGTATACTGTATAATCTCCCAGCAGTCTCCTCTCATCACCCAGAATCCTCCAGTGTATACTGTATAATCTCCCAGCAGTCTCCTCTCATCACCCAGAATCCTCCAGTGTACAATGTATAATCTCCCAGCATTCTCCTCTCATCCCTCAGAATCCTCCAGTGTACACTGTATAATCTCCCAGCAGTCTCCTCTCATCACCCAGAATCCTCCAGTGTATACTGTATAATCTCCCAGCAGTCTCCTCTCATCCCTCAGAATCCTCCAGTGTATACTGTATAATCTCCCAGCAGTCTCCTCTCATCACCCAGAATCCTCCAGTGTATACTGTATAATCTTCCAGCAGTCTCCTCTCATCACCCAGAATCCTCCAGTGTATACTGTATAATCTCCCAGCAGTCTCCTCTCATCACCCAGAATCCTCCAGTGTATACTGTATAATCTCCCAGCAATCTCCTCTCATCACCCAGAATCCTCCAGTGTACACTGTATAATCTCCCAGCAGTCTCCTCCCATCACCCAGAATCCTCCAGTGTACACTGTATAATCTCCCAGCAGTCTCCTCTCATCACCCAGAATCCTCCAGTGTATACTGTATAATCTCCCAGCAGTCTTCTCTCATCCCTCAGAATCCTCCAGTGTACACTGTATAATCTCCCAGCAGTCTCCTCTCATCACCCAGAATCCCCCAGTGTATACTGTATAACCTCCCAGCAGTCTCCTCTCAACACCCAGAATACCCCAGTGTATAATCTCCCAGCAGTCTCCTCTCATCACCCAGAATACTCCAGTGTATACTGTATAATCTCCCAGCAGTCTCCTCTCATCACCCAGAATCCTCCAGTGTATACTGTGTAATCTTCCAGGAGTCTCCTCTCCTCACCCAGAATCCTCCAGTGTATACTGTATAATCTCCCAGGAGTCTCCTCTCCTCACCCAGAATCCGCCAGACTATACTGTATAATCTCCCAGCAGTCTCCTCTCATCACCCAGAATCCTCCAGTGTATCGTGTATAATCTCCCAGCAGTCTCCTCTCATCACCCAGAATCCCCCAGTGTATACTGTATAATCTCCCAGCAGTCTCCTCTCCTCACTCAGAATCCGCCAGTGTATACTTTATAATCTCCCAGCAGTCTCCTCTCATCACCCAGAATCCTCCAGTGTATACTGTATAATCTCCCAGCAGTCTCCTATCCTCACCCAGAATCCTCCAGTATATACTGTATAATCTCCCAGCAGCCTCCTCTCCTCACCCAGAATCCTCCAGTGTATACTGTATAATCTCCCAGCAGCCTCCTCTCCTCACCCAGAATCCTCCAGTGTATACTGTATAATCTCCCAGCAGTCTCCTCTCATCACCCAGAATCCTCCAGTGTATACTGTATAATCTCCCAGAAGTCTCCCCTCATCACCCAGAATCCTCCAGTGTATACTGTATAATCTCCCAGCAGTCTCCCCTCATCACCCAGAATCCTCCAGTGTATACTGTATAATCTCCCAGCAGTCTCCTCTCATCACCCAGAATCCTCCAGTGTATACTGTATAATCTCCCAGCAGTCTCCTCGCATCACCCAGAATCCTCCAGTATATACTGTATAATCTCCCAGCAGTCTCCTCTCATCACACAGAATCCTCCAGTGTATACTGTATAATCTCCCAGCAGTCTCCTCTCCTCTCATCACCCGGATTCCTCCAGTGTATACTGTATAATCTCCCAGCAGTCTCCTCTCCTCTCATCACCCAGAATCCTCCAGTGTATACTGTATAATCTCCCAGCAGTCTCCTCTCCTCACCCAGAATAGTCCAGTGCATACTGTATAATCTCCCAGCAGTCTCCGCTCATAACCCATAATCCTCCAGTGTATACTGTATAACCTCCCAGCAATCTCCTCTCATCACCCAGAATCTTCCAGTGTACACTGTATAATCTCCCAGCAGTCTCCTCTCATCACCCAGAATCCTCCAGTGTATACTGTATAATCTCCCAGCAGTCATCTCTCATCACCCAGAATCCTCAGTGTACACTGTATAATCTCCCAGCAATCTCCTCACATCACCCAGAATCCTCCAGTGTATACTGTATAATCTCCCAGCAGTCACCTCTCATCACCCAGAATCCTCAGTGTACACTGTATAATCTCCCAGCAGTCTCCTCTCATCACCCAGAATCCTCCAGTGTATACTGTATAATCTCCCAGCAGTCACCTCTCATCACCCAGAATCCTCAGTGTACACTGTATAATCTCCCAGCAATCTCCTCTCATCACCCAGAATCCTCCAGTGTACACTGTATAATCTCCGAGCAGTCTCCTCTCATCACCCAGAATCCTCCAGTGTACACTGTATAATCTCCCAGCAGTCTCCTCTCATCACCCAGAATCCTCCAGTGTATACTGTATAATCTCCCAGCAGTCTCCGCTCATAACCCAGAATCCTCCAGTGTATACTGTATAATCTCCCAGAATCCTCCAGTGTACACTGTATAATCTCCCAGCAGTCTCCTCTCATCACCCAGAATCCTTCAGTGTATACTGTATAATCTCCCAGCAGTCTCCTCTCATCACCCAGAATCCTCCAGTGTACACTGTATAATCTCCCAGCAGTCTCCTCTCATCACCCAGAATCCTCCAGTGTATACTGTATAATCTCCCAGCAGTCTCCTCTCATCACCCAGAATCCTACAGTGTATACTGTATAACCTCCCAGCAATCTCCTCACATCACCCAGAATCCTCCAGTGTACACTGTATAATCTCCCAGCAGTCTCCTCTCATCACCCAGAATCCTCCAGTGTATACTGTATAATCTCCCAGCAGTCTCCTCTCATCACCCAGAATCCTCCAGTGTATACTGTATAATCTCCCAGCAATCTCCTCACATCACCCAGAATCCTCCAGTGTATACTGTATAATCTCCCAGCAGTCTCCTCTCATCACCCAGAATCCTCCACTGTATACTGTATAATCTCCCAGCAATCTCCTCACATCACCCAGAATCCTCCAGTGTATACTGTATAATCTCCCAGCAGTCTCCTCTCATCCCCCAGAATCCTCCAGTGTACACTGTATAATCTCCCAGCAGTCTCCTCTCATCACCCAGAATCCTCCAGTGTATACTGTATAATCTCCCAGCAGTCTCCTCTCATCACCCAGAATCCTCCAGTGTACACTGTATAATCTCCCAGCAGTCTCCTCTCATCACCCAGAATCCTCCAGTGTATACTGTATAATCTCCCAGCAGTCTCCTCTCATCACCCAGAATCCTCCAGTGTATACTGTATAATCTCCCAGCAGTCTCCTCTCATCACCCAGAATCCTCCAGCGTATACTGTATAATCTCCCAGCAGTCTCCTCTCATCACCCAGAATCCTCCAGTGTATACTGTATAATCTCCCAGCAGTCTCCTCTCATCACCCAGAATCCTCCAGTGTATACTGTATAATCTCCCAGCAATCTCCTCACATCACCCAGAATCCTCCAGTGTATACTGTATAATCTCCCAGCAGTCTCCTCTCATCCCCCAGAATCCTCCAGTGTATACTGTATAATCTCCCAGCAGTCTCCTCTCATCACCCAGAATCCTCCAGTGTATACTGTATAATCTCCCAGCAGTCACCGCTCATAACCCAGAATCCTCCAGTGTATACTGTATAACCTCCTAGCAATCTCCTCTCCTCACATCACCCAGAATCCTCCAGTGTATACTGTATAATCTCCCAGCAGTCTCCTCTCATCCCCCAGAATCCTCCAGTGTATACTGTATAATCTCCCAGCAATCTTCTCACATCACCCAGAATCCTGCAGTGTATACTGTATAATCTCCCAGCAGTCTCCTCTCATCACCCAGAATCCTCCAGTGTATACTGTATAATCTCCCAGCAGTCTCCTCTCATCACCCAGAATCCTCCAGTGTATACTGTAAAATCTCCCAGCAGTCTCCTCTCATCACCCAGAATCCTCCAGTGTATACTATATAACCTCCCAGCAATCTCCTCTCCTCACATCACCCAGAATCCTCCAGTGCATACTGTATAATCTCCCAGCAGTCTCCTCTCATCCCCCAGAATCCTCCAGTGTACACTGTATAATCTCCCAGCAGTCTCCACTCATCACCCAGAATCCTCCAGTGTATACTGTATAATCTCCCAGCAGTCTCCTCTCATCACCCAGAATCCTCCAGTGTACACTGTATAATCTCCCAGCAGTCTCCTCTCATCACCCAGAATCCTCCAGTGTATACTGTATAATCTCCCAGCAGTCTCCTCTCATCCCTCAGAATCCTCCAGTGTATACTGTATAATCTCCCAGCAGTCTCCTCTCATCACCCAGAATCCTCCAGTGTACACTGTATAATCTCCCAGCAGTCTCCTCTCATCACCCAGAATCCTCCAGTGTATACTGTATAATCTCCCAGCAGTCTCCTCTCATCCCTCAGAATCCTCCAGTGTACACTGTATAATCTCCCAGCAGTCTCCTCTCATCACCCAGAATCCTCCAGTGTATACTGTATAATCTCCTAGCAGTCTCCTCTCATCCCTCAGAATCCTCCAGTGTACACTGTATAATCTCCCAGCAGTCTCCTCTCATCACCCAGAATCCTCCAGTATATACTGTATAATCTCCCAGCAGTCTCCCCTCATCATCCAGAATCCTCCAGTGTACACTGTATAATCTCCCAGCAGTCTCCTCTCATCACCCAGAATACTCCAGTGTATACTGTATAATCTCCCAGCAGTCTCCTCTCATCTCCCAGAATCCTCCAGTGTATACTGTATAATCTCCCAGCAATCTCCTCTCATCACCCAGAATCCTCCAGTGTATACTGTATAATCTCCCAGCAGTCTCCTCTCATCACCCAGAATCTTCCATTGTACACTGTATAATCTCCCAGCAGTCTCCTCTCATCACCCAGAATCCTCCAGTGTACACTGTATAATCTCCCAGCAGTCTCCTCTCATCACCCAGAATCCTCCAGTGTATACTGTATAATCTCCCAGCAGTCTCCTCTCATCACCCAGAATCCTCCAGTGTATACTGTATAATCTCCCAGCAATCTCCACTCATCACCCAGAATCCTCCAGTGTATACTGTATAATCTCCCAGCAGTCTCCTCTCATCACCCAGAATCCTCCAGTGTATACTGTATAATCTCCCAGCAATCTCCTCACATCACCCAGAATCCTCCAGTGTCCACTGTATAATCTCCCAGCAGTCTCCTCTCATCACCCAGAATCCTCCAGTGTATACTGTATAATCTCCCAGCAGTCTCCTCTCATCACCCAGAATCCTCCAGTGTCCACTGTATAATCTCCCAGCAGTCTCCTCTCATCACCCAGAATCCTACAGTGTATACTGTATAATCTCCCAGCAATCTCCTCACATCACCCAGAATCCTCCAGTGTATACTGTATAATCTCCCAGCAGTCTCCTCTCATCACCCAGAATCCTCCAGTGTATACTGTATAATCTCCCAGCAGTCTCCTCTCATCACCCAGAATCCTCCAGTGTATACTGTATAATCTCCCAGCAGTCTCCTCTCATCACCCAGAATCCTCCAGTGTCCACTGTATAATCTCCCAGCAGTCTCCTCTCATCACCCAGAATCCTCCAGTGTATCCTCTATAATCTCCCAGCAGTCTCCTCTCATCACACAGAATCCTCCAGTGTATACTGTATAATCTCCCAGCAATCTCCTCACATCACCCAGAATCCTCCAGCGTATACTGTATAATCTCCCAGCAGTCTCCTCTCATCACCCAGAATCCTCCAGTGTATACTGTATAATCTCCCAGCAATCTTCTCACATCACCCAGAATCCTCCAGTGTATACTGTATAATCTCCCAGCAGTCTCCTCTCATCACCCAGAATCCTCTAGTGTATACTGTATAATCTCCCAGCAGTCTCCTCTCATCATCCAGAATCCTCCAGTGTATACTGTATAATCTCCCAGCAATCTCCTCACATCACCCAGAATCCTCCAGTGTATACTGTATAATCTCCCAGCAGTCTCCTCTCATCCCCCAGAATCCTCCAGTGTATACTGTATAATCTCCCAGCAGTCTCCGCTCATAACCCAGAATCCTCCAGTGTATACTGTATAATCTCCCAGCAGTCTCCTCTCATCACCCAGAATCCTCCAGTGTATACTGTATAATCTCCCAGCAGTCTCCGCTCATAACAAAGAATCCTCCAGTGTATACTGTATAATCTCCCAGCAATCTCCTCTCCTCACATCACCCAGAATCCCCCAGTGTATACTGTATAATCTCCCAGCAGTCTCCTATCATCACCCAGAATCCTCCAGTGTATACTGTATAATCTCCCAGCAGTCTCCTCTCATCACCCAGAATCCTCCAGTGTATACTGTATAATCTCCCAGCAGTCTCCTCTCATCACTCAGAATCCTCCAGTGTATACTGCATATTCTCCCAGCAGTCTCCTCTCATCACGCAGAATCCTCCAGTGTATACTGTATAATCTCCCAGCAGTCTCCTCTCATCACCCAGAATCCTCCAGTGTATACTGTATAATCTCCCAGCAGTCTCCTCTCATCATCCAGAATCCTCCAGTGTATACTGTATAATCTCCCAGCAGTCTCCTCTCATCACGCAGAATCCTCCAGTGAATACTGTATAATCTCCCAGCAGTCTCCTCTCATCACCCAGAATCCTCCAGTGTATACTGTATAATCTCCCAGCAGTCTCCTCTCATCACCCAGAATCCTCCAGTGTATACTGTATAATCTCCCAGCAGTCTCCGCTCATAACCCAGAATCCTCCAGTGTATACTGTATAATCTCCCAGCAATCTCCTCTCCTCACATCACCCAGAATCCCCCAGTGTATACTGTATAATCTCCCAGCAGTCTCCTCTCATCACCCAGAATCCTCCAGTGTATACTGTATAATCTCCCAGCAGTCTCCTCTCATCACTCAGAATCCTCCAGTGTATACTGTATAATCTCCCAGCAGTCTCCTCTCATCACCCAGAATCCTCCAGTGTATACTGTATAATCTCCCAGCAGTCTCCTCTCATCACCCAGAATCCTCCAGTGTATACTGTATAATCTCCCAGCAGTCTCCTCTCATCACCCAGAATCCTCCAGTGTATACTGTATAATCTCCCAGCAGTCTCCTCTCATCACGCAGAATCCTCCAGTGAATACTGTATAATCTCCCAGCAGTCTCCTCTCATCACCCAGAATCCTCCAGTGTATACTGTATAATCTCCCAGCAGTCTCCTCTCATCACGCAGAATCCTCCAGTGTATACTGTATAATCTCCCAGCAGTCTCCTCTCATCACCCAGAATCCTCCAGTGTATACTGTATAATCTCCCAGCAGTCTCCTCTCATCACTCAGAATCCTCCAGTGTACACTGTATAATCTCCCAGCAGTCTCCTCTCATCACCCAGAATCCTCCAGTGTATACTGTATAATCTCCCAGCAGTCTCCTCTCATCACCCAGAATCCTCCAGTGTATACTGTATAATCTCCCAGCAATCTCCTCTCATCACCCAGAATCCTCCAGTGTATACTGTATATTCTCCCAGCAGTCTCCTCTCATCACCCAGAATCCTCCAGTGTCCACTGTATAATCTCCCAGCAGTCTCCTCTCATCACCCAGAATCCTCCAGTGTCCACTGTATAATCTCCCAGCAGTCTCCTCTCATCTCCCAGAATCCTCCAGTGTATACTGTATAATCTCCCAGCAATCTCCTCTCATCACCCAGAATCCTCCAGTGTATACTGTATAATCTCCCAGCAGTCTCCTCTCATCACCCAGAATCCTCCAGTGTACACTGTATAATCTCCCAGCAGTCTCCTCTCATCACCCAGAATCCTCCAGTGTATACTGTATAATCTCCCAGCAGTCTCCTCTCATCACCCAGAATCCTCCAGTGTATACTGTATAATCTCCCAGCAATCTCCTCTCATCACCCAGAATCCTCCAGTGTATACTGTATAATCTCCCAGCAGTCTCCTCTCATCACCCAGAATCCTCCAGTGTCCACTGTATAATCTCCCAGCAGTCTCCTCTCATCACCCAGAATCCTCCAGTGTATACTGTATAATCTCCCAGCAATCTCCTCACATCACCCAGAATCCTCCAGTGTATACTGTAAAATCTCCCAGCAGTCTCCTCTCATCACCCAGAATCCTCCAGTGTATACTGTATAATCTCCCAGCAGTCTCCTCTCATCACCCAGAATCCTCCAGTGTATACTGTATAATCTCCCAGCAGTCTCCTCTCATCACCCAGAATCCTCCAGTGTCCACTGTATAATCTCCCAGCAGTCTCCTCTCATCACCCAGAATCCTCCAGTGTATACTGTATAATCTCCCAGCAGTCTCCTCTCATCACCCAGAATCCTCCAGTGTATACTGTATAATCTCCCAGCAATCTTCTCACATCACCCAGAATCCTCCAGTGTATACTGTATAATCTCCCAGCAGTCTCCTCTCATCACCCAGAATCCTCCAGTGTATACTGTATAATCTCCCAGCAGTCTCCTCTCATCATCCAGAATCCTCCAGTGTATACTGTATAATCTCCCAGCAATCTCCTCACATCACCCAGAATCCTCCAGTGTATACTGTATAATCTCCCAGCAGTCTCCTCTCATCCCCCAGAATCCTCCAGTGTATACTGTATAATCTCCCAGCAGTCTCCTCTCATCACCCAGAATCCTCCAGTGTATACTGTATAATCTCCCAGCAGTCTCCGCTCATAACCCAGAATCCTCCAGTGTATACTGTATAACCTCCCAGCAATCTCCTCTCCTCACATCACCCAGAATCCTCCAGTGTATACTGTATAATCTCCCAGCAGTCTCCTCTCATCACCCAGAATCCTCCAGTGTATACTGTAAAATCTCCCAGCAGTCTCCTCTCATCACCCAGAATCCTCCAGTGTATACTGTATAACCTCCCAGCAATCTCCTCTCCTCACATCACCCAGAATCCTCCAGTGCATACTGTATAATCTCCCAGCAGTCTCCTCTCATCCCCCAGAATCCTCCAGTGTACACTGTATAATCTCCCAGCAGTCTCCTCTCATCACCCAGAATCTTCCAGTGTATACTGTATAATCTCCCAGCAGTCTCCTCTCATCACCCAGAATCCTCCAGTGTATACTGTATAACCTCCCAGCAATCTCCTCTCCTCACATCACCCAGAATCCTCCAGTGCATACTGTATAATCTCCCAGCAGTCTCCTCTCATCCCCCAGAATCCTCCAGTGTACACTGTATAATCTCCCAGCAGTCTCCTCTCATCACCCAGAATCTTCCAGTGTATACTGTATAATCTCCCAGCAGTCTCCTCTCATCACCCAGAATCCTCCAGTGTATACTGTATAATCTCCCAGCAGTCTCCTCTCATCACCCAGAATCCTCCAGTGTACACTGTATAATCTCCCAGCAGTCTCCTCTCATCACCCAGAATCCTCCAGTGTACACTGTATAATCTCCCAGCAGTCTCCTCTCATCACCCAGAATCCTCCAGTGTACACTGTATAATCTCCCAGCAGTCTCCTCTCATCACCCAGAATCCTCCAGTGTACACTGTATAATCTCCCAGCAGTCTCCTCTCATCACTCAGAATCCTCCAGTGTACACTGTATAATCTCCCAGCATTCTCCTCTCATCCCTCAGAATCCTCCAGTGTACACTGTATAATCTCCCAGCAGTCTCCTCTCATCACCCAGAATCCTCCAGTGTATACTGTATAATCTCCCAGCAGTCTCCTCTCATCACCCAGAATCCTCCAGTGTATACTGTATAATCTCCCAGCATTCTCCTCTCATCCCTCAGAATCCTCCAGTGTACACTGTATAATCTCCCAGCAGTCTCCTCTCATCCCTCAGAATCCTCCAGTGTATACTGTATAATCTCCCAGCAGTCTCCTCTCATCACCCAGTATCCTCCAGTGTATACTGTATAATCTCCCAGCATTCTCCTCTCATCCCTCAGAATCCTCCAGTGTACACTGTATAATCTCCCAGCAGTCTCCTCTCATCCCTCAGAATCCTCCAGTGTATACTGTATAATCTCCCAGCAGTCTCCTCTCATCACCCAGAATCCTCCAGTGTATACTGTATAATCTCCCAGCATTCTCCTCTCATCCCTCAGAATCCTCCAGTGTATACTGTATAATCTCCCAGCAGTCTCCTCTCATCCCTCAGAATCCTCCAGTGTATACTGTAAAATCTCCCAGCAGTCTCCTCTCATCACCCAGTATCCTCCAGTGTATACTGTATAATCTCCCAGCATTCTCCTCTCATCCCTCAGAATCCTCCAGTGTACACTGTATAATCTCCCAGCAGTCTCCTCTCATCACCCAGAATCCTCCAGTGTATACTGTATAATCTCCCAGCAGTCTCCTCTCATCCCTCAGAATCCTCCAGTGTATACTGTAAAATCTCCCAGCAGTCTCCTCTCATCACCCAGTATCCTCCAGTGTATACTGTATAATCTCCCAGCATTCTCCTCTCATCCCTCAGAATCCTCCAGTGTACACTGTATAATCTCCCAGCAGTCTCCTCTCATCACCCAGAATCCTCCAGTGTATACTGTATAATCTCCCAGCAGTCTCCTCTCATCCCTCAGAATCCTCCAGTGTATACTGTATAATCTCCCAGCAGTCTCCTCTCAGCACCCAGAATCCTCCAGTGTATACTGTATAATCTCCCAGCAGTCTCCTCTCATCACCCAGAATCCTCCAGTGTATACTGTATAATCTTCCAGCAGTCTCCTCTCATCACCCAGAATCCTCCAGTGTATACTGTATAATCTCCCAGCAGTCTCCTCTCATCACCCAGAATCCTCCAGTGTATACTGTATAATCTCCCAGCAGTCTCCTTTCATCACCCAGAATCCTCCAGTGTATAATGTATAATCTCCCAGCAGTCTCCTCTCATCACCCAGAATCCTCCAGTGCACACTGTATAATTTCCCAGCAGTCTCCTCTCATCACCCAGAATCCTCCAGTGTATACTGTAATCTCCCAGCAGTCTCCTCTCATCACCCAGAATCCTCCAGTGTATACTGTATAATCTCCCAGCAGTCTCCTCTCCTCACCCAGAATCTTCCAGTGTATACTGTATAATCTCCCAGCAGTCTCCTCTCATCCCTCAGAATCCTCCAGTGTACACTGTTTAATCTCCCAGCAGTCTCCTCTCATCACCCAGAATCCTCCAGTGTATACTGAATAATCTTCCAGCAGTCTCCTCTCATCACCCAGAATCCTCCAGTGTATACTGTATAATCTCCCAGCAGTCTCCTCTCATCACCCAGAATCCTCCAGTGTCCACTGTATAATCTCCCAGCAGTCTCCTCTCATCACCCAGAATCCTCCAGTGTATACTGTATAATCTCCCAGCAGTCTCCTCTCATCACCCAGAATCCTCCAGTGTACACTGTATAATCTCCCAACAGTCACCTCTCATCACCCAGAATCCTCCAGTGTATACTGTATAATCTCCGAGCAGTCTCCTCTCATCACCCAGAATCCTCCAGTGTATACTGTATAATCTCCCAGCAGTCTCCTCTCATCACCCAGAATCCTCCAGTGTATACTGTATAATCTCCCAGCAATCTCCTCACATCACCCAGAATCCTCCAGTGTATAGTGTATAATCTCCCAGCAGTCTCCTCTCATCACCCAGAATCCTCCAGTGTACATTGTATAATCTTCCAGCAGTCTCCTCTCATCACCCAGAATCCTCCAGTTTACACTGTATAATCTCCCAGCAGTCTCCTCCCATCACCCAGAATCCTCCAGTGTACACTGTATAATCTCCCAGCAGTCTCCTCTCATCACCCAGAATCCTCCAGTGTATACTGTATAATCTCCCAGCAGTCTTCTCTCATCCCTCAGAATCCTCCAGTGTACACTGTATAATCTCCCAGCAGTCTCCTCTCATCACCCAGAATCCCCCAGTGTATAATCTCCCAGCAGTCTCCTCTCATCACCCAGAATCCTCCAGTGTATACTGTATAATCTCCCAGCAGTCTCCTCTCCTCACCCAGAATCCTCCAGTGTATACTGTATAATCTCCCAGCAGTCTCCTCTCATCACCCAGAATCCTCCAGTGTATACTGTATAACCTCCCAGCAGTCTCCTCTCATCACCCAGAATCCCCCAGTGTATAATCTCCCAGCAGTCTCCTCTCATCACCCAGAATCCTCCAGTGTATACTGTATAATCTCCCAGGAGTCTCCTCTCCTCACCCAGAATCAGCCAGTCTATACTGTATAATCTCCCAGCAGTCTCCTCTCATCACCCAGAATCCTCCAGTGTATCGTGTATAATCTCCCAGCAGTCTCCTCTCATCACCCAGAATCCCCCAGTGTATACTGTATAATCTCCCAGCAGTCTCCTCTCCTCACCCAGAATCCGCCAGTGTATACTTTATAATCTCCCAGCAGTCTCCTCTCATCACCCAGAATCCTCCAGTGTATACTGTATAATCTCCCAGCAGTCTCCTATCCTCACCCAGAATCCTCCAGTATATACTGTATAATCTCCCAGCAGCCTCCTCTCCTCACCCAGAATCCTCCAGTGTATACTGTATAATCTCCCAGCAGCCTCCTCTCCTCACCCAGAATCCTCCAGTGTATACTGTATAATCTCCCAGCAGTCTCCTCTCATCACCCAGAATCCTCCAGTGTACACTGTATAATCTCCCAGCAGTCTCCTCTCCTCACCCAGAATCCTCCAGTGTATACTGTATAATCTCCCAGCAGTCTCCTCCCATCACCCAGAATCCTCCAGTGTACACTGTATAATCTCCCAGCAGTCTCCTCTCATCACCCAGAATCCTCCAGTGTATACTGTATAATCTCCCAGCAGTCTTCTCTCATCCCTCAGAATCCTCCAGTGTACACTGTATAATCTCCCAGCAGTCTCCTCTCATCACCCAGAATCCCCCAGTGTATACTTTATAACCTCCCAGCAGTCTCCTCTCAACACCCAGAATCCCCCAGTGTATAATCTCCCAGCAGTCTCCTCTCATCACCCAGAATACTCCAGTGTATACTGTATAATCTCCCAGCAGTCTCCTCTCATCACCCAGAATCCTCCAGTGTATACTGTGTAATCTTCCAGGAGTCTCCTCTCCTCACCCAGAATCCTCCAGTGTACACAGTATAATCTCCCAGCAGTCTCCTCTCATCACCCAGAATCCTCCAGTGTATACTGTGTAATCTTCCAGGAGTCTCCTCTCCTCACCCAGAATCCTCCAGTGTACACAGTATAATCTCCCAGCAGTCTCCTATCCTCACCCAGAATCCCCCAGTGTATACTGTATAACCTCCCAGCAGTCTCCTCTCAACACCCAGAATCCCCCAGTGTATAATCTCCCAGCAGTCTCCTCTCATCACCCAGAATCCCCCAGTGTATACTGTATAATCTCCCAGCAGTCTCCTCTCCTCACTCAGAATCCGCCAGTGTATACTTTATAATCTCCCAGCAGTCTCCTCTCATCACCCAGAATCCTCCAGTGTATACTGTATAATCTCCCAGCAGTCTCCTATCCTCACCCAGAATCCTCCAGTATATACTGTATAATCTCCCAGCAGCATCCTCTCCTCACCCAGAATCCTCCAGTGTATACTGTATAATCTCCCAGCAGCCTCCTCTCCTCACCCAGAATCCTCCAGTGTATACTGTATAATCTCCCAGCAGTCTCCTCTCATCACCCAGAATCCTCCAGTGTATACTGTATAATCTCCCAGAAGTCTCCCCTCATCACCCAGAATCCTCCAGTGTATACTGTATAATCTCCCAGCAGTCTCCCCTCATCACCCAGAATCCTCCAGTGTATACTGTATAATCTCCCAGCAGTCTCCTCTCATCACCCAGAATCCTCCAGTGTATACTGTATAATCTCCCAGCAGTCTCCTCTCATCATCCAGAATCCTCCAGTGTATACTGTATAATCTCCCAGCAGTCTCCTCTCCTCACCCAGAATCCTCCAGTGTATACTGTATAATCTCCCAGCAGTCTCCTCGCATCACCCAGAATCCTCCAGTATATACTGTATAATCTCCCAGCAGTCTCCTCTCATCACACAGAATCCTCCAGTGTATACTGTATAATCTCCCAGCAGTCTCCTCTCCTCTCATCACCCGGATTCCTCCAGTGTATACTGTATAATCTCCCAGCAGTCTCCTCTCCTCACCCAGAATAGTCCAGTGCATACTGTATAATCTCCCAGCAGTCTCCGCTCATAACCCAGAATCCTCCAGTGTATACTGTATAACCTCCCAGCAATCTCCTCTCATCACCCAGAATCTTCCAGTGTACACTGTATAATCTCCCAGCAGTCTCCTCTCATCACCCAGAATCCTCCAGTGTATACTGTATAATCTCCCAGCAGTCATCTCTCATCACCCAGAATCCTCAGTGTACACTGTATAATCTCCCAGCAATCTCCTCACATCACCCAGAATCCTCCAGTGTATACTGTATAATCTCCCAGCAGTCACCTCTCATCACCCAGAATCCTCAGTGTACACTGTATAATCTCCCAGCAGTCTCCTCTCATCACCCAGAATCCTCCAGTGTATACTGTATAATCTCCCAGCAGTCACCTCTCATCACCCAGAATCCTCAGTGTACACTGTATAATCTCCCAGCAATCTCCTCTCATCACCCAGAATCCTCCAGTGTACACTGTATAATCTCCGAGCAGTCTCCTCTCATCACCCAGAATCCTCCAGTGTACACTGTATAATCTCCCAGCAGTCTCCTCTCATCACCCAGAATCCTCCAGTGTATACTGTATAATCTCCCAGCAGTCTCCGCTCATAACCCAGAATCCTCCAGTGTATACTGTATAATCTCCCAGAATCCTCCAGTGTACACTGTATAATCTCCCAGCAGTCTCCTCTCATCACCCAGAATCCTTCAGTGTATACTGTATAATCTCCCAGCAGTCTCCGCTCATAACCCAGAATCCTCCAGTGTATACTGTATAATCTCCCAGCAATCTCCTCACATCACCCAGAATCCTCCAGTGTACACTGTATAATCTCCCAGCAGTCTCCTCTCATCACCCAGAATCCTCCAGTGTATACTGTATAATCTCCCAGCAGTCTCCTCTCATCACCCAGAATCCTACAGTGTATACTGTATAACCTCCCAGCAATCTCCTCACATCACCCAGAATCCTCCAGTGTACACTGTATAATCTCCCAGCAGTCTCCTCTCATCACCCAGAATCCTCCAGTGTATACTGTATAATCTCCCAGCAGTCTCCTCTCATCACCCAGAATCCTCCAGTGTATACTGTATAATCTCCCAGCAATCTCCTCACATCACCCAGAATCCTCCAGTGTATACTGTATAATCTCCCAGCAGTCTCCTCTCATCACCCAGAATCCTCCACTGTATACTGTATAATCTCCCAGCAATCTCCTCACATCACCCAGAATCCTCCAGTGTATACTGTATAATCTCCCAGCAGTCTCCTCTCATCCCCCAGAATCCTCCAGTGTACACTGTATAATCTCCCAGCAGTCTCCTCTCATCACCCAGAATCCTCCAGTGTATACTGTATAATCTCCCAGCAGTCTCCTCTCATCACCCAGAATCCTCCAGTGTACACTGTATAATCTCCCAGCAGTCTCCTCTCATCACCCAGAATCCTCCAGTGTATACTGTATAATCTCCCAGCAGTCTCCTCTCATCACCCAGAATCCTCCAGTGTATACTGTATAATCTCCCAGCAGTCTCCTCTCATCACCCAGAATCCTCCAGCGTATACTGTATAATCTCCCAGCAGTCTCTTCTCATCACCCAGAATCCTCCAGTGTATACTGTATAATCTCCCAGCAGTCTCCTCTCATCACCCAGAATCCTCCAGTGTATACTGTATAATCTCCCAGCAATCTCCTCACATCACCCAGAATCCTCCAGTGTATACTGTATAATCTCCCAGCAGTCTCCTCTCATCCCCCAGAATCCTCCAGTGTATACTGTATAATCTCCCAGCAGTCTCCTCTCATCACCCAGAATCCTCCAGTGTATACTGTATAATCTCCCAGCAGTCTCCGCTCATAACCCAGAATCCTCCAGTGTATACTGTATAACCTCCCAGCAATCTCCTCTCCTCACATCACCCAGAATCCTCCAGTGTACACTGTATAATCTCCCAGCAGTCTCCTCTCATCCCCCAGAATCCTCCAGTGTATACTGTATAATCTCCCAGCAATCTTCTCACATCACCCAGAATCCTGCAGTGTATACTGTATAATCTCCCAGCAGTCTCCTCTCATCACCCAGAATCCTCCAGTGTATACTGTATAATCTCCCAGCAATCTCCTCACATCACCCAGAATCCTCCAGTGTATACTGTATAATCTCCCAGCAGTCTCCTCTCATCCCCCAGAATCCTCCAGTGTATACTGTATAATCTCCCAGCAGTCTCCTCTCATCACCCAGAATCCTCCAGTGTATACTGTAAAATCTCCCAGCAGTCTCCTCTCATCACCCAGAATCCTCCAGTGTATACTATATAACCTCCCAGCAATCTCCTCTCCTCACATCACCCAGAATCCTCCAGTGCATACTGTATAATCTCCCAGCAGTCTCCTCTCATCCCCCAGAATCCTCCAGTGTACACTGTATAATCTCCCAGCAGTCTCCACTCATCACCCAGAATCCTCCAGTGTATACTGTATAATCTCCCAGCAGTCTCCTCTCATCACCCAGAATCCTCCAGTGTACACTGTATAATCTCCCAGCAGTCTCCTCTCATCACCCAGAATCCTCCAGTGTATACTGTATAATCTCCCAGCAGTCTCCTCTCATCCCTCAGAATCCTCCAGTGTATACTGTATAATCTCCCAGCAGTCTCCTCTCATCACCCAGAATCCTCCAGTGTACACTGTATAAACTCCCAGCAGTCTCCTCTCATCACCCAGAATCCTCCAGTGTATACTGTATAATCTCCCAGCAGTCTCCTCTCATCCCTCAGAATCCTCCAGTGTACACTGTATAATCTCCCAGCAGTCTCCTCTCATCACCCAGAATCCTCCAGTGTATACTGTATAATCTCCTAGCAGTCTCCTCTCATCCCTCAGAATCCTCCAGTGTACACTGTATAATCTCCCAGCAGTCTCCTCTCATCACCCAGAATCCTCCAGTGTATACTGTATAATCTCCCAGCAGTCTCCTCTCATCCCTCAGAATCCTCCAGTGTACACTGTATAATCTCCCAGCAGTCTCCTCTCATCACCCAGAATCCCCCAGTGTATACTGTATAACCTCCCAGCAGTCTCCTCTCATCACCCAGAATCCCCCAGTGTATAATCTCCCAGCAGTCTCCTCTCATCACCCAGAATCCTCCAGTGTATACTGTATAATCTCCCAGCAGTCTCCTCTCCTCACCCAGAATCCTCCAGTGTATACTGTATAATCTCCCAGCAGTCTCCTCTCATCACCCAGAATCCTCCAGTGTATACTGTATAACCTCCCAGCAGTCTCCTCTCATCACCCAGAATCCCCCAGTGTATAATCTCCCAGCAGTCTCCTCTCATCACCCAGAATCCTCCAGTGTATACTGTATAATCTCCCAGGAGTCTCCTCTCCTCACCCAGAATCAGCCAGTCTATACTGTATAATCTCCCAGCAGTCTCCTCTCATCACCCAGAATCCTCCAGTGTATCGTGTATAATCTCCCAGCAGTCTCCTCTCATCACCCAGAATCCCCCAGTGTATACTGTATAATCTCCCAGCAGTCTCCTCTCCTCACCCAGAATCCGCCAGTGTATACTTTATAATCTCCCAGCAGTCTCCTCTCATCACCCAGAATCCTCCAGTGTATACTGTATAATCTCCCAGCAGTCTCCTATCCTCACCCAGAATCCTCCAGTATATACTGTATAATCTCCCAGCAGCCTCCTCTCCTCACCCAGAATCCTCCAGTGTATACTGTATAATCTCCCAGCAGCCTCCTCTCCTCACCCAGAATCCTCCAGTGTATACTGTATAATCTCCCAGCAGTCTCCTCTCATCACCCAGAATCCTCCAGTGTACACTGTATAATCTCCCAGCAGTCTACTCTCCTCACCCAGAATCCTCCAGTGTATACTGTATAATCTCCCAGCAGTCTCCTCCCATCACCCAGAATCCTCCAGTGTACACTGTATAATCTCCCAGCAGTCTCCTCTCATCACCCAGAATCCTCCAGTGTATACTGTATAATCTCCCAGCAGTCTTCTCTCATCCCTCAGAATCCTCCAGTGTACACTGTATAATCTCCCAGCAGTCTCCTCTCATCACCCAGAATCCCCCAGTGTATACTTTATAACCTCCCAGCAGTCTCCTCTCAACACCCAGAATCCCCCAGTGTATAATCTCCCAGCAGTCTCCTCTCATCACCCAGAATACTCCAGTGTATACTGTATAATCTCCCAGCAGTCTCCTCTCATCACCCAGAATCCTCCAGTGTATACTGTGTAATCTTCCAGGAGTCTCCTCTCCTCACCCAGAATCCTCCAGTGTACACAGTATAATCTCCCAGCAGTCTCCTCTCATCACCCAGAATCCTCCAGTGTATACTGTGTAATCTTCCAGGAGTCTCCTCTCCTCACCCAGAATCCTCCAGTGTACACAGTATAATCTCCCAGCAGTCTCCTATCCTCACCCAGAATCCCCCAGTGTATACTGTATAACCTCCCAGCAGTCTCCTCTCAACACCCAGAATCCCCCAGTGTATAATCTCCCAGCAGTCTCCTCTCATCACCCAGAATCCCCCAGTGTATACTGTATAATCTCCCAGCAGTCTCCTCTCCTCACTCAGAATCCGCCAGTGTATACTTTATAATCTCCCAGCAGTCTCCTCTCATCACCCAGAATCCTCCAGTGTATACTGTATAATCTCCCAGCAGTCTCCTATCCTCACCCAGAATCCTCCAGTATATACTGTATAATCTCCCAGCAGCATCCTCTCCTCACCCAGAATCCTCCAGTGTATACTGTATAATCTCCCAGCAGCCTCCTCTCCTCACCCAGAATCCTCCAGTGTATACTGTATAATCTCCCAGCAGTCTCCTCTCATCACCCAGAATCCTCCAGTGTATACTGTATAATCTCCCAGAAGTCTCCCCTCATCACCCAGAATCCTCCAGTGTATACTGTATAATCTCCCAGCAGTCTCCCCTCATCACCCAGAATCCTCCAGTGTATACTGTATAATCTCCCAGCAGTCTCCTCTCATCACCCAGAATCCTCCAGTGTATACTGTATAATCTCCCAGCAGTCTCCTCTCATCATCCAGAATCCTCCAGTGTATACTGTATAATCTCCCAGCAGTCTCCTCTCCTCACCCAGAATCCTCCAGTGTATACTGTATAATCTCCCAGCAGTCTCCTCGCATCACCCAGAATCCTCCAGTATATACTGTATAATCTCCCAGCAGTCTCCTCTCATCACACAGAATCCTCCAGTGTATACTGTATAATCTCCCAGCAGTCTCCTCTCCTCTCATCACCCGGATTCCTCCAGTGTATACTGTATAATCTCCCAGCAGTCTCCTCTCCTCTCATCACCCAGAATCCTCCAGTGTATACTGTATAATCTCCCAGCAGTCTCCTCTCCTCACCCAGAATAGTCCAGTGCATACTGTATAATCTCCCAGCAGTCTCCGCTCATAACCCAGAATCCTCCAGTGTATACTGTATAACCTCCCAGCAATCTCCTCTCATCACCCAGAATCTTCCAGTGTACACTGTATAATCTCCCAGCAGTCTCCTCTCATCACCCAGAATCCTCCAGTGTATACTGTATAATCTCCCAGCAGTCATCTCTCATCACCCAGAATCCTCAGTGTACACTGTATAATCTCCCAGCAATCTCCTCACATCACCCAGAATCCTCCAGTGTATACTGTATAATCTCCCAGCAGTCACCTCTCATCACCCAGAATCCTCAGTGTACACTGTATAATCTCCCAGCAGTCTCCTCTCATCACCCAGAATCCTCCAGTGTATACTGTATAATCTCCCAGCAGTCACCTCTCATCACCCAGAATCCTCAGTGTACACTGTATAATCTCCCAGCAATCTCCTCTCATCACCCAGAATCCTCCAGTGTACACTGTATAATCTCCGAGCAGTCTCCTCTCATCACCCAGAATCCTCCAGTGTACACTGTATAATCTCCCAGCAGTCTCCTCTCATCACCCAGAATCCTCCAGTGTATACTGTATAATCTCCCAGCAGTCTCCGCTCATAACCCAGAATCCTCCAGTGTATACTGTATAATCTCCCAGAATCCTCCAGTGTACACTGTATAATCTCCCAGCAGTCTCCTCTCATCACCCAGAATCCTTCAGTGTATACTGTATAATCTCCCAGCAGTCTCCGCTCATAACCCAGAATCCTCCAGTGTATACTGTATAATCTCCCAGCAATCTCCTCACATCACCCAGAATCCTCCAGTGTACACTGTATAATCTCCCAGCAGTCTCCTCTCATCACCCAGAATCCTCCAGTGTATACTGTATAATCTCCCAGCAGTCTCCTCTCATCACCCAGAATCCTACAGTGTATACTGTATAACCTCCCAGCAATCTCCTCACATCACCCAGAATCCTCCAGTGTACACTGTATAATCTCCCAGCAGTCTCCTCTCATCACCCAGAATCCTCCAGTGTATACTGTATAATCTCCCAGCAGTCTCCTCTCATCACCCAGAATCCTCCAGTGTATACTGTATAATCTCCCAGCAATCTCCTCACATCACCCAGAATCCTCCAGTGTATACTGTATAATCTCCCAGCAGTCTCCTCTCATCACCCAGAATCCTCCACTGTATACTGTATAATCTCCCAGCAATCTTCTCACATCACCCAGAATCCTCCAGTGTATACTGTATAATCTCCCAGCAGTCTCCTCTCATCCCCCAGAATCCTCCAGTGTACACTGTATAATCTCCCAGCAGTCTCCTCTCATCACCCAGAATCCTCCAGTGTATACTGTATAATCTCCCAGCAGTCTCCTCTCATCACCCAGAATCCTCCAGTGTACACTGTATAATCTCCCAGCAGTCTCCTCTCATCACCCAGAATCCTCCAGTGTATACTGTATAATCTCCCAGCAGTCTCCTCTCATCACCCAGAATCCTCCAGTGTATACTGTATAATCTCCCAGCAGTCTCCTCTCATCACCCAGAATCCTCCAGCGTATACTGTATAATCTCCCAGCAGTCTCCTCTCATCACCCAGAATCCTCCAGTGTATACTGTATAATCTCCCAGCAGTCTCCTCTCATCACCCAGAATCCTCCAGTGTATACTGTATAATCTCCCAGCAATCTCCTCACATCACCCAGAATCCTCCAGTGTATACTGTATAATCTCCCAGCAGTCTCCTCTCATCCCCCAGAATCCTCCAGTGTATACTGTATAATCTCCCAGCAGTCTCCTCTCATCACCCAGAATCCTCCAGTGTATACTGTATAATCTCCCAGCAGTCTCCGCTCATAACCCAGAATCCTCCAGTGTATACTGTATAACCTCCCAGCAATCTCCTCTCCTCACATCACCCAGAATCCTCCAGTGTATACTGTATAATCTCCCAGCAGTCTCCTCTCATCCCCCAGAATCCTCCAGTGTATACTGTATAATCTCCCAGCAATCTTCTCACATCACCCAGAATCCTGCAGTGTATACTGTATAATCTCCCAGCAGTCTCCTCTCATCACCCAGAATCCTCCAGTGTATACTGTATAATCTCCCAGCAATCTCCTCACATCACCCAGAATCCTCCAGTGTATACTGTATAATCTCCCAGCAGTCTCCTCTCATCCCCCAGAATCCTCCAGTGTATACTGTATAATCTCCCAGCAGTCTCCTCTCATCACCCAGAATCCTCCAGTGTATACTGTAAAATCTCCCAGCAGTCTCCTCTCATCACCCAGAATCCTCCAGTGTATACTATATAACCTCCCAGCAATCTCCTCTCCTCACATCACCCAGAATCCTCCAGTGCATACTGTATAATCTCCCAGCAGTCTCCTCTCATCCCCCAGAATCCTCCAGTGTACACTGTATAATCTCCCAGCAGTCTCCACTCATCACCCAGAATCCTCCAGTGTATACTGTATAATCTCCCAGCAGTCTCCTCTCATCACCCAGAATCCTCCAGTGTACACTGTATAATCTCCCAGCAGTCTCCTCTCATCACCCAGAATCCTCCAGTGTATACTGTATAATCTCCCAGCAGTCTCCTCTCATCCCTCAGAATCCTCCAGTGTATACTGTATAATCTCCCAGCAGTCTCCTCTCATCACCCAGAATCCTCCAGTGTACACTGTATAATCTCCCAGCAGTCTCCTCTCATCACCCAGAATCCTCCAGTGTATACTGTATAATCTCCCAGCAGTCTCCTCTCATCCCTCAGAATCCTCCAGTGTACACTGTATAATCTCCCAGCAGTCTCCTCTCATCACCCAGAATCCTCCAGTGTATACTGTATAATCTCCTAGCAGTCTCCTCTCATCCCTCAGAATCCTCCAGTGTACACTGTATAATCTCCCAGCAGTCTCCTCTCATCACCCAGAATCCTCCAGTGTATACTGTATAATCTCCCAGCAGTCTCCTCTCATCCCTCAGAATCCTCCAGTGTACACTGTATAATCTCCCAGCAGTCTCCTCTCATCACCCAGAATCCTCCAGTGTATACTGTATAATCTCCCAGCAGTCTCCTCTCATCACCCAGAATCCTCCAGTGTACACTGTATAATCTCCCAGCAGTCTCCTCTCATCACCCAGAATCCTCCAGTGTATACTGTATAATCTCCCAGCAGTCTCCTCTCATCACCCAGAATCCTCCAGTGTATAATGTATAATCTCCCAGCAGTCTCCTCTCATCACCCAGAATCCTCCAGTGTACACTGTATAATCTCCCAGCAGTCTCCTCTCATCACCCAGAATCCTCCAGTGTATACTGTATAATCTCCCAGCAGTCTCCTCTCATCACCCAGAATCCTCCAGTGTATAATGTATAATCTCCCAGCAGTCTCCTCTCATCACCCAGAATCCTCCAGTGTCCACTGTATAATCTCCCAGCAGTCTCCTCTCATCACCCAGAATCCTCCAGTGTATATTGTATAACCTCCCAGCAATCTCCTCACATCACCCAGAATCCTACAGTGTATACTGTATAATCTCCCAGCAGTCTCCTCTCATCACCCAGAATCCTCCAGTGTATACTGTATAATCTCCCAGCAGTCTCCTCTCATCACCCAGAATCCTCCAGTGTATACTGAATAATCTCCCAGGAATCTCCTCACATCACCGAGAATCCTCCAGTGTATAGTGTATAATCTCCCAGCAGTCTCCTCTCATCACCCAGAATCCTCCAGTGTATACTGTATAATCTCCCAGCAGTCTCCTCTGATCACCCAGAATCCTCCAGTATATACTGTATAATCTCCCAGCAATCTCCTCACATCACCCAGAATCCTCCAGTGTACACTGTATAATCTCCCAACAGTCACCTCTCATCACCCAGAATCCTCCAGTGTATACTGTATAACCTCCCAGCAATCTCCTCACATCACCCAGAATCCTCCAGTGTCCACTGTATAATCTCCCAGCAGTCTCCTCTCATCTCCCAGAATCCTCCAGTGTATACTGTATAATCTCCCAGCAATCTCCTCTCATCACCCAGAATCCTCCAGTGTATACTGTATAATCTCCCAGCAGTCTCCTCTCATCACCCAGAATCTTCCATTGTACACTGTATAATCTCCCAGCAGTCTCCTCTCATCACCCAGAATCCTCCAGTGTACACTGTATAATCTCCCAGCAGTCTCCTCTCATCACCCAGAATCCTCCAGTGTATACTGTATAATCTCCCAGCAGTCTCCTCTCATCACCCAGAATCCTCCAGTGTATACTGTATAATCTCCCAGCAATCTCCACTCATCACCCAGAATCCTCCAGTGTATACTGTATAATCTCCCAGCAGTCTCCTCTCATCACCCAGAATCCTCCAGTGTATACTGTATAATCTCCCAGCAATCTCCTCACATCACCCAGAATCCTCCAGTGTCCACTGTATAATCTCCCAGCAGTCTCCTCTCATCACCCAGAATCCTCCAGTGTATACTGTATAATCTCCCAGCAGTCTCCTCTCATCACCCAGAATCCTCCAGTGTCCACTGTATAATCTCCCAGCAGTCTCCTCTCATCACCCAGAATCCTCCAGTGTATACTGTATATTCTCCCAGCAGTCTCCTCTCATCACCCAGAATCCTCCAGTGTATGCTGTATAATCTCCCAGCAGTCTCCTCTCATCACCCAGAATCCTCCAGTGTATACTGTATAATCTCCCAGCAGTCTCCTCTCATCACCCAGAATCCTCCAGTGTATACTGTATAATCTCCCAGCAGTCTCCTCTCATCACCCAGAATCCTCCAGTGTCCACTGTATAATCTCCCAGCAGTCTCCTCTCATCACCCAGAATCCTCCAGTGTACACTGTATAATCTCCCAGCAGTCTCCTCTCATCACCCAGAATCCTCCAGTGTATACTGTATAATCTCCCAGCAATCTCCTCACATCACCCAGAATCCTCCAGCGTATACTGTATAATCTCCCAGCAGTCTCCTCTCATCACCCAGAATCCTCCAGTGTCCACTGTATAATCTCCCAGCAGTCTCCTCTCATCACCCAGAATCCTCCAGTGTATACTGTATAATCTCCCAGCAGTCTCCTCTCATCACCCAGAATCCTCCAGTGTATACTGTATAATCTCCCAGCAGTCTCCTCTCATCACCCAGAATCCTCCAGTGTCCACTGTATAATCTCCCAGCAGTCTCCTCTCATCACACAGAATCCTCCAGTGTATACTGTATAATCTCCCAGCAATCTCCTCACATCACCCAGAATCCTCCAGCGTATACTGTATAATCTCCCAGCAGTCTCCTCTCATCACCCAGAATCCTCCAGTGTATACTGTATAATCTCCCAGCAATCTTCTCACATCACCCAGAATCCTCCAGTGTATACTGTATAATCTCCCAGCAGTCTCCTCTCATCACCCAGAATCCTCTAGTGTATACTGTATAATCTCCCAGCAGTCTCCTCTCATCATCCAGAATCCTCCAGTGTATACTGTATAATCTCCCAGCAATCTCCTCACATCACCCAGAATCCTCCAGTGTATACTGTATAATCTCCCAGCAGTCTCCTCTCATCCCCCAGAATCCTCCAGTGTATACTGTATAATCTCCCAGCAGTCTCCGCTCATAACCCAGAATCCTCCAGTGTATACTGTATAATCTCCCAGCAGTCTCCTCTCATCACCCAGAATCCTCCAGTGTATACTGTATAATCTCCCAGCAGTCTCCGCTCATAACCCAGAATCCTCCAGTGTATACTGTATAATCTCCCAGCAATCTCCTCTCCTCACATCACCCAGAATCCCCCAGTGTATACTGTATAATCTCCCAGCAGTCTCCTATCATCACCCAGAATCCTCCAGTGTATACTGTATAATCTCCCAGCAGTCTCCTCTCATCACCCAGAATCCTCCAGTGTATACTGTATAATCTCCCAGCAGTCTCCTCTCATCACTCAGAATCCTCCAGTGTATACTGCATATTCTCCCAGCAGTCTCCTCTCATCACGCAGAATCCTCCAGTGTATACTGTATAATCTCCCAGCAGTCTCCTCTCATCACCCAGAATCCTCCAGTGTATACTGTATAATCTCCCAGCAGTCTCCTCTCATCATCCAGAATCCTCCAGTGTATACTGTATAATCTCCCAGCAGTCTCCTCTCATCACGCAGAATCCTCCAGTGAATACTGTATAATCTCCCAGCAGTCTCCTCTCATCACCCAGAATCCTCCAGTGTATACTGTATAATCTCCCAGCAGTCTCCTCTCATCACCCAGAATCCTCCAGTGTATACTATATAATCTCCCAGCAGTCTCCGCTCATAACCCAGAATCCTCCAGTGTATACTGTATAATCTCCCAGCAATCTCCTCTCCTCACATCACCCAGAATCCCCCAGTGTATACTGTATAATCTCCCAGCAGTCTCCTCTCATCACCCAGAATCCTCCAGTGTATACTGTATAATCTCCCAGCAGTCTCCTCTCATCACCCAGAATCCTCCAGTGTATACTGTATAATCTCCCAGCAGTCTCCTCTCATCACCCAGAATCCTCCAGTGTATACTGTATAATCTCCCAGCAGTCTCCTCTCATCACCCAGAATCCTCCAGTGTATACTGTATAATCTCCCAGCAGTCTCCTCTCATCACCCAGAATCCTCCAGTGTATACTGTATAATCTCCCAGCAGTCTCCTCTCATCACGCAGAATCCTCCAGTGAATACTGTATAATCTCCCAGCAGTCTCCTCTCATCACCCAGAATCCTCCAGTGTATACTGTATAATCTCCCAGCAGTCTCCTCTCATCACACAGAATCCTCCAGTGTATACTGTATAATCTCCCAGCAGTCTCCTCTCATCACCCAGAATCCTCCAGTGTATACTGTATAATCTCCCAGCAGTCTCCTCTCATCACTCAGAATCCTCCAGTGTACACTGTATAATCTCCCAGCAGTCTCCTCTCATCACCCAGAATCCTCCAGTGTATACTGTATAATCTCCCAGCAGTCTCCTCTCATCACCCAGAATCCTCCAGTGTATACTGTATAATCTCCCAGCAATCTCCTCTCATCACCCAGAATCCTCCAGTGTATACTGTATATTCTCCCAGCAGTCTCCTCTCATCACCCAGAATCCTCCAGTGTCCACTGTATAATCTCTCAGCAGTCTCCTCTCATCACCCAGAATCCTCCAGTGTCCACTGTATAATCTCCCAGCAGTCTCCTCTCATCTCCCAGAATCCTCCAGTGTATACTGTATAATCTCCCAGCAATCTCCTCTCATCACCCAGAATCCTCCAGTGTATACTGTATAATCTCCCAGCAGTCTCCTCTCATCACCCAGAATCCTCCAGTGTACACTGTATAATCTCCCAGCAGTCTCCTCTCATCACCCAGAATCCTCCAGTGTATACTGTATAATCTCCCAGCAGTCTCCTCTCATCACCCAGAATCCTCCAGTGTATACTGTATAATCTCCCAGCAATCTCCTCTCATCACCCAGAATCCTCCAGTGTATACTGTATAATCTCCCAGCAGTCTCCTCTCATCACCCAGAATCCTCCAGTGTCCACTGTATAATCTCCCAGCAGTCTCCTCTCATCACCCAGAATCCTCCAGTGTATACTGTATAATCTCCCAGCAATCTCCTCACATCACCCAGAATCCTCCAGTGTATACTGTAAAATCTCCCAGCAGTCTCCTCTCATCACCCAGAATCCTCCAGTGTATACTGTATAATCTCCCAGCAGTCTCCTCTCATCACCCAGAATCCTCCAGTGTATACTGTATAATCTCCCAGCAGTCTCCTCTCATCACCCAGAATCCTCCAGTGTCCACTGTATAATCTCCCAGCAGTCTCCTCTCATCACCCAGAATCCTCCAGTGTATACTGTATAATCTCCCAGCAGTCTCCTCTCATCACCCAGAATCCTCCAGTGTATACTGTATAATCTCCCAGCAACCTTCTCACATCACCCAGAATCCTCCAGTGTATACTGTATAATCTCCCAGCAGTCTCCTCTCATCACCCAGAATCCTCCAGTGTATACTGTATAATCTCCCAGCAGTCTCCTCTCATCATCCAGAATCCTCCAGTGTATACTGTATAATCTCCCAGCAATCTCCTCACATCACCCAGAATCCTCCAGTGTATACTGTATAATCTCCCAGCAGTCTCCTCTCATCCCCCAGAATCCTCCAGTGTATACTGTATAATCTCCCAGCAGTCTCCTCTCATCACCCAGAATCCTCCAGTGTATACTGTATAATCTCCCAGCAGTCTCCGCTCATAACCCAGAATCCTCCAGTGTATACTGTATAACCTCCCAGCAATCTCCTCTCCTCACGTCACCCAGAATCCTCCAGTGTATACTGTATAATCTCCCAGCAGTCTCCTCTCATCACCCAGAATCCTCCAGTGTATACTGTAAAATCTCCCAGCAGTCTCCTCTCATCACCCAGAATCCTCCAGTGTATACTGTATAACCTCCCAGCAATCTCCTCTCCTCACATCACCCAGAATCCTCCAGTGCATACTGTATAATCTCCCAGCAGTCTCCTCTCATCCCCCAGAATCCTCCAGTGTACACTGTATAATCTCCCAGCAGTCTCCTCTCATCACCCAGAATCTTCCAGTGTATACTGTATAATCTCCCAGCAGTCTCCTCTCATCACCCAGAATCCTCCAGTGTATACTGTATAACCTCCCAGCAATCTCCTCTCCTCACATCACCCAGAATCCTCCAGTGCATACTGTATAATCTCCCAGCAGTCTCCTCTCATCACCCAGAATCCTCCAGTGTACACTGTATAATCTCCCAGCAGTCTCCTCTCATCACCCAGAATCCTCCAGTGTACACTGTATAATCTCCCAGCAGTCTCCTCTCATCACCCAGAATCCTCCAGTGTACACTGTATAATCTCCCAGCAGTCTCCTCTCATCACCCAGAATCCTCCAGTGTACACTGTATAATCTCCCAGCAGTCTCCTCTCATCACCCAGAATCCTCCAGTGTACACTGTATAATCTCCCAGCATTCTCCTCTCATCCCTCAGAATCCTCCAGTGTACACTGTATAATCTCCCAGCAGTCTCCTCTCATCACCCAGAATCCTCCAGTGTATACTGTATAATCTCCCAGCAGTCTCCTCTCATCACCCAGAATCCTCCAGTGTATACTGTATAATCTCCCAGCATTCTCCTCTCATCCCTCAGAATCCTCCAGTGTACACTGTATAATCTCCCAGCAGTCTCCTCTCATCCCTCAGAATCCTCCAGTGTATACTGTATAATCTCCCAGCAGTCTCCTCTCATCACCCAGTATCCTCCAGTGTATACTGTATAATCTCCCAGCATTCTCCTCTCATCCCTCAGAATCCTCCAGTGTACACTGTATAATCTCCCAGCAGTCTCCTCTCATCCCTCAGAATCCTCCAGTGTATACTGTATAATCTCCCAGCAGTCTCCTCTCATCACCCAGAATCCTCCAGTGTATACTGTATAATCTCCCAGCAGTCTCCTCTCATCACCCAGAATCCTCCAGTGTATACTGTATAATCTCCCAGCAGTCTCCTCTCATCCCTCAGAATCCTCCAGTGTATACTGTAAAATCTCCCAGCAGTCTCCTCTCATCACCCAGTATCCTCCAGTGTATACTGTATAATCTCCCAGCATTCTCCTCTCATCCCTCAGAATCCTCCAGTGTACACTGTATAATCTCCCAGCAGTCTCCTCTCATCACCCAGAATCCTCCAGTGTATACTGTATAATCTCCCAGCAGTCTCCTCTCATCCCTCAGAATCCTCCAGTGTATACTGTATAATCTCCCAGCAGTCTCCTCTCAGCACCCAGAATCCTCCAGTGTATACTGTATAATCTCCCAGCAGTCTCCTCTCATCACCCAGAATCCTCCAGTGTATACTGTATAATCTTCCAGCAGTCTCCTCTCATCACCCAGAATCCTCCAGTGTATACTGTATAATCTCCCAGCAGTCTCCTCTCATCACCCAGAATCCTCCAGTGTATACTGTATAATCTCCCAGCAGTCTCCTCTCATCACCCAGAATCCTCCAGTGTATAATGTATAATCTCCCAGCAGTCTCCTCTCATCACCCAGAATCCTCCAGTGCACACTGTATAATTTCCCAGCAGTCTCCTCTCATCACCCAGAATCCTCCAGTGTATACTGTAATCTCCCAGCAGTCTCCTCTCATCCCTCAGAATCCTCCAGTGTACACTGTTTAATCTCCCAGCAGTCTCCTCTCATCACCCAGAATCCTCCAGTGTATACTGTATAATCTTCCAGCAGTCTCCTCTCATCACCCAGAATCCTCCAGTGTATACTGTATAATCTCCCAGCAGTCTCCTCTCATCACCCAGAATCCTCCAGTGTCCACTGTATAATCTCCCAGCAGTCTCCTCTCATCACCCAGAATCCTCCAGTGTATACTGTATAATCTCCCAGCAGTCTCCTCTCATCACCCAGAATCCTCCAGTGTACACTGTATAATCTCCCAACAGTCACCTCTCATCACCCAGAATCCTCCAGTGTATACTGTATAATCTCCGAGCAGTCTCCTCTCATCACCCAGAATCCTCCAGTGTATACTGTATAATCTCCCAGCAGTCTCCTCTCATCACCCAGAATCCTCCAGTGTATACTGTATAATCTCCCAGCAATCTCCTCACATCACCCAGAATCCTCCAGTGTATAGTGTATAATCTCCCAGCAGTCTCCTCTCATCACCCAGAATCCTCCAGTGTACATTGTATAATCTTCCAGCAGTCTCCTCTCATCACCCAGAATCCTCCAGTTTACACTGTATAATCTCCCAGCAGTCTCCTCCCATCACCCAGAATCCTCCAGTGTACACTGTATAATCTCCCAGCAGTCTCCTCTCATCACCCAGAATCCTCCAGTGTATACTGTATAATCTCCCAGCAGTCTTCTCTCATCCCTCAGAATCCTCCAGTGTACACTGTATAATCTCCCAGCAGTCTCCTCTCATCACCCAGAATCCCCCAGTGTATACTGTATAACCTCCCAGCAGTCTCCTCTCATCACCCAGAATCCCCCAGTGTATAATCTCCCAGCAGTCTCCTCTCATCACCCAGAATCCTCCAGTGTATACTGTATAATCTCCCAGCAGTCTCCTCTCCTCACCCAGAATCCTCCAGTGTATACTGTATAATCTCCCAGCAGTCTCCTCTCATCACCCAGAATCCTCCATTGTATACTGTATAACCTCCCAGCAGTCTCCTCTCATCACCCAGAATCCCCCAGTGTATAATCTCCCAGCAGTCTCCTCTCATCACCCAGAATCCTCCAGTGTATACTGTATAATCTCCCAGGAGTCTCCTCTCCTCACCCAGAATCAGCCAGTCTATACTGTATAATCTCCCAGCAGTCTCCTCTCATCACCCAGAATCCTCCAGTGTATCGTGTATAATCTCCCAGCAGTCTCCTCTCATCACCCAGAATCCCCCAGTGTATACTGTATAATCTCCCAGCAGTCTCCTCTCCTCACCCAGAATCCGCCAGTGTATACTGTATAATCTCCCAGCAGCCTCCTCTCATCACCCAGAATCCTCCAGTGCATACTGTATAATCTCCCAGCAGTCTCCTATCCTCACCCAGAATCCTCCAGTATATACTGTATAATCTCCCAGCAGCCTCCTCTCCTCACCCAGAATCCTCCAGTGTATACTGTATAATCTCCCAGCAGCCTCCTCTCCTCACCCAGAATCCTCCAGTGTATACTGTATAATCTCCCAGCAGTCTCCTCTCATCACCCAGAATCCTCCAGTGTATACTGTATAATCACCCAGAATCCTCCAGTGTATACTGTATAATCTCCCAGCAGTCTCCCCTCATCACCCAGAATCCTCCAGTGTATACTGTATAATCTCCCAGCAGTCTCCTCTCATCACCCAGAATCCTCCAGTGTATACTGTATAATCTCCCAGCAGTCTCCTCTCATCATCCAGAATCCTCCAGTGTATACTGTATAATCTCCCAGCAGTCTCCTCTCCTCACCCAGAATCCTCCAGTGTATACTGTATAATCTCCCAGCAGTCTCCTCGCATCACCCAGAATACTCCAGTATATACTGTATAATCTCCCAGCAGTCTCCTCTCATCACACAGAATCCTCCAGTGTATACTGTATAATCTCCCAGCAGTCTCTTCTCATCACCCAGAATCCTCCAGTGTATACTGTATAATCTCCCAGCAGTCTCCTCTCATCACCCAGAATCCCTCAGTGTACACTGTATAATCTCCCAGCAGTCTCCTTTCATCACCCAGAATCCCTCAGTGTACACTGTATAATCTCCCAGCAGTCTCCTCTCATCACCCAGAATCCTCCAGTGTACACTGTATAATCTCCCAGCAGTCTCCCCTCATCACCCAGAATCCTCCAGTGTATACTGTATAATCTCCCAGCAGTCTCCTCTCATCACCCAGAATCCTCCAGTGTATACTGTATAATCTCCCAGCAGTCTCCTCTCATCATCCAGAATCCTCCAGTGTATACTGTATAATCTCCCAGCAGTCTCCTCTCCTCACCCAGAATCCTCCAGTGTATACTGTATAATCTCCCAGCAGTCTCCTCGCATCACCCAGAGTCATCCAGTGTATACTGTATAATCTCCCAGCAGTCTCCTCTCATCACACAGAATCCTCCAGTGTATACTGTATAATCTCCCAGCAGTCTCTTCTCATCACCCAGAATCCTCCAGTGTATACTGTATAATCTCCCAGCAGTCTCCTCTCATCACCCAGAATCCCTCAGTGTACACTGTATAATCTCCCAGCAGTCTCCTCTCATCACCCAGAATCCTCCAGTGTATACTGTATAATCTCCCAGCAGTCTCCTCTCATCACCCAGAATCCTCCCGTGTATACTGTATAATCTCCCAGCAGTCTCCTCTCATCACCCAGAATCCTCCAGTGTACACTGTATAATCTCCCAGCAGTCTCCTCTCATCACCCAGAATCCCCCAGTGTATAGTGTATAATCTCCCAGCAGTCTCCTCTCATAACCCAGAATACTCCAGTGTATACTGTATAATCTCCCAGCAGTCACCTCTCATCACCCAGAATCCTCCAGTGTACACTGTATAATCTCCCAGCAGTCTCCTCTCATCACCCAGAATCCTCCAGTGTATACTGTATAATCTCCCAGGAGTCTCCTCTCATCACCCAGAATCCTCCAGTGTATACTGTATAATCTCCAAGCAGTCTCCTCTCCTCACCCAGAATACTCCAGTATATACTATATAATCTCCCAGCAGTCTCCTCTCATCACCCAGAATCCTACAGTGTATACTGTATAACCTCCCAGCAATCTCCTCACATCACCCAGAATACTCCAGTGTACACTGTATAATCTCCCAGCAGTCTCCTCACATCACCCAGAATCCTCCAGTGTATACTGTATAATCTCCCAGCAGTCTCCCCTCATCACCCAGAATCCTCCAGTGTATACTGTATAATCTCCCAGCAGTCTCCTCTCCTCACCCAGAATCCTCCAGTGTATACTGTATAATCTCCCAGCAGTCTCCTCTCATCACACAGAATCCTCCAGTGTATACTGTATAATCTCCCAGCAGTCTCTTCTCATCACCCAGAATCCTCCAGTGTATACTGTATAATCTCCCAGCAGTCTCCTCTCATCACCCAGAATCCCTCAGTGTACACTGTATAATCTCCCAGCAGTCTCCTCTCATCACCCAGAATCCTCCAGTGTATACTGTATAATCTCCCAGCAGTCTCCTCTCATCACCCAGAATCCTCCCGTGTATACTGTATAATCTCCCAGCAGTCTCCTCTCATCACCCAGAATCCTCCAGTGTACACTGTATAATCTCCCAGCAGTCTCCTCTCATCACCCAGAATCCCCCAGTGTATAGTGTATAATCTCCCAGCAGTCTCCTCTCATAACCCAGAATACTCCAGTGTATACTGTATAATCTCCCAGCAGTCACCTCTCATCACCCAGAATCCTCCAGTGTACACTGTATAATCTCCCAGCAGTCTCCTCTCATCACCCAGAATCCTCCAGTGTATACTGTATAATCTCCCAGGAGTCTCCTCTCATCACCCAGAATCCTCCAGTGTATACTGTATAATCTCCAAGCAGTCTCCTCTCCTCACCCAGAATACTCCAGTATATACTATATAATCTCCCAGCAGTCTCCTCTCATCACCCAGAATCCTACAGTGTATACTGTATAACCTCCCAGCAATCTCCTCACATCACCCAGAATACTCCAGTGTACACTGTATAATCTCCCAGCAGTCTCCTCTCATCACCCAGAATCCTCCAGTGTATACTGTATAATCTCCCAGCAGTCTCCTCTCATCACCCAGAATCCTCCAGTGTATACTGTATAATCTCCCAGCAGTCTCCTCTCATCACCCAGAATCCTCCAGTGTATACTGTATAATCTCCCAGCAGTCTACTCTCATAACCCCGAATCCTCCAGTGTATACTGTATAATCTCCCAGCAATCTCCTCTCATCACCCAGAATCCTCCAGTGTATACTGTATAATCTCCCAGAAGTCTCCTCTCTTCACCCAGAATCCTCCAGTGTATACTGTATAATCTCCCAGCAGTCTCCTCTCCGCTCATCCCAGAGAATCCTCCAGTGTACACTGTATAATCTCCCAGCAGTCTCCTCTCATCACCCAGAATCCTCCAGTGTATACTGTATAATCTCCCAGCAGTCTCCTCCCATCACCAAGAATCCTCCAGTGTATACTGTATAATCTCCCAGCAGTCTCCTCTCATCACCCAGAATCCTCCAGTGTATACTGTATAATCTCCCAGCAGTCTCCGCTCATCACCCAGAATCCCCCAGTGTATACTGTATAATCTCCCAGCAGTCTCCTCTCATCACCCAGAATCCTCCAGTGTACACTGTATAATCTCCCAGCAGTCTCCTCTCATCACCCAGAATCCTCCAGTGTATACTGTATAATCTCCCAGCAGTCTCCTCTCATCACCCAGAATCCTCCAATGTATACTGTATAATCTCCCAGCAGTCTCCTCTCATCACCCAGAATCCTCCAGTGTATAATGTATAATCTCCCAGCAGTCTCCTCTTATCACCCAGAATCCTTCAGTGTACACTGTATAATCTCCCAGCAGTCTCCTCTCCTCACCCAGAATCCTCCATTGTATACTGTATAATCTCCCAGCAGTCTCCTCTCCTCTCATCACCCAGAATCCTCCAGTGTATACTGTATAATCTCCCAGCAGTCTCCTCTCCTCTCATCACCCAGAATCCTCCAGTGTATACTGTATAATCTCCCAGCAGCCTCCTCTCCTCTCATCACCCAGAATCCTCCAGTGTATACTGTATAATCTCCCAGCAGTCTCCTCTCCTCTCATCACCCGGATTCCTCCAGTGTATACTGTATAATCTCCCAGCAGTCTCCTCTCCTCTCATCACCCAGAATCCTCCATTGTATACTGTATAATCTCCCAGCAGTCTCCTCTCCTCACCCAGAATAGTCCAGTGCATACTGTATAATCTCCCAGCAGTCTCCGCTCATAACCCAGAATCCTCCAGTGTATACTGTATAACCTCCCAGCAATCTCCTCTCATCACCCAGAATCTTCCAGTGTACACTGTATAATCTCCCAGCAGTCTCCTCTCATCACCCAGAATCCTCCAGTGTATACTGTATAATCTCCCAGCAGTCACCTCTCATCACCCAGAATCCTCAGTGTACACTGTATAATCTCCCAGCAATCTCCTCACATCACCCAGAATCCTCCAGTGTATACTGTATAATCTCCGAGCAGTCTCCTCTCATCACCCAGAATCCTCCAGTGTACACTGTATAATCTCCCAGCAGTCTCCTCTCATCACCCAGAATCCTCCAGTGTATACTGTATAATCTCCCAGCAGTCTCCGCTCATAACCCAGAATCCTCCAGTGTATACTGGATAATCTCCCAGAATCCTCCAGTGTACACTGTATAATCTCCCAGCAGTCTCCTCTCATCACCCAGAATCCTTCAGTGTATACTGTATAATCTCCCAGCAGTCTCCGCTCATCACCCAGAATCCTCCAGTGTATACTGTATAATCTCCTAGCAGTCTCCTCTCATCACCCAGAATCCTACAGTGTATACTGTATAATCTCCCAGCAGTCTCCTCTCATCACCCAGAATCCTCCAGTGTATACTTTATAACCTCCCAGCAATCTCCTCACATCACCCAGAATCCTCCAGTGTACACTGTATAATCTCCCAGCAGTCTCCTCTCATCACCCAGAATCCTCCAGTGTATACTGTATAATCTCCCAGCAGTCTCCTCTCATCACCCAGAATCCTCCAGTGTATACTGTATAATCTCCCAGCAATCTCCTCACATCACCCAGAATCCTCCAGTGTATACTGTATAATCTCCCAGCAGTCTCCTCTCATCACCCAGAATAGTCCAGAGCATACTGTATAATCTCCCAGCAGTCTCCGCTCATAACCCAGAATCCTCCAGTGTATACTGTATAACCTCCCAGCAATCTCCTCTCATCACCCAGAATCTTCCAGTGTACACTGTATAATCTCCCAGCAGTCTCCTCTCATCACCCAGAATCCTCCAGTGTATACTGTATAATCTCCCAGCAGTCACCTCTCATCACCCAGAATCCTCAGTGTACACTGTATAATCTCCCAGCAATCTCCTCACATCACCCAGAATCCTCCAGTGTATACTGTATAATCTCCGAGCAGTCTCCTCTCATCACCCAGAATCCTCCAGTGTACACTGTATAATCTCCCAGCAGTCTCCTCTCATCACCCAGAATCCTCCAGTGTATACTGTATAATCTCCCAGCAGTCTCCGCTCATAACCCAGAATCCTCCAGTGTATACTGTATAATCTCCCAGAATCCTCCAGTGTACACTGTATAATCTCCCAGCAGTCTCCTCTCATCACCCAGAATCCTTCAGTGTATACTGTATAATCTCCCAGCAGTCTCCGCTCATAACCCAGAATCCTCCAGTGTATACTGTATAATCTCCCAGCAATCTCCTCACATCACCCAGAATCCTCCAGTGTACACTGTATAATCTCCCAGCAGTCTCCTCTCATCACCCAGAAACCTCCAGTGTACACTGTATAATCTCCCAGCAGTCTCCTCTCATCACCCAGAATCCTCCAGTGTATACTGTATAATCTCCCAGCAGTCTCCTCTCATCACCCAGAATCCTCCAGTGTATACTGTATAATCTCCCAGCAATCTCCTCACATCACCCAGAATCCTCCAGTGTATACTGTATAATCTCCCAGCAGTCTCCTCTCATCACCCAGAATCCTCCAGTGTATACTGTATAATCTCCCAGCAATCTCCTCACATCACCCAGAATCCTCCAGTGTACACTGTATAATCTCCCAGCAGTCTCCTCTCATCACCCAGAATCCTCCAGTGTATACTGTATAATCTCCCAGCAATCTCCTCACATCACCCAGAATCCTCCAGTGTACACTGTATAATCTCCCAGCAGTCTCCTCTCATCACCCAGAATCCTCCAGTGTATACTGTATAATCTCCCAGCAATCTCCTCACATCACCCAGAATCCTCCAGTGTACACTGTATAATCTCCCAGCAGTCTCCTCTCATCACCCAGAATCCTCCAGTGTATACTGTATAATCTCCCAGCAGTCTCCTCTCATCACCCAGAATCCTCCAGTGTATACTGTATAATCTCCCAGCAATCTCCTCTCATCACCCAGAATCCTCCAGTGTATACTGTATAATCTCCCAGCAGTCTCCTCTCCTCTCATCACCCAGAATCCTCCAGTGTATACTGTATAATCTCCCAGCAGTCTCCTCTCCTCTCATCACCCGGAATCCTCCAGTGTCCACTGTATAATCTCCCAGCAGTCTCCTCTCATCTCCCAGAATCCTACAGTGTATACTGTATAATCTCCCAGCAATCTCCTCTCATCACCCAGAATCCTCCAGTGTATACTGTATAATCTCCCAGCAATCTCCTCTCATCACCCAGAATCCTCCAGTGTCCACTGTATAATCTCCCAGCAGTCTCCTCTCATCACCCAGAATCCTCCAGTGTATACTGTATAATCTCCCAGCAATCTCCTCTCATCCCCCAGAATCCTCCAGTGTACACTGTATAATCTCCCAGCAGTCTCCTCTCATCCCCCAGAATCCTCCAGTGTATACTGTATAATCTCCCAGCAGTCTCCTCTCATCACCCAGAATCCTCCAGTGTATACTGTATAATCTCCCAGCAGTCTCCTCTCATCACCCAGAATCCTCCAGTGTATACTGTATAATCTCCCAGCAGTCTCCTCTCATCACCCAGAATCCTCCAGTGTATACTGTATAATCTCCCAGCAATCTTCTCACATCACCCAGAATCCTCCACTGTATACTGTATAATCTCCCAGCAGTCTCCTCTCATCACCCAGAATCCTCCAGTGTATATTGTATAATCTCCCAGCAGTCTCCTCTCATCACCCAGAATCCTCCAGTGTATACTGTATAATCTCCCAGCAGTCTCCTCTCATCCCCCAGAAACCTCCAGTGTATACTGTATAATCTCCCAGCAGTCTCCTCTCATCACCCAGAATCCTCCAGTGTATACTGTAAAATCTCCCAGCAGTCTCCTCTCATCACCCAGAATCCTCCAGTGTATACTGTATAACCTCCCAGCAATCTCCTCTCCTCACATCACCCAGAATCCTCCAGTGTATACTGTATAACCTCCCAGCAATCTCCTCTCCTCACATCACCCAGAATCCTCCAGTGCATACTGTATAATCTCCCAGCAGTCTCCTCTCATCCCCCAGAATCCTCCAGTGTACACTGTATAATCTCCCAGCAGTCTCCTCTCATCACCCAGAATCCTCCAGTGTATACTGTATAATCTCCCAGCAGTCTCCTCTCATCACCCAGAATCCTCCAGTGTACACTGTATAATCTCCCAGCAGTCTCCTCTCATCACCCAGAATCCTCCAGTGTATACTGTATAATCTCCCAGCAGTCTCCTCTCATCACCCAGAATCCTCCAGTGTATACTGTATAATCTCCCAGCAATCTCCTCACATCACCCAGAATCCTCCAGCGTATACTGTATAATCTCCCAGCAGTCTCCTCTCATCACCCAGAATCCTCCAGTGTATACTGTATAATCTCCCAGCAGTCTCCTCTCATCACCCAGAATCCTCCAGTGTATATTGTATAATCTCCCAGCAATCTCCTCACATCACCCAGAATCCTCCAGTGTACACTGTATAATCTCCCAGCAGTCTCCTCTCATCACCCAGAATCCTCCAGTGTATACTGTATAATCTCCCAGCAGTCTCCTCTCATCACCCAGAATCCTCCAGTGTATACTGTATAATCTCCCAGCAATCTCCTCACATCACCCAGAATCCTCCAGTGTATACTGTATAATCTCCCAGCAGTCTCCTCTCATCCCCCAGAATCCTCCAGTGTATACTGTATAATCTCCCAGCAGTCTCCTCTCATCACCCAGAATCCTCCAGTGTATACTGTATAATCTCCCAGCAGTCTCCGCTCATAACCCAGAATCCTCCAGTGTAAACTGTATAATCTCCCAGCAGTCTCCTCACATCACCCAGAATCCTCCAGTGTATACTGTATAATCTCCCAGCAGTCTCCTCTCATCCCCCAGAATCCTCCAGTGTATACTGTATAATCTCCCAGCAATCTTCTCACATCACCCAGAATCCTGCAGTGTATACTGTATAATCTCCCAGCAGTCTCCTCTCATCACCCAGAATCCTCCAGTGTATACTGTATAATCTCCCAGCAATCTCCTCACATCACCCAGAATCCTCCAGTGTATACTGTATAATCTCCCAGCAGTCTCCTCTCATCCCCCAGAATCCTCCAGTGTATACTGTATAATCTCCCAGCAGTCTCCTCTCATCACCCAGAATCCTCCAGTGTATACTATAAAATCTCCCAGCAGTCTCCTCTCATCACCCAGAATCCTCCAGTGTATACTGTATAACCTCCCAGCAATCTCCTCTCCTCACATCACCCAGAATCCTCCAGTGCATACTGTATAATCTCCCAGCAGTCTCCTCTCATCCCCCAGAATCCTCCAGTGTACACTGTATAATCTCCCAGCAGTCTCCTCTCATCACCCAGAATCCTCCAGTGTATACTGTATAATCTCCCAGCAGTCTCCTCTCATCACCCAGAATCCTCCAGTGTACACTGTATAATCTCCCAGCAGTCTCCTCTCATCACCCAGAATCCTCCAGTGTATACTGTATAATCTCCCAGCAGTCTCCTCTCATCACCCAGAATCCTCCAGTGTATACTGTATAATCTCCCAGCTGTCTCCTCTCATCACCCAGAATCCTCCAGTGTATACTGTATAATCTCCCAGCAGTCTCCTCTCCTCACCCAGAATCCTCCAGTGTACACTGTATAATCTCCCAGCAGTCTCCTCTCATCACCCAGAATCCTCCAGTGTATACTGTATACTCTCCCAGCAGTCTCCTCTCCTCACCCAGAATCCTTCAGTGTATACTGTATAATCTCCCAGCAGTCTCCTCTCATCACCCAGAATCCTCCAGTGTACACTGTATAATCTCCCAGCAGTCTCCTCTCATCACCCAGAATCCTCCAGTGTACACTGTATAATCTCCCAGCAGTCTCCTATCATCAACCAGAATCCTCCAGTGTATACTGTATAATCTCCTAGCAGTCTCCTCTCATCACCCAGAATCCTCCAGTGTATACTGTATAATCTTCCAGCAGTCTCCTCTCATCACACAGAATCCTCCAGTGTGTACTGTATAATCTCCCAGCAGTCTCCTCTCATCCCTCAGAATCCTCCAGTGTACACTGTATAATCTCCCAGCAGTCTCCTCTCATCACCCAGAATCCTCCAGTGTATACTGTATAATCTTCCAGCAGTCTCCTCTCATCACACAGAATCCTCCAGTGTACACTGTATAATCTCCCAGCAGTCTCCTCTCATCCCTCAGAATCCTCCAGTGTACACTGTATAATCTCCCAGCAGTCTCCTCTCATCACCCAGAATCCTCCAGTGTATACTGTATAATCTCCCAGCAGTCTCCTCTCATCCCTCAGAATCCTCCAGTGTACACTGTATAATCTCCCAGCAGTCTCCTCTCATCACCCAGAATCCTCCAGTGTATACTGTATAATCTCCCAGCAGTCTCCTCTCCTCTCATCACCCGGATTCCTCCAGTGTATACTGTATAATCTCCCAGCAGTCTCCTCTCCTCTCATCACCCAGAATCCTCCATTGTATACTGTATAATCTCCCAGCAGTCTCCTCTCCTCACCCAGAATAGTCCAGTGCATACTGTATAATCTCCCAGCAGTCTCCGCTCATAACCCAGAATCCTCCAGTGTATACTGTATAACCTCCCAGCAATCTCCTCTCATCACCCAGAATCTTCCAGTGTACACTGTATAATCTCCCAGCAGTCTCCTCTCATCACCCAGAATCCTCCAGTGTATACTGTATAATCTCCCAGCAGTCACCTCTCATCACCCAGAATCCTCAGTGTACACTGTATAATCTCCCAGCAATCTCCTCACATCACCCAGAATCCTCCAGTGTATACTGTATAATCTCCGAGCAGTCTCCTCTCATCACCCAGAATCCTCCAGTGTACACTGTATAATCTCCCAGCAGTCTCCTCTCATCACCCAGAATCCTCCAGTGTATACTGTATAATCTCCCAGCAGTCTCCGCTCATAACCCAGAATCCTCCAGTGTATACTGGATAATCTCCCAGAATCCTCCAGTGTACACTGTATAATCTCCCAGCAGTCTCCTCTCATCACCCAGAATCCTTCAGTGTATACTGTATAATCTCCCAGCAGTCTCCGCTCATCACCCAGAATCCTCCAGTGTATACTGTATAATCTCCTAGCAGTCTCCTCTCATCACCCAGAATCCTACAGTGTATACTGTATAATCTCCCAGCAGTCTCCTCTCATCACCCAGAATCCTCCAGTGTATACTTTATAACCTCCCAGCAATCTCCTCACATCACCCAGAATCCTCCAGTGTACACTGTATAATCTCCCAGCAGTCTCCTCTCATCACCCAGAATCCTCCAGTGTATACTGTATAATCTCCCAGCAGTCTCCTCTCATCACCCAGAATCCTCCAGTGTATACTGTATAATCTCCCAGCAATCTCCTCACATCACCCAGAATCCTCCAGTGTATACTGTATAATCTCCCAGCAGTCTCCTCTCATCACCCAGAATAGTCCAGAGCATACTGTATAATCTCCCAGCAGTCTCCGCTCATAACCCAGAATCCTCCAGTGTATACTGTATAACCTCCCAGCAATCTCCTCTCATCACCCAGAATCTTCCAGTGTACACTGTATAATCTCCCAGCAGTCTCCTCTCATCACCCAGAATCCTCCAGTGTATACTGTATAATCTCCCAGCAGTCACCTCTCATCACCCAGAATCCTCAGTGTACACTGTATAATCTCCCAGCAATCTCCTCACATCACCCAGAATCCTCCAGTGTATACTGTATAATCTCCGAGCAGTCTCCTCTCATCACCCAGAATCCTCCAGTGTACACTGTATAATCTCCCAGCAGTCTCCTCTCATCACCCAGAATCCTCCAGTGTATACTGTATAATCTCCCAGCAGTCTCCGCTCATAACCCAGAATCCTCCAGTGTATACTGTATAATCTCCCAGAATCCTCCAGTGTACACTGTATAATCTCCCAGCAGTCTCCTCTCATCACCCAGAATCCTTCAGTGTATACTGTATAATCTCCCAGCAGTCTCCGCTCATAACCCAGAATCCTCCAGTGTATACTGTATAATCTCCCAGCAATCTCCTCACATCACCCAGAATCCTCCAGTGTACACTGTATAATCTCCCAGCAGTCTCCTCTCATCACCCAGAAACCTCCAGTGTACACTGTATAATCTCCCAGCAGTCTCCTCTCATCACCCAGAATCCTCCAGTGTATACTGTATAATCTCCCAGCAGTCTCCTCTCATCACCCAGAATCCTCCAGTGTATACTGTATAATCTCCCAGCAATCTCCTCACATCACCCAGAATCCTCCAGTGTATACTGTATAATCTCCCAGCAGTCTCCTCTCATCACCCAGAATCCTCCAGTGTATACTGTATAATCTCCCAGCAATCTCCTCACATCACCCAGAATCCTCCAGTGTACACTGTATAATCTCCCAGCAGTCTCCTCTCATCACCCAGAATCCTCCAGTGTATACTGTATAATCTCCCAGCAATCTCCTCACATCACCCAGAATCCTCCAGTGTACACTGTATAATCTCCCAGCAGTCTCCTCTCATCACCCAGAATCCTCCAGTGTATACTGTATAATCTCCCAGCAATCTCCTCACATCACCCAGAATCCTCCAGTGTACACTGTATAATCTCCCAGCAGTCTCCTCTCATCACCCAGAATCCTCCAGTGTATACTGTATAATCTCCCAGCAGTCTCCTCTCATCACCCAGAATCCTCCAGTGTATACTGTATAATCTCCCAGCAATCTCCTCTCATCACCCAGAATCCTCCAGTGTATACTGTATAATCTCCCAGCAGTCTCCTCTCCTCTCATCACCCAGAATCCTCCAGTGTATACTGTATAATCTCCCAGCAGTCTCCTCTCCTCTCATCACCCGGAATCCTCCAGTGTCCACTGTATAATCTCCCAGCAGTCTCCTCTCATCTCCCAGAATCCTCCAGTGTATACTGTATAATCTCCCAGCAATCTCCTCTCATCACCCAGAATCCTCCAGTGTATACTGTATAATCTCCCAGCAATCTCCTCTCATCACCCAGAATCCTCCAGTGTCCACTGTATAATCTCCCAGCAGTCTCCTCTCATCACCCAGAATCCTCCAGTGTATACTGTATAATCTCCCAGCAATCTCCTCTCATCCCCCAGAATCCTCCAGTGTACACTGTATAATCTCCCAGCAGTCTCCTCTCATCCCCCAGAATCCTCCAGTGTATACTGTATAATCTCCCAGCAGTCTCCTCTCATCACCCAGAATCCTCCAGTGTATACTGTATAATCTCCCAGCAGTCTCCTCTCATCACCCAGAATCCTCCAGTGTATACTGTATAATCTCCCAGCAGTCTCCTCTCATCACCCAGAATCCTCCAGTGTATACTGTATAATCTCCCAGCAATCTTCTCACATCACCCAGAATCCTCCACTGTATACTGTATAATCTCCCAGCAGTCTCCTCTCATCACCCAGAATCCTCCAGTGTATATTGTATAATCTCCCAGCAGTCTCCTCTCATCACCCAGAATCCTCCAGTGTATACTGTATAATCTCCCAGCAGTCTCCTCTCATCCCCCAGAATCCTCCAGTGTATACTGTATAATCTCCCAGCAGTCTCCTCTCATCACCCAGAATCCTCCAGTGTATACTGTAAAATCTCCCAGCAGTCTCCTCTCATCACCCAGAATCCTCCAGTGTATACTGTATAACCTCCCAGCAATCTCCTCTCCTCACATCACCCAGAATCCTCCAGTGTATACTGTATAACCTCCCAGCAATCTCCTCTCCTCACATCACCCAGAATCCTCCAGTGCATACTGTATAATCTCCCAGCAGTCTCCTCTCATCCCCCAGAATCCTCCAGTGTACACTGTATAATCTCCCAGCAGTCTCCTCTCATCACCCAGAATCCTCCAGTGTATACTGTATAATCTCCCAGCAGTCTCCTCTCATCACCCAGAATCCTCCAGTGTACACTGTATAATCTCCCAGCAGTCTCCTCTCATCACCCAGAATCCTCCAGTGTATACTGTATAATCTCCCAGCAGTCTCCTCTCATCACCCAGAATCCTCCAGTGTATACTGTATAATCTCCCAGCAATCTCCTCACATCACCCAGAATCCTCCAGCGTATACTGTATAATCTCCCAGCAGTCTCCTCTCATCACCCAGAATCCTCCAGTGTATACTGTATAATCTCCCAGCAGTCTCCTCTCATCACCCAGAATCCTCCAGTGTATATTGTATAATCTCCCAGCAATCTCCTCACATCACCCAGAATCCTCCAGTGTACACTGTATAATCTCCCAGCAGTCTCCTCTCATCACCCAGAATCCTCCAGTGTATACTGTATAATCTCCCAGCAGTCTCCTCTCATCACCCAGAATCCTCCAGTGTATACTGTATAATCTCCCAGCAATCTCCTCACATCACCCAGAATCCTCCAGTGTATACTGTATAATCTCCCAGCAGTCTCCTCTCATCCCCCAGAATCCTCCAGTGTATACTGTATAATCTCCCAGCAGTCTCCTCTCATCACCCAGAATCCTCCAGTGTATACTGTATAATCTCCCAGCAGTCTCCGCTCATAACCCAGAATCCTCCAGTGTAAACTGTATAATCTCCCAGCAGTCTCCTCACATCACCCAGAATCCTCCAGTGTATACTGTATAATCTCCCAGCAGTCTCCTCTCATCCCCCAGAATCCTCCAGTGTATACTGTATAATCTCCCAGCAATCTTCTCACATCACCCAGAATCCTGCAGTGTATACTGTATAATCTCCCAGCAGTCTCCTCTCATCACCCAGAATCCTCCAGTGTATACTGTATAATCTCCCAGCAATCTCCTCACATCACCCAGAATCCTCCAGTGTATACTGTATAATCTCCCAGCAGTCTCCTCTCATCCCCCAGAATCCTCCAGTGTATACTGTATAATCTCCCAGCAGTCTCCTCTCATCACCCAGAATCCTCCAGTGTATACTATAAAATCTCCCAGCAGTCTCCTCTCATCACCCAGAATCCTCCAGTGTATACTGTATAACCTCCCAGCAATCTCCTCTCCTCACATCACCCAGAATCCTCCAGTGCATACTGTATAATCTCCCAGCAGTCTCCTCTCATCCCCCAGAATCCTCCAGTGTACACTGTATAATCTCCCAGCAGTCTCCTCTCATCACCCAGAATCCTCCAGTGTATACTGTATAATCTCCCAGCAGTCTCCTCTCATCACCCAGAATCCTCCAGTGTACACTGTATAATCTCCCAGCAGTCTCCTCTCATCACCCAGAATCCTCCAGTGTATACTGTATAATCTCCCAGCAGTCTCCTCTCATCACCCAGAATCCTCCAGTGTATACTGTATAATCTCCCAGCTGTCTCCTCTCATCACCCAGAATCCTCCAGTGTATACTGTATAATCTCCCAGCAGTCTCCTCTCCTCACCCAGAATCCTCCAGTGTACACTGTATAATCTCCCAGCAGTCTCCTCTCATCACCCAGAATCCTCCAGTGTATACTGTATAATCTCCCAGCAGTCTCCTCTCCTCACCCAGAATCCTTCAGTGTATACTGTATAATCTCCCAGCAGTCTCCTCTCATCACCCAGAATCCTCCAGTGTACACTGTATAATCTCCCAGCAGTCTCCTCTCATCACCCAGAATCCTCCAGTGTACACTGTATAATCTCCCAGCAGTCTCCTCTCATCAACCAGAATCCTCCAGTGTATACTGTATAATCTCCTAGCAGTCTCCTCTCATCACCCAGAATCCTCCAGTGTATACTGTATAATCTTCCAGCAGTCTCCTCTCATCACACAGAATCCTCCAGTGTGTACTGTATAATCTCCCAGCAGTCTCCTCTCATCCCTCAGAATCCTCCAGTGTACACTGTATAATCTCCCAGCAGTCTCCTCTCATCACCCAGAATCCTCCAGTGTATACTGTATAATCTTCCAGCAGTCTCCTCTCATCACACAGAATCCTCCAGTGTACACTGTATAATCTCCCAGCAGTCTCCTCTCATCCCTCAGAATCCTCCAGTGTACACTGTATAATCTCCCAGCAGTCTCCTCTCATCACCCAGAATCCTCCAGTGTACACTGTATAATCTCCCAGCAGTCTCCTCTCATCACTCAGAATCCTCCAGTGTATACTGTATAATCTTCCAGCAGTCTCCTCTCATCACACAGAATCCTCCAGTGTATACTGTATAATCTCCTAGCAGTCTCCTCTCATCACCCAGAATCCTCCAGTGTATACTGTATAATCTTCCAGCAGTCTCCTCTCATCACACAGAATCCTCCAGTGTATACTGTATAATCTCCTAGCAGTCTCTTCTCATCACCCAGAATCCTCCAGTGTATACTGTATAATCTCCTAGCAGTCTCCTCTCATCACTCAGAATCCTCCAGTGTATACTGTATAATCTTCCAGCAGTCTCCTCTCATCACACAGAATCCTCCAGTGTATACTGTATAATCTCCTAGCAGTCTCCTCTCATCACTCAGAATCCTCCAGTGTATACTGTATAATCTTCCAGCAGTCTCCTCTCATCACACAGAATCCTCCAGTGTATACTGTATAATCTCCTAGCAGTCTCCTCTCATCACCCAGAATCCTCCAGTGTATACTGTATAATCTCCCAGCAGTCTCCTCTCATCCCTCAGAATCCTCCAGTGTACACTGTATAATCTCCTAGCAGTCTCCTCTCATCACCCAGAATCCTCCAGTGTATACTGTATAATCTCCTAGCAGTCTCCTCTCATCACCCAGAATCCTCCAGTGTATACTGTATAATCTCCTAGCAGTCTCCTCTCATCACCCAGAATCCCCCAGTGTATACTGTATAATCTCCTAGCAGTCTCCTCTCATCACCCAGAATCCTCCAGTGTATACTGTATAATCTCCCAGCAGTCTCCTCTCATCACCCAGAATCCTCCAGTTTATACTGTATAATCTCCCAGCAGTCTCCTCTCATCCCCCAGAATCCCCCAGTGTATACTGTATAATCTCCTAGCAGTCTCCTCTCATCACCCAGAATCCTCCAGTGTACACTGTATAATCTCCCAGCAGTCTCCTCTCATCACCCAGAATCCTCCAGTGTATACTGTATAATCTCCCAGCAGTCTCCTCTCATCACCCAGAATCCTCCAGTGTATAATGTATAATCTCCCAGCAGTCTCCTCTCATCACCCAGAATCCACCAGTGTACACTGTATAATTTCCCAGCAGTCTCCTCTCATCACCCAGAATCCACCAGTGTACACTGTATAATTTCCCAGCAGTCTCCTCTCATCACCCAGAATCCTCCAGTGTATACTGTATAATCTCCCAGCAGTCTCCTCTCATCACCCAGAATCCTCCAGTGTCCACTGTATAATCTCCCAGCAGTCTCCTCTCATCACCCAGAATCCTCCAGTGTATATTGTATAACCTCCCAGCAATCTCCTCACATCACCCAGAATCCTCCAGTGTATACTGTATAATCTCCCAACAGTCTCCTCTCATCACCCAGAATCCTCCAGTGTCCACTGTAAAATCTCCCAGCAGTCTCCTCTCATCACCCAGAATCCTCCAGTGTATACTGTATAACCTCCCAGCAATCTCCTCACATCACCCAGAATCCTCCAGTGTACACTGTATAATCTCCCAACAGTCTCCTCTCATCACCCAGAATCCTCCAGTGTATACTGTATAATCTCCCAGCAGTCTCCTCTCATCACCCAGAATCCTCCAGTGTATACTGAATAATCTCCCAGCAATCTCCTCACATCACCCAGAATCCTCCAGTGTATACTGTATAATCTCCCAGCAGTCTCCTCTGATCACCCAGAATCCTCCAGTATATACTGTATAATCTCCCAGCAATCTCCTCACATCACCCAGAATCCTCCAGTGTATACTGTATAATCTCCCAGCAGTCTCCTCTGATCACCCAGAATCCTCCAGTATATACTGTATAATCTCCCAGCAATCTCCTCACATCACCCAGAATCCTCCAGTGTACACTGTATAATCTCCCAGCAGTCTCCTCTCATCACCCAGAATCCTCCAGTGTATACTGTATAATCTCCCAGCAATCTCCTCACATCACCCAGAATCCTCCAGTGTATACTGTATAATCTCCCAGCAGTCTCCTCTCATCACCCAGAATCCTCCAGTGTACACTGTATAATCTCCCAGCAGTCTCCTCTCATCACCCAGAATCCTCCAGTGTATACTGTATAACCTCCCAGCAATCTCCTCACATCACCCAGAATCCTCCAGTGTACACTGTATAACCTCCCAGCAATCTCCTCACATCACCCAGAATCCTCCAGTGTATACTGTATAATCTCCCAACAGTCACCTCTCATCACTCAGAATCCTCCAGTGTATACTGTAAAATCTCCCAGCAGTCTCCTCTCATCACCCAGAATCCTCCAGTGTATACTGTATAACCTCCCAGCAATCTCCTCACATCACCCAGAATCCACCAGTGTACACTGTATAATCTCCCAACAGTCACCTCTCATCACTCAGAATCCTCCAGTGTATACTGTATAATCTCCCAGCAGTCTCCTCTCATCACCCAGAATCCTCCAGTGTATACTGAATAATCTCCCAGCAATCTCCTCACATCACCCAGAATCCTCCAGTGTATACTGTATAATCTCCCAGCAGTCTCCTCTGATCACCCAGAATCCTCCAGTGTATACTGTATAATCTCCCAGCAGTCTCCTCCCATCACCCAGAATCCTCCAGTGTATACTGTATAATCTCCCAGCAGTCTCCTCTGATCACCCAGAATCCTCCAGTATATACTGTATAATCTCCCAGCAGTCTCCTCTCATCACCCAGAATCCTCCAGTGTACACTGTATAATCTCCCAACAGTCACCTCTCATCACCCAGAATTCTCCAGTGTATACTGTATAACCTCCCAGCAGTCTCCTCTCATCACCCAGAATCCTCCAGTATATACTGTATAATCTCCCAGCAATCTCCTCACATCACCCAGAATCCTCCAGTGTACACTGTATAATCTCCCAACAGTCACCTCTCATCACCCAGAATCCTCCAGTGTATACTGTATAATCTCCCAGCAGTCTCCTCTCATCACCCAGAATCCTCCAGTGTATACTGTATAATCTCCCAGCAATCTCCTCACATCACCCAGAATCCTCCAGTATATACTGTATAATCTCCCAGCAATCTCCTCACATCACCCAGAATCCTCCAGTGTACACTGTATAATCTCCCAACAGTCACCTCTCATCACCCAGAATCCTCCAGTGTATACTGTATAATCTCCCAGCAGTCTCCTCTCATCACCCAGAATCCTCCAGTATATACTGTATAATCTCCCAGCAATCTCCTCACATCACCCAGAATCCTCCAGTGTACACTGTATAATCTCCCAACAGTCACCTCTCATCACCCAGAATCCTCCAGTGTATACTGTATAATCTCCCAGCAGTCTCCTCTCATCACCCAGAATCCTCCAGTGTACACTGTATAATCTCCCAGCAGTCTCCTCTCATCACCCAGAATCCTCCAGTGTATACTGTATAATCTCCCAGCAGTCTCCTCACATCACCCAGAATCCTCCAGTGTATAGTGTATAATCTCCAAGCAGTCTCCTCTCATCACCCAGAATCCTCCAGTGTATACTGTATAATCTCCCAGCAGTCTCCTCTCATCACCCAGAATCCTCCAGTGTACACTGTATAATCTCCCAGCAGTCTCCTCTCATCACCCAGAATCCTCCAGTGTATACTGTATAACCTCCCAGCAATCTCCTCACATCACCCAGAATCCTCCAGTGTACACTGTATAACCTCCCAGCAATCTCCTCACATCACCCAGAATCCTCCAGTGTATACTGTATAATCTCCCAACAGTCACCTCTCATCACTCAGAATCCTCCAGTGTATACTGTATAATCTCCCAGCAGTCACCTCTCATCACTCAGAATCCTCCAGTGTATACTGTATAATCTCCCAGCAGTCTCCTCTCATCACCCAGAATCCTCCAGTGTATACTGAATAATCTCCCAGCAATCTTCTCACATCACCCAGAATCCTCCAGTGTATACTGTATAATCTCCCAGCAGTCTCCTCTGATCACCCAGAATCCTCCAGTGTATACTGTATAATCTCCCAGCAGTCTCCTCTGATCACCCAGAATCCTCCAGTGTATACTGTATAATCTCCCAGCAGTCTCCTCTGATCACCCAGAATCCTCCAGTATATACTGTATAATCTCCCAGCAGTCTCCTCCCATCACCCAGAATCCTCCAGTGTATACTGTATAATCTCCCAGCAGTCTCCTCTGATCACCCAGAATCCTCCAGTATATACTGTATAATCTCCCAGCAGTCTCCTCTCATCACCCAGAATCCTCCAGTGTACACTGTATAATCTCCCAACAGTCACCTCTCATCACCCAGAATTCTCCAGTGTATACTGTATAACCTCCCAGCAGTCTCCTCTCATCACCCAGAATCCTCCAGTATATACTGTATAATCTCCCAGCAATCTCCTCACATCACCCAGAATCCTCCAGTGTACACTGTATAATCTCCCAACAGTCACCTCTCATCACCCAGAATCCTCCAGTGTATACTGTATAATCTCCCAGCAGTCTCCTCTCATCACCCAGAATCCTCCAGTGTATACTGTATAATCTCCCAGCAGTCTCCTCTCATCACCCAGAATCCTCCAGTGTATACTGTATAATCTCCCAGCAGTCTCCTCACATCACCCAGAATCCTCCAGTGTATAGTGTATAATCTCCAAGCAGTCTCCTCTCATCACCCAGAATCCTCCAGTGTACACTGTATAATCTCCCAGCAGTCTCCTCTCATCACCCAGAATCCTCCAGTGTATACTGTATAATCTCCCAGCAGTCTCCTCTCATCACCCAGAATCCTCCAGTGTACACTGTATAATCTCCCAGCAGTCTCCTCTCATCACCCAGAATCCTCCAGTGTATACTGTATAATCTCCCAGCAGTCTCCTCTCATCACCCAGAATCCTCCAGTGTATACTGTATAATCTCCCAGCAATCTCCTCACATCACCCAGAATCCTCCAGTGTATAGTGTATAATCTCCAAGCAGTCTCCTCTCATCACCCAGAATCCTCCAGTGTATACTGTATAATCTCCCAGCAGTCTCCTCTCATCCCCCAGAATCCTCCAGTGTACACTGTATAATCTTCCAGCAGTCTCCTCCCATCACCCAGAATCCTCCAGTGTATACTGTATAATCTCCCAGCAGTCTCCTCCCATCACCCAGAATCCTCCAGTGTATACTGTATAATCTCCCAGCAGTCTCCTCTCATCACCCAGAATCCTCCAGTGTATACTGTATAATCTCCCAGCAGTCTCCTCTCATCCCTCAGAATCCTCCAGTGTATACTGTATAATCTCCCAGCAGTCTCCTCTCATCACCCAGAATCCTCCAGTGTACACTGTATAATCTCCCAGCAGTCTCCTCTCATCCCCCAGAATCCTCCAGTGTATACTGTATAATCTCCCAGCAGTCTCCTCTCATCACCCAGAATCCTCCAGTGTACACTGTATAATCTCCCAGCAGTCTCCTCTCATCACCCAGAATCCTCCAGTGTATACTGTATAATCTCCCAGCAGTCTCCTCTCATCCCTCAGAATCCTCCAGTGTATACTGTATAATCTCCCAGCAGTCTCCTCTCATCCCCCAGAATCCTCCAGTGTATACTGTATAATCTCCCAGCAGTCTCCTCTCATCACCCAGAATCCTCCAGTGTACACTGTATAATCTCCCAGCAGTCTCCTCTCATCCCTCAGAATCCTCCAGTGTATACTGTATAATCTCCCAACAGTCTCCTCTCATCACCCAGAATCCTCCAGTGTATCGTGTATAATCTCCCAGCAGTCTCCTCTCATCACCCAGAATCCCCCAGTGTATACTGTATAATCTCCCAGCAGTCTCCTCTCATCACCCAGAATCCTCCAGTGTATACTGTAAAATCTCCCAGCAGTCTCCTCTCATCACCCAGAATCCTCCAGTGTATACTGTATAACCTCCCAGCAATCTCCTCTCCTCACATCACCCAGAATCCTCCAGTGCATACTGTATAATCTCCCAGCAGTCTCCTCTCATCCCCCAGAATCCTCCAGTGTACACTGTATAATCTCCCAGCAGTCTCCTCTCATCACCCAGAATCCTCCAGTGTATACTGTATAATCTCCCAGCAGTCTCCTCTCCTCACATCACCCAGAATCCTCCAGTGTACACTGTAAAATCTCCCAGCAGTCTCCTCTCATCACCCAGAATCCTCCAGTGTATACTGTATAACCTCCCAGCAATCTCCTCTCCTCACAAAACCCAGAATCCTCCAGTGCATACTGTATAATCTCCCAGCAGTCTCCTCTCATCCCCCAGAATCCTCCAGTGTACACTGTATAATCTCCCAGCAGTCTCCTCTCATCACCCAGAATCCTCCAGTGTATACTGTATAATCTCCCAGCAGTCTCCTCTCATCACCCAGAATCCTCCATTGTACACTGTATAATCTCCCAGCAGTCTCCTCTCATCACCCAGAATCCTCCAGTGTATACTGTATAATCTCCCAGCAGTCTCCTCTCATCACCCAGAATACTCCAGTGTATACTGTATAATCTCCCAGCAGTCTCCGCTCATAACCCAGAATCCTCCAGTGTATACTGTATAACCTCCCAGCAATCTCCTCTCCTCACATCACCCAGAATCCTCCAGTGTATACTGTATAATCTCCCAGCAGTCTCCTCTCATCACCCAGAATCCTCCAGTGTATAATGTATAATCTCCCAGCAATCTTCTCACATCACCCAGAATCCTCCAGTGTATACTGTATAATCTCCCAGCAGTCTCCTCTCATCACCCAGAATCCTCCAGTGTATACTGTATAATCTCCCAGCAGTCTCCTCTCATCACCCAGAATCCTCCAGTGTATACTGTATAATCTCCCAGCAATCTCCTCACATCACCCAGAATCCTCCAGTGTATACTGTATAATCTCCCAGCAGTCTCCTCTCATCCCCCAGAATCCTCTAGTGTATACTGTATAATCTCCCAGCAGTCTCCTCTCATCACCCAGAATCCTCCAGTGTATACTGTAAAATCTCCCAGCAGTCTCCTCTCATCACCCAGAATCCTCCAGTGTATACTGTATAACCTCCCAGCAATCTCCTCTCCTCACATCACCCAGAATCCTCCAGTGTATACTGTATAACCTCCCAGCAATCTCCTCTCCTCACATCACCCAGAATCCTCCAGTGCATACTGTATAATCTCCCAGCAGTCTCCTCTCATCCCCCAGAATCCTCCAGTGTACACTGTATAATCTCCCAGCAGTCTCCTCTCATCACCCAGAATCCTCCAGTGTATACTGTATAATCTCCCAGCAGTCTCCTCTCATCACCCAGAATCCTCCAGTGTACACTGTATAATCTCCCAGCAGTCTCCTCTCATCACCCAGAATCCTCCAGTGTATACTGTATAATCTCCCAGCAGTCTCCTCTCATCCCTCAGAATCCTCCAGTGTATACTGTATAATCTCCCAGCAGTCTCCTCTCATCACCCAGAATCCTCCAGTGTATACTGTATAATCTCCCAGCAGTCTCCTCTCATCCCTCAGAATCCTCCAGTGTACACTGTATAATCTCCCAGCAGTCTCCTCTCATCACCCAGAATCCTCCAGTGTATACTGTATAATCTCCTAGCAGTCTCCTCTCATCACCCAGAATCCTCCAGTGTATACTGTATAATCTCCCAGCAGTCTCCTCTCCTCACCCAGAATCCTCCAGTGTATACTATATAATCTCCCAGCAGTCTCCTCTCATCACCCAGAATCCTCCAGTGTATACTGTATAATCTTCCAGCAGTCTCCTCTCCTCACCCAGAATCCTCCAGTGTATACTATATAATCTCCCAGCAGTCTCCTCTCCTCACCCAGAATCCTCCAGTGTACACTGTATAATCTCCCAGCAGTCTCCTCTCATCACACAGAATCCTCCAGTGTATACTGTATAATCTCCCAGCAGTCTCCTCTCCTCACCCAGAATCCTCCAGTGTATACTATATAATCTCCCAGCAGTCTCCTCTCATCACCCAGAATCCTCCAGTGTATACTGTATAATCTTCCAGCAGTCTCCTCTCCTCACCCAGAATCCTCCAGTGTATACTATATAATCTCCCAGCAGTCTCCTCTCATCACCCAGAATCCTCCAGTGTATACTATATAATCTCCCAGCAGTCTCCTCTCATCACACAGAATCCTCCAGTGTATACTGTATAATCTCCCAGCAGTCTCCTCTCATCACCCAGAATCCTCCAGTGTATACTGTATAATCTCCCAGCAGTCTCCTCTCATCACCCAGAATCCCCCAGTGTATACTATATAATCTCCCAGCAGTCTCCTCTCATCACCCATAATCCTCCAGTGTATAATGTATAATCTCCCAGCAGTCTCCTCTCATCACACAGAATCCTCCAGTGTACACTGTATAATCTCCCAGCAGTCTCCTCTCATCACCCAGAATCCTCCAGTGTATACTGTATAATCTCCCAGCAGTCTCCTCTCATCACCCAGAATCCTCCAGTGTATACTGTATAATCTCCCAGCAGTCTCCTCTCATCACCCAGAATCCCCCATTGTATACTATATAATCTCCCAGCAGTCTCCTCTCATCACCCATAATCCTCCAGTGTATAATGTATAATCTCCCAGCAGTCTCCTCTCATCACACAGAATCCTCCAGTGTATACTGTATAATCTCCTAGCAGTCTCCTCTCATCACCCAGAATCCTCCAGTGTATACTGTATAATCTCCCAGCAGTCTCCTCTCATCACCCAGAATCCTCCAGTGTATACTGTATAATCTCCCAGCAGTCTCCTCTCCTCACCCAGAATCCTCCAGTGTATACTATATAATCTCCCAGCAGTCTCCTCTAATCACCCAGAATCCTCCAGTGTATAATGTATAATCTCCCAGAAGTCTCCTCTCATCACCCTGAATCCGCCAGTGTATACTGTATAACCTCCCAGCAGTCTCCTCTCATCACCCAGAATCCCCCAGTGTATAATCTCCCAGCAGTCTCCTCATCACCCAGAATCCTCCAGTGTATACTGTATAATCTCCCAGCAGTCTCCTCTCATCACCCAGAATCCTCCAGTGTATACTGTATAATCTCACAGCAGTCTCCTCTCCTCACCCAGAATCCTCCAGTGTATACTGTATAATCTCCCAGCAGTCTCCTCTCATCATCCAGAATCCTCCAGTGTATACTGTATAATCTCCCAGCAGTCTCCTCTCATCACCCAGAATCCTCCAGTGTATACTGTATAATCTCCCAGCAGTCTCCTCTCCTCACCCAGAATCCTCCAGTGTATACTGTATAATCTCCCAGCAGTCTCCTCTCCTCACCCAGAATCCTCCAGTGTATACTGTATAATCTCCCAGCAGTCTCCTCTCATCACCCTGAATCCGCCAGTGTATACTGTATAACCTCCCAGCAGTCTCCTCTCATCACCCAGATTCCCCCAGTGTATAATCTCCCAGCAGTCTCCTCTCATCACACAGAATCCTCCAGTGTACACTGTATAATCTCCCAGCAGTCTCCTCTCCTCACCCAGAATCCTCCAGAGTATACTGTATAATCTCCCAGCAGTCTCCTCTCATCACCCAGAATCCTCCAGTGTACACTGTATAATCTCCCAGCAGTCTCCTCTCATTACCCAGAATCCTCCAGTGTATACTGTATAATCTCACAGCAGTCTCCTCTCCTCACCCAGAATCCTCCAGTGTATACTGTATAATCTCCCAGCAGTCTCCTCTCATCACCCAGAATCCTCCAGTGTACACTGTATAATCTCGCAGCAGTCTCCTCTCCTCACCCAGAATCCTCCAGTGTATACTGTATAATCTCCCAGCAGTCTCCTCTCATCATCCAGAATCCTCCAGTGTATACTGTATAATCTCCCAGCAGTCTCCTCTCATCACCCAGAATCCTCCAGTGTATACTGTATAATCTCCCAGCAGTCTCCTCTCCTCACCCAGAATGCTCCAGTGTATACTGTATAATCTCCCAGCAGTCTCCTCTCATCACCCATAATCCTCCAGTGTATACTGTATAATCTCCCAGCAGTCTCCTCTCCTCACCCAGAATCCTCCAGTGTATACTGTAAAATCTCCCAGCAGTCTCCTCTCATCACCCAGAATCCGCCAGTGTATACTGTATAATCTCCCAGCAGTCTCCTCTCATCACCCAGAATCCCCCAGTGTATACTGTATAATCTCCCAGCAGTCTCCTCTCATCACCCAGAATCCTCCAGTGTATACTGTATAATCTCCCAGCAGTCTCCTCTCATCACACAGAATCCTCCAGTGTACACTGTATAATCTCCCAGCAGTCTCCTCTCCTCACCCAGAATCCTCCAGAGTATACTGTATAATCTCCCAGCAGTCTCCTCTCATCACCCAGAATCCTCCAGTGCACACTGTATAATCTCCCAGCAGTCTCCTCTCATTACCCAGAATCCTCCAGTGTATACTGTATAATCTCACAGCAGTCTCCTCTCCTCACCCAGAATCCTCCAGTGTATACTGTATAATCTCCCAGCAGTCTCCTCTCATCACCCAGAATCCTCCAGTGTACACTGTATAATCTCCCAGCAGTCTCCTCTCCTCACCCAGAATCCTCCAGTGTATACTGTATAATCTCCCAGCAGTCTCCTCTCATCATCCAGAATCCTCTAGTGTATACTGTATAATCTCCCAGCAGTCTCCTCTCATCACCCAGAATCCTCCAGTGTATACTGTATAATCTCCCAGCAGTCTCCTCTCCTCACCCAGAATCCTCCAGTGTATACTGTATAATCTCCCAGCAGTCTCCTCTCATCACCCATAATCCTCCAGTGTATACTGTATAATCTCCCAGCAGTCTCCTCTCCTCACCCAGAATCCTCCAGTGTATACTGTATAATCTCCCAGCAGTCTCCTCTCATCACCCAGAATCCTCCAGTGTATACTGTAAAATCTCCCAGCAGTCTCCTCTCATCACCCAGAATCCGCCAGTGTATACTGTATAATCTCCCAGCAGTCTCCTCTCATCACCCAGAATCCCCCAGTGTATACTGTATAATCTCCCAGCAGTCTCCTCTCATCACCCAGAATCCTCCAGTGTATACTGTATAATCTCCCAGCAGTCTCCACTCATCACCCAGAATCCTCCAGTGTATACTGTATAATCTCCCAGCAGTCTCCTCTCATCCCCCAGAATCCTCCAGTGTATACTGTATAATCTCCCAGCAGTCTCCTCTCCTCACCCAGAATCCTCCAGTGTATACTGTATAATCTCCCAGCAGTCTCCTCTCCTCACCCAGAATCCTCCAGTGTATACTGTATAATCTCCCAGCAGTCTCCTCTCATCACCCAGAATCCTCCAGTGTATACTGTATAATCTCCCAGCAGTCTCCTCTCATCACCCAGAATCCTCCAGTGTATACTGTATAATCTCCCAGCAGTCTCCTCTCATCACCCAGAATCCTCCAGTGTATACTGTATAATCTCCCAGCAGTCTCCACTCATCACCCAGAATCCTCCAGTGTATACTGTATAATCTCCCAGCAGTCTCGTCTCCTCACCCAGAATCCTCCAGTGTATACTGTATAATCTCCCAGCAGTCTCGTCTCCTCACCCAGAATCCTCCAGTGTATACTGTATAATCTCCCAGCAGTCTCCTCTCATCACTCAGAATCCTCCAGTGTATACTGTATAATCTCCCAGCAGTCTCCTCTCATCACCCAGAATCCTCCAGTGTACACTGTATAATCTCCCAGCAGTCTCCTCTCATCACCCAGAATCCTCCAGTGTATACTGTATAATCTCCCAGCAGTCTCCTCTCATCATCCAGAATCCTCCAGTGTACACTGTATAATCTCCCAGCAGTCTCCTCTCATCACCAAGAATCCTCCAGTGTACACTGTATAATCTCCCAGCAGTCTCCTCTCATCATCCAGAATCCTCCAGTGTACACTGTATAATCTCCCAGCAGTCTCCTCTCATCACCCAAAATCCTCCAGTGTATACTGTATAATCTCCCAGAAGTCTCCCCTCATCACCCAGAATCCTCCAGTGTATACTGTATAATCTCCCAGCAGTCTCCTCTCATCATCCAGAATCCTCCAGTGTATTCTGTATAATCTCCCAGCAGTCTCCTCTCATCATCCAGAATCCTCCAGTGTATTCTGTATAATCTCCCAGCAGTCTCCTCTCATCACCCAGAATCCTCCAGTGTATACTGTATAATCTCCCAGCAGTCTCCTCTCATCATCCAGAATCCTCCAGTGTATTCTGTATAATCTCCCAGCAGTCTCCTCTCATCATCCAGAATCCTCCAGTGTATTCTGTATAATCTCCCAGCAGTCTCCTCTCATCACCCAGAATCCTCCAGTGTATACTGTATAATCTCCCAACAGTCTCCTCTCATCATCCAGAATCCTCCAGTGTACACTGTATAATCTCCCAGCAGTCTCCTCTCATCACCCAGAATCCTCCAGTGTATTCTGTATAATCTCCCAGCAGTCTCCTCTCATCACCCAGAATCCTCCAGTGTATACTGTATAATCTCCCAGCAGTCTCCTCTCATCATTCAGAATCCTCCAGTGTATACTGTATAATCTCCCAGCAGTCTCCTCTCATCACCCAGAATCCTCCAGTGTATACTGTATAATCTCCCAGCAGTCTCCTCTCATCATCCAGAATCCTCCAGTGTATACTGTATAATCTCCCAACAGTCTCCTCTCATCATTCAGAATCCTCCAGTGTATTCTGTATAATCTCCCAGCAGTCTCCTCTCATCACCCAGAATCCTCCAGTGTATACTGTATAATCTCCCAGCAGTCTCCTCTCATCACCCAGAATCCTCCAGTGTATACTGTATAATCTCCCAGCAGTCTCCTCTCATCATCCAGAATCCTCCAGTGTATACTGTATAATCTCCCAGCAGTCTCCTCTCCTCACCCAGAATCCTCCAGTGTATACTGTATAATCTCCCAGCAGTCTCCTCGCATCACCCAGAATCCTCCAGTGTACACTGTATAATCTCCCAGCAGTCTCCTCTCATCACCCAGAATCCTCCAGTGTATACTTTATAATCTCCCAGCAGTCTCTTCTCATCACCCAGAATCCTCCAGTGTATACTGTATAATCTCCCAGCCCTCTCCTCTCATCACCCAGAATCCCTCAGTGTATACTGTATAATCTCCCAGCAGTCTCCTCTCATAACCCAGAATCCTCCAGTGTACACTGTATAATCTCCCAGCAGTCTCCTCTCATCACCCAGAATCCTCCAGTGTACACTGTATAATCTCCCAGCAGTCTCCTCTCATCACCCAGAATCCTCCAGTGTACACTGTATAATCTCCCAGCAGTCTCCTCTCATCACCCAGAATCCTCCAGTGTATACTGTATAATCTCCCAGCAGTCTCCTCTCATCACCCAGAATCCTCCAGTGTACACTGTATAATCTCCCAGCAGTCTCCTCTCATCACCCAGAATCCTCCAGTGTACACTGTATAATCTCCCAGCAGTCTCCTCTCATCACCCAGAATCCTCCAGTGTACACTGTATAATCTCCCAGCAGTCTCCTCTCATCACACAGAATCCCCCAGTGTATACTGTATAATCTCCCAGCAGTCTCCTCTCATCACCCAGAATCCTCCAGTGTATAATCTCCCAGCAGTCTCCTCTTATCACCCAGAATCCTCCAGTGTATACTGTATAATCTCCCAGCAGTCTCCTCTCAGCACCCAGAATCCTCCAGTGTACACTGTATAATCTCCCAGCAGTCTCCTCTCATCACCCAGAATCCTCCAGTGTATACTGTATAATCTCCCAGCAGTCTCCTCTCATCACCCAGATTCCTCCAGTGTATACTGTATAATCTCCCAGCAGTCTCCTCTCAGCACCCAGAATCCTCCAGTGTATACTGTATAATCTCCCAGCAGTCTCCTCTCATCACCCAGAATCCTCCAGTGTACACTGTATTATCTCCCAGCAGTCTCCTCTCATCACCCAGAATCCTCCAGTGTATACTGTATTATCTCCCAGCAGTCTCCTCTCCTCTCATCACCCAGAATCCTCCAGTGTATACTGTATAATCTCCCAGCAGTCTCCTCTCATCACCCAGAATCCTCCAGTGTATACTGTATAATCTCCCAGCAGTCTCCTCTCATCACCCAGAATCCTCCAGTGTATACTGTATAATCTCCCAGCAGTCTCCTCTCATCACGCAGAATCCTCCAGTGTATACTGTATAATCTCCCAGCAGTCACCTCTCATCACCCAGAATCCTCCAGTGTATACTGTATAATCTCCCAGCAGTCTCCTCTCATCACCCAGAATCCTCCAGTGTATACTGTATAATCTCCCAGCAGTCTCCTCTCATCACCCAGAATCCTCCAGTGTATACTGTATAATCTCCCAGCAGTCTCCTCTCATCACGCAGAATCCTCCAGTGTATACTGTGTAATCTCCCAGCAGTCTCCTCTCATCACCCAGAATCCTCCAGTGTATACTGTATAATCTCCCAGCAGTCTCCTCTCATCACCCAGAATCCTCCAGTGTATACTGTATAATCTCCCAGCAGTCTCCTCTCATCACCCAGAATCCTCCAGTGTATACTGTATAATCTCCCAGCAGTCACCTCTCATCACCCAGAATCCTCCAGTGTATACTGTATAATGTCCCAGCAATCTCCTCTCATCACCCAGAATCCTCCAGTGTATACTGTATAATCTCCCAGCAGTCTCCTCTCATCACCCAGAATCCTCCAGTGTATACTGTATAATCTCCCAGCAGTCTCCTCTCATCACCCAGAATCCTCCAGTGTACACTGTATAATCTCCCAGCAGTCACCTCTCATCACCCAGAATCCTCCAGTGTATACTGTATAATCTCCCAGCAGTCTCCTCTCATCACCCAGAATCCTCCAGTGTATACTGTATAATCTCCCAGCAGTCACCTCTCATCACCCAGAATCCTCCAGTGTATACTGTATAATCTCCCAGCAGTCACCTCTCATCACCCAGAATCCTCCAGTGTATACTGTATAATCTCCCAGCAGTCTCCTCTCATCACCCAGAATCCCCCAGTGTATACTGTATAATCTCCCAGCAGTCTCCTCTCATCACCCAGAATCCTCCAGTGTATACTGTATAATCTCCCAGCAGTCTCCTCTCATCACCCAGAATCCTCCAGTGTATACTGTATAATCTCCCAGCAGTCTCCTCTCATCACCCAGAATCCTCCAGTGTATACTGTATAATCTCACAGCAGTCTCCTCTCATCACCCAGAATCCTCCAGTGTATAGTGTATAATCTCCCAGCAGTCTCCTCTCATCACGCAGAATCCTCCAGTGTATACTGTATAATCTCCCAGCTGTCTCCTCTCATCACCCAGAATCCTCCAGTGTATAGTGTATAATCTCCCAGCAGTCTCCTCTCATCCCCCAGAATCCTCCAGTGTATACTGTATAATCTCCCAGCAGTCTCCTCTCATCACCCAGAATCCTCCAGTGTATACTGTATAATCTCCCAGCAGTCTCCTCATCACCCAGAATCCTCCAGTGTACACTGTATAATCTCCCAGCAGTCTCCTCTCATCACCCAGAATCCTCCAGTGTACACTGTATAATCTCCCAGCAGTCTCCTCTCATCACCCAGAATCCTCCAGTGTACACTGTATAATCTCCCAGCAGTCTCCTCTCATCACCCAGAATCCTCCAGTGTATACTGTATAATCTCCCAGCAGTCTCCTCTCATCACCCAGAATCCTCCAGTGTATACTGTATAATCTCCCAGCAGTCTCCTCTCATCACGCAGAATCCCCCAGTGTATACTGTATAATCTCCCAGCAGTCTCCTCTCATCACCCAGAATCCTCCAGTGTATAGTGTATAATCTCCCAGCAGTCTCCTCTCATCCCCCAGAATCCTCCAGTGTATACTGTATAATCTCCCAGCAGTCTCTTCTCCCAGAATCCCCCAGTATAATCTCCCAGCAGTCTCCTCTCATCACCCAGAATCCTCCAGTGTATACTGTATAATCTCCCAGCAGTCTCCTCTCATCACCCAGAATCCTCCAGTGTATACTGTATAATCTCCCAGCAGTCTCCTCTCATCACGCAGAATCCCCCAGTGTATACTGTATAATCTCCCAGCAGTCTCCTCTCATCACCCAGAATCCTCCAGTGTATAGTGTATAATCTCCCAGCAGTCTCCTCTCATCACCCAGAATCCCCCAGTGTACACTGTATAATCTCCCAGCAGTCTCCTCTCATCTCCCAGAATCCACCAGTGTAGTCTCCCAGCAGTCACCTCTCCGGTCAGCAGCTCGGTGATCTTGTTGGCCAGTTCTAGGACCTTCTTCTCTGGTGTCGGGCAGTGCAGGGGTTCTGTGATGGGGCTCTGGATCTTGCTCCGCCCTCTGGACATACAGGGGGTCACAGGGTCCCCGGACGTCTTCTTCACCACCGTGTGCTCCTGTGTACAGTGACAGACGCCGATCACCACAGATTCTATCCATCTTTTCAGTCCTGTTCTATTAATAGAGATCAGAGTGATCTCATGGGAGACTCTCACCTTTCCCTTTAACAAGTCGATTATCTCCAGGGCGAGGAGTAATACTCTTGCCGTCATGTTGCTTTTGTCCTGGTCGATCCTCGTTGGGTCATTTTTCCTCCTGACGTCCTGGTCCTGATCCTTCTGTCCTTCCATGTACTCCCACTCCTCCATGGAGAAATAGACAGCGGCATCCTGACACCTGACAGGAACCTGACAGACAGACAGTTAGGTGCAGAAATCATTGGCCAGGGACGAGTCCTCGTGATTTCAGCTCTGCAGGCCGCTAGTTTGCAATTTTGAATGTAAAATGAAACAACTGAGATGTAATTGAAGTGGAGAATTTTATTTAAATGGGTTGAACAAAAATCTCCTGTAAAACATTTTGGAATTGCAGCCATCATTCTACAAATCCTCCTCATTTCAGGGGCTGAGAAGTAATTGGAAAAATTAACTTTATCATAAAGAAAATGTTCATTTTTTAATACTTTGTACATACTGTAATTCTTTGCGGCAATGACAACCTGAAGTCTGGAGGCCATGGTCATCATCCTCCTCACTGGTCTCCTCCTGTGTGAGGCTTTGCAGCAATGACGGCCTGAAGTCTGGAGGCCATGGACATCATCCTCCTCACTGGTCTCCTCCTGTGTGAGGCTTTGCAGCAATGACGGCCTGAAGTCTGGAGGCCATGGACATCATCCTCCTCACTGGTCTCCTCCTGTGTGAGGCTTTGCAGCAATGACGGCCTGAAGTCTGGAGGCCATGGACGTCATCATCCTCACTGGTCTCCTCCTGTGTGAGGCTTTGCAACAATGATGGCCTGAAGTCTGGAGGCCATGGACATCATCCTCCTCACTGGTCTCCTCCTGTGTGAGGCTTTGCAGCAATGACGGCCTGAAGTCTGGAGGCCATGGACATCATCCTCCTCACTGGTCTCCTCCTGTGTGAGGCTTTGCAGCAATGACGGCCTGAAGTCTGGAGGCCATGGACATCATCATCCTCACTGGTCTCCTCCTGTGTGAGGCTTTGCATCAATGACGGCCTGAAGTCTGGAGGCCATGGACATCATCATCCTCACTGGTCTCCTCCTGTGTGAGGCTTTGCCGCCTTTCCTGCAGAGACTTCAGTTGTCGCTTGTTTGTGGCTCTTTCTGCCTTCAGTTTTTTTTAAGCCTGTGAAATGCGGCTCGATGGGTTGAGATCTGGTGATGACTCGGCCACTGGAGAATATTTCACTTCTTTTTTTGCAGGATGTTTTGGGTCATTGTCCATCTGTCCTGTGAAGCGTCGTCCAATCAACCTTGCTGCATTTCACTGAATCTGAGCAGAAAGTGTCTCCCGTACACAGAATTAATATGTCTGCTTCTGCATACAGTCATGATTACCACTAGAGACCCGGGGCCATTGGAAGCCATGAATGCCCGCACCATCATGTGTTACAGAGGATGTGCCGAGGATCGGGAGCCGCACAAAGCCTTCTCCCCACTTTCTTATTCCCATCATTCTGAGACAGGTTAATCTTAGTTTTTCTTTTCCAGAACTGACTGTTTCTTCAGATGTTTTTGGCAAAGTCTAACCTGTCCTTTCTATTTTCAAGCTGATCAATAGGTTGCGCCATTGGTATTAGCTCTCATGAAGTCTTCTCTTTATTGCAGACTTAAGATACTGAGAAACCTTCTTCCTGGAGAGTGTTCTTCACTTGGGGGAATGTTGTGATAGGGCTTTACTTCACTGTGTGAAAGATTCTGCCATCATCCATCACTGTTGTTTTCCGTGTATTTCCAAGCCTTTTTGACTTGCGGAGCTCAAAAATGCGCTTTTTTTTTTTTACAGAATCTTCTGCTATCAAACTTAATTCTTTTTTTCCACTTAATGATTGTTTGTTTCACTTATATTTATAGCTCCTTTGACCGCATGTTGTGGGTTCACAGCAAAAGCTTCCAAATGGATATGCCACACCTGGAATCAGCTCCAGACTTTTTACCTGCTTATCTTATGATGAATTAATGAGGGAAGAGCCCATGCAGCACATTAAAGAGTTTTTAAGATAACTGTCCAATTACTTTTGAAAAAGAGGTCACTACATATCAAAGAGCTGTAATTCCTAAACCCTTCCTACAATTAGGATGGGAATCCCTTCAAATTAAAGCTGAGATTCGGCACTGTTAGCTGAGATTATATAACTGTATCTTGTAAATGTCAAAACTTGTGTCTTTGTCCAAATAATTCTGGACCTAACTGTATACTACCACTACCCAGAATCCTCCAGTGTATTACTGTAGAATTTCCCAGCAGTCACCTCTCCAGTCAGCAGCTCTGTGATCTCGGTGGTGAGATCTAGGATCTTCTTCTCAGGCATCGGGGAGTGTGGGGCTTCTGTGATGGGGCTCTCATTACTGCTTCCTCCTCCGGATACATGGAGATGGATGATGGGAGTCACACAGTCACCTGATGTCTTCTTCTCTATTGTGTAATCCTGTATAAGGAGAGATGCTGATGAATATTACACATAAAAAAATAAGAGTGTCACAGAGAATATGAAGATCTCTGACATATAACATGAACTGAATACATTTTGGATTTCATTGAAAGAGCTGGAACATTACAAGTTTTGTATTGTCTATCACATCTAAACATGATGGAGTTCCATGTACCTGCTACGGCTATCGGTGAGCTGGCTTTGCCTTTTGTAATGAAATAAGGTATAGTTGGGAAGTGACCAATCTAAATATAATTTCTTTTGAAGTCAAGACACCCTAGTGGGGACAGGTAATTAAGACAGAAAAGATTTTTTCAGAGGGTTGGATAGCGAAAGGTACATTTGTCTACACATAGAAAGGGTAATGGAAGAGAATTTTGCCTCCATAAAATACATCCTGAATTGAAATGATACTTTTCTTTCCTTCAAGGAAAATGCTATACATTTACATCAGATTTTATGTCGGCTAAAGAAGATTATGAATATTGGAGTTTGAATAGATGGGAGAGTGATGGAACAAATATTCTCGACTTCAGGGCTAATCCGGGAAGAATATGTATATTTTATCATAACTTTAACACCTGCCTACAAGCCCCAAATCAATAGTGGGTGTCACGGATGTGGTTTGTGGAACCACTGTGCCACAAACCGTGGAGAGCCTGGAGGGGCATGACTAAGCAAACACCTGACTGTTCACTAGAGCCTCTGATGATGAAGTTAGACTTGGCTCCCGATAAACTCCAGGTGCCATTCCAGGACAGACCAACGGACGCGCAGCAGCTGGACCCAGAAGAAAAGACTGGATGGAGCAGCAGGCAGAGCTTGTATTAGAGTGCAGCTGACCAAGTTCATATCCAAGTGCAGCAGGCAGGAATTACACTACAGTCATGGCCAAAAGTTTAGAGAATGACACAAATATTATATTTTCACATGATCTGCTGGCCTCTGGTTTTTATGTGTGTTTGTCAGATGTTTTTATCACATACAGAAATATAATTGCAATCATATTATGAGTAACAAAAGGTTATATTGACAGTTAGAATGAGTTAATGCAGCAAGTCAATATTTGCAGTGTTGACCCTTCTTCTTCAGGACCTCAGCAATTCTCCCTGGCATGCTCTCAATCAACTTCTGGATCAAATCCTGACTGATAGCAGTCCATTCTTGCAAAATCAATGCTTTTATTTTGTCTGAATTTGAAGGTTTTTGTTTGTCCACCCGTCTCTTGATGATTGACCACAAGTTCTCAATGGGATTAAGATCTGAGGAGTTTCCAGGCCATGGTCCCAAAATCTCTATGTTTTGTTCCCTGAGCCATTAAGTTATCACCTTTGCTTTATGGTAAGCTGCTCCATCATGTTGAAAAAGGCATTGTTGATTGCCAAACTGCTCTTGGACGGATGGGAGAAGTTGCTCTTGGAGGACATTCTGGTACCATTCTTTATTCATGGCTGTGTTTTTAGGCAAGACTGAGAGAGAGCCCATTCCCTTGGCTGAGAAGCAACCCCACACATGAATGGTTTCGGGATGCTTGACAGTTGGCATGAGACAAGACTGGTGGTAGCGATCACCTGGTCTTCTCCGAATAAGCAGTTTGCCAGATGTCCCAAACAATCGAAAAGGGGATTCATCAGAGAAAATGACTTTACCCCAGTCCTCAGCAGTCCACTCCCTGTACCTCTTGCAGAATATCAGTCTGTCCATGATGTTTTTTCTGGGGAGAAGTGGCTTCTTTGCTGCCCTCCTTGAGACCAGGCCTTGCTCCAAGAGTCTCCGCCTCACAGTGCGTGCAGATGCACTCACACCTGCCTGCTGCCATTCCTGAGCAAGCACTGCACTGCTGGTAACCCGATCCCGCAGCTGAAACACTTTTAAGAGACGGTCCTGGCGCTTGCTGCTCTTTCTTGGGCGCCTTGGAGCCTTTTTGGCAACAAGGGATCCTCTCTCCTTGAAGTTCTTGATGATGCGATAGATTGTTGACTGAGGTGCAATCTTTCTAGCTGCGATACTCTTCCCTGTTAGGCCATTTTTGTGCAGTGCAATGATGACTGCACATGTTTCTTTAGAGATAACCATGGTTAACAGAAGAGAAACAATGATGCCAAGCACCAGCCTCCTTTTAAAGTGTCCAGTGGTGTCATTCTTACTTAACCATGACAGATTGATCTCCAGCCCTGTCCTCATCAACACCCACACCTGTGTTAATGGAGCAATCACTGAAACGATGTTAGCTGGTCCTTTTAAGGCAGGGCTGCAATGATGTTGAAATGTGTTTTGGGGGATAAAGTTAATTTTCTAGGCAAATATTGACTTTGCAAGTAATTGCTGTTAAGCTGATCACTCTTTATAACATTCTGGAGTATATGCAAATTGCCATTAGAAAAAATGAAGTAGTAGACTTTGTAAAAATTAATATTTGTGTCATTCTCAAAACTTTTGGCCATGACTGGTAGAGTGCAGCAAGCGGGATTTGGATCTGGGTGCAGCAAGCAGGATTTGCATCTGAGTTCAGCAAGCAGGATTTGCATCTGAGTACAATAGGCAGGATTACATCTGAGTGCAACAAACAGGACTTGCACTGGTATGCGACCTTACACAATATAGACTGTAAACATGAAGGTGGCTCAGGCAACTCCCACTGGGGAGGAAGCAATAAATACATGATTTCCCACAGCCATTGGCTGGGGAGGAAATAGCAAGTGCACGCGTTGACCCTTTAAGAGGGCAGGAGCGCATGCGCGCTGTCACGCTCGCGCCTAGGCTAATTGGCGTGAGCCGGGGGGTTGTGGCCCCACTGTGCCACAGACCAGACTACCCTGGAAGGGGCGTGACTACGGCAGCTACCTCGGTCTTCACTGGAGCCTCTGATGGTGAGGTCAGGCTTGTGCGGCAGGTAGCTGCCGGGTGCCACTTCAGGGTGGTGTCTGGCTGTGGCTGCTGATCCCACTCGGGAACAGGACACCTGGACAGTTGCGAGTGACAAGCAGGCTGAGACACAGGGCAAGCGGGCACGGCTTGAGACACAGGGCAGGCGGGCACGGCTTGAGACACAGGGCAGGCGGGCACGGCTTGAGACACAGGGCAGGCAGGCATGGCTTGAGACACAGGGCAAGCAGGCACAACTTGAGACACAGGGCAGGTAGATGTGGTGTGCGACGGAACAGGTAGGGTCCTGTTCACACAGCAGGAGTGGGTACTGACTGAAAGGAATGGAATATGGAGGAACAGGTAGGGTCCTGTTCAAATAGGAGGTGCAGGTACGGGTACGGATAGGAGAGAGTGGAATATGACAAAAGCAGGAGTGTGGAGTAGGCGGAGCTTGCAAGAGTGCTAGGTAGGCGGAGCTTGCAAGAGTGCAAGGTACAGACAGGGAGGACACAGGGAAAGACACAGCAAGGAAAGGAACCACAGACAAGGAGACAGACAGAGGTAAGACAGAGTTCAGACAGAGACACAGTGCAAGACAAGGTACAGGGACCGAAGGATACAGCGACCAGGATATTCTGCCTCCTGGAGCGCAAGCAAAGAAGTACCAGGCAAGTACTCAGACAAAGCTAGGACAAGACAGGGACCAGGATATAAGCCTCCTGGCGGGCACTCAGAGTGTACTAGAAATGCTAGGAGTAAAGCCTCTCAAGGAAGGCAAGACAAAGGACAGGGCCTGGCCTCCTCAGTAGCAAGGCGCTAACTGAGTATAGACATTACACAGGCAAAGGTTAGTGGGTGTGGCGCCCCTATATAGTAAAGGGCTCCAGGTGATTGGTCGGGGACAGATTAGACCGCTGCACCCTGACTGCATAAGAAGCAGAGAGTTCAGGCACCGCCCCCCTATACACACAGTCAGGAAACATGGAGAGCAAGCAAGAAAACAAGAGGCGTAGCTCATGGAGCTGGCAGCAGACAGAAATCACCGCATGACCTGGAGCAGTGAGTAAGTTGGTGTGCGGGGATGGGAGGCCATGCAGTGATGCCAGCAGGGTTGTTACACGCGCATGTCCTAAGGACATGGCTAGAGGAACGACTGGAAGCATGCAGAGCATGGGGAAGGGAAGAACTGTGTGCAGCATGGGTGAGTGAAGAGACACTGTTTGTCAGAGCAGGGATCCAGCATGGTGCTAACAGTAACCCTCCTTTACGCCCCCTCCTCTTCAGGCCATCAAGGAAGTTCCGGAGAAGAGTCGGAGCGTGAATATTCTCCTTAGGCTCTCAGGATCTTTCTTTGGGACCAAATCCTTTCCAGTCGACCAGAAAAAAGATCTTGCCTCTCACCCATTTCATGGCCAAGATGTTCTCCACTTCAAAAACATCATCTGAGGTAGTTGGCACAGGTTTGGTACTGGGATCCTTGAAGAAGGGGCTCAGGATGACCGGCTTCAGCAGAGATACAGTACATGGAGAGCATTCAGAATCTGTAATTAAGAAGGCAACTTCAGTTTATAGGAAACCTCATTGATACGCTTCAGCACCGCGAATGGCCCGATAAAATGAGGACACAACTTGTAAGAGGGAATCTTCAGCCGGACGTACCTGGACGAGAGCCACACCTTGTTAACAGGGCAGAAGCAAGGAGGATCCAGACACTTTTTATCTAAATGTTTATTCATACGGGGGAGGAGGCTTCTAAAGTGGCTTTGGTATCCTTCCAAAACTTAACAAAATCCTTGGAAAGGACATCTGCCGCAGGAACATCAGAAGGCACCGTCACCGGAAGTGGAACCTCAGGTTGCTGACCAAACTGTTATGAAAGAGTCACCGTAGGAGGCAAAAGCAGAAATACAAGCTAAGTCCAGAAAACCAGAGTAGGCAACTATCAGATTGCAGACCCCTGAACCTATCAACAACAACTAGCAGTAGCCGTTGGGGGTTCCTACGATGCCCTAGACCCCTCGATCACAGCCGGAGAAATACATAGGCCTAAAGAAAGAAAGGGGAAATCTAAACTGCCCCAGAGCAGACCCCAAAGCAATAGACAGCCCCCAACATATAATGACGGTGAAGCAAGATGAAAATACTAACACAGACAGAAAGATAGACTGAGCAAAGACGGGGCCCCAAAACTACCTAGATAGGAAAGGACAGGAAGGCTGCTGTCTGCAATCTGCCAAAACCCTATCAAAGACATAAGCCAACCAGCTGATATGAAAAAGGCCCTGAAGCAGCTAGGCTTCAAAAACTGAATCAGCACTCAGGTATTTTCAGAAGACAGAGCTAAATTAATTCAGCACACCCCAGCAGGGAATGGCAGAAATCCAGAAAAACAAAGCAAAAACAAAGTCAAAGCACAAAAGCAAAAGGCCGAGCAGCAAACTTAGCTTTGGAGGAGCAGGAATTCAGACTGGTCTCCAAGGATCCCACAGAGAAATCACCCGCAGGGCAGAAGGTCGTCGGCAGCATTATATCCAGTCCGTAACTCCACTCAGCCAGTCACAATCATCAGCCTCAGGTGTTTGACAATCAGGCTCACTACCTTTCTTTACCAGAAGAGGGAGTTCCTCGGGCCTCAGTAATGAAGGGGAAAATGAACTCACAAAAGTACCTCCCCCTTGAGGAGGGGTCACCGAACCCTCAACTATGCCACCAGGGCGATCAGGGTGAGCCCGATGAAAGGCACGCACCAATAGTTTGGCATGAATATCAGAGGCGGAGACCCAGGAATTATCCTCCTGACCATAACCCTTCCACTTAACCAAATACTGGAGTCTCCGTCTAGCCAGATGGGAATCCAGTACTTTCTCTACCTCATACTCCATGTTACCTTCAACCAATACAGGGTCTGGAGGTGCCACCCCCGGAACAACAGGTTCAACAAACCTCTTCAACAAAGATTTATGGAACACATTATGGATTTTAAATGTGACAGGAAGAGCCAAACGAAAAGAGACCGGATTAATAATCTCCAAAATCTTGTAAGGTCCAATAAATCTAGGCTTAACTTAGGAGAAGCCACCTTCATAGTAATATTTTTTGATGATAACCACACCATATCACCAACCTTAAACTGGGGACCAATGGTCCTATGTCGGTTGGAAAACCGCTGGGCCTTCTCCTGGGAGAGAGATAACTTATCCACCACTTGGTCCCAGATCTGGTGCATTCTCTCCACCACAGTGTCAACACCTGGGCAGGCAGAGGGCTCCACCTGCCCTGAAGAAAATAGAGGATGAAACCCAAAGTTACAAAAAAAAGGTGACATCAAAGTGGCAGAACTAGCTCTATTATTCAAAGCAAATTCGGCCAAGGGCAAAAATAAAACCCAATCATCCTGATCAGCAGAAATAAAACATCTCAAATATGACTCCAAGGTCTGGTTTGTTCTCTGTCTGCCCATTGGTCTGAGGGTGAAAAGCAGAGGAGGACAACTGAATTCCCAGCTTGGAACAGAAAGTTCTCCAAAATCTAGACACAAACTGCACTCCTCTGTCAGATACAATGTTCTCAGGAATCCCGTGCAAACGAACCACCTGTTGTAAAAACAGGGGCACCAACTCAGAGGAAGAAGGCAACTTAGGGAGTGGTACAAGATGAACCATCTTAGAGAACCTATCACAAATCACCCAAATAACAGTCATCCTCTGAGAGACAGGCATATCAGAGATGAAATCCATTGAAATATGGGTCCATGGCCTCTTGGGGACAGGCAAAGGCATCAACAACCCACTAGAGCGAGAACACGATTTAGACCGGGAGCACGTCTCACAGGACTGCACAAAATTCCTGCATCACGAGACAAGGAGGGCCACCAAAAAAAACGACTCACCAGATCTCTAGTACCAAAAATACCTGGATGACCAGCCAAAGCAGAGCAATGAACTTCAGACATCACTCTCTTCTTCCACTGGTCAGGAACATACAACTTTCCACTGGGACAACGCTCAGGTTTGTCCTCCTGGAACTCTTCCAGAGCACGTCTCAAATCGGGCGAGATGGCAGAAAGAACTACCCCTTCGCCCAAGATGGTAGCAGGCTTGGTCACCACAGGAGAATCAGCAAGGAAGCTCCTAGAGAGGGCGTCTGCCTTGACATTCTTTGTTCCAGGAAGAAAAGAAACCACAAAATCAAAATGTGTAAAAAACAAGGCCCACCTAGCCTGTCTAGGGTTCAAGCGCTTAGCCGACTCTAGGTAAATCAAATTCTTGTGGTCAGTGAGGACCACGACTTGATGCTTAGCTCCCTCCAACCAATGTCTCCACTCCTCAAATGCCCATTTCATGGCCAACAGTTCCCTATTCCACACATCATAGTTACGTTCAGATGGAGAGAACTTTCAGGAAAAGAAAGCACAGGGATTCATTTTAGATGTTACAGGATCCTTTTGGGACAAAACAGCTCCTGCACCAATCTCAGAAGCATCCACCTCTACCTGGAATGGAAGTGAGACATCAGGTTGCCGCAAAACCGGGGCGGAGGTGAATCTTCGCTTCAACTCCTGAAAGGAAGAAACAGCCTCCGGAGACCAATTTAACACATCAGCACCCTTCTTAGTCAAATCAGTCAATTATACTAGAAAATTTTGCTATAAATTTCCGATAAAAATTAGCAAAACCCAAAAACTTCTGGAGGGCCTTCAAAGAAGTGGGCTGAACCCAATTGTGAATGGCCTGTACCTTGGCCGGGTCCATTTCAATAGTTGACGGGGACAAAATAAATCCCAAAAAAGAAATCCTCTGTACTCCAAAAAGGCATTTAGATCCCTTGACATACAGGGAATTCTCCCTCAAGATCCGGAACACAGTCCGAATATGTTCCACATGAGAATCCCAATCCTTGGAGAAGATCAAAATATCATCCAGATAGATAATCAAAAATTTATCGACAAAATCTCGGAAAATACCGTTCATGAAGCACTGGAAGACAGGAGGGGCATTAGTGAGCCCAAAAGGCATCACCAGGTACTCAAAATGTCCCTCCGGAGTATTAAACGCCGTCTTCCATTCATCCCCATGCTTAATGCGAATAAGAGGTCAAGCTTGGTAAACCAGCAAGCACCTTTAACTCTGGAGAATAGATCCGAAATCAGGGGTAACGGATACTGATATTTAACAGTAATTTTGTTGAGGGCACGATAATCAATACAAGGTCTTAATGATCCATCCTTTTTGGCTACAAAAAAAAACCCGGCACCCAAGGGTGACGAGGATGGTCTAATATGACCCTTCTCCAACGCCTCCTTAATATAGGATCGCATAGCCTCGTGCTCGGGTACAGATAAATTGAAGAGCCGACCCTTGGGAAATTTACACCCCGGGCTCAGTTCAATTGCACAGTCATAACTCCTATGAGGAGGCAGAGACGCAGACTCATTCTCACTAAATACATCATAGTAGTCCGCCAAATAATCAGGAACATCATGCGACTGAGGAGAGGTGGAAAACACCGGAGCCTCACTAAAGGCACACCGACAACCCCAACTCACCACAGACACAGATTTCCAATCCAAAACTGGATTATGAATCTGTAACCAGGGAAACCCCAGAACAACAGTATCATGCAGATTATGCAACACCAGAAATCTGCAATTTTCTTGATGGTCTGGGGCGACCCGCATTACCACCTGGGTCCAAAACTGGGGTTTATTTTTAGCCAAAGGAGTAGCATCAATTCCCCTCAAAGGGATAGGCGTCTGCAGAGGTGTCATCGGAAATTCACAACGTTTAGCAAAATCCAAGTCCATTAGGTTTAGGGCTGCTCCCGAATCCACAAACGCTTGGCGGAAAATGTGGACAGGGAGCAGATCAGAGTAATAGCCAGAAGAAACTTAGGTTGAACACCCCCAACAGAAAACGTGTGTGCAAAGCGTTTCTCTCGTTTGGCACAGACAGAAATAATATGCGAGGCATCTCCACAGAAAAAACACAACTTATTACGCCTTCTGAACTCCTGACGCTGCTCTCTGGAAAAAACTCCATCACATTGCATAGGTTCAGACATTTGTTCAACAGGTGGCAACAACTCTCGTGCAGCTTTGCGTTCGCGCAAATGCCGATCAACCTGAATGGCTAATGACATAGAATCGTCAAGACCAGAGGGAACAGGAAATCCCACCATAGTATCTTTTACGGCTTCTGACAACCCCTTCCGAAAGAGAGCAGCCAAGGCACCATCATTCCAGGTAGTAAGGACCGCCCACTTTCAGAATTTTTGACAGTACAATTCTGCAGAATCACGACCCTGGCTCAATGCCAGCAGGGTCTTTTCAGCCTGATCAATGGCATTAGGTTCGTCATACAACAACCCCAAAGCTTGAAAGAATGCGTTCACATTAGTCAGAATAGGATCATCTGGTTTCAAATAAAACGCCCAATCCTGGGGATCACCACGCAGCAAAGAGATGACAATTTTAACCTGCTGCGCGGAGCTCCCTGACGAGTTAGGCTTCAAGGCAAAAAATAATTTACAATTATTTTTGAAATTCAAAAATTTATCAGGTGTAGGAATCTTTGGTTCAGCAGCATGTGAATGAGCAAGGTAGGCAGAAATTCCCCGCACTTCCGCAGCGAGCTGCTCCACACGATCAGACAATTGCTTTATCTCCATTGAGAGAAAAAAAAATTCCCCCTACGGCCTCAGAGATATAGAGGAAAAAATCTACACTTTTTTTTTTTTTTTTTTTTTACACAATTCTTTCCTGCTATTGAGTACCCTAGAATCTGCGGTGAGGCGGGTGATTCTGTTATGAATGAGTCACCGTAGGAGGCAAAAGCAGAAATACAAGCTAAGTCCAGAAAACCAGAGAAGTTGGCAACTATCAGATTGCAGACCCCTGAACCTATCAACAACAACTAGCAGTAGCCGTGGGGGTTTCCTACGATGCCCTAGACCCCTCGATCACAGCCGGAGAAATACATAGGCCTAAAGAAAGAAAGGGGAAATCTAAACTGCCCCAGAGCAGACCCCAAAGCAATAGACAGCCCCCAACATATAATGACGGTGAAGCAAGATGAAAATACTAACACAGACAGAAAGATAGACTGAGCAAAGACGGGGCCCCAAAACTGCCTAGATAGGAAAGGACAGGAAGGCTGCTGTCTGCAATCTGCCAAAACCCTATCAAAGACAGAAGCCAACCAGCTGATATGAAAAAGGCCCTGAAGCAGCTAGGCTTCAAAAACTGAATCAGCACTCAGGTATTTTCAGAAGACAGAGCTAAATTAATTCAGCACACCCCAGCAGGGAATGGCAGAAATCCAGAAAAACAAAGCAAAAACAAAGTCAAAGCACAAAAGCAAAAGGCCGAGCAGCAAACTTAGCTTTGGAGGAGCAGGAATTCAGACTGGTCTCCAAGGATCCCACAGAGAAATCACCCGCAGGGCAGAAGGTCGTCGGCAGCATTATATCCAGTCCGTAACTCCACTCAGCCAGTCACAATCATCAGCCTCAGGTGTTTGACAATCAGGCTCACTACCTTTCTTTACCAGAAGAGGGAGTTCCTCGGGCCTCAGTAATGAAGGGGAAAATGAACTCACAACACCAAACACAATGTATAATGGAGACTCTCCCAAGACTTCACCAACATGATTGTTGTATGAGAACTCAGCCCAGGGAAATAATTTCACCCAAACTTTATGGTGGGCATTGACAAAGTGTCACAGGTAGTTGAGCAGGACCTGGATGACACGCTCCACTTGTCCATTGGACTGAGAGTGATACGCCGAGGAGAAATCCCAGACAATATCCAGATGTTTACAGCGCGCTCGCCATAATCTGGAAGTGAACTGCGAACCTCGATCGGATACGATGTGATGAGGGAATCCATGCAGGTGGAAAATATGCTTGATGAAGCTGTCAGCCAATTCAGGAGCGGTCGGAAGCGCAGACAACGGGGTAAAATGTGCCCTTTTGATGAAAGCGATCCACGACTACCCAGATGACGGTGCAACCCTCGGATACTGGCAAATCCGTAATGAAGTCCATTGCTTTGTGCTGCAATGGACCAGATGGTATGGGTAACGGCAGGAGAGATCCAGAAGGAAGTCGTCTAGGAACTTTAATGTGGGCACAAATCGGACAGGAAACCACATAAGCATAGATCTCCCTCCTCATGGATGGCCACCAGTAGTGAGGAGAGATCAATTGTAATGTCTTCCTTTATCCCGGGTAACTAGCCACTTTGGATGAGTGACCACAAGACAAAACCAGCTCCTTCTCAGATTCAACCACAAGGGTCTTTCCTGGAGGAATTTGCGACAATAACCATCTTGGAGGGTTCGATGATAAATTGAGGATCCTCCTCTTGGTTTCCAGACAGAAATGAGCGAGGGAGGGCATCAGCTTATATATTCTTGTCACCGGACCTAAAATGTAAAAGAACGTTAAAGTGGGCAAAAAACAAAGACCACCTAGCTTGGCGAGGATTAAGTCTTTGAGCGTACTGGAGATACGCCAGGTTCTTATGGTCCATGTAGATAACTGCTGGATAGACTGCGCCCTCCAGCAGGTATCTCCACTCCTCTAAAGCCATCTTAATAGTGAGCAACTCCCAGTCCCCGATGGAGTAGTTATGCTCTGGAGCAGAGAAGGCCTTGGAGAAGAAACCGCAGGACACGTAGTGACCAGAGGACGACATCAGAATAAGCACCGTTCCGGCTGCTATTGAGGATGCATCCACCTCAAGGAAGTACTGTTTGTTCAAATCCAGACAATGCAGAATGGGTGCAGTGGAGAAGTACCGATTAAGAGAGTGGAAGGCCTCGGAGGACCAGCTCTTTGGATCGCCTCCCTTTCAGGTCATAGCAGAGATGGGAGCAGTCAGAGTGGAGAAGTGGGGAATAAATTGCCGACAGTAATTAGCAAAGCCAAGGAATCTTTGCATTGCTTTGACTTCAATGAGCAGAGGCCATTTAAGGATGGAAGAGACTTTCTCAGGATCCATCCTGAGTCCGGTATCTAAGACAACATAGAAGAAGAAGAGAAGAGAGGACTGTTCAAAAACACATTTCTCATACTTGTGTAGAGTTGATTCTCCCTAAGATGCTAAGATGCTGAAGAACTTGCCGAACTGCTCATCTGTGGGAGGCCAGATCCGGGGAGAATACCAGAATATCACACAGGTACACCACATTGCAGGAATAAAGCAGGTCCCGGAAGATATCATTGATGAACTCTTGGAAAACATCTGATGCATTACTGAGACCAAAGGGCATCACGCGGTATTCATAATATCCGTCCCTGGTGTTGAAAGCAGTCTTCCATTCGTCTCCCCGGCGAAAGCAGATCAGATTGTCGGAGCCCCTCAAATCTAATTTGGTGAAGTTCCTGGCACCTCTTAACTGGTCAAACAACGCAAGAATTAATGGAATTCTTCACCGTGAACTGGTTGAGGCCATGATAGTCTATACAGGGTCGGAGTGATCCGTCCTTCATGATGAAGAAAACCCCATCCCCAGTAGGAGAGGAGGACTTCTGAATGAACCCCCGGGCCAAATTCTCCAGAATGTAGTCCAACATGGCTTGAGTCTCGGCTGAAGACAGAGGGTAAATCCGACCTCTAGGGGGTGTAGACCCAGGAATTAAGTCGATAGGACATCATATGTCCAGTGGGGTGGCAAAGTCTCTACTTCCTTTTTGTCCAAAAAATCAGCGAAGGAACAATATGCAGACGGCAAATCGGGCAGCGATGCTGGAGAAGACGAGCCCTTAGCCGGACGTACTGGAAAAAGACATCTCTCATGACAGGAATTTCCCCAGTGGAGCACCTTTCTAGTTGCCGAGTCCAATACAGGTTTGTGTTTTCATAGCCATGGCAAACCTAAGAGAAAGAAGTGAGACATGTGAGCAAGAACATAAAAGACTATCTTCTCTGTGTGAAGCATCCCAACACAGACCACAAGTGGCTCAGTAACCAGACAACCTGCCTCCAGAAGAGTTCTCCCATCAACAGAAGTTATGGTCAGATTATTTTGAAGAAGACGGACTTGGAATTGGAAGTGATCCTCTACAGCCTGGAGGACAAAGTTTCCCGCTGCCCCGGAATCCACATATGCTGTCTCAACAAACTGGGATTCATCGCTTGTCATGGCCACAGTAAGAGTCAGGGGTTCAGAGGAGTTTTTTCCATCTAGGAAGGCCTCTCCTACCGATACAAGATGCTGGAGTTTTGCGGCCTCACCGAACAGGCGCAAATGAAGTGACCTGTGTCACCACAATACAAGCACTGGCCTTTAGCACGGCGATCCTTCTGTCGCTGACTGGCAAGAGCACAGCGGTCAATCTGCATGGGTTCTGGTAAGGCTTTGACTGACAAGGGAGAGTGGAGGAACAAGTGGTCTCTGAAAGGACGGAACCAGACGCCGTGATCTTTTCTCACGTGCCACCTCATGGGTGGGCTCCTGGAAACAAAGGTCTATACGGAAGGCCAGGAAGACCAGGTCGTTGAATGTAGTTAAAAATACCAGAGAACAAGGAGTTTGCGGTAAAATTTTTTACTGAAAAATATTTATTAAGGACACAATACATAATGAAAGCACAAGGATATTACAAAGACATGATACATGTTTCCAGGAACGTCCCAAAGTACGGGGGTATCACCCTCAGACAAAGGTACCTAAACAGCTCATGTTTATGGATTCATAATGCCATAATTTTAAACACCATATATAAGGGCTTCCATAACACATGGTGCAATACCAGGTAATGACGCTCTATATGATGCCCATAGTACAAAGTATGCATAAAAAAAATGCTTTAACGTAAACAAACAAGGGCAGGAAGAGCTTACCAAGTGTTGAAGGGTTAAGAGAGGGGACCCCCACGCCAGATGTAGCCCCCTACTACATCTCTCTGGACGATGCACACCCCACTTTTCAGTTTTTGTATTTCCACAAAAATATAAAATAACCAATAAATTTCGTTCAACTTCACAATTGTGTCCCACTTGTTGTTGATTCTTCACCAAAAATTTACATTTGGTATCTATATGTTTGAAGCATGATATGTGGGAAAAAGTTGAAAAGTTCCAGGGGGCCGAATATTTTGGCAAGGCACTGTATTTCCGCTTGCGTTCCGATGACTGGGTCGCACACAGCCTGGAGAGTATCCCACATAAAGTAAATTAAAACGTGTCCTTTTAATGGTTCATTAAAGGTTATAACACATAAAAACATTACAAAAAAGTGCTCATGTGAACCAGTGCTTGATGATGGTGCTGGTTGACTGTGGGCAACAACAGGTGCAGGGCCCGAGGCATCTTCACAGGCGCGGTGAACTGGAGATAGGCTTGGATGCAAAACAGTGTAAGAAGCAGTGTTGTCACCTGCAGACTGTTCCTGGAGCCTGGGGTTCGGCCCACAAAGTCAGGTGCTTTGCTGCCATGTGCCCAATCATGCAGGTGGTGGTCAGGCTGGTAGTTTTGCTACCCCTGCTGATGCGGGCATTGCAAGTGCTGCAAATGGCCTGTTTGGTGTTATTAGCAGAGTCTTTAAAAAAAAAGAAAAAAAAACAGACTTGGGAAGATCTAACAGAAGGAATGGCAACTTCCGTCTTGTTGGTGCTACGGGGAACGGATGCACGCCTTTGTCTGCGGCCACCACACTGCTTCTTCCTGCCTGTTGGGGTGATATGCCTCCTTCCCCATGTGTGCTGCTGTCCTCGCTCTGCATGTCCTCCTGCCATGTTGGGTCAGTCACTATGTTATCCACCACCTCGTCTTCCACATCCGCACCCTGCTCCTCCTCCTGACTTTCCGGCAATTGTGTCTCATCATCGTCCACTTCAGGTGACCGTGGCTGCTCAAAGATTTGTGTATCGCTACATGGGGAAGAGTCTTGAGGAGATCATTTGCATATTCCCAGTGCCTTCTGGGATAAGTGAAGAGTCTCCGCGAGCTCAACGATCACTGGGTTTTGGCCGTTGCAGCTGAAAAGAGGAAATCGGAAAACCAGGGGAAGAGTCTTGAGGAGATCATTTGCATATTCCCAGTGCCTTCTGGGATAAGTGAAGAGTCTCCGCGAGCTCAACGATCACTGGGTTTTGGCCGCTGCAGCTGAAAAGAGGAAATCGGAAAACCAGGGGAAGAGTCTTGAGGAGATCATTTGCATATTCCCAGTGCCTTCTGGGATAAGTGAAGAGTCTCCGCGAGCTCAACGATCACTGGGTTTTGGCCGTTGCAGCTGAAAAGAGGAAATCGGAAAAACCGCGTGCCGAATTTTGGCTCATCTTTCATCGTTTTTAAGAAATCTCAAGATGCAAGAGGCCAGGAGCCATTTGGTGAGCTGCATTTCTTGCTACATGTTCACAGATTTACCAGTGGTAAAGCCAAACTTCACATGCCACAAATGCAAGCTTGTGTCCCTGTTGGAGGAAAAGTTGCAAAATCTCGAAGAGAGGTTAGCTACGTTGAAGATCATTAAGGAAGGTGAAGAGTTCTTGGACAGAGCAGAATTATCTCTTCATGTTACAGAAAGAGAAGAAATTCGAAGTGCATCTGAAGAAACAGAGGAATGGAGACATGTGACCCAGAGAAGCAGGAGGATCAGGAGGCAGTCAGCACCCATACTGCTCAGGAACCAGTACCAGGCTCTCACGCAGGAAAACGATGAAGAAATACATCAGGATAAGACTTTGCCAACAAACAGCAACCTTGTACGCCTTCAGAGTCCTCCTGGATGGAGAAAGAAAAATGTTGTGAAGAAGAAACGGAGAGTGGTGGTCATGGGGGATTCCCTGTTAAGAGGAACAGAGGCCGCTATCTGCAGACCGGATATAACTCCAAGAGAAATGTGCTGTCTTCCAGGTGCAAAAATTAAAGATGTGTCTGACAGGATATCAGGACTCTTCAGACCTACAGATGACTACCCATTCCTGCTACTACATGTGGGGACAAATGACACCGCAAGAAACGACCTGGAAACCATCTGCAGCGACTTTGAAGACTTAGGCAAGAAAGTGAAAGAACTGGGAGCGCAGGTGGTCTTCTCTTCCATCCTCCCAGTGGATGGCCATGGAACAAGGAGGTGGAATAAGATTCTGCAGGTGATCAACTGGCTACGTCGATGGTGCCGTCAGCAACGATTTGGATTTCTGGATCACGGAGTGAACTACTTATACGATGGACTACTTGCTAGAGATGGGGTGCACCTTACGAAGACTGGTAAGCATGTATTTGGAAGTCGCCTTGCTACACTTGTAAGGAGAGCTTTATATTAGAACAATGTGGGAAGGGAAGCAAAAGACCAGAAAAAGCCATACACCTGACAAATGCTATTGAGAACTCTGCTATTAGAAGTGGAAAGGAAGAACAAAGACGAAAGAATCTAATTAATAAAAATATTGGAGAAAGAGAAACCAATCACAAACTAAAATGTTTCTATACTAATGCACAAAGCATGGGCAACAAACAAGGAGAATTGGAACTACTAACACAGGAAAAGAAATATGATGTCATTGGAATCACTGAAACTTGGTGGGACAATACACATGATTGGAATACAAGACTAGAAGGATACAACTTATTTGCAAGAAACAGACTTGATAAACGAGGAGGGGGTGTCGCATTGTATGTTAGAAACGCGTATATCTGCACAGAGATTGAAGCTTCAGAGACTGGGAGTTCTGTGGAAACTGTTTGGGTAAGAATACAAGGACAGAACAATGGAAAGGACACCATTGTAGGCATTTACTACAGGCCGCCTGTGCAAGCTGAAGCTATGGATGAACTCTTTATGCATCAAATGGCCAAGTTCTCCAAAAAATATGACATATTTGTCATGGGAGATTTCAACTATCCAGACATTTGTTGGGAATCTCTCTCAGGCAAAACTAACAGGTCAAGGAAATTCTTATCCTCTCTTGCTGACAACTTTATCTTCCAAAAGGTAAGGGAGAAAACAAGGGGAACTGCTACCTTGGATCTAATACTTATAAACAGGGAGGAAATGGTTGAGGAGGTAAAAGTGGCTGGGACCCTAGGAGGTAGCGACCATGCTATTTTAGAATTTTGGATAACTAGAGGCGGAAGACCTGTGAAGACTCAGACGTCAAGGTTAGATTTCAGAAAGGCAGATTTTAAGGGATTCAGAAAGAGAATTGGAGGAATCCAATGGCTGGATATCCTTAAAGACAAAAATGTCCAGGAAGGATGGGAAATCTTGAAAAATGAAATTCTCAAAGCACAGTTGTTAACAATTCCGAAAAGAGGGAAGAATAGGAAGCATTTAAGGAAACCAGGATGGATGAACACAGAACTTAAGCACATGCTAAAAAGGAAGAAAAAAATGTTTATAAAATGGAAAGAGGGAGGCATATCTAAAGAAGAATATAATGCTGTCTGCAGAAGCTGCAGGGCACAAATCAGATTAGCTAAAGCTGAAAATGAATTGAGGCTTGCAAGAGATGTCAAAAGCAATAATAAAGGATTAGCCAGTAAATTTGCAAAAATTTCTACATTTCTGTTTTTTTCAGTCAAGATGGGGTGCAGAGTGTACATTAATGAGAAAAAAATGAACTTTTTTGAATTTACCAAATGGCTGCAAAGAAACAAAGAGTGAGAAATGTAAAGGGGTGTGAATACTTTCCGCACCCATTGTATGTGCTAGATGGTCTGCCCTCTCCTGTGGTTCGTGGACTACCTTGGCTTATGCTTAACACTCATTTCTGTTTACCCGCTACCCTCTAGTTACGAGCCGCAAGCGACCTTTGATTAAGGCTAAGTTCACACTTGCGTATTGCTTGTCTGCGGATGGCTGCTTACGTCCTCCCTTAAGCTCCGCCTACTGCCGCATGCATCCTGCGTTGTCCTGTGTACCTATCATTAACATTGGGTACACTGGGACATGCGTTGTTTGTGGATGCGTCCACATGCAGCGTTTTGATGTGTCCGCCGACCGCACGGGAACGCAACATGATATATATATATATATATGTAGTCCATTCTCTACTTCCAGCGACTAGGTCACCCAGCCTTCATCTAACCCCTATTTCCTCAGGATGGCTGGGCCATCATTGTAGAGGAGCACCTGTACTTTGTGTCACCACCACCTTATTGCAGATTGAGAGTGCTTATGGGCAGGGTCGTCAATATATTTGCATTATAGAATCATAGAATCATAGAATCGTAGAGTTGGAAGGGACCTCCTGGGCCATCTGGTTCAACCCCCTGCTCAAAGCAGGATTCGCTAAATCATCCCAGTCAGATGTCTGTCCAGCCTCTGTTTGAAGACTTCCATTGAAGGAGAACTCACCACTTCTCGTGGCAGCCTGTTCCACTCATTGATCACTCTAACTGTCAAAAAGTTTTTTCTAATATCTAATCTGTGTCTCCTCCCATTCAGTTTCATCCCATTGCTTCTAGTCTTTCCTTGTGCAAATGAGAATAAAGTTGATCCTTCTACAATGTGACAGCCCTTTAGATATCTGTAGACATCTATTAAGTCTCCTCTCAGTCTTCTCTTTTGCAAACTAAACATTCCCAAATCCTGCAACCTTTCCTCATAAGACAGGGTTTGCAGACCGGTCACCATTCTGGTCGCTCTTTTCTGAACTTGCTCCAGTTTGTTGATGTCTTTTTTAAAATGTGGCGCCCAAAACTGGACACAATATTCCAGATGAGGTCTGACCAAAGAGGAGTAGAGGGAAATAATGACTTCACGTGATCTAGACTGTATGCTTCTGTTAATACATCCTAGAATTGCATTTGCCTTTTTTACTGCTGCATCAGAGACAAGTGTGCGCCTTTACAACTCAAGTCCTGTCAGTTTAATTAAACACAGCTGGACTCCAATGAAGGAGTAGAACCAACTCAGGGAGGATCACAAGGAAATTGACAGCCTGTGACTGACATATGAGTGTCTGAGCAAAGGGTTTGAATACTTATGAAAATGTGATATTTAGTTTTTCTTTTTTAATAAAGTTGCAAAAATTTCTACATTTTTTTTTTTTCAGACAAGATGGGGTGTAGAGTTAATGGGAAAAAATGAACTTTTTAGAATTTACCAAATGGCTGTAATGAAACAAAGAATGAAAAATTTAAAAAGGGGTCTGAATACTTTCCGCACGCACTGTAAAGGCCCTTTTACATTTAGCGATGCACCAGCGATCCGACCAGCGATCCGACCCGGTCAGGATCGCTGGTTCATCGCTAAATGATCCCTAGTGAGCTGCCACACAGGAAGATCTCACAGCGACGCAGCGGCGATACTCACCTTTCACACACAGCGATCCTGACGTCCTCCCGCCCGCCTCCACGCGTCGCTCGTCGTCACAGTAGGAAGCTGACGACCAGAAATGGAGCCGGACGTTCTCACGCGGTCAGCGATAACCAGCGGGGAGCCGGTCGGAGGAAAGTATCACACATAGCGATATTGCTGCTGCGTCACAAAACCAGTGCCGTTATAGCGATATCGCTATGTGTAAAACTCCCTTAAGTCCATACCTTCTGAGAGCATGAGACCTGAAAATGTAACACACAAATGACCTGAGTAAAACACCCCTGACCCAAGTCAATGACGATTATGGGTATTGGTCTAGACAGTTTATGGGGTATGAGGCCCTGGACGAACCTAGCATTGATCAAATGAAATCCCGCCCCACTGTCCAGAAAGGCTGAAATAATCACCATATTTTTGCCCAGATGGATCTCAGACGATTAAAAAAATGATGACCTATCCACAGAGGCAAGATATACACCTGGGTTGCCAACCTCCACGCAACCCGGGATCCATAATTTCTCAGCGGCTACTTACGGTGTGATAAGGAAGGACACATGCACACGAATTGACCACAGAAAAAAAAGACACTCTTCCTTTACACCAAACTACACTTGGACCAATAGAATAGGCCACCCCACTCAACTGCACGGTTCCTCAGTTGACTCCAGACCCCACGGATAGCGAGACACATGGCCACCTCAACGGAAGCTGGAGTCTCACACAGATAAAATGCATCCTTTACCGTCACAGATATCCTGTGACTGAACTGGCCGGAGCGCAGGGTCATTCCACTTACTATCTGTGGACCATCTCTGAAACTAGGCGCAATATACTTCTCTGGCCCGTCTCCCAGCTGAAGACGACGTAGCGTAGACTCTGCCAGGGAGACACGGTCAAGGTTGTAGTCTATATGATCAAGGGCCAGAAAGAATTCCTCAACCGTCCAAAGCGATAGAGTCCGACGAGTGAGGAAATGAGCAGGCCTGGGGGTCACCATGAAAGAGAGAGAAATTGCGGTCCCCACCCTTGCTCTTCGGTTCCTGAGGAGTAAGGAGGTAATGTGAAGTAAAGCTTACAAGCCTCCCTGAAAACAACAAACTTGTCATTCCTCCCAGAGAACCTGTCAGACAAGGTGATTTGGGTTCCACCAGGGGTTGCCTGGGAGGTATGATCCCTAAACCAGAAGTGTTTGGTTGCTGCAAAACAATAGTGCATAGGTCTGCCGTCTCTAGGCTGAGCTGCTGAAGTTGCCCTGCCAGAGCAGTCACTGAGTCCATGATTGATCAAAAAATTGGTTTAGGTAATGTTAACCCCTTCACCCAGAAGCCTGTTTTCACTTTTCTGACCAGGCCATTTTTTCAATTCTGACCAGTGTCACTTTATGAGGTAATAACTCAGGAACGCGTCAACGGATCCTGGTGATTTGGAGAATGTTTTCTCATGACAAATTGTACTTTACAATAGTGGTAACATTTCTCTGACATGACGTGCTTATTTGTGAAAAAAAAAACAGAAATTTGGCAAAAATTTTGAAAATTTCGCAATTTTCAAACTTTTAATTTTTATGCCCTTAACAATCATATAACACAAAATAGTAAATAAATAACATTTCCCACATGTCTACTTCAGCACAATTTTTGAAACATAATTTTTTTGATGTTAGGAAGATATGAGGGTTAAAAGTTGACCAGCGATTTCTCATTTTTACCACAAAATTTGCAAAACCATTTTTTTTAGGGACCACTACACATTTGAAATGAGTTTGGGGGATCAATATAACAGAAAATACCCAAAAGTGACACCATTGTAAAAACTGCACCCCTCAAGGTGTTCAAAACCACATTCAAGAAGTTTATTAACCTTTCAGGTGTCTCACAGGAATTTTTGGAATGTAGAAGGAAAAAGTAAACATTTACTTTTCTTTCACAAAAAATTTCCTATAGACCTAATTTTTTTTTTTTTACTTTCGCAAGGGTAACAGGAGAAAATGGAAAACACATTTTGTCATAAAATTTCTCCAGGGCATGCCGATATCCCATTTGTGGGAGAATACTACTGTTTGGGCACACGGCAGGGCTTGGAAGGGAAGGAGCGCCATTTCACTTTATGAATGTAAAATTTGCTGGAATAATTAGTGGATGCCATGTCGAGTTTGGAGAGCCCCTGATGTGCCTAAATGGTGGAAACCCCCAACAAGTGATACCATTTTGGAAACTAGACCCCTTAGCTTATCTAGATGTGTATTGAGCACCTTGAACCCACAGGTACCTCACAGAAGTTTATAGCGTAGAGTGGTGGAAATTAAAAATAAAAAACAAAAAAAAAAATAATCACATTTTTCCCAAATAAATCTTTTTTAGCTCCATATTTTGCATTTTCATAAGGGTAACAGAAGAAATTGCTGCACACAATTTATTGTGCATTTTCTCCTGAGTATGCCAATACCCCATATGTGGGGAAATACTACTGTTTGGGCGCATGGAAGGGAAGGAACACCATTTGACTTTTTGAATTCAAAATTTGATGGAAAAATTAGCGGACGCCATGTCGCGTTTTAAAAGCCACTGATGTGCCCAAACAGTGGAAACCCCCCTCAAAAGACACCATTTTAGAAACTAGACCCCTTTGGAACCTTATCTAGATGTGTATTGAGCACTTTTAACCCCCAGGTGCTTCACTAAAGTATATAACGTTAAGCCGTGAAAATAAAATTTAAAAAAAATCAAGCTTTTCCCACAAAAATCATCTTTAGCTACAAATTTTGTATTTTCACAAGGTCATATAGAGAAAATGAACCTCAAAGTTTGTTGTGCAATTGTTCCGGAGTTCACCAATACCCCATATGTGGTCAAAAGCTACCGTATATACTCGTGTATAAGCCGACCTGTGTATAAGCCGACCCCCCTAATTTTGCCACAAAATACTGGGAAAACTTATTGACTCGTGTATAAGCTTAGGGTGGGAAATGAAGCAGCTACTGGTAAATTTCAAAAATAAAAATAGATACTAATAAAAGTAAACTGGTGGCCCCATAAGATGCTCCATATTAAAATACGCCCCATATAATGCTGCACAAAGGTTATTGGTGGCCCATAAGATGCTCCATGTTAATATATATGTCCATATAATGCTGCACAAAGGTTATTGGTGGCCCACAATATGCTCCATGTTAATATATATGTCCATATAATGCTGCTGGTGCTGCTGCTATAAAAAAAAAAAATGACATACTCACCTCTCATCAGCTGCTGCTGCTCCTCAGCGTTGCCGGCTCTCTGCAGGACCCGGGAGACTGAGAGGTGAATATGGCATGGCTGGCTCACCCTCCCCCAGTTCTACTCACCCTCCCAGTGTCTGCATATCCGGCTCTGCTACATCTCAGTCCCGGCTGTCTGCATCTCCCTTCCTGTGTTCTTCCTGTGCGGTCACATGGTACCGCTCATTAAAGTAATGAATATGCGGCTCCACCCCTACGGGAAGAAGACAGGAAGGGAAATGCAGACAGCCGGAACTGAGATGATGTAGCAGAGCCGGATATACAGCCGGGAGGATGAGTATCATGTCTCCTGCTCCCCCTCCCTCGCCAGCTTTCAGGTGTATGACTCGTGTGTAAGCCGAAAGGGTCTTTTTCAGCCCAAAAAAGGGGCTGAAAAACTCAGCTTATACACGAGTATATACGGTACTTTTGAGGCACAGTGCAAAGCTCAGAAGGGAAGTAGCGCCATATTACAGGGCAGATTTTGCTGGAATGGTCTGAGGGTGCCAAGTCACACTGTCAGAGCCCCTGAGGTGCCAGAACAGCAGAACCCCCATAAGTGAGTCTATTTTACAATCAAACCTCTAAATGAATTGATCTAGGGGTGCAGTGATTATATTGACACCACAGGTGGCTCACAAACCTTTATACCATTGGGCAGTGAATAAAAAATAATTTACATTTTTACCACTAAGATTGTGTGTTAGCCCCAAGTTTTACATTTTCATACTGGGAAATGGATAAAAATGGCACCAGAATTTGTCCCCCAATTTCTACTGAACGTGGCAATACCCCATATGTGGCTGTACAGTGCTACTTAGCCATACAGTGAAATTCGGGAGGGACGGAGCGCTTTTTGCCTCCTGAAGCGCAGATTTTCCTAGAACAGTTTGCGTACTCCATATAGAGAGTCCATAATTGTTAGAAAAGCTGAATCCGCCCTCAAGTGACCCCATTATGGAAATTATAACCCTTTGGGAATTTATCTACAGATGTAGTGACAAATTTGACTCCATGGGTGATTTCCAGAAACAAGCTGCAATGGGTGTTGCTGAGTCAAAACTGCACACTGCCGTTGTAGTGACCAGTACACTATGCCAGGGTCATGCTTCTGGAGGCATGCACCCGTAAGTTAGGCGGGCTCTCATCATTTTTGGGAGCGGAGAATTTGCTGAATTTCTTTTGGGGGGGGCGAGGAGCCATTTAGCTTTTCTAGAGCCTTTAATAATAATAAATTTTATTTCTATAGCGCCGACACATTCCGCAGCACTTTACATTTCGGAGGGGACTTGTACAGACAATAGACATTACAGCATAACAATAATCACACAGATCATAACAGATACCAAGAGGAGTGAGGGCCCTGCTCGCAAGCTTACAGTCTATGAGGAAAGAGGGAGACACGAAAGGTGGGTGGTAACAGTTGCCCTGATTGTATGGACCAGCCATAATGTTAAGTGTGTAACAGTACAGACACAGAGGGCTAATGGAGGCATAAAGCATGTGGGAACATGATGCGGGGAACCTGGTTATGGTAAAACTTTTGGCTGTGCCATACAGGGGTAGATTAGGTTAATGTGTTGAGGCGATAGGCCAGTCTGAATAAATGCGTTTTCAGGGCACGCTTAAAATTGTGGGGATTGGGGACTAATCGTATTGACCTGGGAAGTGCATTCCAAAGAATTGGCGCGGCACGTGTAAAGTCTTGGAGACGGGAGTGGGAGGTTCTGATAATTGAGGATGCTAACCTCAGGCCATCAGCAGAACGGAGGGCGCGGGTAGGGTGGTAGGCTGAGACGAGGAGGAGATGTAGGGTGGTGCTGAGCCATGGAGTGCTTTGTGGGTGAGGGCAATAAGTTTATACTGAATTCTGGAGTGGATGGGTAGCCAGTGTAAGGACTGGCATAAGGTAGAGGCATCGGTGTAACGATTGGTGAGGAATATGATCCTGGTTGCAGCATTCAAGACAGATTGGAGGGGGGAGAGTTTGGTAAGAGGGAGACCGATTAGAAGAGAGTTACAATAGTTGAGACGAGAATGAATAAGAGAAACAGTAAGAGCTTTTGCAGAGTCAAAAGTAAGAAAAGGTCGAATTCTAGAAATGTTTTTGAGGTGCAGATGACAAGAGCGAGCCAGTGATCGAATGTGGGGGGCAAAGGAAAGCTCGGAGACAAGTATGACCCCAAGACAGAGAGCATGTTGCTGGGGAGTAGTAGTGGAACCACACACAGAAATGGCAATGTCGGGTATAGGTACATTAGTAGTGGGAGGAAACACCAGGAGTTCAGTCTTTGACAGGTTCAGTTTCAGATATAGTGAGGACATGATATTAGACACAGTGTTTAGACAATCGCCAGTGTTTTCTAGAAAGGCTGGCGTGATGTCAGGAGAAGAAGCGTATCATTGGGTGTCATCAGCATAGAGATGGTACTGCAAACCAAATCTACTGATTGACCAATAGGGGCAGTGTACAAGGAGAAGAGGAGGGGGCCTAGAACCGATCCTTGAGGAACCCCAACAGTAAGGGGAAGGTGAGAGGAGGAGGAACCAGCAAAAGATACAGTAAAGGAGCAGTCAGAGAGATAGGAGGAGAACTATGAGAGAACGGTGTCCTTGAGGCCAATGGAACGGAGCATAGTGAGGAGGAGCTGATGATCCACAGTGTCGAATGCTGCAGAGAGATCCAAGAGAATTAGCATGGAGTAATGACCATTAGATTTAGCTGTTAGTAGATCATTAGAGACTTTAGTGAGGGCAGTTTCAGTGGAGTGTATAGAGCGGAAACCAGATTGGAGAGGGTCGAGAAGAGAGTTATCAAAGAGATAGCGGATAAGACGGGAGTGGACCAGGCATTCCAGGAGTTTAGAGATGAAGGGAAGATTAGAGACAGGTCTATAGTTAGCGGCACAGTTTTGGTTGAGGGATGGTTTTTTAAGTAGCGGATGTATGATGGCATGCTTAAATGAGGAGGGAAAGATACCAGGAGAGAGAGGTTAAATATTTTAGTTAGGTGAGGGGTGACAGCAGGGGAAAGGGACTGGAGGAGATGTGACGGAAATGGGTCACTCGTGCAAGTGGTTGGGCGAGAAGATGCAAGGAGCCTGCTTATTTCTTCTTCTGTTACTGGTTCAAAATCAGAGAGTGAGCTAGATACAGTGGGGGAGGGAGGACAGTGCATGGTATGAGGTGACTGGGAGATAATTATCTGTCGGATCTGGTAAATCTTTCCTTTCAAGTAATTGGCCAGATCGTCAGCTCGGAGCTCCGTGGTTGGGGGCTGTACTCTTGGGTTGAGTAGAGAATGAAAAGTGTCAAAGAGACGTTTCGGGTTATTGGACAGTGAGGTGATGAGGGTGTTGAAATAGGTTTGTTTGGAGAGGTGAAGGGCAGTGTTGTATGTTCTAAGCATAAACTTATAATGGATGAAATCTTCGTGTAGATTGGAATTTCTCCACAGACGTTCGGCTTTGTGCTGCCAGTAACAAGGAAGCCCCCTATATTTCTGTTAACAGATGACAGATCTGAGTGGGGACTTGCTTTTTTGTGGATTGAGTTGAAGCTTCTATTCAGAACATTTTACATAACGTTTGGGTTATGTATTTGGGATCACATTTATCCGGCGCTCTACGCTGAGCACTTTACAGGGTTTCCATCTAAATCTCCCGAGTGACGTGAAAGATGAAACCCCCGATGGATCCATTCACTATAGTGAAAAAAAAAAATCTCTTTAAATCTTCTGCTTTAGTGAGTGTAAGTGAGCTGAATGTGACCAGAGCTTAAGTGTGAATGATGGTAAGTGTGTGACTTGTGACTTAGTGACTTTGGAATCAGGGAGTTGACAAAGGAAGAATTTCTGAATTGCTGTTTGTATTTTATTAATACTTTTTATTTATTTTTGCTTATCTTATTGTCTGGTGCAATCCCCATTAGGATGTGCTCCACTATTGCCAATGTCATCCAGTGCACGTCTTGCCGCATGTATGAGATCCTTGAACAGCCGGTGGAGGGTGCATACTGCTGTGCGGGATGTGAGCATGTTGTGCATTTGGAAGCCCAGATACTGGATCTAATGTGCAGCTGGCAACACTGAGATCCATAGACAATATGGAAAGGAGTCTTCTGCTCACTGATCAGACGCTCAATGGGATAGATGAGGGGGGGATGCTAGGTCGGAGCTGCAGGACAATGAAGCAGCTAGCTGGGTGACAGAAGGTGGGGTAGAGGGAAGAGCACCAGGGGGGCTAGTCCTGATCTGGCACACCCCAATAAGTTAATTGAAACTGCAAGGAAAGAAAGCGCAATAGGGTCTTATCTGAGAAAACCAAGATATCAAACAATAGTTTATACTCACCGTATATAGGAGAGTAACAGGCATAAAGAACGCGGTCAGCTTGCTGCACATCCAAATGACCACGCTGTGGCCATAAATCTTCAGATTCACTAATAGGATTTTTATGGATTAAAACGTGCGCTGCCAGACCATCACTCCTCACAAGTTGTATACTTAATATATTTATTTCCCAACGCGTTTCGAGGTCATAAAACCTCTTCCTCAGGGGATGACATGTACCAAACATGTACATGTCATCCCCTGAGGAAGAGGTTTTATGACCTCGAAACGCGTTGGGAAATAAATATATTAAGTATACAACTTGTGAGGAGTGATGGTCTGGCAGCGCACGTTTTAATCCATAAAAATCCTATTAGTGACACCCCAATAAGTTGGCAGATGAGGGGAGTGTTAGGGCAGGAGTAGCACTGCTGCAGCAAGGCATGTCCTCTGAAAGCCGGAGGAGTGTCTGCTCCAGTAAGGGGGGAAATAGGAGAGCAGGGCAGGCCAGACAGGTTCTGGTAGTGGGAGACTCAATTATTAGGGGAACAGATAGGGCAATCTGTCACAAAGACAGGGATCATCGGTGTGCTGCCTACCTGGCGCTCGAGTCCGACACATCCCTGATCGGGCTGACAGATTACTGGGAGGGGCTGGTGAGGACCCAGCGGTCATGGTGCACATTGGCACAAATGACAAAGTTAGAGGTAGGTGGAAGGTCCTTAAAGATGATTTCAGGGAATTAGGCTGCAAGCTTAAAGCAAGGACCTCCAAGGTGGTATTTTCGAAAATACTGCCTGTAACACGTGCCATGCCAGAGAGGCAACGGGAGATTAGGGAGGTTAATAAGTGGCTCAGGAATTGGTGTAGGAAGGAGGGGTTTGGGTTCCTGGAGAACTGGGCCGACTTCTCAGTTGGCTACAAGATCTACACTAGGGACGGGCTACACCTCAATGGGGAGGGAGCAGCTGTGCTGGGGAGAAAATGGCTAGAGGAGTGTTTAACCTAGGGACGGGGGGGGGGGGGGGGGGGGTGGGGGGGGGGAGTGTAACGGGGTCTTCTGTGCTGTAATACCTCTTACATTACCACCCCGTGTTTCATGAGGTCCACTCCTCACTTCTGGATGAAGAACGCTGTCTCGAAAGGCTTTGTAACATGGGAACATATAAAAGATCACTGCTTCTCCACGTATTTCCAGTGTGACAACATTTTACTCACCAGTCTCAGAATATATATACATACAGAGGACAGGACAATCAATATGTGTCAGGCCAGTAGATAGCAGCCTCCTATTAAGACGCCAGACGTACATTACAATAGCCGTGGAATTTACAAAGGTGGGGGGAGGTCAGAAGTGGGATATCTCGTTTACCTCTGCCCAGGGAGGCAGCCGGTCGATTGCTGCATTAAGGTCATGCATCTCACATTACACTTATCATACATGCATCTCCTATTCGGGGTACTGGGGGGTTCTGTAACAGGGGGATAATCATTTTATAGGAGGGGAAGACAGTGCAGATAGAGACCTGGGCACAAATAATGAAATTGGGGGTTGGGGTGGCATGGGGGGTGGGGTTAGAACAATTAATCATTTCAGAAAGAATAGAGGCACAGAGAGATACATAAAGTGCATGTATACTAATGCTAGTAGCCTCGCCAACAAGATGGAGGAATTAGAATTAATGTTGTTGGAACATAATTCTGACATGGTGGGGATGTCTGAGACATGGCCGGACGAGAGCCATGATCGGGGGATAATTTACAGGGCTATAGTCTGTTCAGAAATTACCGAACAAGGGGCATGGCCTGGCTGGACATGTGAGCGGCTGCAAGGTGTAAGAGCTCCGGACGACTCACCCTGTATTTATATCCACTGGGCCTCACAACTGCTGAATTTTCGCCGGTACCGTCTGGGCAAAGAGTGTGGAACACGCGGGGATCACCGGGTGCTGCAGAGATGGCTGGGGGCATGAATAAGAAGCAAAAGGAGGCAGCGGTGGGAGCTGGTAGAGGAATTCAAGATGGCGCCGTCATGCAGGTTGCAAACACCAGGTCGGAGAGGCAGGCAGCTCTCAGCAGAGAATTTGGCAGGCTTTGCCAGAACTCCAAGTAAGGCCCCAGTGAGATCGGAGGGCAAGGGGGAAGTCACCGCAGCGCGGGGCAGCAGATTCTCGGTGCTTGCTGATGGTGGAGAAGATTCCAGAGATGATAATATGGAAATGAACACTTGCACAGAAGCACTAGCAGAGGGAGCCATGGTACTTAAAGAGATACCTCATCCAGATGGTGAAGTTGTTATTCCTGGCAACACAGAACCTACATTGAGGGACGTATTTATGGCTGTGACACAATATGGCTCTTCTCTCACATCTCTGGGAACTCAGATGGGACAGATTAAGGAGGAACTATCATTTATGCGTCAGAATATGCAAAAAGTGAGTGACAGGTGTCGGCAGCGGAGGGTAGACTCGGAGACAAGGAGGATGCTTTCCCCCAGGTAACACGAGACACCCGCAGACATGACCAACAAATATTAGCTTTGCAAGCTAAAGCAGATGACTTGGAGAATAGGCTCAGACGGAATAATGTCCGAGTTATTGGGGTCCCTGAAAAAACAGAGCAATAACCCCTCAGAGTTTTTCGAGAACTGGCTGCGTGAATTATTTGCATCGGATGGACTGACCCCGCTCTTTGCAGTGGAGAGAGCACATAGGCTCCCCACCAGACCATTACCACCTGGAGCTCCCCCACGGCCGGTACTGATAAAGCTGCTGCATTACAGAGACGCCGTTTTGAAAGCAGCACGTACTAAAGGAAAAATTACCTACAATGGCCGCGATGTCTCCTTTTTCCCGGATTATTCCATCGAAGTCTCCAAGCGCAGAGCCCAATTTGGCGATGTAAAGAGACAACTGCGGAATCTCCAAATCCCGTACTCCATGATTTATCCAGCAAAGTTGAGAGTGGCAGCACTGGGAGAAACCTCGTTCTTCGAACATCCGAAAGATGCGCTTCGTTGGATTGAACAAAATGATTAAAGGATTCTCCGGAGTTCACAAAAGAAATGGATTTCATATAAGAGTATTCGCCATCGGTATTTGCCGGTAGTATGTTTTTGGTTTCTTTATAAAGATGTCTATCCACGGCCCAGTGGAACTTTAACCCCTTCATGACCCAGCCTATTTTGACCTTAATGACCTGGCCATTTTTTGCATTTCTGACCAGTGTCCCTTTATGAGGTAATAACTCTGGAACGCTTCAACGCATCCTAGCGATTCTGAGATTGTTTTTTCGTGACATATTTGACTTCATGTTAGTGGTAAATTTAGATCGATAATTTTTGCGTTTATTTGTGAAAAAATCAGAAATTTGGCGAAAATTTTGAAAATTTCGCAATTTTCAAATTTTTAATTTTTATTCTGTTAAACTAGAGAGAGTTATGTGACACAAAATAGTTACTAAATAACATTTCCCACATGTCTACTTTACATCAGCACAATTTTGGAAGCAAAATATTTTTTTGTTAGGAAGTTATAAGGGTTAAAAGTTGACCAGTGATTTCTCATTTTTACAACAAAATTTACAAAACCATTTTTTTTAGGGACCACCTCACATTTGAAGTCACTTTGAGGGGTCTATATGGCAGAAAATACCCAAAAGTGACACCACTCTAAAAACTGCACCCCTCAAGCTACTCAAAACTACATTCAAGAAGATTATTAACCCTTTAGGTGTTTCACAGGAACTAAAGCAACATGGAAGGAAAAAAAGGACATTTTAATTTTTCCAACAAAAATTTTCTTTCAGCATCAATTTTTTCATTTTCACATGGGCAACAGGATAAAATGGATCCTAAAATTTGTTGGGCAATTTCCCCTGAGTACACCGATACCTCATATGTGGTCAAAAACCACTGTTTGGGCGCACGGCAGGGCTCAGAAGGGAAGGAGTGCCATTTGACTTTTTGAATGGAAAATATGCTGGAATATTTAACGCTTGCCATGTCGCGTTTGGAGAGTCGCTCTGTGCCTAAACACTGGAGCTCCCCCACAAGTGACCCCATTTTGGAAACTAGACCCCCCAAGGAACTTATCTAGATGCATAGTGATCACTTTGAACCCCCAGGTGCTTCTCAAATTGATCCGTAAAAAAAAAAAGAGTACTTTTTTTCACAAAAATTATCATTTAGCCTCAGTTTTTTCATTTTCACATGGGCAACAGGATAAAATGGATCCTAAAATTTGTTGGGCAATTTCTCCTGAGTGCACAGATACCTCATATGTGGTCATAAACCACTGTTTGGGCGCACGGCAGGGCCCGGAAGGGAAGGAGCGCCATTTGACTTTTTGAATGGAAAATTAGCTCCAATCGTTATCGGACACCATGTCGCGTTTGGAGATCCCCTGTGTGCCTAAACATTGGAGCTCCCCCACAAGTGACACCATTTTGGAAACTAGACCCCTTAAGGAACTTATCTAGATGTGTAGTGAGCACTTTGAACCCCCAAGTGCTTCACAAAAGTTTATAACATAGAGCAGTGAAAATAAAAAAATCATTTTTTTTCCTCAAAAATGATTTTTTAGCACGCTATTTTTTATTTTCACAAGGGTAACAGGAGAAATTGAACCAAAAAAGTTGTTGTCCAGATTGTCCTGAGTATGCTGGTACCCCATATGTGGGGGGGGGGGGGGCACTGTTTGGGTGCACGGCAGGGCGCAGAAGGGAATGAGCGCCATTTGACTTTTTGAAATGAAAATTAGCTCCAATCGTTAGCGGACACCATGTCGTGTTTGGAGAGCCCCGGTGTGCCTAAACTTTGGAGCTCCCCCACAAATGACCCCATTTTGGAAACTAGACCCCCTAAGGAACTTCTCTAGATGCATAGTGAGCACTTTGAACCCCCAGGTGATTCACAGAAGTTTATAATGCAGAGCAGTGAAAATAAAAAAATCTTTTTTTTTTCCTAAAAAAAATTTTTTTAGTTGGCAATTTTTTATTTTCACAAGGGTACTAGGATAAATTGGACCCCAAAAGTTGTTGTCCAGTTTGTCCTGAGTACGCTGGTACCCCATATGTGGGGGGGAACCACTGTTTGGGCACACGTTGGGGCTCAGCAGGGAAGTAGTGACATTTTGAAATGCTGACTTTGATGGAATGGTCTGCGGGCGTCATGTTACATTTGCTGAGCCCCTGTGTGCCTAAACAGTAGAAACCCCCCACAAGTGACCCCATTTTGGAAACTAGACCCCCCAAGGAACTTATCTAGATGTGTGGTGAGCACCTTGAACCCCCAAGTGCTTCACAGAAGTTTATAATGCAGTGCCGTGAAAATAAAAAATCATTTTTTTTCCCTAAAAAAAAATGAATTTTAGCACGCAATTTTTTTTTCACAAGGGTAACAGGAGAAATTGGACCCCAAAAGTTGTTGTCCAGTTTGTCCTGAGTACGGTGATACCCCATATGTGGGGGATGACCACTGTATGGGCACACGTCAGGGCTCGGAAGGGAAGTAGTGACGTTTTGGTATGCAGACTTTGATGGAATGGTCTGCGGGCATCATGTTACATTTGCAGAGCCCTTGATGTACCTAAACTGTGGAAACCCCCCACAAGTGACCCCATTTTGGAAACTAGACCCCCCAAGGAACTTATCTAGATGTGTAGTGAGCACCTTGAACCCCGAAGTGCTTCACAGAAGATTGTAACGCAGAGCCATGAAAATAAAAAATCTTTTTTTTTTCCTCAAAAAATGAATTTTTAGCTCGCAATTTTTTATTTTCACAAGGGTAACAGGAGAAATTGGACCCCAAAAGTTGTTGTCCAGTTTGCCCTGAGTATGCTGATACCCCATATGTGGGGAGGGACCATTGTTTGGGCACACGTCGGGGCTCGGAAGGGAAGTAGTGACGTTTTGAAATACCGACTTGATCGAATGGTCTGCGGGCCTTGTTCTGTCCTTGTTCACATTTACGTCACTTGACAAGTGGAAAGGTTTTAAATACAAGAGTTAGGACTGTCCCACAAGGGTTGCCGTGACGTGGCGGGATGGCTTCTACATTATTTTGATCAAAATTATGTTAACTAAATACCCTTATTATTACTATTATTACTACCTTCATGCAATTTTTGCAATATATTTTTTTACTTTTTTATTCCAGGATATTTGTTTTGTGTTTTGCTTTTGGTTTTCTCTGTGTAAAGGTCATGTGTTCATATGCAATTACATTTTGCATGCACATTAATTCACTTTTTCTGCTCAGACCCAGTTTCTCATTTGTTTCATTGTGCATTCTGTGCATATAAGGGTGTGACCGCCCTGTTTCTGAGTTGGAAAATCCATCCTGTCTGGCCTATACTATTACTGGTGGTTCTGTCCCTCTGTCCTTGTTCACATTTACGTCACTTGACAAGTGGAAAGGTTTTAAATACAAGAGTTAGGACTGTCCCACAAGGGTTGCCGTGACGTGGCGGGATGGCTTCTACATTATTTTGATCAAAATTATGTTAACTAAATACCCTTATTATTACTATTATTACTACCTTCATGCAATTTTTGCAATATATTTTTTTACTTTTTTATTCCAGGATATTTGTTTTGTGTTTTGCTTTTGGTTTCATCATGTTACGTTTGCAGAGCCTCTGATGTGCCTAAACAGTGAAAACCCCCCACAAGTGACCCCATTTTGGAAACTAGACCACCAAGGAACTTATCTAGATGTGTGGTGAGCAGCACTTTGAACCCCCAAGTGCTTCACAGAAGTTTATAACGCAGAACCGTGAAAATAAAAAATCTTACCCTAACCCTAACCCTCTTTCCAACCCTAACCCTCTTTCCAATCCTAACCCTCTTTCCAACCCTAACCCTAACCCTCTTTCCAACCCTAACCCTCTTTCCAACCCTAACCCTCTTTCCAACCCTAACCCTCTTTTCAACCCTAACCCTAATCCTCTTTTCAACCCTAACCCTAATGGAAAAATAAAAATAAAAATATTTTCTTTATTTTATTAGTTGTGCCTACCTATGGGGGTGATAATCGGGGGGTTTATTTACTTTTTCTTTCATTTTGATCACTGTGAGAGTGATCAAAATGAAAGAATGGAATCTGCAGCCGGCAGATTCGGGCGGGCGCACTGCGCATGCGCCTGCCATTTTCTAAGATGGCGGCGCCCATGAACCGGACCCGCCGGACACCGGGAGCAACAGGGGGACTTAGAAGGTGCCGGGGGAGGTGAGAGGGGGTGAGGGGGTTATCGGAATCTGGCGGGGAGCAGAGGGAATGGGAGGGGGGCAGATGATGACAGCGGCGGCAGATCGCCGCTGTCATTCAGTTGCGGGGGGGGGGCGATCGCCGGTGGGGGGTGGGGGGGGTGTAATCGGTGTCTCCAGCCATGTCCGATGCTACAGCAGCATCGGCCATGGCTGGATTGTAATATTTCATCAATTTTCATTGATGAAATATTACTATCGTTCTGATTGGCTGTTAAAAGTGAAACAGCCAATCAGAGCGATCGTAGCCACGTGGGGGCGAAGCCACGCCCCCTGTGGCGAAGAACAAAGCCCCCTGTATCTGCGGGTCGGGTGACCTTTCAGTGACCTAGGTCACCCGACCCGCAGGGGGGCTTTAAAGTCATGACGCGACATAGGCGTTATGGGTCGTTCTGGCACGACTTTTCATGACGCCTACGTGGCGTCAAAGGTCGTGAAGGGGTTAATACTGTGCATTGTATACGGATAAAACAAAGGGTGAAGATCGGCGCGGTAGACTGCTCTTGTTGCACCCTTCTTTTTTTTGCTCCTTTCTTTTTTCGTGGTCGCTTCCTGTACAGCTGAAGGATGGACTGGTGCCCTGGTCCATCTGTTATTTGCAGAAGGATTTCTATATTGCCGTTTCTTGTGGGGTTTATTTCTGTTCTCTCTTCTCGGGGTGGGAGGGCTTCGCACGTCTCCTATTATTTGATCCAGGTGCTAATGTGTTAGACAATGATAACTTTATTTTCATATTGCAATTTGTGAGGAGTAGGTGGGTTTCCATATATTTACATGTCACTACGGTTCAGAAGCAGCTATGTTTTATGGGAGGCCGGAGTGAGGAGGTATTCAATTACACCATTTGCCTTACAGTAAGATGAATAACAAAGCTCATGTACTATCCTGGAATGTGAGGGGTCTGGGAGACGCCACTAAAAGAGCGGCGGTGATGGAGTTTGCTCGCACACGGTCCCCGGCGATCGTCTGCTTGCAGGAGACGCACTTAGAAAAAGGGAAAACGGGACTGATCAATAGGGCGTGGGTAGATCTAGCTTTCATTCTGCTTTCTCCAGTTATGCTAGAGGAGTAAGTGTTCTAGTCCATAACTCTCTACCATTTGAACTGATAACATCTCGGGTGGACGGGGAGGGCAGAATGGTGGCACCTCACTGTAAACTAATGGCTAAGGAAATGATACTGATTGGAGTGTATATTCCACCACCCTTTACCACTAAAGTGCTGGAGATGAAAGCAGCATTTGTGGATAAGATACTGAATGTGCCAGCAATATGTGTAGGGGATTTTAATAACATTATACACCCATATTGGGACAAACTTAGACCAGGGACGGCGGATTCTCATCAGTCGAAATTTGGGGTACTTCTACAGGAAATGTCGTTATTGGATGTATGGCGTCACAAGAACCCCAGGGAAAGGCAGTTTTCTTGTTGTTCTAAAACACATAACACATTATCGGGAATTGATATGGCCCTGGGCACGGAAAGCATCCTTGCGGCAGTAGAAAAAGTGGAGTACTTACCTAGACTTTTATCTGACCATTCCCCGCTAGTAATTACTATTAATTGCTCCGTTAGACTTCCGTTAAATGTCACTATGTGGTCTATGAATGCTTTCTGGCTTCAGGTTATTGACTTGGAGTCAATTGGGATCTCCCTGAATAGAATGAGGGATCAGTTACGCCAAGTGTTCTTTGGGATTCTATGAAGGCCTGCCTAAGGGGAAATCTAATACAAACTATAAACAGAGCCAAAAATAAAACTGAGCAGTTTGGGGTTTTCCTTAGGGATAGAGTGAGTACTACAGACAGGCAGTTTGTCCTGACGGGAACGGAGGAGGACCTGCGGGAATGGAAGGGGGCACAGACGGCTTATAATACCCACGTTCTGGAAAAGGCCAACAATAAGAGATTATTTAATAGACAATGGTTTTTTGAAGAAGGGGAGAAAGCAGGACACTTGCTGGCTCTTATAGCAAAGGCGCAGAGGGAAACGGCGTTTGTTGGCGCTATTAAAGATACAGCAGGTATAATTGTTAATAGTCCATCTGAAATCCTGTCAGTCTTCGCAGATTTCTATAAAGATTTATATAACACTAAACTGGCCTGTAGTAAGGAGCAGATTAAAGCATACGTAGACACAATACCAATCCCTACTCTTTCGGAGGTAGATCGGGCCTATCTAAACGGACCTATTACTTTGGAGGAATTACAATTGGCGGTGGAGTCAATGGCCAATAATCACCTGGTTTGGACGGTCTGCCCCTGGAGGTCTATAAGGAATTTGGGGGTGTCTTGATACCACAGCTGTTGACTACTCTTGAGAGAGCTTCTGAGGAGGGAACGTTACCAAGGTCTCTGAAGGAGGCGGTGATGGTTGTAATTCCGAAACCGGGAAAAGATCCCCTGCTGCCAATTCTTATCGGCCGATTTCACTGCTGACCACTGACATTAAAATTATTGCAAAGGTTCTTGCTTCTAGACTTAGTAAGGTCATAACCAAGGTGATACACAGGGACCAATCGGGATTTATGCCTGCGAGGTCTACTGCAACAAACATCAGACGATTGTTCCTTAACCTGCAGCTACCAGTGGATAATCCGGGCGATAGGGTCATACGCTCATTGCGGCCAAGGCTTTCAACTCAATAGAATGGGAGTATTTGTGGGAAGTTATGAATAAATTTGGACTGGGCATAAACTTTATCTCATGGGTTAAGATGTTATATGACATGCCGTCGGCTAGAATGAGAGTGAATGGCGGTTTGTCAGCTCCCTTTCAGTTACATCGAGGCAGGGGTGCCCTCTGTCCCCGCCGCTTTGGCCATAGAGCCTCTTGCCATTGTGAGAATCATGTGGGAATAGTGGATGAGGGCAGGTATATCTCGCCCAGATTCCTTTCCTTTGTGGCCTAGTCTGGTCAGTATCGCACCTGCTTACTAATGGATAATGGGAGGTGGATATAAAAGGATGCCAGGTGGTTGTGTGAGTGTCTCAGCCTGGGAACACAGAGAGCCTGTCTGTGTGAGAGACACACGTGAGTGGAAGCAGTGCCCACTGCAACTGTGGTTTGGCTGGACGGGAGAAGCCCGCCAGTTGGTAGTTAGGTTGTACCTTGTTTAGTTAGTGCCGGACAGGCAAGGATTTGTTTTATGGTTTATTTCCTTTTGCATTGCTTTCACCGTTAATAAACCTGACCCATGGTCAGTTACACCCGAATCCCAGCTCTGCGCCTGAGTTTCATGCTGAACGCACGTGACCTTTGACCCCAGCAAAGGCGATCCCGGAGTGTTTTATCACACCATACTCATTAGAGCCCACACGGACATACAGGGGTTCAGGAGGGGACAGACTGAGGAGAAAATAGCCTTGTACGCGGACGACACATTACTATTTCTGGCAGAGGCCTCGTCGTCCTTAAAAGGTGTCGATGGACGTTATTGGGGATTTTGGTAGCTACTCGGGACTGACGATCCACTGGAATAAGTCGACGCTGCTGTCAGTTGATGGGAACAAAGATAACGAACACATTTATATAGCATCAGGCCTGCGACTGGTCTCGGAGTTCAGGTATCTTGGTATTAATGTAACAGGGAAGGTGGGAGAGTATGAGAAATTAAATCTTATTCCGGTCCTAGAAAAGTTTCAATCGAAGTTAAACATATGGGTAAAATTACCGCTGTCAGTGGTAGGACGAACGAATTTACTTAAGATGATTTGGATGCCACAATTATTGTATATTTTACATAACTCCCCAGTGTGGATGCCACAAAGGTCCTTCTCCAAAATTAACAGTTTGTTCAGGGAATTGATCTGGGGGGAAAAAAACACCACGAATTAAATTGGAAGAACTGCAGAGGAAAAGGGGAGGGGGGGCTGGACTGCTCACCTATGGTATGTGTATTGGGGTATGTTGAAGATCTAACGACAGAGGAGTATGGCTAAATAGCGGTGGCTAGAATGCTATATATGTTTAGAAAGTTGATAGCACAGCACTGGTTGGATGATCAGACGCCCTCCATTCCGGAATATATTAGTAAGGTGAACTGGGTGATTAACATGGAAAAGGCAATTTACTTGAAGAGAGGCTGTATCGGAAAATTTGAAAAGATTTGGGCATTATGGATAGACAGCTCGGGCCTTGCATCCAGAGTTACAGAGATTCCGATTAGGTCTTATTGCAGTGTACCTTTACTGAAGTAAAGAGAAGTCTTGTCTATATGCAGCACATTTGGAGCCTCTCTTGTATTTCTAATTATTGTTATTCAAGGAGACGTGACATTGACGCTATATAATAATATGTTTATTTTTGTTAAGACGGGGGACAATTCAGGGGGGAGGGGGGTAAGGGGACTGTGTTCCCCTGGGATGTTATACCTGTTTTGTTGGAAAATGTTCAAATAAAAAATATCCGATTTAAAAAAAGAAATGACCGAACAAATAAGCGAGGGGGCGGCGTGTGTTTATATGTAAAATCATCCTTACAACCCATCCTGTGTGATAATATATATGAATCTAATGAGAATGTAGAGTCCCTGTGGGTAGAGATAAGGGGAGGGGGGGAAATAATAAATTACTGATAGGGGTTTGTTATAAGTCTCCAAAAATAATGGAAGCAACAGAGAATATCCTCATAAAGCAAATAGATGAAGCAGCGACTCAAGGAGAAGTCATTATTATGGGGGACTTCAACTACCCCGAAATACATTGGGGAACCGAAACCTGCAGTTCAGCAAAGGTAATAGGTGTCTGACAACGATGAGAGACAATTACCTTTCACCACTGGTTCAGGACCCAACAAGAGGGGGGCACTGCTAGACCTAATATTACCCCACAGGCCAGACCGCAGATCAGATATAAGGGTTGGGGGTCACTGGGGGGATAGTGGTCACAGGATAATAAGTTTTCATGTATCCTGTAATAAGATGTGTAGTGGAGGGGTTACAAGGACACTAAACTTCAGGAAAGCAAATTTCCAACGGATGAGAGATGATCTTGGTGCAATAACTGGGACGATATCCTGAGACATAAAAATACACAAAGACAATGGGAGACGTTTATTATCCTCCTGAATAGGAGCTGTGCACAATATATACCGTATGGGAATAAACATGCGAGAAATAGGAGACCACTATGGCTAAATAGAGCTGTAAGGGGCGCAATAAGGGACAGAAAGAAAGCAGAGAATTACAGCAAGTAGGTAGTGATGAGGCATTAACTAACTACAGAAGATTAAATAAATTCTGTAAAAAGCAAATCAAGACAGCAAAGATTGAGACAGAGAGACTCATTGCCAGAGAAAGTAAAATAATCCCAAAATATTCTATACTACATAAATAGTAAGAAACTAAAAAATGATAGTGTTGGCCCCCTTAATAATAGTCTGGGTGAAATGGTGGATGAGGAAAAAGCCAATATGCTAAATGACTTTATCAACAGTATTTACACAGGAAAATCCCATGACGGATAACATGATCAGTGATCACAAAAATTCTCCATTAACCCCTTAATGTCCAATGATGGACACAGTCCGTCATTGGACGTCTCCCCTGCTTTGATGAGGGCTCCGGCGCTGAGCCTGTTTTGAACAGCTGACACGTGCCCACAATAGGCGCAGGTGGAATCGCGATCCACCTGCACCTATTAACCCATTAAACGCCGCTGTCAAATGCTGACAACGGCGATTAACCGGCGCTTCTGGCCGCCGGGCCGGAAATGAGTTCATCGCTGACTCCAGTCACATGATCAGATTTAGCATTTAGTGAAGCTAGCAAAAAAGCCAAACAAAAAACAAGTGTGGGATTGCACTTTTTTTTGCAATTTCACTGCACTTGGAATTTTTTTCCCCTTTTGTAGTACACGACATGGTAAAATCAATGGTGTTGTTCAAAAGTACAACTCGTCCCGCAAAAAACAAGCCCTCACATGGCCCTATTGACGGAAAAATAAAAAAAAGTTATGGCTCTGGGAAGAAAGGGAGCGAAAAACAAAAACGCAAAAACGAAAATAACCCCAGTCCTTAACGGGTTAAATGTCACTAAAAATCACTAAGGCTGGTTTCACATTAGCGCTTTTTAAGCGCACACACGGCCGGGGTAGCTCCGCCCCCGAGCCGGCTCTCTGCCCGGCGTGCCCGCCCCTTGCTTGTAGTGCCGCCTGCTAGCGCACAGCGGCGCCTGCGATCGGCGCACCCTATCTTTAGCATAGGGAGCGCAGATCGTGCGCAGGCCGTGCGCTAGTTGCGCTTTGACCTGCGCTGCGCACTTTTGACGGTGCGCCGTGCGCGCCAAAATCCGAAAAGTTTGATTTTGGCGCGCACGGCGCACCGTCAAAAGTGCGCAGCGCAGGTCAAAGCGCAACTAGCGCACGGCCTGCGCACGATCTGCGCACGCTATGCTAAAGATAGGGTGCGCCGATCGCAGGCGCCGCTGTGCGCTAGGAGGCGGCGCTACAAGCAAGGGGCGGGCACGCCGGGCAGAGAGCCGGCTCGGGGGCGGAGCTACCCCCGGCCGTGCGTGCGCTTAAAAAGCGCTAATGTGAAACCAGCCTAAGATTGACAAATCCCCGGGCCCGGATGGGATACACCCCCGAGTACTGCAGGAATTAAGTACAGTCATAGATAGACCATTATTTTTAATCTTTAAAGATTCCATAATAACAGGGTCTGTACCACAGGACTGGCGTATGGAAAATGTGGTGCCAATATTCAAAAAGGGGACAAAAACTGAACTTGGAAATTATAGGCCAGTAAGTTTAACCTCAACTGTGGGTAAAATCCTGGAGGGTTTTCTAAGAAATACTATACTGGAGTATTTTCAGAAGAAGAACCTCATGACCCAATATCAACATGGGTTTATGAAGGACAGTTCCTGTCAGACTAATCTGATAAGCTTTTATGAAGAGGTAAGTTCCAGACTGGACCAAGGAAATGCAGTGGATGTGGTGTACATGGACTTTTCAAAAGCTTTTGATACGGTGCCACACAAAAGGTTGATACATAAAATGAGAACAATGAGGATAGGGGAAAATATGTGTAAGTGGGTTAAGAGCTGGCTCAGGGATAGGAAACAAAGGGTGGTTATTAATGGGGCACACTCGGACTGGGTCACGGTTAGCAGTGGGGTACCACAGGGGTCAGTATTGGGCCCGCTTCTTTTTAACATATTTATTAATGACCTTGTAGGGGGCATAGAGAGTAGAATTTCAATATTTGCAGATAATACAAGGAGGAGTAGGAGGAGGAGCGCCGAGAGATGGCTGCTCTGGCATGAGGCTCTTGAGTTTTTTAGTTTTTTCCCCGTTTAATTGTTAATTCTCCCTTTGGTTCACTCACCATTGCGTAGCTACAGGATTCGGCAGAGCTGGGAGTAGTGTGGAGACTGCGATCAGCTGGGACCGGTGTCTTTCTGTCCTCGTGGAGCTCCGTGCCTGGATTCAGCTGGGAGAGAGTGAAGCTGCTGGCTGCCTGCCAACTTTCCTACAACTTGTACCCATTTCCAGCAAGCAGAAGATCCCAAGATAGGAAACCTGGGGTGCTGGAGTTGTTCTGGAGATCTTGTGGTCCATGTGGAGCTGTAGGGCTACAGGATTCGGCAGAGCTGGGAGTAGTGTGGAGACTGCGACCAGCTGGGACCGGTGTCTTTCTGTCCTCGTGGAGCTCCGTGCCTGGATTCAGCTGGGAGAGAGTGAAGCTGCTGGCTGCCTGCCAACTTTCCTACAACTTGTACCCATTTCCAGCAAGCAGATGATCCCGGGATAGGAAAACTGGTGGAGTGTGCGGTGCTGGAGATGTTCTGGAGATCTTGTAGTCCAGGTGGAGCTGAAGGGGTGAGCTGGGCAGGTTTGGACTGACTGTTGGCATGTCCCCTGATATCCCTGTCTTGTTGCACCCATGCCCTCCCCCCGAGCAGTGCTGGGAGCACCCTTTATGGAAAGTTGTACATTTAACTCTGCTAAGCTGTGACTGTTCAGTCTTTATAGCTACAAGCTGAGTGTAATCATGGCCACTGCACTCTGTAAACCTACTCTTATGATTTCAAGGGACGATTTATTATTCTGGAATCATCCGCAATTTCTCATGGACTCCCCTTCTTGGAGCATGATTGCTAATTCAACAATTGAGTACATAAAAATCAATACTTCTGTGAAACCTGTGGAGGTGTACTGCAAGAGAGGTAGGAGAGGAGGCGTCCTGGCATGCCTTCGGAGGAGAGGGTTCAGAACAGCTCTTCCTTCACTCCACTTGGCTAATGTCCGTTCCTTATCTAACAAAATGGAGGATCTGAGCTTACTTTGTAACATGAGATCTGATAGGGCCAATTCAGCTGCTCTTTGTTTTACTGAGACCTGGTTGAATGAGACCATCCCTGATTGTAGTCTGGATCTACCTGGTTTTGTTATCTACAGAGCTGACCGTGATTGTGTAGCTTCAGGTAAACAAAGGGGGGGTGGGGTATGTCTCTACATCAACACTAGCTGGTGCTGTGATGTTAACATACTGGGAAAAGGTTGCTCTCCAGATCTAGAGTACCTTGCACTCAATTGTAGACCATTTTACTCTCCAAGAGAGTTTTCATCTATGGTTCTGGTTGCAGTATATATTCCTCCTCAAGCATCTGTTAAAGCTGCTATTGGTGAATTAGCTTGCAAAATATCAGAATGGGAGAAAGGATCTCCTGAAGCATTTGTGATCGTAATGGGGGACTTTAACAAAGGAAAACTCAACCTGGATCTCCCCAAATTTAATCAACATATAAACTGCTTCACGAGAGAGAACAATACGCTTGATCACTGCTATACAGTCATAAAAGGGGCCTACAGGGCAGTGAGGAGAGCAGCAGTGGACTTTTCAGATCATTGTCTAATTCATTTAATTCCAGCCTACAGGCAAAGGTTGAAAACATCCAAACCTACAGTTTATACAAAGAAGACATGGTCTGAGGAGGCAAAATTGCAACTACAAGCATGCTTTGAATGCACGGACTGGGAGGTATTCCAGGAAACATGCTCGGGTCTGGATGAATGGGTTGATGCAGTGTCCTCATATATCCGTTTTTATGAAGACACGTTTATTCCATCCAAATCTGTCCACTTTCGGGGAAACAACAAGCCGTGGTTTACAAATAAAGTCAGGTTGATCCGTAAGAGAAAAGAGGAGGCTTATAAAGCAGGTGATATTACTGAATTCAAGAAACTTAGGAACTCGCTATCTAAAGAGATCAAGTTAGCCAAACACGAGTATGCAAAGATTCTGGAGGAAAGGTTCTCATCAAAAGATACTAGATCTGCATGGAGAGGATTAAGAGAGGTCACCAATTATAAAAGCCACCCCACTATAGTGAACCCCAGCAGAAGTCTGGCAGCAGAGTTAAATTAATTCTACTGCAGATTTGAGGCACGCTCTACACACAGTGGCTATTCATCTCTAAGCTCCTCAGTCTGTTCATATAAAGATCATTCATTGTGCAACACCCAAGTAGTGATCTCCGAGGCAGAGGTGATACGCATCCTGAAGGGACTTAAGGTCAAAAAGGCACCTGGCCCTGATGGTGTATCTCCAATGTGTCTGAAAGTATGTGCTTCCCAGCTTGCCCCTATACTGACAAATATATACAATGTGTCACTGAAAGAGTGCGTTGTACCTCAGTGTTGGAAAAGTTCCACAATTATCCCTGTCCCCAAGAAAGTGGGATCCTCTGAGTTGAACGACTATAGACCAGTAGCACTCACATCTGTAGCTATGAAAGTCTTCGAAAGAATTATGATGTCCCACCTGATAAAATTCATGCAGAAGCTATGGGACCCGCTTCAGTTTGCCTATAAGGAGAATCGTTCGGCAAACGACACTGTCAATCTGGCACTGAAGTACATTTTGGATCATACAGATGAACGGCACTCATATGTCCGGATTCTTTTCATGGACTTTAGCTCAGCGTTCAATACCATTGATCCGAATTTACTTCATAAGAAAATGGTAGCTCTTGGAGTCCCTCTCAACTTATGCTTGTGGATTTATAACTTCCTGACAGCCAGGATACAGAGTGTAAAAGTTGGACCATTCACTTCGGACACCTTGGTCACAAACATCGGGGCACCTCAGGGGTGTGTTTTGTCCCCGTTACTGTTTTCTCTCTATACGAATGATTGCATCTCTTCAGCAGACTCAGTAAAAATCTTGAAATTTGCCGATGATATGACCCTGATTGGTCTCATCGGGGGAAATGCTGAAGACTTGTATCGGAGTGAGGTGAAAAGAATATGTGACTGGTGTAAAGCCAATAATCTTGTACTCAACACTAAAAAAACTGCTGAGATGGTTGTGGATTTTAGGAAAGATCAACATGAGATACTTCCAATCTACATCCATGACGAAGTGGTTCTTAGGGTCACAGAGACCAAATTCCTTGGTGTTATCTCTCATGATCTTAAATGGGGGAAAAACGTGGATGCTGTTATAAGAAAAGCACAACAGAGGATGTTCTTCCTGCGTCAGCTGAAAAGATATGGTTTGTCTAAGAAACTGCTGATCTTATTCTTTAATGCAGTCATCAGATCTGTGATTTGTTCCTCTCTGATAGTCTGGTATGGGGGAGCCACTGCGCATGACAAACTCCGCTTACAAAGGACTTTCAGAACAGCAGAGAGAATTATAGGTTCCCCCCTGCCAAAAATCCAGGATCTTTATGATAAGAGTATTCGATCCCACACATTGAAAATTTCATCCGATCCCTCTCACCCGGGACACTCCTCATTCCAACTACTCCCTTCAGGAGTCCCCAAATGCAGCACCAACCGCCATATGAACAGCTTCTATCCACTCTCTGTTCAACAATTAAATCGTCATGTGTAGACTATATACTGTATCTGTCTTGTTAGATGTTACTTGTTGTATCTGTTGTTATATATTATGTTGCCTCTTTGCCACAAAGAATTCCTTGTATATATGTAATATGTACTTGGCGATAATAAATTTGATTGATTGATTGATTGATTGATTGATCATACTAAACTCTGCAGGGTAATCAATACAGAGGAGGACAATTATATATTACAGGAGGATTTATGTAAACTAGAAGCTTGGGCTGATAAATGGCAAATGAACTTTAATGGGGATAAATGTAAGGTCATGCACTTGGGTAGAACGAACAAGATGTATAATTATGTGCTTAATTGTAAAACACTGGGCAAAACTGTCACTGAAAAGGACCTGGGTGTATGGGTGTTCGACAAACTCACATTTAGAGGCCAGTGTCAGGCAGCTGTTGCAAAGGCAAATAAAATAATGGGAGGCATTAAAAGAGGCATAGATGCTGATGAGGAGTACATAATTTTACCTCTATATAAGTCACTAGTGCGACCACACTTAGCATACTGTGTACAGTTCTGGTCTCCGGCGTATAAGAAAGACATAGCTGAACTGGAGCGGGTGCAGAGAAGAGTGACCAAGGTTATTAGGGAACTGGGGGGGTCTGCAATACCAAGACGGGTTATTACACATGGGGTTATTCTTAGGGGTGATCTTATTACAATGTATAAATATAGGCGGGGACAATACCAAGACCTTTCTAATGATCTTTTTACTCTTAGACCTGTGACGGGGACAAGGGGGCATCCTCTACGTCTGGAGGAAAGAAGGTTTAAGCATACTCACAGACGCGGATTCTTTACTGTAAGAGCAGTGAGACTATGGAACTCTCTGCCATATGATGGTGTAATGAGTGATTCCCTACTAAAATGTAAGAAGGGTCTGGATGCTTTTCTTGAAAAGTATAATATTACAGGGTATATACACTAGTTTCCTTAATATTGTGTTGATCCAGGGAGCTAGTCTGATTGCCATATGTGGAGTCGGGAACACATTTTTTCCCCAATGTGAAGCTTACTGTTTGCCACATGGGTTTTTTTGCCTTCCTCTGGATCAACATGTTAGGGCAAGTTAGGATAGGATATGGGGTGAACTAGATGGACTTAAAGTCTTCCTTCAACCTTAATAACTAGCTTATATCTGGTATATAGTTATTTCAACTTTCTCTGCTTGTCCCCTTATGTTGTGAGGTCAAGAAACTTTTCAAAGTGCTTTATGATCCATGTAGTGCTGGACATCTGTTTATCTAACCACAACATTTTATTGGGTCCTGCTGTGTCAATTTAGTTTGATTGATTAACGAGAAGAGAGAGAGCAAAAAAAAAAAAAGATCTAAGCCTTAGCCTCCTATATATTCAGACATTGCTTGGGGGAGCATTTATGCACATGTAATCGAAGTACATGTATCAAAGTACGAGGCAGTTATAATATGGCAGTTAGACAGGGCAGGAGACAGGTAAGACATTTATATATATCTACTCCCTGTACATTTAGAATACAACAATTATATACCATATGCATTTCTGTAATTTATATCTTGGCTGCTGCATTCACACACATCCACCGCCCTGGCATTAACTCTCTACACTCCATCCATATTGGCCCCTCACTCCTTTCCTCTCCTATGTATAGCACTCAGGCTCTTTTCACATTGCTACACAGCACATATCCATTCAGTCCCACCATTCAACATAAGAGACGCTCTCACAAATCACTTAACCATCTGCTCACTCTGCTCATATCAGAGGGCAATACAGAGATCTCTCCAATGAACTGTTTGTACCAAGGACTGTGACAAGAACAAGTGGGCATTCTCTTCGTTTGGAGGAAAGACAATTTCTGCACCAGCATAGAAGAGGGTTCTTCACGGTAAGAGCAGTGAGGCTCTGGAATTCTCTTCCTGAGGAAGTGGTGATGGCCAACTCACTGAATGAATGTAAGAAAGGAATGGAGGCTTTTCTTGTAACAGTATAGAAGGTTACGAATAACATAATATTATAGGTAGATGGTTGACCCAGCTTAGGGGAAGGAATTTTTTTCCCTATGGAGAAAATTGGCTTCTACTCTGTGGGTTTTTTGCCTTCCCCAGGATCAACAATGCAGAACAGCTGCACTAAAAATAGGCTTAACCAGATGGACATAAGGTCTTCCTTCAGCCTTCAAAACTATGTTACTATGTTTCTATCCTCCTTCTCCTAGTCGCAGGAGACATTGCTCCCAACCCTGGTCCCCCATGTTATAGAAAGTCAAACCCCCCAACTGCTACACTCAGAAACCCCTCTCATCTTATTAATATTCCCTGCATGCCATCTGTCTCTCTTAATTGTGCACTTTGGAATTCTCGTTCAGTGTGTAACAAACTCTCCTTCATTCATGACTTTTTCCTTTCTAATTCTCTTAACCTCCTGGCTCTTACTGAAACCTGGATCCAGCAGTCAGACACTACCGCTGCTGCTGCTCTTTCATACGGGGGACTACACTTCTCTCATACCCCAAGATCAGACACTAGAGAAGGTGGAGGCGTTGGTCTGCTCCTATCACCAAAATGTACCTTTCAGGTTATCCCTCAACTACCCTGTGACATCGGCGGCCGTGCCCGCCGATGTTCCATCAGCAGAGGCACCCGCCGCAGCCTCTTCTCACCTGCGCTCCTCCACTCGCGCGCTCTCCCCTCCTGTCTCCCGTTCTGCTGCGGTCCTGTGCGCCATCCTTAGGCCTCGAGCGCGCGCCCAACCGCTCTTTTCACATGGAGGGGGGCGTCGCTGAGGGGCAGGGCTTAGTGACCTACTTCCAGGCTTAAGGTATTTCAGGCGTCTTCCTTAAGGGGAAGATGCCTGGTGATTGTGTGGTATCCCTGCACTATTCTGGCCTCTATAGTTCCACTATAGTTCTCTTGTCTAGTGTTTTCATCGATTCCTGTCTGCCTCGTCTCTGTCTCTGTTCTGTTGCCGTTCCTCCTGCCTGCCTCCGCCTCGCCTTGTCCGTGCATTCCTCTCAGTCGGCTGTGTACGAGTCCCTTTGTCCATCTCCTTGCTTTCCTGCGTCCCCTGTCCTCAGCTCGTCCGTTGTTATTCCTGCCCTTGGGATTTCCACGTCTGTCTTCCCTCGCCTACTGTGCCTTCTCCTGCTGCCCCTACTGGTATCCTTCCTTCTCCGATACCCCCTGCTTAGGTACCCTAGACTCTGTCCGGCATCCCAGTCCGCCTGTAGCCTTACTTGTCCTACAAGCCGTCCCTCTTGGTACCAGCTGTCGCGGTTCTGACCCCTGCGGTCCTGCCCCTAACGATCCCTGTACAGGGGTCGGTTATCACCTGGCGCGCTCGGTCCAGGGGCTCCAGATCCGCGATCCAGAGGGTCCACTCTCGGACGTTATTTGCTCCTGAGCGTTACATACCCTCACTAGTCTTCCCTTCTTTTGAGGTCCATGCCGTCAGACTCTACACCCCCTTCTCCATGTGAGTGGCGGTGGTGTATCGTCCTCCCGGCCCCTCCCATCAGTTCCTGGATCATTTTGCCACTTGGCTTCCACGTTTTCTGTCCTGTGACATCCCTACCCTCATCATGGGAGATTTCAACATCCCCATTGCTCTTCCCCTCTCACCATCTGCTACTCACCTTTTATCTCTAACCTCCTCGTTTGGCCTTCCGCAGCTTACTAATTCTCCAACGCATGAAGACGGAAACTCCCTCGACTTGGTCTTCTCTCGGCTTTGTGCAGTGGATGATTTTGCAAACTCATCTCTCCCGCTCTCTGACCACAACCTTCTTTCATTCTCTATCAAGAACTGCCAGGCTGCTCAGGTCACCCCCACTGTCCAGACTTATAGAAACATACAGGCCATTAACACTCAGAAACTTATGAAGAACTTGCAGTCTTCATTGGCCCCTATCTCCACCCTCTCATGTCCGGATTCTGCATTGAAGCATTACAATTAGTGTTGAGCATTCCGATACCGCAAGTATCGGGTATCGGCCGATACTTGCTGTATCGGAATTCCGATACCGACTTCCGATATTTTTTCAATATCGGAATTCGGCATCGGAATCGGAAGTTCAAAGTTGATTGACAGCCTGACGTCATCATGATGCGCGGTGTGTGCGCATCATGATGCGCCGTCATTTCGGGCCTTCCGGGGGTCTCTGCCGGCCTGCCGGGGGGCTGTGCCGGCCTGCCGGGGGGCTGTGTGGACTGCCCGGGGTCTGTACCGGCCTGCCGGGGGGCTGTGCCAGCCTGCCGGGGGGCTGTGCACCCTGTGGGGGTCTGTACCGGCCTGCCGGGGGGCTGTGCCGGCCTGCCGGTGGTCTGTGCACCCTGTGGGGGTCTGTACCGGCCTGCCGGGGGGCTGTGCCGGCCTGCCGGGGGGCTGTGCTGATGTCCGGGGGTCTGTGCAAGCATCGTCCGATGGGACTACAAGTCCCATCGGGCGATGCCTGCTACCATGACAGTGATTGACACATTAGCCAATGATGGGACAGTAGTAGTCCCATCATCCGGCTAATGTGTTAAATGTTAAAAAAAAAAAAAATACTACATACATACTACATGCATGCTACATACATACTACATGCTACATACATACTACATACATACTACATACATGCTACATACATGCTACATACATACTACATGCTACATACATACTACATGCATGCTACATACATACTACATGCTACATACATACTACATACATACTACATACATGCTACATACATACTGCATGCTACATACATACTACATACATACTACATGCATGCTACATACATACTACATGCATGCTACATGCATGCTACATACATACTACATGCTACATACATACCACATACATACTACATACATACTACATACTACATATATACTACATGCATGCTACATACATACTACATGCATGCTACATACTACATACATACTACATACATGCTACATACTACATACATACTACATGCATGCTACATACATACTACATGCATGCTACATACATACTACATGCCACATACATACCACATACATACTACATACATACTACATGCTACATACATACTACATATATACTACATGCATGCTACATACTACATGCTACATACATACCACATACATACTACATACATGCTACATGCATGCTACATACATACTACATGCATGCTACATACATACTACATGCTACATGCATGCTACATACATACTACATGCTACATACATACCACATATATGCTACATACATACAATACATTCATACAATACATACATAGACATACAGTACATATAACATAGAGTAACATACTTACCAATACTTGTCACATTGTTCCCCGAAGCCATTGTCTTTTCCGGAATAAATATTAACATAACAAACCACAAAAATACTCACCCACGATCCGAAGCAGTCCACGAGTGTGTCCCACGACGATCTTGGGTAGAGAACGGCAGCATCAGATGATGCTGCCGTTCTCTACGGGCTGCAGGAATCCAATGACGGAAGGTAGGTATCCTTCCGCACTGTATTCCTCCGCCACTTAAAAAAAAAAAAAAGTCCCTAGTCTCACTTTATGCCATTGCTGCGTGGGAAATTCCCACACAGCAATGGCATAAAGTGAGACTAGGGACTTTTTTTTTTTTTTTAAGTGGCGGAGGAATACAGTGCGGAAGGATACCTACCTTCCGTCATTGGATTCCTGCAGCCCGTAGAGAACGGCAGCAACAGCTGATGCTGCAGTTCTCTACCCAAGATCGTCGTGGGACACACTCGTGGACTGCTTCGGATCGTGGGTGAGTATTTTTGTGGTTTGTTATGTTAATATTTATTCCGGAAAAGACAATGGCTTCGGGGAACAATGTGACAAGTATTGGTAAGTATGTTACTCTATGTTATATGTACTGTATGTCTATGTATGTATTGTATGAATGTATTGTATGTATGTAGTATATATGTGGTATGTATGTAGCATGTAGTATGTATGTAGTATGTATGTAGCATGCATGTAGCATGTAGTATGTATGTAGCATGCATGTAGTATATATGTAGTATGTATGTAGTATGTATGTAGTATGTATGTAGCATGCAGTATGTATGTAGCATGCATGTAGTATATATGTAGTATGTATGTGGTATGTATGTAGCATGTAGTATGTATGTAGCATGCATGTAGCATGCAGTATGTATGTAGCATGCATGTAGTATATATGTAGTATGTATGTGGTATGTATGTAGCATGTAGTATGTATGTAGCATGCATGTAGCATGCATGTAGTATATATGTAGTATGTATGTAGCATGTAGTATGTAGCATGCATGTAGTATATATGTAGTATGTATGTAGCATGTAGTATGTATGTAGCATGCATGTAGTATATATGTAGTATGTATGTAGCATGTAGTATGTATGTAGCATGCATGTAGTATGTATGTAGCATGCATGTAGTATGTATATGGTATGTATGTAGCATGTAGTATGTATGTAGCATGCATGTAGTATATATGTGTTATGTATGTGGTATGTATGTAGCATGCATGTAGCATGCATGTAGTATGTATGTAGTATGTATGTAGCATGTAGTATGTATGTAGCATGCATGTAGTATATATGTAGTATGTATGTAGCATGTAGTATGTATGTAGCATGCATGTAGTATATATGTAGTATGTAGCATGTAGTATGTATGTAGCATGCATGTAGTATATATGTAGTATGTAGCATGTAGTATGTATGTAGCATGCATGTAGTATATATGTGTTATGTATGTAGCATGTAGCATGCATGTAGCATGCATGTAGTATGTATGTAGTATATATGTGGTATGTATGTAGCATGCAGTATGTATGTAGCATGCATGTAGTATATATGTAGTATGTATGTTGCATGTAGTATTTATGTAGTATGAATGTAGCATGTATGTAGTATGTAGTATGAATGTAGCATGTATGTAGTATGCATGTTGTATGTATGTAGCATGTAATTTTTTTTATTTTTTTTTTACATTTAACACATTAGCCGGATGATGGGACTACTACTGTCCCATCATTGGCTAATGTGTCAATCACTGTCATGGTAGCAGGCATCGCCCGATGGGACTTGTAGTCCCATCGGACGATGCCTGCACAGACCCCCGGAGCCTGCACAGACCACCGGCAGGCCGGCACAGCCCCCCGGCAGGCCGGCACAGCCCCCCGAGCCTGCACAGACCACCGGCAGGCCGGCACAGACCACCGGAGCCTGCACAGACCCCCTGGCAGGCCGGCACAGCCCCCCGAAAGGCCCGTACAGACCCCAGAGAGGCTGTACAAGGGCAGGAAAGGGTTTTTCTTATTCCGATACCGGAAGTCCCATAGACTTGAATGGGACTTCCGGTATCGGAATCGGCGATACCGATACTTTTTTTAAAGATCGGCCGATACCATCCGATACGATACTTTGAAGTATCGGACGGTATCGCTCAACTCTAATTACAATGAAACACTTCACAGTGCCCTGGATGAATTTGCACCCCCTATAAATAGAACACCACAACACAGACGGCGACAACCCTGGCACACGGTGCAAACACGTTTCCTGCAGCGGTGCTCCAGGTGCGCCGAACGTCTGTGGAGAAAATCCAATCTACACGAAGATTTCATCCATTATAAGTTCATGCTTAGAACATACAACACTGCCCTTCACCTCTCCAAACAAACCTATTTCAACACCCTCATCACCTCACTGTCCAATATCCCGAAACGTCTCTTTGAAACTTTTCATTCTCTACTCAACCCAAGAGTACAGGCCCCAAACACGGAGCTCCGAGCTGACGATCTGGCCAATTACTTCAAAGAAAAAATTGACCAGATCCAACAGGAAATTATCTCCCAATCACCTCATACCATGCACCGTCCTCCCTCCCCCACTGCATCTAGCTCACTCTCTGATTTTGAACCAGTCACAGAAGAAGTAGTAAGCAGGCTCCTTGCATCTTCTTGCCCAACCACTTGCACCAGTGACCCAATTACGTCACATCTCCTCCAGTCCCTTTCCCCTGCTGTCACTCCTCACCTAACTAAAATATTTAACCTCTCTCTCTCTTCTGGTATCTTTCCCTCCTCATTTAAGCATGCCGTCATACATCCACTACTTAAAAAACCATCCCTCGACCAAAACTGTGCCGCTAACTATAGACCTGTCTCTAATCTTCCCTTCATCTCTAAACTCCTGGAACGCTTGGTTCACTCCCGTCTTATCCGCTATCTCTTTGATAACTCTCTTCTCGACCCTCTCCAATCCAGTTTCCGCTCTATACACTCTACTGAAACTGCCCTCACTAAAGTCTCTAATGATCTACTAACAGCTAAATCAAATGGTCATTACTCCATGCTAATTCTCTTGGATCTCTCTGCAGCAATCGACACTGTAGATCATCAGCTCCTCCTCACTATGCTCCGCTCCATCGGCATCAATGACATCGTTCTCTCCTGGTTCTCCTCCTATCTCTCCGACCGCTCCTTTACTGTATCTTTTGCCGGTTCCTCCTCCTCTTACCTTCCCCTTACTGTTGGGGTTCCTCAAGGATCGGTTCTAGGCCCCCTCCTCTTCTCCTTGTACACTGCCCCTATTGGTCAAACAATCAGTAGATTTGGTTTCCAGTACCATCTCTATGCTGATGACACCCAATTATACGCTTCTTCTCCTGACATCACGCCAGCCTTTCTAGAAAGCACCGGCGATTGTCTAAACGCTGTGTCTAATATCATGTCCTCACTATATCTGAAACTGAACCTGTCAAAGACTGAACTCCTTGTGTTTCCTCCCTCTACTAATGTACCTATACCCGACATTGCCATTTCTGTGTGTGGTTCCACTATTACTCCCCAGCAACATGCCCGCTGTCTTGGGGTCATACTTGACTCCGAGCTTTCCTTTGCTCCCCACATTCGATCACTGGCTCGCTCTTGTCATCTACACCTCAAAAACATTTCTAGAATTCGACCTTTTCTTACTTTTGACTCCGCAAAAACTATTACTGTTTCTCTTATTCATTCTCGTCTTGACTATTGTAACTCTCTTTTAATCGGTCTCCCTCTTACCAAACTCTCCCCTCTCCAATCTGTCTTGAATGCTGCAGCCAGGATCATATTCCTCACCAATCGATACACCGATGCCTCTACCTTGTGCCAGTCATTACACTGGCTACGCATCCACTCCAGAATCCAGTACAAACTTATTACCCTCACCCACAAAGCCCTCCATGGCTCAGCACCACCCTACGTCTCCTCCCTTGTTTCAGTATACCATCCTACCAGCACCCTCCGTTCTGCTGATGACCTGAGGTTAGCATCCTCAATAATCAGAACCTCCCACTCCCGTCTCCAAGACTTTACACGTGCTGCGCCAATTCTTTGGAATGCACTTCCCAGGTCAATACGATTAGTCCCAAATCCCCACAAGTTTAAGCGTCCCCTGAAAACGCATTTATTCAGACTGGCCTACCGCCTCAACACTTTAACCTAACGATCCCTGTGTGGCACAGTCAAAAGTTTTACCATAACCAAGTTCCCCGCATCATGTTCCCACATGCTTTATGCATCCATTAGCCCTCTGTGTCTGTACTGTTACACACTTAACATTATGGCTGGTCCATACATTCAGGGCAACTGTTACCACCCACCTTTCGTGTCTCCCTCTTTCCTAATAGATTGTAAGCTTGCGAGCAGGGCCCTCATTCCTCTAGGTATCTGTTATGATCTATGTGATTATTGTTATGCTGTAATGTCTATTGTCTGTACAAATCCTCTTCGAAATGTAAAGTGCTGCGGAATATGTCGGTGCTATAGAAATACAATTTATTATTATTATTATGTCACACTTTCAGGATATCCAGTGTCTAGGGGCTCCTTTCCTATCTCTAAACCTAAAGGCGCCCTAGCTATTCCTGTGTAGAAGGGAAGTGCCCCAAAATGTACATTACATTTTGGGCCACTTCCCTTCTACATCATGCTCCCTGGATTACTTCTGATGGTGAAGAAGGCTGGGGCCACTGTTATGAATGGGTCACCGAGGAGGAAAAAACCTAAACAAGCTAAGCCCAGAAAAACCAGAGAGGTTGGTAACTATGCAGATTGCAGATCCCTGATCCTAACCACACAACTAGCAGCAGCCATGGAGCGTACCTACGATGAACCTAGACGCCTCGTCACGGCCGGAGGACTAAATAAGCCTAAAGCAAGAAAAGGGGAAACTAACTGCCCCACAGCAGACCCCAAAGGAATAGATAGCCCCCACACATGTATTGACGGTGAAAGAAGATGAAAACACAAACACAGGCAGGAAAATAGGCTGAGCAAACGATGGGGCCCAAACTAACTAGAAAGGAGAGGAAAGGAAAGACACTGTCTGCAATCTGCCCAAAACCCTACAAAATAATGTCCAACACTTCTGATAACAAAATTAACCCTGAAGTCACTAGACTTCTCCCACTATATCAGCACTCTGAAATATTCTGAGACAGAGCAAAAAAGAGGCCAATCTAATAAGGGACAAAAAGCAAATTGGCAAATACAGATAAATAAGAGTGGAAATTCAGCACAGCCCCAGCCGGGGCTGGCTGACCACACAAAAAACTGAATAGAACAACAAAATCAAGTGTGAACATTAGCAGAAAAACTTAGCTTGAGCTGACTGGAACAGAGCTGAGAACCAAGACCTGACAAGCAGAAGGAATCACCAGCACCAGAGTAGGGCGTAGGCTGTCTTAAATCCAATCTGAGATTCCTGACATCCAATCGTCATCCTCATTATCAGGTGGCAGATCTCTACTGATTAAATCAGCCTCACTACCTCCTGTTACCACCAGAGGGAGCCTGGAAGGAGAACTCACAACTGGTAGACCAGAAAATGAACTCACAACAGGCCACGTGTCTTACTGAGCTCCTAAATCAGCCTCTGTCCCCTCCCCCACACGAGGAAGTGGGGAGTTGTAGTGTATAAGAAAACACAAACCAGACTAACAAGGGATGATACCTACAAGAAAAACACCAAAGGCTAGTGTGGTATAGCATAATGGGGTATCATATTAAAGATATCCTATGTAATTGATATTTATATATGAAATACCACTAGCCCATATATCAGGACAATAAACACACTGTATGTCAGAACAGAAAGCACCACAGAAGATACACAGTGACAAAGTCCAAGACAATAATATATATATATTGCAAAAGTTTATTGTATCAAAACAGATCAAAGGTCAGATATCATTAGTTACATACCCCACATGGAGCGGTCATACAAAGGGTTAAACATACATACAATTTGCAGCCTAAGGAAAAGGTGTAATCATACCGGGTATACACGGTGTATGACCGCTCTATGTGGGGGATGTAACGAATGAATTGATTTAGCGATTTCACTCTACTATGCACTGCCATTTACCTTACATGCTGAGCTTTTACTTATTACTTGCATATTGATGTGCCCTTTGGTTATCTACTGGGATCTCCATGTTGTCTTTACCGCCTTGGCTCATGCGGTCTTTGTCACTTTTAGCCTAGTTATCTGTCCTATGATCTGTTTTGATACAATAAACTTTTGCAATATATATATTATTGTCTTGGACTTGATCACTGTGTATATTCTGTGGTGCTTTCTAAGGCCTGTTTCACACTTCACTTTTTTTACGTCAGTCAAAAACCGCCGTTTTTTGAAAAAAGGCGGATCCGCCCTTTTTTCCCATAGACTTGCATAGGCGGCGGATTTTGGCGGATGGTCGTCCATTACATCTGTCATTCGGCGGACCTGCCTGATTTCTGGCGTCCGCTGTCTGGAGTGGATGGAATTTGTAATGTTTTTTGTCTGTGCCAAAATGGCAGATCATGGCGGATCCGCCGCCGTCCGCCATCTTTTATAATGGGCACCTATGGGCGGCGGATCCGCCTTGATCAGCCATTTTGCGGAATCCGCCAACGGAATCCGCTTTTTCGAACTGAGCCTGCTCAGAAAAATGGATATTTTTCCAGACAGCCCCAAAACTATATAAACCTGCAAGGTAGGCTTCATTCCTCATTGTGCCAGCCATCCAGCAACAGCAGCAAGTCAACACCAAGAGAGGAGAACAAGTGACAGCCTGCCACCACCTGCCAGCACCAAGAGGCCTGCCACCACCTGCCAGCACCAAGAGGCCTGCCACCACCTGCCAGCACCAAGAGGCCTGTCACTACTACCAAGCCAGCATCTGCCAGCACCAAGAGGCCTGCCACCACCTGCAAGCACCAAGAGGCCTTCCACAACCTGCCAGCACCAAGAGGCCTGACACTACCAAGCCAGCACCTGCCAGCACCAAGAGGCCTGCCACCACCTGCCAGCACCAAGAGGCCTGCCACCACCAAGAGGCCTGCCACCACCTGCCAGCATCAAGAGACCTTCCACCACCTGCCAGCACCAAGAGGCCTGTCACTACCAAGCCAGCACCAAGAGGCCTGCCACCACCTGCCAGCACCAAGAGGCCTGCCACCACCTGCCAGCACCAAGAGGCCTGCAAGTGTGAGTATTGCCAGTGTGAGTATTGTGTGTGTGTGGCCTGCATGTGTGTGAGTATTGCCTGTGTGTCGGTGTTTGTGTGGCCAGCCAGTGTGAGTATTGCCTGTGTGTCAGTGTGTGTGTGGCCTGCCTGTGTGAGTATTGCCTGTGTGTGTGTGTGTGTGGCCTGTGTGAGTATTGCCTGTGTGTGTGGCCTGCCTGTGTGAGTATTGCCTGTGTGTGTGGCCTGCCTGTGTGAGTATTGCCTGTGTGTGGCCTGCCTGTGTGAGTATTGCCTGTGTGTGTGGCCTGCCTGTGTGAGTATTGCCTGTGTGTGTGTGTTTGTGTTCTCAGGGAAAACCAGTTCGGCTCCAGCTGCATAAATATTCTTCTTCATTAGAACAGGTTACAATTTGCTCTAATACATAGTTCTCCACCTAACAGCCTCACTTCGGACAGAGGCTATGCGTTTCGACCTGTGCGGTCTTTGTCAAAGCCATACTAAGGCTGTGTGCACACGCTGCGGATTCTGCTGCGGGGTACAGTACCATTATTCCCTATGGGAATAAAAAAACGCTGTGCAGACGCTGCGGATTTTTCCGCGCGGATTTGTTGCTGTTTTGAAACTGCACAAAGAATTAGAGTTAGAATTTGCGCTAGTTTGTCATCTTCATATAAAATAGGCAAATATTTCTCAATGATTTTTCCAATACTTGAGAATTGTGGGTTTTTTCCCTATATTTTCATCCTTTGGTTTCAGATGACATTATTAATTCGTTATGGTTTTTTCTATGCACAGTTTGCTGCGCTCTATGTAGAGTCCAATTCGGATATTTACGATTTAGATCACTACTCGAGCTCCAGTTACGTTTCACCCGGGTCTATTCTCCCACTGGGACTGATGCTATAGTGTGCTTGTTGTGGCTGCCGGTAGCAGGCAGGATTGTGTTCCCACTAAGCGGCTTATGGTGCGCTTTTGTAGAAATAATTTGACCATCTATGCCTGTTAAATCCAAGTCTAGAAATGAAATGTTTTTGGATCATATTTGTATGTAAATTTAATATTGTAACTGTTTGAGTTAAGATATTGGACAAAATTAGGTCTGGCAGATACATCTCCACCCCAAATAATTAGGGCATCATCGATGTATCTGCCAGACCCATTAATCTGCTCCAAAAACGGATTAGACACGGAATAAATGAATTCTGACTCCCAGAATGCCATTAGCAGGTTGGCGAGGGAAGGTGAGAATTTCGCCCCCATCGCCACACCTGTTTGTTGTAAATAATAGAATTCACCATTAAATACAAAGAAATTGTGAGACATCAGAAATGGAACAACCTGCAGAATGTAAGCTTGTCATTTGAGAGAGAAATTACTGAATTTTTGCAGGTGAAAATGTAGTGCCCGAATTGCTACATCAAGTCAGCCACATCGTCTTCGATGACCAAATGTTTTCAGAAGAAATGCCGAGAATCTGTTTAGTCTCTATTGTGTCCAGGTGTTCTCTGGACTAGAGGCTGGAGGAGCGAGTCCACCCACTGACACAAGTATTCATTTGTGGCCCCCATCCCGGACACTGTTGGTTGCATGGGGGGTACACCATCAGTTTGGTGAATTTTGGGGACCCCATGTATTATTGGGAGAACAGGACTTTTCACCTCCAAAAATTCTGCCTGTTTCGCTGTCAAAATGCCTATATTGTGACCTTCTTTAATGAGACCGCTACTTCTTCCTCTGAACGCATGTGAAGGATTATATTTCAATTTTTTGTAAGTGGAATCATCAATCATTCCATCATCTTCAGATAATAATCCTTTGAGTCCACCACCACCACCACCACCACGCCACCTTTGTCACACGTCTTTATAACCAAACGAGACATTTCTTTTAATACTCTGCGTTGCTTATTGGAAACATTTCTCCAATCAACCTGACACCGGTGTGTCTGATTTCACTGAGAGTCTCAGTAAGTTAGAGAAGGTACTGATGCATGAAACGAAAATTTGGTGGGACCATGCTACGCTAAGTAACTATGTAGCAAAGGAAATGATTCCAAAGGGTCTGCACATAAATAAATCGCCCACTACCATTTACTCAGAGGAGTTTAAAAACGAATGGAACAGAATTGTAAGCAAATGTTCCTTAAATCTAATGAGACTAATGATAAAATATGAGGAATTAAAATTGGAGTGCGACAAGAAATGGACTCATTCAATTCTTCTATGGTAGAATACAAATCTCTCACGCAATTTGATTCTCTTGTAGCCTCCATGAATCAAAACGTTACTACCTTGGAAGAGGAAATTATGGAGCGCAAAAAGAGAACGTTTGCCAGAGATTTGAATGACTATTCTACCAACCAAACATATGAATGGGGCAATTGGGATCATGTTCATAAAACTCCCAAATCTATTCTCAAGCACAGCCAGGCTCACAATAGGCGCAAAGCCTCCAGAAAGGTCACCCAATCGCATGCATCTTTCACTTCATCAGACCTGGACTCTTCGGATAACCCCCTTCGTGCCTTGGATGTATGCCTGAATGAAAGCGCCTCTGGTGCATCAAAAAAGGATTATCGCCACTCAAAAACGCAAAAGAAGTGGGGGCAGACGGCACCGCAGGAGGTCAAGGAATCAACACTCGGAGGAGGAAATATTAGGACAATCGGAAGAATGCAGAAATGTGTTAAGGCCCCGCGTCACGAGTTATTCGGGATTCTGGACAGATGGTGCAGGGGTTAATAGGGAGAGCCTCTCTCTGACGGCAGGGAGGGTTTCTATATCCTTAGGTGAGCACCCCTCCCTGTCGTTTATACTCCTAACTAGAGTGTGCCCGACCCTGCATCGCTAGTGCCTCTCGCCTGTTCTCGTACGTTGTTTGGTGTATGATCTGTTCTGGACTTGGTTTACGTCTCTTGGTTTCTGATTTGGTACTCTACTGCTCAACCCGTGTATGACCCTCTGCTTCCCCTGACTGCTCTCTATCATCCTGATTCTGTACTGCTCGACCCGTGTCTGACCCTCTGCTTCCCCTGACTGCTCTCTATCATCCTGATTCTGTACTGCTCGACCCATGTATGACCCTCTGCTTCCCCTGACTGCTCTCTATCATCCTGATTCTGTACTGCGTTGCTCGACCCATGTCTGACCCTCTGCTTCCCCTGACTGCTCTCTATCATCCTGATTCTGTACTGCTCGACCCGTGTCTGACCCTCTGCTTCCCCTGACTGCTCTCTATCATCCTGATTCTGTACTGCCCGACCCGTGTCTGACCCTCTGCTTCCCCTGACTGCTCTCTATCATCCTGATTCTGTACTGCTCGACCCGTGTCTGACCCTCTGCTGCTTCCCCTGACTGCTCTCTATCATCCTGATTCTGTACTGCGTTGCCCGACCCGTGTCTGACCCTCTGCTTCCCGACTGCTCTCTATCATCCTGATTCTGTACTGCGTTGCTCGACCCATGTCTGACCCTCTGCTTCCCCTGACTGCTCTCTATCATCCTGATTCTGTACTGAGTTGCCCGACCCGTGTCTGACCCTCTGCTTCCCCTGACTGCTCTCTATCATCCTGATTCTGTACTGCTCGACCCGTGTCTGACCCTCTGCTTCCCCTGACTGCTCTCTATCATCCTGATTCTGTACTGCGTTGCCCGACCCGTGTCTGACCCTCTGCTTCCCCTGACTGCTCTCTATCATCCTGATTCTGTACTGCTCGACCCATGTCTGACCCTCTGCTTCCCCTGACTGTTCTCTATCATCCTGATTCTGTACTGCTCGACCCGTGTCTGACCCTCTGCTTCCCCTGACTGCTCTCTATCATCCTGATTCTGTACTGCGTTGCCCGACCCGTGTCTGACCCTCTGCTGCTTCCCCTGACTGCTCTCTATCATCCTGATTCTGTACTGCTCGACCCGTGTCTGACCCTCTGCTTCCCCTGACTGCTCTCTATCATCCTGATTCTGTACTGCGTTGCTCGACCAGTGTCTGACCCTCTGCTGCTTCCCCTGACTGCTCTCTCTCATCCTGATTCTGTACTGCTCGACCCATGTCTGACCCTCTGCTTCCCCTGACTGCTCTCTATCATCCTGATTCTGTACTGCGTTGCCCGACCCGTGTCTGACCCTCTGCTGCTTCCCCTGACTGCTCTCTATCATCCTGATTCTGTACTGCTCGACCCGTGTCTGACCCTCTGCTTCCCCTGACTGCTCTCTATCATCCTGATTCTGTACTGCGTTGCTCGACCAGTGTCTGACCCTCTGCTGCTTCCCCTGACTGCTCTCTATCATCCTGATTCTGTACTGCTCGACCCGTGTCTGACCCACTGCTTCCCCTGACTGCTCTCTATCACCCTGATTCTGTACTGCGTTGCTCGACCCGTGTCTGACCCACTGCTTCCCCTGACTGCTCTCTATCATCCTGATTCTGTACTGCTCGACCCGTGTCTGACCCTTTGCTTCCCCTGACTGCTCTCTACAATCCTGATTCTGTACTGCGTTGCCCTGACCCGTGTCTGACCCTTTGCTTCCCCTGACTGCTCTCTACAATCCTGATTCTGTACTGCGTTGCCCTAACCCGTGTCTGACCCTTTGCTTCCCCTGACTGCTCTCTACAATCCTGATTCTGTACTGCGTTGCCCGACCCGTGTCTGACCCTTTGCTTCCCCTGACTGCTCTCTATCATCCTGATTCTATACTGCGTTGCCCGACCCGTGTCTGACCCTCTGCTGCACCTGACGATCCTTTGCCATTCTGAGTCTGTACTGCGTTGCTAGATTTGTGTATGACCCCCTGCTCTATCTGACTATCACCGCTGCTCAGCCCCTGTGTGACTTAGTCTCCTGCCTGTCACCCGCTGGGTCCCGGGGGTAAGCCCCGCCCCCTCCTGTGACAAGCGGTCACATGGTGGAAGGTCCTGCGGGTACAGAGTGCCTCTCCATCGCTCCTCCCCTCCCGCAGGTCCTGTGTCCGTTTTCCTGATCTCAGATACTGCGCCCCTGCCCGGCCACCAAGAGTTACCTTCCCCTGGAGTCTCAGCATCTTCAGGGCCCGCTGACGCTCGCCTGTCACGCCACTCCTGACAGCTACAACAGGTGAGCGTGACACCCCGTTACATTTAGCGATGCACCAGCGATCCCAACCACGATACGACCCGGTCAGGATCGCTGGTGCTTCGCTAAATGGTCGCTAGTGAGCTGCCACACAGGCAGATCTCACAGCGACGCAGCAGCGGTCGTTACCTTTCAGACATGGCGATCCTGACGTCCTCCGTCCGCGTCCACGCGTCGCTCGTCGGCGCCAGCAGGAAACGCCCGATGAGAAATGGAGCTGCGCGATCAGCGACAGACAGCGGGGAGCCGGTGGGAGGTATCACACATAGCGATATCGCTCTGTGTAAAGGCCCCTTTACATTTGTCTTCCACTAATCTCACTGCGGAACACACACAGATTCTCTCATTAGGTCTCAATTTCGTTCCTGATCAGGACTTTGACCTTTTTTCTACTATTCTGGACATAAATAAGTTCATGTGAAATTTAACAATAAAAAAGCATTTTTTAAATGACATTGATCCAGAAGCACAAACGTCTCAACAAATATGCGGACGGCCTAACGATTCCAGCAACGAATTCTCCAGCATGAATTTCAAAGAACAGTTCGCTCTGGTTACTTTGCAGGACTTGGATCCGCAAGCTTTGTCTAATGCTAACGAATGTGAACAGTCGCCTAACGTTGTTACGAACAATCCATACTTTTATCAGGTGCAAACCAGATCTAATTGTATGGAGCGTTTCCAAGAAATAGTTGAAAAAGAACTGCAGATTCTATATAACAAATTAAACCCTCTACTAGACCGAACAGAAATGTTTCCAATAAGCAACGCAGAGTATTAAAAGAAATGTCTCGTTTGGTTATAAAGACGTGTGACAAAGGTGGCGTGGTGGTGGTGGTGGTGGTGGACTCAAAGGATTATTATCTGAAGATGATGGAATGATTGATGATTCCACTTACAAAAAATTGAAATATAATCCTTCACATGCGTTCGGAGGAAGAAGTAGCGGTCTCATTAAAGAAGGTCACAATATAGGCGTTTTGACAGCGAAACAGGCAGAATTTTTGGAGGTGAAAAGTCCTGTTCTCCCAATAATACATGGGGTCCCCAAAATTCACCAAACTGATGGTGCACCCCCCATGCAACCAACAGTGTCTGGGATGGGGGCCACAAATGAATACTTGTGTCAGTGGGTGGACTCGCTCCTCCAGCCTCTAGTCCAGAGAACACCTGGACACATTAGAAACTCTAAACAGATTCTCGGCATTTCTTCTGAAAACATTTGGTCATCGAAGACGATGTGGCTGACGTGTGATGTAATACCGTTATACACCTGCATTCGTCATGATGTAGCAATTCGGGCACTACATTTTCACCTGCAAAAATTCAGTAATTTCTCTCTCAAATGACAAGCTTACATTCTGCAGGTTGTTCCATTTCTGATGTCTCACAATTTCTTTGTATTTAATGGTGAATTCTATTATTTACAACAAACAGGTGTGGCGATGGGGGCGAAATTCTCACCTTCCCTCGCCAACCTGCTAATGGCATTCTGGGAGTCAGAATTCATTTATTCCGTGTCTAATCCGTTTTTGGAGCAGATTAATGGGTCTGGCAGATACATCGATGATGCCCTAATTATTTGGGGTGGAGATGTATCTGCCAGACCTGATTTTGTCCAATATCTTAACTCAAACAGTTACAATATTAACCCCTTTCCTACATTAGACATACTATTCCGTCCATGTGACCTGGGACCTAAGTCCCAAGGACGGAATAGTACGTCTAGTGTGATCAGCTGCGTTCACAGGGAGAGCGCAGCTGATCGAGGCCGGGTGTCAGCTGGCACGTTAACCCCTGGCACACTGCGGTCAAACACGATCGCAGTGTACCGGGGGTTTAGGCAAGCATCGGCAGGGAGGGGGCTCCCTCCGTGCTTCCCTGAGACCCCCACAGCAGAGCAATGTGCAGCGCTGCTGCGGGGGCCTCCTTCCCTGCAGGTCCCAGGATCCAATATGGCGGCAGGGACCTCCTGGGGCCTGCAGGGAGCCAGCTTCCTCATGCCTGCATGACAGTGATGTCCCCCACTGGGACAACGTAATAAAGTTTAAAAAAAAAAAAAAGTGTAAAAATAATTTTTAAAAAAAACCCGCTAAATAAAAGAAATAAATATTTCCTAATAAATTCATTTTTTGGAAAAAAAAACAATAAAAGTACACATATTTGGTATTGCAGCGTCCGTAACGAGCCGCCCTATAAAACTGTCCCACTAGTTAACCCCTTTATCGAACCCCTTAAAAAATAAAAATAAAAAACGAAGCAAAAAATAAAGCTTTATCATCATACCGCCGAACAAAAAGTGCAATAACGCGCGATCAAAAAGACGCATATAAATATGCATGGTACCGCTGAAAACATCATCTTGTCCCGCAAAAAACGAGCCGCCACACAGCATCATCAGCGAAAAAATAAAAAAGTTATAGCTCGCAGATTAAAGCGATGCAAAAATAGTTATTTTTTATATAAAATAGTTTTCATTGCATAAAACCGACAAAACATAAAAAACGACCTAAATGAGGTATCGCTGTAACCGTACTGACCCGAAGAATAAAACCGCTTTATCAATTTTACCGCACGCGGAACGGTGTAAACGCACCCCCCCAAAAGAAATTCATGAAACGCTGGTTTTTGTTCATTCTGCGTCCCAAAAATTGGAATAAAAAGCGATCAAAAAATGTCACGTGCCCGAAAATGGTACCAATAAAAACGTCAACTCGTCCCGCAAAAAATAAGACCTCACATGACTCGGTGGGTCAAAATATGGAAAAATTATAGCTCTCAATATGTGGTGATGCAAAAACTATTTTTACAATAAAAAGCGTCTTTTAGCGTGCGACAGCCGCCAAACATAAAAACCGCCATAAATAGTAAATCAAACCCCCCGTTATCACCCCCTTAGTTAGGGAAAATAATAAAATAAAAATGTATTTATTTCCATTAGGGTTAGGGTTAGGGCTGAGATTAGGGTTAGGTGTGTGTTGTGGTTAGGGTTGGAGTTAGAATTGGGGGGTTTCCACTGTTTAGGTACATCAGGGGTTTTCCAATCGCGACATGGTGTCCGATCTCAATTCCAGCCAAAAAGTCAAATGGCGCGGCTTCCCTTCCGAGCTCTGCCATGCGCCCAAATAGTGGTTTACCCCCACATATGGTGTATTAGCGTACTCAGGACAAATTGCACAATAACTTTTGGGGTCCTGTTACCCTTGGGAAAATAAAAATTGGGGTGAAAAGATCATTTTTGTGGAAAAAATATGATTTCTTAATTGTACCGCTGTACATTATAAATTTCTGTGAAGCCCTTGTGGGTTCAAAGTTCTCACCACATATCTAGATAAGTTCCTTGGAGGCATACATATTAGTCCTCGTAACCTAAATAATACCACAGGTCACATTCCGTAATACATCAATAACAAAAAATGCCAAAAAATAAATAAATTAATGGCACCAGGAATGTAGAAAAATAAATAAGAAAATTTTATTTAAATTACAACATTACATAAAATACATAAAGTGCCTCAAATTCTAGAAGTCACAAGCAGTAAACACACTAACTCAACAAAAAAGCTGCTTACTGATACACCAGATATCCGTATTGAATAGCCACTAGCCTATCACAATCATTATCTATAGTCCATTAACCCCTTCACCCCCAAGGGTGGTTTGCACGTTCATGACCGGGCCAATTTTTACAATTCTGACCACTGTACCTTTATGAGGTCATAACTCTCGAACGCTTCCATGGATCCCGGTGATTCTGACATTGTTTTCTCGTGACATATTGTACTTCATGTTAGTGGTAAAATTTCATTCAAATAACTTGCGTTTATTTGTGAGAAAAACGGAAATTTGGCGAAAATTTCGCAATTTTCCAACTTTGAATTTTTATGCCCTTAAATCACAGAGATACGGCACACAAAAAACTTGATAACTAACATTTCCCACTTGTTTACTTTACATCAGCACAATTTTGGAACCAAAATTTTTTTTTGTTAGGAAGTTATAAGGGTTAAAAGTTGACCAGCGATTTCTCATTTTTACAACACCATTTTATTTTTAGGACCACATCACATTTGAAGCCACTTTGAGGGGTCTATATGATAGAAAATACCCAAAAGTGACACCATTCTAAAAACTGCACCCCTTAAGGTGCTCAAAACCACATTCAAGAAGTTTATTAACCCTTTAGGTGCGTCACAGGAATTTTTTTGAATATTTAAAAAAAAATGAACATCTAACTTTTTTTCATAAAAAAAATACTTCAGGTTCAATTTTTTTTATTTTACCAAGGGTAACAGGAGAAATTGAACTACAAAAGTTATTGTGCAATTTGTCCTGAGTACGCAGATACCTGATATGTGGGGGGGAACGACTGTTTCGGCGCATGGCAGAGCTCAGAATGGAAGGAGCGCCGTTTGACTTTTTCAATGCAAAATTGGCTGGAATTCAGATTGGACGCCATGTCACGTTTGGAGAGTCCCTGATGTACCTAAACAGTGGAAACCCCCTACAAGTGACCCCATTTTGGAAACTAGACCCCCCAAGGAACTTATCTAGATATGTGGTGAGAACTTTGAACCCACAAGGGCTTTACAGAAGTTTATAACGTACAGCGGTACAATTAAAAAATCATATTTTTTCCACAAAAATGATCTTTTCACCCCAATTTTTATTTTCCCAAGGGTAACAGGACCCTAAAAGTTATTGTGCAATTTGTCCTGAGTACGCTGATACCCCACATGTGGGGGTAAACCACTATTTGGGCGCATGGCAGAGCTCGGAAGGGAAGCAGCGCCATTTGACGTTTTTGGCTGGAATTGAGATCGGACACCATGTCGCGTTTGGAAAACCCCTGATGTACCAAAACAGTGGAAACCCCCCACAAATGACACCATTTTGGAAACTAGACCCCCTAAGGAACTTATCTAGATGTGTGGTGAGCACTTTGACCCCCCCAGTGCTTCACAGAAGTTTACAACGCCCGGATGTGAAAATAAAAAATTCGTATTTTTTCCACAAACATGATCTTTTAGTCACCATTTTTTTATTTTCCCAAGGGTACCAGGAGAAATTGGACCCCAAAAGTTGTTGTCCAATTTGTCCTGAGTATGCTGATACCCCATATGTGGGAGAAAACTACTGTATGGGCACACGTCGGGGCTCGGAAGGGAAGTAGTGACGTTTTAGAATGCAGACTTTGATGGAATGGTCTGCGGGTGTCATGTTGCCTTTGGAGAGCCCCTAATGTACCTAAACAGTGGAAACTCCCCACAAGTGACCCCATTTTGGACACTAGACCCCCCACGGAACTTATCTAGATGTGTGGTGAGCACTTTGAACCCCCAAGTGCTTCACAGAAGTTTATAACACTCGGACATGAAAATCAAAAAATCATTTTTTTTCCACAAAAATGATATTTTTGCCCCCAATTTTTTATTTTCCTAAGGGTAACAGGAGAAATTGGACCCCAAAAATTGTTTTGCAATTTGTCCTGAGTAGGCTGATACCCTACATGTGGGGGTAAAACACTGTTTGGGCGCATAGCAGAGCTTGGAAGGGAAGGAGCACCATTTGACTTTTTCAACTCAGAATTGGCTGGAATTGAGATCAGACGCCATGTTGCATTTGGAGAGCCCCTGATGTGCCCAAACAGTGGAAACCCCCAATTCTAACTCCAACCCGAACCCCAACACGCCCCTAACCCTAATCTCAGCCCTAACCCTAGCCCTAGCCCTAGCCCTAACCCTAGCCCTAACCCTAGCCCTAACCCTACCCTAACCCTACCCCAACACACCCCTAGCCCTAACCCTAACCCTAATCCTAGCCATAACCCTAGCCCTTGCCCTAACGGAAAAATGGAAATAAATACATTTTTTTTATTTTATTATTTTTCCCTAACTAAGGGGGTGATAACGGGGGGCTTGATTTACTATTTATGGCGGTTTTTATGTTTGGCGGCTGTCACACGCTAAAAGACGCTTTTTATTGTAAAAATAGTTTTTGCATCACCACATATTGAGAGCTATAATTTTTCCGTATTTTGACCCACCGAGTCATGTGAGGTCTTATTTTTTGCGGGACGAGTTGACGTTTTTATTGGTACCATTTTCGGGCACATGAAATGTTTTGATCGCTTTTTATTCCGATTTTTGGGACGCAGAATGAACAAAAACCAGCGTTTCATGAATTTCTTTTGGGGGGGGTGCGTTTACACCGTTCCGCGTGCGGTAAAATTGATAAAGCGGTTTTATTCTTCGGGTCAGTACGGTTACAGCGATACCTCATTTAGGTCGTTTTTTTATGTTTTTGTCGGTTTTATGCAATGAAAACTATTTTATATAAAAAATAATTATTTTTGCATCGCTTTATTCTGCGAGTTATAACTTTTTTATTTTTTCGCTGATGATGCTGTGTGGCGGCTCGTTTTTTGCGGGACAAGATGATGTTTTCAGCGGTACCATGGATATTTATATGCGTCTTTTTTATCGCGCGTTATTGCACTTTTTGTTTGGCGGTATGATAATAAATCATTATTTTTTGCTTCGTTTTTTATTTTTATTTTTTAAGGGGTTCGCTAAAGGGGTTAACTAATGGGACAGTTTTATATGGCAGGTCGTTACGGACGCGGCGATACCTAATATGTGTACTTTTATTGGTTTTTTTTTTATTTTCAAAAAATGAATTTATTGGGGAATATTTTTTTTTTTTTTACTAATTTATTTGGCGATTTTTTTTTTAATTTATTTTTACACTTTTTTTTAATTTTTTTTTTACTTTATTACATAGTCCCAGGTGGGACATCACTGTCCTGTGACAGATCGCTGATCTGTCACATCACAGATCACTGTGACAGATCAGCAATCTGTCACAGGCAGTGCACAAGGCTTCCTCATGCCTGCGCTTTGCAGGCACTGAGGAAGCCAGCTTCCCCAGGCCCCCGAAGGCCCCCGTCGCCATCTTGGATTCGGGGGCCTGGAGGAAAGGAGTCCCCCGCAGCAGCGCTGCACATTGCGCTGCCGTGGGGGGCTCAGGGAAGCACGGAGGGAGCCCCCTCCCTGCCGATGCTTCCCTTTAACTCCCGGTACACCGCGATCGCGTTTGATCGCGGTGTGCAAGGGGTTAACGTGTCGGGGGCGGTCCGTGACCGCCCCTGACACATTGTGCCGGTGGTGTCAGCTGTGATAATCAGCTGACACCCGGCCGCGATCAGCGGCGCTCACCAGGTGGGCGCCGCTGATCGCGGTAGACGTACTATCCCGTCCCCGGTCATACGGGCCCGGGTACCGTGGACGGGATAGTACGTCTCATGTCAGGAAGGGGTTAATAATAACAATGCCTATAATGCATAATCATCCTAAAACAATAGTGTCTGGGCAACAGACCAATGAGAGGTAAAAGCAGTGAATCAAAACGATCACAATGGCAGCAAAAAATGCAATAGATATATTACCAGAATGCGTGTTTGAATCTGCCACTGCGACCCACCCCAAGTTCCTTGGAGGGTCTAGTTTCCAAAATGGGGTCACTTGTGGGGGGTTTCCACTGTTTAGGTACATCAGGGGCTCTCCAAACATGACATGGCGTCCGATCTGAATTCCAGCCAATTTTGCATTGAAAAAGTCAAACGGCGCTCCTTCCATTCCGAGCCCTGCCATGCGCCGAAACAGTGGTTCCCCCCAACATATCAGGTATCAGCGTACTCAGGACGAATTGCACAATAACTTTTCCAGTCCAATTTCTCCTGTTACCCTTGGTAAAATAAAAAAATTGGACCTGAAGTAATTTTTATTGTGAAAAAAGTTAAATGTTCATTTTTTTTTTAAATATTCAAAAACTTCCTGTGAAGCTCCTGAAGGGTTAATAAACTTCTTGAATGTGGTTTTGAGCACCTTAAGGGGTGCAGTTTTTAGAATGGTGTCACTCTGGGGTATTTTCTATCATATAGATCCCTCAAAGTGGCTTCAAATGTGATGTGGTCCTAAAAATAAAATGGTGTTGGAGAAATGAGAAATCGCTGGTCAACTTTTAACCCTTATAACTTCCTAAGAAAAAAAAAAATTTGGTTCCAAAATTGTGCTGCTGTAAAGTAAACATGTGGGAAATGTTACTTATTAACTATTTTATGTGACATATCTCTGTGATTTAAGGGCATAAAAATTCAAAGTTGGAAAATTGCGAAATCTAAATTTTCACCAAATTTCTGTTTTTTCCACAAATAAACACAAGTTATTTGAATGAAATTTTACCACTGACATGAAGAACAATATGTCAGGAGAAAACAATGTCAGAATCACCGGGATCCATGGAAGCTCCAGAGTTATCACCTCATAAAGGGACAGTGGTCAAAATTGTAAAAATTGGCCCGGTCATTAACGTGCAAACCACCCTTGAGGGTAAATGGGTTAAAAAGGTTTCTGGGAGTATACAAGGGGAGTCACAGGGTTATACTGTATAAGGATTTAGGGAAAGCAGTGAAGACGCTTGATAAGGTGATATTTTTAGCTGCTATTTCACTAAACTGGTGACAGGGTCCCTTTAATTGATTTCATGTTCAGAGCGCAGGCATTGGCTCATGAATCCTCCTATCAGCCACCGCCTGCTTTAACTGTTATAAGCAACAGCAGTCGTAGACTGAAGGGAGTAGTAGTCCCATCAGTCGACGCCAGTGACTGGAGGTAAACTTTTTACCTCCATTCGCAGCTGCGGGCCCATGCTGTCATTTGACAGCGTGGGAACCGCAGCTGTCAGACCGGCGGTAATGATTTTACCGTCTATAAGAGGCAGTGTTTTCCACGCTGTCATGTACATGACAGTGTAGCTAACTCTGGACGTTCGGGCTCCCCATTCAAGAAAATGGGGTCCGGGTACTGTTCTACCAGATCCAAAACATTTTTTTCTTTACTGATCGGCTGAATCTGCCTGACCAGAACATCCAGTGGTTCGCCCATCTCTAAACTTCATCAGTTCAGAGAATTTGTATCCAAAATGCATCAGGCTTGTTTAGATATTCTTTTCTTTTAACTTCTGACTCTGAGTTTAATGGTGAGAACGCAGGAGAGGTTTTCTTTTGATGACAATTGCATGAAGGCCGTATTTGTGCAGGTGTCTCTGAACAGTAAAACAATGTAACACAACTACAGAGTCTGATAAATCTTTCTGAAGCTCTTTTTCAGTCAGGCAGGTGTTCTGATTTGCTTCTCTAGCAATCCTACGAGCAGGTCTCACTGAAATTTTGATTGGTCTTCAAGAACTTAACTCGACCTCCACTGTTCCTGGTAACTGACATTTCTTAATTACATTTTGAACTGAGAAAAGGGCAACTTGAATACGCTTTGCTCTCTTCTGATAGCCTTCTTCTGCTTTGTGTGAGCCACAATTTTCATTTTCAGACTGCTACGCAGCTGCTTAGGAAAACACATGGCTGATGTTTTTAGACACAAGGTTTCAGGATGCCGGGTTTTCATAACGCAGGGAAATTTATATCCCCTGGCGATGAACGTGAAGAACCTAAACCTTAACAGGCTAATTCAGGTCTGAATCCTTGGTCAAAGTTATCTGAGCACACAAATATCCAAGGGTGCTGTTACAGAACCCCCTAGCACCCTGCATAGGAGATGCATGTAGGATAGGTGCAATGTGAGATGTATGCCCTTAATGCAGCAACCAACCGGCTGCGACCCCTGGGCAGAGGTAAATGAGATATCCCACTTCTAACCTCCCCCACCTTTGAAAATCCCACGGTAAATGATCGGGGGGTCGCCGGCCACCTGCGGCTATTGTAACGTACGTCTGGCGTCTTAATTGGAGCCTGTTATTTACTGGCCCGACACATATTGATTGTCCTGCCCTCTGTATGTATATGTATTCTGAGACCGATGAGTAAAATGTTGTCAGACTGGAAATACATGGAGAAGCAGTGATCTTTTATATGTTCCCATGTTACAAAGTCTTTCGAGCCAGCGTCCTCCATCCAGAAGTGAGGAAAAGCAGAGTGGACCTCCTGAGAAACGGGGTGGTAATGTAAGAGGTATTACAGCACAGAAGAACCCGTTACAGGAGCACAAACTTTTTGGATCTGGTCATTTTCCTTTTTGCAATTTTTAAAAAGTAAAAAGTAACAATACAATTGTTTTGCCTAAAAATCCAAGGAAGGGTTTACCTCTCCACTCAGCAGATGATAGAAATATGGAAGAGTTTACCTCTCCACTCAGCAGATAATAATAGAAATATAGAAGAGTTTACCGCTCCACTCAGCAGATAATAGAAATATAGAAGAGTTTACCTCTCCACTCAGCAGATAATAAAAATATAGAAGAGTTTACCTCTCCACTCAGCAGATAATAATAGAAATATAGAAGAGTTTACCTCTCCACTCAGCAGATAATAATAGAAATATAGAAGAGTTTACCTCTCCACTCAGCAGATAATAGAAATATAGAAGAGTTTACCTCTCCACTCAGCAGATAATAATAGAAATATAGAAGAGTTTACCTCTCCACTCAGCAGATAATAAAAATATAGACGAGTTTACCTCTCCACTCAGCAGATAATAATAGAAATATAGAAGAGTTTACCTCTCCACTCAGCAGATAATAATAGAAATATAGAAGAGTTTACCTCTCCACTCAGCAGGGAGATGATCTCTGAGGTGAAGTCTATGATTCTTCTGGAAATGTTGCTCTCGTCTTCGTCCATGTCTGGTTCGTCATTCGGGGAGAAATCTGGGTGGTGTGAAGGGATCTGGGTCTTCGGGGTCTTTATGATAGGAGGCTGTAAATCATACAAGGACATCACCGTCAGTCACATACAGATCTGATCTCATTGCACAGTGACATTTACAGATTATTAATAGGTATTTTACACCTGTCCATCGGGTGAGACTTTCCACCTGTTAGGACCAGGCTTGTGCTTTCCAACATCCTATGAAGACATCTGAAGCCTCGGTTCCTTATGGCCTGCATGAATATCGGAGGTCCGTGTAGAAGTTTAGGGGCCTCTAATATGACGGCACACAGCAGAATCCATATCTGTGTAACTAACAATCTTTATTTATATAACGCCAACATCTACTACTGGTATGTGTTCTGACTGCTGCAATACCATCACCCATCGCTCCTGATCCCAATCACCCTGGATCTCTCTATCACTGGTGTGTCTCCTGGCTGCTTTCTCACCTTATTTCATTGACTGTAACGCACAGTTTGGCCTTATCTGTCCATGTGAATCCATCTCCTTTTGCATTTTCTCTTCTGACTCCTAATTAATCGTCTCCTGTGTCCAGTCTCCCTGCTGCTCCTCCCTTCTGATCACACCTATGCCTTTTCATGTGCTGTTAAGTTGCCATAAATTCAGAGGCACAGGGCTGTCTAGACCTTGGGCTCTCTTTTGCAAGGATGTCTTTTATAAGGATAACTACAGAAATGAGCCAGAAGTGACCAGAAGGAACGCCTAACCTCTGTTAAAATATACATTTCTTTCTGTCAGCCCCACACTTACTCTCACCATGCTGACATACGCTCTAATGGTTTTGCCTCCATTACTCCTGACTCTCCTTCGCTATCCACAGACCCCAGCACCCTCTACCCAAGTAATAATCTCTCCTTCCCTCTTGCCCCCCCACCTGACCTCCACCGCTGACCTGCTCCTCAACCTCAGATCTCTCCTAATAACCCACAAAACAAGCCGGCCACTCTCCTTCTCCCACCTGCTCTACCTCTCTCTACTTTTCCTCACTGCTGGCGACATATCTCCCAACCCTGGACCCCCACAGCCCATACCTCCCATTATTACCCCCTTCTATCGTTCCCAAACCAACACAAACACCAGAAATCTTTCCCACCTCAAATCCGTGCCCTTGACACCCACCACCCAGCTCCCTGTCTCTGGATCACTCTGGAATGCCTGCCCCAACTGCAATAAACTCCATGTGATACACAATCTCTTTACCTCCCGCAATTTTTCCTTCCTTGGCCTCACTGAAACATGGCTGACACCCACCGACACTGCCTCCCCTGCTGCGCTATGCTATGGCGGCCTCCACTTCACCCAGACTCCTCGCCCTGGCAACAGACATGGTGGAGGAGTGGGCCTTCTCCTTTCCAATTGCACCTTCAACCCAACCCCACCTCTTCCCTCCCTTGTCCTCCCCTCTTTTGAAGTCCACTCTGTCCGCATCTACTCTCCCTACAACCTCCAAGTAGGCTGTCATATACCGACCTCCAGGCTTGACCACTGCCTTCATTGACCAATTCTCTACCTGGCTCCTCCACTTTCTCTCTTCTGACATTCCCACCATCATCATGGGTGACTTCAACATCCCCATTGACACCCACAAGTCAGCAGCCTCAAAACGCCTGTCGCTCACTTCATCTTTTGGACTTACTGTGACTACTCCTGGAGAGGACCCTCTGGGTCGTGGCACCAACTGTTGTGAGTTCATTTTTCCCTTCACCATTGAGGTCTGATGAACTCCCTCCTCTGGTGAAGGAAGGTAGTGAGGCTGATTATCAAACACCTGGGCAGCTAGATGATGACTGGATGGCTGGAATTGAGGACTGGATATAAGGCTGCCGACGCCCTTCTTCCTGGCTGGTGATTTTCCTGCTGGATTCTTGGAGACCAGTCTGATTCCTGCATCTCAAAGCTAAGTTTTTCTGCTCTGCTTTGTACTCTTCAGTTTTGTTTTTGTTTTGCCTTGTTTTTTGGGAGTTCTGCCATCCCCGGCCAGGGGTGAGCTGAATTCCATTTTTGTCTCTGATCTGTTGATCTTTTGCTCTGTCTTCAGAATATACCTGAGTGCTGATATAGTCTTTTGAAGCCTAGCGACTTCAGGGCCTGTTTTTCCTATCAGTCGGTTGGCTCATTTTGATAGGGTTTTTGCGGATGGCAGACAGCAGCTTTCCTATCCTGTCCTATGTAGTTAGCTTGGGCCCCATCATTTGCTCAACCTATCTTTCTATCTGTGTTAGTGTTTTCATCTTGCCTCACCGTCATTATATGTTGGGGGCTGCCTATTGCTTTGTGGTCTGCTCAGGGGCAGTTTAGTTTTTCCCCTTTCTGTCTTTAGGCTGTGTAGCTCTCCGGCTGTGATCGAGGGGTCTAGGGCACCGTAGGAACCCCCCACGGCTACTGCTAGTTGTTGTGGTTAGGTTCAGGGGTCTGCAATCCAATAGCTGCCAACCTCTCTGGTTTTTCTGGACTTAGCTGGTATTTTGTTTTTTCCTCCTTCGGTGACTCATCATAACAACCAACCCTCCCGGGGCGAGCTGACCTAGTGAGGACCACCCCCTATACAGGGAGTATCAGGGGCAAGCCTAAGGGGGTAAGGTACCACGACTGCTGGCACCAGGTGGCCGGCTCGCAGGAGACACGAGTGTGTCTGCAGGAACGTGTAAAGCGTGGACACAGGGACACGTGGAGTACAGGACGGTACAGGGTGAGTGTATCTGCAGGAACGTGTAAAGCGTGGGAGCAGGAGTGCGCTAGATACAGAGTAGTACCAGACGGGCACACGAGTGCATGTATGGCGTGTAGCGACTAGTACGTCCGGGTGTGAGCAAAGCAGGACGCGTGCAAAGGAGCACGTCAGAGTACTGAGTTACGCAGCAGGAGTGCCAGGAGGTGCAACAGAGTACAGGAATAGAGCGTGTGCCAGGAGGCACAAGAGTACAAGGCAGAGTGCAGGTTAAGAGTGTGTGCCAGGAGGCACAACAGAGTACAAGGCAGAGTGCAGGTTCAGAGCGTGTGCCAAGAGGCACAACAGAGTACAAGGCAGAGAGCAGGTTCAGAGCGTGTGCCAAGAGCCACAGCGGAATACAAGGCAGAGGACCCGAATAAAGCGCACAGCCAGGCAGGGACACAGCAGACCAAGCCAGGAAGCACAACAATAATCACCTCCCATAGGAAGAGGTAGCCTGATATAGCACATGATCACTAGGGCTTCCGGGTCAAGTCCTCCAATACCATAGAGAGGACGGACCTGGAGATAGAGCTGAGAGGAGCACGTGTGCGCACACAGAACATGGTGCAAACATGAACCTAAGTACGAGAGGTGCGCGTGCGCACCTGGCGGGACCCCCGGAGCGGCCGCGGCTCCGGAAGAGGTGACGTCGGGACCAAGGTCCCGCCCCCAGGTGAGCGCAGCGTGACAGGCGTCGTGACAGTACCTTCCCTTTACGCCCCCTCTTTCTAAAGCTGAAGAGGAACTTAGACAAAATCTGGGGTGCGTGGATATTCTCCCTGGGTTCCCATATCCTTTCCTCAGGGCCAAAACCCTTCCAATCAATCAAGAACATGGTTCTCCCTCTTACCTTCTTCATGGCCAAAATGTCATTCACCTCAAACTCATCCCCCATGCCAACAGGCTGGGGTGTGTGGCCTGGAGAAGGATGAAACCGGTTAAGTACCACAGGTTTAAGGAGCGACACATGGAAGGAATTGGGAATACGGAGTGAAGGAGGCAGCTTCAATTTGTAAGCAACATCATTAATCCGCCTGAGGACCTCAAAAGGACCAATGTAACGGGGACCCAGTTTGTAAGATGGTACCATGAGGCGGATGTATTTGGAGGAAAGCCACACCTTGTCACCAGGGAGATATGGAGGAACGTCCAGGCGCCTCTTGTCAGTGTGTAATTTAATTCTGTCCCGTGCTTTCTCGAGAGCGGTTTTGGTCTCCTGCCATACCCTGGAGAACTCCACAGACAGAGAATGGCCAGCAGGTACCCCCGAGACAGGAAGTACCTGTAGAGGCACACTGGGATGCTGTCGAAAGATGATGAAGAAAGGAGACTTGGTGGACGATTCACTGGAGTGATTATTGTAGGCGAACTCAGCCCAAGGACATACTGACCCAGTCATTCTGATGAGCATTTGAAAAGTTCCGGAGATAGGATGTAAGGATCTGGTTGGTACGTTCCACCTGCCCATTGGTTTGGGGGTGATAGGCGGAAGAGAAATCCAAAGACACTTTCATAAGTCCGCATAGAGCTCTCCAGAACCGGGAGATGAATTGGACCCCTCGGTCCGACACGATGTGCAGAGGGAAGCCGTGAATTCTGAAGATATGAAAAATGAAGATCTTCGCCAAGTCAGCAGCAGAGGGTAGTCCAGGAAGAGGAATGAAGTGGGCCATCTTCGAGAATAGGTCTACAACCACTAAGACCACAGTACAACCGGAAGAACGAGGCAGATCAGTAATGAAATCCATGGCTATGTGCTGCCATGGAGCCGACGGTACGGAAAGCGGGAGCAGAAGACCGGAGGATGGTTGTCTGGGTATCTTGTTCTGGGCACAGGAAGGGCAGAAGGGCAAGATGCCACAAAGTCTCTAACATCCTGGGAAAGGGAAGGCCACCAATAGTAGCGAGAGATTAAGCAAAAAGTCTTTTTGACACCTACGTGGCCGGCAATCTTGGACAAATGTCCCCAGTTTAACACTCGTTTTCGGTTATTCTCAGCCACAAAAGTTCTTCCCGGAGGTAATGTAGTTAACTTGATAGGAGCCACGGTAATTACTTTGGACGGGTCAATGATATGAGAAGGTTCTTCCTCTGTATCAGAAGACAGGAATGACCTTGACAACGTATCCGCTCTAACGTTTTTATCGCCGGCCTGCAAATGCAGTTCAAAGTCAAAGCGGGTGAAGAATAGGGACCACCTGGCTTGCCAGGGGTTGAGCTTCTGTGCAGACTGGATGTACGCCAGGTTCCTATGGTCTGTGAAGATCGGATGTATGGCACCTTCCATTCCTCCAAGGCCAATTTAATGGCCAATAGCTCTTTGTTGCCAATGGAGTAGTTCTGCTCAGTGGAGAATACTTTAGAAAAGAAGCCACAGTTGACGAAACGGCCAGAAGAAGATTTCTGCAGAAGGACTGCGCCAGCCCTGGTAGAGGATGCATCCACCTCGAGAGTGAAAGGTCTACTAACCTCAGGACCATGAAGCGACGGAGTGAGGCGAAAGCTTGTTTCAACGACTGGAAGGCGTCTTCAGCCTCAGGGGGCCAAGCCTTTGGGTTAGCTCCTTTGCAGATAAGGGACGAGATGGGGCGATCCAACGAGGAGAAATGGGGAACGAACTGTCGGTAGTAGTTCGCAAAACCCAGGAAGCGTTGGATTGCTTTCACCCCATGGGGCCGTGGCCAATCGAGAACGGCGGACACCTTTGCCAGATCCATGCGTAGACCAGAGTCCGAGATAATGTACCCCAAGAATGGCAAGGACGCTTGCTAGGAGGCACATTTCTCGAGCTTGGCATAAAGGCGGTTCTCCCTCAGACGCTGGAGGACTTGATGCACGTTCTTTCTGTGGGCCGAGAGGTCTGGAGAAAAAACGAGGATGTCATCCAAATAGACTACCACGCAGGAGTACAGCATATCCCGGAAGACGTCATTCACGATCTCCTGGAACACCGCTGGGGCATTACAGAGGCCGAAGGGCATGACCAAGTACTCGTAGTGACCGTCTTGCGTGTTAAAGGCGGTCTTCCAATCATCACCGGACCGAATGCGGATCAAGTTGTAGGCCCCACGAAGATCTAGTTTGGTGAAAATTCGAGCTCTTTTAAGCCGGACAAAGAGCTCCGGGATCAATGGCAATGGGTACTTGTTCTTGACCTTGATATTGTTCAGCCCTCGGTAGTCGATGCAGGGACGGAGGGAGCCATCCTTCTTTTTGACAAAAAAAAAAAAAAACCCCGCTCCTGCAGGTGAGGAGGACTTACAGATAAAACTTCTAGCAAGGTTCTCCTGGATATACTCAGACATCGCTTGGGTTTCAGCAGGGGATAGCGGGTATATTCTACCCCTGGGTGGCGAAGAACCAGGAACGAGGTCAATCGGACAATCGTATGGCCGATGGAGGTGCAGAGTTTCGGTCTCCTTCTTGTCGAAGACGTCTGCTAAGGACCAGTAAGCCGACGGCAGACCTGTAGGTGCCGAGGACGGACAGGCAAATTTCATCGGATGGACGGGCAACAGGCACTTCTCCTGACAGAACGGTCCCAGCAGAGTATATCGCCCAACCGCCAGTCCAGGGTTGCCTCATGAGTCCGTAGCCAAGGGAGACCTAGAAGAAGCGTGTGAGACATAGTAGACAAGACGTGGAAGATCTTCTCCCGATGCAGGGTTCCGATCTGCAGCTCAATCTCTTCGGTGGCCTGGGTAACGATCTCCTGCAAGGATGTACCATTGACCGAAACTAGTCTCCAGGGATCTGACAGGAATCCAGTATTTTTTAACCGCCTCAAGTGTGATAAAATTCCCAGCCACGCCAGAATCTAGAAAAGCCTCCTCTGAATAACGCCTGGTACCAAGATTCAGTAACACGGACACGACCAGGGAGGGAGCGGAGTCACGTACACCTAGGGAGGCCTCTCCTAACAATCCTAGGTGGAGAAGTTTCCCGGCTTCTTGGGACAGGAACGAAGGAGATGAGAGGGACTCCCACAGTAAAGACAGAGGCCAAGAGTAAGCCTCTCCTCACGAGGCTGTTCGGCCGACTTGCAACGGTCCACCTCCATAGGTTCTGAAACGGAGGTCGCAGAAGGCACGGGGCGCGAGTGGAGAGGTCTGCGGGTAGTCGACGGGAGACGAGAAGGCCTTCTTTCTCTGGCTGATTCACAGGCACGCTCCTGGAACCACAGGTCTTTGCGTGTCGCCAGAGAGATCAGATCCTCTAAACAGGTGGGAGTATCCCGACCTGCCAGTTCATCTTTGATCCGACCGGACAGACCACGCCAAAAGACCCCTACGAGGGCCTCGTTGTTCCAACCGAGTTCGGAGGACAAGGTACGAAAACGGATGGCATACTGCCCCACCGATAGGGTACCCTGATGGAGGTTAAAGAGGGACTCGGTGGTAGAAGCCAGACGACCCGGCTCGTCGAACACCTTGCGGAAGGTGTCCAAAAAGGTGGAAAGCTGAGACGAGTGGATCATTGCGCTCCCAGAGGGGGTTCACCCATGCTAATGCCTCCCCTCTAAGTGGGAAACAAATAAAGGCTATCTTCGCACGCTCGGTGGGGTAGTGCTGCAGCAAAAGCTCAAAATGTAACTGGCACTGGTTCAAAAATCCTCGACAAAACTTAGGGTCACCATTATATTGGGGTGGCTTGCATAAGCGCGGCAGCGGGTGCGAGACAGAGGATTGGGCAGAAACGGATTGTATGGAAAGGAGCAGATTATCTACCGATGCCATATACAGTTGTGGCCAAAAGTATTGACACCCCTGCAATTCTGTCAGATAATACTCAGTTTCTTCCTGAAAATGATTGCAAACACAAATTCTTTGTTATTATCTTCATTTAATTTGTCTTAAATGAAAAAACACAAAAAGAATTGTCCTAAAGCCAAATTGGATATAATTCCACATCAAACATAAAAAAGAGGGTGGACAAAAGTATTGGCACTGTTCGAAAAATCATGTGATGCTTCTCTAATTTGTGTAATTAACAGCACCTGTAACTTACCTGTGGCACCTAACAGGTGTTGGCAATAACTAAATCACACTTGCAGCCAGCTGACATGGATTAAAGTTGACTCAACCTCTGTCCTGTGTCCTTGTGTGTACCACATTGAGCACGGAGAAAAGAAAGAAGACCAAAGAACTGTCTGAGGACTTGAGAAACCAAATTGTGAGGAAGCATGAGCAATCTCAAGGCTACAAGTCCATCTCCAAAGACCTGAATGTTCCTGTGTCTACCGTGCACAGTGTCATCAAGAAGTGTAAAGCCCATGGCACTGTGGCTAACCTCCCTAGATGTGGACGGAAAAGAAACATTGACAAGAGATTTCAACGCAAGATTGTGCGGATGTTGGATAAAGAACCTCGACTAACATCCAAACAAGTTCAAGCTGCCCTGCAGTCCGAGGGTACAACAGTGTCAACCCGTACTATCCGTCGGCGTCTGAATGAAAAGGGACTGTATGGTAGGAGACCCAGGAAGACCCCACTTCTTACCCCGAGACATAAAAAAGCCAGGCTGGAGTTTCCAAAACTTACCTGAAAAAGCCTAAAACGTTTTGGAAGAATGTTCTCTGGTCAGATGAGACAAAAGTAGAGCTTTTTGGGCAAAGGCATCAACAGAGTTTACAGGAGAAAAAAAAGAGGCATTCAAAGAAAAGAACACGGTCCCTACAGTCAAACATGGCGGAGGTTCCCTGATGTTTTGGGGTTTCTTTTCTTCCTCTGGCACTGGACTGCTTGACTGTGCGCATGACATTATGAAGTCTGAAGACTACCAACAAATTTTGCAGCATAATGTAGGGCCCAGTGTGAGAAAGCTGGGTCTCCCTCAGAGGTCATGGGTCTTCCAGTAGGACAATGACCCAAAACACACTTCAAAAAGCACTAGAAAATGGTTTGAGAGAAAGCAGTGGAGACTTCTAAGGTGGCCAGCAATGAGTCCAGACCTGAATCCCATAGAACACCTGTGGAGATCTAAAAATGGCAGTTTGGAGAAGGCACCCTTCAAATATCAGGGACCTGGAGCAGTTTGCCAAAGAAGAATGGTCTAAAATTCCAGCAGAGCATTGTAAGAAACTCATTGATGGTTACCGGAAGCAGTTGGTCGCAGTTATTTTGGCTAAAGGTTGTGCAACCAAGTATTAGGCTGAGGGGGCCAATACTTTTGTCTGGCCCATTTTTGGAGTTTTGTGTGAAATGATCAATGTTTTGCTTTTTGCTTCATTCTCTTGTGTTTTTTTCATTTAAGACAAATTAAATGAAAATAATAATACCAAAGAATTTGTGTTTGCAATCATTTTCAGAAAGAAACTGAGTATTATCTGACAGAATTGCAGGGGTGTCAATACTTTTGGCCACAACTGTAGTTGAGGATATGGGCCTGGGTGTCTCGTTGCTGCGTGAGTTCTTGCTGGAGGCTGGCCAACTGGGAAGCATACCCAGGGTCAGAGGACTGTAAGGCAGATAACCGGGTCTCCATGGACTTAAGAAATGACATAACCCTAGTCTGGTTTTCCCGGAGGAACGTCAGCTCCTTTTGGATGGGAGCCGCGGTACCAGCGGGGTCCATGGCCTGATTATACTGTGACGACTCCTGGAGTGGACACTCTGGGACGTGACACCAACCCTCCCGGGGCGAGGTGACCTAGTGAAGACCACCCCCTATACAGAGAGTGTCAGGGGCAAGCCTAAGGGGGTGAGGCACCACGACTGCTGGCACCAGGTGGCCGGCTCACAGGAGACACGAGTGTGTCTGCAGGAACATGTAAAGCGTGGACGCGGGAGTGCGCTAGCTACAGCGTAGTACCAGACGGGCACACGAGTAAATGTATGGCGTGCAGCGACTAGTAAGTCCGGGTGTGAGAGAAGCAGGACGCGTGCAAAGGAGCACATCAGAGTACTGAGCTAGGCAGCAGGAGTGCCAGGAGGTGCAACAGAGTACAGGGTGGGTGCCAGGAGGCACAACAGGGAACAAGGCAGAGTGCAGGTTCAGAGCGTGTGCCAGAGGGCACAACAGAGTACAAGGCAGAGTGCAGGTTCAGAGCGTGTGCCAGAGGGCACAACAGAGTACAAGGCAGAGTGCAGGTTCAGAGCGTGTGCCAAGAGGCACAACAGAGAACAAGGCAGAGTGCAGGTTCAGAGCGTGTGCCAGAGGGCACAACAGAGTACAAGGCAGAGAGCAGGTTCAGAGCGTGTGCCAAGAGGCACAACAGAGAACAAGGCAGAGAGCAGGTTCAGAGCGTGTGCCAGAGGACACAACAGAGTACAAGGCAGAGTGCAGGTTCAGAGCGTGTGCCAGAGGGCACAACAGAGTACAAGGCAGAGTGCAGGTTCAGAGCGTGTGCCAGAGGGCACAACAGAGTACAAGGCAGAGTGCAGGTTCAGAGCGTGTGCCAAGAGGCACAACAGAGAACAAGGCAGAGAGCAGGTTCAGAGCGTGTGCCAGAGGGCACAACAGAGTACAAGGCAGAGTGCAGGTTCAGAGCGTGTGCCAGAGGGCACAACAGAGTACAAGGCAGAGAGCAGGTTCAGAGCGTGTGCCAAGAGGCACAACAGAGAACAAGGCAGAGAGCAGGTTCAGAGCGTGTGCCAAGAGGCACAACAGAGTACAAGGCAGAGTGCAGGTTCAGAGCGTGTGCCAAGAGGCACAACAGAGTACAAGGCAGAGTGCAGGTTCAGAGCGTGTGCCAGGAGGCTCAACAGAGTACAAGGCAGAGTGCAGGTTCAGAGCGTGTGCCAGAGGGCACAACAGAGTACAAGGCAGAGAGCTGGTTCAGAGCGTGTGCCAGGAGGCACAGCGGAGTACAAGGCAGAGGACCCGAATACAGCGCACAGCCAGGCAGGGACACGGCAGACCAAGCCAGGAAGCACAACAATAATCACCTCCCATAGGAAGAGGTGGCCTGATATAGCACATGAGAACTAGGGCTTCCGGGTCAAGTCCTCCAATACCATAGAGAGGACGGGCCTGGAGACAGAGCTGAGGAGAGCGCGCGTGCGCACACAGAACATGGTGCAAACATGAACCTAAGTGCGAGAGGTGCGAGAGGTGCGTGTGCGCACCCAGCGGGACCCCCGGAGCGGTCGCGGCTCCGGAAGAGGCGACGTCGGGACCAAGGTCTCACCCCCAGGTGAGCGCGGAGTGACACTTACTCAGTGGTCCTCCTCAGCCACCCACACGGACGGACACACATTAGAGCTGCTGATCACTCGCCTCTGCTCTCTACCTCTCCCTCTACTCACCTTCTCATCGCTGTCCACCTCACCTGTCACCCACGCCCAGCAGCACGCGCACCCCGCAGAGACCTCGCACACCTAGACACTCGCACGCTCTCTGACTCTATCCTACCACTGTCCTCCATATCCTCACTCCACGACACTGCCACTAGCTCCTACAATGCCGGTCTCACATCAGCCATCGGCTCGGTCGCCCCTGTCATGCATAACAGAGTGCGACGAACCAACGGACCACCCTGGCACAATAACACCACTAAAAAGCTTCGGCAAGCATCCAGAATCGCAGAGCAGCGCTGGAAGAAAACGCATTCACAAGACGACTTCACTGCACTCAAGCAACACTCGCATTCAAATCAGCTCTCACCTCTGCTGAACAGGCCTACTATCAGGATCCCGTCAGCGCCGGCGGGCTGCCGCGGCTGAGCAGGGTAACTCACCCAGACTACGGGAGGGCCCGGGGTCCGATACTGCAGGGAAAGTTCAGACAACAGGACCTGCGACACTGAAAGTAGCTTAGCGGTACAAGGACCTACGATCATGTGACCACAGGGGGCGTGGCTTGGCGTCCTGCTGCAGGATAGGGTTCTATTACAGGAATCCTGGAGCAAAGGCTCGGGAAACTCAGGTCAGACAAGCGGGGGTCATACACGGGGAGGACGGCGCGGTAACAGAGGGACAAGCAGAGAATAGTCAGAACGTAAGCAATGAGTCATACACAGAGATAGCAACGCGGTACAAGGGAGGCAGTCAGAGAGTAGTCAGGTCCAAGGCAAAAAGAGTCATACAGGGGAGCAGCAGAGCTCGTAACAGGGACAGAACCGGATCAAAACCAAGCAAGCACAAAGTATCACAGTCACAAAGCACACCAGGGTCACACACTCAGCCAAGGGTCTGAGTATAAGCGACGAGGGGTGAGCCCACAAGGAGGCTATAAAAAGCCTCCCAAAGTCTCAGAGTGAGGCCGTCCAGATTAACCTCTAAACCACCTGATCCCACAAACTCAGCAGATCATGACACCTACTTTACATCCCTTGTATCTGCCTTATCCCACAACCCCAAACAGTTGTTCAATACTTTTAACTCCCTCCTCCGCCCACCACTGCCTCCTCCGACTTCCCTAATCTCTGCTGAGGACTTCGCCACTCACTTCAAAAATAAGATAGACCAAGCAAAGCAAGTCTTTATTATTCAACCACCACAACCCCTTTGTATACCAGACCAATGCCCAAACCCCATAACCTCCTTATCCAACATCAATGAAGGGGAGCTTGCTCATCTTCTCTCCAAATCACACCTCACCACTTGTGGACTCGACCCCATCCCATCCCACCCCACCTCCTCCCCAACATCACCACCACACTTATCCCATCCCTAACCCACCTCTTCAACCTATCACTAACGTCCGGTACCTTTCCTTCTGCTTTCAAACATGCTACAATCACACCTATCCTTAAAAAGCCAACCCTCGACCCAACCGCTATGTCCAGCTATCGCCCAGTATCGCTGCTCCCATTCGCTTCCAAACTCCTGGAACAGCACGTCCACGCTGAACTTTCCTCCCACCTCTCATCTAACTTGCTCTTTGACAATCTACAATCTGGCTTCCGCCCCCATCATTCCACGGAGACAGCTCTGACCAAAATTACCAACGACCTACTTACAGCCAAAGCTAACGGACAATACTCTATACTCCTGCTTCTAGACCTGTCCTCTGCCTTCGACACCGTTGACCACTGCATCCTACTACAGATCCTCTCTTCCTTTGGCATCAAAGACCTCGCCCTATCTCCTCATACCTTTCCAACCGCACATTCAGCGTCTCCCACTCCCACACTACCACCTCATCCCACCCTCTCTCTACTGGAGTCCCCCAAGGCTCTGTTCTAGGACCCCTACTCTTCTCAATCTATACACTTGGCCTGGGGCAACTCAAAGTCCCACGGATTCCAGTACCACCTTTATGCCGATGATACCCAGATCTTCCTCTCTGGCCCAGACGTCACCTCTCTGCTGTCCAGAATCCCGGAGTGTCTATCAGCCATATCCTCCTTCTCCTCTCGCTTCCTCAAACTCAATGTGGACAAACCTGAACTGATCATCTTTCCACCATCTCGCAGATCTTCCTTACCTGACCTTTCTATAAAAGTTGACGACATGACGATTTCCCCCCCCGTACCGGAGGTCCGCTGCCTCGGAGTAACCCTTGACTCTGCCCTGTCCTTCAAGCCGCACATCCAAGCTCTCTCCACCTCCTGTCACCTCCAGCTCAAAAATATTTCCAGAACCTGTCCCTTCCTCAACCCTCACTCTACTAAAATGCTTGTGCATGCCCTCATCATCTCCCATCTCGACTACTGCAACATCCTTTTCTGTGGCCTCCCTGCTAACACCCTCGAACCTCTCCAGTCCATCCTTAACTCTGCTGCCCGACTAATTCATCTCTCTCCTCGCTACTCCTCCGCTTCTCCCCTCTGCAAATATCTTCACTGGCTCCCATTCCCTCAGCGTATCCAGTTCAAATTACTAATACTGACCTACAGGGCCATCTATAACCTGTCTCCCCCATATGTCTCTGAACTAATCTCCCGATACCTTCCCTCACGTAATCTCCAGTCCTCCCAAGACCTCCTTCTCTCCTCCACACTGATTCGCTCCTCACCCAACCGCCTTCAAGACTTCTCCCGAATATCCCCTATTCTCTGGAATTCTTTGCCCCAACAAGTCCGACTATCAACCACATTCGGATCTTTCAGACTGAACCTGAAAACCCATCTCTTCAAGAAAGACTACAGCCTGCAATGACCTCGCTACCTCCTCACCACTACTGGACCCTCCGCCTCACCATCACTGGAGCTGCTGCAACCCCCCAACCTACTGTCTCCTTCCCCACCATCCTGTAGCATGTAAGCCCCCCGGGGCAGGGTCCTCTCTCCCCTCTATATCAGTCTGTGATTGTTAGTTTACGGTCAGTGATATCTGTAATTTGTATGTAACCCCTTCTCATGTACAGCACCATGGAACCAATGGGGCTATAGAAATAAAAAATAATAATAATAATAATAATAATAATACTAATAGCATATTCCGCAGCACTGTGCTATCCAACAGTTCATACACAAGTCATAAGTAACAACATTCAAAGTAATACAATAATTTCTGGAACAAAAATTAAGTTTTTCTATTGTCTGAATCTTCCATAAAATTAGAAACTTTATTATAAATTGTTTAAGATTCATAGATAATAAAAATCGCAGCCAAGGGGTTAGATATACGGGCATTACTGATTGTAGTGGCAGCTCAGTTGTAGCATTTAGTGAACCCAGCAAAAAAGCCAGTAACAAATAAGTGTGGGATCAAACTTTTTTTTTGCAATTTCACCGCACTTAGAATTGTTTTCCCGTTTTCAAATAGACAACATGGTAAAACCAAAGGTGTCTTTCAGAAGAACAAGTCGGCCCTCGCCCCTCCTGTATCTGGTGATCGGGGCCCTCGCTGCTCCTCCTGTATCTGGTGATCGGGGCCCTCGCTGCTCCTCCTGTATCTGGTGATCGGGGCCCTCGCTGCTCCTCCTGTATCTGGTGATCGGGGCCCTCGCTGCTCCTCCTGTATCTGGTGATCGGGGCCCTCGCTGCTCCTCCTGTATCTGGTGATCGGGGCCCTCGCTGCTCCTCCTGTATCTGGTGATCGGGGCCCTCGCTGCTCCTCCTGTATCTGGTGATCGGGGCCCTCGCTGCTCCTCCTGTATCTGGTGATCGGGGCCCTCGCTCCTCCTCCTGTATCTGGTGATCGGGGCCCTCGCTCCTCCTCCTGTATCTGGTGATCGGGGCCCTCGCTCCTCCTCCTGTATCTGGTGATCGGGGCCCTCGCTCCTCCTCCTGTATCTGGTGATCGGGGCCCTCGCTCCTCCTCCTGTATCTGGTGATCGGGGCCCTCGCTCCTCCTCCTGTATCTGGTGATCGGGGCCCTCGCTGCTCCTCCTGTATCTGGTGATCGGGGCCCTCGCTGCTCCTCCTGTATCTGGTGATCGGGGCCCTCGCTGCTCCTCCTGTATCTGGTGATCGGGGCCCTCGCTGCTCCTCCTGTATCTGGTGATCGGGGCCCTCGCTGCTCCTCCTGTATCTGGTGATCGGGGCCCTCGCTGCTCCTCCTGTATCTGGTGATCGGGGCCCTCGCTGCTCCTCCTGTATCTGGTGATCGGGGCCCTCGCTGCTCCTCCTGTATCTGGTGATCGGGGCCCTCGCTGCTCCTCCTGTATCTGGTGATCGGGGCCCTCGCTGCTCCTCCTGTATCTGGTGATCGGGGCCCTCGCTGCTCCTCCTGTATCTGGTGATCGGGGCCCTCGCTGCTCCTCCTGTATCTGGTGATCGGGGCCCTCGCTGCTCCTCCTGTATCTGGTGATCGGGGCCCTCGCTGCTCCTCCTGTATCTGGTGATCGGGGCCCTCGCTGCTCCTCCTGTATCTGGTGATCGGGGCCCTCGCTGCTCCTCCTGTATCTGGTGATCGGGGCCCTCGCTGCTCCTCCTGTATCTGGTGATCGGGGCCCTCGCTGCTCCTCCTGTATCTGGTGATCGGGGCCCTCGCTGCTCCTCCTGTATCTGGTGATCGGGGCCCTCGCTGCTCCTCCTGTATCTGGTGATCGGGGCCCTCGCTGCTCCTCCTGTATCTGGTGATCGGGGCCCTCGCTGCTCCTCCTGTATCTGGTGATCGGGGCCCTCGCTGCTCCTCCTGTATCTGGTGATCGGGGCCCTCGCTGCTCCTCCTGTATCTGGTGATCGGGGCCCTCGCTGCTCCTCCTGTATCTGGTGATCGGGGCCCTCGCTGCTCCTCCTGTATCTGGTGATCGGGGCCCTCGCTGCTCCTCCTGTATCTGGTGATCGGGGCCCTCGCTGCTCCTCCTGTATCTGGTGATCGGGGCCCTCGCCGCTCCTCCTGTATCTGGTGATCGGGGCCCTCGCCGCTCCTCCTGTATCTGGTGATCGGGGCCCTCGCTGCTCCTCCTGTATCTGGTGATCGGGGCCCTCGCCGCTCCTCCTGTATCTGGTGATCGGGGCCCTCGCTGCTCCTCCTGTATCTGGTGATCGGGGCCCTCGCCGCTCCTCCTGTATCTGGTGATCGGGGCCCTCGCTGCTCCTCCTGTATCTGGTGATCGGGGCCCTCGCCGCTCCTCCTGTATCTGGTGATCGGGGCCCTCGCCGCTCCTCCTGTATCTGGTGATCGGGGCCCTCGCTCCTCCTGTATCTGGTGATCGGGGCCCTCGCCCCTCCTGTATCTGTTGTCCTCTCTGTTGTTTAGTGCTGCTGAATACAGGGGGCGCTATACAAATAAAATTACGATTAGTATTTTACCAATGTTCATTCCTCAAAGCAAAATTGATCTAGATCACGTCCAATCTAGAGGAGACAAGGGGGCGGTCCCCCCATCCCCAGAGGAGACAAGGGGGCGGTCCCCCCATCCCCAGAGGAGACAAGGGGGCGGTCCCCCCATCCCCAGAGGAGACAAGGGGGCGGTCCCCCATCCCCAGAGGAGACAAGGGGGCGGTCCCCCATCCCCAGAGGAGACAAGGGGGCGGTCCCTCCATCCCCAGAGGAGCAAGGGGGCGGTCCCCCCATCCCCAGAGGAGACAAGGGGGCGGTCCCTCCATCCCCAGAGGAGACAAGGGGGCGGTCCCTCCATCCCCAGAGGAGACAAGGGGGCGGTCCCCCCATCCCCAGAGGAGACAAGGGGGCGGTCCCTCCATCCCCAGAGGAGGCAAGGGGGCGGTCCCTCCATCCCCAGAGGAGACAAGGGGGCGGTCCCTCCGTGCTGACAGTGTGCGGCCGCGGGGAGGACACAGAGGCTGCAGGGAGTGAGCAGAACACCGACAGCTCTGTCACTAGGAGAGAGGCAGCCATGACTGCACAGACTGTGTGAGAGCTGCGCCCGAGTCCTGGCCGCTGTCACCTCACCTGACACCGCAGAGAGCCGCAGCCGGGGGAAGACGTCCTGGGGGCGGACACCGCACACAATGACAAGGTGGAGGCTAAATCCAAGTCGGGGAAAGGACCTTCGGTGACGTCATGCCCATGTGACCGGAAGGGGCGGCGCCTCCCCCTCCCTAGAGCAGGGCCGCTGTGGTTCTCCCCCTCTGTGCTCTCTCCTTTCTCCCACACAGCCGCCTGTGTCCCGGCCCCTCCGCTGCTCTATAGAGGGGGCGCGCTCCTTAGTTTTCCGCGCTTATTATCTGCGGTTTTCAATCCGCAGAAAGAATTGACATGTCAGTTCTTTCTGCGGATTCTCCTGCGGTTTGCCATCTCCTCCATTGTGGAGATGAAACCACAGGGCAAAACCGCAGGTAAAACCGCAGAGCAATCCGCAGGTAAAACCGCAGGTATTTTGACCTGTGGATTTTACAGAATCCGCACCTAGTACGCGCCGTCAGCACAGCGTTATAGGGTTACAGTGTACTGTAGATGGTCAGCGGAAGCGCAGCAGAACCTGCACCGTGTGCACACAGCCGTGTCCCCCACAGCCCCCCTGATCTCAGGCCGCTCCTCATCCGCCAGGAGTCCGTTGTGGGTAGGACTGCAGCCCCTGCTCATGGGTACTGGGCCATTCCCAGCATGAAGAGAGCGCAGCGCAGTCTGGACATTTCGTGCTGTAAAATGGGGGCGAGCCGCACAGCAGCCCCGACAACACGTGGATATGGAGATCAAACCAGAGAATAGGAAAAGAGGCGCAGGCGCGTGTGGAGGAGGCGGATAAGCTTGAGGTGGACGCGGCGATGAAGGTGGAGGAGGCGGCCAACACGGCTATTGTGCTTTTTATTTTATTACTTTATCTTTTAGGGACACCACATAAAGGAACATAGTATAAAATAAAGAAGAGATACAGTAGTCGGATGTCCGAGGGGAGGAAGAGGTGAGGTAGGTGGACGAGCAGTAGGTGGACATTGCGGTGTAGGTGGACGAGCAGTAGGTGGACATTACGGTGTAGGTGGACGAGCAGTAGGTGGACATTGCGGTGTAGGTGGACGAGCAGTAGGTGGACATAGCGGTGTAGGTGGACGAGCAGTAGGTGGACATTGCGGTGTAGGTGGACGAGCAGTAGGTGGACATTGCGGTGTAGGTGGACGAGCAGTAGGTGGACATTGCGGTGTAGGTGGACGAGCAGTAGGTGGACATTGCGGTGTAGGTGGACGAGCAGTAGGTGGACATTGCGGTGTAGGTGGACGAGCAGTAGGTGGACATTGCGGTGTAGGTGGACGAGCAGTAGGTGGACATTGCGGTGTAGGTGGACGAGCAGTAGGTGGACATTGCGGTGTAGGTGGACGAGCAGTAGGTGGACATTGCGGTGTAGGTGGACGAGCAGTAGGTGGACATTGCGGTGTAGGTGGACGAGCAGTAGGTGGACATTGCGGTGTAGGTGGACGAGCAGTAGGTGGACATTGCGGTGTAGGTGGACGAGCAGTAGGTGGACATTGCGGTGTAGGTGGACGAGCAGTAGGTGGACATTGCGGTGTAGGTGGACGAGCAGTAGGTGGACATTGCGGTGTAGGTGGACGAGCAGTAGGTGGACATTGCGGTGTAGGTGGACGAGCAGTAGGTGGACATTGCATATATATTTCATATATTTTCATTTCATATATATTTAGCTCTGGTTGGGATACCACGCGTGCAACAGATATTAAGTGCAACGGGATCAAGTGTTTTGCAGTTAGACAATGCATTGAAGCTGATGTTCCTCTCTTCTCTTCTTCACACAGGTATTTCATTCCATCATCCATGTATGCTGTCTGACAAGTGTGAACTGCATCATATAGTGCCAGATATTTTTATGGTATTTCATTCCATCACCCATGTGTGCTGTCTGACAAGTGTGAACTGCATCATATATTGCCAGATATTTTTATGGTATTTCATTCCATCACTCCTGTGGTGGGTCTTTAATTATTTTTTTTTTTTTTTTTTTTTTTTTTTAACTATTTGGTTTCTGCTTTGAAGTGTAGAAAGGTTTTTTTTTCCCTTTCTCTGTTTGATGGCCTTGTCCAGCGTTAGTTATTTACCCTGCATAGTAATGCCTGCTCTGGCCTTGTGCTAATTGGTTAATTACTGATTGTGGCCTTTTGGTGGCTGAAGCTAGCAGACTTTTCATTTCATATATATTTAGCTCTGGCTGGGTTAGCACGCGTGCAACAGATATTAAGTGCAACGGGATCAAGTGTTTTGCAGTTAGACAATGCAGTTGGACAGGGCAGGAGCCAGGTAAGGTGCATAAGTTTTTCATGCACGCATGCTTCTTGGTCAGTCGTACTACATATGCATTGATCATATCAACCTGCTGCTTTTTTGTCTTCACCTCTGCTTTCTAACAACTCGCCTGCCCTTTTACACATTCTGTGCACTCTCTGCATATCCACCCCTCCCTTTTCCCCTCTCCCATGTATAACTCTGAGGCTCTATTGACATTTCTTACCCACACCAAACCATCCAAAACCACCATGCAGCACTCAAAACGTTCATACAAATCATCCCACCACCTGCTTTTTCTGTTTTTTCTCCCTTTAATAGTTGCAGGTGACATCTCCCCCAACCCTGGGCCTCCCTCCACCAGCATACGTTACTCTCCTCCAGCTGCATATAGAAACCCTGCTAATCTTATTAACATTCAGTGCATGCCTTCTCCTCTCACTTTCCAATGTGCTCTCTGGAATGCACGGTCTGTGTGTAACAAACTGACTTACATTCACGATCTTTTTCTCTCTAATTCCCTTAACCTTCTGGCTATTACAGAAACCTGGATCCAGCATTCAGACACCACCGCTGCTGCCGCTCTCTCGTTTGGTGGGCTAAAATTTTCACATACCCCCAGACCTGAGAACAGACAGGGTGGAGGTGTTGGTTTGCTCCTTTCATCACAATGTGCTTTCCAGGTCATCCCCCCGGTTCCCTCACTTACATTTCCTTCCTTTGAAGTCCACGCCGTCAGACTCTTTAAGCCCTTCTCCTTACGAGTGGCGGTCGTTTATCGCCCTCCAGGCTCCTCCTGCCAGTTTCTAGACCACTTCACCACCTGGCTTACTCACTTTCTATCCTGTGACATTCCCACCCTCATCATGGGAGACTTTAACATCCCCATCAATGATCCGCTCTCCCAGTCTGCCTCTCATCTTCTTTCTCTAACTTCTTCATTCGGCCTCTCACAGTTTACTAATTCTCCTACACATGAGGACGGGAATACTCTGGACCTGGTTTTCTCCCGTCCCGGCTCGCTGCACGACTTTACTAATTCACCTCTCCCGCTCTCGGACCACAACCTTCTTTTCTTCTCTGTCAAAAATTGTCTCCTCACCCGGGACACCCCCACTTACCACACTTATCGGAATACACGTACCATTAATACCCAACAGCTTAGGGACAATCTCCACACATCTTTAGCCCCCATCTCCACCCTCTCCTGTCCAGACATAGCATTGTCACACTTCAATAATACACTGAAGAATGCCCTAGATGAAGCAGCACCTTCTATACGCAGAAAGACCCGACACAGACAATGGCAGCCCTGGCACACAACGCAAACACGCTCTCTTCAGCGCTGCTCGAGGTGTGCAGAGCGGCAGTGGAGAAAATCTCTCTTAGCAGAAGACTTCATCCACTATAAGTTCATGCTCAAAACCTATAACTCTGCCCTTCATCTGGCCAAACAATCCTACTTCACCACCCTCATCACCTCACTATCCAACAACCCAAGACGACTTTTTGAAACCTTAAACTCCCTCCTGAAACCTAAAGTACAGGCCCCCATCACCAACCTCAGCGGTGAGGATCTAGCCACTTATTTCCTAGAAAAAATCAACCACATCCATCAGGATATCTCAGCCCTATCTCCTCAGTGCCTGGATCCCCTTCCCTGCCGCACCTCAAGCTCACTAGACATCTTTGAGCCTGTTTCAGAAGAAGAAGTTTCCAAGCTCCTCGCTTCTGCTCGGCCTACAACCTGCAACAGTGACCCTATTCCTTCACAGCTCCTGCAGTCTCTCTCACCAGTGGTCACCACTCACCTGACTAAAATATTTAACCTCTCTCTTTCTTCAGGTATATTTCCCTCCTCATTTAAACATGCCATCATAACCCCTTTACTTAAAAAGCCATCCCTGGACCAGAACTGCACTGCTAACTACAGACCTGTCTCTAACCTTCCCTTCATCTCTAAACTCCTGGAACGCCTGGTCCACTCCCGTCTAATCCGCTATCTCTCGGATAACTCTCTTCTCAACCCCTTACAATCTGGTTTCCGCTCTTTACACTCTACTGAAACTGCCCTCACTAAAGTCTCTAATGATTTAATAACAGCTAAATCGAAAGGTCATTGCTCCCTGCTGATTCTCCTGGATCTCTCTGCCGCATTTGACACTGTGGATCACCAGCTCCTCCTCACTATGCTCCGCTCTATAGGCCTCAAGGACACGGCCCTCTCCTGGTTCTCCTCCTACCTCTCTGACCGCTCCTTCACTGTATCTTTTTCCGGCTCCTCTTCCTCTTCTCGTCCCCTTACTATCGGGGTCCCGCAGGGCTCAGTCCTAGGCCCCCTCCTCTTCTCTTTATACACTGCCCCTATTGGACAAACAATCAGCAGATTTGGGTTCCAGTATCATCTCTATGCTGATGACACCCAATTATACACTTCTTCCCCTGACATCACCCCTACCCTAATTCAAAATACCAAGGATTGTCTGTCTGCTGTCTCTAGCATCATGTCCTCCCTCTATCTGAAACTAAATCTCTCTAAAACTGAACTTCTTGTGTTTCTCCCCTCTACTAACCTCACTCTACCTAACATCGAAATAACCCTGGAGGGTTCAACCATAACTCCCGAGCAGCATGCCCGCTGTCTTGGGGTCATATTCGACACTAAACTTTCCTTTACTCCGTACATCCGATCACTCAGTCGCTCTTGTCACCTGCATCTTAAAAACATCTCCAGAATCCGACCTTTTCTCACCTTTGAAACTGCTAAGACTCTTACTGTCGCTCTTATTCATTCTCGCCTGGACTACTGCAACTCTCTTCTGATCGGTCTCCCTCTTACCAAACTTTCTCCTCTCCAATCCATCTTGAATGCGGCAGCCAGGGTCATATTTCTGTCCAGCCGCTTCACCGATGCCTCCATCTTGTGCCAGTCATTACACTGGCTACCTATTCGCTACAGGGTCCAGTATAAACTCATCTCTCTCACCCACAAAGCTCTCCACTGTTCTGCACCGCCTTATATCTCCTCTCTCATCTCTGTCTATCGCCCTACACGTGCCCTCCGTTCTACAAATGACCTAAGACTAACATCCCCCGTAATCCGAACCTCGCACCTCCACCTCCAAGACTTCTCTCGTGCTGCTCCAGCTCTCTGGAATGCACTTCCCCAGGCGATCAGACTGATACCTAGCCCTGACCTATTCAAGCGCGCTTTGAAAACCCATCTCTTCAAACAAGCCTACCACATCAACTACCCAGCAAGCTAACTTTGCCCTGTTCCCTCCTTCCAAATATTATTCTGAATCTGCACCCTACTATTCATCTGTCTCCACACCCTTCATGCACAGGATAACTGCACTTGATACTTGTCTATTGCACTTAAACACACGGGCTGATGACCGGATCATGCAGCTTTATATGAAAATCCCTATTATAATTGCCAGACCTGAATTAACAAGCATTTTTCACCTACTGTGTCCCCCCATTTCCTTGTAGATTGTAAGCTTGCGAGCAGGGACCTCACTCCTAATGTCACTGTTTGAATTGTCTTAACTTGTATTGAATTTGTCTGTACATGTCCCCGCTTAATTGTAAAGTGCTGCGGAATATGTTGGCGCTATATAAATAAAAATTATTATTATTATTATTATTATTGCGGTGTACGTGGACGAGCAGTAGGTGGACATTACGGTGTAGGTGGACGAGCAGTAGGTGGCCATTGCGGTGTAGGTGGACGAGCAGTAGGTGGCCATTGCGGTGTAGGTGGACGAGCAGTAGGTGGCCATTGCGGTGTAGGTGGACGAGCAGTAGGTGAACATTGCGGTGTAGGTGGATGAGCAGTAGGTGGCCATTGCGGTGTAGGTGGACGAGCAGTAGGTGGACATTGCGGTGTAGGTGGACAAGCAGTAGGTGGACATTGCAGTGTAGGTGGACGAACAGTAGGTGGACATTGCGGTGTAGGTGGACGAGCAGTAGGTGGACATTGCGGTGTAGGTGGACGAGCAGTAGGTGGACATTGCGGTGTAGGTGGACGAGCAGTAGGTGGACATTGCGGTGTAGGTGGACGAGCAGTAGGTGGCCATTGCGGTGTAGGTGGACGAGCAGTAGGTGGACATTGCGGTGTAGGTGGACATTGCGGTGTAGGTGGACATTGCGGTGTAGGTGGACATTGCGGTGTAGGTGGACATTGCGGTGTAGGTGGACATTGCGGTGTAGGTGGACGAGCAGTAGGTGGACATAGCGGTGTAGGTGGACGAGCAGTAGGTGGACATTGCGGTGTAGGTGGACGAGCAGTAGGTGGACATTGCAGTGTAGGTGGACGAGCAGTAGGTGGACGAGCAGTAGGTGGCCATTGCGGTGTAGGTGGACGAACAGTAGGTGGACATTGCGGTGTAGGTGGACGAGCAGTAGGTGGACATTGCGGTGTAGGTGGACGAGCAGTAGGTGGACATTGCGGTGTAGGTGGACGAACAGTAGGTGGACATTGCGGTGTAGGTGGACATTGCAGTGTAGGTGGACGAGCAGTAGGTGGACATAGCGGTGTAGGTGGACGAGCAGTAGGTGGACATTGCGGTGTAGGTGGACGAGCAGTAGGTGGACATTGCAGTGTAGGTGGACGAGCAGTAGGTGGCCATTGCGGTGTAGGTGGACGAGCAGTAGGTGGACATTGCGGTGTAGGTGGACGAGCAGTAGGTGGCCATTGCGGTGTAGGTGGACGAGCAGTAGGTGGACATTGCGGTGTAGGTGGACGAGCAGTAGGTGGCCATTGCGGTGTAGGTGGACGAGCAGTAGGTGGACATTGCGGTGTAGGTGGACGAACAGTAGGTGGACATTGCGGTGTAGGTGGACGAGCAGTAGGTGGACATTGCGGTGTAGGTGGACGAGCAGTAGGTGGACATTGCGGTGTAGGTGGACGAGCAGTAGGTGGACATTGCGGTGTAGGTGGACTAGCAGTAGGTGGACATTGCGGTGTAGGTGGACGAACAGTAGGTGGACATTGCGGTGTAGGTGGACGAGCAGTAGGTGGACATTGCGGTGTAGGTGGACGAGCAGTAGGTGGACATTGCGGTGTAGGTGGACGAGCAGTAGGTGGACATTGCGGTGTAGGTGGACGAGCAGTAGGTGGCCATTGCGGTGTAGGTGGACGAGCAGTAGGTGGACATTGCGGTGTAGGTGGACATTGCGGTGTAGGTGGACATTGCGGTGTAGGTGGACATTGCGGTGTAGGTGGACGAGCAGTAGGTGGACATAGCGGTGTAGGTGGACGAGCAGTAGGTGGACATTGCGGTGTAGGTGGACGAGCAGTAGGTGGACATTGCAGTGTAGGTGGACGAGCAGTAGGTGGACGAGCAGTAGGTGGCCATTGCGGTGTAGGTGGACGAACAGTAGGTGGACATTGCGGTGTAGGTGGACGAGCAGTAGGTGGACATTGCGGTGTAGGTGGACGAGCAGTAGGTGGACATTGCGGTGTAGGTGGACGAACAGTAGGTGGACATTGCGGTGTAGGTGGACATTGCAGTGTAGGTGGACGAGCAGTAGGTGGACATAGCGGTGTAGGTGGACGAGCAGTAGGTGGACATTGCGGTGTAGGTGGACGAGCAGTAGGTGGACATTGCAGTGTAGGTGGACGAACAGTAGGTGGACATTGCGGTGTAGGTGGACGAGCAGTAGGTGGACATTGCGGTGTAGGTGGACGAGCAGTAGGTGGACATTGCGGTGTAGGTGGACGAGCAGTAGGTGGACATTGCGGTGTAGGTGGACGAGCAGTAGGTGGCCATTGCGGTGTAGGTGGACGAGCAGTAGGTGGACATTGCGGTGTAGGTGGACATTGCGGTGTAGGTGGACATTGCGGTGTAGGTGGACATTGCGGTGTAGGTGGACATTGCGGTGTAGGTGGACATTGCGGTGTAGGTGGACATTGCGGTGTAGGTGGACATTGCGGTGTAGGTGGACGAGCAGTAGGTGGACATAGCGGTGTAGGTGGACGAGCAGTAGGTGGACATTGCGGTGTAGGTGGACGAGCAGTAGGTGGACATTGCAGTGTAGGTGGACGAGCAGTAGGTGGACGAGCAGTAGGTGGCCATTGCGGTGTAGGTGGACGAACAGTAGGTGGACATTGCGGTGTAGGTGGACGAGCAGTAGGTGGACATTGCGGTGTAGGTGGACGAGCAGTAGGTGGACATTGCGGTGTAGGTGGACGAACAGTAGGTGGACATTGCGGTGTAGGTGGACATTGCAGTGTAGGTGGACGAGCAGTAGGTGGACATAGCGGTGTAGGTGGACGAGCAGTAGGTGGACATTGCGGTGTAGGTGGACGAGCAGTAGGTGGACATTGCAGTGTAGGTGGACGAGCAGTAGGTGGACATTGCAGTGTAGGTGGACGAGCAGTAGGTGGACGAGCAGTAGGTGGCCATTGCGGTGTAGGTGGACGAACAGCAGGTGGACATTGCGGTGTAGGTGGACGAGCAGTAGGTGGACATTGCGGTGTAGGTGGACGAGCAGTAGGTGGACATTGCGGTGTAGGTGGACGAGCAGTAGGTGGACATTGCGGTGTAGGTGGACGAACAGTAGGTGGACATTGCGGTGTAGGTGGACATTGCAGTGTAGGTGGACGAGCAGTAGGTGGACATTGCGGTGTAGGTGGACATTGCGGTGTAGGTGGACATTGCGGTGTAGGTGGACATTGCGGTGTAGGTGGACATTGCGGTGTAGGTGGACATTGCGGTGTAGGTGGACATTGCGGTGTAGGTGGACATTGCGGTGTAGGTGGACATTGCGGTGTAGGTGGACGAGCAGTAGGTGGACATAGCGGTGTAGGTGGACGAGCAGTAGGTGGACATTGCGGTGTAGGTGGACGAGCAGTAGGTGGACATTGCAGTGTAGGTGGACGAGCAGTAGGTGGACGAGCAGTAGGTGGCCATTGCGGTGTAGGTGGACGAACAGTAGGTGGACATTGCGGTGTAGGTGGACGAGCAGTAGGTGGACATTGCGGTGTAGGTGGACGAGCAGTAGGTGGACATTGCGGTGTAGGTGGACGAACAGTAGGTGGACATTGCGGTGTAGGTGGACATTGCAGTGTAGGTGGACGAGCAGTAGGTGGACATAGCGGTGTAGGTGGACGAGCAGTAGGTGGACATTGCGGTGTAGGTGGACGAGCAGTAGGTGGACATTGCAGTGTAGGTGGACGAGCAGTAGGTGGACATTGCAGTGTAGGTGGACGAGCAGTAGGTGGACGAGCAGTAGGTGGCCATTGCGGTGTAGGTGGACGAACAGCAGGTGGACATTGCGGTGTAGGTGGACGAGCAGTAGGTGGACATTGCGGTGTAGGTGGACGAGCAGTAGGTGGACATTGCGGTGTAGGTGGACGAGCAGTAGGTGGACATTGCGGTGTAGGTGGACGAACAGTAGGTGGACATTGCGGTGTAGGTGGACATTGCAGTGTAGGTGGACGAGCAGTAGGTGGACATAGCGGTGTAGGTGGACGAGCAGTAGGTGGACATTGCGGTGTAGGTGGACGAGCAGTAGGTGGACATTGCAGTGTAGGTGGACGAGCAGTAGGTGGACATTGCAGTGTAGGTGGACGAGCAGTAGGTGGACGAGCAGTAGGTGGCCATTGCGGTGTAGGTGGACGAACAGTAGGTGGACATTGCGGTGTAGGTGGACGAGCAGTAGGTGGACATTGCGGTGTAGGTGGACGAGCAGTAGGTGGACATTGCGGTGTAGGTGGACGAGCAGTAGGTGGACATTGCGGTGTAGGTGGACATTGCGGTGTAGGTGGACGAGCAGTAGGTGGACATTGCGGTGTAGGTGGACATTGCGGTGTAGGTGGACGAGCAGTAGGTGGACATTGCGGTGTAGGTGGACGAGCAGTAGGTGGACGAGCAGTAGGTGGACATTGCGGTGTAGGTGGACGAGCAGTAGGTGGACGAGCAGTAGGTGGACATTGCGGTGTAGGTGGACGAGCAGTAGGTGGACATTGCGGTGTAGGTGGACGAGCAGTAGGTGGACATTGCGGTGTAGGTGGACGAGCAGTAGGTGGACATTGCGGTGTAGGTGGACGAGCAGTAGGTGGACATTGCGGTGTAGGTGGCCATTGCGGTGTAGGTGGACGAGCAGTAGGTGGACATTGCGGTGTAGGTGGACGAGCAGTAGGTGGCCATTGCGGTGTAGGTGGACGAGCAGTAGGTGGACATTGCGGTGTAGGTGGACGAGCAGCAGGTGGCCATTGCGGTGTAGGTGGACGAGCAGCAGGTGGACATTGCGGTGTAGGTGGACGAGCAGCAGGTGGACATTGCGGTGTAGGTGGACGAGCAGCAGGTGGACATTGCGGTGTAGGTGGACGAGCAGCAGGTGGACATTGCGGTGTAGGTGGACGAGCAGTAGGTGGCCATTGCGGTGTAGGTGGACGAGCAGTAGGTGGCCATTGCGGTGTAGGTGGACGAGCAGTAGGTGGCCATTGAGGTGTAGGTGGACGAGCAGTAGGTGGACATTGCGGTGTAGGTGGACGAGCAGTAGGTGGCCATTGCGGTGTAGGTGGACGAGCAGTAGGTGGACATTGCGGTGTAGGTGGACGAGCAGTAGGTGGACATTGCGGTGTAGGTGGACGAGCAGTAGGTGGACATTGCGGTGTAGGTGGACGAGCAGTAGGTGGACATTGCGGTGTAGGTGGACGAGGCAGGGCAGATGTTGCAGACAAGTCCTGTGCCCTCCGCTCCTGGTTTAGTGCCCACGTTTTCTTTGGCCGGGTGGATGCGCCTATGTGTGACCCCCGCTGTGATAAACACACGTTCCGACATTACACTTGCCAGCACTTACATACACGCCTCGGCCATGTGTCCAGTTTGGAAACCAACAAGTTCAATGGGCCGACCCATCACTTGGCACCTGCAGACATGTGGACATGGACAAGTACTCACCATGTTGTTATAACGCTGGCCCCTGGACACTGTATCAGGTGGTGGATGTCGTGGCGTGCTGATGAATTTTTTTTCATATTTCGGCCATGCTGACCCTCCCTCCCGATGTGGTGCCCCAGGAGCGTTGGCGACTTCCTCCTCCTCGGGTGGGACCGCCGTCAGTAGCGCCTCTACCAGCGTGTGCTTGTATTCACACATCTCTCTCCATTGAGGGAAGTAATGAGGGTGCTTTGTCTTTGCAGCAGGGATCCAGCAGGTGGCAGCACAGTAATCAGGAGGGGTACGATCGGGGCAACTCTGCGGTCGTTGCGCAGGCACAGCAACGTGTATTGGCTCATTTATGCCAGGCTGTCCTCTGTGGGAGGTGTTCGGTCTCCATGCTCCAGTGATGCTCGTGAGCGACTTTGAGGGCCACCCCGTTGTGTTCACTACATGATGGTGAAGTGGTGTGGTTCCGCAGAGCGACTCACCCGTGCGTGCTGCAGGTGACACTCCATTATTGCTTCTGCTCGCACAGTCCCTACAGGGCATTCAACCCTTGACTTCCACCTTGTTGATAAGTCGCATATGAGGCGCTGAGCAAGAAGGCAGAAGTGACGCTGCAGCGCAGACAGGCGATCAGCTGCAGGGAGTGAGCGCCATAAGTGTGCACAGACCTACAACTTCTGCAGCAGCAGCTCTCACATACGGGTAATTTTTAATAAAGATTTGCACCACTAAATGTAACACATGTGGCAGGCAAGGGATGTACATCAAACAGGCGAGGCCTAGGGCTGCTACCAGATCACACATTATCACACACCACCAGGCCAAGACTTATGTTCAGCGGCCCCAACCACTCATCGGTCTCTGGTTTAATCACTGTCCACAGCTCCTACGCAGTAACGTCCCTGCCCGTGCTTACTGTTCCACATATCGGTAGTTATCTGGACCTTGCCACTCATGGCGCTGCGCAGTGCACACCTGATTTTGGTGCAGTAACGTCCCTGCCCGTGCTTACTGTTCCACGTATCGGTAGTTATCTGGACCTTGCCACTGATGGCGCTGCGCAGTGCACACCTGATTTTGGCGCAGTACCGTCCCTTCCCGTGCTTACTGTTCCACGTATCGGTAGTTTTCTGGACCTTGCCACTGATGGCGCTGCGCAGTGTACACCTGATTTTGGCGCAGTAACGTCCCTGTCCGTGCTTACTGTTCCACGTATCGGTAGTTATCTGGACCTTGCCACTGATGGCGCTGCGCAGTGCACACCTGATTTTGGCGCAGTAACGTCCCTGCCCGTGCTTACTGTTCCACGTACCGGTAGTTATCTGGACCTTGCCACTGATGGCGCTGCGCAGTGCACACCTGATTTTGGCGCAGTAACTTCCCTGTCCGTGCTTACTGTTCCACGTATCGGTAGTTATCTGGACCTTGCCACTGATGGCGCTGCGCAGTGCACACCTGATTTTGGTGCAGTAACGTCCCTGCCCGTGCTTACTGTTCCACGTATCGGTAGTTATCTGGACCTTGCCACTGATGGCGTTGCGCAGTGCACACCTGATTTTGGCGCAGTACCGTCCCTGCCCGTGCTTACTGTTCCACGTATCGGTAGTTATCTGGACCTAGCCACTGATGGCGTTGCGCAGTGCACACCTGATTTTGGTGCAGTAACGTCCCTGCCCGTGCTCACTGTTCCACGTATCGGTAGTTATCTGGACCTTGCCAGTGATGGCGCTGCGCAGTGCACACCTGATTTTGGCGCAGTATCGTCTCTGCCTGTGCTTACTGTGCCACGTATCAGTAGTTGTCTGGACCTAGCCACTGATAGCGTTGCGCAGTGCACACCTGATTTTGGCGCAGTACCGTCCCTGCCCGTGCTTACTGTTCCACGTATCGGTAGTTATCTGGACCTAGCCACTGATGGCGTTGCGCAGAGCACACCAGATTTTGGTGCAGTAACGTCCCTGCCCGTGCTTACTGTTCCACGTATCGGTAGTTATCTGGACCTTGCCACTGATGGCGTTACGCAGTGCACACCTGATTTTGGTGCACTAACGTCCCTGCCCGTGCTTACTGTTCCACGTATCAGTAGTTATCTGGACCTAGCCACTGATGGCGTTGCGCAGTGCACACCTGATTTTGGCGCAGTAACGTCCCTGCCCGTGCTTACTGTTCCACGTATCGGTAGTTATCTGGACCTTGCCAGTGATGGCGCTGCGCAGTGCACACCTGATTTTGGCGCAGTATCGTCTCTGCCTGTGCTTACTGTGCCACGTATCAGTAGTTATCTGGACCTAGCCACTGATGGTGTTGCGCAGTGCACACCTGATTTTGGCGCAGTAACGTCCCTGTCCGTGCTTACTGTTCCACGTATCAGTAGTTATCTGGACCTTTCCACTGATGGCGCTGCGCAGTGCACACCTGATTTTGGCGCAGTACCGTCCCTGCCCGTGCTTACTGTTCCACGTATCGGTAGTTATCTCGACCTAACCACTGATGGCGTTGCACAGTGCACACCTGATTTTGGTGCAGTAACGTCCCTGCCCGTGCTTACTGTTCCACGTATCGGTAGTTATCTGGACCTTGCCACTGATGGCGCTGCGCAGTGCACACCTGATTTTGGCGCAGTAACGTCCCTGTCCGTGCTTACTGTTCCACGTATCGGTGGTTATCTGGACCTTGCCACTGATGGCGTTGCGCAGTGCACACCTGATTTTGGCGCAGTACCGTCCCTGCCCGTGCTTACTGTTCCACGTATCGGTAGTTTTCTGGACCTTGCCACTGATGGCGCTGCGCAGTGCACACCTGATTTTGGCGCAGTAACGTCCCTGTCCGTGCTTACTGTTCCACGTATCGGTAGATATCTGGACCTTGCCACTGATGGCGCTGCGCAGTGCACACCTGATTTTGGCGCAGTAACGTCCCTGCCCGTGCTTACTGTTCCACGTACCGGTAGTTATCTGGACCTTGCCACTGATGGCGCTGCGCAGTGCACACCTGATTTTGGCGCAGTAACGTCCCTGTCCGTGCTTACTGTTCCACGTATCGGTAGTTATCTGGACCTTGCCACTGATGGCGCTGCGCAGTGCACACCTGATTTTGGTGCAGTAACGTCCCTGCCCGTGCTTACTGTTCCACGTATCGGTAGTTATCTGGACCTTGCCACTGATGGCGTTGCGCAGTGCACACCTGATTTTGGCGCAGTACCGTCCCTGCCCGTGCTTACTGTTCCACGTATCGGTAGTTATCTGGACCTAGCCACTGATGGCGTTGCGCAGTGCACACCTGATTTTGGTGCAGTAACGTCCCTGCCCGTGCTTACTGTTCCACGTATCGGTAGTTATCTGGACCTTGCCACTGATGGCGTTGCGCAGTGCACACCTGATTTTGGTGCAGTAACGTCCCTGTCCATGCTTACTGTGCCACGTATCGGTAGTTATCTGGACCTTGCCACTGATGGCGCTGCGCAGTGCACACCTGATTTTGGTGCAGTAACGTCCCTGCCCGTGCTTACTGTTCCACGTATCGGTAGTTATCTGGACCTTGCCACTGATGGCGTTGCGCAGTGCACACCTGATTTTGGCGCAGTACCGTCCCTGCCCGTGCTTACTGTTCCACGTATCGGTAGTTATCTGGACCTTGCCACTGATGGCGCTGCGCAGTGCACACCTGATTTTGGTGCAGTAACGTACCTGCCCGTGCTTACTGTTCCACGTATCGGTAGTTATCTGGACCTTGCCACTGATGGCGTTACGCAGTGCACACCTGATTTTGGTGCACTAACGTCCCTGCCCGTGCTTACTGTTCCACGTATCAGTAGTTATCTGGACCTAGCCACTGATGGCGTTGCGCAGTGCACACCTGATTTTGGCGCAGTTCCGTCGCTGCCCGTGCTTACTGTTCCACGTATCGGTAGTTATCTGGACCTAGCCACTGATGGCGTTGCGCAGTGCACACCTGATTTTGGTGCAGTAACGTCCCTGCCCGTGCTTACTGTTCCACGTATCGGTAGTTATCTGGACCTTGCCAGTGATGGCGCTGCGCAGTGCACACCTGATTTTGGCGCAGTATCGTCTCTGCCTGTGCTTACTGTGCCACGTATCAGTAGTTATCTGGACCTAGCCACTGATGGTGTTGCGCAGTGCACACCTGATTTTGGCGCAGTAACGTCCCTGTCCGTGCTTACTGTTCCACGTATCAGTAGTTATCTGGACCTTGCCACTGATGGCGCTGCGAAGTGCACACCTGATTTTGGTGCAGTAAAGTCCCTGCCCTTGCATACTGTTCCACGTATCGGTAGTTATCTGGACCTTGCCACTGATGGCGTTGAGCAGTGCACACCTGATTTTGGCGCAGTACCGTCCCTGCCCGTGCTTACTGTTCCACGTATCGGTAGTTATCTGGACCTAGCCACTGATGGCGTTGCGCAGTGCACACCTGATTTTGGTGCAGTAACGTCCTTGCCCGTGCTTACTGTTCCACGTATCGGTAGTTATCTGGACCTTGCCACTGATGGCGCTGCGCAGTGCACACCTGATTTTGGCGCAGTACTGTCCCTGTCCGTGCTTACTGTTCCACGTATCGGTGGTTATCTGGACCTTGCCACTGATGGCGTTGCGCAGTGCACACCTGATTTTGGCGCAGTACCGTCCCTGCCCGTGCTTACTGTTCCACGTATCGGTAGTTTTCTGGACCTTACCACTGATGGCGCTGCGCAGTGCACACCTGATTTTGGCGCAGTAACGTCCCTGTCCGTACTTACTGTTCCACGTATCGGTAGTTATCTGGACCTTGCCACTGATGGCGCTGCGCAGTGCACACCTAATTTTGGCGCAGTAACGTCCCTGCCCGTGCTTACTGTTCCACGTACCGGTAGTTATCTGGACCTTGCCACTGATGGCGTTGCGCAGTGCACACCTGATTTTGGTGCAGTAACGTCCCTGTCCGTGCTTACTGTGCCACGTATCGGTAGTTATCTGGACCTTGCCACTGATGGCGCTGCGCAGTGCACACCTGATTTTGGTGCAGTAACGTCCCTGCCCGTGCTTACTGTTCCACGTATCGGTAGTTATCTGGACCTAGCCACTGATGGCGTTGCGCAGAGCACACCAGATTTTGGTGCACTAACGTCCCTGCCCGTGCTTACTGTTCCACGTATCGGTAGTTATCTGGACCTTGCCACTGATGGCGCTGCGCAGTGCACACCTGATTTTGGTGCAGTAACGTACCTGCCCGTGCTTACTGTTCCACGTATCGGTAGTTATCTGGACCTTGCCACTGATGGCGTTACGCAGTGCACACCTGATTTTGGCGCAGTACCGTCCCTGCCCGTGCTTACTGTTCCACGTATCGGTAGTTATCTGGACCTAGCCACTGATGGCGTTGCGCAGTGCACACCTGATTTTGGTGCAGTAACGTCCTTGCCCGTGCTTACTGTTCCACGTATCGGTAGTTATCTGGACCTTGCCACTGATGGCGCTGCGCAGTGCACACCTGATTTTGGCGCAGTAACGTCCCTGTCCGTGCTTACTGTTCCACGTATCGGTGGTTATCTGGACCTTGCCACTGATGGCGTTGCGCAGTGCACACCTGATTTTGGCGCAGTACCGTCCCTGCCCGTGCTTACTGTTCCACGTATCGGTAGTTTTCTGGACCTTACCACTGATGGCGCTGCGCAGTGCACACCAGATTTTGGCGCAGTAACGTCCCTGTCCGTGCTTACTGTTCCACGTATCGGTAGTTATCTGGACCTTGCCACTGATGGCGTTGCGCAGTGCACACCTGATTTTGGCGCAGTACCGTCCCTGCCCGTGCTTACTGTTTCACGTATCGGTAGTTATCTGGACCTTGCCACTGATGGCGTTGCGCAGTGCACACCTGATTTTGGTGCAGTAACGTCCCTGTCTGTGCTTACTGTGCCACGTATCGGTAGTTATCTGGACCTTGCCACGGATGGCGCTGCGCAGTGCACACCTGATTTTGGTGCAGTAACGTCCCTGCCCGTGCTTACTGTTCCACGTATCGGTAGTTATCTGGACCTTGCCACTGATGGCGTTGCGCAGTGCACACCTGATTTTGGCGCAGTACCGTCCCTGCCCGTGCTTACTGTTCCACGTATCGGTAGTTACCTGGACCTAGCCACTGATGGCGTTGCGCAGTGCACACCTGATTTTGGTGCAGTAACGTCCCTGCCCGTGCTTACTGTTCCACGTATCGGTAGTTATCTGGACCTTGCCACTGATGGCGCTGCGCAGTGCACACCTGATTTTGGCGCAGTAACGTCCCTGTCCGTGCTTACTGTTCCACGTATCGGTGGTTATCTGGACCTTGCCACTGATGGCGTTGCGCAGTGCACACCTGATTTTGATGCAGTACCGTCCCTGCCCGTGCTTACTGTTCCACGTATCGGTAGTTTTCTGGACCTTGCCACTGATGGCGCTGCGCAGTGCACACCTGATTTTGGCGCAGTAACGTCCCTGTCCGTGCTTACTGTTCCACGTATCGGTAGTTATCTGGACCTAGCCACTGATGGCGCTGCGCAGTGCACACCTGATTTTGGCGCAGTAACGTCCCTGTCCGTGCTTACTGTTCTACGTATCGGTGGTTATCTGGACCTTGCCACTGATGGCGCTGCGCAGTGCACACCTGATTTTGGTGCAGTATCGTCTCTGCCTGTGCTTACTGTTCCACGTATCGGTAGTTATCTGGACCTTGCCACTGATGGCGCTGCGCAGTGCACACCTGATTTTGGTGCACTAACGTCCCTGCCCGTGCTTACTGTTCCACGTATCAGTAGTTATCTGGACCTAGCCACTGATGGCGTTGCGCAGTGCACACCTGATTTTGGCGCAGTTCCGTCGCTGCCCGTGCTTACTGTTCCACGTATCGGTAGTTATCTGGACCTAGCCACTGATGGCGTTGCGCAGTGCACACCTGATTTTGGCGCAGTTCCGTCGCTGCCCGTGCTTACTGTTCCACGTATCGGTAGTTATCTGGACCTAGCCACTGATGGCGTTACGCAGTGCACACCTGATTTTGGTGCACTAACGTCCCTGCCCGTGCTTACTGTTCCACGTATCAGTAGTTATCTGGACCTAGCCACTGATGGCGTTGCGCAGTGCACACGTGATTTTGGCGCAGTTCCGTCGCTGCCCGTGCTTACTGTTCCACGTATCGGTAGTTATCTGGACCTAGCCACTGATGGTGTTGCGCAGTGCACACCTGATTTTGGTGCAGTAACGTCCCTGCCCGTGCTTACTGTGCCACGTATCAGTAGTTATCTGGACCTTGCCACTGATGGCGCTGCGCAGTGCACACCTGATTTTGGCGCAGTAACGTCCCTGTCCGTGCTTACTGTTCCACGTATCGGTAGTTATCTGGACCTTGCCACTGATGGCGCTGCGCAGTGCACACCTGATTTTGGCGCAGTAACGTCCCTGTCCGTGCTTACTGTTCCACGTATCGGTGGTTATCTGGACCTTGCCACTGATGGCGTTGCGCAGTGCACACCTGATTTTGGCGCAGTACCGTCCCTGCCCGTGCTTACTGTTCCACGTATCGGTAGTTATCTGGACCTTGCCACTGATGGCGTTGCGCAGTGCACACCTGATTTTGGTGCAGTAACGTCCCTGCCCGTGCTTACTGTTCCACGTATCGGTAGTTATCTGGACCTTGCCACTAATGGCGCTGCGCTGTGCACACCTGATTTTGGCGCAGTAACGTCCCTGTCCGTGCTTACTGTTCCACGTATCGGTAGTTATCTGGACCTTGCCACTGATGGCGCTGCGCAGTGCACACCTGATTTTGGCGCAGTAACGTCCCTGTCCGTGCTTACTGTTCCACGTATCGGTGGTTATCTGGACCTTGCCACTGATGGCGTTGCGCAGTGCACACCTGATTTTGGCGCAGTAACGTCCCTGGCCGTGCTTACTGTGCCACGTATCGGTAGTTATCTGGACCTAGCCACTGATGGCGTTGCGCAGTGCACACCTGATTTTGGTGCAGTAACGTCCATGCCCGTGCTTACTGTTCCACGTATCGGTAGTTATCTGGACCTTGCCACTGATGGCGCTGCGCAGTGCACACCTGATTTTGGCGCAGTAACGTCCCTGTCCGTGCTTACTGTTCCACGTATCGGTGGTTATCTGGACCTTGCCACTGATGGCGTTGCGCAGTGCACACCTGATTTTGGTGCAGTACCGTCCCTGCCCGTGCTTACTGTTCCACGTATCGGTAGTTTTCTGGACCTTGCCACTGATGGCGCTGCGCAGTGCACACCTGATTTTGGCGCAGTAACGTCCCTGTCCGTGCTTACTGTTCCACGTATCGGTAGTTATCTGGACCTTGCCACTGATGGCGCTGCGCAGTGCACACCTGATTTTGGTGCAGTAACGTCCCTGCCCGTGCTTACTGTTCCACGTACCTGTAGTTATCTGGACCTTGCCACTGATGGCGCTGCGCAGTGCACACCTGATTTTGGCGCAGTAACGTCCCTGTCCGTGCTTACTGTTCCACGTATCGGTGGTTATCTGGACCTTGCCACTGATGGCGTTGCGCAGTGCACACCTGATTTTGGCGCAGTAACGTCCCTGTCCGTGCTTACTGTCCCACGTATCGGTGGTTATCTGGACCTTGCCACTGATGGCGCTGCGCAGTGCACACCTGATTTTGGTGCAGTAACGTCCCTGCCCGTGCTTACTGTTCCACGTACCTGTAGTTATCTGGACCTTGCCACTGATGGCGCTGCGCAGTGCACACCTGATTTTGGCGCAGTAACGTCCCTGTCCATGCTTACTGTTCCACGTATCGGTGGTTATCTGGACCTTGCCACTGATGGCGTTGCGCAGTGCACACCTGATTTTGGCGCAGTAACGTCCCTGCCCGTGCTTACTGTTCCATGTATCAGTAGTTTTCTGGACCTAGCCACTGATGGCGCTGCGCAGTGCACACCTGATTTTGGCGCAGTAACGTCCCTGTCCGTGCTTACTGTTCCACGTATCGGTAGTTATCTGGACCTTGCCACTAATGGCGCTGCGCTGTGCACACCTGATTTTGGCGCAGTAACGTCCCTGTCCGTGCTTACTGTTCCACGTATCGGTAGTTATCTGGACCTTGCCACTGATGGCGCTGCGCAGTGCACACCTGATTTTGGCGCAGTAACGTCCCTGTCCGTGCTTACTGTTCCACGTATCGGTGGTTATCTGGACCTTGCCACTGATGGCGTTGCGCAGTGCACACCTGATTTTGGCGCAGTAACGTCCCTGTCCGTGCTTACTGTGCCACGTATCGGTAGTTATCTGGACCTAGCCACTGATGGCGTTGCGCAGTGCACACCTGATTTTGGTGCAGTAACGTCCATGCCCGTGCTTACTGTTCCACGTATCGGTAGTTATCTGGACCTTGCCACTGATGGCGCTGCGCAGTGCACACCTGATTTTGGCGCAGTAACGTCCCTGTCCGTGCTTACTGTTCCACGTATCGGTGGTTATCTGGACCTTGCCACTGATGGCGTTGCGCAGTGCACACCTGATTTTGGTGCAGTACCGTCCCTGCCCGTGCTTACTGTTCCACGTATCGGTAGTTTTCTGGACCTTGCCACTGATGGCGCTGCGCAGTGCACACCTGATTTTGGCGCAGTAACGTCCCTGTCCGTGCTTACTGTTCCATGTATCGGTAGTTATCTGGACCTTGCCACTGATGGCGCTGCGCAGTGCACACCTGATTTTGGTGCAGTAACGTCCCTGCCCGTGCTTACTGTTCCACGTACCTGTAGTTATCTGGACCTTGCCACTGATGGCGCTGCGCAGTGCACACCTGATTTTGGCGCAGTAACGTCCCTGTCCGTGCTTACTGTTCCACGTATCGGTGGTTATCTGGACCTTGCCACTGATGGCGTTGCGCAGTGCACACCTGATTTTGGCGCAGTAACGTCCCTGTCCGTGCTTACTGTCCCACGTATCGGTGGTTATCTGGACCTTGCCACTGATGGCGCTGCGCAGTGCACACCTGATTTTGGTGCAGTAACGTCCCTGCCCGTGCTTACTGTTCCACGTACCTGTAGTTATCTGGACCTTGCCACTGATGGCGCTGCGCAGTGCACACCTGATTTTGGCGCAGTAACGTCCCTGTCCATGCTTACTGTTCCACGTATCGGTAGTTATCTGGACCTTGCCACTGATGGCGTTGCGCAGTGCACACCTGATTTTGGCGCAGTAACGTCCCTGCCCGTGCTTACTGTTCCATGTATCAGTAGTTTTCTGGACCTAGCCACTGATGGCGCTGCGCAGTGCACACCTGATTTTGGCGCAGTAACGTCCCTGTCCGTGCTTACTGTTCCACGTATCGGTGGTTATCTGGACCTTGCCACTGATGGCGCTGCGCAGTGCACACCTGATTTTGGTGCAGTATCGTCTCTGCCTGTGCTTACTGTTCCACGTATCGGTAGTTATCTGGACCTTGCCACTGATGGCGCTGCGCAGTGCACACCTGATTTTGGTGCAGTAACGTCCCTGCCCGTGCTTACTGTTCCACGTACCGGTAGTTATCTGGACCTTGCCACTGATGGCGCTGCGCAGTGCACACCTGATTTTGGCGCAGTAACGTCCCTGTCCGTGCTTACTGTTCCACGTATCGGTAGTTATCTGGACCTTGCCACGGATGGCGCTGCGCAGTGCACACCTGATTTTGGTGCAGTAACGTCCCTGCCCGTGCTTACTGTTCCACGTATCGGTAGTTATCTGGACCTTGCCACTGATGGCGTTGCGCAGTGCACACCTGATTTTGGCGCAGTACCGTCCCTGCCCGTGCTTACTGTTCCACGTATCGGTAGTTACCTGGACCTAGCCACTGATGGCGTTGCGCAGTGCACACCTGATTTTGGTGCAGTAACGTCCCTGCCCGTGCTTACTGTTCCACGTATCGGTAGTTATCTGGACCTTGCCACTGATGGCGCTGCGCAGTGCACACCTGATTTTGGCGCAGTAACGTCCCTGTCCGTGCTTACTGTTCCACGTATCGGTGGTTATCTGGACCTTGCCACTGATGGCGTTGCGCAGTGCACACCTGATTTTGGTGCAGTACCGTCCCTGCCCGTGCTTACTGTTCCACGTATCGGTAGTTTTCTGGACCTTGCCACTGATGGCGCTGCGCAGTGCACACCTGATTTTGGCGCAGTAACGTCCCTGTCCGTGCTTACTGTTCCACGTATCGGTAGTTATCTGGACCTAGCCACTGATGGCGCTGCGCAGTGCACACCTGATTTTGGCGCAGTAACGTCCCTGTCCGTGCTTACTGTTCCACGTATCGGTGGTTATCTGGACCTTGCCACTGATGGCGCTGCGCAGTGCACACCTGATTTTGGTGCAGTATCGTCTCTGCCTGTGCTTACTGTTCCACGTATCGGTAGTTATCTGGACCTTGCCACTGATGGCGCTGCGCAGTGCACACCTGATTTTGGTGCACTAACGTCCCTGCCCGTGCTTACTGTTCCACGTATCAGTAGTTATCTGGACCTAGCCACTGATGGCGTTGCGCAGTGCACACCTGATTTTGGCGCAGTTCCGTCGCTGCCCGTGCTTACTGTTCCACGTATCGGTAGTTATCTGGACCTAGCCACTGATGGCGTTGCGCAGTGCACACCTGATTTTGGCGCAGTTCCGTCGCTGCCCGTGCTTACTGTTCCACGTATCGGTAGTTATCTGGACCTAGCCACTGATGGCGTTACGCAGTGCACACCTGATTTTGGTGCACTAACGTCCCTGCCCGTGCTTACTGTTCCACGTATCAGTAGTTATCTGGACCTAGCCACTGATGGCGTTGCGCAGTGCACACCTGATTTTGGCGCAGTTCCGTCGGTGCCCGTGCTTACTGTTCCACGTATCGGTAGTTATCTGGACCTAGCCACTGATGGCGTTGCGCAGTGCACACCTGATTTTGGTGCAGTAACGTCCCTGCCCGTGCTTACTGTTCCACGTATCGGTAGTTATCTGGACCTTGCCAGTGATGGCGCTGCGCAGTGCACACCTGATTTTGGCGCAGTATCGTCTCTGCCTGTGCTTACTGTGCCACGTATCAGTAGTTATCTGGACCTAGCCACTGATGGTGTTGCGCAGTGCACACCTGATTTTGGCGCAGTAACGTCTCTGTCCGTGCTTACTGTTCCACGTATCAGTAGTTATCTTGACCTTGCCACTGATGGCGCTGCGCAGTGCACACCTGATTTTGGCGCAGTAACGTCCCTGTCCGTGCTTACTGTTCCACGTATCGGTAGTTATCTGGACCTTGCCACTGATGGCGCTGCGCAGTGCACACCTGATTTTGGCGCAGTAACGTCCCTGTCCGTGCTTACTGTTCCACGTATCGGTGGTTATCTGGACCTTGCCACTGATGGCGCTGCGCAGTGCACACCTGATTTTGGTGCAGTATCGTCTCTGCCTGTGCTTACTGTTCCACGTACCGGTAGTTATCTGGACCTTGCCACTGATGGCGCTGCGCAGTGCACACCTGATTTTGGCGCAGTAACGTCCCTGTCCGTGCTTACTGTTCCACGTATCGGTAGTTATCTGGACCTTGCCACTGATGGCGCTGCGCAGTGCACACCTGATTTTGGCGCAGTAACGTCCCTGCCCGTGCTTACTGTTCCACGTACCGGTAGTTATCTGGACCTTGCCACTGATGGCGCTGCGCAGTGCACACCTGATTTTGGCGCAGTAACGTCCCTGCCCGTGCTTACTGTTCCACGTATCGGTAGTTATCTGGACCTTGCCACTGATGGCGTTGCGCAGTGCACACCTGATTTTGGCGCAGTACCGTCCCTGCCCGTGCTTACTGTTCCACGTATCGGTAGTTATCTGGACCTAGCCACTGATGGCGTTGCGCAGTGCACACCTGATTTTGGTGCAGTAACGTCCCTGCCCGTGCTCACTGTTCCACGTATCGGTAGTTATCTGGACCTTGCCAGTGATGGCGCTGCGCAGTGCACACCTGATTTTGGCGCAGTATCGTCTCTGCCTGTGCTTACTGTGCCACGTATCAGTAGTTGTCTGGACCTAGCCACTGATAGCGTTGCGCAGTGCACACCTGATTTTGGCGCAGTACCGTCCCTGCCCGTGCTTACTGTTCCACGTATCGGTAGTTATCTGGACCTAGCCACTGATGGCGTTGCGCAGAGCACACCAGATTTTGGTGCAGTAACGTCCCTGCCCGTGCTTACTGTTCCACGTATCGGTAGTTATCTGGACCTTGCCACTGATGGCGTTACGCAGTGCACACCTGATTTTGGTGCACTAACGTCCCTGCCCGTGCTTACTGTTCCACGTATCAGTAGTTATCTGGACCTAGCCACTGATGGCGTTGCGCAGTGCACACCTGATTTTGGCGCAGTAACGTCCCTGCCCGTGCTTACTGTTCCACGTATCGGTAGTTATCTGGACCTTGCCAGTGATGGCGCTGCGCAGTGCACACCTGATTTTGGCGCAGTATCGTCTCTGCCTGTGCTTACTGTGCCACGTATCAGTAGTTATCTGGACCTAGCCACTGATGGTGTTGCGCAGTGCACACCTGATTTTGGCGCAGTAACGTCCCTGTCCGTGCTTACTGTTCCACGTATCAGTAGTTATCTGGACCTTTCCACTGATGGCGCTGCGCAGTGCACACCTGATTTTGGCGCAGTACCGTCCCTGCCCGTGCTTACTGTTCCACGTATCGGTAGTTATCTCGACCTAACCACTGATGGCGTTGCACAGTGCACACCTGATTTTGGTGCAGTAACGTCCCTGCCCGTGCTTACTGTTCCACGTATCGGTAGTTATCTGGACCTTGCCACTGATGGCGCTGCGCAGTGCACACCTGATTTTGGCGCAGTAACGTCCCTGTCCGTGCTTACTGTTCCACGTATCGGTGGTTATCTGGACCTTGCCACTGATGGCGTTGCGCAGTGCACACCTGATTTTGGCGCAGTACCGTCCCTGCCCGTGCTTACTGTTCCACGTATCGGTAGTTTTCTGGACCTTGCCACTGATGGCGCTGCGCAGTGCACACCTGATTTTGGCGCAGTAACGTCCCTGTCCGTGCTTACTGTTCCACGTATCGGTAGATATCTGGACCTTGCCACTGATGGCGCTGCGCAGTGCACACCTGATTTTGGCGCAGTAACGTCCCTGCCCGTGCTTACTGTTCCACGTACCGGTAGTTATCTGGACCTTGCCACTGATGGCGCTGCGCAGTGCACACCTGATTTTGGCGCAGTAACGTCCCTGTCCGTGCTTACTGTTCCACGTATCGGTAGTTATCTGGACCTTGCCACTGATGGCGCTGCGCAGTGCACACCTGATTTTGGTGCAGTAACGTCCCTGCCCGTGCTTACTGTTCCACGTATCGGTAGTTATCTGGACCTTGCCACTGATGGCGTTGCGCAGTGCACACCTGATTTTGGCGCAGTACCGTCCCTGCCCGTGCTTACTGTTCCACGTATCGGTAGTTATCTGGACCTAGCCACTGATGGCGTTGCGCAGTGCACACCTGATTTTGGTGCAGTAACGTCCCTGCCCGTGCTTACTGTTCCACGTATCGGTAGTTATCTGGACCTTGCAACTGATGGCGTTGCGCAGTGCACACCTGATTTTGGTGCAGTAACGTCCCTGTCCATGCTTACTGTGCCACGTATCGGTAGTTATCTGGACCTTGCCACTGATGGCGCTGCGCAGTGCACACCTGATTTTGGTGCAGTAACGTCCCTGCCCGTGCTTACTGTTCCACGTATCGGTAGTTATCTGGACCTTGCCACTGATGGCGTTGCGCAGTGCACACCTGATTTTGGCGCAGTACCGTCCCTGCCCGTGCTTACTGTTCCACGTATCGGTAGTTATCTGGACCTTGCCACTGATGGCGCTGCGCAGTGCACACCTGATTTTGGTGCAGTAACGTACCTGCCCGTGCTTACTGTTCCACGTATCGGTAGTTATCTGGACCTTGCCACTGATGGCGTTACGCAGTGCACACCTGATTTTGGTGCACTAACGTCCCTGCCCGTGCTTACTGTTCCACGTATCAGTAGTTATCTGGACCTAGCCACTGATGGCGTTGCGCAGTGCACACCTGATTTTGGCGCAGTTCCGTCGCTGCCCGTGCTTACTGTTCCACGTATCGGTAGTTATCTGGACCTAGCCACTGATGGCGTTGCGCAGTGCACACCTGATTTTGGTGCAGTAACGTCCCTGCCCGTGCTTACTGTTCCACGTATCGGTAGTTATCTGGACCTTGCCAGTGATGGCGCTGCGCAGTGCACACCTGATTTTGGCGCAGTATCGTCTCTGCCTGTGCTTACTGTGCCACGTATCAGTAGTTATCTGGACCTAGCCACTGATGGTGTTGCGCAGTGCACACCTGATTTTGGCGCAGTAACGTCCCTGTCCGTGCTTACTGTTCCACGTATCAGTAGTTATCTGGACCTTGCCACTGATGGCGCTGCGAAGTGCACACCTGATTTTGGTGCAGTAAAGTCCCTGCCCTTGCATACTGTTCCACGTATCGGTAGTTATCTGGACCTTGCCACTGATGGCGTTGAGCAGTGCACACCTGATTTTGGCGCAGTACCGTCCCTGCCCGTGCTTACTGTTCCACGTATCGGTAGTTATCTGGACCTAGCCACTGATGGCGTTGCGCAGTGCACACCTGATTTTGGTGCAGTAACGTCCTTGCCCGTGCTTACTGTTCCACGTATCGGTAGTTATCTGGACCTTGCCACTGATGGCGCTGCGCAGTGCACACCTGATTTTGGCGCAGTACTGTCCCTGTCCGTGCTTACTGTTCCACGTATCGGTGGTTATCTGGACCTTGCCACTGATGGCGTTGCGCAGTGCACACCTGATTTTGGCGCAGTACCGTCCCTGCCCGTGCTTACTGTTCCACGTATCGGTAGTTTTCTGGACCTTACCACTGATGGCGCTGCGCAGTGCACACCTGATTTTGGCGCAGTAACGTCCCTGTCCGTACTTACTGTTCCACGTATCGGTAGTTATCTGGACCTTGCCACTGATGGCGCTGCGCAGTGCACACCTAATTTTGGCGCAGTAACGTCCCTGCCCGTGCTTACTGTTCCACGTACCGGTAGTTATCTGGACCTTGCCACTGATGGCGTTGCGCAGTGCACACCTGATTTTGGTGCAGTAACGTCCCTGTCCGTGCTTACTGTGCCACGTATCGGTAGTTATCTGGACCTTGCCACTGATGGCGCTGCGCAGTGCACACCTGATTTTGGTGCAGTAACGTCCCTGCCCGTGCTTACTGTTCCACGTATCGGTAGTTATCTGGACCTAGCCACTGATGGCGTTGCGCAGAGCACACCAGATTTTGGTGCACTAACGTCCCTGCCCGTGCTTACTGTTCCACGTATCGGTAGTTATCTGGACCTTGCCACTGATGGCGCTGCGCAGTGCACACCTGATTTTGGTGCAGTAACGTACCTGCCCGTGCTTACTGTTCCACGTATCGGTAGTTATCTGGACCTTGCCACTGATGGCGTTACGCAGTGCACACCTGATTTTGGCGCAGTACCGTCCCTGCCCGTGCTTACTGTTCCACGTATCGGTAGTTATCTGGACCTAGCCACTGATGGCGTTGCGCAGTGCACACCTGATTTTGGTGCAGTAACGTCCTTGCCCGTGCTTACTGTTCCACGTATCGGTAGTTATCTGGACCTTGCCACTGATGGCGCTGCGCAGTGCACACCTGATTTTGGCGCAGTAACGTCCCTGTCCGTGCTTACTGTTCCACGTATCGGTGGTTATCTGGACCTTGCCACTGATGGCGTTGCGCAGTGCACACCTGATTTTGGCGCAGTACCGTCCCTGCCCGTGCTTACTGTTCCACGTATCGGTAGTTTTCTGGACCTTACCACTGATGGCGCTGCGCAGTGCACACCAGATTTTGGCGCAGTAACGTCCCTGTCCGTGCTTACTGTTCCACGTATCGGTAGTTATCTGGACGTTGCCACTGATGGCGCTGCGCAGTGCACACCTAATTTTGGCGCAGTAACGTCCCTGCCCGTGCTTACTGTTCCACGTACCGGTAGTTATCTGGACCTTCCCACTGATGGCGCTGCGCAGTGCACACCTGATTTTGGCGCAGTAACGTCCCTGTCCGTGCTTACTGTTCCACGTATCGGTAGTTATCTGGACCTTGCCACTGATGGCGCTGCGCAGTGCACACCTGATTTTGGTGCAGTAACGTCCCTGTCCGTGCTTACTGTTCCACGTATCGGTGGTTATCTGGACCTTGCCACTGATGGCGTTGCGCAGTGCACACCTGATTTTGGCGCAGTACCGTCCCTGCCCGTGCTTACTGTTTCACGTATCGGTAGTTATCTGGACCTTGCCACTGATGGCGTTGCGCAGTGCACACCTGATTTTGGTGCAGTAACGTCCCTGTCTGTGCTTACTGTGCCACGTATCGGTAGTTATCTGGACCTTGCCACGGATGGCGCTGCGCAGTGCACACCTGATTTTGGTGCAGTAACGTCCCTGCCCGTGCTTACTGTTCCACGTATCGGTAGTTATCTGGACCTTGCCACTGATGGCGTTGCGCAGTGCACACCTGATTTTGGCGCAGTACCGTCCCTGCCCGTGCTTACTGTTCCACGTATCGGTAGTTACCTGGACCTAGCCACTGATGGCGTTGCGCAGTGCACACCTGATTTTGGTGCAGTAACGTCCCTGCCCGTGCTTACTGTTCCACGTATCGGTAGTTATCTGGACCTTGCCACTGATGGCGCTGCGCAGTGCACACCTGATTTTGGCGCAGTAACGTCCCTGTCCGTGCTTACTGTTCCACGTATCGGTGGTTATCTGGACCTTGCCACTGATGGCGTTGCGCAGTGCACACCTGATTTTGATGCAGTACCGTCCCTGCCCGTGCTTACTGTTCCACGTATCGGTAGTTTTCTGGACCTTGCCACTGATGGCGCTGCGCAGTGCACACCTGATTTTGGCGCAGTAACGTCCCTGTCCGTGCTTACTGTTCCACGTATCGGTAGTTATCTGGACCTAGCCACTGATGGCGCTGCGCAGTGCACACCTGATTTTGGCGCAGTAACGTCCCTGTCCGTGCTTACTGTTCTACGTATCGGTGGTTATCTGGACCTTGCCACTGATGGCGCTGCGCAGTGCACACCTGATTTTGGTGCAGTATCGTCTCTGCCTGTGCTTACTGTTCCACGTATCGGTAGTTATCTGGACCTTGCCACTGATGGCGCTGCGCAGTGCACACCTGATTTTGGTGCACTAACGTCCCTGCCCGTGCTTACTGTTCCACGTATCAGTAGTTATCTGGACCTAGCCACTGATGGCGTTGCGCAGTGCACACCTGATTTTGGCGCAGTTCCGTCGCTGCCCGTGCTTACTGTTCCACGTATCGGTAGTTATCTGGACCTAGCCACTGATGGCGTTGCGCAGTGCACACCTGATTTTGGCGCAGTTCCGTCGCTGCCCGTGCTTACTGTTCCACGTATCGGTAGTTATCTGGACCTAGCCACTGATGGCGTTACGCAGTGCACACCTGATTTTGGTGCACTAACGTCCCTGCCCGTGCTTACTGTTCCACGTATCAGTAGTTATCTGGACCTAGCCACTGATGGCGTTGCGCAGTGCACACGTGATTTTGGCGCAGTTCCGTCGCTGCCCGTGCTTACTGTTCCACGTATCGGTAGTTATCTGGACCTAGCCACTGATGGTGTTGCGCAGTGCACACCTGATTTTGGTGCAGTAACGTCCCTGCCCGTGCTTACTGTGCCACGTATCAGTAGTTATCTGGACCTTGCCACTGATGGCGCTGCGCAGTGCACACCTGATTTTGGCGCAGTAACGTCCCTGTCCGTGCTTACTGTTCCACGTATCGGTAGTTATCTGGACCTTGCCACTGATGGCGCTGCGCAGTGCACACCTGATTTTGGCGCAGTAACGTCCCTGTCCGTGCTTACTGTTCCACGTATCGGTAGTTATCTGGACCTTGCCACTGATGGCGCTGCGCAGTGCACACCTGATTTTGGCGCAGTAACGTCCCTGTCCGTGCTTACTGTTCCACGTATCGGTGGTTATCTGGACCTTGCCACTGATGGCGTTGCGCAGTGCACACCTGATTTTGGCGCAGTAACGTCCCTGTCCGTGCTTACTGTGCCACGTATCGGTAGTTATCTGGACCTAGCCACTGATGGCGTTGCGCAGTGCACACCTGATTTTGGTGCAGTAACGTCCATGCCCGTGCTTACTGTTCCACGTATCGGTAGTTATCTGGACCTTGCCACTGATGGCGCTGCGCAGTGCACACCTGATTTTGGCGCAGTAACGTCCCTGTCCGTGCTTACTGTTCCACGTATCGGTGGTTATCTGGACCTTGCCACTGATGGCGTTGCGCAGTGCACACCTGATTTTGGTGCAGTACCGTCCCTGCCCGTGCTTACTGTTCCACGTATCGGTAGTTTTCTGGACCTTGCCACTGATGGCGCTGCGCAGTGCACACCTGATTTTGGCGCAGTAACGTCCCTGTCCGTGCTTACTGTTCCACGTATCGTTAGTTATCTGGACCTTGCCACTGATGGCGCTGCGCAGTGCACACCTGATTTTGGTGCAGTAACGTCCCTGCCCGTGCTTACTGTTCCACGTACCTGTAGTTATCTGGACCTTGCCACTGATGGCGCTGCGCAGTGCACACCTGATTTTGGCGCAGTAACGTCCCTGTCCGTGCTTACTGTTCCACGTATCGGTGGTTATCTGGACCTTGCCACTGATGGCGTTGCGCAGTGCACACCTGATTTTGGCGCAGTAACGTCCCTGTCCGTGCTTACTGTCCCACGTATCGGTGGTTATCTGGACCTTGCCACTGATGGCGCTGCGCAGTGCACACCTGATTTTGGTGCAGTAACGTCCCTGCCCGTGCTTACTGTTCCACGTACCTGTAGTTATCTGGACCTTGCCACTGATGGCGCTGCGCAGTGCACACCTGATTTTGGCGCAGTAACGTCCCTGTCCATGCTTACTGTTCCACGTATCGGTGGTTATCTGGACCTTGCCACTGATGGCGTTGCGCAGTGCACACCTGATTTTGGCGCAGTAACGTCCCTGCCCGTGCTTACTGTTCCATGTATCAGTAGTTTTCTGGACCTAGCCACTGATGGCGCTGCGCAGTGCACACCTGATTTTGGCGCAGTAACGTCCCTGTCCGTGCTTACTGTTCCACGTATCGGTAGTTATCTGGACCTTGCCACTAATGGCGCTGCGCTGTGCACACCTGATTTTGGCGCAGTAACGTCCCTGTCCGTGCTTACTGTTCCACGTATCGGTAGTTATCTGGACCTTGCCACTGATGGCGCTGCGCAGTGCACACCTGATTTTGGCGCAGTAACGTCCCTGTCCGTGCTTACTGTTCCACGTATCGGTGGTTATCTGGACCTTGCCACTGATGGCGTTGCGCAGTGCACACCTGATTTTGGCGCAGTAACGTCCCTGTCCGTGCTTACTGTGCCACGTATCGGTAGTTATCTGGACCTAGCCACTGATGGCGTTGCGCAGTGCACACCTGATTTTGGTGCAGTAACGTCCATGCCCATGCTTACTGTTCCACGTATCGGTAGTTATCTGGACCTTGCCACTGATGGCGCTGCGCAGTGCACACCTGATTTTGGCGCAGTAACGTCCCTGTCCGTGCTTACTGTTCCACGTATCGGTGGTTATCTGGACCTTGCCACTGATGGCGTTGCGCAGTGCACACCTGATTTTGGTGCAGTACCGTCCCTGCCCGTGCTTACTGTTCCACGTATCGGTAGTTTTCTGGACCTTGCCACTGATGGCGCTGCGCAGTGCACACCTGATTTTGGCGCAGTAACGTCCCTGTCCGTGCTTACTGTTCCACGTATCGGTAGTTATCTGGACCTTGCCACTGATGGCGCTGCGCAGTGCACACCTGATTTTGGTGCAGTAACGTCCCTGCCCGTGCTTACTGTTCCACGTACCTGTAGTTATCTGGACCTTGCCACTGATGGCGCTGCGCAGTGCACACCTGATTTTGGCGCAGTAACGTCCCTGTCCGTGCTTACTGTTCCACGTATCGGTGGTTATCTGGACCTTGCCACTGATGGCGTTGCGCAGTGCACACCTGATTTTGGCGCAGTAACGTCCCTGTCCGTGCTTACTGTCCCACGTATCGGTGGTTATCTGGACCTTGCCACTGATGGCGCTGCGCAGTGCACACCTGATTTTGGTGCAGTAACGTCCCTGCCCGTGCTTACTGTTCCACGTACCTGTAGTTATCTGGACCTTGCCACTGATGGCGCTGCGCAGTGCACACCTGATTTTGGCGCAGTAACGTCCCTGTCCGTGCTTACTGTTCCACGTATCGGTAGTTATCTGGACCTTGCCACTGATGGCGTTGCGCAGTGCACACCTGATTTTGGCGCAGTAACGTCCCTGCCCGTGCTTACTGTTCCATGTATCAGTAGTTTTCTGGACCTAGCCACTGATGGCGCTGCGCAGTGCACACCTGATTTTGGCGCAGTAACGTCCCTGTCCGTGCTTACTGTTCCACGTATCGGTGGTTATCTGGACCTTGCCACTGATGGCGCTGCGCAGTGCACACCTGATTTTGGTGCAGTATCGTCTCTGCCTGTGCTTACTGTTCCACGTATCGGTAGTTATCTGGACCTTGCCACTGATGGCGCTGCGCAGTGCACACCTGATTTTGGTGCAGTAACGTCCCTGCCCGTGCTTACTGTTCCACGTACCGGTAGTTATCTGGACCTTGCCACTGATGGCGCTGCGCAGTGCACACCTGATTTTGGCGCAGTAACGTCCCTGTCCGTGCTTACTGTTCCACGTATCGGTAGTTATCTGGACCTTGCCACTGATGGCGCTGCGCAGTGCACACCTGATTTTGGCGCAGTAACGTCCCTGTCCGTGCTTACTGTTCCACGTATCGGTGGTTATCTGGACCTTGCCACTGATGGCGTTGCGCAGTGCACACCTGATTTTGGCGCAGTACCGTCCCTGCCCGTGCTTACTGTTCCACGTATCGGTAGTTATCTGGACCTTGCCACTGATGGCGTTGCGCAGTGTACACCTGATTTTGGTGCAGTAACGTCCCTGTCCGTGCTTACTGTGCCACGTATCGGTAGTTATCTGGACCTTGCCACGGATGGCGCTGCGCAGTGCACACCTGATTTTGGTGCAGTAACGTCCCTGCCCGTGCTTACTGTTCCACGTATCGGTAGTTATCTGGACCTTGCCACTGATGGCGTTGCGCAGTGCACACCTGATTTTGGCGCAGTACCGTCCCTGCCCGTGCTTACTGTTCCACGTATCGGTAGTTACCTGGACCTAGCCACTGATGGCGTTGCGCAGTGCACACCTGATTTTGGTGCAGTAACGTCCCTGCCCGTGCTTACTGTTCCACGTATCGGTAGTTATCTGGACCTTGCCACTGATGGCGCTGCGCAGTGCACACCTGATTTTGGCGCAGTAACGTCCCTGTCCGTGCTTACTGTTCCACGTATCGGTGGTTATCTGGACCTTGCCACTGATGGCGTTGCGCAGTGCACACCTGATTTTGGTGCAGTACCGTCCCTGCCCGTGCTTACTGTTCCACGTATCGGTAGTTTTCTGGACCTTGCCACTGATGGCGCTGCGCAGTGCACACCTGATTTTGGCGCAGTAACGTCCCTGTCCGTGCTTACTGTTCCACGTATCGGTAGTTATCTGGACCTAGCCACTGATGGCGCTGCGCAGTGCACACCTGATTTTGGCGCAGTAACGTCCCTGTCCGTGCTTACTGTTCCACGTATCGGTGGTTATCTGGACCTTGCCACTGATGGCGCTGCGCAGTGCACACCTGATTTTGGTGCAGTATCGTCTCTGCCTGTGCTTACTGTTCCACGTATCGGTAGTTATCTGGACCTTGCCACTGATGGCGCTGCGCAGTGCACACCTGATTTTGGTGCACTAACGTCCCTGCCCGTGCTTACTGTTCCACGTATCAGTAGTTATCTGGACCTAGCCACTGATGGCGTTGCGCAGTGCACACCTGATTTTGGCGCAGTTCCGTCGCTGCCCGTGCTTACTGTTCCACGTATCGGTAGTTATCTGGACCTAGCCACTGATGGCGTTGCGCAGTGCACACCTGATTTTGGCGCAGTTCCGTCGCTGCCCGTGCTTACTGTTCCACGTATCGGTAGTTATCTGGACCTAGCCACTGATGGCGTTACGCAGTGCACACCTGATTTTGGTGCACTAACGTCCCTGCCCGTGCTTACTGTTCCACGTATCAGTAGTTATCTGGACCTAGCCACTGATGGCATTGCGCAGTGCACACCTGATTTTGGCGCAGTTCCGTCGGTGCCCGTGCTTACTGTTCCACGTATCGGTAGTTATCTGGACCTAGCCACTGATGGCGTTGCGCAGTGCACACCTGATTTTGGTGCAGTAACGTCCCTGCCCGTGCTTACTGTTCCACGTATCGGTAGTTATCTGGACCTTGCCAGTGATGGCGCTGCGCAGTGCACACCTGATTTTGGCGCAGTATCGTCTCTGCCTGTGCTTACTGTGCCACGTATCAGTAGTTATCTGGACCTAGCCACTGATGGTGTTGCGCAGTGCACACCTGATTTTGGCGCAGTAACGTCTCTGTCCGTGCTTACTGTTCCACGTATCAGTAGTTATCTTGACCTTGCCACTGATGGCGCTGCGCAGTGCACACCTGATTTTGGCGCAGTAACGTCCCTGTCCGTGCTTACTGTTCCACGTATCGGTAGTTATCTGGACCTTGCCACTGATGGCGCTGCGCAGTGCACACCTGATTTTGGCGCAGTAACGTCCCTGTCCGTGCTTACTGTTCCACGTATCGGTGGTTATCTGGACCTTGCCACTGATGGCGCTGCGCAGTGCACACCTGATTTTGGTGCAGTATCGTCTCTGCCTGTGCTTACTGTTCCACGTACCGGTAGTTATCTGGACCTTGCCACTGATGGCGCTGCGCAGTGCACACCTGATTTTGGCGCAGTAACGTCCCTGTCCGTGCTTACTGTTCCACGTATCGGTAGTTATCTGGACCTTGCCACTGATGGCGCTGCGCAGTGCACACCTGATTTTGGCGCAGTAACGTCCCTGTCCGTGCTTACTGTTCCACGTATCGGTGGTTATCTGGACCTTGCCACTGATGGCGTTGCGCAGTGCACACCTGATTTTGGCGCAGTAACGTCCCTGTCCGTGCTTACTGTGCCACGTATCGGTAGTTATCTGGACCTAGCCACTGATGGCGTTGCGCAGTGCACACCTGATTTTGGTGCAGTAACGTCCATGCCCGTGCTTACTGTTCCACGTATCGGTAGTTATCTGGACCTTGCCACTGATGGCGCTGCGCAGTGCACACCTGATTTTGGCGCAGTAACGTCCCTGTCCGTGCTTACTGTTCCACGTATCGGTGGTTATCTGGACCTTGCCACTGATGGCGTTGCGCAGTGCACACCTGATTTTGGTGCAGTACCGTCCCTGCCCGTGCTTACTGTTCCACGTATCGGTAGTTTTCTGGACCTTGCCACTGATGGCGCTGCGCAGTGCACACCTGATTTTGGCGCAGTAACGTCCCTGTCCGTGCTTACTGTTCCACGTATCGGTAGTTATCTGGACCTTGCCACTGATGGCGCTGCGCAGTGCACACCTGATTTTGGCGCAGTAACGTCCCTGTCCGTGCTTACTGTTCCACGTATCGGTAGTTATCTGGACCTTGCCACTGATGGCGCTGCGCAGTGCACACCTGATTTTGGCGCAGTAACGTCCCTGTCCGTGCTTACTGTTCCACGTATCGGTGGTTATCTGGACCTTGCCACTGATGGCGTTGCGCAGTGCACACCTGATTTTGGCGCAGTAACGTCCCTGTCCGTGCTTACTGTGCCACGTATCGGTAGTTATCTGGACCTAGCCACTGATGGCGTTGCGCAGTGCACACCTGATTTTGGTGCAGTAACGTCCATGCCCGTGCTTACTGTTCCACGTATCGGTAGTTATCTGGACCTTGCCACTGATGGCGCTGCGCAGTGCACACCTGATTTTGGCGCAGTAACGTCCCTGTCCGTGCTTACTGTTCCACGTATCGGTGGTTATCTGGACCTTGCCACTGATGGCGTTGCGCAGTGCACACCTGATTTTGGTGCAGTACCGTCCCTGCCCGTGCTTACTGTTCCACGTATCGGTAGTTTTCTGGACCTTGCCACTGATGGCGCTGCGCAGTGCACACCTGATTTTGGCGCAGTAACGTCCCTGTCCGTGCTTACTGTTCCACGTATCGGTAGTTATCTGGACCTTGCCACTGATGGCGCTGCGCAGTGCACACCTGATTTTGGCGCAGTAACGTCCCTGTCCGTGCTTACTGTTCCACGTATCGGTAGTTATCTGGACCTTGCCACTGATGGCGCTGCGCAGTGCACACCTGATTTTGGCGCAGTAACGTCCCTGTCCGTGCTTACTGTTCCACGTATCGGTGGTTATCTGGACCTTGCCACTGATGGCGTTGCGCAGTGCACACCTGATTTTGGCGCAGTAACGTCCCTGTCCGTGCTTACTGTGCCACGTATCGGTAGTTATCTGGACCTAGCCACTGATGGCGTTGCGCAGTGCACACCTGATTTTGGTGCAGTAACGTCCATGCCCGTGCTTACTGTTCCACGTATCGGTAGTTATCTGGACCTTGCCACTGATGGCGCTGCGCAGTGCACACCTGATTTTGGCGCAGTAACGTCCCTGTCCGTGCTTACTGTTCCACGTATCGGTGGTTATCTGGACCTTGCCACTGATGGCGTTGCGCAGTGCACACCTGATTTTGGTGCAGTACCGTCCCTGCCCGTGCTTACTGTTCCACGTATCGGTAGTTTTCTGGACCTTGCCACTGATGGCGCTGCGCAGTGCACACCTGATTTTGGCGCACTAACGTCCCTGTCCGTGCTTACTGTTCCACGTATCGGTAGTTATCTGGACCTTGCCACTGATGGCGCTGCGCAGTGCACACCTGATTTTGGTGCAGTAACGTCCCTGCCCGTGCTTACTGTTCCACGTACCTGTAGTTATCTGGACCTTGCCACTGATGGCGCTGCGCAGTGCACACCTGATTTTGGCGCAGTAACGTCCCTGTCCGTGCTTACTGTTCCACGTATCGGTGGTTATCTGGACCTTGCCACTGATGGCGTTGCGCAGTGCACACCTGATTTTGGCGCAGTAACGTCCCTGTCCGTGCTTACTGTCCCACGTATCGGTGGTTATCTGGACCTTGCCACTGATGGCGCTGCGCAGTGCACACCTGATTTTGGTGCAGTAACGTCCCTGCCCGTGCTTACTGTTCCACGTATCGGTAGTTATCTGGACCTAGCCACTGATGGCGTTGCGCAGTGCACACCTGATTTTGGTGCAGTAACGTCCTTGCCCGTGCTTACTGTTCCACGTATCGGTGGTTATCTGGACCTTGCCACTGATGGCGTTGCGCAGTGCACACCTGATTTTGGTGCAGTACCGTCCCTGCCCGTGCTTACTGTTCCACGTATCGGTAGTTTTCTGGACCTTGCCACTGATGGCGCTGCGCAGTGCACACCTGATTTTGGCGCAGTAACGTCCCTGCCCGTGCTTACTGTTCCACGTATCGGTAGTTTTCTGGACCTTGCCACTGATGGCGCTGTGCAGTGCACACCTGATTTTGGCGCAGTAACGTCCCTGTCCGTGCTTACTGTTCCACGTATCGGTAGTTATCTGGACCTTGCCACTGATGGCGCTGCGCAGTGCACACCTGATTTTGGCGCAGTAACGTCCCTGTCCGTGCTTACTGTTCCACGTATCGGTGGTTATCTGGACCTTGCCACTGATGGCGTTGCGCAGTGCACACCTGATTTTGGCGCAGTAACGTCCCTGTCCGTGCTTACTGTTCCACGTATCGGTGGTTATCTGGACCTTGCCACTGATGGCGTTGCGCAGTGCACACCTGATTTTGGTGCAGTACCGTCCCTGCCCGTGCTTACTGTTCCACGTATCGGTAGTTTTCTGGACCTTGCCACTGATGGCGCTGCGCAGTGCACACCTGATTTTGGCGCACTAACGTCCCTGTCCGTGCTTACTGTTCCACGTATCGGTAGTTATCTGGACCTTGCCACTGATGGCGCTGCGCAGTGCACACCTGATTTTGGTGCAGTAACGTCCCTGCCCGTGCTTACTGTTCCACGTACCTGTAGTTATCTGGACCTTGCCACTGATGGCGCTGCGCAGTGCACACCTGATTTTGGCGCAGTAACGTCCCTGTCCGTGCTTACTGTTCCACGTATCGGTGGTTATCTGGACCTTGCCACTGATGGCGTTGCGCAGTGCACACCTGATTTTGGCGCAGTAACGTCCCTGTCCGTGCTTACTGTCCCACGTATCGGTGGTTATCTGGACCTTGCCACTGATGGCGCTGCGCAGTGCACACCTGATTTTGGTGCAGTAACGTCCCTGCCCGTGCTTACTGTTCCACGTACCTGTAGTTATCTGGACCTTGCCACTGATGGCGCTGCGCAGTGCACACCTGATTTTGGCGCAGTAACGTCCCTGTCCGTGCTTACTGTTCCACGTATCGGTGGTTATCTGGACCTTGCCACTGATGGCGTTGCGCAGTGCACACCTGATTTTGTCGCAGTACCGTCCCTGCCCGTGCTTACTGTTCCACGTATCGGTAGTTATCTGGACCTTGCCACTGATGGCGCTGCGCAGTGCACACCTGATTTTGGTGCAGTAACGTCCCTGCCCGTGCTTACTGTTCCACGTACCGGTAGTTATCTGGACCTTGCCACTGATGGCGCTGCGCAGTGCACACCTGATTTTGGCGCAGTAACGTCCCTGTCCGTGCTTACTGTTCCAAGTATCGGTAGTTATCTGGACCTTGCCACTGATGGCGCTGCGCAGTGCACACCTGATTTTGGCGCAGTAACGTCCCTGTCCGTGCTTACTGTTCCACGTATCGGTGGTTATCTGGACCTTGCCACTGATGGCGTTGCGCAGTGCACACCTGATTTTGGCGCAGTACCGTCCCTGCCCGTGCTTACTGTTCCACGTATCGGTAGTTATCTGGACCTTGCCACTGATGGCGTTGCGCAGTGCACACCTGATTTTGGTGCAGTAACGTCCCTGTCCGTGCTTACTGTGCCACGTATCGGTAGTTATCTGGACCTTGCCACGGATGGCGCTGCGCAGTGCACACCTGATTTTGGTGCAGTAACGTCCCTGCCCGTGCTTACTGTTCCACGTATCGGTAGTTATCTGGACCTTGCCACTGATGGCGTTGCGCAGTGCACACCTGATTTTGGCGCAGTACCGTCCCTGCCCGTGCTTACTGTTCCACGTATCGGTAGTTACCTGGACCTAGCCACTGATGGCGTTGCGCAGTGCACACCTGATTTTGGTGCAGTAACGTCCCTGCCCGTGCTTACTGTTCCACGTATCGGTAGTTATCTGGACCTTGCCACTGATGGCGCTGCGCAGTGCACACCTGATTTTGGCGCAGTAACGTCCCTGTCCGTGCTTACTGTTCCACGTATCGGTGGTTATCTGGACCTTGCCACTGATGGCGTTGCGCAGTGCACACCTGATTTTGGTGCAGTACCGTCCCTGCCCGTGCTTACTGTTCCACGTATCGGTAGTTTTCTGGACCTTGCCACTGATGGCGCTGCGCAGTGCACACCTGATTTTGGCGCAGTAACATCCCTGTCCGTGCTTACTGTTCCACGTATCGGTAGTTATCTGGACCTAGCCACTGATGGCGCTGCGCAGTGCACACCTGATTTTGGCGCAGTAACGTCCCTGTCCGTGCTTACTGTTCCACGTATCGGTGGTTATCTGGACCTTGCCACTGATGGCGCTGCGCAGTGCACACCTGATTTTGGTGCAGTATCGTCTCTGCCTGTGCTTACTGTTCCACGTATCGGTAGTTATCTGGACCTTGCCACTGATGGCGCTGCGCAGTGCACACCTGATTTTGGTGCACTAACGTCCCTGCCCGTGCTTACTGTTCCACGTATCAGTAGTTATCTGGACCTAGCCACTGATGGCGTTGCGCAGTGCACACCTGATTTTGGCGCAGTTCCGTCGCTGCCCGTGCTTACTGTTCCACGTATCGGTAGTTATCTGGACCTAGCCACTGATGGCGTTGCGCAGTGCACACCTGATTTTGGCGCAGTTCCGTCGCTGCCCGTGCTTACTGTTCCACGTATCGGTAGTTATCTGGACCTAGCCACTGATGGCGTTACGCAGTGCACACCTGATTTTGGTGCACTAACGTCCCTGCCCGTGCTTACTGTTCCACGTATCAGTAGTTATCTGGACCTAGCCACTGATGGCGTTGCGCAGTGCACACCTGATTTTGGCGCAGTTCCGTCGCTGCCCGTGCTTACTGTTCCACGTATCGGTAGTTATCTGGACCTAGCCACTGATGGCGTTGCGCAGTGCACACCTGATTTTGGTGCAGTAACGTCCCTGCCCGTGCTTACTGTGCCACGTATCAGTAGTTATCTGGACCTAGCCACTGATGGTGTTGCGCAGTGCACACCTGATTTTGGCGCAGTAACGTCCCTGTCCGTGCTTACTGTTCCACGTATCAGTAGTTATCTGGACCTTGCCACTGATGGCGCTGCGAAGTGCACACCTGATTTTGGTGCAGTAAAGTCCCTGCCCTTGCATACTGTTCCACGTATCGGTAGTTATCTGGACCTTGCCACTGATGGCGTTGCGCAGTGCACACCTGATTTTGGCGCAGTACCGTCCCTGCCCGTGCTTACTGTTCCACGTATCGGTAGTTATCTGGACCTAGCCACTGATGGCGTTGCGCAGTGCACACCTGATTTTGGTGCAGTAACGTCCTTGCCCGTGCTTACTGTTCCACGTATCGGTAGTTATCTGGACCTTGCCACTGATGGCGCTGCGCAGTGCACACCTGATTTTGGCGCAGTAACGTCCCTGTCCGTGCTTACTGTTCCACGTATCGGTGGTTATCTGGACCTTGCCACTGATGGCGTTGCGCAGTGCACACCTGATTTTGGCGCAGTACCGTCCCTGCCCGTGCTTACTGTTCCACGTATCGGTAGTTTTCTGGACCTTACCACTGATGGCGCTGCGCAGTGCACACCTGATTTTGGCGCAGTAACGTCCCTGCCCGTGCTTACTGTTCCACGTACCGGTAGTTATCTGGACCTTGCCACTGATGGTGCTGCGCAGTGCACACCTGATTTTGGCGCAGTAACGTCCCTGTCCGTGCTTACTGTTCCACGTATCCGTGGTTATCTGGACCTTGCCACTGATGGCGTTGCGCAGTGCACACCTGATTTTGGCGCAGTACCGTCCCTGCCCGTGTTTACTGTTTCACGTATCGGTAGTTATCTGGACCTTGCCACTGATGGCGCTGCGCAGTGCACACCTGATTTTGGTGCAGTAACGTCCCTGCCCGTGCTTACTGTTCCACGTATCGGTAGTTATCTGGACCTTGCCACTGATGGCGTTGCGCAGTGCACACCTGATTTTGGCGCAGTACCGTCCCTGCCCGTGCTTACTGTTCCACGTATCGGTAGTTATCTGGACCTAGCCACTGATGGCGTTGCGCAGTGCACACCTGATTTTGGTGCAGTAACGTCCCTGCCCGTGCTTACTGTTCCACGTATCGGTAGTTATCTGGACCTTGCCACTGATGGCGCTGCGCAGTGCACACCTGATTTTGGCGCAGTAACGTCCCTGTCCGTGCTTACTGTTCCACGTATCGGTGGTTATCTGGACCTTGCCACTGATGGCGTTGCGCAATGCACACCTGATTTTGGCGCAGTAACGTCCCTGTCCGTGCTTACTGTTCCACGTATCGGTGGTTATCTGGACCTTGCCACTGATGGCGCTGCGCAGTGCACACCTGATTTTGGCTCAGTAACGTCCCTGTCCGTGCTTACTGTTCCACGCATCGGTGGTTATCTGGACCTTGCCACTGATGGCGCTGCGCAGTGCACACCTGATTTTGGTGCAGTATCGTCTCTGCCTGTGCTTACTGTTCCACGTATCGGTAGTTATCTGGACCTTGCCACTGATGGCGCTGCGCAGTGCACACCTGATTTTGGTGCAGTAACGTCCCTGCCCGTGCTTACTGTTCCACGTACCGGTAGTTATCTGGACCTTGCCACTGATGGCGCTGCGCAGTGCACACCTGATTTTGGCGCAGTAACGTCCCTGTCCGTGCTTACTGTTCCACGTATCGGTAGTTATCTGGACCTTGCCACTGATGGCGCTGCGCAGTGCACACCTGATTTTGGCGCAGTAACGTCCCTGTCCGTGCTTACTGTTCCACGTATCGGTGGTTATCTGGACCTTGCCACTGATGGCGTTGCGCAGTGCACACCTGATTTTGGTGCAGTACCGTCCCTGCCCGTGCTTACTGTTCCACGTATCGGTAGTTTTCTGGACCTTGCCACTGATGGCGCTGCGCAGTGCACACCTGATTTTGGCGCAGTAACGTCCCTGTCCGTGCTTACTGTTCCACGTATCGGTGGTTATCTGGACCTTGCCACTGATGGCGTTGCGCAGTGCACACCTGATTTTGGCGCAGTAACGTCCCTGTCCGTGCTTACTGTCCCACGTATCGGTGGTTATCTGGACCTTGCCACTGATGGCGCTGCGCAGTGCACACCTGATTTTGGTGCAGTAACGTCCCTGCCCGTGCTTACTGTTCCACGTACCTGTAGTTATCTGGACCTTGCCACTGATGGCGCTGCGCAGTGCACACCTGATTTTGGCGCAGTAACGTCCCTGTCCGTGCTTACTGTTCCACGTATCGGTGGTTATCTGGACCTTGCCACTGATGGCGTTGCGCAGTGCACACCTGATTTTGTCGCAGTACCGTCCCTGCCCGTGCTTACTGTTCCACGTATCGGTAGTTATCTGGACCTTGCCACTGATGGCGCTGCGCAGTGCACACCTGATTTTGGTGCAGTAACGTCCCTGCCCGTGCTTACTGTTCCACGTACCGGTAGTTATCTGGACCTTGCCACTGATGGCGCTGCGCAGTGCACACCTGATTTTGGCGCAGTAACGTCCCTGTCCGTGCTTACTGTTCCACGTATCGGTGGTTATCTGGACCTTGCCACTGATGGCGTTGCGCAGTGCACACCTGATTTTGGTGCAGTACCGTCCCTGCCCGTGCTTACTGTTCCACGTATCGGTAGTTTTCTGGACCTTGCCACTGATGGCGCTGCGCAGTGCACACCTGATTTTGGCGCAGTAACGTCCCTGTCCGTGCTTACTGTTCCACGTATCGGTAGTTATCTGGACCTTGCCACTGATGGCGCTGCGCAGTGCACACCTGATTTTGGCGCAGTAACGTCCCTGTCCGTGCTTACTGTTCCACGTATCGGTAGTTATCTGGACCTTGCCACTGATGGCGCTGCGCAGTGCACACCTGATTTTGGCGCAGTAACGTCCCTGTCCGTGCTTACTGTTCCACGTATCGGTGGTTATCTGGACCTTGCCACTGATGGCGTTGCGCAGTGCACACCTGATTTTGGCGCAGTAACGTCCCTGTCCGTGCTTACTGTGCCACGTATCGGTAGTTATCTGGACCTAGCCACTGATGGCGTTGCGCAGTGCACACCTGATTTTGGTGCAGTAACGTCCATGCCCGTGCTTACTGTTCCACGTATCGGTAGTTATCTGGACCTTGCCACTGATGGCGCTGCGCAGTGCACACCTGATTTTGGCGCAGTAACGTCCCTGTCCGTGCTTACTGTTCCACGTATCGGTGGTTATCTGGACCTTGCCACTGATGGCGTTGCGCAGTGCACACCTGATTTTGGTGCAGTACCGTCCCTGCCCATGCTTACTGTTCCACGTATCGGTAGTTTTCTGGACCTTGCCACTGATGGCGCTGCGCAGTGCACACCTGATTTTGGCGCAGTAACGTCCCTGTCCGTGCTTACTGTTCCACGTATCGGTAGTTATCTGGACCTTGCCACTGATGGCGCTGCGCAGTGCACACCTGATTTTGGCGCAGTAACGTCCCTGTCCGTGCTTACTGTTCCACGTATCGGTAGTTATCTGGATCTTGCCACTGATGGCGCTGCGCAGTGCACACCTGATTTTGGCGCAGTAACGTCCCTGTCCGTGCTTACTGTTCCACGTATCGGTGGTTATCTGGACCTTGCCACTGATGGCGTTGCGCAGTGCACACCTGATTTTGGCGCAGTAACGTCCCTGTCCGTGCTTACTGTGCCACGTATCGGTAGTTATCTGGACCTAGCCACTGATGGCGTTGCGCAGTGCACACCTGATTTTGGTGCAGTAACGTCCATGCCCGTGCTTACTGTTCCACGTATCGGTAGTTATCTGGACCTTGCCACTGATGGCGCTGCGCAGTGCACACCTGATTTTGGCGCAGTAACGTCCCTGTCCGTGCTTACTGTTCCACGTATCGGTGGTTATCTGGACCTTGCCACTGATGGCGTTGCGCAGTGCACACCTGATTTTGGTGCAGTACCGTCCCTGCCCGTGCTTACTGTTCCACGTATCGGTAGTTTTCTGGACCTTGCCACTGATGGCGCTGCGCAGTGCACACCTGATTTTGGCGCACTAACGTCCCTGTCCGTGCTTACTGTTCCACGTATCGGTAGTTATCTGGACCTTGCCACTGATGGCGCTGCGCAGTGCACACCTGATTTTGGTGCAGTAACGTCCCTGCCCGTGCTTACTGTTCCACGTACCTGTAGTTATCTGGACCTTGCCACTGATGGCGCTGCGCAGTGCACACCTGATTTTGGCGCAGTAACGTCCCTGTCCGTGCTTACTGTTCCACGTATCGGTGGTTATCTGGACCTTGCCACTGATGGCGTTGCGCAGTGCACACCTGATTTTGGCGCAGTAACGTCCCTGTCCGTGCTTACTGTCCCACGTATCGGTGGTTATCTGGACCTTGCCACTGATGGCGCTGCGCAGTGCACACCTGATTTTGGTGCAGTAACGTCCCTGCCCGTGCTTACTGTTCCACGTATCGGTAGTTATCTGGACCTAGCCACTGATGGCGTTGCGCAGTGCACACCTGATTTTGGTGCAGTAACGTCCTTGCCCGTGCTTACTGTTCCACGTATCGGTGGTTATCTGGACCTTGCCACTGATGGCGTTGCGCAGTGCACACCTGATTTTGGTGCAGTACCGTCCCTGCCCGTGCTTACTGTTCCACGTATCGGTAGTTTTCTGGACCTTGCCACTGATGGCGCTGCGCAGTGCACACCTGATTTTGGCGCAGTAACGTCCCTGCCCGTGCTTACTGTTCCACGTATCGGTAGTTTTCTGGACCTTGCCACTGATGGCGCTGCGCAGTGCACACCTGATTTTGGCGCAGTAACGTCCCTGTCCGTGCTTACTGTTCCACGTATCGGTAGTTATCTGGACCTTGCCACTGATGGCGCTGCGCAGTGCACACCTGATTTTGGCGCAGTAACGTCCCTGTCCGTGCTTACTGTTCCACGTATCGGTGGTTATCTGGACCTTGCCACTGATGGCGTTGCGCAGTGCACACCTGATTTTGGCGCAGTAACGTCCCTGTCCGTGCTTACTGTTCCACGTATCGGTGGTTATCTGGACCTTGCCACTGATGGCGTTGCGCAGTGCACACCTGATTTTGGTGCAGTACCGTCCCTGCCCGTGCTTACTGTTCCACGTATCGGTAGTTTTCTGGACCTTGCCACTGATGGCGCTGCGCAGTGCACACCTGATTTTGGCGCACTAACGTCCCTGTCCGTGCTTACTGTTCCACGTATCGGTAGTTATCTGGACCTTGCCACTGATGGCGCTGCGCAGTGCACACCTGATTTTGGTGCAGTAACGTCCCTGCCCGTGCTTACTGTTCCACGTACCTGTAGTTATCTGGACCTTGCCACTGATGGCGCTGCGCAGTGCACACCTGATTTTGGCGCAGTAACGTCCCTGTCCGTGCTTACTGTTCCACGTATCGGTGGTTATCTGGACCTTGCCACTGATGGCGTTGCGCAGTGCACACCTGATTTTGGCGCAGTAACGTCCCTGTCCGTGCTTACTGTCCCACGTATCGGTGGTTATCTGGACCTTGCCACTGATGGCGCTGCGCAGTGCACACCTGATTTTGGTGCAGTAACGTCCCTGCCCGTGCTTACTGTTCCACGTACCTGTAGTTATCTGGACCTTGCCACTGATGGCGCTGCGCAGTGCACACCTGATTTTGGCGCAGTAACGTCCCTGTCCGTGCTTACTGTTCCACGTATCGGTGGTTATCTGGACCTTGCCACTGATGGCGTTGCGCAGTGCACACCTGATTTTGTCGCAGTACCGTCCCTGCCCGTGCTTACTGTTCCACGTATCGGTAGTTATCTGGACCTTGCCACTGATGGCGCTGCGCAGTGCACACCTGATTTTGGTGCAGTAACGTCCCTGCCCGTGCTTACTGTTCCACGTACCGGTAGTTATCTGGACCTTGCCACTGATGGCGCTGCGCAGTGCACACCTGATTTTGGCGCAGTAACGTCCCTGTCCGTGCTTACTGTTCCACGTATCGGTAGTTATCTGGACCTTGCCACTGATGGCGCTGCGCAGTGCACACCTGATTTTGGCGCAGTAACGTCCCTGTCCGTGCTTACTGTTCCACGTATCGGTGGTTATCTGGACCTTGCCACTGATGGCGTTGCGCAGTGCACACCTGATTTTGGCGCAGTACCGTCCCTGCCCGTGCTTACTGTTCCACGTATCGGTAGTTATCTGGACCTTGCCACTGATGGCGTTGCGCAGTGCACACCTGATTTTGGTGCAGTAACGTCCCTGTCCGTGCTTACTGTGCCACGTATCGGTAGTTATCTGGACCTTGCCACGGATGGCGCTGCGCAGTGCACACCTGATTTTGGTGCAGTAACGTCCCTGCCCGTGCTTACTGTTCCACGTATCGGTAGTTATCTGGACCTTGCCACTGATGGCGTTGCGCAGTGCACACCTGATTTTGGCGCAGTACCGTCCCTGCCCGTGCTTACTGTTCCACGTATCGGTAGTTACCTGGACCTAGCCACTGATGGCGTTGCGCAGTGCACACCTGATTTTGGTGCAGTAACGTCCCTGCCCGTGCTTACTGTTCCACGTATCGGTAGTTATCTGGACCTTGCCACTGATGGCGCTGCGCAGTGCACACCTGATTTTGGCGCAGTAACGTTCCTGTCCGTGCTTACTGTTCCACGTATCGGTGGTTATCTGGACCTTGCCACTGATGGCGTTGCGCAGTGCACACCTGATTTTGGTGCAGTACCGTCCCTGCCCGTGCTTACTGTTCCACGTATCGGTAGTTTTCTGGACCTTGCCACTGATGGCGCTGCGCAGTGCACACCTGATTTTGGCGCAGTAACATCCCTGTCCGTGCTTACTGTTCCACGTATCGGTAGTTATCTGGACCTAGCCACTGATGGCGCTGCGCAGTGCACACCTGATTTTGGCGCAGTAACGTCCCTGTCCGTGCTTACTGTTCCACGTATCGGTGGTTATCTGGACCTTGCCACTGATGGCGCTGCGCAGTGCACACCTGATTTTGGTGCAGTATCGTCTCTGCCTGTGCTTACTGTTCCACGTATCGGTAGTTATCTGGACCTTGCCACTGATGGCGCTGCGCAGTGCACACCTGATTTTGGTGCACTAACGTCCCTGCCCGTGCTTACTGTTCCACGTATCAGTAGTTATCTGGACCTAGCCACTGATGGCGTTGCGCAGTGCACACCTGATTTTGGCGCAGTTCCGTCGCTGCCCGTGCTTACTGTTCCACGTATCGGTAGTTATCTGGACCTAGCCACTGATGGCGTTGCGCAGTGCACACCTGATTTTGGCGCAGTTCCGTCGCTGCCCGTGCTTACTGTTCCACGTATCGGTAGTTATCTGGACCTAGCCACTGATGGCGTTACGCAGTGCACACCTGATTTTGGTGCACTAACGTCCCTGCCCGTGCTTACTGTTCCACGTATCAGTAGTTATCTGGACCTAGCCACTGATGGCGTTGCGCAGTGCACACCTGATTTTGGCGCAGTTCCGTCGCTGCCCGTGGTTACTGTTCCACGTATCGGTAGTTATCTGGACCTAGCCACTGATGGCGTTGCGCAGTGCACACCTGATTTTGGTGCAGTAACGTCCCTGCCCGTGCTTACTGTGCCACGTATCAGTAGTTATCTGGACCTAGCCACTGATGGTGTTGCGCAGTGCACACCTGATTTTGGCGCAGTAACGTCCCTGTCCGTGCTTACTGTTCCACGTATCAGTATTTATCTGGACCTTGCCACTGATGGCGCTGCGAAGTGCACACCTGATTTTGGTGCAGTAAAGTCCCTGCCCTTGCATACTGTTCCACGTATCGGTAGTTATCTGGACCTTGCCACTGATGGCGTTGCGCAGTGCACACCTGATTTTGGCGCAGTACCGTCCCTGCCCGTGCTTACTGTTCCACGTATCGGTAGTTATCTGGACCTAGCCACTGATGGCGTTGCGCAGTGCACACCTGATTTTGGTGCAGTAACGTCCTTGCCCGTGCTTACTGTTCCACGTATCGGTAGTTATCTGGACCTTGCCACTGATGGCGCTGCGCAGTGCACACCTGATTTTGGCGCAGTAACGTCCCTGTCCGTGCTTACTGTTCCACGTATCGGTGGTTATCTGGACCTTGCCACTGATGGCGTTGCGCAGTGCACACCTGATTTTGGCGCAGTACCGTCCCTGCCCGTGCTTACTGTTCCACGTATCGGTAGTTTTCTGGACCTTACCACTGATGGCGCTGCGCAGTGCACACCTGATTTTGGCGCAGTAACGTCCCTGTCCGTGCTTACTGTTCCACGTATCGGTAGTTATCTGGACCTTGCCACTGATGGCGCTGCGCAGTGCACACCTGATTTTGGCGCAGTAACGTCCCTGCCCGTGCTTACTGTTCCACGTACCGGTAGTTATCTGGACCTTGCCACTGATGGCGCTGCGCAGTGCACACCTGATTTTAGCGCAGTAACGTCCCTGCCCGTGCTTACTGTTCCACGTACCGGTAGTTATCTGGACCTTGCCACTGATGGTGCTGCGCAGTGCACACCTGATTTTGGCGCAGTAACGTCCCTGTCCGTGCTTACTGTTCCACGTATCGGTGGTTATCTGGACCTTGCCACTGATGGCGTTGCGCAATGCACACCTGATTTTGGCGCAGTAACGTCCCTGTCCGTGCTTACTGTTCCACGTATCGGTGGTTATCTGGACCTTGCCACTGATGGCGCTGCGCAGTGCACACCTGATTTTGGCTCAGTAACGTCCCTGTCCGTGCTTACTGTTCCACGCATCGGTGGTTATCTGGACCTTGCCACTGATGGCGCTGCGCAGTGCACACCTGATTTTGGTGCAGTATCGTCTCTGCCTGTGCTTACTGTTCCACGTATCGGTAGTTATCTGGACCTTGCCACTGATGGCGCTGCGCAGTGCACACCTGATTTTGGTGCAGTAACGTCCCTGCCCGTGCTTACTGTTCCACGTACCGGTAGTTATCTGGACCTTGCCACTGATGGCGCTGCGCAGTGCACACCTGATTTTGGCGCAGTAACGTCCCTGTCCGTGCTTACTGTTCCACGTATCGGTAGTTATCTGGACCTTGCCACTGATGGCGCTGCGCAGTGCACACCTGATTTTGGCGCAGTAACGTCCCTGTCCGTGCTTACTGTTCCACGTATCGGTGGTTATCTGGACCTTGCCACTGATGGCGTTGCGCAGTGCACACCTGATTTTGGTGCAGTACCGTCCCTGCCCGTGCTTACTGTTCCACGTATCGGTAGTTTTCTGGACCTTGCCACTGATGGCGCTGCGCAGTGCACACCTGATTTTGGCGCAGTAACGTCCCTGTCCGTGCTTACTGTTCCACGTATCGGTGGTTATCTGGACCTTGCCACTGATGGCGTTGCGCAGTGCACACCTGATTTTGGCGCAGTAACGTCCCTGTCCGTGCTTACTGTCCCACGTATCGGTGGTTATCTGGACCTTGCCACTGATGGCGCTGCGCAGTGCACACCTGATTTTGGTGCAGTAACGTCCCTGCCCGTGCTTACTGTTCCACGTACCTGTAGTTATCTGGACCTTGCCACTGATGGCGCTGCGCAGTGCACACCTGATTTTGGCGCAGTAACGTCCCTGTCCGTGCTTACTGTTCCACGTATCGGTGGTTATCTGGACCTTGCCACTGATGGCGTTGCGCAGTGCACACCTGATTTTGTCGCAGTACCGTCCCTGCCCGTGCTTACTGTTCCACGTATCGGTAGTTATCTGGACCTTGCCACTGATGGCGCTGCGCAGTGCACACCTGATTTTGGTGCAGTAACGTCCCTGCCCGTGCTTACTGTTCCACGTACCGGTAGTTATCTGGACCTTGCCACTGATGGCGCTGCGCAGTGCACACCTGATTTTGGCGCAGTAACGTCCCTGTCCGTGCTTACTGTTCCACGTATCGGTGGTTATCTGGACCTTGCCACTGATGGCGTTGCGCAGTGCACACCTGATTTTGGTGCAGTACCGTCCCTGCCCGTGCTTACTGTTCCACGTATCGGTAGTTTTCTGGACCTTGCCACTGATGGCGCTGCGCAGTGCACACCTGATTTTGGCGCAGTAACGTCCCTGTCCGTGCTTACTGTTCCACGTATCGGTAGTTATCTGGACCTTGCCACTGATGGCGCTGCGCAGTGCACACCTGATTTTGGCGCAGTAACGTCCCTGTCCGTGCTTACTGTTCCACGTATCGGTAGTTATCTGGACCTTGCCACTGATGGCGCTGCGCAGTGCACACCTGATTTTGGCGCAGTAACGTCCCTGTCCGTGCTTACTGTTCCACGTATCGGTGGTTATCTGGACCTTGCCACTGATGGCGTTGCGCAGTGCACACCTGATTTTGGCGCAGTAACGTCCCTGTCCGTGCTTACTGTGCCACGTATCGGTAGTTATCTGGACCTAGCCACTGATGGCGTTGCGCAGTGCACACCTGATTTTGGTGCAGTAACGTCCATGCCCGTGCTTACTGTTCCACGTATCGGTAGTTATCTGGACCTTGCCACTGATGGCGCTGCGCAGTGCACACCTGATTTTGGCGCAGTAACGTCCCTGTCCGTGCTTACTGTTCCACGTATCGGTGGTTATCTGGACCTTGCCACTGATGGCGTTGCGCAGTGCACACCTGATTTTGGTGCAGTACCGTCCCTGCCCGTGCTTACTGTTCCACGTATCGGTAGTTTTCTGGACCTTGCCACTGATGGCGCTGCGCAGTGCACACCTGATTTTGGCGCAGTAACGTCCCTGTCCGTGCTTACTGTTCCACGTATCGGTAGTTATCTGGACCTTGCCACTGATGGCGCTGCGCAGTGCACACCTGATTTTGGCGCAGTAACGTCCCTGTCCGTGCTTACTGTTCCACGTATCGGTAGTTATCTGGATCTTGCCACTGATGGCGCTGCGCAGTGCACACCTGATTTTGGCGCAGTAACGTCCCTGTCCGTGCTTACTGTTCCACGTATCGGTGGTTATCTGGACCTTGCCACTGATGGCGTTGCGCAGTGCACACCTGATTTTGGCGCAGTAACGTCCCTGTCCGTGCTTACTGTGCCACGTATCGGTAGTTATCTGGACCTAGCCACTGATGGCGTTGCGCAGTGCACACCTGATTTTGGTGCAGTAACGTCCATGCCCGTGCTTACTGTTCCACGTATCGGTAGTTATCTGGACCTTGCCACTGATGGCGCTGCGCAGTGCACACCTGATTTTGGCGCAGTAACGTCCCTGTCCGTGCTTACTGTTCCACGTATCGGTGGTTATCTGGACCTTGCCACTGATGGCGTTGCGCAGTGCACACCTGATTTTGGTGCAGTACCGTCCCTGCCCGTGCTTACTGTTCCACGTATCGGTAGTTTTCTGGACCTTGCCACTGATGGCGCTGCGCAGTGCACACCTGATTTTGGCGCACTAACGTCCCTGTCCGTGCTTACTGTTCCACGTATCGGTAGTTATCTGGACCTTGCCACTGATGGCGCTGCGCAGTGCACACCTGATTTTGGTGCAGTAACGTCCCTGCCCGTGCTTACTGTTCCACGTACCTGTAGTTATCTGGACCTTGCCACTGATGGCGCTGCGCAGTGCACACCTGATTTTGGCGCAGTAACGTCCCTGTCCGTGCTTACTGTTCCACGTATCGGTGGTTATCTGGACCTTGCCACTGATGGCGTTGCGCAGTGCACACCTGATTTTGGCGCAGTAACGTCCCTGTCCGTGCTTACTGTCCCACGTATCGGTGGTTATCTGGACCTTGCCACTGATGGCGCTGCGCAGTGCACACCTGATTTTGGTGCAGTAACGTCCCTGCCCGTGCTTACTGTTCCACGTATCGGTAGTTATCTGGACCTAGCCACTGATGGCGTTGCGCAGTGCACACCTGATTTTGGTGCAGTAACGTCCTTGCCCGTGCTTACTGTTCCACGTATCGGTGGTTATCTGGACCTTGCCACTGATGGCGTTGCGCAGTGCACACCTGATTTTGGTGCAGTACCGTCCCTGCCCGTGCTTACTGTTCCACGTATCGGTAGTTTTCTGGACCTTGCCACTGATGGCGCTGCGCAGTGCACACCTGATTTTGGCGCAGTAACGTCCCTGCCCGTGCTTACTGTTCCACGTATCGGTAGTTTTCTGGACCTTGCCACTGATGGCGCTGCGCAGTGCACACCTGATTTTGGCGCAGTAACGTCCCTGTCCGTGCTTACTGTTCCACGTATCGGTAGTTATCTGGACCTTGCCACTGATGGCGCTGCGCAGTGCACACCTGATTTTGGCGCAGTAACGTCCCTGTCCGTGCTTACTGTTCCACGTATCGGTGGTTATCTGGACCTTGCCACTGATGGCGTTGCGCAGTGCACACCTGATTTTGGCGCAGTAACGTCCCTGTCCGTGCTTACTGTTCCACGTATCGGTGGTTATCTGGACCTTGCCACTGATGGCGTTGCGCAGTGCACACCTGATTTTGGTGCAGTACCGTCCCTGCCCGTGCTTACTGTTCCACGTATCGGTAGTTTTCTGGACCTTGCCACTGATGGCGCTGCGCAGTGCACACCTGATTTTGGCGCACTAACGTCCCTGTCCGTGCTTACTGTTCCACGTATCGGTAGTTATCTGGACCTTGCCACTGATGGCGCTGCGCAGTGCACACCTGATTTTGGTGCAGTAACGTCCCTGCCCGTGCTTACTGTTCCACGTACCTGTAGTTATCTGGACCTTGCCACTGATGGCGCTGCGCAGTGCACACCTGATTTTGGCGCAGTAACGTCCCTGTCCGTGCTTACTGTACCACGTATCGGTGGTTATCTGGACCTTGCCACTGATGGCGTTGCGCAGTGCACACCTGATTTTGGCGCAGTAACGTCCCTGTCCGTGCTTACTGTCCCACGTATCGGTGGTTATCTGGACCTTGCCACTGATGGCGCTGCGCAGTGCACACCTGATTTTGGTGCAGTAACGTCCCTGCCCGTGCTTACTGTTCCACGTACCTGTAGTTATCTGGACCTTGCCACTGATGGCGCTGCGCAGTGCACACCTGATTTTGGCGCAGTAACGTCCCTGTCCGTGCTTACTGTTCCACGTATCGGTGGTTATCTGGACCTTGCCACTGATGGCGTTGCGCAGTGCACACCTGATTTTGTCGCAGTACCGTCCCTGCCCGTGCTTACTGTTCCACGTATCGGTAGTTATCTGGACCTTGCCACTGATGGCGCTGCGCAGTGCACACCTGATTTTGGTGCAGTAACGTCCCTGCCCGTGCTTACTGTTCCACGTACCGGTAGTTATCTGGACCTTGCCACTGATGGCGCTGCGCAGTGCACACCTGATTTTGGCGCAGTAACGTCCCTGTCCGTGCTTACTGTTCCACGTATCGGTAGTTATCTGGACCTTGCCACTGATGGCGCTGCGCAGTGCACACCTGATTTTGGCGCAGTAACGTCCCTGTCCGTGCTTACTGTTCCACGTATCGGTGGTTATCTGGACCTTGCCACTGATGGCGTTGCGCAGTGCACACCTGATTTTGGCGCAGTACCGTCCCTGCCCGTGCTTACTGTTCCACGTATCGGTAGTTATCTGGACCTTGCCACTGATGGCGTTGCGCAGTGCACACCTGATTTTGGTGCAGTAACGTCCCTGTCCGTGCTTACTGTGCCACGTATCGGTAGTTATATGGACCTTGCCACGGATGGCGCTGCGCAGTGCACACCTGATTTTGGTGCAGTAACGTCCCTGCCCGTGCTTACTGTTCCACGTATCGGTAGTTATCTGGACCTTGCCACTGATGGCGTTGCGCAGTGCACACCTGATTTTGGCGCAGTACCGTCCCTGCCCGTGCTTACTGTTCCACGTATCGGTAGTTACCTGGACCTAGCCACTGATGGCGTTGCGCAGTGCACACCTGATTTTGGTGCAGTAACGTCCCTGCCCGTGCTTACTGTTCCACGTATCGGTAGTTATCTGGACCTTGCCACTGATGGCGCTGCGCAGTGCACACCTGATTTTGGCGCAGTAACGTTCCTGTCCGTGCTTACTGTTCCACGTATCGGTGGTTATCTGGACCTTGCCACTGATGGCGTTGCGCAGTGCACACCTGATTTTGGTGCAGTACCGTCCCTGCCCGTGCTTACTGTTCCACGTATCGGTAGTTTTCTGGACCTTGCCACAGATGGCGCTGCGCAGTGCACACCTGATTTTGGCGCAGTAACATCCCTGTCCGTGCTTACTGTTCCACGTATCGGTAGTTATCTGGACCTTGCCACTGATGGCGCTGCGCAGTGCACACCTGATTTTGGTGCAGTAACGTCCCTGCCCGTGCTTACTGTTCCACGTACCTGTAGTTATCTGGACCTTGCCACTGATGGCGCTGCGCAGTGCACACCTGATTTTGGCGCAGTAACGTCCCTGTCCGTGCTTACTGTTCCACGTATCGGTGGTTATCTGGACCTTGCCACTGATGGCGTTGCGCAGTGCACACCTGATTTTGTCGCAGTACCGTCCCTGCCCGTGCTTACTGTTCCACGTATCGGTAGTTATCTGGACCTTGCCACTGATGGCGCTGCGCAGTGCACACCTGATTTTGGTGCAGTAACGTCCCTGCCCGTGCTTACTGTTCCACGTACCGGTAGTTATCTGGACCTTGCCACTGATGGCGCTGCGCAGTGCACACCTGATTTTGGCGCAGTAACGTCCCTGTCCGTGCTTACTGTTCCACGTATCGGTAGTTATCTGGACCTTGCCACTGATGGCGCTGCGCAGTGCACACCTGATTTTGGCGCAGTAACGTCCCTGTCCGTGCTTACTGTTCCACGTATCGGTGGTTATCTGGACCTTGCCACTGATGGCGTTGCGCAGTGCACACCTGATTTTGGCGCAGTACCGTCCCTGCCCGTGCTTACTGTTCCACGTATCGGTAGTTATCTGGACCTTGCCACTGATGGCGTTGCGCAGTGCACACCTGATTTTGGTGCAGTAACGTCCCTGTCCGTGCTTACTGTGCCACGTATCGGTAGTTATCTGGACCTTGCCACGGATGGCGCTGCGCAGTGCACACCTGATTTTGGTGCAGTAACGTCCCTGCCCGTGCTTACTGTTCCACGTATCGGTAGTTATCTGGACCTTGCCACTGATGGCGTTGCGCAGTGCACACCTGATTTTGGCGCAGTACCGTCCCTGCCCGTGCTTACTGTTCCACGTATCGGTAGTTACCTGGACCTAGCCACTGATGGCGTTGCGCAGTGCACACCTGATTTTGGTGCAGTAACGTCCCTGCCCGTGCTTACTGTTCCACGTATCGGTAGTTATCTGGACCTTGCCACTGATGGCGCTGCGCAGTGCACACCTGATTTTGGCGCAGTAACGTTCCTGTCCGTGCTTACTGTTCCACGTATCGGTGGTTATCTGGACCTTGCCACTGATGGCGTTGCGCAGTGCACACCTGATTTTGGTGCAGTACCGTCCCTGCCCGTGCTTACTGTTCCACGTATCGGTAGTTTTCTGGACCTTGCCACTGATGGCGCTGCGCAGTGCACACCTGATTTTGGCGCAGTAACATCCCTGTCCGTGCTTACTGTTCCACGTATCGGTAGTTATCTGGACCTAGCCACTGATGGCGCTGCGCAGTGCACACCTGATTTTGGCGCAGTAACGTCCCTGTCCGTGCTTACTGTTCCACGTATCGGTGGTTATCTGGACCTTGCCACTGATGGCGCTGCGCAGTGCACACCTGATTTTGGTGCAGTATCGTCTCTGCCTGTGCTTACTGTTCCACGTATCGGTAGTTATCTGGACCTTGCCACTGATGGCGCTGCGCAGTGCACACCTGATTTTGGTGCACTAACGTCCCTGCCCGTGCTTACTGTTCCACGTATCAGTAGTTATCTGGACCTAGCCACTGATGGCGTTGCGCAGTGCACACCTGATTTTGGCGCAGTTCCGTCGCTGCCCGTGCTTACTGTTCCACGTATCGGTAGTTATCTGGACCTAGCCACTGATGGCGTTGCGCAGTGCACACCTGATTTTGGCGCAGTTCCGTCGCTGCCCGTGCTTACTGTTCCACGTATCGGTAGTTATCTGGACCTAGCCACTGATGGCGTTACGCAGTGCACACCTGATTTTGGTGCACTAACGTCCCTGCCCGTGCTTACTGTTCCACGTATCAGTAGTTATCTGGACCTAGCCACTGATGGCGTTGCGCAGTGCACACCTGATTTTGGCGCAGTTCCGTCGCTGCCCGTGCTTACTGTTCCACGTATCGGTAGTTATCTGGACCTAGCCACTGATGGCGTTGCGCAGTGCACACCTGATTTTGGTGCAGTAACGTCCCTGCCCGTGCTTACTGTGCCACGTATCAGTAGTTATCTGGACCTAGCCACTGATGGTGTTGCGCAGTGCACACCTGATTTTGGCGCAGTAACGTCCCTGTCCGTGCTTACTGTTCCACGTATCAGTATTTATCTGGACCTTGCCACTGATGGCGCTGCGAAGTGCACACCTGATTTTGGTGCAGTAAAGTCCCTGCCCTTGCATACTGTTCCACGTATCGGTAGTTATCTGGACCTTGCCACTGATGGCGTTGCGCAGTGCACACCTGATTTTGGCGCAGTACCGTCCCTGCCCGTGCTTACTGTTCCACGTATCGGTAGTTATCTGGACCTAGCCACTGATGGCGTTGCGCAGTGCACACCTGATTTTGGTGCAGTAACGTCCTTGCCCGTGCTTACTGTTCCACGTATCGGTAGTTATCTGGACCTTGCCACTGATGGCGCTGCGCAGTGCACACCTGATTTTGGCGCAGTAACGTCCCTGTCCGTGCTTACTGTTCCACGTATCGGTGGTTATCTGGACCTTGCCACTGATGGCGTTGCGCAGTGCACACCTGATTTTGGCGCAGTACCGTCCCTGCCCGTGCTTACTGTTCCACGTATCGGTAGTTTTCTGGACCTTACCACTGATGGCGCTGCGCAGTGCACACCTGATTTTGGCGCAGTAACGTCCCTGTCCGTGCTTACTGTTCCACGTATCGGTAGTTATCTGGACCTTGCCACTGATGGCGCTGCGCAGTGCACACCTGATTTTGGCGCAGTAACGTCCCTGCCCGTGCTTACTGTTCCACGTACCGGTAGTTATCTGGACCTTGCCACTGATGGCGCTGCGCAGTGCACACCTGATTTTAGCGCAGTAACGTCCCTGCCCGTGCTTACTGTTCCACGTACCGGTAGTTATCTGGACCTTGCCACTGATGGTGCTGCGCAGTGCACACCTGATTTTGGCGCAGTAACGTCCCTGTCCGTGCTTACTGTTCCACGTATCGGTGGTTATCTGGACCTTGCCACTGATGGCGTTGCGCAATGCACACCTGATTTTGGCGCAGTAACGTCCCTGTCCGTGCTTACTGTTCCACGTATCGGTGGTTATCTGGACCTTGCCACTGATGGCGCTGCGCAGTGCACACCTGATTTTGGCTCAGTAACGTCCCTGTCCGTGCTTACTGTTCCACGCATCGGTGGTTATCTGGACCTTGCCACTGATGGCGCTGCGCAGTGCACACCTGATTTTGGTGCAGTATCGTCTCTGCCTGTGCTTACTGTTCCACGTATCGGTAGTTATCTGGACCTTGCCACTGATGGCGCTGCGCAGTGCACACCTGATTTTGGTGCAGTAACGTCCCTGCCCGTGCTTACTGTTCCACGTACCGGTAGTTATCTGGACCTTGCCACTGATGGCGCTGCGCAGTGCACACCTGATTTTGGCGCAGTAACGTCCCTGTCCGTGCTTACTGTTCCACGTATCGGTAGTTATCTGGACCTTGCCACTGATGGCGCTGCGCAGTGCACACCTGATTTTGGCGCAGTAACGTCCCTGTCCGTGCTTACTGTTCCACGTATCGGTGGTTATCTGGACCTTGCCACTGATGGCGTTGCGCAGTGCACACCTGATTTTGGTGCAGTACCGTCCCTGCCCGTGCTTACTGTTCCACGTATCGGTAGTTTTCTGGACCTTGCCACTGATGGCGCTGCGCAGTGCACACCTGATTTTGGCGCAGTAACGTCCCTGTCCGTGCTTACTGTTCCACGTATCGGTGGTTATCTGGACCTTGCCACTGATGGCGTTGCGCAGTGCACACCTGATTTTGGCGCAGTAACGTCCCTGTCCGTGCTTACTGTCCCACGTATCGGTGGTTATCTGGACCTTGCCACTGATGGCGCTGCGCAGTGCACACCTGATTTTGGTGCAGTAACGTCCCTGCCCGTGCTTACTGTTCCACGTACCTGTAGTTATCTGGACCTTGCCACTGATGGCGCTGCGCAGTGCACACCTGATTTTGGCGCAGTAACGTCCCTGTCCGTGCTTACTGTTCCACGTATCGGTGGTTATCTGGACCTTGCCACTGATGGCGTTGCGCAGTGCACACCTGATTTTGTCGCAGTACCGTCCCTGCCCGTGCTTACTGTTCCACGTATCGGTAGTTATCTGGACCTTGCCACTGATGGCGCTGCGCAGTGCACACCTGATTTTGGTGCAGTAACGTCCCTGCCCGTGCTTACTGTTCCACGTACCGGTAGTTATCTGGACCTTGCCACTGATGGCGCTGCGCAGTGCACACCTGATTTTGGCGCAGTAACGTCCCTGTCCGTGCTTACTGTTCCACGTATCGGTGGTTATCTGGACCTTGCCACTGATGGCGTTGCGCAGTGCACACCTGATTTTGGTGCAGTACCGTCCCTGCCCGTGCTTACTGTTCCACGTATCGGTAGTTTTCTGGACCTTGCCACTGATGGCGCTGCGCAGTGCACACCTGATTTTGGCGCAGTAACGTCCCTGTCCGTGCTTACTGTTCCACGTATCGGTAGTTATCTGGACCTTGCCACTGATGGCGCTGCGCAGTGCACACCTGATTTTGGCGCAGTAACGTCCCTGTCCGTGCTTACTGTTCCACGTATCGGTAGTTATCTGGACCTTGCCACTGATGGCGCTGCGCAGTGCACACCTGATTTTGGCGCAGTAACGTCCCTGTCCGTGCTTACTGTTCCACGTATCGGTGGTTATCTGGACCTTGCCACTGATGGCGTTGCGCAGTGCACACCTGATTTTGGCGCAGTAACGTCCCTGTCCGTGCTTACTGTGCCACGTATCGGTAGTTATCTGGACCTAGCCACTGATGGCGTTGCGCAGTGCACACCTGATTTTGGTGCAGTAACGTCCATGCCCGTGCTTACTGTTCCACGTATCGGTAGTTATCTGGACCTTGCCACTGATGGCGCTGCGCAGTGCACACCTGATTTTGGCGCAGTAACGTCCCTGTCCGTGCTTACTGTTCCACGTATCGGTGGTTATCTGGACCTTGCCACTGATGGCGTTGCGCAGTGCACACCTGATTTTGGTGCAGTACCGTCCCTGCCCGTGCTTACTGTTCCACGTATCGGTAGTTTTCTGGACCTTGCCACTGATGGCGCTGCGCAGTGCACACCTGATTTTGGCGCAGTAACGTCCCTGTCCGTGCTTACTGTTCCACGTATCGGTAGTTATCTGGACCTTGCCACTGATGGCGCTGCGCAGTGCACACCTGATTTTGGCGCAGTAACGTCCCTGTCCGTGCTTACTGTTCCACGTATCGGTAGTTATCTGGATCTTGCCACTGATGGCGCTGCGCAGTGCACACCTGATTTTGGCGCAGTAACGTCCCTGTCCGTGCTTACTGTTCCACGTATCGGTGGTTATCTGGACCTTGCCACTGATGGCGTTGCGCAGTGCACACCTGATTTTGGCGCAGTAACGTCCCTGTCCGTGCTTACTGTGCCACGTATCGGTAGTTATCTGGACCTAGCCACTGATGGCGTTGCGCAGTGCACACCTGATTTTGGTGCAGTAACGTCCATGCCCGTGCTTACTGTTCCACGTATCGGTAGTTATCTGGACCTTGCCACTGATGGCGCTGCGCAGTGCACACCTGATTTTGGCGCAGTAACGTCCCTGTCCGTGCTTACTGTTCCACGTATCGGTGGTTATCTGGACCTTGCCACTGATGGCGTTGCGCAGTGCACACCTGATTTTGGTGCAGTACCGTCCCTGCCCGTGCTTACTGTTCCACGTATCGGTAGTTTTCTGGACCTTGCCACTGATGGCGCTGCGCAGTGCACACCTGATTTTGGCGCACTAACGTCCCTGTCCGTGCTTACTGTTCCACGTATCGGTAGTTATCTGGACCTTGCCACTGATGGCGCTGCGCAGTGCACACCTGATTTTGGTGCAGTAACGTCCCTGCCCGTGCTTACTGTTCCACGTACCTGTAGTTATCTGGACCTTGCCACTGATGGCGCTGCGCAGTGCACACCTGATTTTGGCGCAGTAACGTCCCTGTCCGTGCTTACTGTTCCACGTATCGGTGGTTATCTGGACCTTGCCACTGATGGCGTTGCGCAGTGCACACCTGATTTTGGCGCAGTAACGTCCCTGTCCGTGCTTACTGTCCCACGTATCGGTGGTTATCTGGACCTTGCCACTGATGGCGCTGCGCAGTGCACACCTGATTTTGGTGCAGTAACGTCCCTGCCCGTGCTTACTGTTCCACGTATCGGTAGTTATCTGGACCTAGCCACTGATGGCGTTGCGCAGTGCACACCTGATTTTGGTGCAGTAACGTCCTTGCCCGTGCTTACTGTTCCACGTATCGGTGGTTATCTGGACCTTGCCACTGATGGCGTTGCGCAGTGCACACCTGATTTTGGTGCAGTACCGTCCCTGCCCGTGCTTACTGTTCCACGTATCGGTAGTTTTCTGGACCTTGCCACTGATGGCGCTGCGCAGTGCACACCTGATTTTGGCGCAGTAACGTCCCTGCCCGTGCTTACTGTTCCACGTATCGGTAGTTTTCTGGACCTTGCCACTGATGGTGCTGCGCAGTGCACACCTGATTTTGGCGCAGTAACGTCCCTGTCCGTGCTTACTGTTCCACGTATCGGTAGTTATCTGGACCTTGCCACTGATGGCGCTGCGCAGTGCACACCTGATTTTGGCGCAGTAACGTCCCTGTCCGTGCTTACTGTTCCACGTATCGGTGGTTATCTGGACCTTGCCACTGATGGCGTTGCGCAGTGCGCACCTGATTTTGGCGCAGTAACGTCCCTGTCCGTGCTTACTGTTCCACGTATCGGTGGTTATCTGGACCTTGCCACTGATGGCGTTGCGCAGTGCGCACCTGATTTTGGTGCAGTACCGTCCCTGCCCGTGCTTACTGTTCCACGTATCGGTAGTTTTCTGGACCTTGCCACTGATGGCGCTGCGCAGTGCACACCTGATTTTGGCGCACTAACGTCCCTGTCCGTGCTTACTGTTCCACGTATCGGTAGTTATCTGGACCTTGCCACTGATGGCGCTGCGCAGTGCACACCTGATTTTGGTGCAGTAACGTCCCTGCCCGTGCTTACTGTTCCACGTACCTGTAGTTATCTGGACCTTGCCACTGATGGCGCTGCGCAGTGCACACCTGATTTTGGCGCAGTAACGTCCCTGTCCGTGCTTACTGTTCCACGTATCGGTGGTTATCTGGACCTTGCCACTGATGGCGTTGCGCAGTGCACACCTGATTTTGGCGCAGTAACGTCCCTGTCCGTGCTTACTGTCCCACGTATCGGTGGTTATCTGGACCTTGCCACTGATGGCGCTGCGCAGTGCACACCTGATTTTGGTGCAGTAACGTCCCTGCCCGTGCTTACTGTTCCACGTACCTGTAGTTATCTGGACCTTGCCACTGATGGCGCTGCGCAGTGCACACCTGATTTTGGCGCAGTAACGTCCCTGTCCGTGCTTACTGTTCCACGTATCGGTGGTTATCTGGACCTTGCCACTGATGGCGTTGCGCAGTGCACACCTGATTTTGTCGCAGTACCGTCCCTGCCCGTGCTTACTGTTCCACGTATCGGTAGTTATCTGGACCTTGCCACTGATGGCGCTGCGCAGTGCACACCTGATTTTGGTGCAGTAACGTCCCTGCCCGTGCTTACTGTTCCACGTACCGGTAGTTATCTGGACCTTGCCACTGATGGCGCTGCGCAGTGCACACCTGATTTTGGCGCAGTAACGTCCCTGTCCGTGCTTACTGTTCCACGTATCGGTAGTTATCTGGACCTTGCCACTGATGGCGCTGCGCAGTGCACACCTGATTTTGGCGCAGTAACGTCCCTGTCCGTGCTTACTGTTCCACGTATCGGTGGTTATCTGGACCTTGCCACTGATGGCGTTGCGCAGTGCACACCTGATTTTGGCGCAGTACCGTCCCTGCCCGTGCTTACTGTTCCACGTATCGGTAGTTATCTGGACCTTGCCACTGATGGCGCTGCGCAGTGCACACCTGATTTTGGCGCAGTAACGTCCCTGTCCGTGCTTACTGTTCCACGTATCGGTAGTTATCTGGACCTTGCCACTGATGGCGCTGCGCAGTGCACACCTGATTTTGGCGCAGTAACGTCCCTGTCCGTGCTTACTGTTCCACGTATCGGTGGTTATCTGGACCTTGCCACTGATGGCGTTGCGCAGTGCACACCTGATTTTGGCGCAGTACCGTCCCTGCCCGTGCTTACTGTTCCACGTATCGGTAGTTATCTGGACCTTGCCACTGATGGCGTTGCGCAGTGCACACCTGATTTTGGTGCAGTAACGTCCCTGTCCGTGCTTACTGTGCCACGTATCGGTAGTTATCTGGACCTTGCCACGGATGGCGCTGCGCAGTGCACACCTGATTTTGGTGCAGTAACGTCCCTGCCCGTGCTTACTGTTCCACGTATCGGTAGTTATCTGGACCTTGCCACTGATGGCGTTGCGCAGTGCACACCTGATTTTGGCGCAGTACCGTCCCTGCCCGTGCTTACTGTTCCACGTATCGGTAGTTACCTGGACCTAGCCACTGATGGCGTTGCGCAGTGCACACCTGATTTTGGTGCAGTAACGTCCCTGCCCGTGCTTACTGTTCCACGTATCGGTAGTTATCTGGACCTTGCCACTGATGGCGCTGCGCAGTGCACACCTGATTTTGGCGCAGTAACGTTCCTGTCCGTGCTTACTGTTCCACGTATCGGTGGTTATCTGGACCTTGCCACTGATGGCGCTGCGCAGTGCACACCTGATTTTGGTGCAGTATCGTCTCTGCCTGTGCTTACTGTTCCACGTATCGGTAGTTATCTGGACCTTGCCACTGATGGCGCTGCGCAGTGCACACCTGATTTTGGTGCACTAACGTCCCTGCCCGTGCTTACTGTTCCACGTATCAGTAGTTATCTGGACCTAGCCACTGATGGCGTTGCGCAGTGCACACCTGATTTTGGCGCAGTTCCGTCGCTGCCCGTGCTTACTGTTCCACGTATCGGTAGTTATCTGGACCTAGCCACTGATGGCGTTGCGCAGTGCACACCTGATTTTGGCGCAGTTCCGTCGCTGCCCGTGCTTACTGTTCCACGTATCGGTAGTTATCTGGACCTAGCCACTGATGGCGTTACGCAGTGCACACCTGATTTTGGTGCACTAACGTCCCTGCCCGTGCTTACTGTTCCACGTATCAGTAGTTATCTGGACCTAGCCACTGATGGCGTTGCGCAGTGCACACCTGATTTTGGCGCAGTTCCGTCGCTGCCCGTGCTTACTGTTCCACGTATCGGTAGTTATCTGGACCTAGCCACTGATGGCGTTGCGCAGTGCACACCTGATTTTGGTGCAGTAACGTCCCTGCCCGTGCTTACTGTGCCACGTATCAGTAGTTATCTGGACCTAGCCACTGATGGTGTTGCGCAGTGCACACCTGATTTTGGCGCAGTAACGTCCCTGTCCGTGCTTACTGTTCCACGTATCAGTATTTATCTGGACCTTGCCACTGATGGCGCTGCGAAGTGCACACCTGATTTTGGTGCAGTAAAGTCCCTGCCCTTGCATACTGTTCCACGTATCGGTAGTTATCTGGACCTTGCCACTGATGGCGTTGCGCAGTGCACACCTGATTTTGGCGCAGTACCGTCCCTGCCCGTGCTTACTGTTCCACGTATCGGTAGTTATCTGGACCTAGCCACTGATGGCGTTGCGCAGTGCACACCTGATTTTGGTGCAGTAACGTCCTTGCCCGTGCTTACTGTTCCACGTATCGGTAGTTATCTGGACCTTGCCACTGATGGCGCTGCGCAGTGCACACCTGATTTTGGCGCAGTAACGTCCCTGTCCGTGCTTACTGTTCCACGTATCGGTGGTTATCTGGACCTTGCCACTGATGGCGTTGCGCAGTGCACACCTGATTTTGGCGCAGTACCGTCCCTGCCCGTGCTTACTGTTCCACGTATCGGTAGTTTTCTGGACCTTACCACTGATGGCGCTGCGCAGTGCACACCTGATTTTGGCGCAGTAACGTCCCTGTCCGTGCTTACTGTTCCACGTATCGGTAGTTATCTGGACCTTGCCACTGATGGCGCTGCGCAGTGCACACCTGATTTTGGCGCAGTAACGTCCCTGCCCGTGCTTACTGTTCCACGTACCGGTAGTTATCTGGACCTTGCCACTGATGGCGCTGCGCAGTGCACACCTGATTTTGGCGCAGTAACGTCCCTGCCCGTGCTTACTGTTCCACGTACCGGTAGTTATCTGGACCTTGCCACTGATGGTGCTGCGCAGTGCACACCTGATTTTGGCGCAGTAACGTCCCTGTCCGTGCTTACTGTTCCACGTATCCGTGGTTATCTGGACCTTGCCACTGATGGCGTTGCGCAGTGCACACCTGATTTTGGCGCAGTACCGTCCCTGCCCGTGTTTACTGTTTCACGTATCGGTAGTTATCTGGACCTTGCCACTGATGGCGCTGCGCAGTGCACACCTGATTTTGGTGCAGTAACGTCCCTGCCCGTGCTTACTGTTCCACGTATCGGTAGTTATCTGGACCTTGCCACTGATGGCGTTGCGCAGTGCACACCTGATTTTGGCGCAGTACCGTCCCTGCCCGTGCTTACTGTTCCACGTATCGGTAGTTATCTGGACCTAGCCACTGATGGCGTTGCGCAGTGCACACCTGATTTTGGTGCAGTAACGTCCCTGCCCGTGCTTACTGTTCCACGTATCGGTAGTTATCTGGACCTTGCCACTGATGGCGCTGCGCAGTGCACACCTGATTTTGGCGCAGTAACGTCCCTGTCCGTGCTTACTGTTCCACGTATCGGTGGTTATCTGGACCTTGCCACTGATGGCGTTGCGCAATGCACACCTGATTTTGGCGCAGTAACGTCCCTGTCCGTGCTTACTGTTCCACGTATCGGTGGTTATCTGGACCTTGCCACTGATGGCGCTGCGCAGTGCACACCTGATTTTGGCTCAGTAACGTCCCTGTCCGTGCTTACTGTTCCACGCATCGGTGGTTATCTGGACCTTGCCACTGATGGCGCTGCGCAGTGCACACCTGATTTTGGTGCAGTATCGTCTCTGCCTGTGCTTACTGTTCCACGTATCGGTAGTTATCTGGACCTTGCCACTGATGGCGCTGCGCAGTGCACACCTGATTTTGGTGCAGTAACGTCCCTGCCCGTGCTTACTGTTCCACGTACCGGTAGTTATCTGGACCTTGCCACTGATGGCGCTGCGCAGTGCACACCTGATTTTGGCGCAGTAACGTCCCTGTCCGTGCTTACTGTTCCACGTATCGGTAGTTATCTGGACCTTGCCACTGATGGCGCTGCGCAGTGCACACCTGATTTTGGCGCAGTAACGTCCCTGTCCGTGCTTACTGTTCCACGTATCGGTGGTTATCTGGACCTTGCCACTGATGGCGTTGCGCAGTGCACACCTGATTTTGGTGCAGTACCGTCCCTGCCCGTGCTTACTGTTCCACGTATCGGTAGTTTTCTGGACCTTGCCACTGATGGCGCTGCGCAGTGCACACCTGATTTTGGCGCAGTAACGTCCCTGTCCGTGCTTACTGTTCCACGTATCGGTGGTTATCTGGACCTTGCCACTGATGGCGTTGCGCAGTGCACACCTGATTTTGGCGCAGTAACGTCCCTGTCCGTGCTTACTGTCCCACGTATCGGTGGTTATCTGGACCTTGCCACTGATGGCGCTGCGCAGTGCACACCTGATTTTGGTGCAGTAACGTCCCTGCCCGTGCTTACTGTTCCACGTACCTGTAGTTATCTGGACCTTGCCACTGATGGCGCTGCGCAGTGCACACCTGATTTTGGCGCAGTAACGTCCCTGTCCGTGCTTACTGTTCCACGTATCGGTGGTTATCTGGACCTTGCCACTGATGGCGTTGCGCAGTGCACACCTGATTTTGTCGCAGTACCGTCCCTGCCCGTGCTTACTGTTCCACGTATCGGTAGTTATCTGGACCTTGCCACTGATGGCGCTGCGCAGTGCACACCTGATTTTGGTGCAGTAACGTCCCTGCCCGTGCTTACTGTTCCACGTACCGGTAGTTATCTGGACCTTGCCACTGATGGCGCTGCGCAGTGCACACCTGATTTTGGCGCAGTAACGTCCCTGTCCGTGCTTACTGTTCCACGTATCGGTAGTTATCTGGACCTTGCCACTGATGGCGCTGCGCAGTGCACACCTGATTTTGGCGCAGTAACGTCCCTGTCCGTGCTTACTGTTCCACGTATCGGTGGTTATCTGGACCTTGCCACTGATGGCGTTGCGCAGTGCACACCTGATTTTGGCGCAGTACCGTCCCTGCCCGTGCTTACTGTTCCACGTATCGGTAGTTATCTGGACCTTGCCACTGATGGCGTTGCGCAGTGCACACCTGATTTTGGTGCAGTAACGTCCCTGTCCGTGCTTACTGTGCCACGTATCGGTAGTTATCTGGACCTTGCCACGGATGGCGCTGCGCAGTGCACACCTGATTTTGGTGCAGTAACGTCCCTGCTCGTGCTTACTGTTCCACGTATCGGTAGTTATCTGGACCTTGCCACTGATGGCGTTGCGCAGTGCACACCTGATTTTGGCGCAGTACCGTCCCTGCCCGTGCTTACTGTTCCACGTATCGGTAGTTACCTGGACCTAGCCACTGATGGCGTTGCGCAGTGCACACCTGATTTTGGTGCAGTAACGTCCCTGCCCGTGCTTACTGTTCCACGTATCGGTAGTTATCTGGACCTTGCCACTGATGGCGCTGCGCAGTGCACACCTGATTTTGGCGCAGTAACGTCCCTGTCCGTGCTTACTGTTCCACGTATCGGTGGTTATCTGGACCTTGCCACTGATGGCGTTGCGCAGTGCACACCTGATTTTGGTGCAGTACCGTCCCTGCCCGTGCTTACTGTTCCACGTATCGGTAGTTTTCTGGACCTTGCCACTGATGGCGCTGCGCAGTGCACACCTGATTTTGGCGCAGTAACATCCCTGTCCGTGCTTACTGTTCCACGTATCGGTAGTTATCTGGACCTAGCCACTGATGGCGCTGCGCAGTGCACACCTGATTTTGGCGCAGTAACGTCCCTGTCCGTGCTTACTGTTCCACGTATCGGTGGTTATCTGGACCTTGCCACTGATGGCGCTGCGCAGTGCACACCTGATTTTGGTGCAGTATCGTCTCTGCCTGTGCTTACTGTTCCACGTATCGGTAGTTATCTGGACCTTGCCACTGATGGCGCTGCGCAGTGCACACCTGATTTTGGTGCACTAACGTCCCTGCCCGTGCTTACTGTTCCACGTATCAGTAGTTATCTGGACCTAGCCACTGATGGCGTTGCGCAGTGCACACCTGATTTTGGCGCAGTTCCGTCGCTGCCCATGCTTACTGTTCCACGTATCGGTAGTTATCTGGACCTAGCCACTGATGGCGTTGCGCAGTGCACACCTGATTTTGGCGCAGTTCCGTCGCTGCCCGTGCTTACTGTTCCACGTATCGGTAGTTATCTGGACCTAGCCACTGATGGCGTTACGCAGTGCACACCTGATTTTGGTGCACTAACGTCCCTGCCCGTGCTTACTGTTCCACGTATCAGTAGTTATCTGGACCTAGCCACTGATGGCGTTGCGCAGTGCACACCTGATTTTGGCGCAGTTCCGTCGCTGCCCGTGCTTACTGTTCCACGTATCGGTAGTTATCTGGACCTAGCCACTGATGGCGTTGCGCAGTGCACACCTGATTTTGGTGCAGTAACGTCCCTGCCCGTGCTTACTGTTCCACGTATCGGTAGTTATCTGGACCTTGCCAGTGATGGCGCTGCGCAGTGCACACCTGATTTTGGCGCAGTATCGTCTCTGCCTGTGCTTACTGTGCCACGTATCAGTAGTTATCTGGACCTAGCCACTGATGGTGTTGCGCAGTGCACACCTGATTTTGGCGCAGTAACGTCCCTGTCCGTGCTTACTGTTCCACGTATCAGTAGTTATCTGGACCTTGCCACTGATGGCGCTGCGAAGTGCACACCTGATTTTGGTGCAGTAAAGTCCCTGCCCTTGCATACTGTTCCACGTATCGGTAGTTATCTGGACCTTGCCACTGATGGCGTTGCGCAGTGCACACCTGATTTTGGCGCAGTACCGTCCCTGCCCGTGCTTACTGTTCCACGTATCGGTAGTTATCTGGACCTAGCCACTGATGGCGTTGCGCAGTGCACACCTGATTTTGGTGCAGTAACGTCCTTGCCCGTGCTTACTGTTCCACGTATCGGTAGTTATCTGGACCTTGCCACTGATGGCGCTGCGCAGTGCACACCTGATTTTGGCGCAGTAACGTCCCTGTCCGTGCTTACTGTTCCACGTATCGGTGGTTATCTGGACCTTGCCACTGATGGCGTTGCGCAGTGCACACCTGATTTTGGCGCAGTACCGTCCCTGCCCGTGCTTACTGTTCCACGTATCGGTAGTTTTCTGGACCTTACCACTGATGGCGCTGCGCAGTGCACACCTGATTTTGGCGCAGTAACGTCCCTGTCCGTGCTTACTGTTCCACGTATCGGTAGTTATCTGGACCTTGCCACTGATGGCGCTGCGCAGTGCACACCTGATTTTGGCGCAGTAACGTCCCTGCCCGTGCTTACTGTTCCATGTACCGGTAGTTATCTGGACCTTGCCACTGATGGCGCTGCGCAGTGCACACCTGAGTTTGGCGCAGTAACGTCCCTGCCCGTGCTTACTGTTCCACGTACCGGTAGTTATCTGGACCTTGCCACTGATGGTGCTGCGCAGTGCACACCTGATTTTGGCGCAGTAACGTCCCTGTCCGTGCTTACTGTTCCACGTATCCGTGGTTATCTGGACCTTGCCACTGATGGCGTTGCGCAGTGCACACCTGATTTTGGCGCAGTACCGTCCCTGCCCGTGTTTACTGTTTCACGTATCGGTAGTTATCTGGACCTTGCCACTGATGGCGCTGCGCAGTGCACACCTGATTTTGGTGCAGTAACGTCCCTGCCCGTGCTTACTGTTCCACGTATCGGTAGTTATCTGGACCTTGCCACTGATGGCGTTGCGCAGTGCACACCTGATTTTGGCGCAGTACCTTCCCTGCCCGTGCTTACTGTTCCACGTATCGGTAGTTATCTGGACCTAGCCACTGATGGCGTTGCGCAGTGCACACCTGATTTTGGTGCAGTAACGTCCCTGCCAGTGCTTACTGTTCCACGTATCGGTAGTTATCTGGACCTTGCCACTGATGGCGCTGCGCAGTGCACACCTGATTTTGAAGCAGTAACGTCCCTGTCCGTGCTTACTGTTCCACGTATCGGTGGTTATCTGGACCTTGTCACTGATGGCGTTGCGCAGTGCACACCTGATTTTGGCGCAGTAACGTCCCTGTCCGTGCTTACTGTTCCACGTATCGGTGGTTATCTGGACCTTGCCACTGATGGCGCTGCGCAGTGCACACCTGATTTTGGCGTAGTAACGTCCCTGTCCGTGCTTACTGTTCCACGCATCGGTGGTTATCTGGACCTTGCCACTGATGGCGCTGCGCAGTGCACACCTGATTTTGGTGCAGTATCGTCTCTGCCTGTGCTTACTGTTCCACGTATCGGTAGTTATCTGGACCTTGCCACTGATGGCGCTGCGCAGTGCACACCTGATTTTGGTGCAGTAACGTCCCTGCCCGTGCTTACTGTTCCACGTACCGGTAGTTATCTGGACCTTGCCACTGATGGCGCTGCGCAGTGCACACCTGATTTTGGCGCAGTAACGTCCCTGTCCGTGCTTACTGTTCCACGTATCGGTAGTTATCTGGACCTTGCCACTGATGGCGCTGCGCAGTGCACACCTGATTTTGGCGCAGTAACGTCCCTGTCCGTGCTTACTGTTCCACGTATCGGTGGTTATCTGGACCTTGCCACTGATGGCGTTGCGCAGTGCACACCTGATTTTGGCGCAGTACCGTCCCTGCCCGTGCTTACTGTTCCACGTATCGGTAGTTACCTGGACCTAGCCACTGATGGCGTTGCGCAGTGCACACCTGATTTTGGTGCAGTAACGTCCCTGCCCGTGCTTACTGTTCCACGTATCGGTAGTTATCTGGACCTTGCCACTGATGGCGCTGCGCAGTGCACACCTGATTTTGGCGCTGTAACGTCCCTGTCCGTGCTTACTGTTCCACGTATCGGTGGTTATCTGGACCTTGCCACTGATGGCGTTGCGCAGTGCACACCTGATTTTGGTGCAGTACCGTCCCTGCCCGTGCTTACTGTTCCACGTATCAGTAGTTTTCTGGACCTTGCCACTGATGGCGCTGCGCAGTGCACACCTGATTTTGGCGCAGTAACGTCCCTGTCCGTGCTTACTGTTCCACGTATCGGTGGTTATCTGGACCTTGCCACTGATGGCGTTGCGCAGTGCACACCTGATTTTGGCGAGGTACCGTCCCTGCCCGTGCTTACTGTTCCACGTATCGGTAGTTATCTGGACCTTGCCACTGATGGCGTTGCGTAGTGCACACCTGATTTTGGTGCAGTAACGTCCCTGTCCGTGCTTACTGTGCCACGTATCGGTAGTTATCTGGACCTTGCCACGGATGGCGCTGCGCAGTGTACACCTGATTTTGGTGCAGTAACGTCCCTGCCCGTGCTTACTGTTCCACGTATCGGTAGTTATCTGGACCTTGCCACTGATGGCGCTGCGCAGTGCACACCTGATTTTGTCGCAGTAACGTCCCTGTCCGTGCTTACTGTTCCACGTATCGGTGGTTATCTGGACCTTGCCACTGATGGCGTTGCGCAGTGCACACCTGATTTTGGTGCAGTACCGTCCCTGCCCGTGCTTACTGTTCCACGTATCGGTAGTTTTCTTGACCTTGCCACTGATGGCGCTGCGCAGTGCACACCTGATTTTGGCGCAGTAACGTCCCTGTCCGTGCTTACTGTTCCACGTATCGGTAGTTATCTGGACCTAGCCACTGATGGAGCTGCGCAGTGCACACCTGATTTTGGCGCAGTAACGTCCCTGTCCGTGCTTACTGTTCCACGTATCGGTAGTTATCTGGACCTTGCCACTGATGGCGCTGCGCAGTGCACACCTGATTTTGGCGCAGTAACGTCCCTGTCCGTGCTTACTGTTCCACGTATCGGTAGTTATCTGGACCTTGCCACTGATGGCGCTGCGCAGTGCACACCTGATTTTGGCGCAGTAACGTCCCTGTCCGTGCTTACTGTTCCACGTATCGGTGGTTATCTGGACCTTGCCACTGATGGCGTTGCGCAGTGCACACCTGATTTTGGCGCAGTACCGTCCCTGCCCGTGCTTACTGTTCCACGTATCGGTAGTTATCTGGACCTTGCCACTGATGGCGTTGCGCAGTGCACACCTGATTTTGGCGCAGTAACGTCCCTGTCCGTGCTTACTGTGCCACGTATCGGTAGTTATCTGGACCTTGCCACTGATGGCGCTGCGCAGTGCACACCTGATTTTGGTGCAGTAACGTCCCTGCCCGTGCTTACTGTTCCACGTATCGGTAGTTATCTGGACCTTGCCACTGATGGCGTTGCGCAGTGCACACCTGATTTTGGCGCAGTACCGTCCCTGCCCGTGCTTACTGTTCCACGTATCGGTAGTTATCTGGACCTAGCCACTGATGGCGTTGCGCAGTGCACACCTGATTTTGGTGCAGTAACGTCCCTGCCCGTGCTTACTGTTCTACGTATCGGTAGTTATCTGGACCTTGCCACTGATGGCGCTGCGCAGTGCACACCTGATTTTGGCGCAGTAACGTCCCTGTCCGTGCTTACTGTTCCACGTATCGGTGGTTATCTGGACCTTGCCACTGATGGCGTTGCGCAGTGCACACCTGATTTTGGTGCAGTACCGTCCCTGCCCGTGCTTACTGTTCCACGTATCGGTAGTTTTCTGGACCTTGCCACTGATGGCGCTGCGCAGTGCACACCTGATTTTGGTGCAGTAACGTCCCTCCCCATGCTTACTGTGCCACGCATCGGTAGTTATCTGGACCTTGCCACTGATGGCGTTGCGCAGTGCACACCTGATTTTGGCGCAGTAACGTCCCTGCGTGTGGTTACTGTTTCACGTACCGGTAGTTATCTGGACCTTGCCACTGATGGCGCTGCGCAGTGCACACCTGATTTTGGCTGCAACATGTGTGTGTTGGACAGTGATGGCCCACTTGAAAAATTAGTGGTGAATGGGAACCACGTACTGCATAACAGGCACCATCACTTTTTTAAAACTGTTTTTCTCCATTAGATGGAATGGCAGCATTTCAAAGGCCAGGAATTTGTACATGCTGTTATTCAGGACCAGGGCCAGTGGGGGGGTGATGTATTTACTCTTTCTCTATAGGGTTTGGGTGATGGAGAGTGGAACACTTCCATGGGACGGGGTGGAGATGCTCGGTGACACTGCTGGTGCTGTTGTAAGGATGAAGACCGGGCTGTGGGTAGCTGTACCGAGCCTGGTCCGGAACTGTTGAGGCTGCCTCCCATGTTGCATGGGGCAGTAATGAGGAGCCGGACCAACCTCATGACCCGGGGAGGTGGGGTAAGATAAAAGGAAAAGCGTGGGCTGCAGCAGTCAGTTTGGTGATGATCAGCAGCAGCGCACAGCTGAGAGAGCAGCACGCTCTGTCCACCGAGCATCGGCACTGCGGCAGGCTGTGTTCGCTGTCCACAGCGGGACCGCGGGAGATAAAGGTGCTTTGTGCCCCATGACAGAAGCCGAGAAAGGTGCTGTGAAGAAACCAGAATATATCTTAATTGCCCAGACGGCCAAGTTTTTACAGGTCTGGAGGAAATGACTTTTTGTCTGTATATTTGGCTTGTGGATTCTGGTGGGTCAAGAAGACGGACTTGCACAATGATATACCATGTAACATAGTGTGTGCTTATCTGATGTTTGCTTATATTCTGGAATCAGTCTGTTGACTTGGATTGTAGATAGGGAAAGGCTGTAAGGGTGGACTGAAGGACACTGGGTAATTCTAAAAATGGCTTACCTGCCTCAGGTATAAAAAGACCCTGAGACAGACGGTGGCTGATCTCATCACATAGAGCTACTCGCCGGACATTCTGCTAGACACCCAACTGACAAGAAACTCTTCAGGATCCCAGCTGAGGGTATGTCAGACCCGGCTGAAAGAACACAGGACTGCTCTCGGTTATCTCCCTACACTTGTCGTGATCTCCTGTGTGTTATCACAGGTGAAGTAGGGACCCTGGGAGCTCGGACGTAATATCTACCGTTATCCCGGTGAGTCAGCGGAGGGGTCAGACCGTGTAATGTCACCATTTTGGGGAAATGTCTGGAATTGTTCTGTTTGCTATTGGGTGTTGTGGTTCAGTAAAGCTTGGCCGCACTGTTTCACCCTAACCCTGTGCTCTCTGTGCAGTGTTCTTCCCACAAGGAGATAGAGCGGGCGTTCAGTGGTATGAGCCCTGGTCCATGCAGTCTTGCTAAAGACAGCCGGGCCAGTGGACGAGAGTCCCCACTGACCCTCTTTCCAGGGCTGTGGAGTCAGTATAAAATGGACCAACTCCTAAAATATATAAATTGGGTACAGTAATTCAATGCAGAATGTGCTGAATGATTTTTCATAGGAATTTGTGAAAGTTATGAAATGTCCTATAAATGACTGTTCTATTCCTGATCTAAGGCTACATTCACACAAGAACAGGTTCTTGTTATTGTCACGGACAATGCTTCACACATGATAAGTGCAATTACACTGATGAATGAGAGTAAAGGACAACAGCTAGAAGAACACTTAGGATTCAGTGTGTATGAGATGGAAGGCCACAGTGCTGTTCATGTAACTGAGGAACAATCAGATATTACTACAGAAGAACAGCAACATTATACTGTAGAAATAGATGATCTTGTTGAAGCTGCTTCACGCCTCTTTCCTATTCATCACATGCGTTGTGTTGTGCACACGCTGCAGCTGGCAATAAGAGACAGTCTGCAAGAGGGACATGCTGGAAATCTGATTGGAAAAGTGAGGAAATTGGTTATTACTGCCAGAACCCCTAAAATTGATTCCATCTTGAAGAGACGTGCTGGGAAAGGGGCAATTGTCGATCAAGCCACTCGGTGGGGCAGCACCTATTTAATGATTGAACGATTGCTTGAACTAAAACCGTTTCTTATAGATATGGCGAACCCTCAGGTAACCCTAAATGAAGGTCAATGGACACAGGTGGCTGAATTGAAGGAATTGCTTAATCACCCATTTACCGTGACTAAAAAATTACAACCTGAGGATTTAACTCCTGGCATTTTCATAAGGGAGTGGAAGAACTTGCTATTTTGCCTGTCCCAAAGAGGAGGTTTAATCGCAGATGGCATTTCTTCTTCAATGAAACAGAGAGAGACACAGCTATTGGAAAATAAAAATTTTCTGGCAGCTGTTTATGTGGACCCGAGTCATCGTATACTGCTTGATGATCAACAGCTTACTAAAGGAAAAGCAGCTCTGACTGAGGTAGCGGTTAGGAAGAGTGGCCAACAGGAGGACTGCCAGGCGCAAGAGGACTCGGGTCCTAACAGTGCTGCTGCTGCCATATCTTCATCCTCATCAGATGAGGCATTTAACTTTGACAAGTATTTGATGACATGGAGCAGGCAGAGCGTTGCCGCAAGGAAAAAGATTTCACTCCGTCTCCTATAGCAGCAGATTGACCATATTTCAGCAAAATGTTTCACTTGCTCTCAAAGAAATAGAAAAATTCAACCGTTCATCAGAACTGACTGTGCATGAGGCAATTCCTTTATACCCGGAAATTGTTAGAGATGTTCCCATGTGGTTACGGCTTTGCCTCCAACCCAAGTTACTGTAGAGATGTTGTTCTCTGGCCCTAGAATTATTAGGTCAGGTTTGAGGTCATCTATGAAGGAGGATCTGATGGAGGCAATTCTATTTCTTAGAACAAATTCATAGACTGCACAAATGATATTTAGTATGTTTTTGTTGAAAACTGTTTTTTTGCCACTTACATAGTTTATTACAAAATTGAGGAGTCGCAGGTTTGGCTTACCGCCTCCACAGCACTGCCCGTTTCTCCCCAGGTGCGGTGCACTCCGGGACTGCGAGTACCGCCACGTGCAGAGAAAGCCGAGCACCGGACATTTGCTTGCGGCCTTCCCTGCCAGGTGCTGCACGGCCATTTACGCGTCACTCTGGGAGCGGTTCTGTTTCGGCTGTATGTGTTTATGGACTAGAGGCTCAGTGGAAGGTTCCGGAGACCGACCGCTGCCGCCAGAAGACGGACCATCGTTTGAAGGACACCGTGGCCTATGGAGTTTTGGAGATGTCAGACGGGGAAATTGTGGACTGAGGACATTGCATGTCGGCCATCTCCATGGATTTATGGCATAAGAATAGCTGCCTCGGTGATTATTACACCCCACAACCTCAGACCTCCACAGGGAGGATTTGTTCCCACTCATTATTGTGATAGCCCAGTTTCTGTTAATCATGAGCTATTAATCTTTTACAGGACCATATTCCATGTTCCAGAGCTCTATCTTTATAAATGTCGCACTGATGGGCCGGATGGCAGCCAATGTTTTCTGCTCAGACTCATCTGAGCTCAGTCACATTGCGAGTCCAGATGAGAAAACCCCACCGATCTGCCCGGCCTGATAGCAGAGCATTGCTCCGAGCGCAGGCCGATATGCAGAGGATCGCGTCGTATTATGCCAGCATGCGCGAGACTCAGAATGTGAGGAGTCGCATATTACACAGAGCAGGCAGGAAATAAGGGAAGCAGAACTATCAATATGGGAGAGTGATACACAGCGGTGGCCAGAAATATTGGGGCAGGTAATAAATAAGGAGCGGGAGGTTTTAGGATCTGTGCGCACGTTGCGGATCCACAAGTGACTTACAGTACAATGTTATTCTAGGGAGGAAAAAAAAACGCTGTGCACATGCTGCGGAAAAAGCCCCACGGAAACGCAGCGGTTTATTTTCCGCAGCATGTCAATTCTTTGTGCGGATTCCACAGCGATTTTACACCCATTCCATTTTAGGAATCCTCAGGTGTAAAAACGTATGCCAAATCCGAACATTCCACACGGAACACTCCGCCCAGCAATCCGCACCGTGTGCACGTCCCCTTATCGTCCTGTGGCTTTAGGTCTGATCCAGGGTTGTGGTCTCCAGGTCTGAGGAGCACATTCCTTCACTGATGGAGCCAGACATAAATCCACGCGACACATTCATTCCACCTCTGTCGCAGCTCGTCAGAATTTTCTAAACCATTAGTATCCAAAAAATAAAATGTGACTATTGCCTAACATTACAAAGATAGTCCAGAGGAAAACTATCTGCCATCGCCTGTGCCATCAGTGGTGACAGCAGCAGTCAGACCCTCAGCGGGGAGCAGCTGATGGATTTATAAGGTAAAAACAACAACATACAGCAGGTCCGGACGGGCTCCATGGAAGTGCGGGTCTGGTCTACTGGTGAGGACTTCCCTGCAGATAGTTCCCCCAATAAACCGCAATGTATGGACACAGCCCGATACAGAGCCAACTGCAGTTACCGGATTTTTTCCGAGAAAAATATTTTTTAATAAAATGCTGGTGCTTCTTAGAATCCATGCATCATATTGCTTACCGGGGGTGGTGGCTGCGGTGAAGCGGAGTCCCAGGGTTGTTGCTGGAGGAGTCCCTTACACTTGCCAGTCCTACTCTAACATGAAAACCACAAAAAGAGGAAAAAAAATCATCCAAAAAATTCAGTTACAATCCAGACAGGCCTAAACGCATCTGCACCAATCCAGGGGGCAGCGGACCCAAATAAAATGGCAGCTGCACAGGCGCATAACTACCAAACAGCCAGGGATTGGCCGTGTGTCCACCAGTGCAGAAGAAATAATCCGCATGTGGCAGTGTTCACACAGGGAATGCAGGGCTTCTGCCTCACAGCCTCTTAGTGACACCATAGAGGGGGGCTGCCCAGTGCCAACTAGAATGCATCGCGTGTGAACAGAGGCCACAAGTTTGCAGAACCATTTGGGCCCAACTGCACCCTGAAAGAAATATAAAAAGTGCACATAAAACATATCAATATATGTCAGGTATTGGTTGATATTGAGGCCTTAATACGGAAGCTGCCAAACTGCGTCAAAGTCCCTTACACTTGCCAGTCCTACTCTAACACGAAAACCTCAAAAAGCGGTGTCACTAAGAGGCTGTGAGGCAGAAGCTCTGCATTCCCTGTGTGAACACTGCCACCTGCGGATTATTTCTTCTGCACTGGTGGACACACGGCCAATCCCTGATTGGAGGCTGGCTGTTTGGTATTTATGCGCCTGTGCAGCTGCCATCTTACTTGGGTCCGCTGCCCCCTGGATTAGTGCAGATGCATTTAGGCCTGTCTGATTTGGATCTGAATTTTTTGCTGCTGGAGGAGGCAGGAGTGGGGTGATTCTGCAGGTCACAGGCAGGGATGAGGGGGGGTGTTCCGATGTGTGGCGCGCTGGTGTGCGGCGCTGCCCGGAGCTCTGCCGACATTTTGTGATATGCCAGAGCCCCGATACTTCCATGTTTCCCTGTTCGTGTCCTGTGGACTCTGATAATCTGTCCGCCACCAGTGACAGCGCATGCGCAGATGATGATCTCGGGACCAATATCTCGAGAGATGAGATTTCAGCGCGGAGATCACCGTCTGCGCATGCGCTGTCACTGGTGGCCATATTCCTCGAGTTTACAGCAGACGCACAGGGAACCATGGAAGTATCGGGGCTCTGGAATGTCGGCAGAGTCCTGGGCAGCACCGCTGGGCACCGGAGAGACCTGCAGCAGCGGCCAGCAACCGCCAGGCATCTGGACACCCCCCCTCATCCCAGCCTGCGGCCTACACCCACAGTATCGGTAAGGCATGTACGCTTTGTAAGACTCACCCCCATTTCCCCCCCAAATTTGGGAGGGGGGGGGGGAAGTGCGCTTTATAAAGCGAAAAATTCAGTACTCGACTAATGTCACACCGAGCTTTATCATTCTAGAAATGAAAGTTCTACTTCTATCTGTCAGACTATTATTACACCTCAGATAGTTAGAAGTAAAATCCATGAATACACAGGAATGAAAAGGAGTTCTAGAGACCAAAGCAATGAATTAAGGCACATTAGAGATTAATGACAAACAAACATTTTGTACCAAAGTCCCCGGAGCTTTAGCTGCAATAATTGTACTGCGGTACTTGGCACAAGATTCCTCTCTCACTGAATCCACTATAGGACACGAGCGTGGGAAAAGGGAAGGAGACCTAGGGGGGCCCTGGCCATAGATAAGACGTCCTAGGATGACCAAAAAACAAAGCCCGAAAAAGAGACATAAAGAAGCATCAAAAGTACAGACAGTATGTAAGGCAAATACAGTAAAGGTGAGAAATAAATATTGGACAAAGGAAATTAAAAGTTGGTAGACCCCCACAGGACCCACCCTAGCAAGCCGTGGGAAGAGGGGAGGGGAATAGCGGAGATCTTAGACTCCTCTGACATCGGAGGGGCGCTGGGTCACACGGATGGTGGAGGCTCCAGCACTGCACTTGGTGGAGAGAGGGAACATGATGAATTGGCATCCAAAGAGGTCACCACTGTGGAGGGCACGGTGAGAGAAGATGGAGGAAACCCCCAACACCTAGAGGAAGACAAAGACATTCATGTAAGAAACATCCTGACACGGCCGCCCCTCCCAACATTCACACCGTGATCTAATGCCCATCAGCAACAATCTACAAGCTGAGCAGGAGGTCACTTTACATTCTGATCAGACTGTATGGAGACCACGACACAGCGACCAAAACAGGGGGCCCTAGCCTGAAAGGGGCAGCGCAGACGGCAGGGCAATGGGCGACGCACTTCCTTCCCTAGGCAGGCCCCGAGCACACAGTCCCATGCAACCTACACCCACTTCCCCAGGCAAGCTCCCAGCACGCAGTCCCATGCAAACCACATCACCCACTTCTCATCAGGCAGACCCCCCCTCCCAGCATGCACATGCAGCCCCATGCAAGCCACATCACCCCCTTCTCCCCAGGCAGCCCCCCCTCCCAGCATGCACATGCAGCCCCATGCAAGCCACATCACCCCCTTCTCATCAGGCAGACCCCCCCTCCCAGCATGCACATGCAGCCCCATGCAAGCCACATCACCCCCTTCTCCCCAGGCAGCCCCCCCTCCCAGCATGCACATGCAGCCCCATGCAAACCACATCACCCCCTTCTCATCAGGCAGACCCCCCCTCCCAGCATGCACATGCAGCCCCATGCAAACCACATCACCCCCTTCTCATCAGGCAGACCCCCCCTCCCAGCATGCACATGCAGCCCCATGCAAACCACATCACCCCCTTCTCCCCAGGCAGCCCCCCTCCAGCATGCACATGCAGCCCCATGCAAGCCACATCACCCCCTTCTCCCCAGGCAGCCCCCCCCTCCCAGCATGCACATGCAGCCCCATGCAAACCACATCACCCCCTTCTCATCAGGCAGACCCCCCCTCCCAGCATGCACATGCAGCCCCATGCAAGCCACATCACCCCCTTCTCCCCAGGCAGCCCCCCCTCCCAGCATGCACATGCAGCCCCATGCAAGCCACATCACCCCCTTCTCCCCAGGCAGCCCCCCCTCCCAGCATGCACATGCAGCCCCATGCAAGCCACATCACCCCCTTCTCCCCAGGCAGCCCCCCTCCAGCATGCACATGCAGCCCCATGCAAGCCACATCACCCCCTTCTCCCCAGGCAGCCCCCCTCCAGCATGCACATGCAGCCCCATGCAAGCAACATCACCCCCTTCTCCCCAGGCAGCCCCCCCCTCACAGCATGCACATGCAGCCCCATGCAAGCCACATCACCCCCTTCTCATCAGGCAGACCCCCCCTCCCAGCATGCACATGCAGCCCCATGCAAGCCACATCACCCCCTTCTCCCCAGGCAGACCCCCCCTCCCAGCATGCACATGCAGCCCCATGCAAGCCACATCACCCCCTTCTCCCCAGGCAGACCCCCCCTCCCAGCATGCACATGCAGCCCCATGCAAGCCACATCACCCCCTTCTCATCAGGCAGACCCCCCTCCCAGCATGCACATGCAGCCCCATGCAAACCACATCACCCCCTTCTCATCAGGCAGACCCCCCCTCCCAGCATGCACATGCAGCCCCATGCAAACCACATCACCCCCATCTCATCAGGCAGCCCCCCCCTCCCAGCATGCACATGCAGCCCCATGCAAGCCACATCACCCCCTTCTCATCAGGCAGACCCCCCCTCCCAGCATGCACATGCAGCCCCATGCAAACCACATCACCCACTTCTCATCAGGCAGACCCCCCCTCCCAGCATGCACATGCAGCCCCATGCAAGCCACATCACCCCCTTCTCCCCAGGCAGACCCCCCTCCCAGCATGCACATGCAGCCCCATGCAAGCCACATCACCCCCTTCTCATCAGGCAGACCCCCCCTCCCAGCATGCACATGCAGCCCCATGCAAACCACATCACCCACTTCTCATCAGGCAGACCCCCCCTCCCAGCATGCACATGCAGCCCCATGCAAGCCACATCACCCCCTTCTCCCCAGGCAGACCCCCCTCCCAGCATGCACATGCAGCCCCATGCAAGCCACATCACCCCCTTCTCCCCAGGCAGACCCCCCTCCCAGCATGCACATGCAGCCCCATGCAAACCACATCACCCCCTTCTCCCCAGGCAGACCCCCCCTCCAGCATGCACATGCAACCCCATGCAAGCCACATCACCCCCTTCTCATCAGGCAGACCCCCCCTCCCAGCATGCACATGCAGCCCCATGCAAGCCACATCACCCCCTTCTCCCCAGGCAGCCCCCCCTCCCAGCATGCACATGCAGCCCCATGCAAGCCACATCACCCCCTTCTCCCCAGGCAGCCCCCCTCCAGCATGCACATGCAGCCCCATGCAAGCAACATCACCCCCTTCTCCCCAGGCAGCCCCCCTCCAGCATGCACATGCAGCCCCATGCAAGCCACATCACCCCCTTCTCCCCAGGCAGCCCCCCTCCAGCATGCACATGCAGCCCCATGCAAGCAACATCACCCCCTTCTCCCCAGGCAGCCCCCCCCTCACAGCATGCACATGCAGCCCCATGCAAGCCACATCACCCCCTTCTCATCAGGCAGACCCCCCCCTCCCAGCATGCACATGCAGCCCCATGCAAGCCACATCACCCCCTTCTCCCCAGGCAGACCCCCCCTCCCAGCATGCACATGCAGCCCCATGCAAGCCACATCACCCCCTTCTCATCAGGCAGACCCCCCTCCCAGCATGCACATGCAGCCCCATGCAAACCACATCACCCCCTTCTCATCAGGCAGACCCCCCCTCCCAGCATGCACATGCAGCCCCATGCAAACCACATCACCCCCATCTCATCAGGCAGCCCCCCCTCCCAGCATGCACATGCAGCCCCATGCAAGCCACATCACCCCCTTCTCATCAGGCAGACCCCCCCTCCCAGCATGCACATGCAGCCCCATGCAAACCACATCACCCACTTCTCATCAGGCAGACCCCCCCTCCCAGCATGCACATGCAGCCCCATGCAAGCCACATCACCCCCTTCTCATCAGGCAGACCCCCCCTCCCAGCATGCACATGCAGCCCCATGCAAGCCACATCACCCCCTTCTCATCAGGCAGACCCCCCCTCCCAGCATGCACATGCAGCCCCATGCAAACCACATCACCCACTTCTCATCAGGCAGACCCCCCCTCCCAGCATGCACATGCAGCCCCATGCAAGCCACATCACCCCCTTCTCCCCAGGCAGACCCCCCTCCCAGCATGCACATGCAGCCCCATGCAAGCCACATCACCCCCTTCTCCCCAGGCAGACCCCCCTCCAGCATGCACATGCAGCCCCATGCAAGCCACATCACCCCCTTCTCCCCAGGCAGACCCCCCTCCCAGCATGCACATGCAGCCCCATGCAAGCCACATCACCCCCTTCTCATCAGGCAGACCCCCCCTCCCAGCATGCACATGCAGCCCCATGCAAACCACATCACCCACTTCTCATCAGGCAGACCCCCCCTCCCAGCATGCACATGCAGCCCCATGCAAACCACATCACCCCCTTCTCATCAGGCAGACCCCCCCTCCCAGCATGCACATGCAGCCCCATGCAAGCCACATCACCCCCTTCTCATCAGGCAGACCCCCCCTCCCAGCATGCACATGCAGCCCCATGCAAGCCACATCACCCCCTTCTCCCCAGGCAGACCCCCCCCCAGCTCGTGGATGAACATCCACTTACCTGATCTGTCACTCCAAATCCCACCATGACACCCACTGCTGCCCTGCTCTGTATGGAGGAAGAGGTGCCGCCCCTTCTGGTCACATGGGCATGACGTCACCGCAGGTCCTGCAGTTCTCAGTGCGGTGTCCGCCCCCAGGACGTCTTCCCCCGGCTGCGGCTCTCTGCGGTGTCAGGTGAGGTGACAGCGGCCAGGACTCGGGCGCAGCTCTCACACAGTCTGTGCAGTCATGGCTGCCTCTCTCCTAGTGACAGAGCTGCCGGTGTTCTGCTCACTCCCTGCAGCCTCTGTGTCCTCCCCGCGGCCGCACACTGTCAGCACGGAGGGACCGCCCCCTTGTCTCCTCTGGGGATGGAGGGACCGCCCCCTTGTCTCCTCTGGGGATGGAGGGACCGCCCCCTTGTCTCCTCTGGGGATGGGGGAACCGCCCCCTTGTCTCCTCTGGGGATGGAGGGACCGCCCCCTTGTCTCCTCTGGGGATGGAGGGACCGCCCCCTTGTCTCCTCTGGGGATGGAGGGACCGCCCCCTTGTCTCCTCTGGGGATGGAGGGACCGCCCCCTTGTCTCCTCTGGGGATGGAGGGACCGCCCCCTTGGCTCCTCTGGGGATGGAGGGACCGCCCCCTTGGCTCCTCTGGGGATGGAGGGACCGCCCCCTTGTCTCCTCTGGGGATGGAGGGACCGCCCCCTTGTCTCCTCTGGGGATGGAGGGACCTCCCCCTTGTCTCCTCTGGGGATGGAGGGACCTCCCCCTTGTCTCCTCTGCGGATGGGGGACCGCCCCCTTGTCTCCTCTGGGGATGGAGGGACCGCCCCCCTGTCTCCTCTGGGGATGGAGGGACCGCCCCCTTGTCTCCTCTGGGGATGGAGGAGCCGCCCACTTGTCTCCTCTGGGGATGGAGCGACCGCCCCCTTGTCTCCTCTGGAGACTGGACCTGTCTGTCTTGTTTGTGATTTACACCCAGACCCTTCCCCACCAGTGACCCTCCTAGTTATACCCCCTAGAGCATATGGGGCCACATATTATAACACCCAGACCCTTCCCCACCAGTGACCCTCCTAGTTATACCCCCTAGAACATATGGGGCCACATATTATTACACCCAGACCCTTCTCCACCAGTGACCCTCCTAGTTATACCCCCTAGAGCATATGGGGCCACATATTATTACACCCAGACCCTTCCCCACCAGTGACCTAGTTATACCCCCTAGAACATATGGGGCCACATATTATTACACCCAGACCCTTCCCCACCAGTGACTCTCCTAGTTATACCCCCTAGAGCATATGGGGTCACATATTATTACACCCAGACCCTTCTCCACCAGTGACCCTCCTAGTTATTCCACCTAGAGCATATGGGGTCACATATTATTACACCCATACCCTTCCCCACCAGTGACCCTCCTAGTTATACCCCCTAGAGCATATGGGGCCACATATTATTACACCCAGACCCTTCCCCACCAGTGACCCTCCTAGTTATACCCCCTAGAGCATATGGGGCCACATATTATAACACCCAGACCCTTCCCCACCAGTGACCCTCCTAGTTATACCCCCTAGAACATATGGGGCCACATATTATTACACCCAGACCCTTCTCCACCAGTGACCCTCCTAGTTATACCCCCTAGAGCATATGGGGCCACATATTATTACACCCAGACCCTTCCCCACCAGTGACCTAGTTATACCCCCTAGAACATATGGGGCCACATATTATTACACCCAGACCCTTCCCCACCAGTGACTCTCCTAGTTATACCCCCTAGAGCATATGGGGTCACATATTATTACACCCAGACCCTTCTCCACCAGTGACCCTCCTAGTTATTCCACCTAGAGCATATGGGGTCACATATTATTACACCCAGACCCTTCCCCACCAGTGACCCTCCTAGTTATACCCCCTAGAACATATGGGGCCACATATTATTACACCCAGACCCTTCCCCACCAGTGACTCTCCTAGTTATACCCCCTAGAGCATATGGGGTCACATATTATTACACCCAGACCCTTCTCCACCAGTGACCCTCCTAGTTATTCCACCTAGAGCATATGGGGTCACATATTATTACACCCATACCCTTCCCCACCAGTGACCCTCCTAGTTATACCCCCTAGAGCATATGGGGCCACATATTATTACACCCAGACCCTTCCCCACCAGTGACCCTCCTAGTTATACCCCCTAGAGCATATGGGGCCACATATTATAACACCCAGACCCTTCCCCACCAGTGACCCTCCTAGTTATACCCCCTAGAACATATGGGGCCACATATTATTACACCCAGACCCTTCTCCACCAGTGACCCTCCTAGTTATACCCCCTAGAGCATATGGGGCCACATATTATTACACCCAGACCCTTCCCCACCAGTGACCTAGTTATACCCCCTAGAACATATGGGGCCACATATTATTACACCCAGACCCTTCCCCACCAGTGACTCTCCTAGTTATACCCCCTAGAGCATATGGGGTCACATATTATTACACCCAGACCCTTCTCCACCAGTGACCCTCCTAGTTATTCCACCTAGAGCATATGGGGTCACATATTATTACACCCATACCCTTCCCCACCAGTGACCCTCCTAGTTATACCCCCTAGAGCATATGGGGCCACATATTATTACACCGACACACTTCCCCACCAGTGACCCTCCTAGTTATACCCCCTAGAGCATATGGACCCACATATTATTACACCCAGACCTTTCCCCACCAGTGACCCTCCTAGTTATACCCCCTAGAGAATATGGGGTCACATATTATTACACCCAGACCCTTCCCCACCAGTGACCCTCCTAGTTATACCCCCTAGAGCATATGGGGTCACATATTATTACACCCAGACCCTTCTCCACCAGTGACCCTCCTAGTTATTCCACCTAGAGCATAGGGGGTCACATATTATTACACCCAGACCCTTCCCCACCAGTGACCCTCCTAGTTATACCCCCTAGAGCATATGGGGCCACATATTATTACACCCAGACCCTTCCCCACCAGTGACCCTCCTAGTTATACCCCCTAGAGCATATGGACCCACATATTATTACACCCAGACCTTTCCCCACCAGTGACCCTCCTAGTTATACCCCCTAGAGCATATGGGGTCACATATTATTACACCCAGACCCTTCCCCACCAGTGACTCTCCTAGTTGTACCCCCTAGAGCATATGGGGTCACATATTATTACACCCAGACCCTTCCCACACCAGTGACCCTCCTAGTTATACACCCTAGAGCATATGGGGTCACATATTATTACACCCAGACCCTTCCCCACCAGTGACCCTCCTAGTTATACCCACTAGAGCATATGGGAACACATATTATTACACCCAGACCCTTCCCCACCAGTGACCCTCCTAGTTATACCCCCTAGAGAATATGGGGTCACATATTATTACACCCAGACCCTTCCCCACCAGTGACCCTCCTAGTTATACCCCCTAGAGCATATGGGGTCACATATTATTACACCCAGACCCTTCTCCACCAGTGACCCTCCTAGTTATACACCCTAGAGCATATGGGGTCACATATTATTACACCCAGACCTTTCCCCACCAGTGACCCTCCTAGTTATACCCCCTAGAGAATATGGGGTCACATATTATTACACCCAGACCCTTCCCCACCAGTGACCCTCCTAGTTATACCCCCTAGAGCATATGGGGTCACATATTATTACACCCAGACCCTTCCCCACCAGTGACCCTCCTAGTTATACCCCCTAGAGCATATGGGGCCACATATTATTACACCCAGACCCTTCCCCACCAGTGACCCTCCTAGTTATACCCCCTAGAGCATATGGACCCACATATTATTACACCCAGACCTTTCCCCACCAGTGACCCTCCTAGTTATACCCCCTAGAGCATATGGGGTCACATATTATTACACCCAGACCCTTCCCCACCAGTGACTCTCCTAGTTATACCCCCTAGAGCATATGGGGTCACATATTATTACACCCAGACCCTTCCCCACCAGTGACCCTCCTAGTTATACACCCTTGAGCATATGGGGTCACATATTATTACACCCAGACCCTTCCCCACCAGTGACCCTCCTAGTTATACCCCCTAGAGCATATGGACCCACATATTATTACACCCAGACCTTTCCCCACCAGTGACCCTCCTAGTTATACCCCCTAGAGCATATGGGGTCACATATTTTTACACCCAGACCCTTCCCCACCAGTGACTCTCCTAGTTATACCCCCTAGAGCATATGGGGTCACATATTATTACACCCAGACCCTTCCCCCACCAGTGACCCTCCTAGTTATACACCCTAGAGCATATGGGGTCACATATTATTACACCCAGACCCTTCCCCACCAGTGACCCTCCTAGTTATACCCACTAGAGCATATGGGAACACATATTATTACACCCAGACCCTTCCCCACCAGTGACCCTCCTAGTTATACCCCCTAGAGCATATGGGGTCACATATTATTACACCCAGACCCTTCCCCCACCAGTGACCCTCCTAGTTATACCCACTAGAGCATATGGGAGCACATATTATTACACCCAGACCCTTCCCCACCAGTGACCCTCCTAGTTATACCCCCTAGAGCATATGGGGCCACATATTATTACACCCAGACCCTTCCCCACCAGTGACTCTCCTAGTTATACCCCCTAGAGCATATGGGGCCACATATTATTACACACAGACCCTTCCCCACCAGTGACCCTCCTAGTTATACCCCATAGAGCATATGGAATCACATATTATTACACCCAGACCCTTCCCCACCAGTGACCCTCCTAGTTATACCCCCTAGAGCATATGGGGTCACATATTATTACACCCAGACCCTTCCCCCACCAGTGACCCTCCTAGTTTTACCCCCTAGAGCATATGGGGTCACATATTATTACACCCAGACCCTTCCCCACCAGTGACTCTCCTAGTTATACCCCCTAGAGCATATGGGGTCACATATTATTACACCCAGACCCTTCCCCACCAGTGACCCTCCTAGTTATACACCCTAGAGCATATGGGGTCACATATTATTACACCCAGACCCTTCCCCACCAGTGACCCTCCTAGTTATACCCCCTAGAGCATATGGACCCACATATTATTACACCCAGACCTTTCCCCACCAGTGACCCTCCTAGTTATACCCCCTAGAGCATATGGGGTCACATATTATTACACCCAGACCCTTCCCCACCAGTGACTCTCCTAGTTATACCCCCTAGAGCATATGGGGTCACATACTATTACACCCAGACCCTTCCCCCACCAGTGACCCTCCTAGTTATACACCCTAGAGCATATGGGGTCACATATTATTACACCCAGACCCTTCCCCACCAGTGACCCTCCTAGTTATACCCACTAGAGCATATGGGAACACATATTATTACACCCAGACCCTTCCCCACCAGTGACCCTCCTAGTTATACCCCCTAGAGAAAATGGGGTCACATATTATTACACCCAGACCCTTCCCCACCAGTGACCCTCCTACTTATACCCCCTAGAGCATATGGGGTCACATATTATTACACCCAGACCCTTCTCCACCAGTGACCCTCCTAGTTATACACCCTAGACCATATGGGGTCACATATTATTACAACCAGACCTTTCCCCACCAGTGACCCTCCTAGTTATACCCCCTAGAGAATATGGGGTCACATATTATTACACCCAGACCCTTCCCCACCAGTGACCCTCCTAGTTATACCCCCTAGAGCATATGGGGTCACATATTATTACACCCAGACCCTTCTCCACCAGTGACCCTCCTAGTTATTCCACCTAGAGCATATGGGGTCACATATTATTACACCCAGACCCTTCCCCACCAGTGACCCTCCTAGTTATACCCCCTAGAGCATATGGGGCCACATATTATTACACCCAGACCCTTCCCCACCAGTGACCCTCCTAGTTATACCCCCTAGAGCATATGGACCCACATATTATTACACCCAGACCTTTCCCCACCAGTGACCCTCCTAGTTATACCCCCTAGAGCATATGGGGTCACATATTATTACACCCAGACCCTTCCCCACCAGTGACTCTCCTAGTTATACCCCCTAGAGCATATGGGGTCACATATTATTACACCCAGACCCTTCCCACACCAGTGACCCTCCTAGTTATACACCCTAGAGCATATGGGGTCACATATTATTACACCTAGACCCTTCCCCACCAGTGACCCTCCTAGTTATACCCACTAGAGCATATGGGAACACATATTATTACACCCAGACCCTTCCCCACCAGTGACTCTCCTAGTTATACCCCCTAGAGCATATGGGGTCACATTATTACACCCAGACCCTTCCCCACCAGTGACCCTCCTAGTTATACACCCTAGAGCATATGGACCCACATATTATTACACCCAGACCTTTCCCCACCAGTGACCCTCCTAGTTATACCCCCTAGAGCATATGGGGTCACATATTTTTACACCCAGACCCTTCCCCACCAGTGACTCTCCTAGTTATACCCCCTAGAGCATATGGGGTCACATTATTACACCCAGACCCTTCCCCACCAGTGACCCTCCTAGTTATACCCCCTAGAGCATATGGACCCACATATTATTACACCCAGACCTTTCCCCACCAGTGACCCTCCTAGTTATACCCCCTAGAGCATATGGGGTCACATATTTTTACACCCAGACCCTTCCCCACCAGTGACTCTCCTAGTTATACCCCCTAGAGCATATGGGGTCACATATTATTACACCCAGACCCTTCCCCCACCAGTGACCCTCCTAGTTATACACCCTAGAGCATATGGGGTCACATATTATTACACCCAGACCCTTCCCCACCAGTGACCCTCCTAGTTATACCCACTAGAGCATATGGGAACACATATTATTACACCCAGACCCTTCCCCACCAGTGACCCTCCTAGTTATACCCCCTAGAGCATATGGGGTCACATATTATTACACCCAGACCCTTCCCCCACCAGTGACCCTCCTAGTTATACCCACTAGAGCATATGGGAGCACATATTATTACACCCAGACCCTTCCCCACCAGTGACCCTCCTAGTTATACCCCCTAGAGCATATGGGGCCACATATTATTACACCCAGACCCTTCCCCACCAGTGACTCTCCTAGTTATACCCCCTAGAGCATATGGGGCCACATATTATTACACACAGACCCTTCCCCACCAGTGACCCTCCTAGTTATACCCCCTAGAGCATATGGAATCACATATTATTACACCCAGACCCTTCCCCACCAGTGACCCTCCTAGTTATACCCCCTAGATCATATGGGATCACATAATATTACATCCAGACCCTTCTCCACCAGTGACCCTCCTAGTTATACCCCCTAGAGCATATGGGGCCATATATTATTACACCCAGACCCTTCCCCACCAGTGACTCTCCTAGTTATACCCCCTAGAGCATATGGGGTCACATATTATTACACCCAGACCCTTCCCCACCAGTGACTCTCCTAGTTATACCCCCTAGAGCATATGGGGCCACATATTATTACACCCAGACCCTTCACCACCAGTGACCCTCCTAGTTATACCCCCTAGAGCATATGGGGCAACATATTATTACACCCAGACCCTTCTCCACCAGTGACTCTCCTAGTTATACCCCTAGAGCATATGGGGTCACATATTATTACACCTAGACCCTTCTCCTCCAGTGACCCTCCTAGTTATACTCCCTAGAGCATATGGGGCCACATATTATTACACCCAGACCCTTCCCCACCAGTGACCCTCCTAGTTATACCCCCTAGATCATATGGGGTCACATAATATTACATCCAGACCCTTCTCCACCAGTGACCCTCCTAGTTATACCCCTAGAGCATATGGGGTCACATATTATTACACCCAGACCCTTCCGCACCAGTGACTCTCCTAGTTATACCCCCTAGAGCATATGGGGTCACATATTATTACACCCAGACCCTTCCCCACCAGTGACTCTCCTAGTTATACCCCCTAGAGCATATGGGGCCACATATTATTACACCCAGACCCTTCCCCACTAGTGACCCTCCTAGTTATACCCCCTTGAGCATATGGGGCCACATATTATTACACCCAGACCCTTCTCCACCAGTGACTCTCCTAGTTATACCCCTAGAGCATATGGGGTCAGATATTACACCCAGACCCTTCTCCTCCAGTGACCCTCCTAGTTCTACCCCCTAGAGCATATGGGGTCACATATTATTACACCCAGACCCTTCCCCACCAGTGACCCTCCTAGTTATACCCCTAGAGCATATGGGGTCACATATTATTACACCCAGACCCTTCTCCTCCAGTGACCCTCCTAGTTATACCCCCTAGAGCATATGGGGCCACATATTATTACACCCAGACCCTTCCCCACCAGTGACCCTCCTAGTTATACCCCCTAGAGCATATGGGGTCACATATTATTACACCCAGACCCTTCGCCACCAGTGACCCTCCTAGTTATTCCACCTAGAGCATATGGGGCCACATATTATTACACCCAGACCCTTCTCCTCCAGTGACCCTCCTAGTTATACCCCCTAGAGCATATGGGGCCACATATTATTACACCCAGACCCTTCTCCACCAGTGACTCTCCTAGTTATACCCCTAGAGCATATGGGGTCACATATTATTACACCCAGACCCTTCTCCTCCAGTGACCCTCCTAGTTATACCCCCTAGATCATATGGGATCACATAATATTACATCCAGACCCTTCTCCACCAGTGACCCTCCTAGTTATACCCCCTAGAGCATATGGGGCCATATATTATTACACCCAGACCCTTCCCCACCAGTGACTCTCCTAGTTATACCCCCTAGAGCATATGGGGTCACATATTATTACACCCAGACCCTTCCCCACCAGTGACTCTCCTAGTTATACCCCCTAGAGCATATGGGGCCACATATTATTACACCCAGACCCTTCACCACCAGTGACCCTCCTAGTTATACCCCCTAGAGCATATGGGGCAACATATTATTACACCCAGACCCTTCTCCACCAGTGACTCTCCTAGTTATACCCCTAGATCATATGGGGTCACATATTATTACACCTAGACCCTTCTCCTCCAGTGACCCTCCTAGTTATACTCCCTAGAGCATATGGGGCCACATATTATTACACCCAGACCCTTCCCCACCAGTGACCCTCCTAGTTATACCCCCTAGATCATATGGGGTCACATAATATTACATCCAGATCCTTCTCCACCAGTGACCCTCCTAGTTATACCCCTAGAGCATATGGGGTCACATATTATTACACCCAGACCCTTCCGCACCAGTGACTCTCCTAGTTATACCCCCTAGAGCATATGGGGTCACATATTATTACACCCAGACCCTTCTCCACCAGTGACTCTCCTAGTTATACCCCCTAGAGCATATGGGGCCACATATTATTACACCCAGACCCTTCCCCACCAGTGACCCTCCTAGTTATACCCCCTTGAGCATATGGGGCCACATATTATTACACCCAGACCCTTCTCCACCAGTGACTCTCCTAGTTATACCCCTAGAGCATATGGGGTCAGATATTACACCCAGACCCTTCTCCAGTGACCCTCCTAGTTATACCCCCTAGAGCATATGGGGCCACATATTATTACACCCAGACCCTTCCCCACCAGTGACTCTCCTAGTTATACCCCCTAGAGCATATGGGGTCACATATTATTACACCCAGACCCTTCGCCACCAGTGACCCTCCTAGTTATTCCACCTAGAGCATATGGGGCCACATATTATTACACCCAGACCCTTCTCCTCCAGTGACCCTCCTAGTTATACCCCCTATAGCATATGGGGCCACATATTATTACACCCAGACCCTTCTCCACCAGTGACTCTCCTAGTTATACCCCTAGAGCATATGGGGTCACATATTATTACACCCAGACCCTTCTCCTCCAGTGACCCTCCTAGTTATACCCCCTAGATCATATGGGATCACATAATATTACATCCAGACCCTTCTCCACCAGTGACCCTCCTAGTTATACCCCCTAGAGCATATGGGGCCATATATTATTACACCCAGACCCTTCCCCACCAGTGACTCTCCTAGTTATACCCCCTAGAGCATATGGGGTCACATATTATTACACCCAGACCCTTCCCCACCAGTGACTCTCCTAGTTATACCCCCTAGAGCATATGGGGCCACATATTATTACACCCAGACCCTTCACCACCAGTGACCCTCCTAGTTATACCCCCTAGAGCATATGGGGCAACATATTATTACACCCAGACCCTTCTCCACCAGTGACTCTCCTAGTTATACCCCTAGATCATATGGGGTCACATATTATTACACCTAGACCCTTCTCCTCCAGTGACCCTCCTAGTTATACTCCCTAGAGCATATGGGGCCACATATTATTACACCCAGACCCTTCCCCACCAGTGACCCTCCTAGTTATACCCCCTAGATCATATGGGGTCACATAATATTACATCCAGACCCTTCTCCACCAGTGACCCTCCTAGTTATACCCCTAGAGCATATGGGGTCACATATTATTACACCCAGACCCTTCCGCACCAGTGACTCTCCTAGTTATACCCCCTAGAGCATATGGGGTCACATATTATTACACCCAGACCCTTCTCCACCAGTGACTCTCCTAGTTATACCCCCTAGAGCATATGGGGCCACATATTATTACACCCAGACCCTTCCCCACCAGTGACCCTCCTAGTTATACCCCCTTGAGCATATGGGGCCACATATTATTACACCCAGACCCTTCTCCACCAGTGACTCTCCTAGTTATACCCCTAGAGCATATGGGGTCACATATTATTACACCCAGACCCTTCTCCTCCAGTGACCCTCCTAGTTATACCCCCTAGAGCATATGGGGTCACATATTATTACACCCAGACCCTTCTCCTCCAGTGACCCTCCTAGTTATACCCCCTAGAGCATATGGGGCCACATATTATTACACCCAGACCCTTCCCCACCAGTGACCCTCCTAGTTATACCCCCTAGAGCATATGGGGTCACATATTATTACACCCAGACCCTTCGCCACCAGTGACCCTCCTAGTTATTCCACCTAGAGCATATGGGGCCACATATTATTACACCCAGACCCTTCCCCACCAGTGACCCTCCTAGTTATACCCCCTAGAGCATATGGGGCCACATATTATTACACCCAGACCCTTCTCCTCCAGTGACCCTCCTAGTTATACCCCCTAGAGCATATGGGGTCACATATTATTACACCCAGACCCTTCTCCTCCAGTGACCCTCCTAGTTATACCCCCTAGAGCATATGGGGCCACATATTATTACACCCAGACCCTTCCCCACCAGTGACCCTCCTAGTTATACCCCCTAGAGCATATGGGGCCACATATTATTACACCCAGACCCTTCTCCACCAGTGACTCTCCTAGTTATACCCCTAGAGCATATGGGGTCACATATTATTACACCCAGACCCTTCTCCTCCAGTGACCCTCCTAGTTATACCCCCTAGAGCATATGGGGTCACATATTATTACACCCAGACCCTTCCCCACCAGTGACCCTCCTAGTTATACCCCCCTAGAGCATATGGGGTCACATATTATTACACCCAGACCCTTCTCCACCAGTGACCCTCCTAGTTATTCCACCTAGAGCATATGGGGTCACATATTATTACACCCTGACCCTTCCCCACCAGTGACCCTCCTAGTTATACCCCCTAGAGCATATGGGGCCACATATTATTATACCCAGACCCGACCCTTCCCCACCAGTGACCCTCCTAGTTATACCCCCTAGAGCATATGGGGTCACATATTATTACACCCAGACCCTTCCCCACCAGTGACCCTCCTAGTTATACCCCCTAGAGCATATGGGGTCACATATTATTACACCCAGACCCTTCCCCACCAGTGTCCCTCCTAGTTATACCCCCTAGAGCATATGGGGTCACATATTATTACACCCAGACCCTTCTCCACCAGTGACCCTCCTAGTTATTCCACCTAGAGCATATGGGGTCACATATTATTACACCCAGACCCTTCCCCACCAGTGACCCTCCTAGTTATACCCCCTAGAGCATATGGGGCCACATATTATTACACCCACACCCTTCCCCACCAGTGACCCTCCTAGTTATACCCCCTAGAGCATATGGACCCACATATTATTACACCCAGACCTTTCCCCACCAGTGACCCTCCTAGTTATACCCCCTAGAGCATATGGACCCACATATTATTACACCCAGACCTTTCCCCACCAGTGACCCTCCTAGTTATACCCCCTAGAGCATATGGGGTCACATATTATTACACCCAGGCCCTTCCCCACCGGTGACCCTCCTAGTTATACCCCCTAGACCATATGGGGTCACATATTATTACACCCAGACCCTTCTCCAACAGTGACCCTCCTAGTTATTCCACCTAGAGCATATGGGGTCACATATTATTACACCCAGACCCTTCCCCACCAGTGACCCTCCTAGTTATACCCCCTAGAGCATATGGGGCCACATATTATTACACCCAGACCCTTCCTCACCAGTGACTCTCCTAGTTATACCCCCTAGAGCATATGGGGCCACATATTATTACACCCAGACTCAACACCACCAGTGACCCTCCTAGTTATACTCCCTAGAGCATATGGAGCCACATATTATTACATCCAGACCCTTCCCCACCAGTGACCCTCCTAGTTATACCCCCTAGAGCATATGGAGCCACATATTATTACACCCAGACCCTATCCCAACAAAGACCCTCCTAGTTATGCCACCTAGATCATATGGAGCCACATATTATTACACCCAGACCCTTCTCCACCAGTGACCTTCCTAGTTATACCCCCTAGAGCATATGGGGCCACATATTATTGCACCCAGACCCTTCTCCACCAGTGACCCTCCTAGTTATACCCCCTAGAGCATATGGGGTCACACATTATTACACCCAGACCCTTCCCCACTATTGACCCTCCTAGTTATACCCCCTAGAGCATATGAGGCCACATATTATTGCACCCAGACCCTTCTCCACCAGTGACTCTCCTAGTTATACCCCCTAGAGCATATGAGGCCACATAATATTACACCCAGACCCTTCCCCACCAGAGACTCTCCTAGTTATACTCCCTAGAACTTATGGAGTCACACATTATTACACCCAGACCCTTCCCCACCAGTGACCCTCCTAGTTATACCCCCAAGATCATATGAGGTCACATATTATTACACCCAGACCCTTCCCCACCAGTGACCCTCCTAGTTATACTCCCTAGAACATATGGGGTCACATATTATTACACCCAGACCCTTCCTCACCAGTGACTCTCCTAGTTATACTCCCTAGACCATATGGGGTCACATATTATTACACCCAGACCCTTCCCCTCCAGTGACCCTCCTAGTTATACTCCCTAGAGCCTATGGGGCCACATATTATTACACCCAGACCCTTCTCCACCAGTGACCCTCCTCGTTATACCCCCTAGAGCATATGGGGCCACATATTATTACACCCAGACCCTTCTCCACCAGTGACCCTCCTAGTTATACCCCCTAGAGCATATGGGGCCACATATTATTACACCCAGACCCTTCTCCACCAGTGCCCCTCCTAGTTATACCCCCTAGAACATATGGGGTCACATATTACTACACCCAGACCCTTCTCCACCAGTGACCCTCCTAGTTATACCCCCTAGAGCATATGAGGCCACATATTATTACACCCAGTCCCTTCCCCACCAGTGACCCTCCTAGTTATACCCCCTAGAGCATATGGGGCCACATATTATTGCACCCAGACCCTTCTCCACCAGTGACCCTCCTAGTTATACCCCCTAGAACATATGGGGTCACATATTACTACACCCAGACCCTTCTCCACCAGTGACCCTCCTAGTTATACCCCCTAGAGCATATGAGGCCACATATTATTACATCCAGACCCTTCCCCACCAGTGACCCTACTAGTTATACCCCCTAGAGCATATGAGGCCACATATTATTACACCCAGACCCTTCCCCACCAGTGACCCTCCTAGTTATACCCCCTAGAGCATGTGTGGTCACATATTATCACACCCAGACCCTTCCCCACCAGTGTCTCTCCTAGTTATACCTCCTAGAGCATATGGGGCCACATATTATTACACCCAGACCCTTCCCCACCAGTGACCCTCCTAGTTATAACCCCTAGAGCATATGGGGCCACATATTATTACACCCAGACCCTTCCCCACCAGTGACCTTCCTAGTTATACCCCCTAGAGCATATGGGGCCACATATTATTACACTCAGACCATTCCCCACCAGTGACCCTCCTAGTTATACACCCTAGAGCATATGGGGCCACATAATATTACACCCAGACCCTTCCCCACCAGTGACCCTCCTAGTTATACCCCCTAGAGCATATGGAGCCACATATTATTACACTCAGACCATTCCCCACCAGTGACCCTCCTAGTTATACCCCCTAGAGCATATGGGGCCACATATTATTACACCCAGACTCAACACCACCAGTGACCCTCCTAGTTATACTCCCTAGAGCATATGGATCCACTCAGACCCTTTTCCACCAGTGATATAAAGTGCAGACCTGGATGTGATGGCACTGTAATACTGATTACATTGATGGCTTTGGTGAATAAAATCTGCCTCTCCTCTCAGTATTGACTTGTCATTCAAACACTGTAGGGTCCGGGGAGTCACAGACCAGGGGCAGGCAGAGGGACTGGGTAGTCACAGACCGGAGACAGCTGGAGGGGACAGGAAATTACAGACCTTAGGCAGGCGGTGAGGCCGAGGAGTTTCAGAAGAGTTATAAGTAACTGAGGCTTCAGATTTCTATATAGGATGTTGAAAAGCACAAGCCTGGTCCTAACAGGTGGAAAGTCTCACCTGATGGACATGTGTAAAATACCTATTAATAATCTGTAAATGTCACTGTGCAATGAGATCAGATCTGTATGTGACTGACGGTGATGTCCTTGTATGATTTACAGCCTCCTATCATAAAGACCCCGAAGACCCAGATCCCTTCCCACCACCCAGATTTCTCCCCGAATGACGAACCAGACATGGACGAAGACGAGAGCAACATTTCCAGAAGAATCATAGACTTCACCTCAGAGATCATCTCCCTGCTGAGTGGAGAGGTAAACTCTTCTATATTTCTATTATCTGCTGAGTGGAGAGGTAAACTCTTCTATATTTCTATTATCTGCTGAGTGGAGAGGTAAACTCTTCTATATTTCTATTATCTGCTGAGTGGAGAGGTAAACTCTTCTATATTTCTATTATTATCTGCTGAGTGGAGAGGTAAACTCTTCTATATTTCTATTATCTGCTGAGTGGAGAGGTAAACTCTTCTATATTTCTATTATCTGCTGAGTGGAGAGGTAAACTCTTCTATATTTCTATTATTATCTGCTGAGTGGAGAGGTAAACTCTTCTATATTTCTATTATCTGCTGAGTGGAGAGGTAAACTCCTCTATATTTCTATTATCTGCTGAGTGGAGAGGTAAACTCTTCTATATTTCTATTATTATCTGCTGAGCGGAGAGGTAAACTCTTCTATATTTCTATTATCTGCTGAGCAGAGAGGTAAACTCTTCTATATTTCTATTATCTGCTGAGCGGAGAGGTAAACTCTTCTATATTTCTATTATCTGCTGAGCGGAGAGGTAAACTCTTCTATATTTCTATTATCTGCTGAGTGGAGAGGTAAACTCTTCTATATTTCTATTATCTGCTGAGTGGAGAGGTAAACTCTTCTATATTTCTATTATCTGCTGAGTGGAGAGGTAAACTCTTCTATATTTCTATTATTATCTGCTGAGCGGAGAGGTAAACTCTTCTATATTTCTATTATCTGCTGAGTGGAGAGGTAAACTCTTCTATATTTCTATTATCTGCTGAGTGGAGAGGTAAACTCTTCTATATTTCTATTATCTGCTGAGCGGAGAGGTAAACTCTTCTATATTTCTATTATTATCTGCTGAGTGGAGAGGTAAACTCTTCTATATTTCTCTCTCACCCATGACAGCACCACGGAGAGAGGGGATCCGCCCTTCAGGGACAGGAACCTACAGAAAAAGGGCAGTACCTCTCCTCCGCCTTCAGTTGGGTTCCTGTCCCTGACAGAGGGACCCACAGGATGGTACCTGTGCATCCAGGACTCCGGGGCCGGCCTGTCCGGCTATCAGCAGCGGGGAGGCCCCTGTCGCGGCAGGTGCGGTGCCCGAAGCCGCCACCGCCGGGGCCGATGCGGGCTGCCGGGTGAGCGGGGGGAGAGACGCCGGAGTCGCCGCTCCGGAAAGGAGATTGGGGCTCAGCGGGACCCGGTGGAGCGTGGGCAGCGCCATGGTACGGAGAGTACCAAGATGGCCGCTGCCCCGGAAGTAGACCAGCGACTTCCGGGTCCCGGAACCGGGCGCATGCGCAGGAGCGCGCTTCCCGACCAGCGCGTGCAGGGGGAGCGGTGACGTCACGCGGCGCTATGTTTAAAAAAGGTGAGGCGCAGAAACTCCTGGCTGGAAGCGATCCTAATAATGGAGGACACAGAGTGCCGTTCCAGCAGTCACTCCACGCGGCGTAGCACGTCAGCAGCGAGGAGCAAAACGCCACCAGGAGATCAGCCTATACAGGACCTGACTCCGTCTCCCGAACCGGTACCTGCAGCCGCGCGCCTTTTTTTGGGGTAAGTGATCTTCGTGAATGTCACCCTTGTAATGCAATCCCTCTCCCTTATTAGGGAAAGAAGAAGGCTAAAAAGAACAGGGAATGTCCCACTTGCACTAAACCCATACCGGTATCATGGGAGAAAAAACTATGCGAGTCCTGTACAAAAGAAATTGTTTGTCAGGAGACTCCGGATTTTGCATCTGACCTAAGGGCCGCAATTAAATCAGAGGTCCAGAGTGCCCTCGAATCCCTTAAACATAAGGATAAAACGAGGAAAAAGACACGGTAGAAACCTCCCAGTCAGATTCTTCCACATCAGGGGAAATCTCGTCTAAATCCTCAGAATCCGACTCCTCAGACAAGGAAACAGGAGGGCGCCATTGTTTTCCCCTAGAAGAGGTAGACAAACTGGTGAAAGCTGTAAGGTCTACCATGGGGGTATTGGACCCGAGGCCAGATAAGACAGTCCAGGACATAATGTTCGGGGGGCTAGGCCAGAAAAAATGGAGAGTATTTCCACTAAACGAAATCGTCAAGGGTCTAATCAAAAGGGAATGGGATAAGCCAGATAGGAAAAATACTACGGTCCCTTCCCTTAAAAGGAAATAACCCTTTGAGGAGGAGGCATCCACGTCTTGGGATAGAGCCCCGAAACTCGATGTAGCAGTTGCTAAAGCCTCAAAGAAATTCGCCCTTCCCATTGAGGACATGGGCACCCTCAGGGACCCCCTAGATAAGAAGGCGGATACCTTTCTAAAGGGGGCTTGGGAGTCTACAGGCGGTAACCTCAGGCCAGCGATAGCGGCAACATGTACCTCAAGAGCCCTAATGTTATGGGTGGACCAACTTGAGAAACAGCTGAGGGAAGGGACACCTAGAGATAAAATTTTAGATTCTATCCCAGTAATAAGGGGAGCGACTGCATTCCTAGCAGACTCATCGGCCGATTCAGTCAGACTATCGTCCAAAACAGCAGCACTTTCAAACGCGGCCCGAAGGACACTATGGCTTAAAAGTTGGCCAGGGGACCTACAGACCAAAATGAAATTATGCTCCATCCCCTGTGAAGGAAAATTCCTTTTTGGGGAAACGTTAGATGACATCCTCCAGAAAGCAGGGGACAAGAAAAAAGGATTCCCAAATTTAGGGCCAGCGGCATTTAAAAGACCCTTTCGGAATAGGAGGTTTTTTCAGAGAAGACCACCAAGGGAACAAAAGTGGGATGATAAAAGAAGAGATAGAGGCTTCTTCTTTAATAACTCTCCCCGGGACAAAAAGCCCTCCAAGTGACAGTACGCCAAGGGTGGGGGGAAGGTTATCCTTTTTCCTTCCAGCCTGGAGGAGAATTTCAACAAACCCATGGATAATAAACCTAATCCAGGAGGGCCTAAGGATAGACTTTTTCTCTCTCCCGCCTCAAAAATATGTAACAACGCCGCTGAGATCCAGCATGCGAGAACAGGAAGCGCTAGAAAGCGAGGTTCTAGGCCTAGTAAAAAAAGGAGTCCTCCAGGAGGTCCCCCTGCAGGATATGGGCAGAGGGTTCTACTCCCCTCTTTTTCTAGTGACCAAACCAGACGGCACCTTTCGTTCAATTATAAATCTGAGAAAGCTAAACAAATACGTCAAGAACCAGAGCTTCAAAATGGAGTCGATCAAATCTACCACCAAAGTCCTGTTCCCAAACTGCTACATGGCGGTGTTGGACCTCAGCGACGCTTATTATCACGTCCCTATCCACAAAGACTCCAAGAAGTATCTGAGGTTAGCCGTCTCAATAAAAGGCAAGGTGAAAGAATTTCAGTACAGAGCCCTGCCGTTCGGAATATCGATAGCCCCGCGAGTATTCACCAAAATAGTAGCGGAAATGATGGCTCATATAAGGGAACAAGATATAATAATAATCCCGTATCTAGACGATTTCCTAATAGCGGGCAGCTCTGCTCAAAAATGCAGGGAACAGAGAGACAGGGTGATGAACACTCTACAAGACCTGGGCTGGCTTCTAAATCTAAAAAAATCAAGATTGGAGCCCAGCAGGGTACAAGAATTCTTGGGCCTAACACTAGACTCAAACATTCAGGAGTGTCGCCTCCCAAACCACAAAAAGGAGAAGATCGCTCAAATTACAGCAAGAGCAATCCAAAATCCCTCCATGACACTAAGGAAGGCCATGTCACTGTTGGGTTCACTATCTGCCTGCCTACCAGCACTTCAATGGGCTCAGTTACACACGAGAAATCTCCAGTGGGACGTATTGGCCAACCAGGCAGTAATAGGGGGACACCTAGAGGGTCGCATTACCCTAAATTCAAGCACTATTCATTCCCTAGCTTGGTGGGGAAACCAGGAGAACCTGTCCAAAGGGATCCCCTGGGCACCAAAGATAACACACATAGTGACAACAGATGCCAGTCCCACAGGATGGGGAGCGCACATGAACAACGAGGTGACTCAGAGCGTATGGGGAAATCAAGAACTAAGAGCCTCCTCAAATCAAAAGGAGCTTCTAGCAGTAGGCTATGCCCTAACACACTTCCTACCCCTACTCCAGAACCACCATGTCCGTATCCTTTCGGACAATCGGGTCACAGTGGCCTATATAAACCACCAGGGGGGAACCAGGTCCCGAACCCTAGTGGACACATCCGCTAAAATCCTCAAACTAGCGGAGGCAAACCTGTTATCTCTGACAGCCCTACACATCCGCGGTACAGAGAATCAAAGGGCAGACTTTCTGAGCCGCACCCAATTACGACAGGGGGAATGGGTATTAAAGCAGTCCATTTTTCGGCAGATTGTAAAAATGTGGGGGACCCCAGACGTAGATCTGTTCGCCGACTTCAAAAACAAAAAAGTAGACGCCTTCTGCTCCCTAGATCCCAGGGGGAATCCTCTAACTCTGGACGCATTTATGCTCCCATGGACACAAAATCTAACATATGCCTTTCCCCCAATCATGCTCATTCCAGCAGTCCTAAAGAAAGTCAGGGAGGACAGGGCAAGAATGATACTGATAGCCCCCTTCTGGCCCAAAAGAACCTGGTTTTCCTGGCTAAGAATGCTCTCAGTAACCGGCCCATGGGTCCTACCGGATCTCCCGGACCTGCTATCGCAGGGCCCAGTGCTACATCCTCAGGCACCAAACCTCCATTTAACAGCATGGAATTTGAAAGGGCACTGATGAGGGACAGGGGTTTTTCAGAAAACCTGATAACTACACTACAAAAGAGTAGGAAACCGGTTACAATGAGAGCTTATGGCAGAATATGGAAAAAAATTCTATCCACCTCTAGGGCAAAGGTTCAGGACGGGGTTCAGATTGATAAGATCCTAGAATTTCTACAAGAGGGCCTAGAACAGGGTCTGGCGGTCAACACATTAAAAGTACAAATAGCGGCATTAGGCGCCCTCTATAACCATGATGTGGCAGGTGACCCCTGGGTAGCACGGTTTATTAAAGCCGCAACCAGATTGAGGCCAATAGCTAGTCAAATGTTACCATCATGGGACCTGAATCTTGTACTTTCAACACTGACAAGGCCCTCCGTTTGAACCAATTCACTCGGCACCCCTAAAAATCCTATCTCTTAAAACGGTGCTTCTGGTGGCACTAACATCAGCCCGAAGAGTGAGCGATATTCAAGCCTTGTCAGCGGGGCCTCCTTTTACAAAAATTCTAGAGGATAGAGTCATCTTAAAACCTGACCCAGCCTATTTACCTAAAGTGTCATCACATTTTCACAGGTCCCAGGAGGTAGTCCTTCCTTCCTTCTGCCCAAATCCAAAAAATAAGGGGGAAGAAAAGTTCCACACTTTAGATGTTAAAAGGTGCCTAGTACAGTACTTAGAGGCCAACAAAAAGTGTAGGAAGGAAGGCTCTCTCTTTGTATGTTTCCAGGGTCCTCGGAAGGGGCTCAAAGCATCCAAGAGTATCCTGGCAAGGTGGATAAGGGATGCGATTGCCCTGGCATATTCATCCAGCGGGAATACCATCCCAGAAGGGCTGAGAGCTCATTCCACAAGGGCAATGGCGACCTCATGGGCTGAAAGATCTGAGGTATCAATAGAACAAATCTGTAAGGCGGCCACCTGGTCATCACCTTCGACCTTTTTTAGGCACTATAGATTAGATCTATCCTCTACATCTGACCTGACCTTCGGGAGAAGGGTCCTTCAGGCGGTGGTCCCTCCCTAAGCTACCAATCTCTGAAATTCTCTCCGTGGTGCTGTCATGGGTGAGAGAGAATAGCTTAGTTACTCACCGATAACGGTGTTTCTCGGAACCCATGACAGCACCCGCTTATTCCCCTCCCCTTCACGAGTATGGTGAGCATGTTTTACTGTTAGTAGAGTGTTTCCGTTTAGGCACGGTGCTTTGATAAGTAAGCAGTATTATAATATTGTGTATATATTTCTGTTGTCTAACTAACCTGGAGACCCTCTGATGCTCTGTAACCAACTGAAGGCGGAGGAGAGGTACCGCCCTTTTTCTGTAGGTTCCTGTCCCTGAAGGGCGGATCCCCTCTCTCCGTGGTGCTGTCATGGGTTCCGAGAAACACCGTTATCGGTGAGTAACTAAGCTATTCTATTATTATCTGCTGAGGGGAGAGGTAAACTCTTCTATATTTCTATCATTATCTGCTGAGTGGAGAAGTAAACTCTTCTATATTTCTATTATCTGCTGAGCGGAGAGGTAAACTCTTCTATATTTCTATTATCTGCTGAGCGGAGAGGTAAACTCTTCTATATTTCTATTATTATCTGCTGAGTGGAGAGGTAAACTCTTCTATATTTCTATTATCTGCTGAGCGGAGAGGTAAACTCTTCTATATTTCTATTATCTGCTGAGTGGAGAGGTAAACTCTTCTATATTTCTATTATTATCTGCTGAGTGGAGAGGTAAACTCTTCTATATTTCTATTATCTGCTGAGTGGAGAGGTAAACTCTTCTATATTTCTATTATTATGTGCTGAGTGGAGAGGTAAACTCTTCTATATTTCTATTATTATCTGCTGAGCGGAGAGGTAAACTCTTCTATTTCTATTATCTGCTGAGTGGAGAGGTAAACTCTTCTATATTTCTATTATCTGCTGAGTGGAGAGGTAATAATAATAATAATAATAATCATCTTTATTTATATAGCGCCAACATATTCCGCAGCGCTTTACAGTTGAACAGTTTCAAACACAACAGTCATAGGTAACAACGTTAACAATACAATAATTAAAGCGAAATAAGACGACCCTGCTCGTGAGAGCTTACAATCTACAATGAGGTGGGGGAGATACAAAGCACAGGTTTGTATTTACAATGATGTATTTACAATGATGGTCCAGTCATCTTCAGGGGGTGGGGGTTAGATGGAGATAGTGAATGGGCTACACACACACAAATATAACATGACTTTGATTACTGAATGTGATAGGCCGCTCTGAACAAATGTGTTTTGAGCGAGCGCCTAAAACTATGCAAATTGTGGAAGGTCCTAATATCTTGGGGTAGAGCATTCCAGAGAATTGGCGCAGCACGGGAGAAGTCTTGGAGTCGGGAGTGGGAGGTACGGATTAGGGCAGAGGTTAGTCGAAAGTCATTTGCAGAGCGCAGCGGTCGGTTAGGCCGATAGACAGAAATGAGGGAGGAGATGTAAGGGGGTGCCGCACTGTGGAGAGCTTTGTGGGTGAGAACAAGTACTTTGAATTGTACCCTGTAATGAATTGGCAGCCAGTGTAACGACTGGCGAAGAGCGGACGCGTCTGAGTAACGATTAGCCAGATGGACAACCCTGGCTGCTGCATTAAGGATAGACTGGAGAGGGGAGAGTCGAGTGAGAGGGAGGCCAATTAATAGAGCATTACAGTAGTCCAAGCGGGAGTGGATCAGGGCGACAGTGAGAGTTTTTGTTGTTTCCATGGTGAGAAAAGGGCGGATTCTAGAGATGTTCTTTAGGTGTAAGCGGCACGAGCGGGCAAGAGATTGTATATGGGAGGTGAAGGAGAGATCGGAGTCAAACATAACACCCAGACAGCGCGCCTGCTGTCGGGGTGTTATTATGGTGCCACCCACAGGGAGGGAAATGTCAGATTTAGGGAGGTTGGTAGATGGTGGGAGCAGAAGAAGTTCAGTTTTGGAGAGGTTGAGTTTCAGATAGAGAGCGGACATGATGTTGGAGACTGCAGACAGACAGTCAGTGGCGTTCTGTAGTACAGCGGAGGTAAGGTCAGGGGATGATGTGTACAGTTGTGTGTCATCAGCATAAAGATGGTACTGAAAGCCAAATCTGCTGATTGTCTGTCCAGTTGAGGCCGTGTAGAGAGAGAAGAGAAGGGGGCCAAGGACTGAGCCCTGAGGTACCCCAACAGCGAGAGGAAGAGGAGATGAAGTGGAGCCAGAAAACAGAACACTGAAGGAGCGGTCGGAAAGATAGGAGGAGAACCAGGAAAGAGCAGTGTCCTTAATGCCCAGTGACTGGAGCCTAGAGAGTAGGAGAGGATGGTCAACAGTGTCGAAAGCTGCAGAAAGGTCGAGAAGAATGAGCAGAGAGTGGTCACCATTACGTTTTGCTGTCAGAAGGTCATTGGTCACTTTGATGAGTGCAGTTTCTGTCGAATGTAGGGGGCGGAAACCGGACTGTGAAGGGTCTAGGAGGGAGTGAGTGGAGAGGTAACGGGTAAGGCGGGAGTATATCAGGCACTCCAAGAGTTTAGAGATGAAGGGGAGATTGGAGACAGGTCTGTAGTTGTTTGTGCAGGATGGGTCGAGGGTGGGTTTCTTTAGTAATGGAGTAATGATAGTGTTTGAAGGAGGAGGGGAAGATGCCAGAGGAGAGGGAGAGATTAAAGATTGTAGTTAAGTGAGTTGTGACGACTGGAGAGAGAGACTGGAAGAGATGTGAGGGAATGGGGTCGGTTGTGCATGTAGTCGGATGAGAAGAGGAGAGGAGCCTGGAGACTACTTCTTCTGTGATGGGATCGAATGTGGAGAGTGAGCCAGGGGAGATGCAGGGAGGGATGGGAGTCACTGAATTTGGTGATTGGGAGCGGATTTCCTGACGGATATTGTCTATTTTCTCTAAAAAGTGGGAGGCAAGGTCATCATAAGCGCAAATGTCTGTGATAGGGGCTTGTGCTTTTGGCCTGAGGAGCAGGGCTGTGGAGTCGGTAAGCCAAACCTGCGACTCCGACTCCTCAATTTCCCTTACACCGACTCCAACTCCGACCCCGACTCCACGACTCCGACTCTCACACATATTGCTTATATTTAAGTGAAAAATTTATTGTAGTACAATGTGAACCTCAGACATTTAATCATTTTTATGATCCAATAATCAAGATATTTAGATAGAACAGAATATATATTGGTGTACTACCCGGTTTTCATTCTTTTTGGTACAGATACGATATGGATAGACAGATATGGATAAATGGATATATAGAGCAGATTTCTAATCTGCTTTTGCTATTGAAAACATTATCTATGAGCTCAAAAATCTTTCAGGTGATGCAGTTTTTTTAAAAAGCTGATCTGCTTTTGCAGCTCAAAAACGTATCCTCAAAAAACAAAGGAAAAACGCAGTGTGTGAATGTAGCCTTAGATCAGGAATATAACAGCCATTTATAGGACATTTCATAACTTTCCCAAACTCGTATGAAAAAATATTCAGCACATCCTGCATTGAATTACTGTACCCAATTTATTATATATTTTAGGAGTCGGAGTCGGTCCATTTTATACCGACTCCAACTCCGACCACGACTCCGACTCCGACTCCACAGCCCTGCTGAGGAGGGAGTGAAAGGTGTCAAAAAGTTTCTTGGGGTTGTTGGATAGTGAGGAGATCAGGGTGGTGAAGTAGGTCTGTTTGGCGAGGTGAAGGGCAGAGTTATAGGTCCTTAACATAAATTTGAAGTGGATGAAGTCTTCTGGTGTGCGTGTTTTCCTCCATAAGCGTTCAGCACACCTAGAGCATCGCTGGAGAAATCGGGTTTGCGATGTGAGCCAGGGCTGTTTCACTCTGTGTTTGGAGGTTCTGAGGGTGAGGGGAGCTACTTGGTCAAGGGTGCTTCTAAGAGTGTCATTGAAGTGATGTACAGCCAGATCAGGACAGGACAAAGAAGAGATTGGGGACAATGATGAGTGTAGGGAGTCTGAAAGTGTATGAGGGTTAATGGCTTGTAGATTTCTGACTGAATGGTAGGTAGGAGGGTGCTGGGGTGAGCGAGGATTTGTGAGTGTAAAGTAGAGAATGTTGTAGTCAGAGAGGGGAAGCGGTGAGTTATCTAGGTAGGAGATTGAGCAGAGCTGGGCGAAAACCAGGTCCAGGGTGTTACCGTCTTTGTGTGTTTCAGAGGTTGAGAGCTGAGAGAGGCCTAGAGAAGTGGTTAGTGATAGAAGCTGGGATGCAGATGTGGAAGTGTGGCTGTTAATGGGGATGTTGAAGTCTCCCAGGATAAGGGTTGGTAGTTCTGAGGACATGAAGTGCGGCAGCCAGGCAGAGAAATGGTCCAGGAAGTGGGTGGGTGAGCCTGGGGGCCGGTATATGACCGCTACTCTGAGGGAGAGGGGACGAAAGAGCCTGATGGTGTGGACTTCAAAAGAAAGGAATGAGAGTGATGGAACTGGGGGGATGACCTGGAAAGTGCATTGTGGGGACAGGAGTATGCCGACTCCACCACCAGGTCTGTTTGTCGGTCTCGGGGAATGGGAGAATTGTAAGCCACCATGGGAAATGGCAGCAGGAGAGACAGTGTCAGAATCCTGAATCCAGGTTTCCGTGAGGGCCAACAGATTCAGAGAGTTTTTCAGAAAGTAATTGTGTAGGAAAGGAAGCTTGTTGCATACAGACCGTGGATTCCAAAAGACACAATTGAAAGAAGGAGATGAAGTAGTGCAAATAATATTAGTAAGATTATTAAGGTTTCGATGTGAGGTAGGGTAGGGGTTGAGGTTGGGGGATGGTGGACTGGGGTTGGGGGAGATGTCCCCTGAAATCAGTAGGAGCAGGAAGATAAAGAGCAAGTAGTTTATGGAATTGTATGAAGATTTTTTGTGCAGTGTGTTTGGGCAAGATGGGCTGAGGTTGTTTAAGAAGGTGAGAAGTGCATGGGAGCTGTACATGGGAGAAGGAAAGAGAGAGGAGCTGATGTATACGAGTCGTGATGGAGGGGGGATTGGTCGGTGAAAGTGGATTGCAAGAGAACATAGGAGGATAGGAATAAGGCACATGGATAAAAGGGAGAGCAGAGTGTGGGTTACCTGACTCCAGCCCTGACTAACTGCCATGTAGTAACTGCTGTATCCCGACGCTTATCTTCGTGACGCTTTGCTTCCGTGATGCGTGCACCCCTAAGAATGGTTCTAAATTTACAGTCCAGACTGCTGGGTCACAAGAGATGCATTGTGGGAACTGGTTGAGGATAATTTGGCAGCTAGGGTCAGCACACCAGGGTTTTTTGTTTTTTTTTTGTTTTTTTTTGGGATGATCAAAGGCATTCAGCCTGGCAACATCTATTTTAACACCTCCACCAGATAAGATCTACACTGATCCCAGTCATGGAAATGCAACAGTGAGTTTTAAGTACAATGCACCAAATGATTTATAACAATGAATTAGCAGACACATTAAAATATGTTAGAGAGGTAAATATAGAGAGGTAAACTCTTCTATATTTCTATCATTATCTGCTGAGTGGAGAGGTAAACTCTTCTATATTTCTATTATCTGCTGAGCGGAGAGGTAAACTCTTCTATATTTCTATCATTATCTGCTGAGTGGAGAGGTAAACTCTTCTATATTTCTATTATCTGCTGAGTGGAGAGGTAAACTCTTCTATATTTCTATTATCTGCTGAGTGGAGAGGTAAACTCTTCTATATTTCTATTATCTGCTGAGTGGAGAGGTAAACTCTTCTATATTTCTATTATTATCTGCTGAGTGGAGAGGTAAACTCTTCTATATTTCTATTATCTGCTGAGTGGAGAGGTAAACTCTTCTATATTTCTATTATTATCTGCTGAGCGGAGAGGTAAACTCTTCTATATTTCTATAATCTGCTGAGCGGAGAGGTAAACTCTTCTATATTTCTATTATTATCTGCTGAGTGGAGAGGTAAACTCTTCTATATTTCTATTATTATCTGCTGAGTGGAGAGGTAAACTCTTCTATATTTCTATTATCTGCTAAGTGGAGAGGTAAACTCTTCTATATTTCTATTATCTGCTGAGTGGAGAGGTAAACTCTTCTATATTTCTATCATTATCTGCTGAGTGGAGAGGTAAACTCTTCTATATTTCTATTATTATCTGCTGAGTGGAGAGGTAAACTCTTCTATATTTCTATTATCTGCTGAGTGGAGAGGTAAACTCTTCTATATTTCTATCATTATCTGCTGAGTGGAGAGGTAAACTCTTCTATATTCCTATTATCTGCTGAGCGGAGAGGTAAACTCCTCTATATTATCATTATCTGCTGAGTGGAGAGGTAAACTCCTCTATATTATCATTATCTGCTGAGCGGAGAGGTAAACTATTCTATATTATCACTATCTGCTGAGTGGAGAGGTAAACTCCTCTATATTATCATTATCTGCTGAGTGGAGAGGTAAACTCCTCTATATTATCACTATCTGCTGAGCGGAGAGGTAAACTATTCTATATTATCACTATCTGCTGAGTGGAGAGGTAAACTATTCTATATTATCATTATCTGCTGAGTGGAGAGGTAACATAACATAGTTAGTAAGGCCGAAAAAAAGCCATTTCTCCATCCAGTTCAGCCTATATTCACTCAGAATAAATCCCCATATCTACGTCTTTTTAACCCCTTTTAACATCAGCACAATTTTGGAACCAATTTTTTTTTTTGTTAGGAAGTTATAAGGGTTAAAAGTTGACCAGCGATTTCTCATTTTTACAACACCATTTTATTTTTACGGACCACATCACATTTGAAGCCACTTTGAGGGGTCTATATGTTAGAAAATACCCAAAAGTGACACCATTCTAAAAACTGCACCCCTCAAGGTGCTCAACACCACATTCAAGAAGTTTATTAACCCTTCAGGTGCTTCGTGGGAATTTTTTTAATGTTTTAAAAAAAAAATTAACATTTCACCTTTTTTCACAAAAAAATAATTTCAGGTTCAATTTTTTTTTATTTTACAAAGGGTAACAGGAGAAATTGGACTGCAAGAGTTATTGTGCAATTTGTCCTGAGTACGCTGATACCTGATATGTGGGGGTAAAACACTGTTTCGGGGCATGGCAGAGCTCAGAAGAGAAGGAGCGCCGTTTGACTTTTTCAACGCAAAATTGGCTGAAATTGAGATCGGACACCATGTTGCATTTGGAGAGCCCCTGATGTACCTAAACAGTGGAAACCCCCCACACGTGACCCCATTTTGGAAACTAGACCCCCAAGGAACTTATCTAGATGTGTGGTGATAACTTTGAACCCCCCAGTGCTTCACAGAAGTTTATAACGCCCGGGCGTGAAAATAAAAAAAATCATATTTTTTCCGCAAACATGATCTTTCAGTCCCCAATTTTTTTATTTTCCCCAAGGTAACAGGAGAAATTGGACCCCAAAAGTTGTTGTCCAATTTGTCCTGAGTACGCTGATACCCCATATGTGGGAGAAAACTACTGTATGGGCACACGTCGGGGCTCTGAAGGGGTGATAAAGGGGGTTTTGATTTACTATTTATGGCCGTTTTTATGTTTGGCAGCTGTCACACGCTAAAAGACGCTTTTTATTGTAAAAATAGTTTTTGCATCACCACATATTGAGAGCTATAATTTTTCCATATTTTGGCCCACCGAGTCATGTGAGGTCTTATTTTCTCTTTCCCACATGACGGCACCACGGAGAGAGGGATCCGCCCTCAGGGACAGGAAACCTACAGATGAAAAAGGCGGTACCTCTCTCCCACATCAGTTGGTTTCCTGTCCCTGACGGGGAACCTACAGCACGTACTTGGAAGTCGTCGCCGGATTCCGGGGACTGATCCAGACCGGCAATAGGCAGCGGGGCTCCCTGCCTCGGCTGGGTTGAGGCCTTGAACAGGCTCCCCCCCGAAGCACCACCATCGGGGTCGGCGGACCTTGAGGGTGAGTGGGGAGAGGCAGTGAAGAATCCAGGAAGTCTGCCGATCCCAGGAAAAAAGGGAAAAAGGAAAAAAAAGGGGCCTCCTGCAGTATAGTGACGGTGGTCACTACAGGAGAGCCCAGCCAATCTGATAAGGGGCCGGGCAGGTGGTGGCAGTCACCAAGGGCCATACAGCAGAGCCTGCCATACCTGGGACGGAGGTGGGGCCACCGAGAGCCGTGAAGCGGGCAGCCCTTTGCAGCGCACAGCGGGGGCGGCGGTGGCCACCGGAGCCAGGTGTGCAGTGTAGGGAGGCCGCAGGAAAACGGCGCCGGATGCGCGGTACACCGGAGGATGGGGGCGCGCACACGCCATGTCAGCTCCCTTAAGGGAAAGGGAGGCGCGGTGCACCGCTGGGTGATCTCGTGGTACGCATGCGCGAGACTTCCGGCGGGCCGCGGTACTTCCGGCGGGACTCAGGGATCCCTGGGAAGGGGGCGACGGCGGGAAACTCAAATTCAAAAAAAAAAAGGGAAAAAGTTGAGAAAGGAAGCAAAGGAGCAAAGGAGAAAAAGAAAGCGGTCACCATGAGTGGGAAACCGCAGAAGGGAAGGAGACACGGCGGCGGTCCCCGAAGCAGGGACCACAGCAAACGCAGGAACAGCGCCAATACCAACAGCGCCAGCGCGACTCTTCCCAGCAGCGCAGCAGAGCAGCAACAGTCACACAAGATCGCGGCGCAGCCAAAGCTCCACCATGGCGGCACAGCCAGAAGTGGATTCAGCAGTGGAGATAATCCCTATGCCCGAGACGGTATCGTTCATTCCACAGGAGGGTGAGTGATCTCCGTGAATGCCCGTCTGCTAATTTGCGACTATTAATTTTTCTTTTTCAGGGGCGTAAATGCACTACCAAATCTAAACACATGGAATGTGCTATATGCACGGAGGAACTACCCCCTAAATGGTTGAAAAAGCTCTGTGCGGCTTGCATAGAGCAGACAATACAAGAGGAATCCCCGGGGTTTGCCTTAGACCTCAAAACATTAATAAAAACTCAGATCGAAGACGCCCTTAAGGGCGCCAGGACCTCAAAGAAGAAACGCCGGTCCAGGCATAGATCCCCAGAGTCAAGCATCAGTGAGTCGGGAAGCGAACTATCCGACTCAATTGATACATCATCATCCCAATCCTCTTCATCATCATCAGACGGACGCCCTGGTAAAGGCTGTGAGGACAACTATGGGGCTGGTAGATGAACGCCCCAAGAAAACGGCCCAAGATATACTGTTCGGAGGGCTAGAGCAAAAGAAACGGAGGGCTTTCCCGATTAATGAGAAAATCCACTCCCTCATCAAGCGAGAGTGGAAAAAAACAGACAAAAAAGTCGTCCTAACACCAAAGAGGAAATACCCCTTTGATGACCCGGCCTGCTCCTTTTGGAGCAAAGCTCCTAAATTAGATGTAGCGGTCGCAAAAGCCTCTAAAAAGTTTTCCCTGCCCTTCGAAGACATTGGCACCCTGAAGGACCCAATGGATAAGAAAGCTGAAACTTTTTAAAAAAACGCTTGGGAAGCAGCAGGAGGGGGCTAAAGCCAGCCATAGCAGCCACATGTACGACACGGGCCCTGATGGTATGGCTGGACCATTTAGATTCTCAAATAAAGGGGAAGATCCCAAGGGAAACGATACAGAGGTCAGTTTCCGTAATGAAGGGAGCAGCAGCGTTTCTGGCGGATGCGTCGGTAGACTCAACCAGACTGGCAGCCAGGACAGCGGCCTTTTCAAATGCCGCAAGACGCGCCTTATGGCTGAAATGCTGGCCGGGAGATTTGCAGACAATAGCCAAATTGTGCGCAGTCCCGTGCGAGGGGGAATTCTTATTTGGCCCAATACTGGACGACATCTTAGACAAGGCAGGGGACAAGAAAAATCCTTTCCCGGGTTCTCCAGCCAGTCATACAAACGACCCTTTTGGAACAGAAGGTTTATGCGGCGGAAGCCCCCAAAAGGGAACAAAGAAGTTTGGGAGGACAGAAGGAACAAGATTAAAGGCTTTATGTTTAACAAAAACCCTGACAACAAGAAACCACAATGAAGGTATTCCCCGGGTCGGGGGAAGATTATCATACTTTCTCCAGGCCTGGCAGAAAATATCCTCGAGTTCTTGGATACTGGACATAATAAAGGAAGGTCTGAGGCTAAAATTAATTTCCCTTCCAAACAACTCTTTCGTGATAACCCCTCAAAGGACATCACAAGAGCAGCTGGCTCTACAACAAGAAATAGCGAACCTAAGGGAGAAAAATGTATTACAGGAAGTCCCCTACCAAGACTGGGGCAAAGGCTTCTACTCCCATCTTTTCCTTCGCAAGAAACCAGACGGTTCGTACAGGGTAATCATAAATCTGAACAGGCTGAACAAATTTCTAGAAATTCAGTACTTCAAAATGGAGACGATAAAATCTTGTATAAAAATGCTTCCCCCAGCTTGCTTCATGGCCGTATTAGACTTGAGGGACGCATATTATTATCATGTGCCTATCCACAGAGACCACAGGAAATACCTCAGGGTGGCGGTGACAATCCAGGGGGAGATAAAACATTATCAGTTTAGAGCCCTCCCCTTCGGGCTAGCCATTGCTCCAAGGGTATTTACAAAGGTAATGTCAGAGGTAATGGCCCACATGAGAGAGCAAAACATTCTAATAGTCCCATACCTGGACGATCTCTTAATAAATAGGGGTCACCTCTCACCACTGCAAACAACAATTGGACATAGTCATGAGGTCCCTACTGAGTCTAGGGTGGATGCTGAACTTGCCCATGTCCAAACTCGTACCAAGTCAGGTGCAGGAGTATTTGGGGATAACACTGGATTCAATCAAACAGAAATGTTATCTGCCGCAGGCAAAGGTTCAAAAAATGACACAAATGGCGTCACAAATGATAGCCTCCCCAAACACTACCCTGAGAAAAGCGATGTCACTGTTAGGGTCCATGACAGCCTGCATGCCAGCAGTTCAGTGGGCTCAGAGTCATACTCGAGACTTACAATGGGAAATATTAGACGCAAACACTTCCCTACACGGGAATTTAGACATGCAGTTAAACATCTCACCAGAGACCAAACATTCCTTAACGTGGTGGACAATTCCAGCCAACCTAGTCAAGGGGGTTCCTTGGACATTGCCTGCAACAAAGATCCTAACTACAGACGCAAGCCCCTGGAGGTGGGGTGCACATCTAGACAACCAAGTGGCACAGGGGGCCTGGGATCAGGGAATAAAGTCCGCTTCCTCAAATATGAGGGAGCTGCTGGCAGTAAAACTAGCGCTCATTCATTTTCTGGACTCCCTTCGTTCCCATCACACACGGGTCTTCTCAGACAACCAGGTAGTGGTGGCATACCTAAACCACCAGGGGGGCACCAGATGTCTACCACTGATGGAGGTAACAAAATCCATCTTCCACCTGGCAGAGCACAATCTAGACTTTTTAAGCAGGACACGTCTAAAACAGGGGGAGTGGGAACTAAGCCAGTTAATCTTCAACCAGATCGTGAAACTCTGGGGCCGGCCACAAATAGACTTATTTGCGAACAGTCAGAACCGGAAGCTGGAAACCTTCTGCTGGATCGATCCCCGGGGGGGGCCCAGTAGCGCTAGACGCTTTCACGATACCCTGGGGTTATCATCTGGCCTACGCCTTCCCACCAATATCTCTCATCCCCTTAGTACTGAGGAAAATACGGGAAGACAAGGCAACGGTAGTGGTAATAGCACCCTTCTGGCCACGGAGAATATGGTTCTCCTGGCTGAGAAGAATGTCCGTAACGGATCCCTGGGTTCTACCAGAAACTCCAGACCTGCTATCCCAGGGACCAGGGTATCACCCCCACATAAAAAATCTACACATGACAGCTTGGCTTTTGAGAGGGAGCTCCTAAGTAACAAGGGCTTCTCGTCAAACTTGGTATCCACACTACTACAAAGTAGAAAACCAGTAACCACTAAAGCATATGGCAAAGTGTGGAAGAAGTTCATGTCAGTGTGAGGCTCTTACCCAACGGGAAAAATCCCTGTAGCCAAGATTCTGGAATTCCTTCAGAGGGGGTTGGAAAAGGGGTTAGCTACCGGCACCTTAAAAGTACAGGTGGCTGTTATGAATGGGTCACCAAGGAGGAAAAAACAACACAAGCCAAGTCTCAGAAAACCAGATGGGTTGGTAACTATGCAGATTGCAGATCCCTGATCTTACCACACAACTAGCAGCAGCCGTGGAGCGTGCCTACGATGATCCTAGACGCCTCGTCACAACCGGAGAGCTACATAAGCCTAAAGCAGGAAAAGAGGAAAACTAAATGCCCCAGAGCAGACCCCATAGGAAAGACAGCCCCCCACATGTATTGACGGTGAAACAAGATGAAAACACAAACAAAGGCAGAAAAGTAGGCTGAGCAAACGACAGGGCCAGACTAACTAGAAAGGACAGGAAAGGAAAGACACTGTCTGCAATCTGCCAAAAACCCTACCAAAATAATGTCCAACACTTCTGATAGCAAAATTAACCCTGAAGTCACTAGACTTCTCCCACTTTATCAGCACTCTGAAATATTCTGAGACAGAGCAAAAAGAGGCCAATCTAATAAGGGTCCAAAAGGCAAATACAGATAAATAGGAGTGGAAATGCAGCACAACCCCAGCAGGGGCTGGGTGACCACAAAAAACTGAATTGACCAACAAGAGCAAGTGTGAACAATAGCAAAAACAAACTTAACTTGAGAAGACTGGAACAGAGCTGAAGTCCAAGACCTGAGAAGCAGACTGAATCACCAGCACCAGGATAGGGCGTCGGCTGTCTTATATCCAGTCTGATACTCCAGAGATCCAATCGTTATCCTCCTCATCAGGTGGCAGATCACTACCAGTTAAACCAACCTCACTACCTCCTGTCACCACCAGAGGGAGAATGGAAGGAGGAGCAGAAAATGAGTTCACAACAGTACCCCCCCCTTGAGGAGGGGTCACCGAACCCTCATCCATGCCACCAGGCCGATCAGGATGGGCCCGGTGAAAAGCACGAACCAATTTATTGGCATGAATATCAGAGGCAGAGACCCAAGAATTATCCTCCTGGCCATAACCCTTCCATTTGACCAAATACTGGAGTCTCCGTCTAACCAAACGAGAATCCAATATTTTCTCTACCTCATATTCCACATTGCCTTTAACCAATACAGGGTCAGGAGGTGCCGCCACAGGAACTACTGGCTCAACAAACCTCTTCAACAGTGACTTGTGAAATTCGTTATGGATTTTGAACGTAACTGGAAGAGCCAATCGAAAAGAAACAGGATTAAGAATCTCCAAAATCTTATAAGGTCCAATAAATCTTGGCTTAAATTTTGGAGATGCAACCTTCATAGGAATATTCTTGGACGACAACCAAACCATATCACCCACTTTAAACTGGGGCCAATGGTCCTATGCCGGTTGGAAAAACGCTGGGCCTTTTCCTGAGAGAGTGACAACTTATCCACCACTTGGTCCCATATCTGCTGCATTCTCACAACCACAGTGTCCACACCTGGGCAGGACGAAGATTCCACTTACCCTGAAGAGAATCGAGGATGAAACCCAAAATTACAGAAAAAGGGTGACGTCAAAGTGGCAGAACTAGCTCTATTGTTCAGCGCAAATTCGACCAAGGGCAAAAATGAGACCCAATCATCTTGATCAGCAGATATAAAACATCTTAAATAAGACTCCAGGGTCTGATTTGTTCTCTCAGTCTGCCCATTGGTCTGGGGATGATACGCGGGGGAGAAGGATAACTGAATTCCCAGATTGGAACAAAAGGCTTTCCAGAATCTGGAAACAAACTGGACCCCTCTATCGGACACAATGTTCTCAGGAATCCCGTGTAACCGAACCACCTGTTGTAAAAACAAGGGTACCAATTCAGCAGAAGATGGCAACTTTGGGAGTGGTACAAGATGGACCATCTTCGAAAATCTATCACAAATCACCCAGATAACAGTCATTCTCTGAGAGACAGGAAGATCAGAAATAAAATCCATTGAGATATGGGTCCATGGCCTCTTAGGCACCGGCAGGGGCATAAGCAACCCACTAGAACGAGAACAGGGTTTAGACCGAGAACAAGTTCCACAGGACTGTACAAAATTCCTGACATTACGAGACAAGGCAGGCCACCAAAACGACCAACTCACCAAATCTCTTGTACCAAAAATACCTGGATGATCAGCCAATGCGGAGCAATGGACTTCAGACATCACTCTCTTTCTCCACTGGTCAGGAACATACAATCTTCCCATAGGGCAACGCTCAGGCCTATCCTCCTGAAATTCCTCCATGGTGCGTCTCAAATCGGGCGAAATGGCAGAAAGAACTACCCCCCCACCTAGCATAGTAGTAGTCTCGGTCACATTAAGAGAATCAGCAAAGAAACTCTTAGAAAGGGCGTCTGCCTTAACATTCTTAGTGCCTGGAAGAAAAGAGACCACAAAATTAAAACGCGTGAAAAACAAGGCCCATCTAGCCTGTCTAGTATTCAAGCGTTTGGCCGACTCCAGATAAATCAGATTCTTGTGATCGGTGAGGACCACAAATTGATGTCTAGCTCCCTCCAACCAATGTCTCCACTCCTCAAATGCCCATTTCATGGCCAGCAATTCCTGATTCCCCACGTCATAGTTGCGTTCAGATCGGGAAAACTTTCGAGAAAAGAAGGCACAGGGATTCATCTTAGAAGTCACAGGGTCTTTTTGGGACAAAACAGCTCCTGCACCAATCTCAGAAGCATCTACCTCCACCTGAAATGGAAGTGAGACATCAGGTTGCCGTAAAACTGGAGCTGAAGTAAATCTCTGCTTAAGCTCCTGAATTGCTGAGACAGCCTCAGGAGACCAATTTAGCACATCAGCTCCCTTCTTGGTCAGGTAAGTCAGTGGTTTGACAATACTAGAAAAATTACCTATAAATTTACGATAGAAATTAGCAAAACCCAAAAACTTCTGGAGAGCCTTCGAAGAAGTAGGCTGAACCCAATCATAAATGTCCTGTACCTTGGCCGGGTCCATTTCAATAGTCGATGGAGATAAGATAAATCCCAAAAATGAAATCCTCTGTACACCAAAGAGGCATTTCAATCCCTTAACAAACAGGGAATTCTCCCTCAAAATCCGGAACACAGTCCGGACGTGTTCCACATGAGAATCCCAATCACTAGAAAAGATCAAAATATCATCCAGATAGATGATCAAAAACTTATCCACAAAGTCTCGGAAAATATCATTCATGAAGCACTGGAAGACAGAAGGGGCATTAGAGAGCCCAAAAGGCATCACCAGGTACTCAAAATGTCCCTCCGGAATATTAAACGCCGTCTCCCATTCATCCCCGTCCTTGATGCGAATAAGATTATACTCCCCCCCTGAGGTCAAGCTTAGTAAACCAGCAGGCACTCTTAACTCTGGAGAATAAATCAGACATCAGAGGTAACGGGTACTGATATTTAACCGTCATTTTGTTAAGGGAACGATAATCAATAAACGGTCTTAATGAACCATCTTTCTTGGCCACAAAAAAAAACAGCGCCTAAAGGTGACGAGGATGGTCTAATATGACCCTTCTCCAACGACTCCTTAATATAGGATCGCATAGCATCATGTTCGGGTACAGATAAGTTGAAATGCCGACCCTTGGGAAATTTACACCCAGGCATCAACTCAATTGCACAGTCATAACTCCTATGAGGAGGCAAAGACGCAGACTTACTCTCACTAAATACATCAGAAAAATCAGCAAAATAATCAGGAATATCATGAGACTGAGGAGAGGTGGAGAAAACAGGAGCGTCCCTAAGAACACACTGACAACCCCAACTCACCACAGACACAGATTTCCAATCCAAAACTGGGTTATGAGTTTGCAACCAGGGGAAACCCAGAACAATAGTATCATGCAAATTATACAGCACCAAAAATTTACAATTTTCTTGGTGGTCTGGGGCAACTCGCATTATCACCTGGGTCCAAAACTGAGGTTTATTCTTCGCCAAAGGAGTGGCATCAATACCCCTCAAAGGAATAGGTGTCTGCAGAGGCATCATGGACAAACCACAACGTTTAGCAAAGTCCAAATCCATCAGATTCAGAGCTACTCCTGAATCCACAAAAGCCTTAGTGCAAAATGTGGACAAGGAGCAGATCAGAGTAATTGCCAAAAGGAACTTAGATTGTACACTGCCCACAGCAAATGTGTGTGCAAAACGTCTCTCTCGTTTAGGGCAGACAGAAATAGTATGAGAGGTGTCTCCACAGAAAAAACGCAGCTTATTACGCCTTCTAAACTCCTGACGTTGCGCCCTAGACAAAACTCTATCACATTGCACAGGTTCAGACATTTGTTCAAAAGGTGGCAGTGCCTCCCGTGTAGTTTTACGTTCACGTAAACGCCGATCAACTTGAATGGCTAATGACATCGAGCCAGACCAGAGGGAACAGGAAATCCCACCATAACATCTTTTACGGTCTCTGATAAACCTTTCCGAAAGAGAGCTGCCAATGCACTATCATTACATGTAGTAAGGACCGCCCACTTTTGGAATTTTAGACAGTATAACTCTGCAGGATCCTGACCCTGGTTTAATGCCAACAGGGTTCTCTCAGCTTGTTCAACGGCATTAGGTTCATCATATAACAACCCCAAGGCCTGAAAAAATGTATCCACATTAGTCAGAATAGGATTTTCAGGTGTCAGAGAAAAAGCCCAATCCTGGGGATCGCCGCGCAGCGAGGAGATGACAATTTTAACCTGCTGCACAGAGCTCCCCGATGAGTTAGGCTTCAAGGCAAGAAATAATTTACAATTATTCTTAAAATTCAGAAATTTAGACCGATTCCCAGAAAACACAACAGGAGTAGGAATCTTGGGTTCAGCAGCATGTGACTGAATGAGATAGGTGGAAATTCCCTGCACTTCAGCAGCAAGTTGCTCCACATCAGACAGTTGCTTAATCTCCATTAGGAGAGGAAAAATCCTCCTACGGCCCCAGAGAAAAAGGAAAAAATATAATTAAAAAAAAAAAAAAAAAAAATTCTGACACTTTTTTTTTTTTCTCTTTTTGTTTTTCCCTTTTTAAACAATTTTCTCCTGCTTTTGAGTACCCTAGAATCTGCGGTATGGCTGGTGATTCTGTTATGAATGGGTCACCGAGGAGGAAAAAACAACACAAGCTAAGTCTCAGAAAACCAGAGGGGTTGGTAACTATGCAGATTGCAGATCCCTGATCTTACCACACAACTAGCAGCAGCCGTGGAGCGTGCCTACGATGATCCTAGACGCCTCGTCACAAGCGGAGAGATACATAAGCCTAAAGCAGGAAAAGAGGAAAACTAACTGCCCCAGAGCAGACCCCATAGGAAAGACAGCCCCCCACATGTATTGACGGTGAAACAAGATGAAAACACAAACAAAGGCAGTAAAATAGGCTGAGCAAACGACAGGGCCGGACTAACTAGAAAGGACAGGAAAGGAAAGACACTGTCTGCAATCTGCCAAAAACCCTACCAAAATAATGTCCAACACCTCTGATAGCAAAATTAACCCTGAAGTCACTAGACTTCTCCCACTTTATCAGCACTCTGAAATATTCTGAGACAGAGCAAAAAGAGGCCAATCTAATAAGGGACCAAAAGGCAAATACAGATAAATAGGAGTGGAAATGCAGCACAACCCCAGCAGGGGCTGGGTGACCACAAAAAACTGAATTGACCAACAAGAGCAAGTGTGAACAATAGCAAAAACAAACTTAACTTGAGAAGACTGGAACAGAGCTGAAGTCCAAGACCTGAGAAGCAGACTGAATCACCAGCACCAGGATAGGGCGTCGGCTGTCTTATATCCAGTCTGATACTCCAGAGATCCAATCGTTATCCTCCTCATCAGGTGGCAGATCACTACCAATTAAACCAACCTCACTACCTCCTGTCACCACCAGAGGGAGAACGGAAGGAGGAGCAGAAAATGAGTTCACAACAGGTGGCAGCCTTGGGAGCTCTGTATAACCATGACCTAGCCAAAAATAGATGGGTTATGAGATTCATTAGAGCCTCAAGTAGGTCCAGGCCGATCCCTCTACACACCCACCCCCCCTGGGATCTAAACCTAGTGCTAAACGCACTAACCAAATCTCCCTTCGAACCCCTAGCGGAGGCTCCCTTAAAAATATTGTCACTTAAGACTTCCCTCCTCGTAGCCTTAACTTCTGCCTGCCGCATTAGTGACATGCAAGCTCTGTCTGCCCACGCACCCTTCACGCAAATTCTGGATGACAGGGTAATTCTTAAAACCGACCCAGCATATCTCCCCAAGGTGTCTTCACAGTTTCATAGGACCCAGGAAATCTCCCTACCCTCTTTCTGCCCCAATCCCAAAAACAAAACAGAAGAGGTATTACACACTTTAGATGTAAAAAGATGCCTGGTCCAATATTTAACAACCACGAGGGAGTTTAGGAAGGATAGGGCTCTGTTTGTTTGCTTTCAGGGTCCTCGGAAGGGTCAAAAAGCATCGAAGGCCACACTGGCGAGGTGGATAAGAGAAGCCATCACCCTATCCTACTCCTCTTGCGGGGCGGCCATACCGGAGGACGTAAGGGCCCACTCAACCAGGGCAGTGGCATCATCCTGGGCAGAGAAAGCCGGCGCTTCAATAGATCAGATATGTAGAGCTGCCACTTGGTCTTCCCCCTCTACATTTTTGAAACATTACCGTCTAGACTTGACCTCCTCTTCAGATCTCACCTTTGGGAAAAGGGTTCTGGAGGCGGTGGTCCCTCCCTAGATGTACAATCTTTGTAATTTTCTCCGTGGTGCCGTCATGGGGGAAAGAGAAAATCGTAGTTACTTACCGATAACGGTATTTCTCTGATCCCATGACGGCACCCGTACATCCCCTCCCTTTCACACACACAGGTGTGCACATAAGAGTGAATTAGTTAGCTTTAGTACTTAGCCACGCGGTGCCTTTGTTAAGCTTAATTTGATTAATGTTGGATTTTTTATAACAGTTTGAGTTGCAGCTGAGAGTTCTGTGTAATGCTCTGTAAACCAACTGATGCGGGAGAGAGGTACCGCCTTTTTCATCTGTAGGTTTCCTGTCCCTGAGGGCGGATCCCTCTCTCCGTGGTGCCGTCATGGGATCAGAGAAATACCGTTATCGGTAAGTAACTACGATTTTTTGCGGGATGAGTTGACGCTTTTATTGGTATCATGTTCGGGCACATGACATTTTTTGATCGCTTTTTATTCCGATTTTTGGGACGCAGAATGAAGAAAAACCAGCGTTTCATGAATTTCTTTTGGGAGGTGCGTTTACACCGTTCCGCGTGCGGTAAAATTGATAAAGCGCTTTTATTCTTCGGGTCAGTACGGTTACAGCGATACCTCAGTTGTCATTGTTTTATGTTTTGGTGCTTTTATACAATAAAAACTATTTTATATAAAAAATAATAATTTTTGCATCGCTTTATTCTGAGAGCTATAACTTTTATTTTTTCGCTGATGACGCTGTATAGCGGCTTGTTTTCAGCGGTACCATGTTTATTCATATCCATCTTTTTGATAGCGCCATATTGCACTTTTTGATCGGCGGTATGATAATAAAGCATTGTTTTTTGCTTTGTTTATTTATTTATTTTTTTAAGGGGTTCACTAAAGGGGACAACTAGTGGGACCGTTTTATAGGTCGTTACAGACGTGGCGATATTAAATGTGTACTTTTATTGTTTTGTGTTTTTTTTTTTATAAAAAAGAATTTATTAGGGAATATATTTTTTTATTTAGTAATTTTTAAATTGTTTTTTTCTTGTTTTTTTAAACTTTATTATATTGTTTTAGTGTGGGACATTACTATAAAGTGTCAGATCGCTGATCTGACATTTTGCAGTGCACTGTGTCAGATCAGCGATCTGACAGGCACTGTTGAGGCTTTCTCCGTACCTGCTCTCAGCAGGCACTGAGAAAGCCACCTCCCTGCAGGACCCCGAAAGCCCCCGCGGCCATCTTGGATCCGGGGTCCCCTCCCTGCTTGATTCTTCCCGGTTCACTGCGATAATGTTTGATCGCAGTTTGCCGGGGGTTAATGTGCCGGGGGCGGTCCGACATGAAAACTAACAGGAAATAAACAGTCCATATAGCCCTGCGGGTCCGCCCGCTCGGGTCAGTGCCCACAGAAACACACACATGAAGGTCTCCACACCTCCACCCACAGACACTGAATGAGGCAACTGGCCTCCATTTTATTAGCCAAACCACGCCCCTGGGGTGGGGATATGTGAGCGGTCATTCCCACCCATCTCTTATGACTGCTCATAAAACCCTGGAGCGGCCAAAACAACTCTCTCAGCACTATACGTGCTGGAGCATACCCCTGAGCTCACATCACCGCAGCTATGAGCCGCAATGACACACATCTCCCCTCCAGGACTTGTCCGGCAGCCATCTTACAGTCTTTAATGTCCAAAACTTACAAATGACAAGCAAACAATATCCTCTGGATCGCAGCCGGGGCATCAAAATAGTTTGTATCCGAGACCAGTTGCCATGGGCGACTGCACCACCATGTCATGCTGAGGGATGCCAGGCGTTCGTTTACCTTGGCTCTGTGGTGCCTTCACACAAGCCGGATGTTTGCAGAGCCTCCTGCTCTGCCGCTTGCAAACAAACACTGACACATCCATCCCTTTACTGCAGGGTTTGTAAATGGAATCTGTGGCCACTTGTAAGACCCGACCTGGAGGAAACAAACTGCCCCACTACCATCCTGTAGTTCACTCCAAAAATAAAAGCCCTTAACGGGTTTTCTTTAACATTGCCTTGGCCAAATATGTTGACCAGGTCCACACTTTTATTTTGCACTGCAACCACAGCTATATCTGTGACGGCAATGCATTCCAGCAGGTTTAATACTCTTCTATGTACATCCTGGGGGATAAATATCGACCCTCGCATAAGATCCCCCTCACTGCTTCACACCCCTCAGACGGTTCAGAGAAATTGCGTCACAAAAGGGCTAGATGGGACATGTAGGAATCATCAGAGGCGGAAGAATGTTCTTATTCCTCTGATCAGGACCTAGGAGAGTAAGTTACATGTCATGTTCCATGCTGGATCATGACAGATAAAATGCACTAGTAACCTTTTTTTTTCCTTAAGCTGTGGTGCTTAAAGATAGTTTTGCCCCCGGTGGCGATTAGGGTCATTGCACTGTGGTGGTTTCAGTTCTAGTTTTGCCCCCGGTGGCCGTTAGGGTCATTGCACTCTGGTTTCTTTAGTGCATGTGATTATAAAGCAGGTGTGATTGCTCTGGCTTTGCTATAAAAGAGTGTCAAGTGTTGCAATCACTGTTGGTGATATTGCACATTTCCAACTAAGACTGGTGAAGGAAGGAACTACAGAGAGCAGCTCAGGGGAGCTCTGGTGTAAAGTCTGGTGAAGGAAGGAATTACAGAGAGGTGTTCCTTGCAGCTCTGACAAAGCTTGGAGAAGTATCAGCTATTCTGGTGGTGGACTCTGTTGCTGGGAACAATAGCAACAGAGCAACGCTAAGTGGTGTTTCCCTGTTTGTATTTTTCCCTGGTGTGTATTAGTACAGCGGTGGGGCCAGTGCCTGCACCACCCAGCTCCCTAGCAAGGGATAGGTGTAGGGTGTGCTAGGGTGACAGGTGAGGAGCCTGTATAGGAAACGTTAGGAGTGTGAGGGACACTGACTCAGGGGAGTGCAGGAGGTCTCCACGTCCCCGTTCCCTATCGCAGGGCCCACCGTTGTAACGGTTTCCCCTTCCCCGGTGTCTTGTTGTTTCAGTTACCGGCCTGCGGGTCGTGTCACACAGGATGGGTCCACGTGACATTACACCCCAGAGAGCCCCTCAGAGGAAAGAAAGAAATATTATTTCTCATCTGAGAACACTGATGATTTGTTATGTGCGGAGTACTATGAAGATTGAAGAAACTTAGGTGACGCACTCAATACAGGACGAGATGTTCAGAGGTCTGAGAACCCAGAGAAACGGAGTGTTCCCAGTTACAGCCGTCTGCTTGCTCTGTGAAGCTGCCATTTTGACATTTCTTCCTGCTCCCAGAATATTCCCCCTGTGGTCCTAAGTCCTGCCTAAGAGCAGGCAGATGATATATCCTTTGTGTGGAGGCAATATGTGGATGAAGCCTTAACCATTTTTTCTACTGATATTAGTCTACCTTACAATTATATATTTCCTTCACAAGGGATCTAATAGAGTCCGGCTTTGTCATTCCAGCAGCCCTCTCGGAAATTGGTCAGGGCATCTATTCCACTGTCTTCTCCATAAAGAAACCCTCAGGAAAATGTTGTACCATTATAAACCTAAAGCCACGTAATCAGTGGGTCAGGTAGAGGAAATTCAAAATAAAACTATAAAATCAACTATCACGTTAATAGGGATGGACTCGGTAATGTGCACACTAGATCTTAAAGACGCATAGTGTCATGTGGCATCCATCCTGCCTGCCAACAATTCCTGAGGTTTGCATTGGCATTTCAGGGAATAATCCACCACTTACAACTCCAGTGCCTTCCATTCGGCCTGTCCTCTGCACCTTGTTGTTGTGAATTCGCTTTCTGGCCTACCTCTGGTTACTAGTGAAGGTAGAGGAGCTGGTTGTATTGACAGAGGGGTCGCGAGTTCTCTTTCCGGGCTCCCTCTGGTGGTTACTGGAGGTAATGGAGCTGATCTAATTAACAGAGGCCTGCCACCTGATAATGAGGATGATGACTGGAGATCTGGAGTTTTTGACTGGATTTAAGACAGCCGACTCCCTCTATCCCTGCTGGTGATTTTTTTCCTGCCTCCTGAGGTCTTAGTTTCCATCTCAGTCCCTGCATTCTCAGCTAAGTGTTCTTTTGCTATTGTTCACATTTGATCTGGTTTTGTTTATTTCAGTTTTGTGTGGTCAGCCGGCTCCAGCTGAGGCTGTGCTGAATTTCCATCCTTATGTTACTGCTTGTGCCAGTTTGTTTTTGTCCCTTATTAGATTGGCCTGTTTTTGCTCTGCTTTCAGAATATACCAGAGTGCTGATATAGTGGGCGAAGTCTAGTGACTTCAGTATTTTTCTGTCAGACATGTTGGGCATTTTTTCAACCAGGGTTTTTTGTGTGATTGCAGACAGTGTCTTTCCTTTCCTGTCCTGTCTAGTTAGTTTGGGCCCCATCGTTTGCTCAGTCTATTTTCTTACCTGCGTTTGTGTTTTCATCTTGTCTCACCAACAATATATGTTTGGGGGCTATCTATTCCTTTGGGGTCTGCTCTGGGGCAGTTTAGATGTCCCCTTTCTTGCTTTAGGCTTATTTAGTTCTCCGGCTGTGTTGAGGCGTCTAGGATCATCGTAGGTACGCTCCACGGCAACTGCTAGTTGTGTGGATAGGATCAGGGGTCTGCAATCCGCTTAGTTACCAACCTCGCTGGTTTTCTGTGGCTTAGCTTAGTCTTTTTTTCCTCCTCGGTGACCCAATCATAACACCTTGTATTTTCACAAAAATAATGAGAAACAAAGGGATAATTATCATCCCATATTTGGACGACCTTCTCTTGGTGGTGGACTCGGTAACTCATCTCTCCTAGACTATCCTCATTCTAAGAGATCTAGGGTGGTTCATCAATTGAGAGATGTCCAATTTAGAACCAGACACCTGGAAAGCATTTTT